>NC_138297.1:53597500-54797500 GCF_965601325.2 Salmo salar
TGCATGACTCAAAATGATTCAATTATCACTTCAAGAAGTTCTCCACATTCAGATAAGATAATAATACAAGTATTTTGCAGCTGGGTGCCAGGATTCATACTGTTACTTCAGTTATCTAAAATCGTTCAATATTTTAGCTATTTAGGATGGTCACAATAGGTCATTTCACCAACAAGCCATTGCTGCCTTTAAAGCACTGGAGAGAGAGGGAAGGTTCTCCTGAACAAGGTCCTTTGGATGGGTTACCCATTGCCAATCTGTTTACCAGTGTGTCACTTGACAATCAGAGCAATATCTCTTTGCAGAGGCTGGACTAAGATCAGTTAAACTAGTAGCTCTGAATGGAAAGGCACATGTTTTAGTAGTTCCAGACAGTTGCATGAGGCCGGCCATTGACTAGCGGTCTCTTTTGGTGGAAAGGCACATGCTTCTGCAGAGCCAGCAGCAGGGGAGCACACTTCAGAGGAATGTTAATGAAGAGATTTCAATGGGTATTCTACTGTAGGTGAATGCCAAGAAATAGTCAGTGTGGAACAACAGCAAGGCCCTGCAGCAAGATCCACTGCTCTCTGGACAAACCCAGGTAGGTTGAGTTTTATACTTATTTACAGGCAGTCCAACGATACTGTATTGCAGGAATCATCAACTAGATTCAGCCGCGGGCCATTTTTTTCTTGAGGGGATGGTTAGGAGGTTAGAACCACAATTACAAATAATTTGTAGACTGCAAAAAGACTGCCCGAACAGATAATGTTTGACTAAAACAATCATTTCAAACCTTGCTTGCATTTGTATATGATCACGTCGTGTCTCTCTATTATGCGTGAGAATACTTGGGAACAGATTTCTTAAATTAAAGTAACTTAAAGCTGATGAACTGTTTTCTTTTTTACAGTCTCATGTCCAACAATGAAAATTCCCCACACACAAAAAAGAAAACGTTTTTGCTCAGAAAACTTTGGGGACCAAATAAAACCACCAGCGGGCCAAATTCTGCCCACGGCCCGCCAGTTGGGGAACCAAGCTGTATTAAGTATCTGAGGGCCTACGCAGTTATTTATCCTTGATTAATCCAAAATGTATTTTAAAATGTTTTGCTTTATTGTTCTACTTTTATACCTGTGGTTCCACTTGTATGCACCTAAATGATTATAAGTGTGTCTGGATACTGTGTCAGATAAATGACTAAAATGTAAATGTTGTGCACTACAGAAAATGATTGCAATCTACCAGTTGAAAGAGCACCGAATGCAGTTAGGTTGTTTATCACTTGTAGATTTTCCATAATTTGCTCTAACAACAAACAACAACAAAAAGACTAAAAATGTGAGTAGGCTATGGGATTGTTACAAAATAGTAGTGTGCTATTGAAGTGTAGCTAACATGTATTACTTACATGTTTCAGGTTAGTTTATTAATTTTTGCTACCTACTGTAACTGTTTCACGTTTTTAGCTGATCTACTTTGTTGCATGAAGTTGAGTGAAGCACAGTTCACGCAATATATTTGACCATTGAAGTACTGTAACTTTGTACTAAGGAGATAACATCGCCAATTTGTGACTAATTAATTAAAGGCAGGGTTAGATTCAATATTTTTGGTAGACATTGCACTCAAGATAATGATGAATGGTGGAGATTTAACCTACATATGAATCTCGCTAACACATTAGATAACACGTTAGATAACACATTAGGGAAGAAATTCGCAATAGCCGAAACAGCACCACTGGACACCCCACCCGCATTTGTTATTGTTCTTGTTTTGAGGAAATGAGCATCCAGCATCGTACATACTCTGCTGTTCACTCGCACGTGCAAAGATGTCCGAAGTGGAAAAAAACAGTTTGTTGTTTGATGTAACGTCTTAGATGTTGTAATATCGCAAACGGATGTGGCAGTGTCACCGCTGGATTCAAGCTTTAAGTACACGATGCCTACGTAAAGCCATCACAAACAACGACCACTGATCAACACGTGACCATTCAAAACAGTGAACAGTATGACAAAAATCATGACTCATGAAGTATGCAATCAGTAACCATAACGTACACTGAAGAAACATGCAAACCCTACTGTCAAACTCTTATGAAGAATTATGACAGCCTCTGTCAAGTCCAAAATGTTGTTAACTAAAGCAATATGTGGTTGACGCTACACGCTACATGCTCCGTCTTGTCTAGATTGGTCCTGGTCCTGTGTTAAGGAGTTGATCGATGGGCCGTCCCCAGAATGACAGCTTCTCGCTGGACCTTTCCCAGTCAGACGTCTGGGTCTGGCAGCCAGAACCCACGCCAACGGCGGGTGAGTGAATCACATACAGTTGAAGTCGGAAGTTTACATACGCCTTAGCCAAATACATTTAAACTCAGTTTTTCACAATTCCTGACATTTAATCCTAATAAAAATTCCCTGTTTTAGGTCAGTTATGATCACCACTTTATTTTAAGAATGTGAAATGTCAGAATAATAGTAGAGAGAATTATTTATTTCAGCTTTTATTTCTTAAAATCACATTCCCAGTGGGTCAGAAGTTTACATACACTCAATTAGTATTTGGTAGCGTTGCCTTTACATTGTGTAACTTGAGTCAACCTTTTCCGGTAGCCTTCCACAAGCTTCCCACAATAAGTTGGGTGAATTTTGGTCCATTCCTCTTGACAGAGCTGGTGTAACAGTCAGGTTTGTAGGCCTCCTTGCTCGCACACACCTTTTCAGTTCTTCCAACAAATGTTCAATAGGATTGAGGTCAGGGCTTTGTGATGGCCACTCTAATACCTTGACTTTGTTGTCCTTAAGCCATTTTGCCACAACTTTGGAAGTATTTTGGGGTCATTGTCCATTTGGAAGACCCATTTGCGACCAAGCTTTAACTTCCTGACTGATGTCTTGAGATCTTGCTTCAATATAGCCACATCATTTTCCATCCTCATGATTCCATTTATTTTGTGAAGTGCACCAGTCCCTCCTGCAGCAAAGCACACCCACAACATGATGCTGTCACCCCCGTGCTTCACGGTTGAGATGGTGTTCTTTGGCTTGCAAGCCTCCCCCATTTTCCTCCAAACATAACAATGGTCATTATGACCAAACAGGTCTATTTGTGTTTCATCAGACCAGAGGACATTTCTCCAAAAAGTACGATCTTTGTGTCCATGTGCAGTTGCAAACCGTAGTCTGGCTTTTTTATGGCGGTTTTGGAGCAGTGGCTTCTTCCTTGCTGAGCAGCCTTTCAGGTTATGTCGATATAGGACTCGTTTTACTGTGGATATAGATACTTTTGTAAATGTTTCATCCAGCATCTCCACAAGGTCCTTTGCTGTTGTCCTGTGATTGATTTGCACTTTTCGCACCAAAGTACGTTCATCTCTAGGAGACAGAACGCGTCTCCGTCCTGAGCAGTATGACGGCTGTGTGGTCCCATGGTGTTTATACGTGCGTACTATTGTTTGTACAGATGAACGTAGTAACTTCAGGCGTTTGGAAATTGCTCCCAAGGATGAACCAGTCTTGTGGAGGTCTACAATTTGTCTGAGGTCTTGGCTGATTTCTTTTCATTTTCCCATGATGTCAAGCAAAGAGGCACTGAGTTTGAAGGTAGGCCTTGAAATACATCCACAGGTACACCTACAATTGACTCAAATTATGTCAAGTAGTCTATCAGAAGCTTCTAAAGCCATGACATCATTTTCTGGAATTTTCCAAGCTGTTTAAAAGGCACAGTCAACTTAGTGTATGTAAACTTCTGACCCACTGGAATTGTGATACAGTGAATTATAAGTGAAATAATCTGTCTGTAAACAATTGTTGGAAAAATTACTTGTGTCATGCACAAAGTAGATGTCCTAACCGACTTGCCAAAAGTAGTTTGTTAACAAGAAATTTGTGGAGTGGTTGAAAAAACGAGTTTTAATGACTCCAACCTAAGTGTATGTAAACTTCCGACTTCAACTGTAAATCAAGTGCTATATATTGCATGTGAAAGTGGCCTAGAATGCACCTTTGGAGCATTGCTCCATTGTTTGTGTTGGTAAATTCATTCTTCTTGGATAAACTGAATTTAAATTGCTGACTTACAGTATAGTATTATATGTAGAGTGTGTAATGAATACCTGATGAAATGTATGTTGAAGTTAAATCCCTCTATACCATATATTGCTCACCATAAAAGATGAACGACAAGGAAATTTATAAGAGTGGTTTCCATAAGCCCTGAAGACAATGTCTGAATTTGCAGTGCAATCAATAATTGAAAAACTAAGAGCTACAGCTATTTTAATATGAGCACAGTCTGGCAGCGCATTCACCAGCTCAGCTTTGGAAGTCACCTGAGAGAATAGAAGATGCATTACACAACTTGTATTTCTCATTTGAACTATCTGGAATATAGAGATGTCTGGTAGTATGGATTAGTGTTTGGGCAGTTTACAGTCAGGTATCTACAGTGGATTAAAGCCATTGTTCATGGCCTATTATTCAATTGTGTACGTTTCTGGAAAACAGATGGAAGAGGACTGGTGTGGAAGAGGAAATTAGATTTTTAATCTTACATGACCTGAAGAAGACACAGGTCATCCTGTTCTTCGTCTTGTCTTTAAGGTTGTTCTGTTCCCTGATATGTAATTTAACCAGTCTGTTTTAGAACTGTTTCTAAACTGCCCTGTTGTAATTTCCTGTCAAACGATCTTTCATGGTTCCTGTTGTCCCAGGATGTGTGGGGGAGTGGACATGTCCTTGATATGATTGGTCTTTCTCAGAGTCTACTATCCGTGGTGATAAGCAGAAGTACCGAACTCATTTGAAGGGCATGTGAAACACCCCACCCATCCTTGGTCTGTATAAAATGTCTGTGGAGAACAAATAGCGAGTCAAATTGGTTTTCCCTTGCATGCATGCTCGTAATAAAGCTTTTTTATATTGAGACCAATCTCAACTGCCTTTTCCACCACACTGGTTACAGTCTACAACTTCTGTATGGTTACTTTGCTATATGTTGCAAAGGGCTTGGCCCTGGCCATTACGAGCTCTTGTCCAGATGTGCTAGGTCTAATCTGGGTCCATTTCCCCAGGGACATTTTGGATAAACTGTAGACATTTGATCATCCCCTCCTCTACATTAGTCTACCAGCTTTGCGCTCTTCCTTTATCTCACTCACTCTTTCTCTCCTCAACTCTTTTTCCCCACCTGTCTTCTCACACAGCCGCCCAGGTCTTCATTTGGCTAGCGCTTCTATTGGCCTTTGGCCTGCAGTTCTACCTAGCTGTGTTCTGCCTGCTGAAGTGCTGGAGTTTTGACACGAGGCTAAAGCAGGCTCTTAAAAACCTGCCCTCTACGGGGAAGCTCCTCACAACAGGTAGGTCTATTCCAGGGATGTTGCCATGACAGTGCAGTGATCCATGAACTGACCAAGGCAAGTATGTAGTTTGACAAAAACTTTGGTTTTTGTTTTATCAAATCCACTGAACACTTTCGATCTCACTACATTCTGAAATCAAAAGTTAAGCAGGTTGAAATGCGACCTTTCATTTGACTAAACTGGAGACAATGTTAATAACACCTGTATTCCATATGTTTCAGTCCCTTCCATCATTCAATTTCCAGAGGACTTGAAGAGTCTGAAAGCACCGGCTTACTGTCGTTATGACGTAGAAGTGGCTGAATCCTCCCTGCCTAGACCCTGCTGCTATGACGATGAGGCTGGGCCCTGCACTAACTCTCCCTATACACCCTTTGCCTGGGATCTTGTGCAATGCTGAGGAGGACCCTGTAACACTTTACTGAAAATTAAATATAGTGAGCATGGAATGCTGATCCATAAAACTGTTGAGTAAGTTACTTCTTAAACTGAATTTTTTAAATAAAATTTGATTTGTTTTAAATTGAGCCTATCATATTTATAATAAATGATAAAAACTCACCCCACACAGCCATGAATACAGCAAAGAAAACTGTTGCTCCGTTGTCAAAAAGATGGGTGACCTAAAGCCAAGAAACAGATCAATAGCAATTGCTTAGAGAAATTATTTCTGAAAACATGAATTCAGTACAAACACATAAAGTAGTCACATTTGTACATAAAGATTACAAAGGAGGGCTGTTCGTTAGACATTTTCCAGAGCAAGCTCACAAAGTAGTCCCGTGTAGCTCAGTTGGTAGAGCGTGACGCTTGAAACACCAGGGTTGTGGGTTCGATTCCCATGAGGGACCAGTATGAAAATGTATGCATTCACTACTGCAAGTCGCTCTGGATAAGAGCATCTGCTAAATGACAAAAATGTGAAGTAAAAAGGTTACCTTGCTCAATGTGTTATACTTACATTTTACTGTGGGATAGCTCTGGAGTAAATGTTTGTCAAAAAATTCAATATGTTTCTAAAAAGTATATGACAAAAATCACTGTTCCTGGAGAACTGCAGTGTACGCAGGCTTTTGTTTCAGCCCAGCTCTAACGCAAAATAATTCTGGTCTAAATTTATGACCATCATTAGTTAATCATTTGAATCACACACAGTGGCTCTCCAGGATCGGAATTAGCCACAACTGCCCTGATGTTTGTCAGCAGTGCTCAGTCTGGGGCAAATGTTTAACACACTCTACATGGTAGTACGGAAGTCACCTTGGCATAGATGCAGCTGTCTGAGAGTCTCAGGTAGGGGCAGTACTCGTCACATATGGGGCACATGATGATGTCAGTGGCCTGGCAGATTTCTTTACTGGAGAATAACAGACAACCTTTAGCCTGGTTCCATACACTCATCAATTCTTATTGCATTTATCAGCCTGTGTCAGTGCTGCCACACGACTAAGGCAATGATAGCATTGGTAATAGACTTCTACCAGACTAAGGACAAATTTACACCAGTGTAAAGCATGCGTATGTTTGGTATTTTTTTCTAGTGGAAGAACACAAGACCAAACATAGTATTTTATACATATTTTATCCTTCACTAAGGTAAAACAATGAGGTAAAACCTAATTAAAGAAGACCAATGAGTATTAGGTGAGCTCACATTACCTGACCTGGCAGTGGTCTAGGGTGAACCAGCCGTAGAGGAAGACCATGAGCCCAACCAGCGCCGCAGGGAACAGCATCCCAGTGTACCAACCCAGCCAGGCAAAATAGAGACCAATTTTCTCCCCGAAGTACCGCCTGACAACACCGCCAGGAGACAAACATGTCATTATGTACCAGCCCTGAAATGATGTTGTGGCTTCATACGTTTTTAATGATCTGGTAAATGCACTCCTTCATTGATTAATTCATGTGGCTTTAATACATGTGGCTGGTGAAGTTGTATTGCTTGCAGGATCGAGGACAACCTGCAAGGTGCAGATAATACATTGTATTAGATCTGTGATGTCCTTATAGAGCAGGAGTGTTAACACAGTGTTGTACCTTATGAGGTCCAGTGGCTGGTACTTGTACCACACACCCCACCAGGCCCAGCATTCATACAGCAAGTGTCTGTGGTTCTCTGCTCCATGCGTCCGGATGGAGTTCTTACTTCTGTAGCTCCCCTGTTAACACACACACACACACACGTAATGTACCATCATAACTACAGCTGTAGGATCTTAATTTGATCACTTTTTTTGTTGCTGACAGGAAATGCAAACTTGTAGTGTATGAGTTTTAAAAATGCTTCTAAAGTTTGTAATTTCCACTTTGAAATATCAGACTTGATTTGTCCCAATGAAAAATGTATCAACCCCTACAAAAATACCCATTAATTATTAATCAAATAATAATTCACTTTTTCGGTTGCCGCAGGATTATTTTCCTGCTGTAGTGAACTGACTCAAATGAAGATCCTACAAGTGATATTTCTCTTCCAAGCAGTGGCGGTTCTAGACCATTTCAACTGGGGGGGCCAAGCTTGGGCCAGTTGTACTGTTAGAGGGGCCAGTTACATTAGACGTTATTGTTGTCATCGTTTTCTTCACTGCATTGCAGGCATTAGCAGGCAAAAGACCATATTCATAATCATTAGTGTTCCGCGTTGCCACTGTCTAATAACGGATGTAAAAAAAGAACGATAGCAAAAATTAGTTATGTAAAAAATGATTTCATACTCCACATTTAGGGGGGCCACAAGGGGGTCCAAAATTGTTGTCACAGGGGCACTGCCCCCCCCCCCCAGTACCACCCCTGCTTCCAAGCCAATGCGTGAAGTGTCGGTGCATTACCTCATGAAGGGGAAAAGCTGCCTCGTATGAACTATTGCTCAAAAGACGATTCAGCCCTGGAGCATAAACAAGAACATGAAGAACAATAACTCTACACACCAGAGACATGCTGTATCTCAAACGTGGAACACATCTAGCAGTGGACTTGTACTACTTGGAGAGGTGCCAGGTAGCCTACCGGTTAGGAGCGTTGGGCCAGTAACTGAAAGGTCGCTGATTCGAATCCCTGAGCCGACTAGGTGAAAAATCTGTCAATGTACCCTTGAGCAAGGCACTTAACCCTAATTGCTCCTGTAAATCACCCTGGATAAGAGCGTCTGCTAAATGACTACAATGTAAATGTATTATCCAAAGGCCATTTGTAACTGTGTTAGACGACGATGACAATCTCACCCATTTTGTCTTTGCCCTCCTCATATTTGACCCTTTGCAAGATATGATGGACGATGCGACTCCTGGTAGCGTTGTTGAAGAATGTGTCTTTGTTGTGAATGGTGAAACTGTAACATAATATAGATACAGAAAAGGATCCTAGATCATATTTCTTCTAGACCGTTCCAGTCCGTTGGATTTATTGAGCTTTTGAAAAGCACACCATTTTGGCTTGGTGTCATCTCAGTGCATTCTATATAATTTTGCCTCGACTAGCGCTTGTGAGCCCCCCAAAAAGACCCCTAAAATTGGACCACACCCACAAGGAAATTTAGTTCATTTGTTTACATTGCAAAAATGTGGTACCCAAAACTAAGAATTGTGGTTTAAAGATGGAAGACATTGATTCATTTTCACCTTTAAGTTAGTAAGGAAAAAACATATACCAGACTGGTGGTGGACACACACACACACACACACTCACTGATGTATTCTGGAGCGACTGAAGGGGGCGGTAAAGCTCTCGTTCTCCTCCAGGTCAGGGAGGGTGTTGTTGTCAAACTTCATGGGTTTGCGAGGCAGCCATCCTCGAAATCTGTTGATTCTCTTCTCCATCCTGGATGGTGACAGAAAACCCAAAACCATATCAAACATAGCCAGAGACCATTAACATTAGGGTTGTGCCCCAAAATTCGATCAATAAATCAATTAGCACTCACCTACTCATGAACTTGTACCGTCGATGCATGTAGTAGATTTTCCTCCTGAAAACTCCCACAACATTATCAACTATTAAAAATCTCAGTGCATTAATGCATTGCAGTGGCCTGGGGCGGTCTAGCAGTCTAGGTCACTTGAGCCTCTGGAACACATGTACCGGTGCTCGCATGTGTTAGAATGGTAAGAGTGCTCTAGAAGGGTCAGATTCTAACTAACAAACATGAAGAAATACAGAAAATAAAAGTGCATTGCAAATAACCGTAGATTCATAGTATGAGAGAGAGAGCGAGACAGAGAGAGTCAGTGAGAGAGAGAGACAGAGAGTCAGTGAGAGAGAGAGCGAAAGAGAGCGAGAGAGAGCGAGAGAGAGCGAGAGAGAGCGAGAGAGAGAGTGAGAGAGAGAGTGAGAGAGAGAGCGAGAGAGCGAGAGAGAGCGCGAGAGAGCGAGAGAGAGCGCGAGAGAGAGAGAGAGCGCGAGAGAGAGAGAGAGCGCGAGAGAGAGAGTCAGTGTGAGAGAGAGAGAGAGAGAGTGAGTGAGTCAGTGAGTGAGTCAGTGAGAGAGCGAGAGAGAGCCAGTGCGAGAGAGCCAGTGCGAGAGAGCCAGAGAGAGAGAGCCAGAGAGAGAGAGCCAGAGAGAGAGAGCCAGAGAGAGAGACAGACAGTGTGTGTGGTGGGAACCTGTCTGTCGATGTGATTTATGTGTGTGAGTGTGTTTGGAACTACAGAGGCTGTGTGTTCGTCTCCCCACCTGAACGGCATCCGAATGTTCATAAGCTCTGCGTAGCGACACAGCACCTCCCAGGGAGCATGCAGCTTCAGGAAGATCACATCACTGTTGCACACAGACAACTGTTTGAGGGGAAAAGACCCAGCATTAGAAGTATTACGTCCTGTTGATACTATTTCTTAGAACAGTTTCTTAGCCCATAAACAATGTGAATAATATAAAATCTAATGTTTTAAATTAAAATGTTTCTATTCTAAATCATGTTGCCACACATGTATCGAGCTTCAGTAGATTTGACTTTATTTGGATCTCTTTTAGTCCTCATTTGGACTAATCTTCCAAGAGTAGAGAGGTTTATGGACTTCATAACTGGACATAAAGAGGAAAGGGACAGTTGAAACATTGATTTTCTTTTCTCTCTCATAATTTCCTATGACATACATTTCCTGTGACTGATCTCAGAACAGTTAACAGGCATTCGCTGTCATGGCTGCGGAATAGTTTGTACTAGGATCTTTAAAAGATACCAAACTATGTGAGTTTGATTTCTTCAAAATCCCAGTAGCACAGTTATATAGTCAGTACTGCATTCTCTGATAATTTCAAGCAGAATTCTGCCTTGCATCTTGTTGTCATCATAAGCAGTCTGACTATACAGTAGGTAAAAGAAAAAGCTACCCTTGCAGGACCTAAAAATAACAAAGTGTCTCCATGTAGGAGAGAAGCAAATGATGCTGTTAAAAGAGAGAAGAAGCATAGTCTCTTTGAATGCTCCATATGATGACCTTGATGTTACTGCGTCAGCACACTAGGCGTCAGCCACTCTCACACACGCACAGACACACACACACACACACAGCACAATTGCTTCTCTTCTCCTTCTAAACAGGATTGAGGGTGAAACTTGCCATCAGCACATTTGCATTGGTTTATGAGTGACAGGCAGAGCTTCAGTGACTACTGTAATACTGTCATACAATAATACTGTTACTGTAATGCTATGTTACTGTAATACTATAATATACTGTAATACTCCGTAGTACTCGCCTCTTTCTCCATCTGCAAGCCCTCGGCCCGGATGTTGCGCTCAAATATTTCCCTCTTCTCCGACTGCGGACCAGACTTCCTGTAAACCAGGATGTAGTCGATGTGGCACTTGCCATCGCTGAAGCACAAGCCACTGGACCTACTTCTCCCTACCTGGGGAGAGAAACAGAGGGAGGGAGTAACCACTATAAGGTTGTTTTGACCCAAAGTGACTTCAATATATTTTACCATTAGCACTGCCTAACATTTACAGAGGCGGTTGAGCTAAAGTGCTTTGCTCATAAGCACAAGATCTAAATATGCTCTTCCAAGGTTTATATATCACACTACCGTAGGAAGAAACCAATGAGCTCACCCTAAGAAGACTAAACGTCTTTCCAGATCCCCCAAGGAGGATGAGAATAACACTGACAGCAGCCAGCTTCAACCCACAATGACCATACGTGCTTTACGGACACACATGTCATTGACCTCTCACCTCTGGTGCCGGGTCAGTCCTGGTGTTGTCGTCCAGGATGCTACTGGTCCCGGGGTCGAGCAAGGTCGAGTCGCCATCTTTGGACGGAGTGCTCAGCCCCTCCAAACTCTCCATTAACAACTTCACATCCTTCAAAACTGGACAGAACATCAGCAGAAAATCCAGCGTCAATTGTCAAACCCTCAATATGTTTTTGATTCTGTGGACACCTAGATTACTTCCTAACTCACTTAATCTAACAAAAAAATTAACAACAAATTTACAAAAATCGAACAAAAAAATAAAAAATTAAGTGCATGACTACCACTCAGATTTCAACTTCACAAAAGTGTTTTTGTCTCATAAAATTTGCTCTTTAAAAAGATGCTGCACAACAGTTACATTATGGTAATGTTATTTGGTTGAGGTACCCCTTTAAGGAGGTGCCAAATGGCTTACCATGGGGTGGCATGTTGTCCTGTGTGCTGGGGGAATCCGGAGCCCCAGCCAAGGACTCCTCCATTCTGACTGGCGACCTGTTGGGGGGGAAGGAGAAATCCGCAGCCTCAACCCCAGGGGCCGGGGGCCGCAGAACTCTGCGTCTGTGGGGGCTCTGCCATTGGAGCTCAGCCCCATGTAGAGAGAAACTCACACCTGGAGGAGAGATACAGAGAGAGAGAGAGAGAGAGATACAGAGAGAGAGAGAGAGAGAGAGAGATACAGAGAGAGATACAGAGAGAGAGAGATACAGAGAGAGAGAGATACAGAGAGAGAGAGATACAGAGAGAGAGAGAGATACAGAGACAGAGAGAGAGATACAGAGAGAGAGAGAGATACAGAGAGAGAGAGAGATACAGAGAGAGAGATACAGAGACAGAGAGAGAGATACAGAGAGATACAGAGAGAGAGAGATACAGAGACAGAGAGAGAGATACAGAGAGAGAGAGAGATACAGAGAGAGAGAGAGATAGAGACAGAGAGATACAGAGACAGAGAGAGAGATACAGAGAGAGAGAGAGATACAGAGAGAGAGACAGAGAGAGAGACAGAGACAGTGAGAGAGAGACAGTGAGAGAGAGACAGTGAGAGAGAGACAGTGAGAGAGAGACAGTGAGACAGTGACAGTGAGACAGTGACAGTGAGAGACAGAGAGGAGAGGGAGAGAATTCATCATATAAATCAACCATCAGTAAAGACTGAGGCCCCACATTTAGTGGAAAACAGATGATAGAAGAGAGGGTGAGGGGTATTATCAGAGCTCAGTAAATAAAGTTAAATAAAACCCACATAGTTAAATAAAGGTTCAATAAAAATACAAATAAAATAACCTAACAGTAAAGGAGCTGGAACATTTACGTTGTAACGTTTGAGACCTTATCAAACCTTCAGGAGACATCCTCTGTTGGTTAGGAAATGGGAGATAGGTGAGTCCAGAGTATAGTAGGGCTGGGAATTACCAGGGAGTTCACGATATTATCATCTCGATACTTAGGTGCCGATATGATAATGTATGGCAAATCTCACCCTTCTATATGTATGGTGATTCTATATGTATGGTGATTCTATATGTATGGTGATTCTATATGCAGTGCGATTCTATGATTTTATTGTGATTCGATGTTTCAAACATATTGCTCACCATATGTCTTCTGCAGAGAGACAAGAGAGAGCCATGAGAAAAGTAGTTTTGATCAGTCAGGGAAATATAAAAAAAAAGTGCTGAAACCATGTTGGCTTAATATTTAAAAAGAAGATGGAGAACAAGCTATAGGAGGTAAATACCAGAGTTTTGTCACAGGTAGGCCCACAGCCAATTGCGCTAGCTAACGCTACCAATAGTAGCAAAAAAAAAAAAAAATACTGTGTCAAATATTGATATAATATTGTCCCAAAATAATACACCCCCCAATCACTATTATACAGACATGCATATCATGAGTAAACTTTACAGTGGCCCAAAAGAAGATGTAGAGATATATCTATCTCTATACAGTCAGGTCTGAAATGATTGACACCCTTAATAAAGATGAGCAAAAAAGACTATAAAATAAATAATACAAACACTGAGCTATATTGTTTGCAAATGTTTTTGTTGATACTAATGCAATTGATCAGAGAAAGAAATTGCGTGCCCTGAAGTGATTCTGTGCGCCCCCTGAGAGGAGCCATTATCTAACATGGCCTAGTGAGTAGGCTAACAACAACCCCTCTGAAGAGGTCTGTGACCCACTCTTCCATCTGACGAGGCTCTGGGGAAGGTCGTCGCTGGTCTGAACGCTGAATTTCCCTTTGTGACAGCTCCGCGACTCAGCAGAATATTTCTGCTGAGCCCCAGACATACAGAGAAGGAGTGCGAGGGAGAACGCTCAACGCTCGCGTCCTTCCCGCAGTGGCTGAGGTATTGAAATAACAGCAGGTAATAAAACCACCATGAACTCCTCCTTCCTGGATGAAATCGATGGGCGGGTTCCCTCAGTGACTTCAGTTGTAATAAACGTTTCACTCAGCCATCAGCTGCTAGGAGGTATTTTATAGCACGAGTAGAGGTTACTGCAGCCCCAAAGGAGATGTGAGGGATAAAAGCTAGGGCACTATAGAAATCGAATGATTCCATCCATAATAACATGACATTTGAAAGAGTTGTCTAACGTAGCTCTGTCCGTCTGAATTGACACATCAAAGCATATCATTTGCACACTTTAAAATTCCATCTGTGCCCATCAAAATCCAAATGACCTGCTACTTCCAAACACGAGGTCTATATCGTGCTGTTACCACGACTAACACAGTACCCTCAAAATTCAAGATTAAGCACAAGTCATAACATTGAGAAAACCCTTTACATTTAAGATATACTTTACATTATTTATATTAACTAGTCAGTAGATTAGACCCTGGAAAATTATAAATATTGAACATGACAAGATGATTGGCCTACTAATAGACCATTATGTTGAATGATAAGATATAAGCATAGAAGCCTAGGTGTCCATAGAGAAACATAAAGCCAATCAATAATTAACAACAGTGGTTCTGTTGCCTCAGTGACCACTATGCAGCAAGATTGATTGAGTCTCCCACATGGAGGGAATAATAGGCTCTATTCCTCCAGGAATGGGGGCCATTACCAAGATGCAATGAAGTTAGCAGACAGCAAAACAAAGTATGAAGTTACATTCAGTGGATGTAATGAAATTACACTCAGGAAATGTAACATGGGACTAAAGTGATTCTTAGGTGACATTATTTGCTAATCTGTGAGTAAAGCTGCACCATTTAGCTAACATGATTTAGCTACAGTGGCGACAAACATAGTACCTTTTTTGTTTTATTGAGTGAGGCAGCTCCAAAATTGAGGTGTTTCAGCCTAGCTCAGTGCTTTCTATGGTGGGGCGAGCCAATTTTTGTCCTTTGGGTCCTGCCATAGAGTTATATTACAAGTCTCAAGATCATTGGCCACAGATAAAATTACGTCAAATCACGTTATATGCAGGGGCGGAAATCCCGGGGGGGACGGGGGGGACACGACCCCCCCATCCTGGGAAAAATATGATTTGTCCCCCCCAATATATCACTGAAACATAACTATGTAATTTAAAATTAATAATACGCAATGAAAGCAATTGTGCTGATTATAGACACTTAATAGCGCGTTTCAAAAGATTGCGACCCCCCCACCCTTTGCCTCACAATGGTTTGATCCACTGCCAGTTCCTTAGTTGGCAAGGTAACAGAGGGGTGATATCCACTGTCTGAAAGGCACTCAATGAACGTAACTGACGTGAGGTTAATCCAGTCAATCGCGCACACACACACTAGCTGAATATGCAGAGCTAGCGGGCAAATATTAACTATTAAGCTAGCTAGTAATTATTCAATTTATGTGGCCTCGTCAAAGATGGAATCTTTGCTATCGTCAATTTATTCCAAGATCAGCATGCAGATGATGTAAGTTAGTGCTTCAAAGTCCTTGTGATAAGGTTAGCGATAAACTGAAGTCCAAACTGAACAGAACTACACTCTCTTCTACCATTGTCTTAAATATATTTAATGGTCTCGTTGCAAAAGCTAAATTGTCGCAAGGGAACTTTTATTTATTTATTTTATTTCACCTTTATTTAACCCGGGTAGCAAAGATTATAGCAAACACCACTGAAACGGAATTGGTGCTCGCTAGCTTTGCAAATTCAGCTATTGTTGGAAGCCAGCCAATATGAAACAAACTATTAAAATTACAAAAGGTTGCAGCATATGTTGTGTAAATGGTGAACTCATACAGCTGTCAACTCGTCATTTTAATCCGGTTCACATTTGCTAGCTACCTTTTAGATCGAAGCCCAAATAGAATGATAAAAGATAAGATGATAGAAGCCCATCTCCTACTGTAAATAACCTACACACTGTGTGTGTGTGTGTAGCCAGCCAGCCAGGTAGAAAAATGGCAGAAAAATAAGACGGACATCAGAGTATTTTTCAGTACACCAAAACGCAAAGTAAGAACCCTAGTAGCCTAATATCTCAAAGACTAGTTGATAAAATGTTCATAAGAAAGAAATTAAATTCTAATGGAAATGTTTCACAATGATGTCATTAGGCAGAGCAGGCAACAGATGGCACACAGACAGCTGAGTTGGGGACAGATATGCAGGGACAGACTGGCAGAGACAGGGAGTCTCAGTATAAGTTTGTTGAGTCTTTGTTTGGCAACATTATGAAAGGTTCTCAATTTTTTGGACTTGTAAAATAGGAACATAATTGGAAAATGCCATGGATACCCCCACTCTCAACTTAAACTGGTGACTGAACTAAGATTTGTTAAAGGCAATGGTATTGCTGTTGTGATTAGTTGTGTAGTTTTGGGTACCGGTAGTTAGGAGTACGGCAAACACCTTATTTCTTTGGTTCCTCAATATACATTTACCATATTACAATGTAGGCTATGTGTTACAGCACTACTTTTGGTGTCCCCCTCAGGAATTGCTCTTGAGAAAATGTCATGTAATTGTCCCCTCCAAAGTTAATATCAGATTTTCGCCCCTGGTTATATGTACAGTAGCTTTGATTGGACTGATCATGCCAACATCTTACTTTCAAAGTCTTAGCTAGCAAGTCATCACCATGAATTAAGTCAACAATCTACTGGAAAATCATTTTTAATCCTTGTCATATGAAGAGAAATAATGAAGAGAAATTATAGATAAAACGTATCGGTGCTCATCGGCCATTGGACAAAGATTACACAACAAGTTGGAAATCAAAATTCAACAATGAGTGGTTTGTAAGAAATCAGTGGCTGACTGCAACATTGCAAAGCAACCCCTAGCCTGCTATTCAATGGAGTGGCTGTGTGTTTTTTTCCAGCGTACCCACAATAAATCCAGAGAATGCCAGACTTTGATGATGAAGTTTGATGACAAAATTTGCCCACAAAGGACCGCTGCGCCACCTTATAAGGTGAGTCCAAAAATGGTGAGTATGCTGCTGTATAAATGATGTAATATGCAAGGGAGATATGTATACTGTAGCTAAGAAAGTAATACTAAGTGTATGTTGTGTAGTATGCTGTTAGTAGACCATGTGCCTCACCCTAATAATTTGGTTAATTTTCACCAACGTGGTATTGTAAGCACATCGTTTGTGGCAGGTGTGTGGTTATTTGCCAACTTTTTTTGTACAGTGCTACTGATAGTAGTGGTGGCGCTTGGCTTGCACATGCAAATTCAGCACACACAACATTCTATAATAGAATTGTGTTATTTGACTTGTCAAATTAAAAGCTTATTTAATGCGTCAAAATGTTATGACATGTATATTT
The DNA here is from genome assembly GCF_965601325.2 of Salmo salar. NCBI lineage: Eukaryota > Metazoa > Chordata > Actinopteri > Salmoniformes > Salmonidae > Salmo > Salmo salar. The sequence continues at coordinate 53,614,826 of NC_138297.1, forward strand.
TTGACACGCAAAGACCCAAACGGCGTTCAATGTGCCTCACCCTAATAATTTGGTCTATTTTCACCTCTTAATTCTGCCTACTATTCTAACTTGGTGGTGCACATGTAGCCTATAACCTGTTTTAGAGAAATGTAATAATTGAATATTGTAAGAGCTTTCATTGTCTGTTTATGTGCCCCCTTTATTCATCCTACAGTTCTGACTTGTTGTACAGGGAGTACACTGTAAGAACGGGCCCATGTTCTGAATTCTGTCGCTGTACATTTCAAAAGTGCTGAGCAAATGGTTATATTGACTACGTCCGTCGTCGCTCGCTCATTAATCGAAATTACGGATTGCCTGTTATCCGCTTGTCGTCCTCTTATGCCATAGTTTGTACATCTCAATTGTCAGTAGAAACCACATTTGTTTAAGCAAGTCAGCCATATCAGCTATGTTTTTTTAAAAGGCAGTAAATGAGGCTGAATTAATTGTTAAGCTGCCAGACAAAGCTCCACTGAAAGCCAGGTGTAGCCGTGGTAAGGTGTTGGGACTGCTGTTGGGACTCTGCTGTTGGGACAGCTTTATTGGGGCGGCAGGTAGCCTAGTGGTTAGAGCGTTGGGCCAGTAACCGAAAGGTTGCTAGTTAGAATTGCCGAGCTGACAAGGTATAAATCTGTCATTCTGCCTTGCCTAGTTAAATAAAGGTTATATACTAAATAAATATAGGCCCTAACAGTTTGTGGTCACTGTTATAGTGCAATAAATGTATTGTTTAGTGTTGTGTTGTGTAGTGGCTTTGCTGGCATGCATCCCACATTTTGTTTTGTTTGCCCCACCAAGATTTACATGCTAAAATCGCCACTGTTTAGCCTGGCTCACAATTCACAGCAAATCAAATCAAATTTTATTGGTCACATACACATATTTAGCAGATGTTATTGCTGGTGTAGCGAAATGCTTGTGTTCCTAGTTCTAACTGTGCAGTAGTATCTAACAATTCACAACAGTAGAGTCAAATGATTTCTCTCTCATTCCCATCAATGTTACCTCTTACATGATGAAAAAGAGATTGGTTAGTATTGATTCAGAATATTTATTTCACATTTCATGGTATTTATGACCACACAAATCTAGTGAGCTGAGCTCATAGAGGTCCTATAATTCATGTGATTCTGTATGTAATTCTATGGCTTAAACAGTCGGCACTCATTAGATCTGTATCATTATAAGACTCTCTGTCATACCTGCATTTGAGTGATTCCAGACAAAACCAGGACAAAATGTCATAAATATGCCAACTTTTATTAATTATTTCTCAATTATACTTTTAGATACAAATGTCAAATATGTCAACAATACCTCCCCCAAAGAAAAATCATATGAATAAAACAGTGAAAATCCCAAAAAATCATGGTATTTCTTTGTCCTGGTTTCATATGGAATCTCCACTCATTTGTAACATAAGCTACTGGTGAGGTCACCTCAGCCTTGGCAGCAGAGGAAAACAGACAGAGCGCCGAGATATTTTGGGATGGACTTTTGGATCTGAATGTCTGGAAATGGTGAACTCGTCAAAAACTAGACCACCTACACAATATATTCATCATGGAATCTACAAACAATCTAAAACTGTTGAACAGGACAGACAACAGCAAATGTTGCATGATACCCAGTCAGATACACCGATTAACCAACAAGCTAGGCTACATGAGAATATTTAAAAATCAGAAGTAGGGTTAAAATAAATAGTCAAAGCTAGTTTCGGTTGGCTTTCAAATGGCTATTTAGCGGACTTCTCCACGCATCAAGGAAACAAGCCCAAGGCTTCCAGGCTCCCACTGATGCAACGATGGTGAGTTACATTGCATTACATTCTTGAGTACAATAAAACGTTTGTTGAATATTAAGATGTTTTGCAACAAAGTGCATGAACTGCTAGTTATGCTGCGAAAATAACTTTTGAATTGATTGAAAAATGCTACAGTATAACAGTATTGCTAGTTGATTTGCAACCCTGAATCATAAGCCACTGATGATTGTCAGTAGAGAAATCTTTCTTGCGAAAAATTATTCCCCAATGAAATCGCTGACGCCTCCTCAGTTCATATGACATAACCTTGCCTTAGCATGACAGCTCACAGTAGGCTAGCTGGTTGGGTAAGTGAGCGGGAAATAAAAAAGGGGGGAGGGTTGCCATGGGGACCAGGTATCAGGAAGACAGAGGGTGGTTCTGGACCACTACACCAGCACAGTCAGGGGACAACAAACCTTCAGGCTCTGTCAGGCCCCGGGGCAACACAATGGCCGTTTCACGCCTGCCTGATGGGCAACAGAGCTTGGACACTCGGCGTCTCCACTGAGTCCTGACCCACTTCTCCTTCTCTGAACCATGCATAATGGAGGAGTGCTACACTTTGGACACACAGCTCATTTACAACCCCCGGAGTGAAACCGTGTTGGAGGGAGGGCGATACGGGGGAGAGAGAAGGGGAGAACGGGAGCCAAGGAGAGATGGGAAAAGGAGGGAGAGAGTGTGTGTGTGCGTGTGTGAAGGTCAAATGCCTGTACGGTTCAGGAACACAACAGTGTGAAAAGAGAACAGAGATGATAGACAGTAAAAGAAGAGCACATGTGGGTCATAGCATATGAGTGAAGGACAGAGAAAGAGAGAGATCGAAACAGAGAGGGGGGGAGCGAGCGAGAGCGACAGAGATCAATGCAGCAAAACCACTACAGAGGGGGGGAAGAAAACACTGCTGTGGGTCTAAAACAAGTTGCCTGCAGCACTCACCATGCAAGGTGGAGAGGGAGAGAGCTTCAACCCCTCAGAGGGCAACAGGATGAGAGGACGACACAGCCCGGGGCCGACCCAGCGGAGGCTCTGCAAGCGCTACAGTAGCTACAACTAGCTAAACTTGGCTCCCGTACTAAAGCCCGCAGGGGGAAAAGGAAAAGGACCTTCTGCAGAGGCAATCAGCTGCATTCCCCATGTTTACCTCCACTCCCGAGCACCGCAGCGCTCTGCTCTAGCTTCTGAGCTCCCACACACACACACACACACACACACACACACACACACACACTGCTCATCCCCAAAACATCCCTCAGATTATATAAATCTCTGCCCAGCCGGCACGAGGCAAAGCTCAGGAAGAAACAGATGCAGACCAGCTTAGATCCTCTCTCAGGGAAAAATACAAGCAGAATATTTATGCAGAGAGAGGGAGAGAGCGAGCGAGGGGGAGAGCAAGAGAGCTGCAAGACAATCAGTATTCTTAATCAGTTATCCCCGTCAGCCAATCCGTGGGAGAGGAGCTTTGAGGGTAGCCAATCGGAGCAGGGCTGGCTCTATCAGTGTGGTTGTTGACCAAAGGAATGACAGTTGCTGCTGCTCTGGGTGTCAATGTGTTTTTTAAAGCCAGCACCTCACACACATGCACATAAACACATTGATGCACACACACACACACACACACACACACACACACACACACACACACACACACACACACACACACACACACTTGTTGTGTACAGTGTGTATATTTTAAAAAGGAGGAATCCCTTAGAGAATTCTACCATTAGTTACCCTACTTGCATGCAACACTCAGAGTGAGTGTCACGCTACTGCAAATTAAACAAGCCCTACATATACAGTGAGGGAAAAAAGTATTTGATCCCCTGCTGATTTTGTACGTTTGCCCACTGACAAAGAAATGATCAGTCTATCATTCTAATGGTAGGTTTATTTGAACAGTGAGAGACAGAATAACAACAACAGAAATCCAGAAAAACGCATGTCAAAAATGTTATAAATTGATTAGCATTTTAATGAGGGAAATAAGTATTTGACCCCCTCTCAATCAGAAAGATTTCTGGCTCCCAGGTATCTTTTAATCAGGTAACAAGCTGAGATTAGGAGCACACTCTTAAAGGGAGTGCTCCTAATCTCAGTTTGTTACCTGTATAAAAGACACCTGTCCACAGAAGCAATCAATCAATCAGATTCCAAACTCTCCACCATGGCCAAGACCAAAGAGCTCCCCAAGAATGTCAGGGACAAGATTGTAGACCTACACAAGGCTGGAATGGGCTACAAGACCATCGCCAAGCAGCTTGGTGAGAAGGTGACAACAGTTGGTGCGATTATTTGCAAATGGAAGAAACACAAAAGAACTGTCAATCTCCCTCGGCCTGGGGCTCCATGCAAGATCTCACCTTGTGGAGTTGCAATGATCATGAGAACGGTGAGGAATCAGCCCAGAACTACACGGGAGTATCTTGCCAATGATCTCAAGGCAGTTGGGACCATAGTCACCAAGAAAACAATCGGTAACACACTAAGCCGTGAAGGACTGAAATCCTGCAGCGCCCGCAAGGTCCCCCTGCTCAAGAAAGCACATATACATGCCCGTCTGAAGTTTGCCAATGAACATCTGAATGATTCAAAGGACAACTGGGTGAAAGTGTTGTGGTCAGATGAGACCAAAATGGAGCTCTTTGGCATCAACTCAACTCGCCATGTTTGCTGCCTATGACCCCAAGAACACCATCCCCACCGTCAAACATGGAGGTGGAAACATTATGCTTTGGGGGTGTTTTTCTGCTAAGGGGACAGGACAACTTCACCGCATCAAAGGGACGATGGATGGGGCCATGTAGCGTCAAATCTTGGGTGAGAACCTCCTTCCCTCAGCCAGGGCATTGAAAATGGGTCGTGGATGGGTATTCCAGCATGACAATGACCCAAAACACACGGCCAAGGCAACAAAGGAGTGGCTCAAGAAGAAGCACATTAAGGTCCTGGAGTGGCCTAGCCAGTCTCCAGACCTTAATCCCATAGAAAATCTGTGGAGGGAGCTGAAGGTTCGAGTTGCCAAACGTCAGCCTTGAAACCTTAATGACTTGGAGAAGATCTGCAAAGAGGAGTGGGACAAAATGCCTCCTGAGATGTGTGCAAACCTGGTGGCCAACTACAAGAAACGTCTGACCTCTGATTGCCAACAAGGGTTTTGCCACCAAGTACTAAGTCATGTTTTGCAGAGGGGTCAAATACTTATTTCCCTCATTAACAAGGCAAATCATTTTATAACATTTTTTATATGCGTTTTTCTGGATTTTTTTGTTGTTATTCTGTCTCTCACTGTTCAAATAAACCTACCATTAAAATGATAGACTGATCATTTCTTTGTCAGTGGGCAAACGTACAAAATCAACAGGGGATCAAATACTTTTTTCCCTCACTGTATAATAGCTGGCTGCTTTCCAAAAGTGTGTTTTCAAGTCTGTTGTATGCTTTACCATGTTAGTAACACTATTTTAACAATTTGTTTTCAGCCAGGATCCAACTGGAACACAGTGTGCTAACCAGTGGTGTAAAGTACTTAATTAAAAATACTTTAAAGTTCTGGGATCCGCCCCTTTTTTTCAATTTTCGCCTAAAATGACATACCCAAATCTAACTGCCTGTAGCTCAGGCCCTGAAGCAAGGATATGCACATTCTTGGTACCATTTGAAAGGAAACACTTTGACGTTTGTGAAAATGTTAAAGGAATGTAGGAGAATATAACAATACATCTTGTAAAAGATAATACAAAGAAAAAAAACAACCGTTCTTTTGTACTATCATCTTTGAAATGTAAGAGAAAGGCCATAATGTATTATTCCAGCCCAGGTGCAATTTAGATTTTGGCCACTAGATGGCAGCAGTGTATGTGCAAAGGTTTAGACTGATCCAATTAACCATTGCATTGCTGTTCAAAATTTTGTATCAAGAATGCCCAAATGTGCCTAATTTGTTTATTAATAACTTTTCATGTTCAAAATTGTGCACTCTCAAACAATAGCATGGTATTATTTCACTGTAATAGCTACTATAAATTGGACAGTGCAGTTAGACTAACAATAATTTAAGCTTTCTGCTAATATCAGATATGTCTGTGTCCTGGGAAATGTTCTTGTTACTTACAACCTCATGCTAATCGCATTATCCTACGTTAGCTCAACCGTCCCGTGGAAGGGACACCAATCTCAAAGAAGTTTTAAGACTTTTTGGGGGGCATCTGTACTTTATTTTTTGTCAACTTTTACTTCACTTTCCTAAAGAAAATAAATGTACTTTTTATTCCATACATTTTCCCTGACACCCAAAAGTACTTGTTACATTTTGAATGCTTAGCAGGACAGGAAAATGGTCAAATTCACACACTTATCAAGAGAACACGTGGTCATCCCTACTGCCTCTGATCTGGCAGACTCAATAAACACAAAATGTATCATTTGAAAATAATGTCTGAGTGTTGGAGTGTGCCCCTGGCTATCCGTACATTTAAAACAATAAAATGGTGCCATCTGGTTTGCTTAATATAAGGAATTTGAAGAGATTTATACTTTTACTTTTGATACTTTTTTTTTGTTGATACTTTACTTTTTCCACCACTGGTACTAACCAGAAATAGACTGTGTGTGTGTACTTATCTAACAACCATATTTGTTTCAAGCACTGAATTTTTTCAAGCATGGTTAGGTTTTGTGATGTACAGTATGGTATTTCAAATATTAGATTCAGTCAACCAATAAGGTGGAAAGCATCCACATATTATTTCAAAAGGTCAGAGGTAGGTTGTTCCACCTCAAGAAGCACAAGAAAGAGGATTTACACCCACCATCTCAGATTGTTCTGAAATTGTTTCTGTTGTTAGAAACATAAGATTAGCATTCCTGCTACATTATTGTGTGGAGATATTAAGATATTGCACCCAAATTGGCAATTTTAAATGTATAGGATTCATATAATATTCAATAAATATAGTGCCTAACATCCAATTTGGACCAAACTTTTTTCTAACAATGAGTTAGACATTAGAAATCCAGAGAAATTGTCAAGCCACTCACAGACCACCAACACCCCACGGTAATTTATTTATTGAGTATTATATGAATCCTATAAATTAAAAATGGCCAATTTGGATGCAATCAATTAGCTTAATTTCTCAGAGATCAAATTATATTTCAACAAAATAATGTTGCAGGACATCAGAAATAATTTCAGAACAATCTGAGATAGTGGGTGTCATGACTTGCTGTAATGACATGGAATGATCCAGGTGTGTTCATACTATAATGTGATTCCAGGATACTCTCTTCTGTGAAACAGACTGACTCGATATAACTCATCAGGGGGCCTAAAGGGCCTAATGAATTTATTTCAAATTACTAACTCAGTAAAATCGTTGAAATTGTTGCGTTTATATTTTTGTTCAGTGGTCATCTCCTGATGGCTCTCACTATTGCCATCTACACCGATTAGGATTATGGATTATGGTCAACGGCAAAGGTTCTGAGCTTGGGCAGGATAAGCCGTTTCTAGACCGGATTTTTAGCGACCAAACCATCGAGCTGAGATTAGAATGAAGTCACGGTTCAAAGTTGAAAGGTGAAACCTTACTTGTGCTGCTGTCGCTGATGGTCTCCTGGCTGGCGCTGCAGAGGGATGATATAGGGTTGATTGACAGGGAGGCAGGACAGGACACTGGCTCTTGGTGCTCAGGGAGTTGCGGGGCTGCGGCAGCGGAGGCCTCGGAGCGAACCCCGTCAGGACTGTCACACAGGGGGTGACCTCTGGGAGGGAATGGACTCTTCCAATGAGAGATACCAATGGCCACTTGGCCCCCGAGATCAAACCCTGTAGGGAATATTATTATCTCAGACTGAAAGTTTCTCAAAACATAGACTCCCTTCCTATAACACATAACCCTGGAAAGCATGTGAATGTGAACACTTGTCCTTGCAACTTGCATACTTAGTCTATTTCTCTTACAGCAATGTCAGGGTTCTTTGAAAATCCTTGATACTGAATAGATCCCAGAAAGTCAGACATTGCAGAAAAATCCCATTGCTTGAAAAGGGAAATGAGTGATATTATTCAAATAATTTCCTGTTTCATAATGAAACTAAAGGTTGTTGCTCTCTGGAGGATTGAGTTTCCACTTACGATTACATTTCCCATATCTCAGAAATTCAGGGTTCTGCTTCCCAAGTTGAACCAATGTAGCAAAATGCTGACATATTTCGCTCTCCCAGTTCAAAAGGAAAAATGTGAGGGGGCTAAGTCCATAACAATGCTGCTCTCTTGTGGTTGATGTTGCCAACTCCATGACTGTCCTTTCCCTTTCCATCTTCGTTTCTCGTTTGTCAGTGGTCTACTTCCACATACATCTTGGGAAGTATCATAACTAAGTATGAGAAGGCTACTTATAACAAAAAGTATATGTTTTGACAGTTGACAACTAAATCTATATTAAAAAGGTATGTTGTGAAACATTTCCACCTGCAAGCACCTTTGTGGAAGTCTATAAATTCTGTCAAATCTGTAGAATTAAATAAAAAAAATATGGTAACATTGATAGCATGCTGCATAGTGTACATTTAACTTGAATTGATTTAAGAGTTTACTTTATGCATTTGACTTTCCTTTTGAAGCATACCACATAAAGGTTGCCAACAAACCCAACAACCCTAAAGACATTGTATGAACGCAAATGTCTCCGTCCACGCTCAACGGGCATTACACCAAAGAGCAAAGAGAGAGGAAGGCCTTCTTTAGCTTTTCTGGAAACACAACCCCAGCACATTATAAGATACACTTCAATTGAGTGGATTTGGCTATTTCAGTCACAACCGTTGCTGGCAATCTCGATAGACAAACATTGACAGTAGAATGGCCCATACTGAAGAGCTAGTAGCCTTCTTATTAATGCTGTGTAAAGCATCAGTAGACAGTAATACATCATTCATTGCATTTTTTATTAGGCTATATATTACACTGAAGCAAGCGCTAAAATGGAATTAAGAATATAGGAAAAAAATATATCGCCTCTGGCAACTATATTACTACTATTTATTCATTAACATAAATCTTTATTCTTATCATTGCAAATGTAGTGGGTCCCTGGGAAATCTCAGCCTCCATTACAACTGTATGCCACTTGAAATGCTATAGTATACAAGGTAATCCACACCTGTGTGTGCTTCAGGATGCCCTCTAAAACCATCCATGCAATGAGCTGTTTGAATGATACAGTGTGTTCTAAGCAACATCTCTGTCGCAGTCATCATAAAAAGAATTGCCCTGCCTAGCTCTCTGAGGAACGTGAGGCCCCAGATCACCACTGCCAGCACTTCCTGCCTCTTAGAGGGACCAAGGTACACTACTATGCAGGTGCCTAGAATTGGGCTAGATTTGTATTATTTTATATTTATTAAGGATCCCCATTAGGCAGCAGCTACTCTTTCTGGGGTCCAGCAACATTAAATCAAATCAAATTGTATTGGTCACATACACATATTTAGCAGATATTATTGCGGGTGTAGCGAAATGCTTGTGTTCCTAGCTCCAACAGTGCAGTAGTATCTAACAATTCACAACAATACACAAATCTAAAAGTAAAGTTGCATTAAGGCAACATATTACACGACATTACATTTCATAACACTTTTCACAACACATTATGTTCCCTTAAGGCAAATACTTTACTACCACATATCTACAATACAAAATCCATGTGTATTTGTGTGTAGAGTGGGTGTATTATCATGTGTAGGCGTGTGTCTGTGCCTCTTCACAGTCCCTGCTGTTCCATAAGGTATATTTTTATCTGTTTTTTAAAATCATCATTTAGTGCATTCGGAAAGTATTCAGACCCCTTCCCTTTTTATACATTTTGTTAAGTTACAGCCTTATTCCAAAATTGATTACATTTTATCAAATGTATTAAAAATAAAAACAGGGGTCTCCCGAGTGGCGCAGTGGTCTAAGACACTGCATCGCAGTGCTGGAAGTGTCACTACCGATCCGGGTTTGATTACGGGCTGTGTCGCAGCCTGGCTGCGACAGGGAGTCAGTCCCATGAGGCGGCGCACAATTGGTTCAGCGTCGTCCGGGTTAGGGGAGGGTTTGGCCGGCTAGGATGTCCTTCTCCCATCGCACTCTAGCGACTCCTTGTGCGGCCAGGCGCATGCGCACTGACTTTGGTCGCCAGCTGTACAGTGTTTCCTCTCACACATTGGTGCGGCTAGGTTAAGCGAGCAGTGTGTCAAGAAGCAGTGCGGCTTGGTGGGGTCGTGTTTCGGAGGACGCATTGCTCTTGACCTTCGCCTCTCCCGAGTCCGTACGGGAGTTGCAGCGATGGGACAAAACTGTAACTATCAATTGGATATCACGAAATTGGGGAGAAAAAGGGGTAAAAAGTACAAACAAATAAAATATATACATATTACAAAAAAATATAAAAAATAACAGAAACACTCAGACTCTTTGCTATGACACTCCAAATTGAGTTCAGGTACATCATGTTTCCATTGATCATCCTTGAGATGTTTCTACAACTTGATTCGAGTCCACCTGTGGTCAATTCAATTGATTGGGCATGATTTGGAAAGGCACACACCTGTCTATATAAGGTCCCACAGATGACAGTACATGTCAGAGCAAAAACCAAGTTTTGAGGTTGAAGGAATTGTCCGTAGAGCTCCCAGACAGGATTGTGTCGAGGCAGAGATCTGGGGAAGGGTACCAAAACATTGAAGTTCCCCAAGAAAATCCAATCAAATAAATAAAATTGTATTTGTCACATGCGCCGAATACAACAGGTGTAGACCTTGCAGTGAAATGCTTAATAACAAACCCTTAATCAACAATGCAGTTTTAAGAAAATACCCAAAAAAGTAAAAGGTAAGAATAACAAATGATTAAAGAGCAGCAGTAAATAACAATAGCGGGGCTATATACAGGGGGTACCGGTACAGAGTCAATGTGCGGGGGCACCGGTGTCGAGGTACATGTACGTAGAGTTATTAGCAGCAGCATTCCAGGGGGGGGGGGGGCAAAGCAAATAGTCTGGGTAACCATTTGATTAACTGTTCAGGTATCTTATGGCTTGGGGGTAGAAGCTGTTTAGGAGCCTCTTGGACCTAGACTAGGCACTCCGGTACCCCTTGCCGTGCGGTAGCAGAGAGAACAGTCTATGACTAGGGTGGCTGGAGTCTTTGACAATTTGTAGGGCCTTCCTCTGACACCGCCTGGTATAGAAGTCCTGGATGGCAGGAAGCTTGGCCCCGGTGATGTACTGGGCCGTACGCACTGCCCTCTGTAGTGCCTTGCGGTCGGAGGCCGAGCAGTTGCCATACCAGGCAGTGATGCAACCTGTCAGGATGCTCTCGATGGTGCAGCTGTATAACCTTGAGGATCTGAGGAACCATGCCAAATCTTTTCAGTCTCCTGAGGGGGAATAGATTTTGTCATGCCCTCTTCACCACTGTCTTGGTGTGCTTGGACCATGTTAGTTTGTTGGTGAAGTGGACGCCAAGGAACTTGAATCTGTCAACCTGCTCCACTACAGCCCCGTCGATGAGAATGGGGGCGTGCTCGGTCCTCCTTTTCCTGTAGTCCACAATCATCTCCTTTGTCTTGATCACGTTGAGGGTGAGGTTGTTGTCCTTGCACCACACGGTCAGGTCTCTGACCTCCTCCCTATAGGCTGTCTCACCGTTGTCGGTGATCAGGCCTACCACTGTTCTGTCATCAGCAAACTTAATTATGGTGTTGGAGTCATGCCTGGCCGTGCAGTCATGAGTGAACAGGGAGTACAGGAGGGGACTGAGCATGCACCCCTGAGGGGCCCCCGTGTTGAGGATCAGCGTGGCGGATATGTTGTTACCTACCCTCACCACCTGGGGGCGGCCCATCAGGAAGTCCAGTATCCAGTTGCAGAGGGAGGTGTTTAGTCCCAGGGTCCTTAGCTTAGTGATGAGCTTTGAGGACACTATGGTGTTGAACGCTGAGCTGTAGTCAATGAACAGCATTCTCACATAGGTGTTCCTTTTGTCCAGGTGTGAAAGGGCAGTGTGGAGTGCAACAGAGATTGCATCATCTATGGATCTGCTGGTGCGGTATGCAAATTGGAGTGGGTCTAGGGTTTCTGGGATAATGGCGTTGATGTGAGCCATGACCAGCCTTTCAAAGCATTTCATGGCTACAGACATGAGTGCTACGGGTCGGTAGTCATTTAGGCAGGTTACCTTAGTGTTTTTGGGCACAGGGACTATGGTGGTCCGCTTGAAACATGTTGGTATTACAGACTCCGACAGGGAGAGGTTGAAAATGTCAGTGAAGACACTTGCCAGTTGGTCAGCGCATTGCTCGGAGTATACGTCCTGGTAATCCGTCTGGCCCTGCAGCCTTGTTAATATTGACCTGTTTAAAGGTCTTACTCACATTGGCTGCGGAGAGTGTGATCACACAGTCGTCTGGAACAGCTGATGCTCTCATGCATGTTTCAGTGTTACTTGCCTCGAAGAGAGCATAGAAGTTATTTAGCTCGTCTGGTAGGCTCGTGTCACTGGGAAGCTCTCGCTTGTGCTTCCCTTTGTAGTCTGTAATAGTTTGCAGGCCCTGCTACATCCGACGAGCGTCCGAGCCGGTGTAGTACAATTCGATCTTAGTCCTGTATTGACGCTTTGCCTGTTTGATGGTCCATCTGAGGGCATAGCTGGATTTCTTATGAGCTTCCGGGTTAGAGTCCCGCTCCTTGAAAGCGGCAGCTCTACCCTTTAGCTCAGTGCAAATGTTACCTATAATCCATGGCTTCTGGTATGTACGTACAGTCACTGTGGGGACGACGTCCTCGATGCACTTATTGATAAAGCCAGTGACTCGTGTGGTGTACTCCTCAATGTCATCGGAAGAATCCCGGAATATATTCCAGTCTGTGCTAGCAAAACAGAACACGATGTTCTCCATCATTCTTAAATGTAAGAAGTTTGGAACCACCAAGACTCTTCCTAGAGCTGGCCAAGCTGAGCAATCAGGGAAGAAGGGCCTTGGTCTGGTAGGTGACCAAGAACCCGATGGTCACTCTGACAGAGCTTCAGAGTTCCTCTGTGGAGATGGGAGAACCTTCCAGAAGGACAATCATCTCTACAGCACTCCACCAATCAGGCCCTTAGGGTAGAGTGGCCAGACGGAAGCCACTCCTCAGTAATAGGCACGTGACAGCTCACTTGGAGTTTGGCAAAACACACCTAAAGGACTCTCAGACCATGAGAAACAAGATTCTCTGGTCTGATGAAACCAAGATTGAACTCTTTGGCCTGACTGCCAAGCGACACGTCTGGAGGAAACCTGGCACCATCCCAACGGTGAAGCATGGTGGTAGCAGCATCATGCTGTGGGAATATTTTTCAGCGTCATGGACTGGGAGACTAGTCAGGATCGAGGGAAAGATGAACGGATGAATGCAAAGTACAGAGAGATCCTTGATGAAAACCTGCTTCAGAGCGCTCAGGACCTCTGGGGTGAAGGTTCACCTTCCAACAGGACAGCGACCCTAAGCACACAGCCAAGACAACGCAGGAGTGGCTTCGGGACAAGTCTCTGAATGTCCTTGAGTGGCCCAGCCACAGCCCGGATTTGATATCTCTGGAGAAACCTGAAAATAGCTGTGCAGCGGCGCTCCTCATCCAACCTGACAGAGCTTGAGAGGATCTGCAGAGAAGAATGGGAGAACCTCCCCAAATACAGTTGTGCCAAGCTTGTAGCGTCATACCCAAGACTCAAGGATGTTATCGCTGACAAACGTGCTTCAACAAAGTACTGAGTAAAGGGTCTGAATACTTATGTAAATGTGATACCATTTTTTAGAAGAAAAAAAAAAATATATATATATATATATAAATGTCTGGAACTTAACAAAATGTGGAAAATTCAAGGGGTCTGAATACATTCCGAATGCACTGTACCTGATGTGGAATAGAGTTCCATGTAGCCATGGCTCTACGTAGTACTGTGCACCTCCCATAGTCTGTTCTTGACTTGGGGACTGAAGAGACCTCTGGTGGCATGTCTGGTGGGGTATGCATGGGTGTCTGAGCTGTGTGCTAGTAGTTTAAACAGACACCTCGGTGCATTCAGCATGTCATGGATATTATTAATGTTAGCTCTCTGTGTACATTTAAGGGCCCTGTTCTGAGCCAATTGTAATTTTCCGAGGTCCCTCTTTGTGGCAACTGACCACACGACTGAACAGTAGTACAAGTGCGACAAAACTAGAGCCTGTAGGACCTGCCTTGTTGATAGTGTTGCTAAAAAGGCAGAGCAGCGCTTTATTCTGGACAGACTTCTCCCCATCTTAGCTACTGTTGTATCAACATGTTTTGACCATGACAGTTTACAATCCAGGGTTACTCCAAGCAGTTTAGTCACCTCAACTTGCTCAATTTCCACATTATTTATTACAAGATTTAGTTGAGGTTTAGGGTTTAGTGAATGATTTGTCCCAAACACAATGCTTTAGTTTTTGAAATATTTAGCACTAACTTATTCCTTGTCACCCATTCTGAAACTAACTGCAGCTCTTTGTTAAGTGTTGCATTGATTTCACTCGCTGTAGTAGCTGGCGTGTATAGTGCTGAGTCATCCGCATACATACACACTGGCTTTACTCAAAGCCAGTGGCATATCATTAGAAAGAATGAAAAAGTAAGGGGCCTAGACAGCTGCCCTGGGGATTATGTTGGAGAGGAAGCCTCTATGTTCTGTTAGACAGGTAACTCTTTATCCACAATATAGCAGGGGGTGTAATGTCATAACACATACGTTTTTCCGGCAGCAGACTATGATCGATAATGTCAAACACAGCACTGAAGTCTAACAAAACAGCGACCACAATCTTTTTATTATCAATTTCTCTCAGCCAATCGTCAGTAATTTGTGCAAGTGCTTGTTGAAAGTCCTTCCCTATAAGCGTGCTGAAAGTCTTGTCAATTTGTTTACAGTAAAATAGAATTTTATCTGGATTCATCATGGGCTGTGATCAGCTGGCCTGGTCAATAAGTGAATTCAAACAATGGTGAGTGCAGCAGTCAGTATGTTTGACCAGGTGAATATTCTGCATCAATAAATCAATTCAATAAATTTGATTAGATGTAGCTCATCACTTTAGACCACCATTTGCTTGTAATCCAGGAATTGTCCATGGTTATAATACGCTTATTCATTTCCAATATTCAACAGCACTTACTAGAGTAAAGACTACAACAAACCAATAGGATTGAATTAGAGGAGTCTGATCGTCCATTAGCACTTTAGGGGACCCCTAGTGAGGCAGAGTACCCTATCCTGGCCAAACAATGGGGAAAGATTTTAAATCACGCTCATCCAGGGGGTATATTGACTCCTCTGAAGGCAGCTTATTGAGAAATGCTATTGATTTGTCATTTTATGAAGACTAGAGGTGGCTCAAGGTAAAGCATGTGGGCTACATTTAGAATGATCAATCTGTGAATGACTTGTGCCTGGTCACTCATCCATGCATCCATTAACATTAGCTTTTTATCTAGGCTACTCGATATCAATTTCATTGTCAACAACTCCACATACAGCACCTGAGGAATTGTTCATGTGCAGGTGTAAAAGATGCATGATATTGGATCTTGTCTACTTCTACCTGATAAAGAATAGACTCATTTTTTTAAAGTCTGATTTCTTGGCGTGGTCAGCGTTTTCACACAGGGTCTATTTTCCAAACATTTCTGAAAGTTTCAGAGTGACTTTTTCCCGCCAAACCAAATATGGCCTCCCATTGCGGTCTCTTTTGGATATAGAGTAAGACATTCTGTAAAGTAAAATTACCGATGGTGATCTGACTGACGCAGCTGTAAAAGGTTCCCGTTCCAGTGGAGACGTTGTAACTGCCACTGCTTGGTTCACGGTCTGGAAAGACAACATCATCATTGGTTGCCCTTGATCAGAGCCACTCTCACATCACACTCAACCTTCAAGAACATGTTTATTCACCCCAGATAACCTGGATTTATCCCATGCAAGGTCACACACAGTAGTCGATTTACTGCTTTGGAGTTTCTTGGAGGACATTTTTGTGTTTCAGAACTGAAGACAGAAACGCCCCCACTGGTTCGATTAGCTTTTATGGAGGAGCTAAATCTTGCCAGAGGCTGCTGAAACTTACTAAATAAATAATGTCTGTTTTTGAATGGACTTTTGTGTCTGGGATGGGGCAAGTGCTGCAATATAATCAATACTGTACTCAGAGATACAGGTTTCCTTTAATTCAGGGGGATGTTTGTTGTCGCCACTCTGAAAATGGACTGAAAACATTTGCGCCTTACTATCCAATGTGTATTTAAAGTAAAGGCACACTAAATAAGTCCTAAATTGCAATACTGTCTCCACGTCCACTACAAGACCTATGTTGAGTCAGACTGCTCAAAAGATGCAATGGACGCATTCATTAGCCAAAAAGGCATTAACATTTTGGAAACGTTACTAATTATATTGAGGGGAAAGGATGCCAACATTTACAAACAATTACTTAGGCCTACTTCAGATAACATAATGCAAAAGGTTTAAAAAGACTCACATCTTGTATTTCCACACTTTGTGTCATATTGGAATACTGGTGTGCATGCATGTCAATGACTCTCCATAATGGGTGAATGTGAGAAGTTTTGCTGGCTACGATTATGAGGGTCATCCAGTCAAATAAAAAATTAACCCTGAAACCTATGGCTGATGAGCTGAGAAATAACCAATTAAATCTGGGTCATCAAGGGAAATTAAAATGTTAATGTTTAATAACTCAGAGTTGGCCTATAGAAAGACAATCACATTTAAGCTTCATCAGGACTATACATGATTTATATTAAGCATCTCTGTACTTGCTTATGGCTGCTCTTAAAATTGTTAATTTAAAGTGTGGGATGTTAGTGTAAATTGTAGCACACTGTACATTTTGCTACATTGTATCACCACCCATGCGCCAACACTTATCTACAGAATCAGATATAAGCGCTCCTATGTAAAGGAGTTATTCGTTTGTTTTCATTAATCTCGTGTCGCCAAAACCTTACAGAAAAAAATATGCAATGCTTTCTTTGGACTTTACCTGCTGTGGAACAGGAAGATACCCGCGTGTCTGTCGCCAGTGCTGGGCTTCCAGGACACACCCGTCCCGTTTCATCCTGAGATTGCAGGCAAACAATATTTTCATTGACGTCTCCAGTTTTACATCCCCGTTGCTGCTCGGTCCCTCCGCTGCATATCCCTGGTTGAATCCTCATACCCTTGTTGAGCTGACGAACCAACCGAACATCAGTCCCAGAACAGTCATGATCCACGAGCATCATCACAAGCAAGTTCAATTCCTGAGATATGTTAGCCAACCTACATGTCTCGAGCACACGTGTAGCTAATATTTTAATGACTATAAATAAATACAGAACCTAGCCTACAACTACTCAGGACGTATAACGTTTTTTTATGGATAATTTGGCTTGCCATTATGTTATCGTCCACCCTGACTTCGTCCTTCCAGAAAGCTTGGAGAATAAGGTCGATGGATTTAGCAGTGGGCGAAGAGTTTGGGACAGGCGTGGTTTTCATGCACGTCGTCCAGGTGGCACCCTGCCACACTCTCCTGACTGTTCATTGGCTGCAGATCAATAGATGGACGTGTTCCTACAGCTAGAGACTTACAAAATACGCATCTTTATAAGTTAACCATGAGTGTAGCATATTGCTGTAGCCTAAGCCCATTAAATATATTTGAACCTTAGAGGCATTTTCTGATTTAAGCACACAACCTTTTATTGAAAAGTACCTACATTTGACTGACGTCAAACAACAAATTCTGTAGCATATAGCACATTGTGTGTATAATGCTATTATAGAACAATATGGCGGCATGAAGTAGCCTATTTCATTTCACTAGTTCTAATGCCAGTGTTTGTGTTTTCAACCGAATGTAGGGATAGGGTAACCCGTGATACCACTCTGAGGGTGTCTCAGGTGTAGTTGGCATATGCACAAAAAAATAGGACAAATAATTATAAGCACCCACCAAATGATTATTGTTGTAGCTCTGTGGCTACATACAATTACAGACTCTCTCAAAGAGGGGATTATACTGCACAAAATGTCTACATAAAAATGTATGAATGAATCAGCAGTCAAATATAAGTAGATGAATGCGTTACACATAAACTCTAAATTGTGGATGGTTTGCATGGTACAGTGAGTACAGATGGCTTTTATCATTAACACAGATAAACAGCTAGGTGCAGAGCTGGTCCACAGCATCTTTCAGCACTGTCAGATTGTGCTATAACCTTGAGTCTCAATATTTTAGTCGGGATTTCACATTGGAGGGAGCTGTTTATTATGCAACTGTTCCAAAACACTTATGCAATCAAATTCTCAGATGATTCTACCCAATGAGGAATACCAGTGTTTATCGACCTGTGGAGTGGTGTGATGAATCCTGGATCACCAGGAACTGATCTTTGGTGTCCAACAGGATGTCTACAACAGACCTGTCGTGATCAAATCAAATCAAATTGTATTGGTCACATACACGTGTTTAGCAGATGTTATTGCGGGTGTAGCGAAATGCTTGTAAGTTTGATATGATCCACAACCAATCCATTAAAATCATGGTGCCATTTCCTAAAATGTCCATGTGAATTTAATTTGCAGTAAGAGGTTCATCAGCAAAACTACTTATGGCATGTAGGCTAAGGTCAAGGTCTTTTGGGTCAAGAAGACAAATGTTGTTTCCATGTTTCTGCTCCACCATTCAGTTTCATGTAGTACAGAATGACAGTTTGATATGGTATAGCAGCTTCTGCCACCCTGTACAGCTTAAAAACATGATGTTGACTCCTGCAAGTTTGTTCAAAAAAATTGTTTGTCACTTGCACTTAAAGAGTCCTAGGATAAAACTTTTCGGTGCAGCGGATGAAAAGTATGTGCGCTATACATTATATGCTTGCTCAGATGCTGTGAAGTGGAATCTCAGCTATATCGATGTCTAAAACGAACATGGAGGTATCTAATATATTTTCAGTATGGGCATAAAAAAAACAAATTTATAGGACACAGTTTGCATTGCAACATCTTAAAACAGGAAAATACTGGAAAAATGTGGAGCATATTTCATCATTTTTTGTGTGCGTGTTTATCAACTTTGGATGGAAAAGCTCCTCAGCAAAGCACAGCACTGTGGAGGAAGGCCCTCTGGCCCAGGGGAAATAGCCCAGATCCGTCAGGTCATTACTCAAAGGCCGATATCCTCAATGCCGTGTTCTACATTCACAAACATAAGATGAAGGACCTGGGGATTTGAAATTAGGGTTTCGCCTTTGCAGGGAACTTCTGAAAGTATCCCTCGCTTTACCTACACATCTTTCAATGTAGAAGGGGGAAAAAGATAGAAAGTTAGAGCTGGGCTGTTTAAAAGGGCCGGTGCAGTCAAAAACCTGATTTTCCTGTGTTTACATGCTATTTCCACACTATGAGGTTGAAATAATACTGTGAAATTGTGAAAATTATGATAATGCCCTTTTAGTGTAAGAGCTGTTTGAAAAGGCTGCCTGAAATTTCAGCAGGTTTTGCATGGGTGGAGTTTTGGCCTAGTCCTGGACTTAAAGCATGCTCAATGGAGAATCTCTGAGTAAAGTACTTTTTAAATTCAGGACTAGTAGGCTAAATCTTTGGCTGGAAAACCGTCTTTTAATGTTTGGCAGATTATGCTGCCATATGCTTTGCTTCTCTTATGCTGAATTCAATCAGTACTTCACATATCAGTGTCTACACGCTTAAAAAAAAAGGTGCTATCTAGAACCTAAAAGGGTTCTTCAGCTGTCCCCATAGGAGAACCCTTTGAAGAACCCTTTTTGGTTCCAGGTAGAACCCTTTTGAGTTTAATGAAGAACCCCTTTTCACAGAGGGTTCTACATGGAACCCAAAAGAGTTCTGCCTGGAACCAAAAATGGTTCTACCTGGAACCAAAAAGGGTTCCCCATGGGGACAGCCGAAGAACCCTTTTGGAACCCTTTTTCTAAGAGTGTATTTCACACAATTACATTCAATGTTATTATTCACCACGAAACCGTTATCTCTCTTCAAAGTACATTTTGAAGAGACTTTTTGGGGTCACTAGGACCCATGAAGAGTGGGAGAAGTTTACCTCTAATTTCTGTGAAACACAATACATCTTTTCTGATGAGCTACAACGTTATCATAGTCATTTGATATGAATGAAACAAGACTATGGGTTCATCTTATGTCAAAAGGGGACATCAGTCAGTCACTTTTATCTGGCAACCTGCCTCTTCCCAGGGTACAGCTTCAGTAAAAGGCAACCTGACACTAAATGTGTGTGTATGTGTGTATGTGTCAAGGTGAGAAACAATCAATGTCAGTTGCCTCACGCCAAGCAGCTCTATGATACACAGCAGTGTCTTTTGTTTGCTTGAGTAGTGTTAGGCCTCACTACACAGCTGCACGTCTTCATTTCACTCACCAAGTAGCCTACAGTGCCTCCTTGCAGCCAAAGAGTATAGTCTAGATACAGAAAGAGGCCCAGAAGCCGTCATCCTTGAAGCTGGAAAACTAAGCAGTCACAACTTCTTTGGCTAGCTCAGCCAAACAGCACAAAAGACATGTGACCATGTCAAGTTGCAGAACATGTGTAGTACAAGTTGTTGTGTTGGAAACTTTGACAAGAAACTTTGCCCACACACATCAAGCAGGAACCTGTGTCTTACCTAAGAGACAGAGAGGTGAACTCATCGTTGCCTTTCTATCTGGGTTGCTGTGTCTGCAATCTGAGGGCATGTTCCTCTAAGGCTGTGCGGAGTGCTGACTCAGAGGCTCCCTTCCTCACCCTCTCTCTCTGGCAGCAGGGGGTGGGGCTATGCCGGTGAGTAGATGCATAAATAGGCCATGGTGCATGACTCCCACTAAACAGATCTCCAAGGCTATCTGTAGCATGACAGATTCCCACTAAACAGATCTCCAAGGCTATCTGTAGCATGCCAAATTCCCACTAAACAGATCTCCAAGGCCATCTGTAGCATGACAGATTCCCACTAAACAGATCGCCAAGGCTATCTGTAGCAAGTACATTTTGTGTGCCATCGGTTATGAACACACTTTTGCACATAGCCTACCACCAGGTACTACAGTATGACACTCGTGCCTCTTGTATTGTCATTCAGCAGAGTGATCTTAAGAGTGGAATAGGTCCATTTGTATTTCTAAATCTCTATTAATTCATGTTCAGATGAGAGCTCACATTTGTATGTGTTAGCAATAGTGTTTTTTTACATTCATGCTAAAGACGCAATCATTACCTTGCAGAGTTTGTCTATTAAACACTGTTTAGTTTGTAACATTTCTACCGTGTCACCATCTTGAAAGTCTCATGTTCGGTGTTCTCAAAAGCGCTCTCATGCACTACTTTACCTGTGTAGTGTGCAGACATTTTTTGGGCTAAGTTTTGTGTCAATTAAAATTCATTATACTAACTCCATGACCATTATACACTGAGTGTACAAAACATCAAATCTTCGGGGCATGTACTCTACAAGGTGTCGAAAGCGTTCCACAGGGATGCTGGCCCATGTTGACTCCCACAGTTGTGTCAAGTTGGCTGGATGTCCTTTGGGTGGTGGACCATTCTTGATACACACAGGAAACTGTTGAGCGTGAAAAACCCAGCAGCGTTGCAGTTCTTGACACACTCAACCAGTGCGCCTGGCACCTACAACCATACCCATTCAAAGGCACTTAAATATTTTGTCTTGCCTTTTCACCCTCTGAATGGCACACACACAATCCCTGTCTTCATTTTCTCAAGGCTTAAAAATCCTTCTTTAACCTGTCTTCTCCACTTCATCTACTCCGACTGAAGTGGATTTAACAGGTGACATCAATAAGGGATCATAGCTTTCATCTGGATTCACCTGGTCAGTCTTTCATGGAAATAGCAGAACATGTTCATAATGTTTTGTACACTCAGTGTATGTGTTGATGTCAAATAAACGCTTATTGTATCTTGTTTTCTCAGAGGAGAAAAGCATGCATGCAATTATGTAAACATAATTTGCGCTAGTGGAGAAGGAGAGTCTAATTTTATGCAAGCAAATTTGTTTCCATGTTTCCTTTACTCGCCTCCTCTCCTCAATTACCTTTGAACTTCTTCAAAAGGAGGCAAGGAGAGGAAGGAGGGAGTGGAAGTGAGGAATCGAGGAAATCCAATTGAGAAAAGGCCAAGGAGGCATCAAGAGAGGTGAGAGGATGCGAGGAATCGAGGAAAGATTAATTGAGAAGCAGACAATGTCCTAACGCTCTCTCTGTGTGTATTGTGATTCTAGTGCTCTCTAGTGTCATTGCAGGCCAAGGCCTGACAGCTCTTGCTTCATACCTATAGTACAGCCTGACCAGCTGCATCGAGCAGGTCCTGACTCACAGGAACAGGGCTACACACACTTGCACAAACTTCAGAGAGTCTACCTCCTAGCCTAAAAAATGTGCATGCATTCTAAGTGGTACACTGGTATGGACATTAGAACAGAGACTGCTATTCTCTTCCAGAGGAGGTTGGTGGGAGGAGCTACAGGAGTACAGGCTCATTGTAATGGCTGGAATGGAATAAATGGAACTGTACAGTATATGGAAGCCACATGTTTGACTCAGTTCCATTGATTCCATTCCAGCCATTAAAATGAGTCTGTCCTCCTATAGCTTCTCCCACCAGGCTCCTCCGTTCCCTTCCTAACCTCAGGATGCAGTACTGGCCGGTCATTGATCACATGATCAGCTGTTAGTTTTTTGTGAATGATTCTTGGTTATCAATTTTGAGTTAAATTATCACTAGACTGAGACAGAGAGAGTGAGATCTGTCTTTGTGTCTGTCACTCACGCTTTCTTTTACTAAATAATACAGCATAACTGTCAGTCACTGTCTCACCTGGAATATATGTTGACTGGAAACATGTGAATGAAGAACCTGTTAGTACATTCTGAAATAATAAATATAGTATTTTGAAAACTCACCTAAAAAGTTGATTCGTTATTAGATACAAGGCACATATTTCACATCAACATCAATTCCATGTTTGTTCAATGTAATTTTATTGAAATGACGTGAAAACAACGTTGATTCAACCAGTGTGTGCCCAGTGGGAAGAGGCAGAGAGACGTGAGTCAGGTTAACATGTTTAGTTATAATATGGCAATGACAGAGGTCATACATCCGGGTTTTGACATTGACTGATATATTTTCGGACAAGAGTGTTGTTTCTGGTCTCTTCTGCATCTATGGAAGACCAGAGTGGTGAGATTCTGTTTGTGCTGTTGTATTACATAACACCACTAGATGGCGTAGTTGTCAGCAGTATGGTGTGTTCCGTCCAGACTTGAGCATACAATTGACTATCCTGTTTTCCTTCTATACTAATAACCATCACACTGTGACTAGCCTGGCTTAGAACCTTAGTACTGCCCTCTGCTCTTGGCCTGGGTGATCAGTTTAGAACGGATACAAACCCTGCCTATCGCAATAACCAACAGCAATGTCTCCTAGAGATGAACGTACTTTGGTGTGAAAAGTGCAAATCAATCCCAGAAACAGGTACAAAAGTATCTATCCACAGGAAAACGAGTCCTATATCCGCATAAACTGAAAGGCCGCTCAGCAAGGAAGAAGCCACTGCTCCGAAACCACCTGTAACAGTTGTCTTCAAGAATGGACCAAGGCGCAGCGGGAATGTGGATACTCATAGTTTAATTCAAAAAGAGTAAAGCATCCACGGTGAAAAAACAATAAACAAGACAGCAACAGTTTTGCAGGCTAACTAAACGCAGTGCAAAAACAACTACCCACAACCCCAAAGAAAAACACACACTCCTATATAGGGCTCCCAATCAAAGGCAACTCAACACACCTGCCTTCAATTAGGAGTCCCAATCACCAACACAACCATTCACACACACAAAACCCCTGCCACATCCTGACCAAAACTAACACCATTACGCCCTCTGCTGTTCAGGACGTGACAGTACCCCCCCCCCCCCCCCCCCTCAAGGTGCAGACCCCGGAATGCACCTAAAAGAAAAAACAAACCCCCAAACAACAAAAAATATCCCCCTAAACAATAAGAGAGGGAAGGGAGGGTGGCACTGTGCTACATCCTCCCTCCCCAACCCACCTCTCCTGGAGGTGGCTCAGGTGCAGGACGTGGACCTCGCTCCACCTTCGGCGTCGCCCACTTCGGTAGCGCCGATAGCTGCGCCGGGCAGACGGGCCACTCGGGCTGACCCTGGCAGACGGACCACTCTGGCTGGACCGGAGGACAGGCGGGTCACTCGGGCTGGGCCGGAGGATAGGCGGGCCACTCGGGCTGGCCCGGAGGACAGGCGGGCCACTCGGGCTGGGCCGCAGGACAGGCGGGCCACTCGGGCTGGGCCGGAGGACAGGCGGGCCACTCGGGCTGGGCCGGAGGACAGGCGGGCCACTCGGGCTGGGCCGGAGGACAGGCGGGCCACTCGGGCTGGGCCGGAGGATAGGCGGGCCACTCGGGCTGAGTGGGAGGACAGGCGGGCCACTCGGGCTGGGCCGGAGGACAGGAGGGCCACTCGGGCTGGGCCGGAGGACAGGCGGGCCACTCGGGCTGGCCCGGAGGACAGTCGGGCCACTCTGGCAGCTCCGGGCAGTCGGGCCATTCTGGCAGCTCCGGGCAGTCGGGCCATTCTGGCAGCTCCGGGCATTCGGGCCGCTCTGGCAGCTCCGGGCAGTCGGGCCACTCTGGCAGCTCCGGGCAGTCGGGCCACTCTAGACTGGCGGGCAGCTCTGGCGACTCTTGACTGGCGGGCAGCTCTGGCGACTCTTGACTGGCGGGCAGCTCTGGCGACTCTTGACTGGCGGGCAGCTCTGGCGACTCTTGACTGGCGGGCAGCTCTGGCGACTCTTGACTGGTGGGCAGCTCTGGCGACTCTTGACTGGCGGGCAGCTCTGGCGACTCTTGACTGGCGGGCAGCTCTGGCGACTCTTGACTGGCGGGCAGCTCTGGCGACTCTTGACTGGCGGGCAGCTTTGGCGACTCTTGACTGGCGAGGCTGGGCTGACGCACTAGACGCCTGATGCGTGGGGCTGGTACTGGACGTGCCAGCCTGGAGACACGCACCTCCATGCTAGTGCGTATAGCGGGAAACACCGGACCGTCGAGGCGCACTGGCGGTCTTGAGCGCAGAGTTGGAATCACCCCTTCCGGCTCGATGCTCACCTCACCCTGGCACATGCGGGGCGCTGGTACAGGGCGGACTGGCCTGTGCGTACGTATAGGCGAGATGGTGCGTACCTCAGCGTAACATGGCGCCCTCCACCTCATACGCACCTCCCTGTAATCACGGGTAGCTGGCTTACGGCTCTTCCTTGGCCTGGCCAAACTACCCGTGTGCCCCCCCCAAAAAAATTATTGGGGCTGCCTCTCGGGTTCCCTTAGCTCCCTTGGTTTGTCCTCCCAGAATCGTCGTTCGTCCTGCCAAGTCCATTCCTTTCGTTCCTCCTGGCGCTGCTCCCTCCTCCTCTGCTGCTTGGTCCTGGTTTGGTGGGTAGTTCTGTAACAGTTGTCTTCAAGAATGGACCAAGGCGCAGCGGGAATGTGGATACTCATAGTTTAATTCAAGAAGAGTAAAGCATCCACGGTGAAAAAACAATAAACAAGACAGCAACAGTTTTGCAGGCTAACTAAATGCAGTACAAAAACAACTACCCACAACCCCAAAGAAAAACACACACTCCTATATAGGACTCCCAATCAAAGGCAACTCAACACACCTGCCTTCAATTGGGAGTCCCAATCACCAACACAACCATTCACACACACAAAACCCCTGCCACATCCTGACCAAAACGAACACCATTACGCCCTCTGCTGGTCAGGACGTGACACCACCAAAGCCAGACTACGGTTTGCAACTGCACATTGGGACAAAGATCGTACTTTTTGGAGAATTGTCCTCTTGTCTGATGAAACAAAAATAGACCTGTTTGGCCATAATGACCATCGTTATGTTTGGAGGAAAAGGGGGGATGCTTGCAAGCCGAAGAACACCATCCCAACTGTGAAGGACGGGGGTGACAGCATTATGTTGTGGGGGTGCTTTGCTGCAGGAGGGCCTGGTGCACTTCACAAAATAGATGGCATCATGAGGATGGAAAATGATGTGGCTATATTGAAGCAACATCTCAAGACATCAGTCAGGAAGTTAAAGCTTGGTTGCAAATGGGTCTTCCAAATGGACAATGACCCCAAGAATACTTCCAAAGTTGTGGCAAAATGGCTTAAGGACAACAAAGTCAAGGTATTGGAGTGGCCATCACAAAGCCCTGACCTCAATCCTATAGAAAATGTGTTTGGAAGAACTGAAAAAGCATGTGCAAGCAAGGAGGCCTACAAACCTGACTCAGTTACACCAGCTCTGTCAGGAGGAATGGGCCAAAATTCACCCAACTTATTGTGGGAAGTTTGTGGAAGGCTACCCAAAACATTTGACCCAAGTTAAACAATTTAAAGGCAATGCTACCAAATACTAACTGAGTGTATGTAAACTTCTTACACACTGGGAATGTGATGAAAGAAATAAAAGCTGAATTAAATCATTATCTCTACTATTATTCTGACATTTCACATTCTTAAAATAAAGTGGTGGAATTGTGGAAAACTGAGTATAAATGTAGTTGGCTAAAGTGTATGTAAAATTCCGACTTCAACTGTATATGGGTACCGAGGTAACAAGAGTTCAGACTTTGCCTCACAGGGAGTCTACCTGTCCAGGCTCACCCAGTGGTTAAATTAAATGACACATGCTCATTTGTGGTAATGGCAGCTACAGTGCCCCTTTTTTTCCCCCCCCGAACAGCCTCAATTTGTCGGGGCATGAACTCTACAAGGTGGCGAAAGCATTCCACAGGGATACTGGCCCATGTTGACTCCAATGCTTCCCACTCATGTGTTGACGAGTTGTGCATTCTTTTATAGATCCTTGGGCACCAATGTTGTACTGGACTGTCAATTGGCTAACTGTAGCCCGCCTGTTGCTCTGCACAATTTGTGTCACAGCCTCCTTTGTCCTCTTTCATCAATGACCACTGGCCTTCCGTTGGCTGGAAGTCCTTTAGGTGGTGGACCATTCTAGATACACACGGGCAACTGTTGAGCATGAAAAACCCAACAGCGTTGCAGTTCTTGACACACCCAAATCGGTGCGCCTGGCACCTACTACCATAACCTGTTCAAAGGCCCCATAAATACTTTGTCTTGCCGATTCACCCTCTAAATGGCACACAATCCATGTCTCAATTGTCTCAAATAAAAATCCTTCTTTAACCTGTCTCCTCCATCTACACTGATTGAAGTGGATTTAACAGTTAACCAATAAGGGATCATTCACCTGGATTCCCCTGGTCAGTCTATGTCATGGAAAGAGCAGGTGTTCCTAATGTTTTGTACACTCAGTGTATACTTGTAGTAAGTGGTGATATAATAATAACACTTTATGAGAGGGACATGTAGGTGTTATTGCTCCACCAACCAGTAAGAGGACTGTCTCTGAATGCCAAACACAAGGAGAGCAACACAAAGGTGCATGCACGCGGACACAACAGACACACACAGTGTCCTGAGGGTAACTCTATCCCCATCCTGCTCTCCCTCTGCCTCAATGAAATCAGTAATCATGTTAAGAGAGGGATTGGCTCCAAGCAGCCCAGTCTGGTGCATTAGGACTGTTCCATCAGTCAAGACAATGCATGGCCAATAATGTTTTGTGAATACTAATTCTAGACTGACAGCTTGAGACACAGACAGAATCCAGACAGAACTATGATGTCACCTCATGGACAGTTTGGCACAAGGGCTTTTATTACACAGGTTAATGTCTCCAACAGACACACTTCTGGGGACAGAGACAAGCCAGACAGAGCTGTGATAAAGTTACCTTGATGATAGTTGGGGACACAAGCTTTTGAAAACAACCACCAGAATGGACGTACTTAACTCCATGTAGACACTCCTCATTAATAACACGAGCAATGGTAATGTTTTATTGCAATAATTATTATTTCACACACACATACAGTTTGTTTCACAAACAAACAGCTTTGGTCACATTTATAGTCAGCTATAGTGCAGTACAATGCAGTTACATCACTGGGACAGACAGACAGCTGGTTTACAGTGCAGACAAAAGATTTTACTCTTTACTGCCTGGCGATGTAAGTAACACTACAGCTGTGGACATCCTCAGTCCTGGGAACAGTATTGAGCACAGTGATACCCCACCAGCATAGGAGAAGCGTTTCCGCACACTAAGTATCAGAGAATTTAGTCTGTGCAGAATGGATTCTGCTAGACTGGGAGGGGGGTGCAGGGAAGGACAGGGAGGCAGCTCTCATTCAGGATGGAGGGGGAGGAAGGGGAGAGAATGGAGAGAAATAGAGAGATAGAGAGATCACTTGGTCATACTCTTCACCAGCTCCAGCTCTTCAATGGGCTTCCATTTCTGGTTGATAGTGACCAGCTGCACAACACCAACGATAACACTACTGGTCATATGTTACTACAAATACTCACCAGCGTTGGGGTCAATTCCATTTAGATTTAGTCAATTGACAAAGTAAAGTAAAGTTCAAGTTCCAGTTTTCCTCATTGCTTGATTAGAATTACAGTTTCAGTCAACTTCCTGAATTGACAAAATTGAAATGGAATTGACACCAACCCTGCTAGCTTCATACTACATCCACAGTCAATCAATCCCACAGGGCATCAAATCATCACTACTGCATCTGCCTCCTTTATCAATAGGTCCCCATGCAAAGAATCAACTGTGAATACAGATGTTTAGATAACAGATTAAATGACTTTTAGATGACAGTAGAAATAGGAGAGTCCCGCCCCCCGATGGATGCCCAGCCCTTTATGGTAAGTTATAGTCCTACTTGGCAACGTTTCTCTGTTGTGTGAGTGACTCAGCAGAATAGAGGAGGAACCACTGCGTTGGCACACAACCTATACCCATAACGTTAACCACAGAGTGGTCTCAATACCCATACCAATATCAATATCAATTTAGAGTGGTCCTCTATCAGAAATAACGAGGCATATGAAGAGTGTTTATAATGTAAAGCATACACAGCACACTAATTAAGCCCCCAAAAAAAGCAAGAAATGTCAATACCAACATAGACAGGTAAGAAATAGACAGACATAAAAAGTGTTTATAATGCTATCAATCCCCTTCTGTGGTTTAGATGGGTCCAGTCTCTCCCAGGGTTCAGGGTTTGTGCTTTTATTTAAACTGAAAGAAAGTTAGAGAAATGATTCAAACAGAATATATATCTGCCTGCTATGCCAGGGTTTGTCTTTATCAACATATAAAGTTAAAGGGGCAGGCCTGTCAGAGACTGATAAACACATTTGGAAATCAGCATGGGGCTACAGTTAAAGCTAGATCATACCAGGTTAGTACTTCAAGTTTCTAATCGTACCCATTACTAGAAACACAATGAAATAGCCACACAAGGAAATATAATGTGCATGCAATAAGAAGAAATGTGGATTCCCTAGACCCAGATTAAATCTTACCCTGGACTAAAAATTATAAATTGAGAATCTCCACAAAAATGCTTTTGTACAGTACTAGGTTTATTTGGGTCTAGGAAATCAGCCCTAAAAATGTACAGCAAATACATGATAAAATACATCAAATCTCACATGACATCATTCTTTGTAAATAGGAAGTAGAGGGAGGCACAGGTGACTCCTATAGCAGCCAATGCCATGAAGCCGATCAGAGGATCAGCCGGGAGAAAGAAACATGTAGCTGTCAGGATAAGGACCTTATACCCTTATACATGGATAGCATGGTTGGTCTTAACTCCATCTGAGAATTAGGGTCTACATATTTTAATTCAGGAAGCAAGGGAAATGGAATTTAATTTAAACTCTTGAAGGGAATAACCTTGCTAGGATAGGAAGAATGAATAACCTTCATCAGAAACCATAGAAACACTGATCCAAAACAAGAAATAGAGAGAAACTCACCTCTTTCCTCTTCCTCAGCATCTGAATAAATCCATATTAGATTTTTATTTTCAAATTCCCTTCAGGTATTTAAAAGAAAACACATAGGATTGTTTTAAATGATTGAGTCGAATATTAATTTGGTAAAAAGTATTATTCTGTCTAGCAAATCTTTAACCTGTGTAGGTCCATCCTATAAGGCAACAGGACTATACAGTAGATGCTGTCCGTCTCACCTGCTGCTGCCAGAGTCCCAAGGTCCTTGTGAGCAGAGCATCCTGATCATCTATTGAAGTAGGCTACTATCCGACCAGAGGTGATACGACTTGTAAAGCACGTAGACATATTCGCTATCGAAATCCTTCACAGTGTTTCAATTGAGCCGGCGGTTGATCAACTTTCCTCTGTGAGTGTGAGCGCATCGCCCTCCTGTGGTTTCAAATGTTCAAGGTGAAAATGCCAAGTGCACTTCTGTTGCACGTTTTCTGAGCGTCTCGAAAGCAGAGAACTCTTTCAAGTAAATATAATTGTTAGAACCATTTTGATAGAAAATAAAATGTGTTTAAATTGATGGAATGTAAAGAGACTATTATTTAGGGAAAATAAATATGTTTAGAAAACTTTTCTATTTTGTTTCTTGTGACACCTGGTGGTTACCTGTATTGGCCCAGCAAATGAATATGGTGCAGTCAGTCATTGACAGACACCAAGCAAACACATCGTTTTCAACTACACTGAACAAAAATATAAACGTAACATGTAAAGTGTTGGTCCCATGTTTCATGAGCTGAAATAAAAAATCCCAGAAATGTTCTATATGCACAAAAAGGTTATTTATCTCAAACTTTGTGCACAAATTTGTTTACATTCCTGTTTGTGAACATTTCTTCTTTGCTAAGATAATCCATCCACCTGACAGGTGTGGCATATCAAGAAACTGATTAAACTAGCATGATCATTACACAGGTGCACATTGTGCTTGGGACAATAAAAGGCCCCTTTTTATCCACAATCACCCGACCTCAAACCAATTAAGTTGGACCGCAGAGTGAAGGAAAAGCAGCCAAGTGCTCAGCATATGTGGGAACTCCTTCAAGACTGTTGGAAAAGCATTCCAGGTGAAGCTGGTTGAGAGAATGCCAAGAGTGTGCAAATTTCTCATCAAGGGAAAGGGTTGCTACTTTGAAGAATCTAAAATCTAAAATATATTTTGATTTGTTTAACACTTTTTTGATTACTACATGATTCCACATGTGTTATTTCATAGTGTTGATGTCTTCATTATTATTCTACAATGTAGAAAATAGAAAAATAAAGAAAACCCTTGAATGAGTAGGTGTGTCCAAACTTTTGCCTGGCTACATACATACATACATACATACATACATACATACATACATACATACATACATACATACATACATACATACATACATACATACATACATACATACATACATACATAACATAACATATACAGATAAATAAATACAGAACAAAAGAACCAGAAGGCATTTGAACCCACTCTGGCACAAAGAGAAGGTTCATATGGGAGACAAGCCTATACACAATCTATATACTGTACACACGTGTCATTTACCACATATAGAAGCTAAATATTTGTACAATTTAATCCTAGGTATCCCTTTTTATTTTATTCCAGGCTTTATCTAAACATTCCGCAAACGGAAATACACAATGGACAAAAAAACAATACAATTGAAAAGAGCAGTAACTACACATTTGGTCAAAAAATTGAGTTAAAACTGAAATCAGGCTTTGTAGTATTGGTTTATCTTGTGTCAAATTTGCTGTAACTACAAAATCCAAGTAAAAACCAAGGCAAATAGCAGTAAATGAAGTTACTAAGTGCACTCTGGCTTTGTTCCACCATGTTTTCACTGAAGTTACTGTGATTTGCCTTGATATTCTATCGGGCCCTGAGTTCAGGCTATCCCAATCATGGCGCCGTTACACACACACACACTATGAGAAAGCCAAGAAAGTTGGATAAACACATTTAGATTTTAGATAGTGCACTTTGCTTTTGCATTACCAATATAAACTCAGCAAAAAAAGAAACATCCCTTTTTCAGGCCCCTGTCTTTCAAAGATAATTCGTAAAAATCCAAAAAATTTCACAGATCTTCATTGTAAAGGGTTTTAACACTGTTTCCCATGCTTGTTCAATGAACCATAAACAATTAATGAACATGCACCTGTGGAACGGTCGTTAAGACACTAACTGCTTACAGACGGTAGGCAATTAAGGGCACAGTTATGAAAACTTAGGACACTAAAGAGGCCTTTCTACTCACTCTGAAAAACACCAAAAGAAAGATGCCCTGGGTCCCTGCTCATCTGCGTGAACGTGCCTTAGGCATGCTGCAAGGAGGCACGAGGACTGCAGATGTGACCAGGGCAATAAATTGCAATGTGCGTACTGTGAGACGCTTAAGACAGCACTACAGGGAGACTGTACGGACAGTTGATCGTCCTCGCAGTGGCAGACCACGTATAACAACACCTGCCCAGGATCGTACATCCGAACATCACACCTGCAGGACAGGTACAGGATGGCAACAACAACTGCCCGAGTTACACCAGGAACAAACAATCCCTCCATCATTGCTCAGACTGTCCGCAATAGGCTGAGAGAGGCTGGACTGAGGGCTTGTAGGCCTGTTGTAAGGCAGGTCCTCACCAGACATCACCGGCAACAATGTCGCCTGTGGGCACAAACCCACCGTCGCTGGACCAGACAGGACTGGCAAAAAGTGCTCTTCACTGACGAGTCACGGTTTTGTCTCACCAGGGATGATGGTCGGATTCGCGTTTATCGTCGAAGGAATGAGCGTTACACCGAGGCCTGTACTCTGGAGCGTGATCGATTTGGAGGTGCAGGGTCCGTCATGGTCTGGAGCGGTGTGTCACAGCATCATCGGACTGAGCTTGTTGTCATTGCAGGCAATCTCAACACTGTGTGTTACAGGAAAGACATCGTCCTCCCTCATGTGGTACCCTTCCTGCAGGCTCATCCTGACATGACCCTCCAGCATGACAATGCCACCAGCCATACTGCTCGTTCTGTGCGTGATTTCCTGCAAGACAGGAATGTCAGTGTTCTGCCATGGCCAGCGAAGAGCCTGGATCTCAATCCCATTGAGCACGTCTGGGACCTGTTGGATCGGAGGGTGAGTGCTAGGGCCAGGGCCATTCCCCCCAGAAATGTCCGGGAACTTGCAGGTGCCTTGGTGGAAGAGTGGGGTAACATCTCGCAGCAAGAACTGGCAAATCTTCTGCAGTCCATGAAGAGGAGATGCACTGCAGTACTTAATGCAGCTGGTGGCCACACCAGATACTGACTGTTACTTTTGATTTTGACCCCCCCTTTTTTCAGGGACACATTGTTCAATTTCTGTTAGTCACATGTCTGTGGAACTTGTTCAGTTTATGTCTCAGTTGTTGAATCTTGTTATGTTCATACAAATATTTACACACGTTAAATTTGCTGAAAATGAACGCAGTTGAATAGTGAAAGGACGATTCTTTTTTTAGTTGTTGAAGTTTAGTTGTTGAAGGTCATACAAATTTGAATTTAAAATGTATATATTTTTTTGTCACTGGCCTACACACAATACCCCATCATTTTAAAGTGGAATTTTGTTGTATGAAATTTTTACAAATTAATAAAACACAAAAAGCTGACATTTGCTAAACAATTCACATAATAAGTTGCATGGACTCACTCTGTGTGCAATAATAGTGTTTAACATGATTTTCTGTACCCTACACATACAATTATCTGTAAGGTCCCAAGCACTGAATTTCAAAAACAGATACAACCACAAAGACCAGGGAGGTTTTCCAATGCCTCGCAAATAAGGACACCTATTGGTAGATGGGTAAAAATGAAAAAGCAGATATTGAATATCCGTTTGGGCATGGTGAAGTTATTCATTTACATTTTTAATTCAGGCAGTAACACAACAAAATGTTGCTTAAGTCAAGGGGTATGAATACTTTCTGAAGGAACTATCAGTGCATTATTACTTCTATAGTACAATATATTTAGCTGGAAAGACCACCTTTTCTTAAAGCAATTTTTTTGATGGTGGCATTGTCATCTTACAGCCATTGCTTTAGATTGGATCACACAGGCACACACTCCTCATTAATCATTAATAACACGAGCAATGCTCATTTTCAATTGAAATAACTTATTTCACCCTCACACATACATTATGTTTCACAAACAAATAGCTTTGGTCACACTTATAGTCAGCTATAGTGCAGTACAGATGTACTGCAGGATCAGAGAATCTGGTCAGTGTAGAAATGATTCCGCTCGACTGATGGAAGGGGAGGCAGGCAACTTGGTGGGCTCCCAATCAGGATGGAGGGGGAGGGGAAAGGGAAAGGGAGTGGGTGGAGAGAGAGAGAGAGAGAGAGAGAGAGAGAGAGAGAGCAGATCACTTGGTCATGCTCTTCACCTGTTCCAGTTCTTCAATCGGCCTCCACTTCTGGTTGATAGTGACCAGCTTCAGAATAGGAACAGCACAGTCACTTACACAACAGCAACACTTACAACAACAAGCACCACTTCTGATCACATTTTACTACAAATACTCACCAGGGTTGGGGTCAATTCCATTTACATTTGGTCAATTCACAATGCAAAGTGACATTTTTCCTCATTGCTTGATTAGAATGTCAGTTTCCTGAATTGAAATGGAATTGATACCAACCCTGTTAGTTTCTAGTGTTGGGGAGCACTGAACTACATGTAGTTTGTCTATTTAGATTTTTTTATTAAGTAGATAATAACTGTTTTACCATGTAGTGGTGTAGCTGACTACTGTAACTACACACTACTTCTTTACCATGTAGCGGTGTAGCTAACTACTGGAACTACACACTACTTTTTTACCATGTAGCAGTGTAGCTAACTACTGGAACTACACACTACTTTTTTACCATGTAGTGGTGTAGCTAACTACTGGAACTACACACTACTTTTTTACCATGTAGCAGTGTAGCTAACTACTGGAACTACACTACTTTTTTACCATGTAGTGGTGTAGCTAACTACTGGAACTACACAATACTTTTTTACCATGTAGTGGTGTAGCTAACTACTGGAACTACACAATACTTTTTTACCATGTAGTGGTGTAGCTAACTACTGGAACTACACACTACTTTTTTACCATGTAGTGGTGTAGCTAACTACTGGAACTACACAATACTTTTTTACCATGTAGTGGTGTAGCTAACTACTGGAACTACACACTACTTTTTTTGCAGAAAGAAAATTAAATATGGGTGAGGTAGGCAATCATTTCCTTTCCTTTTCAGAATAAGACTTACTTAATTCTCACTTGTAACATCATTTTTGTGTTTAATAGGCTAAATTACCTACCTATAATTTTCAGATTTACATATAGTGAACTACTTTTTCAACGCAACTTTAGTTAAGTAAACTATATTTTTCACAGGGGTCGCTTTAGAGTAGCTTAACTTCTTTCAGTGTGAAGTAATTGGTAGCTTGGTAAACTTTATTTTCAGAGTAGCTTCCCCAACACTGCTAGCTTCTCGCTACATCCACAGTCAATAAATCACCCATCATGTAACACTACTGGCGCCTGCCTCCTTCACCAATAGGTGCCCATGCAGAGAATCACCCATGAATACAGACGTTTAGATTACAGTTTAAATGACGTTTAGATGACAGTTAAAATGGGATAGATACATCCTGCCCACGATGAGTGAGTTATAGTTATACTTGGCAATGCTGCTCTGTTTGTGTGACTAAGCAGAATAGAGAAGGAACCACTGACACAAATGGCTACTGATGCCAATGCCAACGTAGAGATGACAGAAATAGACATAGAAATAGTGCTTATAATGTTATAAATCACCTTCTGTGGTTTAGATGGGTCCACTCCCTCCCAGGGTTCAGGGTTTCTACTTGTATTTAAACTGAAAGAAAGTTGAAGACAAATTATTAAAACAGAATATATCCCTGCCTGCTATGCCAGGGTTTGTCTTTTATCAAATGAGAAAGTAAAAAACCGGCAGACCTGTCAGAGACTGATAAGCAAATTCACTTTAGATAAGTCAGGTTAGTACTTCTAGTTCACATTACTAGAAACAAAACAAATAGCAAGACAAACAAATATAATCCATATTAAATAGTATACATCAAATCTCACATGACATCATTCTTTGTAAATAGGAAGTAGAGGGAGGCAAAGATGGCTCCAGCAGTAGACAATGCCATGCAGCCCATCAGAGGAATCACCTGGGAGAGAGAAACATGTAGGTGTCAGGATGAGGGCCTTATACTTCTTATAGTAGATAACACGGTTGTTCTTAACTCCTTTTGAGAATTAAGGTCCTCATACAGTATTTAAATTCAGGAAGCAAGGGAAATGAAATTCCCATAAATAAATAAACCTGATAGTAAAGAAAAGCTTAAATTCTCTATTTGGAATTTCCTTTAAACTCCTGAGGGGAATAACCTAGCTAGGATAGGAGGAAAGAATAACCTTTATCAGAAACCATTGACAACACTGATCCAAAACAAGAAATAGAGAGAAACTCACCTGTTTCCTCCTCCTCATAATCCGAATCAATCCAAACTTCATTTTGTTTTTCATATTCCATTCGGTATCAATTCTTATTCTGTAGAGTAAATCCTTAATCTGTGTAGGTCTATCCTATAAGGCAACAGGTCAATGGATGCTGTCTGTCTCACCTGTTACTGCCAAAGTTCCAAGGTGCTTGTGAGCACCGTCTGTCTGAAGTAGACTCCTAGCCAACCAGAGGTGATATGAGTTGTAAAGCACGATATGAGTTGTAAAGCACATAGACAGATGCACATGATCAAGTCTGAGCACATCTCCCCCCTGTGGTTTTAAATATTCAAGGTGAAAATGACATGCATTTATTTGTACACGTTTTCTTAGCATTCAGACAGCAGAGAAATCTTTGAAGTAAATTTTGTTATAGCCACTTTGATAGAAAATAAAATGTGCTAAAATTGTGTATGAATGTAAATAAAATAAATGTAAAAAACCTTATATTTGTTTATTGTGATACCTGGTAAGTTACCTGTGTTGCACCAGCAAAGTGATACTAATACTAATAGATACTAATAGACTGTGATAGATGCCAAGCAGAGACACAGGTTTCAACTGTGTTTATCTACCGTTTTGTTTGGAATGTGAATATATGTATCATTTCATTTATCATTTTTAATGGATCACTTTTGTGCTATTTTTTTGTTTGCATTTGCCATCATTATCACATTGGAATCAAAGGTGACTGGTGGAACCATAATTGGGGAGGACGGGGTCATAGTAATGGCTGGAACAGAATGAATTGAATGGTATCAAACACATGGTTCACATGTGTTTGATAACACTCCATTCCAGACATTATTATGAGCCTTCCATCTCTCACCAGCCTCCTGTGCATTATGGCCAAACAGAAACTGTTTGGCCATAATGACCATCGTTACATTTGGAGTAAAAAAGGGGAGGCTTGCAAGCCGAAGAACACCATCCCAACCGTGAAGCATGGGGGTGGCAGCATCATGTTGTGGGGGTGCTTTGCTGCAGGAGGGACTGGTGCACTTCACAAAATAGATGGCATCATGAGGATGGAAAATGATGTGGATATATTGAAGCAACATCTCAAGACATCAGCCAGGAAGTCAAAGCTTGGTCGCAAATGGGTCTTCCAAATGGACAATGACACCAAGCATACTTCCAAAGTTGTGGCAAAATGGCTTAAGGACAACAAAGTCAAGCTATTGGAGTGGCCATCACAAAGTCCTGACCTCAATCCCATAGAAAATTTGTGGGCAGAACTGAAAAAGCGTGTGCAAGCAAGGAGGCCTACAAACCTGATTCAGTTACACCAGCTCTGTCAGGAGGAATGGGCCAAAATTCACCCAACTTATTGTGGGAAATTTGTGGAAGGCTACCCAAAACGTTTGACCCAAGTTTTAACAATTTAAAGGCAATGCTACCAAATACTAATTGAGTGTATGTAAACTTCTGACCAACTGGGAATGTGATGAAAGAAATAAAAGCTGAAATAAATCATTATCTCTACTTTTATTCTGACATTTCACATTCTTAAAATAAAGTGGTGATTCTAACTGACCTAAGACAGGGAATTTTTATTAGGATTAAATTGAGAAAAACTGAGTTTAAATGTATTTGGCTAAGGTGTATGTAAACTTCCGACTTCAACTGTATATACTGTATTTTATACCATCTACTGCACCTTGCCTATGCCGCTCGGCCATCGCTCATCCATATACTTATATGTACATATTCGCATTAGATTTGTGTGTATTAGATTTAGATTTGTGTGTATTAGGTAGTTGTTTGGGAATTCTTAGATTACTTGTTAGATTTGTGTGTATTAGGTAGTTGTTGGGAATTGTTAGATTACTTGTTAGATATTACTGCACTGTTGGAACTAGAAGCACAAGCATTTTGCTACACTCGCATTAACATCTGCTAACCATGTGTACCACCAATACATTTTTATTTTATTTTATTTTATTTTATCTTCAGGTCGGAGAAGTCAGTGCTTTAGTTTTGCGTTGAAGACAATTCAGAAACTCAGAACCTCTGAAAAAAGGGAAGGGGGAACATTAAAGTCCATAAATAACACTTATTGGAGAACACGATACTCTAAGTGAAAGTAGTTTGGGATTAAGTTATTTGCGTGGAGCTTCCTATTGGTTGATTCTGAAATTTCCCAAGTGGGAAACTTGGGCCTCATCTTTCTACAACAAGTTTCCAAGTTGAAAATGTCTGAGTTTTTGAGTTCCATGTTGTCTTAAACATGGCATTAGATGATGCCCAAGCTTCCAAATTGTAATTCCGAGTTGGATGACCGTTCAAAACAATGTTTCCCAGTCGGAGCTTGTTTTGTCCAAGTTCCGAGTTCCCTTGAATGCACCATTTCATTTGGTCAATGGGGAACATAACCTTATTGAGTTTTCATGGGCTCCCGAGTGGCGCAGCAGTCTAAGGCACTGCATCTCAGTGCTAGAGACATCACTACAGACCCTGGTTTGATTCCAGACAGTATCACAACTGGCCATGATTGGGAGTCCCATAGGGCAGAGCACAATTGGCCCAGCGTCGCCCGTGTTAGGTTTTGGCCGTGGTAGGCCATAATTTGAAATAAGAATTTGTTCTTAACTGACTACGTAAATAAAGGTTAAATATATATATATATTTTTAAATACAGTTGGATGAAGCATGAATGGCGTTGGAAGTTTTCGATAACCCTCTCCAGCGGGGCCTCCTGCTGTAACTTCAAAGGCAGGCCTTTCTAGCACATAGCAGGATCGGTAAGTTTGTCAGTTTACATAGAT
Source organism: Salmo salar (assembly GCF_965601325.2). Lineage (NCBI taxonomy): Eukaryota > Metazoa > Chordata > Actinopteri > Salmoniformes > Salmonidae > Salmo > Salmo salar. Next base: position 53,654,158 of record NC_138297.1, read on the forward strand.
AAACGTTAAGATTTAGCTCTTGCATTTCTGGCTCCTTAATATGGGTTGTTCATTGTCGAGTTAGGTAGGCCTACAGGTGTAGGATATTAATTTGACCTGTATTGTCGTAGCAAAATAATCCTGCAGCAACAGGATTTGAACGTTTGGTCCATAATGTTGCTTGATTGGTGGTTAAGTTATTAGCTGGTCAAAATGAGGCTACATAAAAAGTGGGAAACTGTTAATATAACCTCAGTAATTTATGTAAATCACGAAGCTCATATGCATTGCACAGGAAAATTCTCAGCATCAAAAGAGTGATCAAATTAAGATCCTACATCTGTATAGCCTACAGTACATGCACATTTCAAGTGTCTCTCACTGTACGAACTCTGAAGTATACAATTATCTCAGAATATTATCTGTCCAGCTTTGTGGCATAGGCTATCCCTGGCGTAATGCACGGCCAGCAGACCAGTCAATTAAATGTTAGTCTGTGTACGCCTTAATAATGTGATGTGGCATAAGCATGCCTATGCACTGCTGTGTGATGTGCTGGAGTTGTTTTAAGCAGTACATTTAGCTGTATGTTGTGATGTTGCTCTGTTTTGGACTGTTTGATCAGCAATCACAGTAGAAGTTGTGTAGGCTTTTTTGTGTGTGTTGGGTTGTGTATAATGTGTGTCCGTTCAGGTAGTTACTTTAATTTGTGTTATCATGTTTGGTAATTTGTACTTCTGTTGTCTATTTCAGTGCTTCTTAAACCTCTCCTCAGGGACCCCTAGACGGTTAAAAATGTTTTGTCGTTCTTGTCACGTCCTGACCAGTAAAGAGGTTATTTGTTATTGTAGTTTGGTCAGGACGTGGCAGGGGGTGTTTGTTTTATGTGTTTCGGGGTTTTTTGGTTAATGTTCTATGTTAGTATATTTCTATGTTCGTTCTAGTTTTTCTATTTCTATGTTTAGTTTATTGGGTTGACCTTCAATTGGAGGCAGCTGTTCCTCGTTGCCTCTAATTGAATGTCCTATTTAGTAGGGGTGTTTTTCTATGGGTTTTTGTGAGTAGTTGTTCCAAGTGTAGCTGTGTGCCTCACAGGACTGTTTTCGCGTCGTTGTTTTTGTTTAAGTGTTTATTTTGGTTTTCTTCACAATAAAGAAGATGAGTATACACATTCCCGCTGCGTTTTGGTCTAATCCATACGACGAACGTGACAGTTCTGAACTAGCTTGCTTGATTCAACTAGTCAAGGACTTGATGATTAGTTGACATGCTGAATCAGGTTTGCTGGCTCTGGAATAGATAAAATACATGGAATGGCTGGGGGTTCCCGAGGAGAGATTTGAGAACCACTGGTCTATTTGATGCACAATACTATAGTATATTTTCTGAGGTCCCTATAGTGCTCTGATAGGGCTTACTTTTACCAGTAATCACCACCAGAGAGAGACAAATACCTTGGTATAGAGAGGATGATATGGTCTGTGGCAAGACGACTAGGGATGGACATTTGTATTTATTTATTTATTTTATTTAACCTTTATTTAACTAGGCAAGTCAGTTAAGAACAAATTCTTATTTACAATGATGGCCCACCCCGGCCAAACCCTAACCCAGACGACACTGGGCCAATAGGGTGCTGCCCTATGGAACTCCCAATCACGGCCGGTTGTGATACAGCCTGGAATCGAACCAGGGTCTGTAGTGACGCCTCTAGCACTGAGATGCAGTGCCTTAGACAGCTGCGCCACTCGGAAGCCCGTAAGTTCATACAGCTAAAATCAAATCAAATTGTATTTGTCACATGCGCCGAATACAACAGCTATATTGTATTTGTCACACACCTTACAGTGAAATGCTTACTTACAAGAACATTGCTACTAGTAATAACATTGTTACACGTTACAGTACAGAACCCACACAGGTTAATAGGATAATCACTTTGAACAGTCACTTTTGAAAGAGAACTTGTTAAGAGATGGAACAGAGCATCTACCACTGTTGACACGTTGGCTCGTCCATGAAAGGATCTGTAGTCACATATTGTGTATCCAGTGAATTACTATGAATGTCTTGGTATTGCCAGCTATTTCTGATTCATGAGTTATGTTAGATTGGTCTATGTGTTTCATAGATCAGTATTCGAGTAGTGTTGTCAGTTTGCGGACCTACCGTCAACCTGTGTGTCTGACTCATGTCCCCATCGCAATTGATTGGGGTTATAATTGAGCGATGAGACAAAAGAAAGAGATCTGTCTCAATACTCATACAATTTAACCAGGGGTGGACAGACCACAAGGGCAGGAAGAGCGAGAGACGAACCTGAATGCCTCATTAGGCGAAATGTCTCAAGGCCTCAAAAGGCTCATTAAATTTGTTTAAAAACCTGTTCTATTTTGTCCTCATATTATGAAATGGTCATGTAGTGTTCCATAGTTAGAAGTGTGACATTTGATAGAAAAAGGTAGAAAGTCCCTCCTAAAAAAATAGTTTCATTAAGTACAGGATTCTGATGAAATACATTTCACAATTGTGAAACTGGTAGAGGATTTTAAGCCACGCCACTTTATGTTGGGGACATTGAGGGAATTTTCAAAAGAGATAACATGAAAGTTTAAATTAAACTATAACAAATTAAATGAGTGACATTATTATTGTTATTTTATTGTTACCTTTTTGTATTTAATTTTTTACTCAAATTTATTTAGTAAATATTTTCTTAACTCTATTTTCTTAAAACGGCATTGTTGGTTAAGGGCTTGTAAGTTAGCATTTCACGGTAAGGTCTACTACACCTGTTGTATTCGACGCGTGACAAATAAAATTGGATTTGATTTGATTCAACATACCAGTAGTGAAATGAGTCAGAAATGATAAGACAAAGCAAGGCCACTATTCAATATACACCAATCCAGTTGTTAAATAATTGTATTATTTATTTAACAGGACAATGTGTCATTAGTTATTTTTCGACACATTTGTTCATAGTCCATGGGCAGTACAATATGGTGCCTGAACGACAGCATGACAGCATGTTGTAATTAAAGACCCAAGCTACAGGCCTAGCGGTAATATTTTAGAACCCAGAATCCCAAGTTTGGTTGATTAGGACCTTATGACTTCAAATGAGTCACCATAGACTTAAACAGGAGACCATTCTCCTGATTGCCCAAAGGGCTATTGAATTACTGACAGGGCTGTCTAGATAAAAACTTTCTGTCTTTCTACATGTCAGGAAGCCAGCAGAGGTGGGTCTTTGCACTTGGCCTCAATCAATCTCAGGTAAAATGATAAGCTGCGGTTTATCTCGCCCAGGTCACTGGGATGAAAATAGGTCATCGATTCCCTTGTTGGCCACGGTAGATTGCAAACAGCCGCTCTGCCCTAGTGCCCTCCTGAACATTGAGGACATTTCAAGCCAATCAAAGAGTGAGATCATCTGTGGCTGACCATGACGGTTGTAGGGGGAGGAGGTGTATTAGGATGCAAGTGGAGCATGCATTGTGCTACAGGCAGATTCAGAAGCCTTTGTGACTTCCTGCTGAAAGAAAGCAGGGCTAAAACATACAGTAGGAGACAGAAAATTATATCCTGATATCAGAAAAAATTATTTTTGGTGGCACTAGTAACAACAATGAATGTAGACCTATTAACATATTGTTGCACAATAGTTTAGTAATTGTATAGCAATTGAGTTGAGCGTTTGTCTGTAAATGGGAGGGGGTGTATAGCTGGAGGGGGGAAAGAGATATAAGGATGACTGAGACTGTGTTGTAGTGTGTGTGTGTGTGTGTGTGTGTGTGTGTGTGTGTGTGTGTGTGTGTGTGTGTGTGTGTGTGTGTGTGTGTGTGTGTGTGTGTGCGTCCTTTTTGGCAAAAAGGAGTGCGATGAGGCAGGCTGGTGCTCAGCCAGCCAAAATCCTATTGCATTCTCAGAGTTGGAGAGTGGGGGTGTGTGCAGTAATTACTTTGGGGGAGACCGTCGCTGTGCTGGGGTGGAGGGAACTTGGAGCGCGTAGCTGTGCAGCTTTGTAGCCGTGATCTTTCCATCTCATCTCATCACCTTCGTCTGGCAAATTCCCTCGACGGCTCTGTGAAGCCTGCTGCATTCAGCGCTGTCAGTCTGGGCCGTCAACTCCAAAAAAAATCGATGCCCATCTCGTCCACTTCTATATTTAACCAGGTTCAACGACTCAGGCACTGATAGGGAGCCTCCCTCCTTGCCGCTCCGCTCCGTCTCTCTGAGGTTAGATTAGCAGCAGCTCCAGACTGATCAGGGCAGGATAATACACTCTGCAGCCAGATCAGATCAGGCTGAAGCTCTGAGATGCCTTCTGTTACTAAGCCAATTTGAATTTGAATTATATTGTATGCAGTGGCGACCCGTCATTCAGTGCAGGTGGGGCACCTGTTTTGCATGTTATTTTTGCATTAATACGTGTCACATATCAGTTTGCAAACAATGTAAAGAAAAAAATACATTCATTGAGTTAATAAAGCTGCATTCAAACTTGGTCTCTTTTTTGCTTTCTTGAGTAAGGCAGCTCCAAAATGCAGGTGTTTCAGCCGAGCTCAGTGCTTTCTGTGGTGGTGGGGCAGCCAGGGGTTGGTAATGTTCTCTACTTGTGCCGTGATTGGCTCAGTGTTGGCTCAGTCACTCATGGGGATACTACGTCACTGCAAAATATATGGTAGAGCTAAAAGATTCAAGCCCTTTGGGTGCTGCCATAGAGTTACATTAGAAGTGCCCATCCAAGAAGGCTCAAGGTCATTGGCCACAGCTAAAATGACGTCAAATCACGTTATATCTACAGTAGCTTTGATTGGACTGATCATGTCAACATCCTACTTTCAAAATCTTAGCTAGCAAGCTAGCAGTCATCATCAGGAATCAAGTTGACAATCTACCGGCAAATAATTTTTAATCCTTGTCATATGAAGATAAATAATGAAGAGAAATTATAGATAAAACCTATCGGTGCTCATCAGCCATTGGACATAAACATTACACAAGAAGTTTGAAATCGCTAATTCAACAATGAGTGGTTTGGAAGGAATCAGTGGCTAACTGCAAGCATTGCAAAGCAATCACTAGACTGCTATTCAGTGGAGTGTGTGTGTGGTCCAAGTCTGGGTTTAAGGGTCTCTTTTCCAAGCTTAAAAGGATAAACCTTCAACATTGGCCATGCTGTCAATCCAGCATGACTTCAGCCGCGCTCAAAACAACTAGAAACTCGGAACTGGGACATCTCAGACTTCAGTGCGTTCAAGATAACTGGGAACTTGGAAAAAAACAAGCTCAGACTGGGAAAATAAGTTTGGAACGGTCATCCAACTTGGAATTGCAAGTTGGAAACTCAGGTCTCATTCCAGAGCTCCGACCTGAAGATCACTGACGTCATCATGATTCGACTTTGTTTTTTTCAGTGTTCCTAGTTGTCTTGAAAGCACCATAAATCCGGAGAATGCCAGACTTTGATAACAAAGTTTGATGACAAAATTTGCCCACAAAGGACCACCACGCCACATTCCTATTCAAGTGAGCACAGCACAACAAGGTGAATCCAAAAATGTATTGTTTGCCCCACCAAGATATACTTGCTAAAATCACCACTGATTCTATGGACACTTTACAGTTGGGTAAAAATAATCTACTAAACTATAAGCTAATGACAATACAGTTTCCTCTAAAGACACACTTTAGATGTTTGTCAGGACATTTAGAATGAAAGAGCCCACAAGTCAAACTGTAATAAAGGACTGTCAATGGAACATTTGTCCGTTATAGTCAAACGTGGCATACTGCTGTAATAACACACGGTAACGTTTGACATTTCCCTCATTAACATGACCAAGTGTCCTCAAGAAGAATGAAAGCATATGAACAAGGTGGATTTACATCTTACTTTTAACCCTGTCGCTAAGCGATGGTGAACCCACCTGGATAAAGGATGGCTGCAAAATTAATGAGTAAGGAATGGGGGAATGAATGAAAAGCGGAGGAACGTGGTGAAGAAGCATATTTGAGACAGGTGGCACAGCCAACTTCATCAAGGGACGGAGCTTTCTCTGGCAAGAGATGGGCCGATAGTCTGCTGTGCTAATTAATCCTTGGCATCATGGAGACGGCAACAGTGTGTGTGTGTGCGTGCGTGCGTGCGTGCGTGCGTGTGTGTGTGTGTGTGTGTGTGCGTGTGTGTGTGTGCGTGTGTGTGTGTGTGTGTGTGTGCGTGTGTGTGTGTGTGTGTGTGTGTGCGTCAACTAGTTCTCACAGTCTCACGTCAGAATTAGACGTTCATCCATGTTTCTCAAACATCAAATTTCGAAGTTGTTCCAAATGTCACATTTCAAAGTGTTTAAGGTTAAGTTTAGGCATTAACTCCAAAATCTTAATGTTAGGCATTAACTCCAAACGGTCAAGGTAAGGGTTAAAGTTCGGGAAAGGCTTAAAACAAAAATCTAAAAAACAACTTTCTATTGCTGGTTTTGAACTTGCAACGTTTTGGTATCAGAGGCGGATGCTTACGCCCATCCACCATCCCTGTCCACAACACCCGGCAAAACCAAAACCTACTTGAAGGTAACAGCGCTCACTGTTGCCCATAGTGGCCGGTTTCCACGTCATCTCCCGACATCCTCAGACATGGATAGACGTTGAATACTGACTTGTATTACAGGTGACCTGGCTGGTTTGTGTGTGTGTGTGTTTGCACTGCTGTGTGTACTGTGTTGCTGGTTGCTCTGAAAGCCTGTTGTTATCTGAACATAACGCAGGCTTCTTTTTAGTGTCTTTTGTTTGATGAGGCCCTCCACTCTACTTTTGTTAGGCACTTTTTATAGGCTTGGAGTAAGAGAATGAGGGAGGAAATATACTTATTGATTACCAATAAAATTAAAAGATAATGTCTTTGAAACCAGGAATCAGAAATGATGATTTTACAAGTAGGCCTATTTCCGTGTTCACGTGCTAGTCAGAACTATAGGAAACTCAGAAATGTCCAACTTGCTAACTGGTTGTAGTTCTAAGTGTGCCGCTTTCAACCATTTAGTAAGTCAAAAATGTCTGAGTTTTATAGTTCCGACTAGCACGTGAACACGGCATATAACTGCATTCTTGCATTAAGGAAACATTTGGCTCGTTGTCAAAAAATATTTATAATAAAAAAACAGTCTGATAATATAGAATGAATATTTGAGAATATAACTTCAACTTCTTGTTAGTATTCCGAGGGAGCGCCACATTTTCATGTCAATTCTTAAATTGGTTTTCCATGAACAGACAGTAAATTTATCGTGGTAGAAAAGTTTTACAAATATCCTCCTCTGTGTCCTTGGCTGTACACCCAGTCAGTGCTCCTGCAGGCATTCCCATAAAGATACCAATCAGTGAGACACTCCCCTCTAACTAATCCCACTCTTTATGTATGATAGTGATTCTCTGTATTTACAAACCAGGATCTTGGTGGAGAAAAGTAGGGGTTCTGTGTTACGCTGAATGCTTGAGAGCAAATTACACTAATTAATTTAATCAAATGTGTACAAGGAGGGGATGGAAGTAGACCCCAGTTGTGAGCACTGTTGATCATTGTTCTACCATGCTAAATCAGATGACACCTGTAGGGAGGAACACTTGTCGAGCGTAGCAATTGCATCTTCTAATTGGGAAGACTTCAGCTGGGGCACAGACACAATCAATAGCCCACTGTGAGAGGAAAGTCAAACCCATTCATACACTGCCATGAGCATTACGAAAAGTTTGAGAGTACATTTTGTATTAATACACTTTGTTTCAGATCGATTGTAGAAACCAGTGAGTATATTGTAGATAGTCCAAATAGGACAAAAATAGGCTCATATGTTGGCTAACAGCTGTGAAATTATATGAGGTCAAACCACATCATTTGGGACTCATTGTGGCTCCTTTAATTCCATAATGGTTAAGTTTGCCCTGTGGCATTTTGGAATGGCTGACACTCTAGGTAACACAATCTGATTGTGTTTATCATGTATGGATTCAGAAAGGTTTATTCTACACTCTTAGAATTTTTGAGTGTAGAACACCCACTCACTTTACATGCCACTGTACACTCTTACACTCGCTATCTAGTACCTAAAATGGTTCTTCGACTGTCCCCATAGGAGAACCCTTTTTTGTTTGATGTAAAACCCTTTTGGGTTCCATGCAGAACCCTCTGTGGAAATGTTTTTTCATGAAACCAAAAACAGTTCTACATGGAACCAAAAAGGGTAATTCAAAGAGTTCTTCTATGGGGACAGCCAAAGAACCATTTTAGGTTCTAGATAGCGAGTGTAAGAGTGTACAGTGAGTGGCATGTAAAGTGAGTGGGTGTTGCAGAATCAGCCAACAGCAGGGGGCGCTGTGTCTATTTCAGTCTGTACCCAGTATTGGGTTCAGGTGTGATCACTGAGCTGCTTTACTTATGCACTACCTTAATATACAGTGCTGGGGATCGATGTTGACATTAGTCCATGCTGTAGGTAGGTGGTTGTATGTGTACGGCATGAAGGGACAAATTGTCTTCAACTGGACATTCAATCAGGTCTCATTTATCTTCAAGCACCTGTTCAGTGGTGAATGCAATTTTCTTTGCAGGAAAACCTTTTTGGAGTACCTATTGGCTTGTTTTATTCAACATGGACCACAACAAACTGGATTGCACCAATTGTGGCTTGGCTGTGAACTGATATTTTAAGTTATTCAGACAGGTAGACGATCATATTTCATTGAGCAAAGACACGATGGGTTCATCAAATGGAACTGTGTAGCTCTTATAGCAATGTTGGGTTGTAGTAATAACATTCACTTCACTGACCATTAATAGGATGTACATACATGCTATAATTCAAGTCCTGGGGAAAATGCAGATTGTGGGATTATTTGTTGTAACTAAAACATATAGAAAAATAACCCTATAGTAATATAACCCTATAGTAATATAATCCTATAGTAATATAACCATATAGGAATATAACCCTATAGTAATATAACCCTATAGAAATATAACCCTATAGAAATATAACCTTATAGGAATATAAACCTATAGAAATATAAACCTATAGAAATATAACCCTATAGAATATAACCCTATAGTAATATAACCCTATAATAGTATAAACCTATAGAAATATAACCCTATAGAAATATAACCCTATAGCAATATAACCCTATAATAGTATAAACCTATAGAAATATAACCTTATAGTAATATAACCCTATAGAAATAATATAACCCTATAGAAATATAAACCTATAGAAATATAACCCTATAGCAATATAACCCTATAATAGTATAAACCTATAGAAATATAACCTTATAGTAATATAACCCTATAGAAATAATATAACCCTATAGAAATATAAACCTATAGAAATATAACCCTATAGCAATATAACCCTATAATAGTATAAACCTATAGAAATATAACCCTATAGTAATATAACCCTATAGAAATATAACCCTATAGAAATGCAGCAGATATAGTATGCAACCCTGTCTGGATGTAATGAATACTCAGGGAGAAAAAAGTGTAGATTCACGCGCAGAGTGCGGCAGATGTTTATTAAGCCTTCACAGAAGGCAGGAATCGTGGTTGCAGGCAATGGTCAAACACAGGTAGGCAGTCAAAAACAAACAGTACCTCACAACCATACAAACAGAAAGAACTGAACTAAATAGGGAGCTGATGAGACCAGGTGAGAAACGAACGCAGGTGAAATCAATGAACAAAAATGAAAGACAGGGCTACGTTCCAGAACACAAAGAAACAGGGCTACGTACAAGAACACAAAGAAAAAGAACACAAGGTTGACTAAGAAAAGAAAAGCAGAACCTTACACTGGATGGTTGTGGGGAGAGAATATAGCCATTCCTATCAGGAATGGAATTATTTTCTAGCCAACATTATCCAGTTGTTGACTGAGCAAAACTCAAACATTCTCAGTAATTACAGGTTTAGCTTGATACTGGACACAGCAGCAGCAATTTAAGCAATTAATGTTGTTTGGGCAGCTGGGATGCAACACAGCAAAGACCATTAACAAACCATTAAAAAGTCATAACCACTGTGATCACTGCCAGATTGCTGACACACTTGTTTGAGGACCTGGGATAAGGAAGCGTTATTGTGAGATATGTTTTGCTAAGACATATTTAGCCAATAAGACTCAGCAGCAAGGTTCACTATAGGTCAAAGATGACTAAATAAACTACTGGTATTGAGGACGCAGATACTGACCTTGTCCGAAAACCCATACCTACAGTATACTTGGGTTATAAATACTGTAGTAGCCAATTTCAACATTTGAGTACGCTTTAAATCAAATAATGTGTATAAACCCTGGATTGCTGATGCTATGTATTGGCCAATGAGAGGCTTTGAAGGCATTGGTCGCCATATTCCATAGTCCATCTGTAAATAGCCCACCCAATCTACCTACCTCATCCCCATATTGTTTTTATTTACTTTTCTGCTCTTTTGCACACCAGTATCTCTACTTGCACATCATCATCTGCTCATTTATCACTCCAGTGTTAATCTGCTAAATTGTAATTACTTTGCTATTATGGCCTATTTATTGCCTACTTCCTCACGCCATTTGCACACACTGTATATAAACGTTATTTTTTTCTATTGTGTTATTGACTGTACGCTTGTTTAATTCCATGTGTAACTCTGTGTTGTTGTTTGTGTCGCACTGCTTTGCTTTATCTGGCCAGGTCGCAGTTGTAAATGAGAACTTGTTCTCAACTAGCTTACCTGGTTAAATAAAGGTGAAATAAAAAAATGTTATAAAAAATATTGGTACTCCTCAGAAGGCACAGTCCTCCATAGGAATGAAGGTATGCTATAGCATTTCACAAAAATGTTTCAAGGACATAATTACATGTATTTAAGTATTTCCTTGTTGTAGTTGGGACAGTAACATTTGCACTCTCTAAAAACTACTTTAAGGAATATGTTTTTATATATTATTCATGTTTATGTCTTATTTACATAATATAATTGTAAAGTATGCATTAAGGTGTCTGTATTAGAATATACTTGTCAAAACGACTGTAGACGTTAATAAATGCATTTCTGTAGCTTAAGAAATCTTTTTTTTACAATGGAGGAGTACCAAAATGGCTGTGTGGTGGCTTCCAAACAGCATTCCCCTGTCAGTCATTGTTTAAACGCTAAATGTCAAACTAATTTAGGCCTTTCATCTAGTAGAATTGGCTGCATGCTATTGAGGAAGAGAATCGTCTTTTCAGACCCATGTGTGTTTGACAGCAACTGATAATCCGCTGGCAGGACAGGCTGTACCAAAAATGAACAATTGGCGGGAAATGCAATTGTGCATTAGATGACGCATTCTCAGTATATGTGAGTCCTAATATGCTGACATGTTTTGTTTACTGCATCATTTTTACTAAACAGTACATTCAAAATAGTGTGTACTACGATTAGCAGCCAATACAGTATGCCGCTTTAGTAAAAAGTAGGCAAGACAGATTTCGGACATGACCATTGAGTATCACTTTCTGAATTAATGGGGAAACAAATATACACATGACTCTGCCTGCATTTACTCAGGTATCCCAATTCTGATATTTATTTACCACAAATTGGTCTTTTGACCTATCACCTCAGATCTTTTTCAGAGCTGATCTGATTGGTCCAAAGACCAATTAGTGAAAAAAATATCCAAATTTGGCTGCCTGTGTAAATACAGCTTAATCCTTCTTTGACTGGCATAGTTTAGGCTACATTTGGCTCATCCTGAAGTTGTTTAGCATGCGTTTCACTCGCTGGGCTCATCTGAATCAATATTTATCAGAAGTTCAGGTTTAATTACGAACTCCCCGAACACACTGCCGAAATTCCACGGATTATCCAATTACCATTTTATTTCCGTGCTGACAAACAAGTGGGCTTCTTTGCGTTCCGCTAATTGCGGTAAGAAGTGGAAGCGGCGCTCGGGGGAAAAGGCTATGAGGAGGAATTGTTGAAGAAAGGAGAGAAGAAATAGAAAAGAGAATGTGCGGTGTGCCGGCAGCAGTCGGATTTCCTCTAGTTTCATCATGAAACCACAAACTGGATCCCCCAGACAAATGGCTGGTGTGTGTGGGCGGGTTGCTCCCAACCACAGTGAAGAAGAAAAACATGCTGGTCTTCTATCAAGTTTCCACTTTAACTCAATCACTCACTCCAGACTGCTCCGCTCCACTCTGCTGTCACGGTTCGCCTGTCCCTGAAATCACTCAAACTCTCTCTGGCTTTCCCTGACAATCATGTCCGAAATATTGTTTGCCAAGCCAGTGTCAACTTTTTACCCATCAATATTGCCTTGATTTATTTTTTTTATGACAACACATTGGCACAAATGTATCAACATTTTCCTTTGACAATTTATGAAAGGATTCAACACAGTGCTCTTACAAGTGTTAGGGGTCAAAGGTCATGATTGGGTGTGTTTTTTAATTGCTATTTACATACGAAATGAGTAGGAATTTAGACTTTTCAACCCCTGCGACAGCCTTTCAGCATTTCATTTGAGATGTTGCGAAAACAATGCTTTGGTGTGTGTGTGTGTGTGTGTGTGTGTGTGTGTATCATTTAAATAACAGTGCAGATGAGCAAAAGAAACAGATCGGTACAGAAGGTTGGCTGAATGCATAATTTATTAATCAATTCGCACCATTGAAAATATGAAAACAAATGAAGAACGGCAACAACACAAAACACAAAAGAGCATTATTTATTACAGGAAAATCAAAGTCTGCCAGGAGATAGATTCTTAAAAGACAGAGATGCATGTATATACATACAAAGACTTTATATTAATGCATCAACTCAACTCTGCCTCAGGCAGTGAATCCATTGGCAGTAATCTATTCCAACATATTCTCCCTGAAAGCGTTGAGGTCTATAGAAAACACTGTCAATAATTGATGCTCCTATCATGTGTTGTGATGTAGATTTATAGTGTGAACATTCATGTACATTAGTGAGGGTGTTGAATTATTACACTTCAGCTATGATGGCAGCTAGAAGTAGGTTTTATGAAGCACATAGAATAACATTTCACGCTTTACAATGATTCATCTCAGGATTCTAATGTTCATCCTATTTGGGGTTGGGAACCTGGACGAAACTCACCTCAGTTTAGATGGATGTAGTGGACCTACCTTAGCTTGAAGTATTCCATCCATTTGTTAGCAGAACATGGCTTCCCTTTTCTTAAGGATTTCTTGAACAAGGTTGTTTGATAACCAGTGAATTACAGACTAGTTTTGGACTATATCTTAGGACCTTCTTTGGCTTTGTTACAGCCTTTAGTACTGGGCCTTTGTTGGTGGGTCTTTGAGAGTTGCCATTCTGTTTAGGCCTATGTGTTTGGCATTTCTGTTTAGAAGTAACTTAACGGTTGCATGTAGACCTAGAGTTAGACAGTAAACTCCACCATAACTTCACCGCAGGGTATTTGCTCTGTGTGGAAAAGGAAGCCTTGGCTCTACTGGCCTGCACGTTGACCTCTCACCGTGTGTTTAGTGGCTTCTATCCCTACATGAACACATCTATCCTCACGTAGGAATAAAAAGCCATAAGACACAGCAGCAATCTCACAGGAGGAGGAGGAGGGACGGACATCACCTGAAGGAGGGCAAGGAAGAAAAGAGGGGGAGGAGGAGGAGAGGAGAAACCGGTGCTCGGAAACTAGTGGAGGAGGAGAAGAACAGTGGGGCAGCCGGGACGTAGGGACGGGGGGAGACACACAGGCAGGGACATTGAGGGAACTAGCTACTAGCAGGGAACAGTCAACATGGACAAGTGGAGGCTTGGCTGGACCGTGTGTGCATTACTTTGCGTGTAGATTTTCACTAATACACTTCTCGTCAGATCTCAAAGTGTAACTCATCTCCTCTCCTCTGTTTGCGTGTGAGAAACTGCCTGTTTATGTGTCGGTTTGTCAGGTGATTGACATGTAGATTTCATTGACCATCCTCACTCAGGACCTCTCATGCTCAAACCATTAGGAATGCACCTCGGTTTCCTTCCTCACTTATGTACCACGACTAAGTTATGCCTGCGTGCGGGTTATTGTGCGAGTGTATTCGTGCGTAAGCCAGGCACACGGCGATAAATATGCATGACTCTCTGCCGCTGATATCCTGCTTTGTATGGAAATGAGCTTGTGTAAGTTTAATAATGCAATCCCGGTGGATTGGAAAGCCGACACGTTGCAGAGCGGAATTTTAAACAGGGCTCTCCGCCTGTGGGCTCCTCATGGCTGGGATCAGATCTGGCTCTCCGTACAGCAGAGACACCATGAGAGCCTTCCCCTCTGCAGCCCAGGGCTCTGACATGGGGGCCAACGTTAATGAGGGGTACAAGAGAGGGAAGGCCAACTGGATTCTCATTGAAAGCCACTGTCACAACTAGACCGCTGTGTGGAAACAGCAGGACTGAACAACAAGGGACTGGAGTCAAGTTGGTGATGGGAACTGGAGTCATGTGAGGTTGAGTTCGAGCTGGATTGGAGCTTTTAAACTCCTAGGGCATGATGGGATTCTTGGGATTCATGGAGGGGGAGCCCAGCACATCTTGTGACCTGTTTTTAGAAAGAGGGAGGATGGGGGGTTACAAAATTGCAGGTACAGTTATCAACATGGTCAATGCTTAAAATATTATATAGACCGATAACCTCGCTCTATCTCTATAATAGATGTCTTCAGAAGACATGACTAACCTGTATGTGAGATGGTGACACCAGCCGACCCACCTGTTAATGTGATAATTGCTGACATGTTGGTCGCTGAAACAACTTCTTCCAAATGATTTTGTGGGGCCCTGAAAGAAGAACGGAGGGATAGATTATTATAATTATTATATCAAATAATATAAATGTAATGCTGTGACAGTTACTATCACCATTTCTAAACATCACTATTGTTAATGGCAGCAGTAAAAATTGAGTTAGTAGTACTGCCATTAGCAGCACAATTGAAGCCTCCTATAAGACCCTATGGACCTCGTTTGATAGATGTGCAAAAAATAGGTTCTCTTTTCAAAGTGTCCTATTTTTTTCCCGTCTCAATTTTGTTCCAAATGGTTCAGTATTACATGGCACACAATGAGCAGTGACATATTTATTGTAAAAAGATCGATTGATCTGCCTCAAACTGGCGCTATTGGAGAGACAGATTGCTCAAACATTTTAGCTCCAATAGCACTACATGACAAATGGGCTATTTACACAACAGATGAATAATGACTCACTCTAACCATTAGTAGTGGACTCTGGAACTACCCCAAACTGCAAAGGCCTTGCCATCTATTAACATGTTGTACATGAATAATTAAACTCCTATAAAGTGCTAATTAACGTGTAATTTATGTACTATCCACAGATTTGATTGGGTTCTGGCTCTGATGGATCTTTGGGTGCGATTTCACAGTGGGAACAGATGTATACTCGCGCATCTGAGAGAGCTACGGTTGCTAGTGATCATTCCCACCCCACTGAGAACAAAATAGCCCTCATATATCCCTGTAATCTGCATTAGCACTGGAGCGGGAGCCCCGAGACAGCAGCTAGGAGGATGAGTAATGGGCTACTGCTGTAATGGCTGCCCCTGAGCCACACCCCAAAACCAAACCAAACTGCATGCAAGAGAATAGGAGATGTTAGTAGAAGGAAGCTCCCCTCAACACTGTTTCTAATAACCAGCATCTCTCCAGCTATTACGACATGTTTCACGATGATACACCCGTTGAGCTAAAGACCAAAGAACACATCCAAGTCAGAAAACTGCCCTAATACTGCAAGTCCAAAGAAATCATGGAGCAACTCCTCACACAGACTACTGCACTCAATAATTCAACACAACCAAGACCTGGCCTGAAGACCCCTTCCCAACTTAGCCGACAATTCTCTGAAGAGTCTTTCCTGCAGCAAGATAGGACAGCCATATCTGATGTTGGAGAAGCCAAAGCCAGCATTTCACCCTTGAGGATGAAATAGCCTTCAAAATTACATGATAAAATGCTCTTAAAAATCAAATCTGTCCTCCTCTGCAATCTTCCATTCAGCTTCTTTCTCGTTCTCTTTCTACCTCTCGTTCTTCATAGCACTCCCACTCCCTTCGACTCCTCGATAAGTGAAAATATTTTACAGTAGGCAATAAAAGGCTCATCAGGACAAGCTGAAATGATTTCTTAATACGATGGCTTTTTAATGAGGACTGAACGAGACGGCCGTGTGGCTGATGGCAGGTCCCTCTTTATCTACGAGGGCAGGGCAGGAGGACTGATGGCACTTAAACACTCTGGCTGGCAACCCTCTCCACGGTGTGTGTGTGTGTGTGTGTGTGTGTGTGTGTGTGTGTGTGTGTGTGTGTGTGTGTGTGTGTGTGTGTGTGTGTGTGTGTGTGCATGCGACTGTGGATCATTGATTGGCTTTTATTCAGCCTACTCCAGTCATAATGTTTTACTCTGAAAACCTGCCTCCTGCATTGTGAGAAGAGAGCTCTGCTATGATATATCTACCATATGATGACAATGTTATGAAAGACAAAAATATTGCAGTTAAAGCTGCAATATGTAACTTTTTGGGCAACTGGATTAAATTCACATAGAAATGTTAGTTATAGATCTGTCGTTTTTGCTTCTTTTACTTTCGGTTTAGTACACCAGCTTCAAACAGCTGAAAATACAATATTTTCAGTTATTGAAAAAATATTTCACAACGATTTAGATGGTACAATGATTCTATACACTATGGTTGCTTGTTTTGTCACATAAACTGAAATTAGGCAAACTATTAGAATTTTAGCAACCAGGAAATGGCAGAGTGATTTCTACATAGTGCACCTTCAAATTTCTCTGCCTGTTGGTGAATGACTCGGCAGAAGTATAGCATTAGGTTACAACTAACATAACCGTACATGCTGCATTGATTCCAACTGGAAAAGTCTAACTTTGTTTGTAGAATTATTTTCTACAACATTCTTCTATTCTTCTATGTGTGTCCTTATTCAACGTTATTTGTTATCCTCTCACATCTCTCTCTTTCTTTCATTTCTCTCACTCTCTCTTTCCTTTGACAGCTCTCACGTTGGATGAGTGGTCAGAGTTGGCTGACTTTGCTATGAAACCTGGAGGTCAGATTAGAACCAAGGCTTCACGAGAGGAAGAAGGGGTGAGGAGTAGCAAGACGGAACGGAGGAGGAGAGAGACCCCCTGCTAGGCAGACAACAAAACGTGTTTGCGAATCGCCCGCGTGGGCGTCCCGCCAAGCCGCCCCCCCTCACATAATCAGAGCCTGGTGCGGACACAAGGTCGTTTCAACACCGGCTACGCCTCCCCAATTAGCATGCAGCCCGTGGTGCGGCCTGTCTGGGAGAAAACACGTGCATGGCGCGTCGCTGCCCTAATGAGCTGCCAGTCAGCAAGGAGCAGGCGGCAGGCGCAACGTAAAAACTTTCCTGGAGTTTTTGCGTGTGATCTCAAGGGCGGAAGAGGACACTCTAACCTTGAGTCCAGCCGTCCAACCATATACTCTGCAGGTCACCCTGTCAGCTCCTTTGGAGAACAGGTGCTAAACTAGTTCTGCTATTTTACTCCACAACTCTGCCCAAAGGTCCTCAGAACTGTGTCTGAACCACTACAGCACTAGAACTTCCAAAGCTCTGTCAATATTGCTTATACATATTTGCAAAGGCCCTTTCCAAAGACACAAACTGTCTTTGCATGTTCTGTCCCATTGACAAATAGCATATTAAATGTCCGTTTTCAACTGAAAGTGACTCTCTGTTGTGAGCCAGCTATACAGCAGTCTTCCTGTTGTGTTTGAATCTGTAATACTTTACATCTTGTTTCAGAATACTGTCCTTCAGCAGTTTATCAGTCTGCATCAAGTGATGATGTGGTCTACACAGAGTAACAGCAATAACCCATTCAGGCCAAGTACACCGGAAAGCCTCTGTAACTGGGTCTGTCGCTAAGAGACGTTATTTACACACAAAGGACAATATTTAGACCTGAGCCGTCTCTCTCTATGCTGAGGATCGATGGTAGGAGGCAGTGGGGGATCTTGACTAGATAGAGATGTTTTTGGGGGCTAAGTGAGTGTCAGCTTTCCTAGAAGCTCTGTAAACCGTCTGGACCGTTCATGATTCAACATTTCGCTAAACAAACACACCACATATTGCCCATTATTCCATTCATGTTTTATGTTAGACACCTACTCTTTTAAAACCCTAACCCTAAAGGAGTTATCTGTCTCAGAAAGTGTAGCTTAAACCATTTGTAATGAAGTATATATCAAACCCTGTGTAATGCATAGCGGGTCATACAGAATATTCCTTGACTATTCATAATGGTTGGTTAAACAGGTCCGTAGTCTGTGACTTTGCCAAATGTAGCATAACCCTTACGTCACCCTTTAGTATGATACATACTTTGTTTAGCTTTTGATTCCAACAATGATCTGCGACTGTAAAACTTTTTTTTTAAGTCTAAAGAAGATCCACTGTAACTCCTGTTATGGGATACATTCGCCAACCGTCTGGCATCATTGGGCGCCGCTGAAATTGATTGAAGGGTACGTTTCAGTTTTGCCATCACTAAAGACATTTGCCAATTCAAACAATGAAAACAACCGTAACAACAGCTGTTGGTTTATCAACATGCCGTGGCGTGTTACAAGCATATAGAGAGCTGAATGCAAAGCTATGGCTTGCAGGCCCACAAAGTGTATGCATTGGTATATTACACTGATATATTTTAGTAAGAGAGGGGATGTAAGGAGGATAATTATCCAACAGAATCTTCTGCTTCCCACACGTTTGTTCCAGATTCATCCTCCACACCAATCTGTCAAGACAATCTGCTCGATTGCCTTGCCCAAAGTGTGATCAAACAGCCTGAACCAGCAGACTTGGAAAGGAAATATAAGAACTCACTAGTTTGACACTCCTTTGAACTCTCAATAAAGCACAGTGTCATTCTCAAACATAATAATTGATTTGTTTATTTGGGCATAAATGACTTAATTCATTAAATCATTTCTTCATCCACCTCACTGAAGACGGAGGGATGTTGGAAGATGTACTGTTATCTAATGGGACCATTTCTGATAGGATGCAGCAGGTTTATAACATGCTGACAGCACTGAATAACAAGAGTACAATAACACAATGAGTACAACATTAAGGTGCATGTAAGTTTTATGTATTGTATTATTAAGATGGACATTATGCCATGCTTAATGTACCCTATGAACCAATGTGTCGTGCCCTTTACTGCTTCAAATGCTCTGTAACAGTTTCCCATCATTACATAATCACACTACTGAATGGCACATTTACAATCAAGGCTATTCAAAAGCAAGTCACGCCTCGTAAAGCCCCGACGGAGTTCGCTAACTGTCTTTTTTGTCATTGCATCCACATAGCGCCGGTCCCTGTCGGCAAAGGGGTGTTCTGTTATTGCTGAGCCAATCACCCTGCTGACTGTTTGCTGGCCCCTATTTCCCTGCCACTAATCTGCCAGCTCCCTGATGCAGCCGCTAAATCAGCTTTCACTCCTGAGCTGCCACCCCATGACGACGCAAGGAGCATCCCAAGGGCACCTCGCGGAGCAGCCAGAGCCCAGGGTTTCCATGGAGATGTGAGCGTTAGGACGTGGATGGGCTAATGATGCCGTATCTCCACTCTAATGGTTCTGGCAAGAGGCCAGGGTTATTAACACCATGAGATGACCCTAACAAGGAGGTCAGCCAATGACGGAGGGCCTCTACTGTCCAAATACACCTACTGTCTACTACGTGTTTTGCGTGTTTGTGTGAGTGACAAAGAGAGCTTAGTTTTAAGGAATACAGAATGTTGAGGCCTTACAGCTCTCAGAATATATTACAACTCATGTGTTACAAACACAATCATCTTTGATACATGTTATACCAGGGTTTCCCAAACTCGGTCCTCGGGACCCCAAGCGGTTCAGTTTTAATGGTATAACACAGGGTTTCCCAAACTCGGTCCTCGGGACCCCAAGCGGTTCAGTTTTAATGGTATAACACAGGGTTTCTCAAACTCGGTCCTCGGGACCCCAAGCGGTTCAGTTTTAATGGTATAACACAGGGTTTCTCAAACTCGGTCCTCGGGACCCCAAGCGGTTCAGTTTTAATGGTATAACACAGGGTTTCTCAAACTCGGTCCTCGGGACCCCAAGCGGTTCAGTTTTAATGGTATAACACAGGGTTTCTCAAACTCGGTCCTCGGGACCCCAAGCGGTTCAGTTTTAATGGTATAACACAGGGTTTCTCAAACTCGGTCCTCGGGACCCCAAGCGGTTCAGTTTTAATGGTATAACACAGGGTTTCTCAAACTCGGTCCTCGGGACCCCAAGCGGTTCAGTTTTAATGGTATAACACAGGGTTTCCCAAACTCGGTCCTTGGGACTTCAAGGGGTTCAGTTTTTTTGTTGTATTTTTCACCCCTTTTTTCTCCCCAATTTCGTGGTATCCAATTGGTAGTTACAGTCTTGTCTCATCGCTGCAACTCCCGCACGGACTCGGGAGAGGCGAAGGTCAAGAGCCATGTGTCCTCCGAAACACAACCCAACCAAGCCGCACTGCTTCTTGACACAATGCCCATCCAACCCGGAAGCCAGCCGCACCAATGTGTCGGAGGAAACACCGTACACCTGGCGACCGTGTCAGCGTGCACTGCGCCCGGCCCGCCACAGGAGTCGCTAGTGCGCAATGAGATAAGGATATCCCTGCCGGCCAAACCCTCCCTAACCCGACGCCGCCCCATGGGCCTCCCGGTCGCGGCCAGCTACGACAGAGCCTGGGCTCGAACCCAGAATCTCTAGTGGCACAGCTAGCGATGCAGTGCCTTAGACCACTGTGCCACTCGGGAGGCCCCCAAGGGGTTCAGTTTTAATGGTATAACACAGTGTATCCCAAACTTGGTCCTCAGGAGCCCAAGGGGTTCCGTTTTAATGGTATAACACAGGGTATCCCAAACTTGGTCCTCAGGAGCCCAAGGGGTTCCGTTTTAATGGTATAACACAGGGTATCCCAAACTTGGTCCTCAGGAGCCCAAGGGGTTCCGTTTTAATGGTATAACACAGGGTATCCCAAACTTGGTCCTCAGGAGCCCAAGGGGTGCACGTTTTGGTTTTTGTCATAACACTACTCAGCTTGATCAAAGCTTGATGATTAGTTGATCATTTGAATCAGCTGTGTAGTGCTATGACAAAAACCAAAACGTGCACCCCTTGGGCTCCTGAGGACCAAGTTTGGGATACCCTGTGTTATACCATTAAAACGGAACCCCTTGGGCTCCTGAGGACCAAGTTTGGGATACACTGTGTTATACTGTGTTATACTATACTATTAAAACTAAACTAAGGAATACTTTATCTTCAGAACAGAATTTAGTGTCCATTGGGCTATAACAGTGTGAAATGTTGTTGGTAAGAATTTCTCCACAGGATCGAATGGAGGGCTTCTCTCACAACTTGAGAGGGACTAGCGGTGAGAGATGTAGCTAAGAAGTGAATAAACTCAGAGGAAGGTGGTATGATTAATATGCGAGAAGTTACGGCTAGCACACAGACACACTTAGCCCCCCGTTATCGAGAAGCACAGATGTGCACAGCCACTTCCCAGCCCTCCCCTCATCCACATCCATCAGAGAAATGCACCTTGGGAGATTGAGAGGATGGCACCGGCGCCAAGCCCACCATCTGCTGTCATTTAGAGATAAATGACGGCCTAAACCTAGGGGGAGCTCTCCATCCGCCTGTCTGGTTCAGCTGCCAGCCCCCGACGTGGTGACGGCTCCGCCCAACCTTCGCTTCCAAAATCGATGTCTGAGACCCTGGCTGTCAGAATGGAGTGCACCTCGGAGAGAAACTCAGACTGGCTTTGGTTGGCCGAGCAATGTCTTTTCCTCTGGAGGGTTGGCAGTTGGAACAGCTGCACTGCCACTGATGCCACTTTGTAAAGGTACTCACTAATACCTTACAATTGGTCAGGTTTATCAAGGCAACATGATCATATTTTGTGAATTATGCATCTAAACAGCTGTACGTTAGAACTGTATGTAAGGAGCACCTTGGGGAACATCACTGCTCTAGGTCTAGGAACATCCTTTGTTCCCTGGGAAAAGCACTAAAGTTCCAGTTAGCTAAGTCCTCACACTGACTCTGAGCCACTATGTCACCGAGCCACCAAGCCATAGCAGTCTGCTGATGGGAGGTTAGCTTGATTAATTTTATGGATTTGGAAATGAGCCGTGGTGATAAGGCTATCGCTCCCTCATCTGGGGCTGACGGGGGCGTAATTAAACAGATAGCCAAAGATGATGAGGAAACGGTCTGGAAAGCCTGGGGAATATGAGGGCGGAATCGTCGGCTCGTTTACGCAGGCGGATGATTAGATTGGCGCTTAATTGCCGCCTATGCTATTTTTAGGGGATCTGCTCACATGAGGCATTCCCCCACTCCGTCATCTGAGCGGTCAAGGTCAGCCCACTGCTCCCCTACTCAATTGTTAAGGCTGTGTCAAAGGGATGGGTGGTAGGCGATATTGAGAAAAGGTGCCCACGAATCTCCACCCCACCCCCCCCCCCCATCACGTCTCTGCGAGATGTCTCTGAGATTGGGGTCAGGAGTGGGTGAACCGCAGCCTAATGGGAAAATCCAGGATGATGGCTTGAAATGGCATGGCGGTGCCTAGTGAACTTAAAGCACCCCCAGGATCAGTTATCTATAGCAGAACTGTGCTTGTCAGTGTAGCTTATCGATCTCTGATATCGATCTCTGCTAGAACTGGTTGACCCCTCTCCCGGTCTCACTAAGAGTCTCTGTATTCCAATACTGCAATGGTCCTAAGCAGAATCACCTGTGTTTCTCTCTGAAACCTATGTTCTTTCAGAATGCATATAACAGTATTCCTAGGGTTGTAGAGGCAATATTTTGTCTACACTTAGTCTACGTTGGTTTTTCTTCCAACCTTATCTGATACACAAGTTGTGCATTATCTTGATAGATGTATATTACATATCCTCTTACCCTGGTCTGTTCTCTATCTAAACAACCAGATACATTTCAAGAGGAAATGCTTTGCTCTTGCAATAGAGGAAGAGAAAGTACACTATCAGGCTCCTTTGGGGTGCATACTCAATAGAACTTTAGCTACCTCTGGTGCTGAACCACACCTTTCTGCAAGCCAGAGAACAGAAGAAAAAGTCACTTGGGTATTGGAGCCACACAATAGCACTTATTTGCAAATTGAACAGTTCCTATAGTGTTGGAGCAAACAGAAGGTTTGGGTGGTATTACTGAAAGAAAATAGTTTGATAAATTGTCCCCTGGCTAGATCAATATCATAGCGTGATTGTTGCGCCATAGCATCAAAGACCGCGAGACAGAGATGGATAACTGGATAACGGCATAGATGCCATTGTGTATTTCTCACTAAAGCTATTGGATGAGAGCTTCCTGAGCAAAAAAGTCATCAGGCAAGGCTATTGGGTGAGGTGATTTCATACATACGGACACATGACACGATTGGAGGGTGCGAGTCTTTCGAGAAACAGAGAGGACGATTGGATGAGACAGACGTGAAAACGTGCTGTAGACGTCTGTCTCATGCTCACGCTGTCTGCCTGAACGGCCATGGTGTCTGTGCTGCATGCCGGTCTCCAAAAGGCTCTGCGAAATGCTAAAGCCGTCCATAAAACCATAATCCCGGCTCTGCAGACACGGAAGACAATAGAGCTTTATCACTTTGGGTGACACTCTCTGTGTGTTTCCCAGCATCCTCCGGGCTTATCGCGCCACGGCACCCAGCGTATCGTCCCATTATCCCAAGCACCGGGGCAGTCCTTAGAGCTGGAGAATGAGCCGACTTGTCAGACAGCAGTACAAAGAGAATCTGTAGAGCCATGGATTAGAGCGATAGAGATAGATAGATGCAGGGAGGGAGAGAGAGATGCAGGGAGGGAAAGAGAGAAAGTCAGAGGGAGAGTGGTGCCTAGAGAGAAAATGAAAAGGATGTTGAAGGCGAGTTCCACCTTATACCTGTCGGGGAAATTCTACACAGGGACAATCACATACCATTTGCAGTCGTTCAGTGAATTCTGGGCTGACCAACTGAATTGTTACTAAAGGTAGCAACAATCTTTAATCAATCAAAAAAACAAGCAAGCATTCAATCAATCAAACAGGATGAAAGAGAAAACACTTTATTTGTGCAATAAAGTGTGATTGCAGAAAACCCCTCCTCTCCCGGCCACAATCACTCACACACACCCGGACGCCAACTCTCGTAGAATCCCAATATCACCAAAAAGCTATATGGTGCAGGCGAGCACGCACGCCATCCCAAGATCCCACACTTCATTACGTGCCCAGCCAACCTTGACAGGAGTAAATCGATGCAGGATAATAGCCAGCAGACGCCTCCTCCCTCCATCCCACCCGACGGTTTTATCAGCACTGCAGATCATTCCACTTATCAGACTGGGCCAGTAATAACCCTCCCATATAGCGTCTGTTGTGATCACTGACAGCTTGGCTCTGCTCTGTGTGGTGACAGTATGTATATGTTAAGCTCACTCTCCTGTTCTGTCTGCCGTGTGTCAGACTCCTTTCAGTTTGGGGCTGTTCTGTTTGATGTATTTTCATCTGAGATGTTTGTGTCTGTGAATGACAAAAAAAAGCCCTGCACAAGGTTAATGCTACCCAGTCTCATGCGTTCTATTTTCAACAATGACATGGGGATGGGTTTGGATGCCTAATTGGCTACAATTACAATTATAAAATGCATGTTTATAACATAGCCTATATCGGGACTTATCAAATTCTTGGCGTATCTCTCTTTAACTCCACTATTAACATTATGCATCATTCAAATGGGAGCAAATTTCTTTGAGTGACAGTTAAGGCATTTCCAATAACCAAACGGAGGGGTTTTTCTGTGGAATTAAAAGTGAACAAATCAGTTATGGGGATTTGTTAAGATGTGAAGAGGGAAAGGAGGTAGAGTAGAAAAGACAGAGAGTCAAAGGTCAATATCGCAAAGTTTTGTGATATTAGAATTAAATAAAGAAAATGTCTGGTGTGGAGAACCAGTCAGTTCTGTCAAACAAACCAATTCAAAAAAATGTAAAGACATTTCTTAAAACAAAATACGGTAGTGGGAAAGAAAGGGAATTCAAATATTTCAAAGAGCTGTCAAAAAGCAAAGCAAGGTTTGCTCAGGTGATGATGATCTGTCAGCAGAGTATTTATCAGAATTATTATCAAAGACGGCATCCTTTCACCTAACCAGTGGGAAGCAAAATCCCAACTGAAGGTCTTATCTATGATGGAGAGCACGGTTGGTGAGTCTTTAAAAACATTTTTTTGTCATTTTTAGCAGACACTTTTATCCAGAGCGACTTACAGGAGAAATTAGAGTTAGGTGCCTTGCTCAAGGGCACATCGGCATATTTTTCACCTAGTCTGCTCCGACATTCAAACCAGCGACCTTTCAGTTCCTGGCCCAACCCTCGTAACCGCTAGGCTACCTGATGTCCGATCTCATGGTGTCTCAAAGCTCTAACATTTCTTGCTATCCTCATTCCATTCCCTGGCCGGAGCTCTGTGTAAATACATTTAAAATGCACCCTTCCTTTTTCCTTTCCCTGAGGTAATCACTGCTAGGCATGACTAGATTGGTGTAGAAAACACCACTATCTCCTGACAGGACGGGGACTAAATAAATATCAAAAGACTTACAAATAGTAAAATATCACGTCGAAAGAAAATTGTTCTATGAATCAACTGAAAGTCTAAAAACATAAATGTAAAAGCCTACAACACATAAATGTAAAAGAAATTCAATCACTCTTCAGCTGTTTAGTAAGTAAATTCCACTGCAGCCGGGCTAGATGTAAGGTAAACCTATCCGAGGCTGGTGTTGATGCAGAGTTAATATTGAAGCAGCTGCAACTCTCAGTGAGGCGGACATTAACATGGGGAGGGTGATCGAGGGGGTTCTCCAGAGAGGAGGTATCTAATGAAGGAACATCGCTCCTCGACATCTGCCTCCCCCCATCCCCGTTTACACCCCTCCCTCTGCCGCAGCAACCCCATCGCCTCCATCTCTCCCTCTCCCTGTTAGCTATGTTTGTTTTGAGAGTATGGAGAGTATGAAGGAGGGGTGCCCCCCCTCCCAACACCTTCTCCCCAGGGCTGCTCATAAACCCACTATCCATCTCCATTATGCCCCAGAAAATGCTGTTTGTCACTTTGTGGGGATAAAATAATCAATATGTCTTGTGGGGGCAGCGAGCGCATTAGAGGAAGCAAATTGATGTCTCTCGCCCCAGCGCGCCTCTCCAGCACACTGCACCCCAACTAATGGGAAACCTCACAGGTCTGGCAGACAGGGACACATGGCCAGTGTGTGTGTGTGTGTGTGTGTGTGTGTGTGTGTGTGTGTGTGTGTGTGTGTGTGTGTGTGTGTGTGTGTGTGTGTGTGTGTGTGTGTGTGTGTGTGTGTGTGTGTGTGTGTGTGTGTGTGTATATGTGTGTATGTGTGTGTATGTATGTGTGTGCACGTGACTGAATAATTGAGTTTGTGAGCAGGCCATAGGGAACCGGTAAGTAATGCATTTGGCCAATGGGTTTGGCAGTGTGGCTATATAACTGTATCTCTGTATGTATGTGGCTCCTTCTTCACTAAGCCTTAGCTCTACTAGCCATCTGGTACCAGGTCTCTGGGCATGTCTCTCTGTCTCAGGGCCTCCACGGAGCACCTTAAAGACCACCTCCCAGACTGACACTACACTGTCAGGGCCAAGAAACCCCCTCCCCTGATTGGTGCTTTGCAGACAGGAGTGACTCCCACTCACGTCTCATCACCATGTTCCTAGAGATCTCACACAGCAGAACCCATGTGGTCTTAGCTCAGGTGGTCGGAATCACAAAGGTCCAAGTAAAGCCTGCCAACATCTTTTAGAATCTATCATAATAAGTCTCTCTCCTCTTCCTGGAAAGGTGATGGTGGTTTCAGTCAGCTTAAGACACTTGTCTTTAACAGCCCCAACCCTGGGTAGGTTGAGCCAAGGTATGTGTTTGGGTGTCTCAAAGATATAGATTGGTCGCAAAATGAGAAAACACACACACACACACACACACACACACACACACACACACACACACACACACACACACACACACACACACACACACACACACACACACACACACACACACACACACACACACACACACACACAGAGAATCATTCTCAGAATCTGTCAGAGCTCAGAAGGCTATGTGTCTCATTCCAAGCTCTGGATGGGGGCTGGCACCACAGGATATTATATTATTCATCTATTCGCTGTTGAGGGCTTCAGGGCCTGTCAATCACAATTTACCTGGGCTGTCCACACACTCCCACTCCCGCCAGCTCCCGCTAGCTCCCCCCTGCTCAGCCACACACGCACACACGCACACACACGCACACGCACACGCACACGCACACACACACACACACACAACAGCTCTGAACACCTCTATTTTGCACATTTCCCTTAGTTGTAGTCCTTGATCCAAGCAAGGTGATCTAGAGATTACGTCCGCCTTACAATACAAACCTGGTTGCCTTCGAGCAGCCAGCAAACAAATTCATCACACAGACTCACAAAGGGTTGACATTGCAAGGTCTTTTGGGAGGCATGTAATAGGGAGGAAATAGGATTTTGTATATTTATGAAGCATTCTCTTGAGTATTTTTCATTATAAATGGAATATTTTAAATGTTTTAAGCACCATATTATCCAATGACTTTCAGAGATTAGACAATTAACAACTTTACTTGATTAGAATATCTAATTTCATGCAGCAACAAGAACACAATTCAAAGTTGAATATTTTAAAACTTTACAATCTACTGAAAAATATGTTTTTTTTTAAGTAAGCACAGATCCACCAGGAAAAGGTGGATACTTAGGCTGTGTTTACACAGGCAGACAAATTCTGATATTTTTTACACTAATTGGTCTTTTGACCAATAACATCAGATCTTTTCACATCAGATATTTTTCAGAGCTGATCTGATTTGTCAAAAGACAAATTAATGATTAAAAGATAAGAATTGGCTGCCTGTCTAAACATAGCCTAATCAAACCTTCTTCACAGTTAAAATGAGTTAAGATGATGCAGTAGGTGGATGAATACAGACTAATGGTTTCAGTATTGATGCACACAGACACACACATGATGACACACCAATGGTAGAGCTGAATGGTCCTCGGGGCCTGTTCTGCTCCAGTCGATGTCAGTCTGTACCACGCACCGTCCATAGTAGAATATGAACATCAGTCTACCTGCATAACAAAAACAGAAGAGACCCATTATCAAAGACAGTAAGACATCTCTTATCTTTATCATAAAAACTGTATACTCTACAATCCCTTCCATATAAATTCAGAACACGTTATCTAGCAAGTGCTATTATCCTACCATCTATCTCAAAGGGAGGATGCGAGCAGATTTGGATCTCATTCTCTGGTTGCTGCTGACAGCATGTTTGCATGGCCATTTGTCTGCCTGTCCCTACCTGACTATGGCAATATGTTAAGACTGTCACATAGAAACCTGTGCCTGATTGATGATGACAGCATGTTTGGTTTCTCGTCTGTCTTTATGTTCTTTGCTGATGATGATTAATGACAAACAGTTGACTGTCATGACATATTTAAGATTATAAACTGGGTGGGTCGAGTCCTGAATGCTGATTGGCTGACAGCCGTGGTATATCAGACAGTATACCACGGGTATGACAAAACATTTATTTTTACTGCTCTAATTACATTGGTGACCAGTTTATAATAGCAATAAAGCACCTCAGGGGTTTGTGGTATATGGCCAACATACCACGGCTAAGGGTTGTGTCCAGGCACTGCGTTGCGTCGTTCCTAAGAACAGCCCATGGCCGTGGTATATTGGCCATATACCACACCCCCTCGGGCCTTATTGCTTAAATAGAAACTGATGATGATTAGGAGAAGTTCTCACTGGCTGAAAATCCAGGATCAGCTTGTGTATAAGTAACTGCTAGATTGTGTATAAGCTGTAACTAAGTACAATGTAGGTATTATATAGCAATTTGCAATATGCATTAGTTTGCAAGTAATGTATAATAAATTATGTGCTGTTCAGTTCCAGTGGTAGAGCAGGTGCAAATTGGTTTCAGTGAAAGAGACATGACAGTGTATGTAAGGGTTTAGGTGAAAGAGACATGGCAGTGTATGTAAGGGTTTAGGTGAAAGAGACATGACAGTGTATGTAAGGGTTTAGGTGAAAGAGACATGGCAGTGTATGTAAGGGTTTAGGTGAAAGAGACATGGCAGTGTATGTAAGGGTTTAGGTGAAAGAGACATGGCAGTGTATGTAAGGGTTTAGGTGAAAGAGACATGGCAGTGTATGTAAGGGTTTAGGTGAAAGAGACATGACAGTGTATGTAAGGGTTTAGGTGAAAGAGACATGGCAGTGTATGTAAGGGTTTAGGTGAAAGAGACATGGCAGTGTATGTAAGGGTTTAGGTGAAAGAGACATGGCAGTGTATGTAAGGGTTTAGGTGAAAGAGACATGGCAGTGTATGTAAGGGTTTAGGTGAAAGAGACATTATCATTCTAGTATACAACATAAAAAGCTTCTCTCATGTCAAGTCATTTTTGTGATATCCCCATAATAATTTCCGTTCTGATGGAATAAGGAGCAATGTTTGGCAAAGGTGCCATTTTCAAGAAGAAACATTTTGTTCACATCACAGACAGAATAAGATCGAGACGCCGTAGGGTAAATCTGAGCTTTGGCTGATGCCGACAGTGAAACTGTGGCAATTAGAAAAACAGTGTGTGAGTTGGCTGGTGCATGCACCGCTGGGCACAAATGAGTCTAGCAGCCCGGGTGACACAGGCAGGCTGTAGCGCAGACGCCTAAGACACGCCTAAGACTCCCATTGTACCACGGCTAATCCATTTCCACTCTAACATGCTGCTGCCTCCGACTGAGGCATCCAACTAGTCGTTTCTCTCCCGTCTGTTGGGCCTCGTTCCGGTCCAAACTCAAGCTGTACTGGGATCTGTGTGAAGCTAACATGATGGCTCGGTTAGTGAAATAGTTACTGGTTCAGGGACTGTCCACGTTTATTGTTAAGTTCAATGAAAAGCTTTAAGACTGGTGCTGATTATGATCGTAACACCTCAACAAATGTGGGTGTAATATTCGAAGCAGAGCAATACATGCACCATGCACAGACTCAATAATAGTACGTTTGAACCGATACCAGCGCAGTGAACATTCTTTAGATGACTGAAATATCCAAACGCTCATTTCTCCAGCATAAGAAGAACATACTCTGTACCTCAACAGGGAGTTGTGTGAGGTTACTGGCTTTCCTCTCGACGTTTGATGCTGACAGGTGGCAAATCAACTACAGCGCATCCTCAGCCGTTCTGACACATGGCAGCATCAAGTACCCTGCAGTCAATGTGAGATGATGGGAGTTTCTCTCTAACCAGTCGAGTATGAGCATCAAAGCAGCCACAGCAATATATTGTACAGAGAATTAATACTGCCCTTTCAACTTAACACCATTGTAACTCCTTGGAGATATTAGCACGTCTCCAGTCTGGTATCATGAATGGGATCATGCTCTTCATCGCTTATAACATGTAACCCCATTTATTCATTCTTTCAAACACTGCCCCAAAATCTATTCTCTACAATTCATTTTGGTGATGGAGTGGATTTTGTACAGACAATCTGGTCATAATCGGTAGACCTATTGTCCAAGTTAGTAGTTCCTTTTCACAGAGTTGAATAATTCAAATGATTGTGACAAATACCTAGCTGGATGTTAGTCCAAACAGAGGCAGATATTTTAGCAATAGCAATACCTCCCATGAATGAATTTCCCTCACTAGAGACAATAAAACTAGCAGAAATTGTCCCCCTCTATGTCATGGGGGCTCTAAAGCTGGTTTAAACAGTCCAGAGCACGGGGGCTCCCAAAGCCAGGTAGAGGCTTGCAGATACCTTACAAGGACTCACAGAGAGGAGACATGGTGCTCTCCTAATGAAGCCCTTAGAGACAGACAGGAGTGACATACATGTACTGCCTTTAAAAGCTCCCATCGAGACTGGAGGTTGGTCCTCCACTTTTTTTTTGTCTCAATAATTCTATTTTTATCTGCCTCTAGCCTTCCCCCGCTATAGGCCCGTGACTCTGGAAATGAGAAGAAAGTGTTTATTACATTTAAAAAATCATGGAGGTCCTATTTCAAAGAAAAATGTGTTTTGGCCAATTTCGGACTGTCTCTGTCTAAGCTGGTCCCACTTTACAATAAGTGTCCCTCAGACCATGTTGAGTGTAATTACGATTGTGAGTTAATTTGTAAGTCCTTGGAAAAGGATGCATGATGCAAACAGGTATTAATGTGTAACAATGTATAACTAAACTGTAGCTGTCTATAGAACGACCATGTAAATGCATAGTTACAGTTTGATTGTGGTTTATTCTCTTAAAAAGTCAGCAGTAGACCTGGGTTCAACTACTTGTTTTGTTATTTAAAAACGTATTTTCTGTGTGTTTGAGTATTTACAAATAATGTGACCCGAATCCACTACTTCTATTGGAAGTATTTTAAAGTATTTTCAAAGACTTATTTAAAATACTATTTTTAAAATACTTGGGTTAAATGCATGGGAGTGTAGTTGAGTTAGTGTACTTGAGTATTTCCAAAAACATTTCATTATTCAACTACTTTTCAAATAAAAATATCTAAATG
This sequence comes from Salmo salar, assembly GCF_965601325.2. Taxonomy (NCBI): domain Eukaryota; kingdom Metazoa; phylum Chordata; class Actinopteri; order Salmoniformes; family Salmonidae; genus Salmo; species Salmo salar. The sequence continues at coordinate 53,686,001 of NC_138297.1, forward strand.
CTTACTTCCAGAGGTCTTAAAGTAATTGAAATACCCTAAATAGTATTTAAACCCAGGTCTGGTCAGCAGTAAAATTACCAACAGACCAACATGCTTCTGACATACCAAAAGATGACCAGGTGAGAGTCCACCACATCTCACATAACATCAACAGTCACCACATCTCACATAACATCAACAGTCACCACATCACACATAACATCAACAGTCACCACATCTCACATAACATCAACAGTCACCACATTACACATAACATCAACAGTCACCACATCTCACATAACATCAACAGTCACCACATCTCACATAACATCAACAGTCACCACATCTCACATAACATCAACAGTCACCACATCTCACATAACATCAACAGTCACCACATCTCACATAACATCAACAGTCACCACATCTCACATAACATCAACAGTCACCACATCTCACATAACATCAACAGTCACCACATCACACAAAACATCAACAGTCACCACATCTCACATAACATCAACAGTCACCACATCTCACATAACATCAACAGTCACCACATCTCACATAACATCAACAGTCACCACATGTCACATAACATCAACAGTCACCACATCACACATAACATCAACAGTCACCACATCTCACATAACATCAACAGTCACCACATTACACATAACATCAACAGTCACCACATCTCACATAACATCAACAGTCACCACATCTCACATAACATCAACAGTCACCACATCTCACATAACATCAACAGTCACCACATCTCACATAACATCAACAGTCACCACATCACACATAACATCAACAGTCACCACATCTCACATAACATCAACAGTCACCACATCTCACATAACATCAACAGTCACCACATCTCACATAACATCAACAGTCACCACATCTCACATAACATCAACAGTCACCACATCTCACATAACATCAACAGTCACCACATCACACAAAACATCAACAGTCACCACATCTCACATAACATCAACAGTCACCACATCTCACATAACATCAACAGTCACCACATCTCACATAACATCAACAGTCACCACATCTCACATAACATCAACAGTCACCACATCTCACATAACATCAACAGTCACCACATCTCACATAACATCAACAGTCACCACATCTCACATAACATCAACAGTCACCACATCTCACATAACATCAACAGTCACCACATGTCCCATAACATCAACAGTCACCACATCACACATAACATCAACAGTCACCACATCTCACATAACATCAACAGTCACCACATTACACATAACATCAACAGTCACCACATCTCATATAACATCAACAGTCACCACATCTCACATAACATCAACAGTCACCACATCTCACATAACATCAACAGTCACCACATCTCACATAACATCAACAGTCACCACATCACACATAACATCAACAGTCACCACATCTCACATAACATCAACAGTCACCACATCTCACATAACATCAACAGTCACCACATCTCACATAACATCAACAGTCACCACATCTCACATAACATCAACAGTCACCACATCTCACATAACATCAACAGTCACCACATCTCACATAACATCAACAGTCACCACATCTCACATAACATCAACAGTCACCACATCTCACATAACATCAACAGTCACCACATCACACATAACATCAACAGTCACCACATCTCACATAACATCAACAGTCACCACATCTCACATAACATCAACAGTCACCACATCTCACATAACATCAACAGTCACCACATCTCACATAACATCAACAGTCACCACATCTCACATAACATCAACAGTCACCACATCACACATAACATCAACAGTCACCACATCTCACATAACATCAACAGTCACCACATCTCACATAACATCAACAGTCACCACATCTCACATAACATCAACAGTCACCACATCACACATAACATCAACAGTCACCACATCTCACATAACATCAACAGTCACCACATCTCACATAACATCAACAGTCACCACATCTCACATAACATCAACAGTCACCACATCTCACATAACATCAACAGTCACCACATCTCACATAACATCAACAGTCACCACATCTCACATAACATCAACAGTCACCACATCACACATAACATCAACAGTCACCACATCTCACATAACATCAACAGTCACCACATCTCACATAACATCAACAGTCACCACATCTCACATAACATCAACAGTCACCACATTACACATAACATCAACAGTCACCACATCTCATATAACATCAACAGTCACCACATCTCACATAACATCAACAGTCACCACATCTCACATAACATCAACAGTCACCACATCTCACATAACATCAACAGTCACCACATCACACATAACATCAACAGTCACCACATCTCATATAACATCAACAGTCACCACATCTCACATAACATCAACAGTCACCACATCTCACATAACATCAACAGTCATAGGCTACGCTACACCATCAGCTATTGTTTGCTTTCGATGCAGTGCCCCCTCCACCCACTCCCTGCCAGGGTGTTGTGATATGAGATTATAGATTAACAGGCTGTTCAAAGTGACTGCTACTTGCGACTTTTCTGATTGGCAGAGGGAAAATCAACAAAATAAACCTCCAGCCAAGGACAAGGTACGTCAATAACTGCCAACCTCGGCTTAGAGGAGCTTATAACAGGGTCTCATTTCCTATGGTAAAACAACGAGCCTGGAGACCGGCTCAGTGCAAACAACAGAACAAGAAGCCAAATCCCACTCACCTTCATTTTGAACACGTACAGTTGGTGTTTTGAGCCACAGTAAATATTAGCATTACAACTAGTGGGATGCTATCTGACTGTTTCGCTGTCGCTTGGTTTCCAGAAGCCTCTGTTAACAAAAGCAGAATAGACAAAGAATGTACTATTTTATGTGTATGAGATTAAAAAAAAGTAACAACCTAGAATGTGCGTCAATGTTTAGGTAAATCTGGACACGTCCTTTTGATGTCTAATGCGATCTGGTATAGCCTGGCAGTAACAGCAGTATGCCGTTGTTAAATTATGACTATGTATGCTACAGTATACACTATAAAAGCAAACTCGAGATGTGCTGACATTATGTGGTCACCAAACACTTGGGATATTGCAAATATCAATGTCGGTGTTCTACTTGTGTAGTATCCTGGTGGCAAGCTCTTCCTGTGTGGTATACTGGTAGTTAACATAGGGTAGAGAGGCTACGCAGTGTGGCTTTGGATATAGCACCACGCCAGCTCTTACCTAGTTCTTCCTCTGGTAGAGTTGTTTCTCTGGTCTCCCACACATTGTGGAAGGATGAGTTTCCCTCAGTGGTAATGTGTGCAGTGAAGCCTCTATCTGTGGAGCGTAGACTTGTATTAGAGCCATAAATCATATTAGTGGGAGAGGAGGGTGGACAGGGGGAGGTGGAAGGTGGTCAGGGGGAGGTGGAGGGGGGCTCAGGGTCGTAAATCTCATTACCTGAGACTGTTGCTCCCCGTTCTCAATCACTCCCATTATCAGCTGACCTTGACCAGCAGCGCAGACACTTACACTCAATCAGGCCTCGGGGAGATGTATGCTTGCGTGTGTTGTGTGTGTGTGTATAGTGAGAAAATGTCAGAAAGCATACAGTGCCTTCAGAAAGTATTCACACCTCTTTACTTTTTCCAAATTTTGTTGTGTTACAATGTGGGATTATAATGGATTTAGTTGTCATTTTTTGTCACTAATGTCAAAGTGGAATGAAAAATAAAACACTAATATGCTGTGTCTTGATTAGATGAGTATTCAACCCCCTGAGTCAATACTGTACATGTAAGAATCGCCTTTGGCAGCGATTACAGCTGTGAGTCTTTCTGAGTAAGTCTCTAAGTCTAAGGGCTTTGCACACCTGGATAGTGCAATATTTGCACATTATTCTTATAAAACTTCTTCAAGCTCTGTCAAGCTGGCTGTTGATCATTGCCAGACAGCCATTTTCAAGTCTTGCCATAGATTTTCAAGCCAATTTAAGTTAAAACTGTAACTGGCCACTCAGCAACATTCAATTTTGTCTTGGTAAGCAACCAGTGTATATTTGGCCTTGTGTTTTAGATTATTGTCCTGTCTGGTGAAAAGCAGACTGAACCAGGTTTTCCTCTAGAATTTTGCCTGTGTTTAGCTCTATTCCATTTATTTTTATAATAAAAACACATCCAAGTACTTGCCGATGACAAGCATACCCATAACATGATGCAGCCACCACCATGCTTGAAAATATGATGAGTGGTACTCAGTGATGTGTTGTGTTGAATTTACCCCAAACCTAACACTTTGTATTCAGGACAGAAAGTTCATTTCTTTGCCACATTTTTTACAGTTTTACTTTAGTGCCTTATTGCAAACATGATGCATGTTTTGGAATATGTTTTATTCTGTACAGGCTTCCTTATTTTCAGTCTGTCAATTAGGTTAGTATTGTGGAGTAACTATAATGTTGTTGATTCATCCTCAGTTTTCTCCTTTCACAGCCATTGTTACTATTTTAAAGTCACCATTGGCCTCATGGTGAAATCCATGAGTGGTTTCCTTCTTCTCTGGCAACTGAATTAGGAAGGAACCCCGTATCTTTGTAGTGACTGGGTGTATTGATACAACATCCAAAGTCTAATTAATAACTTCACCACGCTTAAAAGGATATTCAACATCTGCTTTTTTTGTTGATGCCATCTACCAGTAGGTGTCCTTCTTTGCGAGGCATTGGAAAACCTCCCTGGTCTTTGTGGTTGAATCTGTTTTTGAAATTCACTGCTCGAATGAGGGAACTTACAGATAATTGTATGTGTGAGGTACAGAGATGAGGTAGTCATTAAAAAATCATGTAAACACTATTATTGCACACAGAATGAGTCCATGCAACTTATTATGTGGCTTGTTAAGCAAATTGTTACTTATTTAGGCTTACCATAACAAAGTGGTTTAATACTTATTGACTGAAGACACTTCAGCTTTGAATTTTTTACAAATTTGTAAACATTTTGAAAAACATAATTACAATTTGAAATGACAAGGTATTGTGTGTAGACCAGTGATGAAACATCTCAATTTAAATTCAGGCTGTAACACAACAAAATGTGGAAAAAGTGAAGGGGTGTGAATACTTTCTGAAGACACCGTATATTATGTGTGTGGGGGTTCATGTGTTAGAGGAGTCTTGTTGTCATACAGATCAGCTGTTACGGTGCTTATAATGTCAGTGGTGCGAATGGATTTGGACATGAACGTGTTCCATTTTGTTAATGTGTTTCTGCATTTCCATGTACTGTATGTTGCATTTCAGCTCGTTTAGTTCTTTGATTCATTTTTTGTCTTCACACTCCAATCTTCTCTATCGTCTCAGCTGACTTTCTCCATCTGTCGTCTTTATTGGACCTCTCTGACCTTTTTTCAGTCTCTGTCCTGTGCTGTTTGCTTTTCTCAGAGTGGAGTTGCAGCTCTGTGGCGTTGCCCTTGGTTTCTCTGTTGTTAGAGCACTCCTGCCATCAATCTAACAGTGGGGAACACTGACCAAATGAATGTCAGGATTCCAAAAAGAGCAGAGAAGTCAGTCTTGTGTTGCTTCACACACACACACACACACACACACACACACACACACACACACACACACACACACACACACACACACACACACACACACACACACACACACACACACACACACACACACACACACACACACACACACACACACACACACACACACACACTCACTCACATGCACACCACAAGAGGCTGCTGAAAGGAGGATTGCTCATAATAATGGCTGGAATGGAGTGAATGGAATAGCATCAAACACATGGAAACCAGTGTGTTTAATGTATTTGATACCATTCCACCACTTCCGCTCCAGCCATTACCACGAGCCCATCCTTCCCAATTAAGCCAACCTCCTGTGACACTCACACACAAACACACAGATCGTTATTCACAAACCAATCTCTCTATTTTTCTCCCTGCTGTTGGCTACTTGCTACTTCACGTCCTCTTTCAAGCGCACAACAATCAATTACCAGGTGGATGCAAACCGCAGTGCAAGTTCACTTAGAATGTTTATGCTATATCAGGGGTGTTGACTGCATTCAGACAGCATACCCTGCAAGCTGTCCACCAACAATGTCATTGGATATTGAAGCAAAACAACATCAGTCCTAACAATACAACTTGACATATATGTATGGGGCTTTAGTCACCTACTGTAGCGCGCGCACACACACAAACACACACAGGTCTCAGAACAGGTCTCGTTAAAGACCCCTGCAGGGTCAGAGTGCACCGTACCTGTGTCACCTAGCCATCCCACAATCCCCTGGGGCCTCAGAAGAAACACAACAAATCACTGCACAACGCCTGCTGCCGGCATCCTAATGCCTAGATCTTTACACTTCAAAAACACAATTATGCTAATGCCAGGAATCATTTGCCATTCCGTGTCTGATTTAATTCACCCTTTTAGCGAGGAAAGCTAATCAGAGGGTTTAATTAACATTTGCGACACAAACCGAGAATGGGGCGGCGAGCCTGTCGATCGTAGAGAGCAACTGGCACTACTGAAGACAAGGGAAGAGAGACCGAGAGAGAGAGAGAGAGAGAGAGAGGGAGAGAGAGAGAGAGAGGTCTGAAACCCATGCAGATGAGGAGAGGGAGCACCATAGGGAGCACTAAGTGAAGCTCTTCCATCCATCTGCCAGTGAATCAGAGCACTATCTTGTGATATCTACTGCTGCAATGGTTTGGTAAATATCACAGTGTCACTCAGCCAACGGCCGTCTCAGTAACACACTACGGGTGACATTTTACACTAGCAGTGCAGTCTGGCCAATGAGCAACAGGGGGGAAGGAATCGCAAAACAATACAGCATGGAACAAGTGGTGACATCACACCCACGGAAAGGAGGCATCCCAGTAATGCACTCTAACCCAGGCCAACAGGTGATCACAGATAACCCTGCTTTATAATCCCATTGGGAACCTGTCAGTCACACACCTTAATGAAGTGTTAAAGGCCCCACAGTAGTAGCTGTGTAACACATCGGCTGGAGTCATCATAATGACACCTTACAATCCTGGCTGAAGCTAGTCATCAACGAGATTAGGGAATTTGACAGAAGGGCGAATGGCACACCTTTGTATGCAGTGCACTCCACTCAGCCTGGGGAAGGAGAACGTTTTCACCTTCGTCTTCATGGCACAGAGCAGCTCCTCGTCTCCTCCACCTGGAAGGACAATCATAAAGAATACATTAATGAAGGATTAACTTCACTCTCTCTCTCTTCACTTTTTCATTTTTTTATGACATGACCAATAGAGGTCTTCCATTTCCATTTGAGTCATTTAGCAGACACTCTTATCCAGAGCGACTTACAGTAGTGAATACATACATTTCATTTCATACATATTTTTGTTGTTGTTGTTTTTTTGTACTGGTCCCCCGTGGGAATCAAACCCACAACCCTGGCGTTGCACACACCATGCTGGCGTTGCAAACACCATGCTCTACCAACTGAGCCACAGGGAAGTCTTCAACATCCAACCTAAAACCAACTTGACACTGGCTCAGTGGCACTCTTAGAAAAAAGGGTTCCAAAAGGGATATTCGGCTGTCCCCATAGGAGAACCCTTTTGGGTTCCATGTAGAACCCTCTTTGGAAAGGGTTCTACTTGGAACCCAAAAGGGTTATACCTGTCCCAGAACCAAAAAGGTTCTGTCTAGAACCAAAAAAGGTTCTTTAAAGGGTTCTCCTATAGGGACACCTGAATAACTCTTTTAGCTTCTAGATAGTACTTTTGTTTCCAAGAGTATCAGGTGGTGCTCTGTCAACACCACAGCCCAGAGACCAACAACAACAGGAATATCTTCAGCTATGAAGTGCATCACTGTAGCGATTGACTTCAACAGTGTGTCATTTTGATAAGACTTGCTGGGATCTCGCTATCCAGCGAAACACGGTTTTTATATGAAGTCAATCACCGGCATTAATCCCCATCTTCAAAGAACGGTGAACATAAAGGCAATGGGAGAAAAAAAAACTCTGATAACTTCAATCGACAGTCTGCACCATGCAACGCTCATTAAAAAAACAATAGGAGCCTAGAGGAACAGAACAGCGGCAACAATGGCGGTATACCAGGGTGGTTGGATGTGAGGGCTTTGTAGTGAACCTGATTAGAGGGAAATTGCTTTCTAACGCTTTCAGGGTCTGCCTCCCCGAGTGGCAAAGCTCTTGTCAGCGGTAAAGGTAGAGTTTCAGAAACTATTCTGTCAGTCAGAGATACCCAACATGAGGTGATGCTCCTGAACTTGTCTGCTGGAGAGCAAAGAATGAGGAGGTTCTGATGATGCCTAACAGGAGGATGGGTTAAATGGCTGTTGAAGAGGGGGACTTTGTTTGAGTTCATATCCGCTTGATCGAGTAGATGTTTCACTTGACACCAACGTAGGCAATCCAAGTCACCTCGACCATCTGGAAGGTTTCCTCCAATGAGCCTTAACTCCTCGACTTGCAAATAACTACAAAATATTCCAGATCCTGGTGGTCTAACATCAGTGTCAGTTCTTCTGAAAAATGATTTTGGCAACTTGGGCTATCAAGTTAAGTTAAGTTAATTAAGATGCAAGTCAAAAAAGTGTTTGGTTGATGTTTGATTGATGTCGTAATTAAACTGAGTGAGCACTCGGACCCGTGTCTGTAATGTATTCGTGTCTTTGCATTCGTTAGACTGTGTCGACTAGGCTCTAGATAGGAGATATGTCAGTGACCGAGCCAGGACAGGAATCCCATGGCAACACTCATCCCAGACGATCGATAACCACTGTGACAACCGCCGCATCCGCCTCGCCCTCGGTCGCAGTCCACAGAACAAGCCATCCTGGGGCCTGAGACTGACGATAACAGCCCGGAGAGGTAGCTTGATTTACGACCGGAGTACCAAGATTGAGGCACCCCCATCCACCACAGCCGCCCCCACAAACGACCTGCCTCCAGTGGGGCTTAGCCTGATGCTCACACCAGTCTCCCCACCTCCACGCTTGTCCACCCTCCAGTGTCTGTCTGTCTGCCATTTAACAAGGCTAATATGCAACATAGCTCAGGTTAAAGTACCTGCCCTGGAGGAGTCTGGGTAATCAAACTGTCATTTTCTGTGTTAGAATGGACGTCACATAGGACAGATAAGAAGACTCCATTTTAAAGGGTAAACAGGAAGGAGGAATTAATATATCCCTCACCTCGATTAACTCGACTGCCCAAGTTAAGGGTGTGTCAGTCTGTCGGCCAAATGGAGCTATGTTGTCCCATACCTCAGCCCCCACCACCACCCCCTACCCACCTACCCACGACCCCCCTCTCCTGTTCATCAGTGGAGGTTGATGAGCGATTGAAGACACTCTGCCTCCATCTCTCTCCCAAGCCGTATCAATATTCATGGGGCTGTCGGGCATGTGTGCGCTGCCTGTCTCGTTACCCTTTGATCCCCCTGCGAAGGCTGTCGGAAGCCCAGCCGCACCAACAACACAGGCGGCGTTTGAAGTGAGGAGAGAACAGCTGCTCACATTGATCTCCAAACACTCTCTCTCTCTCTCTGCAGCACCCCACACACATATAAAACACATACAAAACACATACGAAACACATACGAACACATACGTTCAGTCCCACCCGCGGGCATGCACAGCTACGCATGAAGCAGTTTGAGTCTGTGATGAAACATCAAACACAAGTGAACAACCTCTATGTAGACACCCCACTGTGCCAAACAGAGTAATAGAAACAGTACAGCCGTGACAAGTGCCTTGTTCATTTACTCTTCCATCATATTGTCACAAAGAACTAATCAACAAGTTTTTACGATAACGAATTACCGTAGTTGCGTGGGGTCATTGCTGTATTTAAACACAGTAAAGAAAAAGCAGGAAAACTAGTTGCTTGTAAATCATTTCGGTTTAGTTAATATCAGTGATATTATTCAGATCCACATCGAAATATATTATATTATATTTCATTTACTTCTTTATGCCCTTTCAACTTCAGAATATCTAGCAATTAAATTCAATAAATATGGGGAAAAGTTGGCTTATTTGAACATGAATTGGTTTGAAAGAGTAAATGTACATTTTTATTTGCAGTGATTGGTTATTAGAGCGTGCCGACTTGTAATCCTAAAAAACAGAAATAAGTAACCTCAGGTTCATTCAGCCAATCCTACGGGGGAAATTAATGAGTAAAGAATAAGGTTTCACGATAAACGTCAAAAATAAGGTCTGTGGTAAACACAGGCTTAGGAGATCTTCTACGTTTTGTTCTATGAGATCATATCAGTCAGTTAACATGACCTTTATGAATTATGAAGCCTTTATGTGCTTTTTTTGATTACATAAATGCTAAAAAAATCGGTGACTTTAACTGATGAAGATTATCTCATAGAACAAAAACGTATAACCACAGACCTTATTTTCAGTGTTTATCCAAAAACCCTAGAACAACTCCATTCATTTCCCCATAGGCTTTGACCAACAAGTCATGCCTACAGTTAGAGTTAGTCCCTACAAAAAGACGCCATTACTATTGCTCTCTATTGCAGTCAATTTTGCACAAATTTCAACCTAGAATTTAAATAGTTCTCTGACTTAATTTGTAATTCTAACCAACCCAAACTATGATGACAACATCTACAAAAAAAACATGAAGATTAAAAGAATACATCTATTATAATCCTATTAAATTAAGGTTTATTGTCAAATACAATCTGGAAATCAGGCAAATTAGTAATATCAATACAATCAGTTATTACAGTGGATTAGACTGACATTATCCAGGCCAAGGGGTGTAATCAATATAACACACTATCAGACATTTATAAACCTGTAAACCTCATTAACTGTAGCCTCTGCATGACTTCATTTTATTTTATACTCAGTACGTTCTCATGCTCTCTTTATATCTCGTGTCATACCTCATAACATACACATTGGCAAATTATTGTTATGGACTACGTACATAGAAACACATATTTCCCATTGTTGTAACCATCAGTTGTGGTGTTGGTTGGAATTGCTTCACAAAGACTGAACAGAAATAAGAGGTCAATCTAATTTGACAAGCCTAGAAACAAATCAAGGTTTTAGTTGAGAATATCCTATGAGAACACCCTATGAGAACATCCTATGAGAACATCCTATGTGAACACCCTTTGAGAAAATCCTATGAGAACACCCTATGAGAAAATCCTATGAGAACACCCTATGAGAACACCCTATGAGAACACCCTATGAGAACATCCTATGAGAACACCCTATGAGAACACCCTATGAGAACATTCTATGAGAATACCCTGTGAGAATACTCTATGAGAACATCCTGTGAGAACACCCTATGAGAACACCCTATGAGAACACCCTATGAGAACACCCTATGAGAACATCCTATGAGAACACCCTGTGAGAACATCCTATGAGAACACCCTATGAGAACATCCTATGAGAACACCCTATGAGAACACCCTATGAGAACATCCTATGAGAACACCCTATGAGAACATCCTATGAGAACATCCTATGAGAACACCCTATGAGAACATCCTATGAGAACATCCTATGAGAACACCCTTTGAGAAAATCCTATGAGAACACCCTATGAGAAAATCCTATGAGAACACCCTATGAGAACACCCTATGAGAACACCCTATGAGAACATCCTATGAGAACACCCTATGAGAACACCCTATGAGAACACCCTATGAGAACATTCTATGAGAATACCCTGTGAGAATACTCTATGAGAACATCCTGTGAGAACACCCTATGAGAACACCCTATGAGAACACCCTATGAGAACACCCTATGAGAACATCCTATGAGAACACCCTGTGAGAACATCCTATGAGAACATCCTATGAGAACATCCTATGAGAACACCCTATGAGAACACCCTATGAGAACACCCTGTGAGAACACCCTGTGAGAACATCCTGTGAGAACACCCTGTGAGAACACCCTGTGAGAACACTCTGTGAGAACACCCTATGAGAACACCCAATGAAAACAACCTACAGTATGAGAACACCCTCTGCTGATTTTGTTCCAGTGACCAAATAATTTCAGTAAGTCTAGTTAGTTCATCAAAATTTAATTTTCAATTTATGATCATATAATTGAATAAGCTAATTATTTCCCCTGGGCCTGGCTCGCTAAAGTAATACGATGCACCATTTTCAGCCTTGTATGTGAAGTTAGATGAATGTCTTACATTCTCAAGAGAAATTCAAGGACAAATCATGGGTCTCGATGCAAAATGGCTCTTTCATTGTTTCTGACAGCACCTTGAGTGTGCTTTGCATGTCAAAACGTATCTTTCACAGGGAGTGCTCACCAACTTGTGGTCACCAGATCACCCATGTAATATTGACTGCACAGTCCCATTCACTCAGAAGCAAAGCAGAGAGCTGTAAAACACATTTGACCTATTCAAAAAGAGGGCATTGCAACAGTGCTATGGTAACCATGCTGGTAGTATTAAATGTAGTTTATCTACGACTGGAAATGCTCATGGAAAACAAGACAAGTGCAAGTTCTTAACAACGCTCTTATCGCAAGAGCGTTGTTAATCCGTGTCCTGGTTAAATTCCAAACCTGGCCCCTCACTCCATCGTGGCCATGTAACCTGGTCTCCAGTGTCACATTAGCATAACCACTTCACTGTGACAGTGGATATGTGGTGAGAGTTCTGGCACAAAATGGCTGTCACCCAGGTGGGTTCTACGATGTGGTGAGTTTCTCCATATGACAAGTCCTGAAGAGCTACTGGGTGTGCAGGCCTGTGTTCCAAGTAGTATGAGTAAATCTGATGATCTCCCGAGTTGGACAAATAAAGGCAGGGCAAGGCGGGGGAAGGTGGGGCTACAGTAGTATACAAGGTTTACTAAAAATAAGTACAGACCTAGGATCAGCTCTGAGGAATACACCCCAGGTGGAAGTTATCCCTAAATACAGATCTAGGACCAGCTCTGAGAAATATACCCCAGGTGGAAGTTATCCCTAAGTACATGTCTAGGATAATCTCTCCCTACCCCAGTCCTAATCTTTAAACTTACCAATTGATCAGTGTGTTAAAAGAATCTTAACTCATTAATACAATATATGACACTTGGTTTGTTAAGATGTTAAATCGAGAATTACTGAAAAGCTGCTTTCAGATCAGCAGCTGTATCGTCCAATGCTCCCAGAGAGAGAGGTTGGAGATCGATACAGCCTATCTTCAGAATAACGTTAGCCACTTCCTACTGGCGCTAATGAAGAGAGCTGTCTACAGAGAGCGAGGAAAACCTTTCTCAAGGGACCCACAGTTACCCATGATCACATTACGAGAGACGGGCAGTGAAACAGATGTGACAGATTGAGCAAACACACACCTAAATACACACACACATATACACACACACTACAAACACACACCTAAATACACACACACATATACACACACACTACAAACACATACCTAAATACAAACTCATTACACACACTCACACAAACATAAGCCACATGTGAGCCTGATACAAAATGACACAAAATCCTACATATGCATATTAAACTTTCCACTGTTTTAGTATACCTCTAAAAGAATTAGATTTAGAATTTGTTTCTCATTATGTTCCAGCAGTAACTCATGTGATAAGGCCTTTATAGCACTATATATAATACTCTCCCAAGGCACTGGCATCTTCAGTGCTCTTGCCTCTCTTCTGAACTTCAAATATGTGTATTGATTCCTTTCCGTACAGCTATATTCAACATATTCCTCAGTGTTTACATGACCTTTACAGGACTAATGAGGTGGTTTTGTCCCAGCCTGATCACTAGAAATAGACATGGATGTGAAAAGGTCCTGAGAGCGTGGATATCTGCCTTCCTCTGCGCTCGCCCAGCAGTGGGCACAAACTCACCATGCTCAGAGCCGGAGCGTGCTGCTTAGACCACTGCGTCACAATGCTCTAAAGCCGTGAGAATACTTGATGATAGTTGATGGAAACAGGGCATTGTGTTTTATTATTTTGTTTTAAGCCTGCCCCAAACCATAGCCCTAACCTTAACCACTCAGAAGTAATGCCTAAACTATTAACCTTAGAGTTGTTTCTGTTTTAACTCTGTAACCACACGGAATTAACCCATGTACCCACGCAGAATTAATGCTTAAAAAATAGACTTTCATCCATAATACGTCGAATTTCAAAGGGAAACTATGAGATTTTGATGTTTTGTCCACCCGCTGAATTACACTGTGCCTTATGATGACTGTGGGATTGTGTTGGCAAATTATTTGACCGCTTGTAGAACAGTTTCCATAACGACTGATAGAAAGGTATCATGACTATATTAAAATAAGAGTTGCATTTAATATTTCTCACTGTGATATAGGAACTTGAACTACTGCAATATTGTCACAACATGAACAAACTGCTATGATAATTATTGTATTTCTTTCACAAAGTACAATCAAAGTCCATTTGGAAACCGCCACAAGGATTTTCTTGAACATTTAGCTGGAGCTGATGAATACAAATAGAGCTGATGAATAGAGCATACATGTACGTAAATTCACCCACCCTTAGATAGAACAACATGGGAGGTTAGCAACCTGGACGCAGGAGGACGGTTAATGTCAATGAGCTAGCTATGTGAATAGCCTCACTCCGCAAATATGTACATTGGTTAATATTTTTTTTTACAAATGTTTTTGTCACTGCTCGACCAACTTTATATGAAATCTATCAATATATTTTACCTAAGACCACGAAGGCAACAACCACGTGGACTATTTAGTAGTATATGTTTAGTATTAGATATAGCAGCATTCATCCTGTTCGTATTAAAATGTACACAAAATATATCCCCAATCACACAGGTTATAAACCAACAAGCATATCAGTTACAAGTCAAATCAATTCTCTCTTGGCTTAGAGATGCAGAGACACCGCTGACGTAATGTTCCAACTTACCATGTCTCTCTGGAACGCAACCCAACACAATAGCTGAAAATGATGCAGACACCAACAAAACCTACTGTGAACCTCCTGTAAAACTCCTGTAAACATCCTGTAAAACCTGTTTCCTTTGTTGTTGAGGTAATGCAGAAAGTACAGACAATCTGCTCTCTTTTATTAGCTGACTCAAATTGTCTCCTAAAAAAGCGCAAACTTTCCTTTATGACACACTTGCACACGCGGACAAACACACACACACACACACACACACACACACGCACACACACACACACACACACACACACACACACACACACACACACACAGTTTCTTCACTTGGGTCACTATCAACAGCACATTTTTTGGGTTCATGCAGATGTAGACATAATAGTTGCACAATACTCCAGGTTGCATAAAGCAGCTTTTCTTTCCTCCCCCCCCACACACACACACACACACACACACACACACACACACACACACACACACACACGCGCGTGTGTGTGCACACACACACATTCCTCAAACCTGCCATTGACTAGCCTGCTTTGTACTCTGTAGAGTTTGTCACTCCCTCGCTATAGAGCTAAGCACACAAGAGCCCGTCTGATCTGAGCTAAGTGTAGGCAGTCAGGACAGCTGAGAGACACGGTGGGAACACTGCAGAGAGAGTAGAGCAGAGAGAGTACAGTGGAGAGAATAGAGTGGAGAGAGTAGAGAGGAGAGAGTAGAGAGGAGAGAGTAGAGCGGAGAGAGTACAGTGGAGAGAATAGAGCGGAGAGAGTAGAGAGGAGAGAGTAGAGAGGAGAGAGTAGAGCGGAGAGAGTAGAGCGGAGATAGTAGAGAGGAGAGACGAGAGAGGAGAGAGTAGAGCGGAGAGAGTAGAGCAGAGGGGTACATACCTACAAGGCTTTGCCGAGGCTGTGGAGTAGCAGTGGTGAGATTCATCTGGACGAGCAGGAAGGATGGATGGATCAGTGCTCCTCAACGGCTCTCAGCTGAAGACTTGACATCCTTTAACGGGAGAGGAGCTGTTTCCTCTCTTCCATCCCTCTCTCTGACTCGCTCCCCCACTCTCTCTGCCTTACGTCTCGCTCCCTCCCTTCCCCTACTCCCCTCGTTCTCTCCTCCCCTCATTCTACCCCCTCTACATTCCCCCCCATTTCTAACCCACACTTTCTCTCTCTCCTACTCTGCCCACCTTTTTCTTTACTTGTCTCTTCCTCCCTACACAACCCTACTACCCTCAATCTTTAGAATCACTTTTATCCCAACGAAATTCTGATGTTCTATGAATATTTGAAGATTATGTAGAGGTCCTGAATGGAGGGAGTTGACTAAGTATCACCTGTCCCTCTGCGTACGTAGGATGGAACCCCTTTGTCCAAGCCTGAGTGTGTGTGGTTTAGGAACAATGAATTAAGTCTAGAAACAGGTTGAGGTGTGTGTGTGTGTGTGTGTGTGTGTGTGTGTGTGTGTGTGTGTGTGTGTGTGTGTGTGTGTGTGTGTGTGTGTGTGTGTGGAGGACCTGAGAAGCTGGTCAGTAGTGATCGCCCCAACCTTCAGAATAGCAGAGATGCCGATGAGCTCTTGCCAATATTCTTGAACTCTGCCGCTTAATGCCTATTGATTGTCATACACAAAAACATGCATTTTTTTGCCAATGCTCCAATATACTGTGGAAGAGGAAATACAAACATTACACACATAGGTAAGCTTACGGCCACTGTAGCAGTTGAATGGTAGAATAGTGGAGTAGTCTCTTCACATACACAGAAACACACTCAGAAGATTGAGCTGATGATGGCAGAAAAGGTGAAGTGCTCTCCCTGCCATTATCAGTGCCAGAGGGAGAGCGAGTGAGATCATCCCTGGACTCTGACTGCAGTCGGTGTTCCACCTTCCACCCCCCTCTGTTTTGTGCTCTTCCCTTCACTACGAAAGAGAGCTCTCACACACTGCCTCATCCCCTGTTTCCATAGTGACTCTTTCCCCCTCTCAGGCTCGGCATAATCAAGAGCAAAGGAGTGGGGAGGGGAGTGGAGTGTAGCGGGTGGGGGGGTGGGGGTGGGGGGGGGGGTGAAAAAGGAAGAGAGATGAGGGAGGAAGATAGGAAGAAAGCAGAGGGGAGAGAATGAGTACACAGGCTAGAGAGAAAGAGAAAGAAAGGGGAGGGAAAGAGCTGGCTGCAAAGGGAAAGAGAGAAGAGAGGGAGGAATGGGGAAGGAGAGGGACCTAAGAGAAGGGATTTTGTATTTGAGTGAAGGAACTAAGGGAATGTAGCTGAGTAGCAACTAAGGGAATGTAGCTGAGAAATACTGTATGCAAAGATTGTTTTGACTTGTGTTAAAAAGATTTGCTTTTAAATTGGCCATAGCATTTTTGAAAACAGACATGCAATACCAGTTATGTCAAATAAACTGTTGATGTAACAAGTCCAAGTCCTCTCCCTGAGTTGGAGCCTAATTATCCCAATATACAGGATCAAAAGGATATCAATCTCCACCATTGAAATCTGAAAAAAATTGTTGCTGCATTTATGACAGAATGTCAGATTGGACGACCACCAGGAAATCTGGATCAGAGTGATCGCAATCTTATCTTGACGTTTTGAAACAACTAATTGGAACATATAATCAAAAATGTGAAATCCCACAAAAGCTTTAAAAAAACAGCCCGTGGGCATTAAAGGTACAGTGGCTTGCGAATGTATTCACCCCCTTGGCATTTTTCCTATTTTGTTGCCTTACAACCTGGAATTAAAATTGGGGGGGGGGGGGGTTGTATCATTTGATTTACACAACATGCCTACTGCTTTGAAGATACAAAATAAAAACCGTGTTTGCTAATTTTTTTCTTTAGGCAATGGCTTTTTTCTGGCCACACTTCCGTAAAGCCTAGCTCTGTGGAGTGTATGGCTTAAAGTGGTCCTATGGACAGATACTCCAATCTCCACTGTGGAGCTTTGCAGCTCCTTCAATGCTGTCTTTGGTCTCTTTGTTGCCTCTCTGATTAATGCCCTCCTTGTCTGGTCCGTGAGTTTTGGTGGACAGCCCTCTCTTGGCAGGTTTGTTGTGGTGCCATATTCTTTCCATTTTTTAATAATGGATTTAATGGTGCTCCGTGGGATGTTCAAAGTTTCTGATATTTTTTTATAACCCAACCCTGATCTGTACTTCTCCACAACTTTGTCCCTGGCCTGTTTGGAGAGCTCCTTGGTCTTCATGGTGCCGCTTGCTTGGTGGTGCCCCTTGCTTAGTGGTGTTGCAGCCTCTAGGGCCTTTCAGAACAGGTGTATATATACTGAGATCATGTGACAGATCATGTGACACTTAGATTGCACACAGGTTGACCTTATTTAACTAATTATGTGACTTCTAAAGGTAATTGGTTGCACCAGATCTTATTTAGGGGCTGTTATTTATTTATTTATGTATTTATTTATTTATTGCTCTTTTGCACCCCAGTATCTCTACTTGCACATTCATCTTCTGCACATCTATCACTCCAGTGTTCAATTGCTAAATTGTAATTATTTCGCCACTATGGCCTATATATTGCCTTACCTCCCTCATCTTACCTCATTTGCACACACTGTATATAGACTTTTTATATTGTGTTATTGAATGTATGTTTGTTTATTCCATGTGTAACTCTGTGTTGTTGTTTGTGTCGCACTGCTTTGCTTTATCTTGGCCAGGTCGCAGTTGTAAATGAGAATGACTTGTTCTCAACTGACCTACCTGGTTAAATAAAGGTGAAATAAAAAAATGTAAAGAAATTCATAGCAAAGGGGGTGAATAAATATTTTTCCTTCTTTTATTTTCACTTCACCAATTTGGACGATTTTGTGTATGTCCATTACATGAAATCCAAATAAAAATCAATTTAAATTACAGGTTGTAATGCAACAAAATAGGAAACACACCAAGGGGGATGAATACCTTTGCACGGCGCTGTATATCCCACCTGCCTTCATTTATTTTGTTAAGATTCTCCATTGAAAGCACTTTATTAATCTAGGCTTAATGTGTGTCTTGGAAACCAGCCCTCAGAGTATGCCTATGGCGGTATCACCCTTGTGCTGTACTCAGAGTACCAGACCCTGTCTGCCTCTGAGAGGATAACCACAACTCTATCTCTAGGATGAACTTGTTGGACTCTTCTGCTGTTATCCCAGGTATTAGTTTGGCAGCAGGAATGATTGACAGCTGGCTGATTGGGAGCTGTGGTTTCTCTGCCCTAAAGCCTTGGTTATCGGTGAGATTCAGCCAATTACAGCTCAAGGGCATGGAGACAGAGCACGAAAGGATGCTGCCTGTGCAGGTGCTTCTCTATGCCACCCACACTCACACAGTAGGGCCATCAGTGCACAGGCACGCACAGAGACAGAGACACATAGATTACAGGGCACAGGGAGATCCTGAAACAGGAACAGAGAATGCACTACAGACGGAGAGAGATGGATATTGTGTTGTACACAGACACAACATGGAGAGAGAGAGAGAGAGAGAGTCAGACAACACATGCAGCTTTATGAAGACATTAGTTAGGGGGATGTGCAGTGAAGCAGAGGACAGACACCAACCAAACACACAAACACAGTGAACGTTGATAGAATGTGGACAGAAACGTAGATACGCACAATCAGGCACAGAGATAGTGGATGACGGGAGACGCAAAACAAGGCACAGAGATAAAAATGACAGTCAGATACAACGTTGAAAAAGGTGAAAAAAGAGAAATCCTTGTGAAAAAAACGATCTATGTCTAGTGTGTGCGTGTTTGTGTGTGCGTGTTTGAAGGCACTTGAGTGCATGTGTGTATAATATATACATACAGTACCAGTCAAAAGTTTGGACACACCTACTCATTCAAGGATTTTTCTTTCGTTTTTACTATTTTCTACATTGTAGAATAATAGTGAAGACATCAAAACTATGAAATAGCACACATGGAATCAGGTAGTAACTAAAAAAGTGTTAAACAAATAAAAATATATTATACATTTTAGATTTTTCAAATTAGCCACCCTTTGCTTTGATGACATCTTTGCACACTCTTGAACACACACTCATGCCTAAGGACTCACATACTGTCTGCACACACACTTCTGCTAGAATGCATACACAAAAACAGTGCACATCTCACACACACCTACAGTATGACCACACTCCTTACACATATCTCACACACACCTACAGTATGACCACACACCTAGCACACATCTCACACACACCTACAGTATGAACACACACCTACAATATGAACACACACTTACAGTACGAACACAGACCTTTCACACATCTCACACACACCTACAGTATGACCACACACCTTACACACATCTCACACACACCTACAGTATGACCACACACCATTTTCTCCTTTGCTCTCTCCAATATTATTTTCCAGTTCTGGCAGAAGAGGATACAATTAGTGTTTCAGGGTGTTGTCTACACCTCACTGCTGTGTGTGTGTGTGTGTGTGTGTGTGTGTGTGTGTGTGTGTGGTGTGTCTGTGTCTGTGTCTGTGTCTGTGTACTTGCATGCGCGTGTGAGTATGTTCTTGTGCAGTGTGATACAGAGCTTATATTTGTTCTTGTTACCGCTCAGGTAATTTGAAAGCCAATCAAGCAAGCGTCAAGCAAGGGCATCCCAAGCTTGTTTACTCCATTTGTTGTCTGGGAAACTTCAATTAAATGTTTTACCTTCTTCCAGGTAAATGTGGTGATGAGCTGCATCTCTGTGACCTCAGAATGTCTCTGTGACCTCAGAATGTCTCTGTGATAGGGCCTCCCAAGTGGAGCAGTGGTCTAAGGCACTGAATCGCAGGGCTAGCTCCACTACTACAGATCCTGGTTCGATACCAGGCTGTGTCACAGCCAGCCGGGACCAGGAGACGCACAACTGGCCTAGCTCGTCTGGGTTATGGGAGGGCACATGCACGCTGACACGGTCGCCAGGTGGACGGTGTTTTCTCCGACACATTGGTGTGGTTGGCTTCCGGGTTAAGCATGCATTGTGTCAAGAAGCAGTGCAGCTTGGAGAGGTTGTTTTTCGGAGGATGCGCGGCTCGACCTGCAATGGGACAAGACTGTAACTACCAATTGGGGTTGTGACCATCACAATGTCGTTGTTACCTCAGAATGTCTCTGTGACCTCAAAATGTCTTTATGACCATCACAATGTCTCTGTGATATCAGAATGTCTCTGCCATTATCTGGAGTTGATAAGCCTTGATTCGTGAACATCTCTCGCTCTCTACACACTCTATGCAGCAAAACAAAATGGCAGCATACTTTTCACGTTTATCATAAATAACAGCTTTTCACACCTTAACACGAAGGTTATTCATGAAACATTGCAATGTACGTTTCACTTTTGAAAAAGGCTCCTCGTTGTTCAGTTTAGAGTCCATTCGGCCCCAACATTGATTTATGGATTTCTACATGCTTCCAATAGCGCTGTCTCTAAAAGCCTCTATGAAGAGATGAATGTATTAGAGAGCCTTGTTTAACTGGCCCGTGAAGAACCCATTGGGGAATATAATATAGCATATCTGTCATGTTGAAGCCATACGTAATAACCTGTGAATGAGGCTATCCCTTTCTATTTCTGCCCAGGGATCTGAGTGTTCTATATTTGGACGGTGTGATCTGTGTGCCTACTGTCCACCCAAGGCTGTTCATTTGACCTGTCCTGCTTTTCATTTTGCCCTCACAATTTTTCATTTTATTTTCCCTCTGTTCATTGGACTTATTTGACTGTTATTCCTCTAAATGGAATAGATGGCGGTGGGGGAGAGGGTGTTCGGGGACTGCCACAGGGGTAGCCAATTGGTATCCAATGCAGGGAATTCATTTGGAGGGAACAAATCATGAATCCTTAAGCCCATAGTTAAATATTTCTCGTCAGATAGTCAGGTTGGTCGCCCAAAAGCAATAAACTAGACTAGAAAGGCTGTCAAACATACAGTAGTTTTGGGGTGGCAGGTAGCCTAGTGGTTAGCGTGTTGGACTAGTAACCGAAAAGTTGCTAGATCGAATCCCTGAGCTGACAAGGTAAAAATCTGTCGTTCTGCCCCTGAACAAGGCAGTTAACCCACTGTTTCTAGGCCGTCATTGTAAATAAGAATTTGTTCTTAACTGACTTGCCAAGTTAAATAAAGGTTAAATAAATAAAAAATGAAAAGGGGAATTGCTAAACAGAGGTTTGAAAATCAACCACAATGAGACAAACAGGAAGAATATAAAAAATATATTGCCCCTGTTCAAGAGGATCAAAACCACAATGTATCATGGGTGAACTGACTGACTGATCTACAAATAATAATGAGTAGGTATTTATGATGCAAGGTTGTTTGAAGATCAGTCATTTGGCAGTCCCGGGCACTGTCAACTGCAATGTCAAACAAGCTCATTATGTTGTTATCATTACAGACAACTGACAATGGGGAAAACATGAAAACAGAGTTAACAAAACCAGACAAAAAACACACACAGACAAACAGACATATAGACAAGCAAGCAGTCAGAACAGACTTTATGATGGCAAACAGACCAACACAAAAATCCTACACGTAGGCAGACAGTAATACATCATGGCTAATAGCTTTTGCCTCTTCTCCGGAGCCAAGGCATCCCAGAGAAGGCTCTGAGGAAGGGAAAGGTCATGGGCGCTCGCCTCTGGTGTCCAGACCCTCGCCGAGACCCTCGCCGGTGCCGGCAGCTTCATTAAATCTGCTGGATTATACGTCCCTGCTTCTGAAACGGCAACAGCAGCAGGAGAAATGGAGAATCAACAACACAATAATAACGCTGACATTTACGAGGCATTGTGTATCATATCTGATTTCCCCTGCACGCTCTTAATTCCTTTTTAATTGCCTGTTGTGCTGGTCCCTGACTAAGGCTGTCCCTTCTCATTTCTCAGGATGGAGGAAGCTAGGGTGGATGGGTATAAGTGGTGGGGTGGAGGGATGGAGGGTGTATCAGTGTTCACTGACGGGGCCTGAGAAAAATGCTCAGAGACATAATTTCTTCACTTGCTGTATGGATAAACAGTCTGATTAAGAGCTTTTACTATGCACATGCACATGTATTTAATAATACTATACTGAAAGTCCTCAGCAATTTGAGGTCAGAGAGCATCCTCATTCAGATACTACAAACCCATTGTTACTTGACATGTGTCCTAATACTGCACATACTATGACCTGGGGTTGTTTTGGGTCCCTCAACGCAGTGTAACACCTTATATGGATAGTCCATCTGTAGATGCTCTACAGACTATCAGTAACATTTCAACTATCTACTAACCCTAGCCCTAACCTTATCCTAACCCTAACCTTAGCCCTAACCCTAATCTTAACCCTTACCCTAACCCTTATACTAAATCTAACCCTAACATAAGTTGCTTATCAACAGATACTAGTTTGTTGATGGTATGACCATTTGTAGAGCATCTGCAGATGACAAACCCGGACTAGCCAAATAAAGTGTGACCCAATGCACTTCTTCCTAGTTGAACTGTGAGTATTAACGTCTTAACCCACGGCCCCGGCAGCTGGCACCCCATTGGGTTTCTACCCCCGTTCTCAGTCAGCTCCATAGCCCAGGGGTATCACTATAGCCCGGTTCCCTCCACGGCTCAACGACCCATGACGGCCCGCACCCCTCAGACGAAGCTCTGTGATCCAGCCGTGTGTGTAGTGGTTAATTAAAGCCCTGAATTTCCATAATTCATGGATGCCCATCTGTTTGCCACCACCCCTGTGCCCGGCAGAGAATAAACAAACACAGGAGTGGGGCTGAGGGGCCATTTACTGACAGCTCCAGACTCAGAGAGAGGAAACAACCACACACACACACACGCACACACACACACACACACACACACACACACACACACACACACACACACAAACACGAGCGCATAGACACACACACATGAGCACATAGACACACACACACACAGATACGAGCGCATAGACACACACACAAACACAAGCGCATAGACACACACAAACACAAACACGAGCGCATAGACACACACACACACACACACGAACACATAGACACACACACACACACAGAAATGCACATTACAAACATTCAATCCCCGGAACCCCTAAACACACACACACACACTGACACACACAATTACATTTGGCGAACACAATCACCTGCTCAAAGAAACATAGTCAATCATCTGCACTCATTTCTCATGAATAAAAACCTTGGATTGAGGTTGGTGAGGTACACCCATGTGGAAATACTAGTGTAATGTACATTGAGACGTTGCATCATTATTGTGTTATCTTCAGGCTCAGGGCTGGCAGGGTTTGGGGGATGGGAGTGTGTTCCATCTTCATACAGAGAGATAGAGATGGATGAGCTAATAAAGCCTCAGCTATTCCTCCTGTCACTCTCAGACGTATCAGTGTGAATACCGACCGTTCTGCTGCAATGATATATTTAGATCTCCATATGTCTCCCATACTGTACACACAAAGATAATATCCAATTCCCCCACATATGGACGTGACTGACAACACACACTTGTGAAAATCTGAACACTGAACAAATCAGCAAACCTTTTTTTATGCTTCTGTATCACAGCAACAGCAAATGTATGTAGTTTAAATGTTTCACCAAAACACATGGCAGTGTAGAAAAATGTATTTTTTGTTTTGTTTTATACTGTAGGGGTGTGAGCGTTCCATTTAGCTTCTCCACTAACGGTCAGCATACAATGCATCTGGTTAAGCCATATGTATGAAACATGTAGCCTGCAACGTGGCGTAGTGGGGACGTAACATACAGACAAACATACTAACACCTGCAGACATGAACACGATACTGTAGCCTACACATAGAGATACATACAGTGTTTCTTATGGCGTTATTTTTAGAGGGCAGGTGGATCACTGGAACTTAAGGTGAGCTTAGGTCAGACTTGCAGCTCAAAAGAAATGACCTGCCACACAGACCACTGCAAACCCAAAGCTTGTTACTGGGACATTGGACCACCTATAGATAATTGGCGCAGGGTTAAGGGGTCTCCCTCCCGTCAGGCCTGCAGAAGGCCATGGTTTAATAGAGGGAACACTGTTTTAATTGTGTGGATGAAGGAGATGAAGCAGTCTTTTCAGATATTTCACACCTGCCTGTCTGCCTGTCTTTCAGCCTTCTCCGTAGATAAAGAGAGATAGGCGAAGGAGGGAACGAGACGGAAAGAGTTGGTGGAGGGGAAGAGAGGGAGGGTGTGAGAGAGAGCAAGAAGGAGGGATGTCGTGGGTGGGTGTCGTCTTGTAATGAGAGAGAGAACAGGAGGTTTTAATATGCGATATAGGTAACATGGGTGATTTCAAAGCATCTGTTTTTACATGTTCACACCTCTCCCACATACAGCATGTTCTCGTCTCTGGTTATTAGTTTTGATCCCATTCAAGAGCAACCAACCCATTAAAATGCATGCAGGTGTTCCTGGTCACTGAGCTTACAGTATGACCATTTCTATGGAGAAGGCTTCTTCAATATATTAGCTGGGGCCTTGATATAGACATAGACCAGTGGAGGCTCCTCAGAGAAGGAAGGGTTTTGTGTCCAGTTAGTGCAATTTATTCCAATGTGCCTTGCTAACTTCAGTAGCAAGTAGCAGTAAGTTAACGTTAGCTAGCTAGCTACCAGCTTCAGTGTCCAGTTTTCGCCGCCAACGCTACTGCAATTTTCTTTGGCTTTTTGTTGAAGAACGCCTTTCATTCTCAGGGCTACACGGAAAAGATGTGAATTAAAACCGAAGGTCAATCTCTGCCTGAGATCAGTTTCATGAAGAAGGATGAAAAGGTGAGGCCGTTCACTACCAATTGGTATCAAAAATACAGCTGGTTAACAGGCCAGAGAGCCTTTCATCAAGCCGCCTGTATTGCTGGCCTTGCCTGCTTTTTTGGAAAGTCTGAGTCTTGGGCGAAAGAGGGGTACAGTGACCTGAAGAACATCGATCTTTAAGCTAAACGGCAAAACAAAAGCAGGGAGCATATAAATGCCCACATCAGATTCAAGCTTCTGGGAAAAAGCTGCGTCGATGATGAGGTCTGCGAATTCAAACTGCGCAACAACGAGAAAGTAAGAAGAGACAGGGATGTCCTCAGGCGGCTTATCAACACCGCTGCGTTTTTGGGCATGCAAGAATTGGCTTTTAGAGGTTCCGCTAACAAGTGCAATTACATGGAGCTTGCAGTGGTAAATGCACGTTACGATGCTTTACTTGCTGAACATTGGAACTTTCTACTGTCTTTTCTGGGATGTCAAAATCAATTCAGAATGATTTGATAGCTTACATCGCATCATCCATTAAAAGTTAGATTAAAGCGAGCAATGTTGCCAACTCCTCAGTAAGGAAAGTAGCTATTGGCTGTCCTAAAAGTCGCTAGAAGTCGCTAAATGACATCATCACCTCATTTGCATAATTGGCCATGTGCATATAATTGAGATGGACGCTGTAGGAGATTCTTGTTTTTTTATGTCACAATTCCAACCTTCCTCCTTTATCCGGGCTTGGGACTGGCAAAAGTGACCCAAAAGAGACACTCTGGCAGAGTTACTTAGTTTTCTATTTTATTTTTTATTTTATTTTTTCAATTATTTTTGGTTTTTTAGTTTAGTTTTCTTAATTTGGTTTGGTTTTTAACGTTATGGTCCACTTAGGAGCTGTCACGTCCTGACCAGTAGAGGGTGTAGTTGGGTCAGGACGTGGCAGAAGGGAGTGAGTGTTTTATTGTTTCATTGATTTTGGCCATGTGACTTCCAATCAGGCACAGCTGTAGAGGGTTGTGGTTGATTGGGAGTCACACATAAGTTGCCTACGTTTCCTTTGTGTGGGGTGGGTAATTGTTCTTGTCATTGTGGTAGTACCTGACAGGACTGTGTTGGCTGTCAGTTTTTGTTGGTTTTGTGAAATGCATAGTGTTTGTAAATTAAATATGACGAACCCTAACTCCGCCGCGTTTTGGTCCACTTCTTCCATAGACAGCCGTTACAGAATTACCCACCAAACCAGGACCAAGCGGCGGAAGAGGAAGGAGCAGCAGGAGTACAGCGTTATGGACGAATGGACTTGGGAACAAATCCTGGACGGAGAGGGACCATGGACTCAGGCTGGGGATTATCGCCTCCCGCAGTGGGAGATTGAAGCGGCGAGAGCGGAGAGGCGCTATTACGAGGAGAGAGAGCGCAACGAGCGCGAGAGGCAGCCCCAACAATTTTTTGGGGGGGGCACACGGGACAGTCGGTGGAGCTGAGGTCGGAACCAGAGCCAGTCGGGATGACATTGGAGGTGAGCGAGGGAGATGAGACAGAGACTGTGACGGGGTTAATGGGGAAATTAGGAGAGAGAGAGATGAGAGAGCTGCTAGTGTGGTGCATAAAGTACGGCATTCGCCCTAATGAGCGTGTCGTGGAAATGATGTCACCTGAGGCAGCTCTCCATACTCGTCCTGAGGTGCGTGCTGGTTGTCTGGTAAAGACTGTGCCTGCGCCCAGAAACAGGCCTCCTGCATGTCTTCCCAGCCCTGCACGTCCTGTGCCTACGCCCAGAACCAAGCCTCCTGCATGTCTTCCCATCCTGATCAAGCCCGTGTCTCCTCCACGGACCAGTCCTCCAGTGGGTCTCCCTATCCTGGTCAAGCCCGTGTCTCCTCCACGGACCAGTACTCCAGTGGGTCTCCCTATCCTGGTCAAGCCCGTGTCTCCTCCACGGACCAGTCCTCCAGTGGGTCTCTCCACCCTGGTCTCTCCTGTGCCACCTCCTCAAACCAGGCATCCAGCAGGTCTCCCCAGCCTGGTGAATCCCGCCAGTCAACAGTCGTCAGAGCTGCCCGCCAGTCAACAGTCGTCAGAGCTGCCCGCCAGTCAACAGTCGTCAGAGCTGCCCGCCAGTCAACAGTCGTCAGAGCTGCCCGCCAGTCAACAGTCGTCAGAGCTGCCCGCCAGTCAACAGTCGTCAGAGCTGCCCGCCAGTCAACAGTCGTCAGAGCTGCCCGCCAGTCAACAGTCGTCAGAGCTGCCGGAGCGGCCAGACTGCCCCGAGCTGCCCCGAGCTGCCCCGAGCTGCCCCGAGCTGCCCGACTGCCCCTGAGCCACCTCCAGGATAGGTGGGTTGGGGAGGGAGGGTGTAGCACGGTGCCGTCGGTGATGGCAGCCACCCTCCCTTATTGTTTAGGTGTTCCTTTTTGTTGGGGATTTTCTTGTGTTTTCCTTTTTTAGGTGCATCCCCCACCTTGAGGGGGGGGGGTACTGTCACGTCCTGACCAGTAGAGGGTGTAGTTGGGTCAGGACGTGGCAGAAGGGAGTGAGTGTTTTATTGTTTCATTGATTTTGGCCGTGTGACTTCCAATCAGGCACAGCTGTTGAGGGTTGTGGTTGATTGGGAGTCACACATAAGTTGCCTACGTTTCCTTTGTGTGGGGTGGGTAATTGTTCTTGTCATTGTGGTAGTACCTGACAGGACTGTGTTGGCTGTCAGTTGTTGTTGGTTTTGTGAAATGCATAGTGTTCGTAAATTAAATATGACGAACCCTAACTCCGCCGCATTTTGGTCCACTTCTTCCATAGACAGCCGTTACAGGAGCCTACAACAAGTCACAGTAAAACATGACCATTTTTAACCATAACATTCTTAACATTTTTTGTATACAATCTACATTAACAATCTAAATGGACCAAAAAAGAGACAATAGAAAAAACTGTCAATGGCAACGTGAGAAAATTATGGTAACTAGTCTGGCCCTAATTCAGGTTAATTGTTTTTTTGAATGTAAGCCAGGGCGGGATCAGCCAGCGGCGGCTTCCCGCATGCACGATTCATTTGCAGTCTGGCCACGAAGGGGTGAACATCTCCTGCTCTGACTGCAGCTGGGAGGGACTGCTGCGTGAGGACTGGGCCACCTGTGAGTGCTTTGGGACGGGGGTGGGGCCCAACACGGCAGCACCCGCTGCTCGTTGAGAAGAGTAAGAACGATACATGCTTTCACATCAGAGTCTCCAATAACACCAGAAAAAGTCGCTAGATTTGTCGCTAGTCGCTTTTATGAAAATGCATCACTAGAGGGGTCTGAATACTCGCTAAATATAGCGACAAAGTCGCTAAGTTGGCAACACTGAAAGCGAGAGGTTGACGCGGCAAAAAAAATTGTGCGCACTCAAGTAGGCTTTCCTCCGGTATTTATTTAGCAAATATGATAACATAATCACTCCGGACAGACACAAGCAAAAACTCATTACATAAATGTTGCAGCAGCAAAAATGTGGGATGCATGCCACCAAAGCCACTACACAACACTAAACAATACATTAATTGGACTATAACGGTGACAAACTGTGCCCACAAACTTTTAGGGCCTACATAGTCCCAACACCTTACCACAGCTAAACCTGGCTTTCAGCGGAGCCTTGTCTAGCAGCAAAACAGTTAATTCACCCTCATTTACTGCCTTTTAAAAAAACATGGCTGATATGGCAGACTTGCTTAAACAAATGTGTTTTCTACTGACAATTGAGATGTACAAATTATGGCATAAGGGAATGACCAGCAGATAAGATGCAATCCGTAATTTCGATTAAGACATTAATGAGCAAGCGATGACAGACGTAGTCAATATAACTATTTGTTCAGAATAGAACAATAGAATAGAACAATTCAGAACATGAGCCGTTCTTAGTGTACTCCCTGTACCAGTCAGAACTGTAGGATAAATAAATAGGGCATATAAACAGACAATGAAAGCCCTTACAATATTCAATGATTACATTTCTCTAAAACAGGTTATAGGCTATTTGTGCACCACCAAGTTAGAACAGTAGATGAAATTAAGAGGTGAGAAATTTACCAAATTATTAGGGTGAGGCACATTGAGCGACGTTTGGGTCTTTGCGTGTCAAAAAAGATACGTCATATAACACTATTTGACGCGTTAAATAAGCTTTAAATTTGACACGTCAAATAACACAATTCTACTATAGAATGTTGTGTGTGCTGAATTTGCACGTGCAAGCCAAGCACCACAACTACTAACGTTATGTGTTTACACTAGACCAAATTAATAGGTTGAGGCACATGGGCTACTAACAGTTTACTACACAACATACACTTAGTATTACTTTCTTAGCTACAGTATACATTTCTCCCTTGCATATTACATAATTTATGCAGCAGCATACAATACATTTTTGGACTCAAACTTTGTCATCAAACTTCATCATCAAAGTCTGGCATTCTCTGGATTTATGGTGGGAACTCGGGGGGGAAAAACACAGCCACTCCATTGAATAGCAGGCTAACGTTAGTGGTTTCTTTGCAACGCTTGCAGTTAGCCACTGATTCCTTCCAAACGACTCATTGTTGAATTTGCAATTTCCAACTTGTTGTGTAGTCTTTATGTACAATGGCCGATGAGCACTGATACGTTTTATCTATAATTTCTCTTCATTATTTATCCTCATATGACAAGGATTAAAAAGGATTTGCCAGTAGATTGTCAACTTCATGACAACTGATGATGACTTCTAGCTAAGACTTTGAAAATAAGATGTTGACATGATCAGTCCAATCAAAGCTACCATAGATATAACGTGATTTAATGTCATTCTATCTGTGGCCAATGACCTTGAGCCTTCTTGGATGGGCACCTCTAATATAACTCTATGGCAGAACTGTCACTCCTGCCCGAAGGCGCCAGGCTCCCCAGCATTATGCACTCCTGCCACCATTAGTACGCACACCTGCCTTCCCCCGTCACGCGCATCAGAGATTATTGGACTCACCTGGACTCAATCACCTGTGTCCTTATCTCCCCTATACCTGTCTATTCCCAAACTCTATTCCCTGCTTCAGGATTAATGTTTGCTTGTCTTTGCATACTTGGTTCTGACGCTGTCTATGTCCTGTTTGATGTCTGTTCCATATTAAATGTTCTACTCCCCGTACCTACTTCTCTTCTCTCGCGTCGGTCCTTACAAGAACCCAAGGGGCTACCATTTTCGAGCTCTAACCTTAGAATTGGGGATGACGTACTGTCCCATGAGTGACAGAAAAATGAGCCAATCATGACAGAAAACTGAGCCAATCAGGCGCAACGCTCTGTATTTTCTGCTGGCTAGAATAACCACCACAGAAAACACTGAGCTAGGCTGAAACACCTGCAATTTGGAGCTGCCTTACTCAAGAAAGCAAAAAAGAGACCATGTTTGTATGTGGCTTTATTAACTCAATTAAAACATTTTTTTTTACATTGTTTGCAAACTGATATGTGACACGTATTAATGCCAAAATAACAAGCAAAAAATATTTGTATTTTTTTACCTTAAAGTGTGGTGCTCAAAACAGGTGGGGCTCTGCCCCATTAGAGATCTGACATGCTGTATTGGATGAAAACGAGACAATTCTTCAGCCTGATCAACTGTAGGCTACTACAGCCTATGTGCGCTGTCCATTTGGTCTACGTAACTAATTGGTAACGTTATGTATTTATAGTCCATTTGTCTATCAGGAGAAAAAATATTCTATTCAAAATTGGTCTGGCTAGGCTGCCTATACGATTTCAATCTAAAATGATTAACTGGGATGAATCAATCAACATAATAGTGATGACATGTTGCTTAGGCCTGCATGATGCAAACATGCATGAAGCAAGCTCAGCCCTGAGAGTTTACCTATCAGTTGTTGTCTCTGTGTCTGGGTAGAGGGAATCCCCCTCCTGATCTAGTCTAAATATAATTCATATGAACAGGTTGCTGCAGTTTGACAGGGTTTTCCTGGTTAGGTTAACAGATAAGGAAAAACTCCAGGCCCCAGGGAGTAAAAATTGCCCCCCCACTCTGGGACCTATGGTGCCACCAGTCTGCTTGCAGTTGTCAGTTATCATCAGGTATGTGGATGATCAGGGCTTTATTCAGGAACCTTTCTTGGGCTACTTTGATGTGTCAAGTGGGGGAGATGCGCAGTCTGTGTTTGACTTCATGGAGGAACTTGTTGTTCAAACCTACTATGGCGCAGCTGTAATGGAATGTATCTGCTATTTGTATTTCCAGCTAAGTCCCCTCCTGCTCCCTGATTTAAGAGGTGATGACTACTCCACTCCACTACCATTGTCAACTCTCTCCTGACATTAACTGAAGCCACGTCTCATGTGCCCGCTCATCCACTGGCACATTGAATGTTTCCCCTCCAAGGACTGTGAGTACCACTATCAATTTTCTCTCATTACTGTATGTAGAGTCAATCACAAACACAATCACATTATTACACATCAATGATTTGACTCCTTGCTTAGACTAACTCATTCTTAGCTCTTTTGTCTAACTGTGTAATGTGTTGTGTTATTGTATTTTGTCTTCCTAGTCAAATCCTGTTCTGCACTGAAGTCAAGACTCTGAACACCTCAACTCATGCATCATACCCTCATTCAATCACAATCCCTTCCCAACACTGTGTATTGTAAGTAGCCCTCTCATTCCCATTCCCCATAATATTGTACTATAAATGTCTTTATTAAATGCTTTATGTTAAAATAATTACTCTTTGATGATTTTTGAAACACCCTTTGACGTCTCCGTGCGTTCCACGCTTATACCGTGGCTCTCCCATCCTCCTCAATTTTTCAAGTCACCAGCCTCCACTAACAGAGGTAGATTCGCTGAAAGAAATAGTGCTACAGGTGGCGAGGCAGGTTCTACCTTGTTCCTTTTGAAGTAGTGAAAGTGATATAATGATGAGGGAAAGGAACATGGGTCTGAGCTGTGAAGAACGTAGTCTATTCATGGCCACGGCACTGTTGACTTTCAGTAACACTTGATTTGGAAAGTCCCTGCTCTACAGATTATCAGTAACATTTCAACTAACTAACACTAGCTCTAACCCTAACCGTAACCCTAACCCATTATTCTAACCCTAACCCTTACCCTAACCCTTATTCTAACCCTTACCCTAACCCTAACCCTTACCCTAACCCTTACCCTAACCCTTACCCTAACCCTTACCCTAACCCTTACCCTAACCCTTATTCTAACCCTAACCCTTACCCTAACCCTTATTCTAACCCTTACCCTAACCCTTATTCTAACCCTAAACCCAACCCTAACCTTAGGAAGCGGTTGCTTATCAACAGATAATTTGTTAATAGTATGACCATCTGTAGAGCATCTACAGATGGAAAATCCGGACTATCCAAAATAAGTGTGGCCGTTCTTTCCCTTTCAGGGACTGAGTCAGACCTGCATGGGACGCCAGGTGAGTGGACTCTCTAGCCATTCAAGAACATATATGTATTAACTCCCAGGTAGAACATAAAAATGTCATCAGTTCAGGCCTCAGGGAGTGGAATTGAATTGCCCTGATCTAAACACACATGGGTTTTGTATAAAATAGCTTGGCTGAGCTATTTCCCCTTGAGCCTTGTAGGCCTATCTACCTTCTGAAAAGAGTTAGAAATCCCTTGCCTCCTGAACTCACAGAACATTTACAGTATTGTAATGTCCCATGCGAACCGTGTAATAGTTCCCACGACATTCACTTGAGACAACAACGTTAAGGGGAGAAAACAGCAAACATATACTCATTAACCATTAAACTATCTTGGGACATGATACATCATTCTAAAAATGTTCTTACTTCCCAGTAGAGAGATGTGTATTCATATTCCCTGCATTCCCCGGTGGCCATTCTCCCCGTCTAAGAGCAAGGGGGGTAAGTGGTGGGGGTGCAAACATCCCTAATTATCCACAACAGCCAATTCATTTCTCTGCACCATGTTCAGACAACAACCCAATTATCACTGTCAGCATCAGCCGCAGAGGCACGGCTTATTTCAGTGATCTTTGGCATTTCCTTATATTAACATGCATGCAGTGTGGGGGTTTCACTATTGCCTGACAAAATGTCAATACAATAGAAATATAATGAGAAGGGTGAGATAATGAGAATGTACAGAGAGGAAGTCATGGATCATTTGTTTGGGATCGGGGAAGAGAGAGTGCCGTGTATGAGTGTGGCCACATCATATAGGCTTAGTACTATGACATTAGCAAAGTAAATTTCCACAAGCCTAGACTGGTCGATCATTTCAAGTGGTAAATCAATTTCTTGGGCGAAAATATAGGCTATATGTTTCTTGTTTTTATTTATTACTTTTCTCTGTGAAGTGTGTTGAGACATTGTTCAATGCACTTTAAATAAACTGAGACTTGACTTGCCTACATAGCATCATTAATGAGAGGTATTTTTGTAATTGGTCCTTATGTTAGTCAGTCTATTAAAATTGCATAGATATAGACTTCCCTTAGGTGTCCTGGCTGAATCAGTTTTTATTAGTGCAGTATGTAAAAATCATCCGTTACACAACCCTGCTTTCCTGCTGTGCCTGACTAGTAAGCTGTCATCCACAGTTGAATCAACTATGAGCCTCCGCTTGATCTAATATTGTGAGTCTAACCCACTAATGTATACTGCTAAAGTTGCCCTCAGAGGTTGTTCCTCGACAAGACCATCACCTGTCCTGCTGTGGTAAGCTCTGGTTGGCTGGGACTGTTGCCTCCAAACCAGCCTCCCATCCTCACTGGACAACTGTCTGTACCATGCTGGTAATGGTGACTGAGCACTCCAGAGCCTTCTAGAGCGACCGTCTAGCCTGTGGTTGCTGGACCAGAAAGACAGGCCACCCAAATAGTTTGGGTTCCTGGATCCTTTCACAGCATTATAAGGTTGCGTTGAGACCAATGACTTATCAATGACCCAAGTCCAGCTCATTTAATCCCTACCATTGTGTCGCTGAGTTGTCATAATCCTTCAGCAAATGAACATTATCCCAGGGGCGTTGGAAGACAACGTAAATAACCTCATTTATGTCCATCTTACTGCCCTGAATGCCTCTGCTGATCCTGCAGCTATTGTATGCAGTAATCATATGCCTATGAAACAGATACTGTTAGCACTGAAGTGGTGTGCCCTAGCAGGAAGTCCACTGTGTGCAGCTCACCCTGCACTAATAAAAATAACCAGAGTATGTCTACCTTTGCTAAGCTTCCCAGTAAAGCAATAAAAATAATCAAGCATCCCAGAAAAGTGTTAAAAATAGCCCACGTTAACATATGTAGCTTAAGAAACAAAGGTTCATGAAATCAATAATTTGCTAGTAACAGATGACATTCATATTCTGACCATCTCTGAAACTCACTTAGATAATGCCTTTGATGATACAGTGGTAGCAATACATTTACGGAAAAGACAGAAATGCTAACGGTAGCGGTATTGTGGTCTATATTCAGAACCACATTCCTGTAAAGCTTAGAGAGGATCTCATGTTAAATACTGTTCACCTGCCTCACCTAAAGCCCATTCTTGTGGGAAGCTGCTATAGACCACAAAGTGCTAACAGTCAGTATCTGGATAACATGTGAAATGCTTGATAATGTATGTGATATCAATACAGAGGTATACTTTCTGGATGATTTAAATATTGACTGGCTTTCATCAGGTTGTCCGCTCAAGGGAAAGCTTCAAACTGTAACTGGTTCAGGTTATCAGTCAACCTACCAGGGTAGTTACAAACAGTACAGGAATGAAATCATCAACATGTATTGATTATATCTTTACTAATGCTGCAGAAAAGAGTTTGAAAGCAGTTTCCTAATCCTTCGGATGTAGTGATCACAATATAGTAGCCATATCTAGGAAAACCAAAGTTCCAAAGGCTCAGCCTAATATTGTGTATAAGAGGTCATACAATAAGTTTTGCATTGATTCCTATGTGGTTGATGTGAAGAATATTTGTTGGTCCATGGTGTGTAATGACGAGCAACCAGATGCTGCACTTGACACATTTATGAAATTGCTTATCCCAGTTACTAATAAGCATGCACCCATTAAGAAAATGTCTGTAAAAACGGTTAAAAGCCTGTGGTTTGATAAGGGATTGAAAAAAATGGTATGGTTGAGAGGGATGAGGAAAAAGAGATGGCAAATAGGTCTGACTGTACAACCGATTGGCAAACATACTGCATTTTGAGAATTCATGTGACTAAACTGAATAAAAAGAAGAAGAAACTACACTATGAAACAAAGATGAATGATAGTAAAAAGCTTTGGAGCACCAAACTCTGCTCCATCATTCATTGAATCAGATGGCTCATTCATCACAAAACCCACTGATATTGCCAACTACTTTAATAATTGTTTCATTGGCAAGATTAGCAAACTTAGGCATGACATGCCAGCAACAAACGCTGACACTACACATCCAAGTATATCTGACCAAATTATGAAAGACAAGCATTGTAATTATGAATTCCGTAAAGTAAGTGTGGAAGAGATTTGCTTTTTCTGGAACTTCAACCTCATTCTACAGCAGGATACACACATAATGGAAAAGGACCTAAGAAATGAGGAAAGATTGTTCGTCTTTGGTCAGACTACAGCTTGAAAAGCTAGGACTCCTTCCATCTTAAGATCTTCAATCTACTTTCCCTGACAACATAGGATTTGCCTGTGAGGCTTTTCAGTGGGTGAGGAATCACTCCTCAAAGTGTCTGTAGAAACCATGGCAGCACTGCGGGAAAACAGGGTGTATTGAGGTGTTTTTCTCTGTGAGAGGGTTGTGGAAGAGATGACAGAGGGTTGGTGGAGGGTTGTGGAAGGGATGACAGATGGTTGTGGAAGAGATGACAGAGGGTTGGTGGAGGGTTGTGGAAGAGATGACAGAGGGTTGGTGGAGGGTTGTGGAAGAGATGACAGAGGGTTGGTGGAGGGTTGTGAAAGGGATGACAGAGGGTTGGTGGAGGGTTGTGATCACACATCAAAGATATGTCCCCTTTAGATCTCACTCTGTGATGAAACACAAAACAAATGAGGCGCGGGTTGAGAGGGGAGGAGAAGAGAAGCGCGACTGCAGCTATGGCAGTGTGTACTATCTGTGCCCAACTAAAAGGACTGAACAGTGAAGAAACAGAGCACACTGCTCCAAAACACTAATAGGCCAGAGCTACATGCATAGAGTACACACAGCGTATATATAAAGTTAGAATCAGAAAACACTAATAGGCCATAGCTACATACACAGCGTATATCTAAAGTTAGAATAAGTTCGATCTGTGACAGTATCCACGAGTGTTTTTTGCGAGACCTTGGTTTGACCAAGTGTGGTGTTGCACTCAAGTCTTTACAAAACATTACAGAAGCTAAATCCTC
Organism: Salmo salar; assembly: GCF_965601325.2. Classification (NCBI taxonomy): domain Eukaryota; kingdom Metazoa; phylum Chordata; class Actinopteri; order Salmoniformes; family Salmonidae; genus Salmo; species Salmo salar. The sequence continues at coordinate 53,723,256 of NC_138297.1, forward strand.
AGGGAGAGCTCAGAGGGAGTTGTATGTAGTATTTATGGCATATCATGTGGCACATGCTACATCATTGTCCCTAGCCTTTCCAAAAGGACTTCCTAGGGCAAAACCTTATTCCATTGCAGACATATTGCAGCACAAGCATAGAGAAATGGAACGAGGGAGAAATGCAATAGGAGAGCACCATCTAGCCTTGTTAGTGAGGAGAACCTTTACCCTAGGGCAGAAAGCTTCTCTCAGCGAAGTTACTGTGATAGTCAAGAAAAATACTTATTAACCAAGGAATTGAATAACACACGCAGGCACGCGCACGCACGCACACACACACACACACACACACACACACACACACACACACACACACACACACACACACACACCACGCTCACGTAACACACTGAATGCGTTATGCTTTACTGCAGGAGGTTCTACATTAGAACTAACATATTTAGTAAGCAATACATGACATATTAATAAAACACAACAATTCCTAAGTGCTTGTTAGTCAACAGCTGGAGATATGAAAACAATATACAGAACCCACCGACTGAAATGTTACCATAAAGTCTCTGTGACTTTAATTTGCTGCACAGAAAGATACACAGATAGATGATACAGATGCACAGTATGAGCATTATATAGACAGATAATGAGACAGACAGATCAGGGGTTGCTTTTGAAGTTGCTCCCTGGGCACTAATGAATCAGTCGCCTGGGGTCAGTTCAGTTGGTGTGTGTTTCATTACACTTTCAACAGGCGATAATGAGCCGTGAGGACTTTGGACACTGGAGCGCTCTGATCCCACATCAGCCTTTGGAGTGACTCAAGAGGACCTGACCACATTCTCACCATATCAGAGGGCGAGCACTCAGCATACTCTCTCTCTATCTCTCTCTCTCTCTCTCTCTCTCTCTCTCTCTCTCTTTCTTTGTCTCTTTCTGTCTCTCTGTCTCTGTCTCTCATTCTCTCTCTCATTCAGTCTCTTTCTGTCTCTCGGTCTCTCTCTCTCTCACACACACACACACACACACACACACACACACACACACACACACACACACACACACACACAGACTCTCTCTCTCTCTCTCTCACTCTCTCTCTCTCTCCTGTCAGAAGACTCAGAACGCTGAGCGAGCCACCTGGACTCTTCCTCCATTACCATATAAATGAGGTGCTTCACGCTAACCTCTGTTCTCTCTGCTTCCTGCTCCTCGCGCAAACAATGGCAGTGGCCGAGAACCGGAGACAGCGAGCGACAGAGAGAGAGAGAGAGAGAGAGAGTGCTAGGGTATATCAATTCAATTACATTCTGGAGGGGTTTTCATGATGATGGAAAGAGAAATGCTTTGGCTGCTCCAATTTAGCCCTCTGAGAAAACAACCATGCACCAGCTCTCTGCTAAGATAAAAGCCCTGAGAAAACAACCATGGACCAGCTCTCTGCTAAGATAAAAGCCCTGAGGAAACAACCATGCATGAGCTCTCTGCTAAGATAAAAGCCCTGAGAAAACAACCATGCACCAGCTCTCTGCTAAGATAAAAGCCCTGAGAAAACAACCATGCACCAGCTCTCTGCTAAGATAAAAGCCCTGAGGAAACAACCATGCATGAGCTCTCTGCTAAGATAAAAGCCCTGAGAAAACAACCATGCACCAGCTCTCTGCTAAGATAAAAGCCCTGAGGAAACAACCATGCACCAGCTCTCTGCTAAGATAAAAGCCCTGAGGAAACAACCATGTACCAGCTCTCTGCTAAGATAAAAGCCCTGAGGAAACAACCATGCACCAGCTCTCTGCTAAGATAAAAGCCCTGAGAAAACAACCATGCACCAGCTCTCTGCTAAGATAAAAGCCCTGAGGAAACAACCATGTACCAGCTCTCTGCTAAGATAAAAGCCCTGAGAAAACAACCATGCACCAGCTCTCTGCTAAGATAAAAGCCCTGAGGAAACAACCATGCTACAGTTATTCCAACTGAGCCTGAAGGGAAATAGATAGCCTTTAATGAGTCTTCGCCTGAGTCATCGCCTTTGGGAGACCTACTGCTATGATCAGATCTGTGTGTAGGGTGTCTACTAAGTTAAATCCTCATGCAGCAACACAGATATACAGTAGCTATGTTTATTTCTGATAAACCCAAACTCTAGAGTATAGCTGTGTCTTTGACACTTTTATTTGAATATTCAACTTGTCCTCATGTCTATACACAAGGTTGTCCTAAACAACAGTTGAAATTTGACTTTACTGTAATGACAATTTACATTGTACGACAACGTTTGTCACATCTCCCCCATAAACCTGCTAGACGCTTTGGAACCGTGTCTAAACTCTATGGAAATGGTCTGGCTGTACCATAGCACTTCATTAAACTCTCCACCCCATTACTTCCCTGTTCTCATTAAACTGTATAGACCAATCAATAGACCCATGTCCCCTGACTGTAGGCTCGTCTCAGTCATTTTGTCTGCAACAGACCTGTGTTTGAAGGCTATTATGTTTAAGGGGACCCTGATCAACCCTTACCTGTTTTCATTTAGCTATCCCAACACCAGGGATTAGAGACTATCCCAACACCAGGGATTAGAGACTATCCCAACACCAGGGATTAGAGACTATCCCAACACCAGGGATTAGAGACTATCCCAACACCAGGGATTAGAGACAATCCCAACACCAGGGATTAGAGACAATCCCAACACCAGGGATTAGAGACTATCCCAACACCAGGGATTAGAGACTATCCCAACACCAGGGATTAGAGACTATCCCAACACCAGGGATTAGAGACTATCCCAACACCAGGGATTAGAGACAATCCCAACACCAGGGATTAGAGACAATCCCAACACCAGGGATTAGAGACAATCCCAACACCAGGGATTAGAGACAATCCCAACACCAGGGATTAGAGACAATCCCAACACCAGGGATTAGAGACAATCCCAACACCAGGGATTAGAGACTATCCCAACACCAGGGATTAGAGACTATCCCAACACCAGGGATTAGAGACTATCCCAACACCAGGGATTAGAGACTATCCCAACACCAGGGATTAGAGACAATCCCAACACCAGGGATTAGAGACAATCCCAACACCAGGGATTAGAGACAATCCCAACACCAGGGATTAGAGACAATCCCAACACCAGGGATTAGAGACTATCCCAACACCAGGGATTAGAGACTATCCCAACATCAGGGTTTAGAGACTATCCCAACACCAGGGTTTAGAGACCATCCCAACACCAGGGATTAGAGACAATCCCAACACCAGGGATTAGAGACTATCCCAACACCAGGGATTAGAGACTATCCCAACACCAGGGATTAGAGACAATCCCAACACCAGGGATTAGAGACTATCCCGACATCTGGGATTAGAGACAATCCCAATACCAGGGATTAGAGACTATCCCAACACCAGGGATTAGAGACAATCCCAACACCAGGGATTAGAGACTATCCCGACATCTGGGATTAGAGACAATCCCAATACCAGGGATTAGAGACTATCCCGACATCTGGGATTAGAGACTATCCCGACATCTGGGATTAGAGACTATCCCAACACCAGAGTTTAGAGATGTGACATTGTGTTCCTGTTTGGGGACTTTTAACTTCAGGTAGAGAAAGTCCACCTTGAAGTAAAAATGGTGGTACAGTATATGTATATGGTGTTGGCATAGTATATTGTGTGTGCCTATGCTGGGCCAGCCTGCCCCCTAGAGGATGAACTAGGTAGGAACAGAAATCTGTATCTCTTTCAATATTCTCACAAAATGGGTTGACTGGGTTTGTGGGGTATGATAGCATTCCTGTTGTACTGCAAGACTGTATGTTTGTATTCATGTAATCACTTAAACCATGTCTATTGACTCTAAAAATGCTAACTTTGTCACAGTATGACAGTGCTTACTTCCCTTCCTAGAATAATGTCCAAATACCAATCCTGTATTGTTAAAAAAATAACATAGGATCTATTTTCTATTGATACATTTTCACTGTCACTCTTTTTGTGTCACAGGATTCTTACCAAAAGCCGAAACTACTTTTGTGACTAAACCTCACAGCCAATAGTGCCGAATGCTATTTCCAGCTATGCATGGTACTACTGAATGCACAGCATATCTTCCCGCCAATCAAGTAGTGAGATGAAGATAACAGCCAGGCTGTTGTTCCACTCTGTCCCCTGAGGTGTGAGGGATCATTAGATTTAGACCTCTATTAGAGAAGCAGTATACCCATTAGATGGAAAGGAAGACTGCCATCATATAGAAATGCACTCTCTCTCTCACAAGCAATTACACATGCAGCTCACACACATATACATGCTCACGCGTACATACACACACACACACACACATACACACACACACACTTGCAAACTCAGTTTCTCCTTCACACAAAAAGCACATACCCACCTAGACACACAAGCACCAAATAATCCCATTCTAATGGAATGTGTTCACAGGGACAGGGGATTGGCTTGACGTCCACATCTCCAGTTGATTAATTTGCCTATTATTAAAGATCCTTTAATAAAACACTCTAAAGAAAGATGACCGGCAGCTCCTCCACCACCCCCCAACTGTGGACATAATTGTAAAACTTCAAACACTTAAAGGGAAAACTTCTTCCAGTGTGAACAGTGTGCTACAAGTATAGTTTATATTTTATTCCCATTGTTTTAGACTTTTTCCAACTCTGATCGTTTATCCTATCCATCCAGATTTACAATGGCTTTGGAAGTTGCCAAGGCCACAGACAGTCCCTGAGCAAACTGAGGAGTTCACTTGAGGAGATCTACTCAGCAGGCTTGAGGAAGAGGACTGTGCCGGGTTATCTGTAGTCCAGTGAGATGGATACCTTGGACCGCATTTTCTATTAGAAAGTCGTTTCACATCCAATTGTCACGCCGACGGCCATTCAGCTCTCCTGAGGAAACAATTTCTTCGGCGAGAGGGTAGCCCCGTAACCATGGTTACTGGTGTGTCCCGTTCAAAAGAACTGGGTAGGATCGATAACATTTTATTTAAGAGATCCCTCGACTCCAGGGAATCAGACACTATTATCCTACCTGCCTCCTGTCCTCTGCAAATTGCAATCCAGGAAACATGATTTAACTTTGCAAACTCCAACCGCCAAGATAAAAAAAGATGCAGTGACAAGCTGTCAGTTAGGACCTCTCTAACTCCATCTCCATCTCTCTCCCTCTCTCTGTCTTTCTTTCTTTCTGTCTGTCTCTCTTGCCCTTTCTTTCTGTCTCTCTGTGTAATTCATCAGCAAGCAGTGTTCACTCTCAGAACAAATAAAGAAACATTGTAGAACGGAATAGTTGAATCCATACAGGTGACCTATGGTATGGAGGATGTGGTTGGGGGTCAAAACAGGGCAGCCAGATTATTAACAGATGCACCAAGATAAACATTTAAACTTCAGGCTTTGTTTATGAGGTTTCCAAGTCAAAAATAGTTTGAATTCATGGAGATCAAAATGTTTTATTGTGAGAAAAGGCCTCCTGACTCAAACATGTCTGTGGAGGATAAAAATACACATGCTTTAATAACCAGACTCAACCAGTTGCTGGATACCAGTTGTTATTGACTAAGGCCTTGACGTTGTTGTCACACCAAACTTTCTAATTGTTGATTAGAATATGCAGAGATACTGTATGGGTTATGGGCACTTCAATGAGCAGAGGAATACTTTGATATTCAAATGTCCAGATGTCTTGCCAGAGGCTGTCCTTCTTGGTGTTGACAGTTCACACACCCTTTTCATAGAGTCTGAAATGTATTTCACTGTAGTGAGTTCTGAGGCATGTTTTGAATAAAGCCCAAAAATATCAATACCCAAGAAAATAACTTTCAATATATCAACTGCAGTGGGGAAGCTTGTAAAGCAGCAGTCAGAAGAGGAAAATACCAACCATATTCATGTTCATGTAAACATATAATTTTAAAACACTGCCAGCTTTTGATCCTCTGTTCCACCCCATAGTGCAGGTTTGATTGAATCCCAGCCTTATATTTCCATTAAGTTGTTTTTACTTACAGTATTAAATTTACGTTAAGACATAGTTAAGAGACAGAGTTAAGAGGTCCGCTGTGGTACCCTAAAAATGCTGGAGCTGTGGCCAAATCTAGCAGAGACTTTACCGGGGGATCAGTGACCCGTAGTTTTCCATCTATCTCCTGCAATTGTTGGGGGGGAGGGGGGTGTAGGAGGGGGCCCAGTTGATGAGTTTCGGCTTCCCTGTAGGGACTTGATTAAAGTCACTGCCCTTTGAAAGGAAGGGGGTTGATTTCACTGAGATTCATTCTAAACCCAATTTTTTCATTAGATGATCAATATATCCTGACAGCAGATAGTGGTGGTAGCAGCTGCACTGGGCCTAAACTGCCAATCAGAGACCAGGCCAGCAGCAACCAGCTTCCCTTCTGCTAAACCCAATGACCACCTGGACATGATTCCATAGGTCTGTCATTGCTCTCAGTCGAAAACTGTATTAGGCAGGTCAAAATGGAAAGATGGAGCCATTGATTTAGTAGGTTAAAGGAAAATAAGAAGAAAAACCACAAGTTGCAGAGAGGAAAGATCTGGATGACTTACACAGGCTTGGGTTTGGATTTGGGCTATGAACATGGTTCTGTTTGGTAAACCCTCCACACACATAAAATCTCTCATTCTCTCTCTCTCTCCTCTCTCTCCCGCTCTCATTATCTCTCTCTCTCTCTGTCTCTCTGTCTCTCTCTCTCTCTCACACACACACACACACACACGCACGCAAGCGCAAACACATACACACACACCCATCACCCCCTCCTCTCTGAGACTCACAGGGTCCCTCCCCACTCCAAAACAAGAGGCTATAGGGATGGTGGGCTGCCAGTCCAGCTGTCTCCATCTGGCCAGCTCACTTGGCAGCATGTGACACCACACAACTCATGCCAAACTATGTCCCAGCAGCTGGAGGGCCACAGCAAAAACCAATCAACAAACAGAAAAGCATCGGTCTCACTGTTGCTGGGCCAGCTCCTATACGCTCTGAGAAAATGTTCACGCTACAGTATACTGTAGGCCTATCCTACCAAAACTAAAGCCCCTGTTCCATTCAATTATTTTCCTATGCACTACAGGGATGCTCCCAAACAGCAGACATTGGCTGGGACATTACTATGTGTTACTATATTACTATATTACTATCAGTGTTGATTACAGCACATACCTGTGCTTGGGTATGCAGGGAAGAGCACATCTATGGTGGCTTGTTGCCTCATTCATTTAGATAATAATACATTGCTTGTATACCTAGCTAGGTTATTGAATATTTCCATTGTGGCAAGTTACCACATATTATTAAAATAATTAGCTCAGAAGTTGCATACCCACTCACGTGTGTGCCCACTGTTCATTATTCATTTGCGTAACAGACTGCTGTATGATCATTCTCCATTTGCCAAGAGACAGCATATCTAAATGTCATGGAGAACATTAATCAGCTGCTGAAATATGAGGGACCCTGTTTTCTCTCGGCTTGAGGGAATAATAGGCAGATGTCGCCGCAGGTCAGACATTATCATCCCTATTAATTAATGTTGATGGTTGAGAGACAGCTCCCCTATTGTGTCCCCAGAAAACTGCAGATGACTTTGACCTCCGTCTGACAAGGTAAGCAGTCTGGACAAGTCTACAGCACAATGATGAGCGCTCTAACTTTCTCAGTAAGATGGCAGGATGAGAGTAATGGTACTTTTGTTGACATTTGAGAAATAAACATTCATATTTAATTCGTTATAGTTCGTTTTGAATGACTGAAGTGGAGCTGTCCAACAGTTAGGAAACCATTGTCTCTTACATTTCTTATGTCTGTAATGTGTCATTTCTTGTTGTGATTTTTGTGGGCAATATTATAAACCTGCAATTAAACTAAATGATATATTGGAATGACTAGATACAAAGAGATTCATATTCTTTCTCTTTATTGTGAACAAAGTACTTTTTTCCTTTATCCGTAATTCAAAAGGCACTCGCACATCTGAGCAATCTTTTTGCAGGTATGGTAACAGTTGGACAAGATGAGGGAAAAAGGAAACCGCACACTGCTCTCAATAGCATCACTGATCTTTAATAAGCTTACATTTCGGCCTCACGGCCTTCGTCAGAGCTTTTTTTATTTTATCCGTAATGGAATTGACCTTTTTTGTATATTTATTTCACCCCCGTTCAATTCGTGGCTGCAATACAACATCAGTTGTGCTAGGCCATAAAAGCGTCTGACAAAACACATTTCAGTGTATCCTCGCTTATTTCCATGTCAACCTCTCGAGTTACATGCTAGTTGTCACAAGCTTACGATTTCCTCATCCAATAAACCACTACCATAACTTTCTGTCTCTAAGTGGTAGTATTCATTCCCAATATCTTGGGTGTCTGAGATTTGATTGAGCTGCACCACTGACACTTCCTCATATGAACTCTTGGCTACATCAGGATGAAAATTAGAACCATGTTCTTTATCCTCAAAAGTATGTCTGAGGGTCTTTGCTGAGCAGTTTATATTCCCTCATTTAAACTCTCCAGAGGCGAGAGGTTTTGAACCTGAGCCTCATTTACATTCTCTGTTTGTACCATTTTGTTAAATTTCACCTTGTTGTCACTAGCAATACAATGTATAAATGTGTCAGTCATACAGGTATGACACTCCATCGTTGTTGCAGTCGGCATCTTAACTAATCACCTGCTAATAATTGGTATTTGGTAGATCCATTAGCGCAAAGCAAGAGTGCATGAAAGTCATGTATGGAATTATTTTATTTCACACCAGGGTAAGAAAAAACTAATTGTTGAGGTTAATATAGCATGCAGCAATTAATATAGCATGCAGCATTAAATGTAGACATTACAAGAAAGACAGAGAAATAACCAGCAGGCTGTTTGACAGCCCCACTCAAAAATTTAACATATTTGGTTAGTAGAATCCCAACTAAGTATTTTCCACCCCAGTTTATTTGACACCAGTAGTAACGTTTTTTCTTAACCAGTGTGTGGTCTTGCACTGACTAAAATCTGAAATTATATTCATATGCTTTTGGGACACATATTTACCACGTCTGGAGCTAGGCTGACAGTGACAACATAACAGTCTAAAAGGATAGCTGTCCATGGTGCTGATATGTGTATCACTGCTCAAATGTCAACATAAAGCTTCCTATGACCTAGCTTTTTGTTCAAACTCACCTGTTTTGTATTCTAGGGACTCTAGTGAGTAGTCTGGACCCTGGTTGTATGGACACACAATAAATCGTTTTTCCTGTACAGTGCTATATTTGTACAATATATATTGTCCAGGCAACTCACTTTAAGCTGTTTGACCACAGTAAAAAGCCAGCAACACTCCGTATTATTCAGAGTCTCATGAAATACACTGTACAGATCCTACGGAGTATTCCCTACAATACTTTTACTGTGGCACCCAGAATAGTTTTTGTTATATAAGCCAATATGTATTCCTTGTACAGTGATCCGCAATGTTTTAAAACCCACTTTTAATCAAAATGTCCCTTAATTATGATTTTTTTTTAATCATTGTTCATGTTCAGACACCTATTTTTCATATATCATTAATAATCACTGGTTATTGACGAATTTCTACTATTACGTAACGTGGGGGACTTTTATTTAGACATTTTTTCGAAATCCATGACCTGGAAGTACCTTTTTAGTGTTGCTGTCGAGACGCTGGATCAAGCAACCTCTGTACAAAACGGTTTTATTTGTCTTAGCTAACTAGGGTATTGTTAGCTTGAGTACATATGTCATCCTTTTTATTTACGTTGCAATCGCTTTAATATAACTTATATTTTAGGCTTGGTCGCACTATATAACGTTAACATCAAACTCTTTAGCTAGCTTGTTTCGAGGGCTTTTTGCTTTGCAAACTAGCTATGGATAACATTATTGATCCAGCATCAGAACAAGGTTAGTTTGCTGCTTTGTCATGCATTGCTTATCTCATAGCAGTAGTTAAATGTAGAAAATTATATGTCCTTTTGACTAATGACATTTTTGTTTTGCTTTTACATGGACCATTCAAATATGTCCTATAGTCTACCTACACATAGCTTGTAATATTACTAACTAGCTGAGTTATGGGATCAGTCGATTTTGCATTTATAATTTTTTTATCTGTTTAATTGTTAATTGCTCTCTTCAATTCGGCGACAGGTCTCCCTCTGTTCTCCTTGCGTCTCCTGGTTCCACCTCTACGCCTGATGTGCGCATTCATGTGGCAAGTGGCTCAACAGCGTAATGTGATGCAGTATGGGAAGCTGGAGGAGTTTGTTACTTTAGTGACAGAGATGGTTCCAGAGCTGCTGAGTTCCAGGCAGAGGACCCAACTCATTCTGGGACTGAGAGCAAGGGTGAGAGAGGTGGAAATGTTGAGGGTTGGGACGGGAAGAGCCTTATGATGGAACAAACGATGGGCAGCTACTGGCGGCAATTACTGTACATCTGTCCCTAGTCCTGCTTTTCACATATCCACCTCTGTTCCAGATGGTTTTAGAGTTGTGTCGCAGTGCGGGCACAGCTGACCTCCTGATCATCCAGGCCCATCTGGACATAATCCACACATTGACACAAAACTCCTTACACAAAGAGGTTAGTTAAATTGGCAACACTTTATGAATGAGACACTGGGAAGAACATTATTTCTGAGGGATACATTCCTGTACATTTGTCTGATGTTTTGTTTGCGCCTAATGACAGAGTTATGGTGATAAATTGGAGGCTTCAGATTCTAACTTTGTGGAGCTAGTCCAAACGCTGCTGGAAGACCCTTCTGAGAGGGAGCATTTCTTCCAGGTGAGGAACTTTCTCTCTAGACTTCTTTATGATCCTTTTGCTTGAATATATTTCTTAAATAGACTAGTTGAACATCATCTACTTAGATTAAAGATTATAAGTATCCTTCTTCTGCATTCAGAATACCCTAAAGATCTTGTTAAAGTGGCACGCAAGTCTCCTTTTCACGTAATTTATCACCTAATTTACTTAACAAAGGGCACATCTCAACAGGTGGTCCAGGTAGGACATAGTACAAGTAGGGGGGGTGCGGTCAGGGCCTTTTTATTTGATGTTTTTGCTCCTCCATTGTTCCCACAAGCAAGGGAGGAGGTTGATGACATCACATCAGACCAACTCAACTGCTTGAATGGCCTAATCCATGAAGTTTGTAGTTGTGTAAAAAACACTATTTTGCTCAAAAGGTTTTTTGTTTGTTTTGTTCTTACCCTTACATGTGTGTACATGTAAGGGTACCCTTACATTGTTTTCTACCCTTACATCTTACCCTTACATTGTTTTGTTCTTACCCTTACATGTGTGTACATTACTGTACTTATACTTGGGATATTGTTTCTCAACAGGAAAAGTTCCAAAATAGCTGGAGTGCATCTTTAATGGAGACATTTGGCACTAGACCCATTTCATGCTAAATTGTCTATTTCACAGGAGGTGTTCCCAGTCCACTATGGCCCTCGGTATGACACAGCGCTGCAGACACTGGTGTGGGAGTTCCTCTCCAGACTGGAGGAGCTGCTGCCTGTACCAGACCTCACGCAGGTACTGAGGAAAACATCTCTGTTCTAAAAGATTGACGGAACATGGCGTCATGTGGCTCTACAGATGAATTTAATAGTGTTTTTGGTCATTTCAAAACTTGTCTAAAACCTCAAGTGTCTGGTACAACACTTTTGAACTTTTTAATGTCCTGTATTCCCCCTGCCCTGCTCCTCTTAGACAACAGCATGGCTCAGTGCTGCCCCCTCTGTCCTGGAGGAATGTAGGCAGAGTGTCTTTGACCCTGAACAACTGAAGACAGTGTTGCAGCACCATCAGCATCATGGAAACCTGAACAATAGTAAGGCCTAGATTCAATCAGATCAACCGCTAACCGGCGATGGCAGACACCCGCATAGCGGACATTTTGGCGGTGTTGGAGGTGGAACTGTGTTAGAGCTGTCAAATCGGTGAGAAGCTGCTCTTCCGATCATGGTCATGAAGCCACACCTGCCAAGCATTAGAAGTTCTGGGTGAGAAAGTGCAGCCTATATAGAAATAATTATGCTCAAATTGAAAAATCATTCTACTAAATAATGAGGATTTCTGTCATCCTAATCGAGGTATAGATTACATCTCACATTCCAGTGTTGTAAACAAGGTTGCATGGGATTTTTGTTAATGCGACTCCGTGAACCCAATGGCAATGTCCATTTTAGGTGTAATGCCGATCACTTGTGGATTTGACTGCTCTAATGCAGTTCCACCTCCGACACTGCCAAAAGGAAGCACTATGTGGATGTTGGCTAAAGCGGATCAGATTGAATCGATCCCTATGTCTTAATCCAGATGATGGATATGAAGTACAGAGTCATATAGGATACCACTTGTCTTTTTAACTTGGCAATATACAGTAGGTGAGTTTAATGATGTTCTCTCCTACCCAGGTCATGTCTCTAATTACACCACAGATACCATCCTGTCCACACTGTCCCTCCCTCCAATAATCAGAGTTGTTATTAACTACGAGCCAGACAACTCTGACAATGTGAGGCCATACTCAGATGACGCTGAATGCATAGATAATGGGGTAGAGGTCTGTGAATATGAAGACCACAATGAAATCCTGGATGAAGGCACTGATAGATGTTTGGAGGATCTAGGACTGTCAACATCAGAGGAACAGGAACAAGAGGGTTTGTCACCTGCAGAGACCTCAGTGTTGGTTACTCCAGTACCCTGTGAAGGTAAGGAAAATAAAAATGTCAAACACTCATCCATTGTTTGACTAATATAGCATCTAAATTCTAATTTATATACTGAACAAAAATGTTAACGCAACATGCAATAATTTCAGCGATTTTACTGAGTTACAGTTCATATAAGGAAATCAGTCAATTGAAATAAATTCATCAGGCCCTAATCTATGGATTTCACATGACTGGGCATGGGTGGGCCTGGGAGGGCATAGGCCCACCCACTTGGGAGCCAGGCCCAGCCAATCAGAATTAGTTTTTCCCCACAAACGGGATTCATTACAGACAGAAATACTCTTCAGTTTCATCAGCTGTCTGGGTGGCTGGTCTCAGACGATCCCACAGGTGAAGAAGCCGGATGTGGAGGTTCTGGGCTGGTGTGGATACACGTGGTCGGTAATTGTGAGGCCAGTTGGACATACTGTCAAATTCTCTAAAACGATGTTCGAGAGGCGGCTTATGGTAGAGAAATTAGCATTCAATTCTCTGGCAATTGCTCTGGTGGACATTCCTGCAGTCAACATGCCAATTGCACGGCACAAGGTGCACCTGTGTGATGATCATAATGTTTAAGCAGCTTCTTGATATGCCACACCTTTCAGGTGGATGGATAATCTTGGCAAAGGATAAATGCTCACTAAAAGGGATGTAAACAAATTTGTGCACAACATTTGAGAGAAATAAGATTTTTGTGTATATGGAACATTTCTGGGTTCTTTTAATTCAGCTCATGAAACATGAGACCAACCCTTTACAATATCTATCTATCTATCTATCTATCTATCTATCTATCTATCTATCTATCTATCTATCTATCTATCTATCTATCTATCTATCTATCTATCTATCTATATATGGTGGTTATATAATCTGCTCTCCTGTATTTTCTCCTTACAGAATTGAACTTGGATCATTCTCTCAACGTAAGGGTGAATGCTGACGAGCCATCCCAGGTTCTTACCTGTACTCTGCCTCCATACTCTCACAGAGAAATGGCCAACCTCTGCAAGGACATCAATACCGACCAAGTAGAAGAGGACAGAAAGCAGGTTGACAAGAAAGAAGAGGTGGTCAGAAAAGGGGACAAAAAGAGGGTGATCACACAGGTTGACAAGAAAGAAGAGGGATCCCCAGCACCCCAAAACAGGACTCATACATGTGAGTGTGGGAAGGTTTTCAAAAAACCATCACTGCTGACGCTACATATGGGAGTTCACACGATGCCATATCATTGTGACCAGTGTCCCAAACGATATGCTACTCCTGGGGCTCTGAAAAAGCACCAGCTACTTCACACAGAAGAAAGACCATTCGCATGTGAACACTGTGACCGGAGTTACAGGAGTGCTTATGATCTCAAAGTGCACATACGCATTCACTCTGGGCAGCGCCGTCACATGTGTACTGTCTGTGGTAAGAGGTTTGCCCATCCAAGTACACTAGTGAGACACATGCGAATGCATGCTGGGGAGAAGAATTATTTATGTAGCATATGTGGTAAGGCATTCCTTAGCTCAGGAGAAGTGCGACTGCATACACGAACGCACACAGGAGAAAACCCCCACACCTGTAAACATTGTGGAAAGGGTTTCAAAGCATCTTGCCATCTTACGGTTCATCTGCGATCTCACACAGGCGAGCGTCCTTACACCTGCACCCAATGCCCCAAATCTTTCACTACCTCAGACTCTCTTAGAACGCACATATATACTCACACTGGGGAGAAACCTCACCAATGCTCAGAGTGTGGGAAAACATTTACTCAAAGGTGTAATATGGTAAATCATATGAGAAGAATTCACCGGTTAAAATTCTCCAAAAGCAGTCCAACAGAAAGAAACACAAAGTCTCGTAAAAATGCTTTGAGTTCGAAAGAAACTATGTAATAGGTAATTCTAATCGAAATATTGATTGGAATTATTGAGACAAGAAATTCCATGTATAATTCTGTTTTAAATACATGGTTTTACAGGTCCTCTTTTGTATATCAGATTATCATATCAAAATATGTTTTTCAATAAACTTTAAATCAAGGTTTGTCACATCTAAACATGATATTTGCACTGCAAATAATGATTTTAGAAGTGGAATGATGATGATGATGATGACATTTACCAAATTTAAACTGTTTGACCAACCAGATTCCTTAACACTTGTAAGATATACATATACAAAGTGTCCCGACTACCTCCAGAGGTCTTCAGGAAGATTTGATCACACTCAGTTCACTATGCGTCAATTGAATTTGCTACATGAGTTTATTTCCAAAAAATGCTATATCCACCAATTTTTCACATTGGTGTTTTTTCACCTGAAATTATTGCATGTGGGTACCTTCATGTGTGTGCCAAATGCTAATGTTCTCATATTTTTTGATTCATTGATTTTAGGTGTATATTAAAACTATTGTTTTTATGCAAAACATTATATATCCATTGTTTAGTTGAAATGGAATGTTTGAATACGGTATTTTACTGTGATATGTGGTGGTTGTCTCACCTAGCCATCTTAATAAGGGCGCTTTAACCTCTACGGGATTGGTGTCCCTCAACCAAGACAGTTGTTGCTCAAAATGCGATAATGTGACTAGAATTATGTTGTAAACAACAGCCAACTTTCCGGGACATAGACTTGTCTTATATGGGCAGAAAGATTAAATTCTTGTTACTCTAACAGCAGTGTCCAATTTACAGTAGCTATTACAGCAAAAAAATATCATGCAATTGTTTGAGGATAGTGCACAACAACAAAACACTTATCACGGCAACTGGTTTGATACATTCACCTATGAAGGTAAATAATGTACTTACATTCAGTAATCTTGCTCTGATTTGTCATCCTGAGGGTCCCAGAGATAAAATGTAGCATAGTTTTGTTTGATAAAATACATTTTTATATTCAAATGTAAGAACTGGGTTTTACAGTTTGACCCCACTGCTGTCTCTGGCTCAACACCCACCCCGCCCTGCCATCTAGATGTGAAGTTTAGTGTATTTTCTGTAGGGATGCTAATGATCCATCATTTATGACATTCCTGGGAGTACAATTATTACCATAGCATTTTTGTATGTTCTCTAAAGTTATGTATTTGAAAATGTATACATTGACCAATTCGGCACATTTGGGCAAACTCCTGGCAGACTTCATACAAAATATTGTGTTGTGATTCTTCACTGGATCAGTCAAACTTTGCACACACCGCTGTCATCTGGTGGACAATATCTAAATTACACCTAGAATCATATCTCAATGTATGGCCTTTCTCTTGCATTTCAAAGATGAGAAAATGCATGTTTTTTTGTTTGTATTGTCTTTCACCAGATCTAATGTGTTATATTCTCCTACATTAATTTCACATTTCCACAAACTTCAAAGTCTTTCAAATGGTATCAATAAAATGCATATCCTTGCTTCAGGTCCTGAGCTACAGGCAGTTAGATTTGAGTATGCCATTTTAGGCTGAATTTTTTTTAAAGAGTCCGGATCCTGGAGTGTTTGGTAACCTTATCCACACTATAAGTCATATGTGAAATCCAAATTAACCCTGGCTGAAAGGAATCCTAGACCTGCGTGAGTAGCGGGTCCAGGACCAGAGTGCCAGGTATTGTGACGCAGCAGTGCGAGTCGCGTGGAACATTTTTGCCAGGTGTAAACAAGCTAGCTAGCTCACTAACATGTAGAATGTGCGTCTTGTGTACTAATTGTAAATCGCTCTGGATAAGAGCATATGCTTAAATGACTAAAATGCCAAATGTAAATGTTTTACATACACATCTCATTATGGTATTGATTCATTTTTTAATTATTGATGTCACAAATGTATCATTTGTACAGTTAAAATCGACTACATAGCAGTAATCTAGGCCTACTGCTTATTTATCTGAGATTAAGGCGATATAGTGTTTTGCAAAAATATATATTATTTGTCTCTGAAATGAAACCAAGTGATAGATTTCAAACAAATATATATGTAATTCAACAACCCCATGCCATGATTAGATAGCCTAGTGAAAAAACACCAATGTATTTCATAAGTTCTTTAAACAATAAAAGCTAATTTACCAACATTTCTGAAAATGGATATTGGCCTATTGCGTTTTGAAAATAAAAATGTGAATGTCAAATGTGGGCACAGTCAGAATGTGGCCAAAATCAGGGCAGGATTTACAGTATGTTAGCGCAAGATATAAATGGCGTTTAGGAGTGGGGGAGCTTCGTGCTTTTTCAATTTCAGTCAAGGGGATATTGGTTTAGTATTTGTTTAAACCTAGGCCAGGGGATGGCCATGTAATTGACTAAATGTATAAATTTCTCAGTGTTTTAGAATTAGTTACTTATTAGGCTATATATCGATGTGCGCGATGAAGCCCCTCATCTCTGATTCTCCACTGGGCGCGCAATATCAAGTGCGCCTATAGGCTATTTGTGTGGTCTCAATCAAATTATTCTTAGCCTATAGTCTACGAAGTGCATGTTCAGAGAAGCACAGAGCAAAGTTATATTTCAAACAGTCGCGACGCGTCATTCAAGGCAGGTGAGCCCCACCTGTTTTTGTTGTTGTTGGTGTGTGCCTGTTTTGCATGTTATTTTGGCATTAATACGTGTCACATATCAGTTCGCAAACAATGTAAAAAAAAAAGTATAATCCTTGAGTCGGTGGTGGAAAAAGTACTCAATTGTCATAATTGAGTAAAAGATAACTTAATAGAAAATGATTCAAGTTAAAGTGAAAGTCACCCAGTAAAATACTACTTGAGTAAAATTATTTGGTGTTAAATATACTTAAGTATCAAAAGTAAATGGAATTGCTCAAATGTACTTAAGTATAAAAAGTAAAAGTATAAATCATTTCAAATTCCGTATATTAACCTCTACAGGATCGGTGTTTCCCCCCCTACTGGACGGTTGAGCTAATTTGCGGTAATGGGATTAGCATGATGTTGTAAGTAACAACAACATTTCCCAGGACATAGACATGTCCTATATGGGCAGAAAACTTAAATTCTTGTTACTCTAACTGCACTGGCCAATTTATAGTAGCTATTACAGTGAAAAAAATACCATGCTATTGTTTGCGCCGTGATTGGCTCAGTGTTCTGTCACTCATTGGAACACTACGCCACCACAAAATCTAGAGGTAAAATCTAGCCCCTTGGGTGCTGCTATAGACTTACATTATAATTGCCTATCCAAGAAGGCTCAAGGTCTTTGGCCACAGATACAATTACGTAAAATCACGTTATATCTACCGTAGCATTGATTGGACTGAAATTATTTACAATCCTTGTCATATGAAAATAAATTATAGATAAAACATGTCCGTGCTTATCAGACATGGGACATAAACATTACACAACAAGTTGGACATTTCTAATTCAACAATGAGTGCTAAGGCGACACTGCAGCCCCGGGTTCGATTCCAGGCTGTGTCACAGCTGGCTATGACCGGGAGACCCATGAGGCGGCGTACAATTGGCCCAGCGTCGTCTGGGTTAGGAGAGGGTTTGGCCAGCCGAGATGTCCTTGTGTCATCGTGCTCTAGCGACTCCTTGTGGCGGGCCGGGCACCTGCAAGTTGACTCCGGTCATCAGTCCGACAGTGTTTCCTCCGACACAATGGTGCGGCTGGCTCGGGGGTTAAGCAGTGCTGCTTGGCTCTCGACCGTCGCCCAGTCCGATGGGGAGTTGCAACGATGAGACAAGATCGTAACTACCAATTGGATATAAAAAAAAATTGGGCTAACACCATGGGCCAGAGGAGTTTGAATATATTGGCCATGCTGTCAATCCAGCATGACTTCTGCCGCGTTTCAAAGAACTGGAAATGGTGAACTCGGAAATCTCAGACTTCAGTGAGTTCAAGACAATTGGGAACTCGGATAAAACTAGCTCAGACTGGGAAAATACGGAAAATTCCAAGTCGGGATTTTGTGCCTCTTTCTAGAGCCCACAAGAAGGACTGCCGCGCCACCTTCCTGTTCAAGTGAGCATAGCACAACAAGGTGAGTCCAAAAATGTCTTGTATGCTGCTGCATAATGTAATATGCCAGGGAGATACGTGTACTGTATCTAAGAAAGTAATACTAAGTGTATGTTGTCCATCCATTAATGTCTTAATTGAAATTATGGAATTACGGAAATTACGGATTGCCTCTTATCTGCTCGTCGTTTACTTATGCCATCATTTGTACATCTCAATTGTCAGTAGAAACCACATTGGTAAGCAAGTCAGTCATATCAGCTATGTTTTTTAAAAAGGCAGTAAATGAGACTGAATGAACTGTTTTGTTGCCAGACAAGGCTCTGCTGACACCCAGGTGTAGCAGTGGTAAGAATTCACTATGGTGCGGTTGGGACAGCTTTATGTAGGCCCTAACAGTTTGTGGGCACCGTTTGTCACCGTTATAGTGCAATGAATGTATTGTTTAGTGTTGTGTTGTGTAGTGGTTTTGCTGGCAAGCATATTTTTTTTTTTTTTGCCCCACCAACATTTACATGCTCAAATCACCACTGATTTCTAAGATAGCTGCTGGGATGGTGTAAGTAAAACTGGGCTGCATTATACACTGCAATGGATATGCCAAACCTGAAGCCCGGCCGGCTCTGCTATCACTGATCAAAAACGTTTTTATTTGCTGCCTAACCCAATGGTTGTGTTGTGTATAGGTCTACAGTGGCTGTTCAGGAGGAGAGTCTTGTATCTTGAACAATCCTACTGTACTATGCCACGAGGATCGGCAAATTTGTTGAGTCATTGTGTATCTCAGTAACCCAATACAAGATAAGAAGACAAGGATTTGAACCCTGGAAATCAAATAAAATTGTATTTATGTGCTGAATACAACTGGTGTAGACTTTACCATGAAATGCTTGCTTCCCAACAATGCAGAGTTTAAAAATAAAATAGTAACACGAGGAATAAAAGAAAATACACAAGTGGAGTACCAGTACCAGATCAATGTGTAGAAGTACGAGGTATTTGAGGTAGATATGTACATGAAGGCAGGGTAAAGTGACTGTAGCATTGAAGGTCCCCAAGAATGTCTGCAGCATTGAAGGTCCCCAAGAACACAGTGGCCCCCATCATTCTTAAATGGAAGAAGTTTGGAACCACCAAGACTCTTCCTAGAGCTGGCCACCCGGCCAAACTGAGCAATCGGGGGAGAAGGGCCTTGGTCAGGGAGGTGACCAAGAACCCAATGGTCACTCTGACAGAGCTCTAGAGTTCTTCTGTGGAAATGGCAGACCCTTCCAGAAGAGCAACCATCTCTGCAGCACTCCACCAATCAGGCCTTTATGGTAGAGTGGCCAGACGGAAGCCACTCCTCAGTAAAAGGCACATGTGACAGCCTGCTTGGAGTTTGCCAAAAGGAACCTAAAGACTCTCAGACCATGAGAAACAAAATTCTCTGGTCTGATGAAGCCAAGTTTGAAATCTTTGGCTTGAACGGCAAGCATCACGTCTGGAGGAGAACTTGCCCCATCCCTACGCTGAAGCATCATCCTGTGGGGATGTTTTTCAGCGGCAGGGACTGGGAGACTAGTCAGGATCGAGGGAAAGATGAACGGAGCAAAGTAGAGAGCGATCCTTGATGAAAACCTGCTCTAGAGCACTCAGGACAGACTGGGGCGAAGGTTCACCTTCCAACAGGACAATGACCTTAAGCACACAGCCAAGACAATGCAGGAGTGGCTTCGAGGACAGGTCTCTCAATGTCCTTGAGTGGCCCTGCCAGAGCCTGGACTTGAATCTGATCAAACATCTCTGGAGAAACCTGAAAATAGCTGTGCAGCAATGCTCCCCATCCAACCTGACAGAGCTTGAGAGGATCTGCAGAGAAGAATGGGAGAAACTCCCCAAATACAGGTGTCCCAAGCTTGCAGCGGCATACCCAAGAAGACTCGAAGCTGTAATCGGTGCCAAAGGTCCTTCAACAAAGTATTGAGTAAAGGGTCTGAATACTAATGTAAATGTGATATTTAATTAATTTTATTTTTTATAAATTAGCAAACATTTCTACAAACCTGTTTTTGCTTTGTCATTATGGGATATTGTGTGTAGACTGATGAGGAGAAAAAATAATTCAATCAATTATAGAATAAGGCTGTAACTTAACAAAATGTGGAAAAAGTCAAGGGGTCTGAATACTTTCTCCACTATTTTTTTTTTATTCCTCGTGTTACTATTTTATTTTTATTTTAAAACTCTGCATTGTTGGTTAGTAAACATTTCATGGTAAAGTCTACACCAGTTGTATTCAGCACATAAGTACGATTTGATGTCCAGGGTTCAAATCCTTGTCTTCTTATCTTGCATTGGGTTATTGAGATACATAATAACTCAACAAATCTGCCAATCCTCAAGTGGCATAGTACAGTAGGATTGTTCAAGATACAAAATCATGTGTGTACAGACAAGATCGTAGCTTAATCTAATCCTGTCAGTTCCTAATTTCTTTACATTAGGTAATATAATTAATTGAATGAGTCAGCTATGCCTTAATATTATTGCTGCAGGTCAACAAAATGAGTTCTTGCAGTCCAAAAGTTCAAATATTGTCTTTTCATATTTTGAGATGAAATGCGCTACAATAGTAACAAACACAAGAAAGGGCAAACTTTCAACACTGGTCTAAATGTATTAATTAAGCATTTCATATTATAACATCAGCTTATTACAATGTTGCCATAGACGTGGCAAAGTAATTTCTCTCAGATGTTTGTGGGGAAAAGGGAGTAGATAATGTAATTCTCATCCACGACAGCTCCGACATAGAGAGCAATAGCAAGGGTGCATTTTTGTAGGCACAACTCCGCCATGGTCCATTGGACGAAGCTTATGGGAAATTAGTGGAGTTTTTGGAGGGTTTTTGGATAAACGGCAAAAATGTGTTCTGTGGTAAACACAGGCTTGGGAGATCTTATACGTTTTGTTCTATGAGATCATCTTCATCAGCTAAAGTCACTTTTTGTGAATTTTGAAGGACTTACGTAATAAAAAAAAGCACAAAGCACATAATTGCTTCATAATTCATTAAGGTCATGTTAAATGACTGATGTTATCTCATAGAACAAAACGTTCAAGATCTCCTAAGCCTGTGTTCACCTCAGACCTCATTTTTGGCATTTATCCCAAAACCCGATTCTTTCCCCATCCATTTTCCCCATGGGAATGGCTGAACGTATGAGAGTTAACTAATTTCCGGCTTTTAGGACTACAAGCCGGCGAGCTCTATTATCATCCCTATTAATTGATGTTGATGGTTGAGAGACAGCTCCTCTATTGTGTCCCCAGAAAACTGCAGATGACTTTGACCTCCATCTGACAAGGCAAGTAGGCTGGACAAGCCTACAGCACAATGATGAGCGCTCAAATTTTCTTAATAAGATAGCAGGACAGTAACGGCAATTTTGTTTACATTTGAAACAAAAATATGAACCATTAATAATATTTAATTCATTTTAATTACGGAAGTGGAGCTGTCTCTCAGTCAGGGTTTTAACTAGGTGGTATACAGGAATTATTTTGTAGCAGGTTAGGAGAACTTATGCAGCAGGTTAGGAGAATTAGGCTATTTTGGTGGGCAATATTATAAACCCTCAATTAAACTAAATGATATATTGCAATGACTAAATACAAAGAGAATAATCTTTTGTGGTATGCGTCTTTCTTTTTTAAATGAGGACCTTTATTCTGAAGGATTGTTTTTAAACGTCACCCGGAAGTACAGTACTTCGTCGTGGTCAATGATTTGTTTGTTGTTAGTAAAAGCACAGGATGTGCAAATGTTGGCTATCTATAGAAAACGGGTTTAGTTTGCTAGCTAACTAGTATAGTATTAGCTAGCTTGCATAAAGAGATCAACCTTTTTAGCTACGTTGTAAGCCCTCAGTGTATATTCCAGGCTTGGTCACTCCTAACGTTAGAATCAAACTCTTTAGCTAGCTAACAGTAGCTTGTTTCAGTGGCTTTTATTTCTTTTTCTTTGCAAACTAGCTATGGATAACATTATTGATCCAGCATCAGAACAAGGTTAGTTTGTGTTAAATGTAGAAAAATTATGTCCATTCAAATATGTCCTATAGCCTACACATAGCTTGTAATAATATTAACTAGCTGAGTTATGGAATGTATTTGTTTATCTGTTAATTTCTCTTCCCTTCAGGGACAGATCTCCCTCTGTTCTCCTTGCGTCTCCTGGTTCCACCTCTACGCCTGATGTCTGCTTTCATGTGGCAAGTGACTCAACAGCGTAATGTGATGCAGTATGAGAAGCTGGAGGAGTTTGTTACTTTAGTGACAGAGATGGTTCCAGAGCTGCTGAGTTCCAGGCAGAGGACCCAACTCATCCTGGGACTGAGAGCAAGGGTGAGAGAGGTGGAAATGTTGAGGGTTGGGATGGAAAGAGTCTTATAATGGAACAAACTATGGGCAGCCACTAGCTGTAATTACTGTACGTCTGCCCTGCTCTGATTAATCAGGCTGTAATACACAATTAATTGGTACATACAGCCAGCAACTAATGCCTGCAAAATCGTATAAATGTTCATTACAAGCCAGAATGTTGAATAAAATAACATTTAAACTTACTCTACCAGTTGTCTGGCAGATTGTCCTTCAGCATTTGTGACATACATTTCCACAGGAAAGTATTGTTTACTCAACCTTTTAGAGATATGGTTCGGCACCTAGGTAAAATTTGTTTATATTGGATATTTGTTTTTCTCGTCAATAGCTATAGAACCAATATTCTGAATCAGGGGAGGATGGAGAACAATCCACACCTTTTTTTGTGTGTGAATATTTTTCAATATTTCTTTCCCCTACAATTCCACACAAGAAAATTCTCCATCCTCCCGATTCAGAATATACAATTTTCATTGTCATGGCAAGCTTGGAGAGAGGGAAAAAAATCCAGTATATAATTAACTTCACCTTAGTAGGCCCTAGACAATACTTTCCTATGGATATTTTCTCGAGTTTCAAGCATCTGAAGGACAAACCACACAGACAACTGGTAGAGTAAGTTTACATTTAACTTTATTCAACATTCTGGCTTGTAAGGAACACTTACACAATTTTGCAGGCATTCATTTCAGGCTGTATGTACCAATAAATTGTGTATTACAGCCTGATTAATCAGACTACCCTGGCCCTAGTCCTGCTTTTCACATATCCACCTCTGTTCCAGATGGTTTTAGAGTTGTGTCGCAGTGCGGGCACAGCTGACCTCCTGATCATCCAGGCCCATCTGGACATAATCCACACGTTGACACACAACTCCTTACACAAAGAGGTAGTTTAAATTGGCAACACTTTATGAATGAGACACTGGGAAGAACTTTATTTCTGAAAGATGCATTCCTGTACATTTGACTGATGTTTTGTTTGCGCCTAATGACAGAGTCATGGTGATGAATTGGAGGCTTCAGATTCTAACTTTGTGGAGCTAGTCCAAACGCTGCTGGAAGACCCTTCTGAGAGGGAGCATTTCTTCCAGGTGAGGAACTTTCTCTCTAGACTTCTTTATGATCCTTTTGCTTGAATATATTTCTGAAATTGGCTACTAGTTGAACATCTACTTAGATCAACTGCTCCTCCATTGTTCCCACAAGTAAGGGTGGGGGCTGATGACACATCAGACCAACTCCTTGAATGGCCTACTGCTTGTAGTTTGCACCCTTACATGTGTGTACATTACTGTACTTATACTTGGGATATTGTTTCTCAACAGGAAAAGTTCCAAAATAGCTGGAGTGCATCTTTAATGGAGACATTTGGCACTAGACCCATTTCATGCTAAATTGTCTATTTCACAGGAGGTGTTCCCAGTCCACTATGGCCCTCGGTATGACACAGCGCTGCAGACACTGGTGTGGGAGTTCCTCTCCAGACTGGAGGAGCTGCTGCCTGTACCAGACCTCACGCAGGTACTGAGGAAAACATCTCTGTTCTAAAAGATTGACGGAACATGGCGTCATGTGGCTCTACAGATGAATTGAATGGTGTTTTTGGTCATTTCAAAACTTGTCTAAAACCTCAAGTGGCTGGTACAATGTATTTGAATTCTTTATTATCATGTATTGCCCTGCTCCTCTTAGACAACAGCATGGCTCGGTGCTGCCCCCTCTGTCCTGGAGGGATGTGGACAGACTGTCTTTGACCCTGAACAACTGAAGACAGTGCTGCAGCACCATCAGCGTCATGGAAACCTGAACAAGAGTAAGTCTCCATCCAGATAATGGCTATGAAGTAAATAGTCAAATTGGACACCGCTTGTATTTTTTACTTGCCAATGTAGGTGAGTTTAACTGATGTTCTCTCCTACCCAGGTCATGTCTCTAAATACACTGCAGATACCATCCTGTCCACACTGTCCCTCCCTCCAAAAATGAGAGTTGTTATTAACTACGAGCCAGACAACTCTGACAATGTGAGGCCATACTCAGATGACGCTGAATGCATAGATAATGGGGTAGAGGTCTGTGAATATGAAGACCACAATGAAATCCTGGATGAAGGCACTGATAGATGTTTGGAGGATCTAGGACTGTCAACATCAGAGGAACAGGAACAAGAGGGTCTGTCACCTGCAGAGACCTCAGTGTTGGTTACTCCAGTACCCTGTGAAGGTAAGGAAAATAAAAATGTCAAACACTCATCCATTGTTTATGAGTAATAAAGTATATGAATTACAATGTGCAAGTAACTGCCAAAATAATGAAAACACTTGAGTAAATGAGGCATACGAAGTAAGCATGTGCTTCCACACAGGTGTGGTTCTTGACTTAATTAAACAATTAGTCACATCATGCTTAGGGTCATGTATATTTTGCCTATCATAGGATGGCAATGCCCCCATCCACAATGCACGAGTGGTAACTGAATGGTTTGAGCATGATAACGATGTTAACTATGTGCCATGGCCATCAGGCACAGATCTCAACCCAATTGAACACTTATGGGAAATTATGGAGAGGTGCCTGAGGTAGCATTTTCCACCACCATCAACAAAGCACAAAATGATGGAATTTATTGTCGAAGAATGGTGTCGCATCCCTCCAATAGAATTCCAGACACTTGTAGAATCTATGCCAAGGTGCCCAACTCCCTTTGAAAACATTTTATATTGGTGTTTCCTTTAGTTTGGCAGTTACCTGTGTAAAAATATGAATCTATATATATATATATATATATATATATATATATATATATATATATATATATATATATATATATATATATATGGTGGTTATGTAATCTTATCTCCTGTATTTTCTCCTTACAGAATTGAACTTGGATCATTCTCTCAACGTAATGGTGAATGCTGACGAGCCATCCCAGGTTCTTACCTGCACTCTGCCTCCATTCTCTCACAGTGAAATGGCCAACCTCTGCAAGGACATCAAGACCGACCAAGTAGAAGAGGACAGAAAGCAGGTTGACGAGAAAGAAGAGGTGGTCAGAAAGGGGGACAAAAAGAGGGTGATCAAACAGGTTGACAAGAAAACAAAGGTGGTCAGAAAGGGGGACAAAAAGAGGGTGATCAAACAGGTTGACAAGAAAACAAAGGTGGTCAGAAAGGGGGACAAAAAGAGGGTGATCAAACAGGTTGACAAGAAAAAAGAGGGATCCCCAGCACCCAAAAACAGGACTCATACATGTGAGTGTGGGAAGGTTTTCAAAAAACCATCACTGCTGACGCTACATATGGGAGTTCACACGATGCCATATCATTGTGACCAGTGTCCCAAGCGATATGCTACTCCTGGGGCTCTGAAAAAGCACCAGCTACTTCACACAGAAGAAAGACCATTTGCATGTGAACACTGTGACCGGGGGTACAGGAGTGCTTATGATCTCAAAGTGCACGTACGCATTCACTCTGGGGAGCGCCGTCACATGTGTACTGTCTGTGGTAAGAGGTTTACCCAGCAGTGTGCACTAGTGAGACACACGCGAATGCATGCTGGGGAGAAGAATTATTTATGTAGCATATGTGGTAAGGCATTCCTTACCTCAGGAGAACTGCGGTTACATACACGAACGCACACAGGAGAAAACCCCCACACCTGTAAACATTGTGGAAAGGGTTTCAAAGTATCATGCCATCTTATGGTTCATCTGCGATCTCACACAGGCGAGCGTCCTTACACCTGCACCCAATGCCCCAAATCTTTCACTACCTCGGACTCTCTTAGAACGCACATATATACTCACACTGGGGAGAAACCTCACCAATGCTCAGAGTGTGGGAAAACATTTACTCAAAGGGGTAATATGGTAAATCATATGAGAAGAGTTCATAGACCGGTTAAGATTCTCCAAAAGTACTCCCAACAGAAAGACAGACAAAGTCTCGTAAAAAAAAAAAAATTGAGAGCAAAAGAAACTATGTCGGAGTTAATTCCATTGTAAATGCTAGCAGTATACACATGATTTTACAGGTCCTCTTTTGTATATCAGATTATCATACCAAAACATGTTTTTCAATAAACTTCTTCAGATTTTATGTCTACACATGATATTCCAGACTACAAATAACGATAATGATTTTAGAAGCGCGATTATGATTGACATTGACCCAATTTAAAACGATTTACACCTCCAGATTCCAGACACTTGTAAAATATGCAGAAACAATGCATCCCCAACTACCTCCCATGGTGTTTTTTTAAATAAAAAATTAATAAAAATATTTCAGCTTTATTTAACCAGGTAGGCAAGTTGAGAACAAGTTCTCATTTACAACTGCGATCTGGCCAAGATAAAGCAGGGAGATCTGAAAACATTCGGCTCAAGAGGTCTTTTTAATTGTGTACACATCTAAAAATGTGGGCACAATCAGAATGTTGAAGAAGATCAGAACTTATGTTAGAGCAAGGTATAAACGGGCTTGATTCAATATGTATTGCAGAAGATTCGCGTTATAGGTCGATTAAAATTGAAAGGCAATGTTACTGTGTTTGCGGAGACTGTGTTCATGGTAAACACTGCATATGTCGACTCAATCGGAAATAACCTTTACATTTGAACACAGATCTTCTGTGATACGGATTGAATCCAGCCATAGTCTATACATTTCTCTCCCAGATCTGCAAAACCAGTGGTCCAGGGTTCAAATCCATCTTTTCTTGTGTGTTGGATTAGTGAGATACACACTATGACTCAACAAATCTGCCAATCCTCAAGTGGCGCATTAGGATTGTTCCAAGACACAAAATCATTTGTGGACAGACAAGATTGTAGCGTCTAATACTCTGTTCCTAATTTCTTTACATTAGGTAATATCATTCATTGAATGAGTCAGCTATGACATAATATTAGTGCTGCAGGACAACACAAGTTCAAATATTGTCTTCATTTGAGTTGAAATCTGCTACAATAGAAATCACCACAAGGACAAACTTTCAACACTGGTCTAAATGTATTAAGCATTTCATATAATAACATCAGTTTATTACAATGATGTCATGGATGTGGCAAAGTCATTTCTCTCAGATGTTTGTGGGGAAAAGGAAGTAGAACATGTCATTCTCATACATGACAGCTCCGTACGACATGTTGGCAGAATTTCCTTCCAATCATTTACTCTTTGGGCTGGTTTCCCGGACATATCGTCAGCCTTGTCCTAGACTAAAAACTGTGTTCACTGGAGATTCTCTATTAAACGTCTTTCTCAATCCAAAACTAGGTTTAAGGCTGTATTTAATCCGTATCGCTGTAGAGCTGCGCCAGTTTCTAAACCCAGACTTCCGGGAACGCTTGCGAAACAGACCAAGCAACCCAGGCTGGGGTTTGAGAAGTCAATGAGAGAAGTGAAAAATTATGAATTAGTTGTTCTCAATTTAAAGGCACAACCTAGCTTCGAGACAATATCTTAAGAAATTGAACATGTTATTACTCCAACCTCGTGAAAGTGAGAAACTGACACGTTTTCATTTTTGAGCCTTTGATTGGAGGCCTGCACATGCGCAGTACGGTGCGAGACGACCGTTAGACCCGATGACGTGTTTCCAACGTTGCCATGACATCGCCTACAAGTGTGGGCAGGTATTTCTTTTGAAGAAGCAGTTTATGCCTACGTTACTGTCTTTGGCTGCATAATAGAAATGTAAAGGTAATGTTCGTGGAGACCGAATTCATGGTAACCACTGCATATGTCGGCTCAATCAGAAATTATATAAACATTTCAATCGCGTTAGAGCGCTACAGATTTAATCCAGCCCTTCATCTGTGTCTGGAAAACCGTTGATTTCAGACATGTTTACGAAGACGGACCCTTAAAAGACTAGAGAGAACACCATACTCAGTTGGTGCAACATTTAAGAACAGTCCTAATAGATGCATAGAGTAGATTAGATTTCAGTGCAGAGTCATTCCATGTCATTTCAGCGAGCAATGACACCCACCATCTCAGATTGTTCAGAAATAGTTTGTTAGAAACAGGTAAGATTGGCATTCCTAAAACATTATGTTATTGAAATAGAATTGAATGAAAATAATGTTTCAGGAATGCTAATCGTATCTGTTACTCACTACAGAAACGATTTCAGAAAAATCTGAGATGTGGGTGTCGAAATCCTCATGTGCTTTTTGAGGTGAAACGACCCTGCATCTTTGGGACTTTATTGGTAGGTTGTGTCTAATAACCACCAAAAGATAGGGTTTTTAAAACCCTAAAAAGTGCCCCATTTGTTTACAGTTTGCATTTCGGTGTCCTCTGACATATGAGTGAATGCACTGGTCTGGGACCAAGACATGCCACCGTAGGAGACAGACCATGCAGTCAGTAATATACATTGTGATAAACATTATACTTCCATACTTATAACTCCACTATCATCCTAAGCCTCCGGTCATCTCAACAATACAAAAACGTCAATGAAACCAAGCCATCAGTGCATGCACCAAGCTGGCCACAGAGTAGCAGGATAAAACAAAAGTTCATTCATATTATCTACAACTATTGTCTTTGTCAGCATTATGCAATATTTTAAATATTGTAAAATATTCCAATACTATGTAGTGATTATCTACAATTCAGTAAGGCATGCTAGTCTCTGCTGTGTACGTTGTTAAGAGCCATTGTTCTTGTGTTAGTGGGTTACAGTTCGGTTACATTTCGGCGACACAGCTCAACCCTTCATGATCCAAACTAGGACATCAATAATACTGAATGGAACGAGCTTCAGGTCAGTCTGTTGACCTTGACGTGCGTCCACCGGCTTTGCTGTTGGTGGGTTCCCTGGTATCAACTAGTCCACAATCAAACAACAACCTCTTATCTCACACAGTCCTCTCTCCACGAGGCTGAAGAGCCACAGAGTGGAGTTCGATCTATTGACAGATACAGTCCAATAACTCTTTTAACAAATTAAGTACATTCAGGTTGACCGCTACCAATCACATTGTCTAACTTGCTTTGGTTCATGTGAGACATCTTTTTAACTTCATAAAAATGATTAGCCATGTAAGACAATATACAAACCCACAATTATTCAAGAGGTTACAAATGAGAAAAGAAAACCACTCAACACAAACAAGGCATTATCTATAAAAACTGTAAGTGGTAAGTACAAATTCTGTAGGCCCTTCCAAAGTAAAAGTGCAACAGTAAACTTACAGCATAATGAAATATTCCAACGATGAAAGTGAGTAACCACATAAATTGCATAATGTAAAATTTTTGCATGTATAATCAATATGAAATGACCAATATTAAGATCCTAGCGAAATGTTTTCTGAGATGTATTCTGCCACCCAGTGGCAGACCAGATTATACAGCTATTGACATCAGTCACAAAAAAAATCACAATCTGATCAACAATTAGTCACTAGACTGCTGTGTTGACCATAAATGGTGCATCGGATCTCTGGAGTATAGCTGCCATGTCTATAAGTATCTGTTATAACAGCCTTTACTGTTCTTAGTCTTTAAAACAGAAAAATACTTATAATGCAGTCAGATATGGCTCTATTAAACAACAAAGGTCTCACACAAGGTGGCCTATCTGTGTAAAATGTGGTTTTCTGACCCATTCTGTTTCTGTAACAAATGGCCAATAGACTTTTGAGACCTCTGTCTTTGTAAATCATGGTTGTCTGAAGATATTTTCATTTCCTCTATATTCGCCTGATCTCAAAGGGACTTTCTTCAGTCTCAACCCCTACAAACATCTGGATTTCCTCATGGTTGTCCAGGGGCAGCAGTTGACTCTTTAGTTAAGTCATCACATGACTGTGATTGTGCACTTTACTAGTCCATCAGCTTGCTATATGAAGGTAACAGAGTGCTAGGTGGTGTTAATACCATATTTCTCACATCTACTCAGTCCTTGTAGATCTTTGAGAGGAAATAGAGAAGTGCACAGAGGTGAGGCTAAAACGTTCTGTTTGAAATTGGGCTTCTGTACCTCAAGGATGCATGACTGTTTGAAAAGCATAGCAAGGACATGGTCGAGCTCTCCAGCTATCTACCAGTGGCAGAACAGCCAAAACGAGGCAAACATTCTAAATCCTATAGTCTTGACAAAACTGTTGGGGGTCTCTGTGTGTTCTCATGGAAGATAGAGGAAACTCAGCAGAGAGAAGGGGAAGGATGGCATTGTGGGAGGACAGGGTGGAGATCAGAGGAGGCTAAGGGGATGAGCTGCCAGCGCAAATGCTCATTCTAATGGTTGTTTCCATGTGTTTGGTACCATTCCATTTATTCCATTCCAGCCATTACATTGAGCCCTTCCTCCTATAGCTCCTCCCACCAGCCTCCTCTGGTGGAGCTCCAATGGAGATAAGAGATGGATCCTCCAGGGGAGAAGCCGACTCAACTCCAGCAGGTCACTGGTGGTAGGCAGCAGAAGGTAAAGGTCAGGGGTCAGACGTAGATGCCCTCAGGGTTGAGGCCTGAAGACACTGGACTCTGCAGAGCTCGGAGGTCACTGGGGAGGAGGCGGGAGGAGCCCAGCCGTTTCAGCGAGCCTGATTGGAGGTCTGGAGAGAGAGGGGAGGAGGAAAGAAGTCTACGTTAAGTCATCAAGAAGTCTACGTTAAGTATTATTTTTTTATTTTAAATTATACTTTTTACTTTCAGGTTGAGCAGTTACTGTGTGGATTAGACTGTGGCGTGACATTACTAGCCAAATAAGAGCTTTCCAAAAACCTGACAAGGTGTACTAACTTCCACTAGGGGGTAGTGTTGGATAATACAATGTTTGAAATGTCTGAGCCCAGATTGGGCAGAAAATCTGACTATGAAACTTTGTAATGCTTGTGTGTACCCGTGTTATTTTCCTGGTCATTGGGCTGGGCTGGTAGAACGGTGACCTTGGTGCCCGTCTGATGGATGAACTGCTGAAGGTTCACCTGTCTCAGCTCCCTGGTCAGCTGCTCCAACTCCTGCTCTTTCTCCTGCAACAAACAACCACTCAGCTAGTCATTTACTTCCCCTGCAGTTTCTACTGTCAGTTCCACTTCCCTGTATACTCTGTTTGTCCACTGATGGGGGCTCACCTGGCCACTCGCGCATAACAAGCAACTTTATAGATTCATACGATGTTTCAAATATTATATTTTTCTCGTGGAATTTTATTCCTTTACATTTAAGGCTATTTTCAGGTGGAATTGTTGCATTGAGAAGAACCTTTAAAATCAGACAGTTTACGGTTACATACATGTTGCAGGTGGTTAAACCCAATAAAGGAGCAGTCATTCTAGGGCCCAGCTAAGGGTAGAGTTGGTTCTAGGGAAAGAGTAATGTGGAAGTAGATCTGCAGTTCTTTTCAGGCCCCAAAATCATCAGTAGTATATAACTCACCACCCGAATCTTTAAAATAACTGTTTTACCTCACGCCCACACTATGGCTGCATTTAGACAGGCAGCCCAATTCTGAGGTTATTTCCACTAATTGGTCTTTTGACCAATCACAACAGATATTTTCACATCAGCTCTTTTTCAGAGCTGATCTGATTGGTCAAAAGACCAATTAGTGAAAATAAGATCAGTATTGGGCTGCCTGTCTAAATGCAGCCTGTGTGGTGTACTCCACCCTGTAAGTAAACGTTACATCATGAAGACTAATAAGAGGCCTCCAAAATGTTCCTACTAAAAACACAGGGCCGTTTTCAATCAAACACAGTAACTCCAAAAACATTCTTCCCAAGCAGTGAGAAACCATGCTTGAATTAATAAACAGTTATGTTTCATTGTAAACATGGTTTTGTCAAGGACATGAATCCAAACGAATATAAATTCAGCGCCAGACGAATGTAAAATATATATATATATATATACAGTACCAGTCAAAGGTTTGGACACACCTTCTCATTCCAGGGTTTTTCTTTATTTTTACTATTTTCTACGTTGTAGAATAATAGTGAAGACATCAAAACTATGAAATAACACATATGGAATCATGTAGTAACATGATTGCATTTCAATTAACAGGTGTCCCTTGTTAAAAGTTCATTTGTGGTTTTCTTTGAATTAATAATGTGTCAGTTGTGTTGTGACAAGGTAGGGGTGGTACACAGAAAATAGCCCTATTTGGTAAAAGACCAAGTCCATATTACAGCAAGAACAGCTCAAATAAGCAAAGAGAAATGACAGTCCATCATTACTTTAAGACATGAAGTTCAGTCAATCCGGAAAAGTTCAAGAACTTTGAAAGCTTCTTCAAGTGCAGTCGCAAAAACCATCAAGCGCTATGATGAAACTGGCTCTCATGAGGACCACCACAGAAAAGTAAGACCCAGAGTTACCTCTGCTGCAGAGGATTTTTTTTTTTTTTTTTTTCACCTTTATTTAACCAGGTAGGCCAGTTGAGAACAAGTTCTCATTTACAACTGCGACCTGGCCAAGATAAAGCAAAGCAGTGTGACACAAACAACAACACAGTTACAAATGAGAAACAAACGTACAGTCAATAACACAATAGAAAACTCTATATACAGTGTGTGCAATTGTAGTAAGATTAGGGAGGTAAGGCAATAAATAGGCCATAGTGGCGAAATAATTACAATTTAGAAATTAAACACTGGAGTGATAGATGTGCAGAAGATGAATGTGCAAGTAGAAATACTGTGGTGCAAACGAGCAAAAAAATAAATAGCAATATGGGGATGAGGTAGTTGGGTGGGCTATTTACAGATGGGCTACGTACAGGTGCAATGATCGGTAAGCTGCTCTGACAGCTGATGCTTAAAGCTAGTGAGGGAGATAGGAGTCTCCAGCTTCAGTGATTTTTGCAATTCGTTCCAGTCATTGGCAGCAGAGAACTGGAAGGAAAGGCGGCCAAAGCAGGAGTTGGCTTTGGGGGTGAACAGTGAAATATACCTGCTGGAGCACGTGCTATGGGTGGGTGCTGCCATGGTGACCATTGAGCTGAGATAAGGCGGGCTTTATCTAGCAAAGACTTATAGATGACCTGGAGCCAGTGAGTTCGGCGACAAATTTGAAGCGAGGGGCAGCCAACGAGAGCATACAGGTCGCAGTGA
The DNA here is from genome assembly GCF_965601325.2 of Salmo salar. Lineage (NCBI taxonomy): Eukaryota > Metazoa > Chordata > Actinopteri > Salmoniformes > Salmonidae > Salmo > Salmo salar. The sequence goes on from NC_138297.1 coordinate 53,757,565, forward strand.
TGGGTAGTATATGGGGCTTTGGTGACAAAACGGATGGCACTGTGATAGACCGCATCCAATTTGCTGAGTAGAGTGTTGGAGGCTATTTTGTAAATGACATCGCCGAAGTCAAGGATCGGTCATTTTTACGAGAGTATGTTTGGAAGCATGAGTGAAGGATGCTTTGTTGCGAAATAGGAAGGCGATTCTAGATTTCATTTTGGATTGGAGATGCTTTTTGTGAGGCTGGAAGGGGAGTTTACAGTCTAACCAGACACCTAGGTATTTGTAGTTGTCCACATATTCTAACACGGAACCCAAATCGGCTGCGCGCGTGCGCCATCGTGCATAAATGTATTTTGTCCACCCACACCAAACGTGATCATGACACACAGATTGAAATATCAAAACAAACTCTGAACCAATTACATTAATTTGGGGACAGGTCAAAAAGCATTAAACATTTATGGCAATTTAGCTAGCTAGCTCGCACTTGCTAGCTAATTTGTCCCATTTAGCTAGCTTGCTGTTGCTAGCTAATTTGTCCTGGGATATAAACATTGAGTTGTTATTTTACCTGAAATGCACAAGGTCCTCTACTCCGACAATTAATCCACACATAAAATGGTCAACCGAATCGTTTCTAGTCATCTCTCCTCCTTCCAGGCTTTTTCTTCTCTGGACTTTATATTGCGATTGGCAACTATCATAAATTAGGTGCATTACCGCCACTGACCTCGTTCGTCTTTCAGTCACCCACGTAGGTATAACCAATGAGGAGATAGCACGTGGGTATCTGCTTCTATAAACCAATGAGGAGATGGGAGAGGCGGGACTTGCAGCACAATTTGCATCACAAATAGAACTGACTTGTATTTTATCCCTTGGCAACGCAGACGCTCGTTGGCGCGCGCGAGCAGTGTGGGTGCAATAATTGAATAATATAGATCTTTAAATTTATTTTGCAACGCTCGAGTACGCGACGTAAGCGGTGTAGTCATGGTATAAGTCAGAACTGTCCAGAGTAGTGATGCTAGACGGGCGGGCGGGCGCGGGCAGCGATCGGTTGAAGAGCATGCACTTAGTTTTGCTTAAGAGCAGTTGGAGGCCACGGAAGGAGTGTTGTATGGCATTGAAGCTCGTCTGGAGGTTTGTTAACACAGTGTCCAAAGAAAGGCCAGAAGTATACAGAATGGTGTCGTCTGCGTAGAGGTGGATCAGAGAATCACCAGCAACAAGAGCGACATCATTGATGCATACAGAGCAAAGAGTCGGCCCGAGAATTGAACCATGTGGTACTCACATAGAGACTGCCAGAGGTCCGGACAACAGGCCCTCCGATTTGACACACTGAACTCTATCAGAGAAATAGTTGGTGAACCAGGCGAGGCAGTCATTTGAGAAACCAAGGCTGTTGAGTCTGCCGATAAGAATGCAGTGATTGACAGAGTCGAAAGACTTGGCCAGGTCAATGAATACGGCTGCACAGTATTGTCTTTTATCGATGGCGGCTATGATATCGTTTAGGACCTTGAGCGTGGCTGAGGTGCACCCATGACCAGCTCGGAAACCAGACTGCATAGTGGAAAAGGTACGGGGGGATTCGAAATGGTCGGTGACCTGTTTGTTAACTTGGCTTTCGAAGACTTTAGAAAGGCAGGGTAGGATAGATATAGGTCTGTGACAGTTTGGGTCAAGAGTGTCACCCCCTTTGAAGAGGGGGATGACCGCGGCAGCTTTCCAATCTTTAGGGATCTCAGACAATACGAAAGAGAGGTTGAACAGGCTAGTAATAGGGGTTGCAACAATTGCGGTGGATAATTTTAGAAAGAGAGGGTCTAGATTGTTTAGCCCAGCTGATTTGTAGGGATCCAGATTTTGCAGCTCTTTCAGAACATCAGCCATCTGGATTTGGGTGAAGGAGAAATGGGGGAGGCTTGGGCAAGTTGCTGTGGGGGGGTGCAGAGCTGTTGACCGGGGTAGGGGTAGCCAGGTGGAAAGCATGGCCAGCCGTAGAAAAATGCTTATTGAAATTCTCGATTATCGTAGATTTATCAGAGGTGACAGTGTTTCCTAGCCTCAGTGCAGTGGGCAGCTGGGAGGAGGTGCTCTTATTCTCCATGGACTTTACAGTGTCCCAAAACTTTTTGGAGTTAGTGCTACAGGATGCAAATTTCTGTTTGAAAAAGGTAGCCTTTGCTTTCCTAACTGCCTGTGTATATTGGTTCCTAACTTCCCTGAAAAGTAGCATATTGCGGGAGCTATTCAATGCTAATGCAGTATGCCACAGGATGTTTTTGTGCTGGTCAAAGGCAGTCAGGTCTGGAGTGAACCGAGGGCTATATCTGTTCTTAGTTTTTTTTTTTATTGAATGGGGCATGCTTATTTAAGATGGTGAGGAATGCACTTTTAAAGAATAACCAGGCATCCTCTACTGACGGAATGAGGTCAATATCCTTCCAGGATACCCAGACCAGGTCGATTAGAAAGGCCTGCTCGCTAAAGTGTTCTAGGGAGCATTTGACAGTGATGAGGGGTGGTCATTTGACCACAGACCCATTACGGACGCAGGCAATGAGGCAGTGTTCGCTGAGATCCTGGTTGAAGACAGCAGAGGTGTATTTAGAGGGCAGGTTGGTCAGGATGATATCTATGAGGGTGCCCGTGTTTACGGATTTAGGGTTGTACCTGGTAGGTTCCTTGATAATTTGTGTGAGATTGAGGGCATCTAGTTTAGATTGTAGGACGTCCAGGGTGTTAAGCATATCCCAGTTTAGGTCACCTAACAGTACAAATTCTGAAGATAAATGGGGGACAATTAATTCACATATGGCGTATAGGGCACAGCTGGGGGCTGAGAGGGGTCTATAACAAGTGGCAACAGTGAGAGACTTATTTCTGGAAAGGTGGATTTTTAAAAGTAGAAGCTCGAACTGTTTGGGCACAGACCTGGATAGCATGACAGAACCCTGCAGGCTAACTCCACCCCCTTTGGCAGTTCTATCTTGGCGGAAAATGTAGTTGGGGATGGAATTTGGGGAATTTTTGGTGGCCTACCTAAGCCAGGATTCAGACACGGCTAGGACATCCGGGTTGTGCTAAAGCAGTGAATAAAACAAAACTTGGGAGGAGGCTTCGGACGTTAACATGCATGAAACCAAGGCTTTTACGGTTACAGAAGTCAACAAATGATAGTGCCTGGGGAATAGGAGTGGAACTAGGGGCTACAGGGCCTGGGTTAACCTCTACATCACCAGAGGAACAGAGGAGGAGTAGGATAAGGGTACGGCTAAAGGAACTGGTCATCTAGTGCGTTGGGGAAAGAGAATAAAAGGAGAAGATTTCTGGGCGTGGTAGAATAGATGCAAGGCATAATGTACAGACAAGGGTATGGTAGGATGTGAGTACAGTGGAGGTAAACCTAGGTGTTGAGTGACGATGAGAGAGGTTTCGTCTCTGGAGGGACAAGTTAAGCCAGGTGAGTTCATTTTGAGTGGGACTGAAGGCTCTACAGTGAAATAAAACAGTAAAAAAGGATAAGTTCATTAGACTTAACTGCATCTCAGATTGCAGCCCAAATAAATGCTTCACAGAGTTTAACTAACAGACATCTCAACATCAACTGTTCAGAGGAGACTGCATGAATCAGGCCTTCATGGTCGAATTGCTGCAAAGAAACCACTTCTAAAGGACACCAATAAGAACAAGAGACTTGTTTGGGCCAAGAAACACGAGCAATGGACATTAGATCAATGGACATCTGTCCTTTGGACTGATGAGTCCAAATTTGAGATTTTTGGTTCCAACCGCTGTGTCTTTGTGAGATGCAGAGTAGGTGAATGGATGATCTCCACATGTGTGGTTCCCACTGTGAACCATGGAGGAGGAGTGATGATGTGGGGGTACTTTGCTGGTGACACTGTCTGTGATTTTATTTAGAATTCAAGGCACACTTAACCAGCATGGCTACCAAAGCATTCTGCAGCTATACGCCATCCCATCTGGTTTGCGCTTAGTGAAACTATAATTTGTTTTTCAACAGAACAATGACCCAACACACCTCCAGTCTGTGTAAGGGCTATTTGACCAAGAAGGAGAGTAATGGTGCTGCATCAGATTACCTGGCCTCCACAATCACCCAACCTCAACCCAATTGAAATGGTTTGGGATGAGTTGGATCGCAGAGTGAAGGAAAAGCAGCCAACAAGTGCTCAGCATATGTCGGAACTCCTTCAAGACTGTTGGAAAAGCATTCCAGGTGAAGCTGGTTGAGAGGATGCCAAGAGTGTGCAAAGCTTTCATCAAGGGAAAGGGTGGCTACTTTGAAGAATATAAAATATGTTTTAATTTGTTTAACACATTTTTGGTTACTACATGATTCCATATGTGTTATTTCATAGTTTTGATGTCTTCACTATTATTCTACAATGTACAAAATAGTACAAATAAAGAAAAACCCTTGAATGAGTAGCTGTGTCCAAACTTTTGACTGGTACTGTATATGTTCCAGATATTATGCAGCCCTGTAAAATGGGCTTACGTGTCTTACTTCATTATAATTTTTTCTGCAAAGGTATCACAGTATAATCACCGTCATCCATTTTACATAAGGTGTTTGTATGTCTTCCAATCAATGATAAATGTTGTTTTCAACCCTATTTTACAAAAGGTGTTTGTTTATGTACATCATGTTTTGTTTTCAAAACCATTATGAATCAATGGTAATTTTTAGTATGGCACTTCTCTCTCTACTGCTTCTGAACATGTTTCATCCCTTAGGTCTTCATCAGCGAAAGCACATAGGATGGTAGATTGCAGTGTGCAGTCTCCAGCACCTTCCTAAAACGCTGAATTTGTGTATGTACAATCACTGTTTTCCTATACATTTTTCCTTCTACCAAAGCTGACCTGTAGTTTCTTGCTGGACTGTCCCAGTGAGCGGTCCACAGCCCTGCAGCTGCTCTCCAGCTGCACTCTGTGTTGAACCTGCTGCTCCAGCTCTGCCCTGACCTTCCCCAGCTGGGCCCGGGTCTCCTCCTCGTCCACCTGCCTGCTCTGCTCAGTCTCCTGCTCCAGGCCAGCCTCCATGCCCTGGATACGGGTCAGGTACTCCCCCAGCCGGGCTTCGCACTCCCGCACCCGTCCAATCAGCTCCTGGAGCTGCTCTCTCAGCTGCCGCTCGCTCTCCTGCTCGATCTGCAGCTCGTTCAGCCAGAACTCCTCCTCGGACATCTCCACCTCGTTCCTCCGCAGCTGCTGCTCCAGACGTGCCAGCTCCTCCTCCAGCACGCCGACGTCCTCCTGACCCTCAACGCACATGCCAATATCACCGCTCTCCCAGCCGTGTAGCTCTACCTCACAGCCCTGCAGCCGGCTCTCCAGTAGCTGGAGCTTGTCCTTCTGCAGCTGGACCAGGCGCACCAGCTCCCGGGCTGGACTGAGGGGCACAGACACCACCCCCCTGCCCTGGTTCAGTGCTCTCTGTTGCTGCTTGGCCTCGGCATCTCTGCCCTTCCCAAAAATATCCCTCAAGCCCTTGGCCCCAGCCGTGAAGGTGAGGGACTTACGCTTGGGCTCCCGACGCTTGAGCGAGCGGTCATTGGCCGACGGGTGCAGCTTGGCCAGAGGAGGCAGGCTCTGGCGGTAGAGGCCGCGCTCGGGCACACGGGATGAGCCGTCGGAGTTGGGACGTTCGCTGAGGGAAGGGCCGGTGCGCTGGAGAACCAGCTGCACGTCGCTGGCATACTGGCCCCACATGTTGAGGGACACCACAGGGTTTTCATGCGGGGCCAAGTGACGTTCCGTCTCCCGCCATCTCTCGATCAACGTGTACCTGCCAGTACGCCCTGCAAAAAGAGTGAAATAATGATTTGATCAGATTAATTAATTGGAGCATTACTAAGTAATTGGGCTTAGATAACCAGTAGTCACACGGCAACGTTGTTTGCTATTTCTTGCCACATACCAGCCGGTGACCAGTTACATACAGACCAGTAGCTAGACTACACTCTGCAGTAGCAGCAGATTACAGACATCATCTACCATTGACTTTGTCATTGTTATTCCCTCCTGCATTCAGAAACACAGCCCCAACCCTAATCTGAACTCTGTACCTCCGCTAAGAATAGGGAAACTCTATGGAAGAACCATTCACAATTACCCCACTTGCTTTCAGACCCAGTTTATTGGGTGGGCACTGTGCAGAGTTTTCAGAGTAATGGGTTGTTTTTTCTAGGAAGAACCCAACAGGGATTTCTCTATTCAAATATAGGAGCAGTTGTTCAGTTCCCATTCATGCTAGGATTGGAGTAAGGCTCAATAAAATTCCTTGACCCAAATCTGTGTGTGTGTGTGTTCTGCTACAGTTAAGAGCACAAGCCACAGTCTTTCCCCTCTCAACAGCAGAACCCCTATGAAAGGAACACAGTCACTACAGTTGAATCTGGCTGAAGGCCTTTCACATCAAAGTACCCTGGGCCAGACAAAAGACTGAACACATACAAAAGAGGACCATAACTCCTGTACTGTTGATGAAAAGTCACAGCATTTAGCTGTTAGTCCTACAATCATGCACTTACTGTGCATGGATCACAATCGAATAGCATGTACAAATCCAATGGATTCATTTAACCCTTACATTTAACCCTTGCCAGTATGAACTGAAAACAGTATGAAATGACAGCAGTATGAAATGAAAACAGTATGAGCTGACAGCAGGGTATTGTCGGGCTGAGCCATACTCATGGCTGTACAGAACATCTCCATAATGCAAAAGAGGTGAACCTTTAAAAGTGGCTCCATGCTGGTTCTACAGCTATTTCTCCCTAGAAGCGGTGGGAACAGACAGCTTCTTTCAATCTTATTTTGTTGCCTCTACATGTGGGCTGAGGTAATAGCTTCTCATACATAAATGCGGTATCATTATGGGAACACAATCCAGTCATCATGTAGTTCTCCTCAGCAAGCATCTCAATGACATCTATGAATCATCCCACCACAGCTCATCTTGATTCTCTCAATCTCTGTTCACTCCCAGTCAACTCTCATCTTAATTCTCACAATCTCTGTTCACTCCCAGTCAACACTCATTTTGATTCTCACAATCTCTGTTTACTCCCAGGTCAACGCTCATCTTGATTCTCTGTTCACTCCCAGTCAACTCTAATCTTGGTGCACTCCACCATCTTTAGCATCTCTCAGAAACGGACTGTCAAATATGCTGCATGCACTGTGGATGCGTGTCCTGCAAAAGGATCCATTCGCACACGGAGTGTGGTAAGGCTTAAAGGGGTACAGTAGTTCACTTTAGTTTAATCTTACTTTCAATTTATCCCTTGAACTATCACTTTAATAAAAAAGAAAATTTTGGGGGGGGGGGGGGATTGGACAATATTGCAGGATGGATTGACTCACCAATGGCCTGGGCCAGGGCAATGACCACCTCCTGGCACGTGGTGAGCTCTGTGACGCCACATACGATCCGCTGCACTCCATCCACCCACACTTTCAGCTCCATGGCTCTCATTGAGGGGGTGTCGTCATTCCTCCTCCACACAAAGGGGGCGCTACACAGGATCTCTCCAGCAGTCTATAGAACAGAGAGACTGTCAAATGCTGGGTTTACTATATTGCTCTGTGAGTTTACTGTATTCCAAAATGCACACACACAAACACTGAAATACAGAGACTCACAAACAATGCTAAATTATCCATCTTGCTCAGTAGGCCTAGCTTAAAAATGTACACATCAGAGGTTCTGGGAAATTGCAACTTTCTTGTGACTACCAGTGAGATGAGACAGCAAAGAAGATGCCAGTTCATTGATGCGAATTAAACCACTCAACATCGCCCGTATCGCTATCAAAACGGGGGGGGGGGGGGGGCAGAAACCTTGCTCTCGTGTCTTATTGCTTTGTCATATTCCTCTCCCATTACTGCTACAGTCAACATTGGCAGCCATAGAGTTCCATAGAATCAGAGCATTGCATTTCCAAGCTGATGCAGGTTACATGGATAGAAAAAGGCTTATAAATGAAAACTGCACACTCTCAACAATTAGAAATCTGTTGCTGCACTACATGCACTTAAAAGCTACTTTAGGAGTCCCTCTGTAGCTACTACCAAGGACGAAGGAGAAACTTCAGCAGAAGTTCAGTTACAGTTTCTGGTTTTGAGGTACACATTTAATCATTGGAATAATCGGTTTAATGCAGTGTCTGACAGTCTGTCTCGAAGGCCCTATCTGACGATGGCGGTTCTATTTGGTAATGCCTACGGGAAAGCTTTCTCTGGTCGCTTGCATGAGGAACCCTTTAAACTGCTGACACAATCACCTTAGCTGAAAGGCAATCATTACAGACCTGGCAAGGCATCGGGCAGACGCAACAGTGCAGATCTGAACCGCCAGCCTCCCGGGCCAGGGAAACACAGATGCCCGGAGTTTAAGCGTAATTTTTTATCCCTCTCACGGAACGGCCCTCCGTTTTCCTGTTTCGTCCCATTATCCACTTTCTGATCCTTAACTCCCTAATGACACGTGAGGCGGCAACAGCTCCCTTGCCTCTTTAAGCATCTTCATCACACCTGCTGCCAACCTCACAACAATTCCCTGTCACGTTCCCTCTGGTTCGACACCATCCTGCCGCGGGTATCCCTCCGAGACGCCTCTGGTTACTGAGGCCTTCCCTGACTGAGCTAGCTGTTCAGGGGCACCACGCTATGTATACAGGCCTTTGGACTCCCGGAGGCAGTGTTGTGTTGCACTGGGAACTGGCAGAGTGATTTGTAACTATAGACAGTTACTGCAGAATCTCCAGGCCAGAGCCGCCTGGTAACTGGCTGTAAATAGGGCCATTCCCATGCTGCACACAGCCCAGGGGTAGGAGAGAGAGGTGCAGGCTGCCAGGTGTTAAGTGTTCACATGGAAATTGTATTTTGGGTGGCAGAGGAGGTAAGGATATGGGATTATATGATACAATGTAGAAGTATGGTGTTTTTCCAATCTAATAAATTCCATTCCTCAAGCATTTGATAAGATCATAAAAATACCCTTTGTGGAATACTGAGAAATATGGATTGGGGTATAGAATCTTTAACCACAGGACCTCTGAAGGCAGGGGCTGGGTGTCAGACTGAGGAGCTCCCTGTGAGATTCTCTCTCCATCCTCAACATCTGTCACGTGTTAAGTATAACTGAAACCACCCTTCTTCGACTGAGAGCCTCGATGGAAAAAGAAGCTTGACTACTAAGGATGAAATTATTTCACAAGGGTGAAATTGTGGTGTACATATTGGGCAGGGGAAGTAGACGGGGGTCCGGGGTGTCCTCCCAAAAATGCAAAACAAAGAGCAAATGTATCCAACAAATGTGTAGTCACAAGCTTGATGTAGTCATTGTGTGCTATGAATATGGGAACAAATACATCACTTTCTACTACTTTAACACACAAGTGAATTTGTCGCAATACTTTTGCTCCCCTAAAATGGGACTACGTACAAAAAGTGCTGTAATTTCTAAACGGTTCACCCGATATGGATTAAAATACTCTCAAATTAAAGCTGACAGTCTGCACATATGGAATTCCATAAGTGTTATTTCATAGTTTTGATGTCTTCACTATTATTCTACAATGTAGAAAATAGTACAAATAAACCCTTGAATGAGTAGGTGTCCAAACTTTTGACTGGTGCTGTATATTTTTTTATATGCTCTGATTCTATAGGATTGGCTGGCTGCCAATATTGACTGTTGCAGTAATGGGAGAGGAATATGACAAAGAAATTAGATACTAGAGCAGAGTTTCTCAGACTCGGTCCTGGGGCCCCATCTGGGTGCATATTTTGGTCTCCTTTGGCAGCACCCGTACACAGGGACTACAAAATGTATGAATTTGCATTTAGATCATAGTTATTTCTTCAATGCTAAAGTATTTGTTTGGGGTGAATATCAACAGTCATGGTTCTTTGGTGAATCATGTATAAATGTCATCTGACTCAGAAAACTCTTCAAAGTGGCTTTGTAGAAAACATCTGTCTTTCATCAGAATATTGATGTAACTTTGGATGCCTAATGCCTTAATAGATGTTATTGAACAATGTGAAATACATAATCAATTATCATCAACGTATCAAAATACGCTGTAATGATGACACAACATTGCTAATCAACTACAGTACTATACTGTTACTGTCTTAATGCCAATTGACACTCAATCATAGTTCTGACCCGAGTTGAACAAACAAAGACTACATACACACAATATTGTGTGTTCCTAATTACCAAGAGGACATGGTATGGACACATCTATGAGAATATTTGTGCTGAAGTTATTCGCCCCTCCATCGTAAGATTATCACTTAGTACTGGGTATTAGGCAACCTGATGCAAGCACTGCCTCAGAATTGGCAGTGGAGAAACTTGAGCCCTTGAGCGTCATTTAGCCTACTTACAGTGTTTGAATACTACACAGACTAATTAGTATAGCTACATGCATAAAACATTTGATAGTGTGTTTACCTTAATACCTCAATTCTGGTGGTACCACTACCAAATTCACTTTCAGTCAGGAGTGGGAAATCTGGACTTTTCTTCAGTACAGACCTACCTTGACCATAACTAAATCATGGCGCCAGTCTAAAGGGCAAGAGATTGTGAAGCACGATGAGCACATGGCTGAAGCCTGCTTTCCCTGACAGCTGAGGGGCTACTGTATCTACAGTTTACCCAGGAAGGGTGGCCGTCTGGCCTGGCCTCCACTGAAAACCTGGAGCTAAACTTAGGGTTCCCTTTAGCCTGGCCCTCTATTCAACATGCATTCTCTCCGTGCCTTGAAGACGGGGGGAGGGGAAGGACTCTACTGCACAGTAAGATCACAGAAGAGTGAAAGGTCGGCAGTTTTGCAAAGATTCGCAGGAGAGAAAACGTAAGAATAGAAGTGGCTGTGGTTGAGCCACATAATAAATTGTTATTTGATATCATGATGTTGCCTGTTATTAAGTTTAGTTATTTATTTAGTAAATAGGAAATCCAAATACTATACTAATCCATTAAAAGTACAGTTGATAAAATAAACAGATATTATTCCAGATTTTCCACTGGTAAAACCAAAGAGGAACCTGAGTGATAGACCAATGCACTACGGCGAGAACTTTAAAGCGTCCAAGGATGTGTTCACAGACGGGGGGGTTGTTCTAACAAGTGGTACACAAACAAAGAAGCATGCTGACGAGGGGACCGCCCACATTGGAAGCGCTGGCATGACTGGATGCAAACAATATCTCGCCATGGCAACTAGCCCCTGGATTTGTAAGGCCCCAACAACGCTGACCGGATTGGTTGGCTCAGCCCTGCGAAAGAACAAACACTCACTGGCAATTAGGAAATAATCCATGTTTTTCTGTCACTTCACATTTTTTCTACAATATGGTCAGAGTGGAGTGGACTAGACTATGGATAAGCATAAACTCTCTTTATCAAAGCTAGAGGTAACAGAGTTCCTCTGTGCAGGTTTTGTCTGGTTAAAATGAGTTTTTTAAACAATACAGGAGGGGAAAAGTGGTGCAGCGGATGACATTGAACATAATGACATCATTCAGCATTTTTACTCCATGTCAGCAATTGATGACCGTCACAGTTACATACTCATCACGCACACACACACACACACACACACACACACACACACACACACACACACACACACACACACACACACACACACACACACACACACACACACACACACACACACACACACACACACACACACACACACACACTTGCAGAATCATAGACAAAAACACAGCCACAGCAACGGACAATAAAAACAAAGCTACATTTTCTGGGCTGGCTTGGTGGGGTCTTGGTGTGAGTCTGATCCCCTAGAGGATATAGTTTGTAAGGGGCCGAACAGAGCCCTCTTGAAGCTAGAATCCGCAGTTGAAACAAAGTGTCACACCGCCTCGGTTTTGGTAAAAAGCTGAGGGATGGGCCTGGACGAATGTAACCACCCTCAAATTCATAGGGTTATGGATGCAAGGACTGACCACCCATGTTATAAACATTATAGTTTTAACCATGTTGAGGCTATACAGTGTTTGTTTACATTGGAGCAAAAAAGTGTATATCTTTGGTTATGATGGGGTAGGACAATTGAACTAAGCTCATGAGGCACTTCTAAGTTATATTCTTCAGGGATCAATGGGTGTCTTCAGAAAGATTTCATATCCCTTGACTTATTCCACATTTTGTTCTTACAGCCGGAATTTAAAATGGATAGATATAGATAATAGATTTTTTTCTCACCCATCTAAACACAGTTTCCTATAATGACAAAGTAAAAACATGTTTTCAGAAATGTTTGCAAATGTATTGACTATGAAATAAAGAAATATAAAATTTACACAAGTATCAATACATGTTAGAATCACCGTTAGAAGTGATTACAGCAGTGAATCTTTCTGAGGAAGTCTATAAGAGCATTGCACACCTGGATTGTACAACATTTGCAATTTTGTTATCCTGACAAACTCCCTTGTCCTTAACGATTACAAGCAACCCATAACATGATGCAGCCACCACTATGCTTGAAAATATGGAAAGTGGTTGTATTGGATTTACCCCAAACATAACACTTTGTATTCAGGACATAAAGTTAATTGCAGTATTACATTTACTGCCTTTTTTCCAAACAGGATGCATGTTTTGGAATATTTCCTTCTTTTCAATGTCAATTAAGTTAGTATTGTGGACAGTGGCATGTATTCATGAATGCCAAGGGAAGCCAGGATTCCCCCCAAAAATGTACCTATAAAAAAACAAATGAATTTATCTTTTGCCTCTCTGTGTTTCATACTTTTTCTACAATTCGCAAGAGTCTAAATGCATCTCACCAGAGAAAGGATCCGAGCGAGCGAAACAGCGCCCCTCTGCCTGTGTAGGCCATCTGTCTGATGCTGTCTGGTCAAAAATAGTATGACATTGTTGCCGCCGTAGCGTTGAATGCAAGGGAAGCCAGCGAGCATTTGGCCTCCCTTGATAGAAGAAAAGTATAAAATAATAGCCAATCAGCGTTGCGCTAAACTGAGTGAGCTCAAATATGAATGGTCCTGGCGCACCAAAAAAAAAAAGAGTGTGAAGGGAAGCCAGTTTGGATTTGACTTCACGCCTACACTCTTAGAAAAGAAAGGTGTTATCTAGAACCAAAAAGCATTCTTCGGCTGTCCCCATAGGAGAACCCTTTGAAGAGCCCCTTTTGGGTCCAGGTATAACCATTTTTGTTCCAGGTAGAACCCTTTTGGGTTCCACATAGAACCTTTTCCACAGAGGGTGGAAAAGGGTTCTATGTGGAGGAGTGCATCACATCGAGAGAAATTCGTGATTGACAGAAACAACTTGAATTGTTGCATCTTGTGTCGTTTTCCTGAATTAGTCATGGATGGAGGTAGGAATTTGGACTTGTGGTTTTACTTAATTCTCCATAATGGCCAATAATGGCGATTCTGATCCAACCATAAATGTATACATTGTGCCCCTGGACTGAGAGGATGGAAGTTCAATATGTAGATAGATGTAGAAGGCTAATGTTAACTAGCTAACATTGCCCATGAAAGGAAGTTAGGCTGGCGAGCAATCATTTTAGCAAGGTAGCCTAGGACAACAAAAAATAAAAGCATGTACTGTATGACAGAGGGTGAGGGTAGGCTGAGTCAACATGTTTTTTCTGCTCGCATGCTCGCACAAACACACAAAACAAAATCTGAACCATGGACAACCACATCAGATGTTGATTGGACTAAATATTTTTTTGTGTATTAGACTAAGCATAGGTGATTTGATGATGTTGAAATGTTGAAGTTGATGGTGCTGGAATATTGATGGTGCTGGAATAGTGGAGGCAGCTCCTGTTTTCTTTGCTACTTGCGGTAACACTCCATGGTTGTAAATCAATAGTTGTTAAGTAGTCTGAAAATTTCAGAAACAATTTGCTTGACCATGCTGTAGTTCATGCAACTGTTTTTTACATGCAATTTGCTTTGTGGACTTCACCGGACAGAGGTTGCTCCCTGGTTTTGTGATGAAACAAAAGTGTGGTTTAATTTATTCTACCACTGTGTCTTCTTATTGTCCCGGCCTTAGGCCTATATATCACGGCAGCAATGCATATGAACTAACAGGTTATAAAGCAAACAACGCAATTATCACAACACATAGGTTGCAATATGGCATTTTGTTCTGGCTTGGCTTCCCAGTGATTTTACCCACACACCGCTATCGACTGCGGAGTAACTACAATGTTGTTGATCCATCCTCCGTTTTCTCTGATCACACTCATTAAACTCTGTAGCTGTTTTAAAGTAACCATTGGCCTCATGGTGAAATCCCTGAGTGGTTTCCTTCCTCTCCAGCAACTGAGTTAGGAAGGACGCCTGTATCTTTGTAGTGGCTGAGTGTATTGATACACCATCCAAAGTGTAATTAATAACTTCACCATTATGTGTAGGCCAGTGACACAAAATCTCAATTTAATACATTTTAAACTCAGGGTGTAACACAACAAAATGTGGAAAAAGTCAAGGGGTGTGAATACTTTCTGAAGGCACTGTATATCTTTAATGTAGAAGTCCAAAAAATGGATGTAGCAAGTAAGGATTCTAGATGTCATTTACCAGCTCTCCATTGCAGAGAGTTTATCAGCCTAATTGTGCTGACATTTTTTGCCTGTATTTTATACTAATTGTTGGTATGGTGACGATGCCTTCATGCTTCTGAAACCAAGCCAAGGGAACTCTGTCCTTTGAAACAGCTAATAGAAATGTCAAAGTGGGTGGCTAGTCTTTCAAGTGTGAAAAACTGGAAATGTCAAGATTATACCTCAATTTTACCCTTGGATAAAGTGACATTTCATTTTGAAGCAAAGATGGTTTGGAATTAAAACGTGTAAAATGTCTGACTCATTCCACCAGAGCGAGAGGAAGGCCTAAACAGACGATTGATGTTAGGGTGCTGTACTGGAAATAAAATGGATAGTATTGTTGATTGGCAGTCGGCATCGTCAGTCATTTGTCAAATATCTCCATCCCCAACCGTTGCATTCTTCCCAAGACATGCCATATTCAACAGGTGAGATTTTCCCAGGTAAGCCCCTCAGCAGGAGGACCACAGACTTGTCCCACTCTCTGCCAGTCTAAAATTACATTTAATTTCACTTAATCTGACGCCAGTTTTACTGAGTACAGACGGATCCCCGGGCAGCCAAAATCACTTCATTTCCTGGTGACATACTGTAGGTTGGAATAATGAACCAGGCAGAGATGAACTACTATTGACCCAGTTCGGAGGCTGGGAAGCTAGCTGCAGATAGCAGGCATGGCATCGCAAACAACATGGCATTGGCAGAGGAGTTCCTAGGATGGGCTCGCCTGGAATTATATCACTGACATTTCCCAAAATGTCCCGAAAACTGGGTGTTTACAACACCTGTTACAACACCTTTTAACCACGTGACTGACATTTCTTACTTACAATACCTGAAACTTGAGCCTAGACTTACCTTTCCAGCAGCATATGCAGCTAATTTTGTTTTTAACTTATATAACAGGGAGCTTCACCAAACAGCCAGTTTTGGTCTCTCTCGTGCCCTTTAAGACCGATGGAGGAAGGAAGAAAGGAATTCAGCTCCTTTGGACCGAATCAGCTAGTCTGATCAGTAGTTCCAAATGCCTCACTGTCATCAGATTTTAAAGAGGTTCAGTTTATAATGAAGGCAGGCAAGGACGTTAAGTGAGCCTTCACATATGGTCAACTAATGTTAAAGCTGATGCTTAGTTTTAAAATTCATAGCGAGCCAATATGAGAAAAAAAAGGAAACGATATGCACTTTGCCACACAGAGAGCTGTCAGTTTTGTTAGAATCAGGGGAGATTATTATTAGTAGTAGATTGGTAGCCTTACACTCAGTTAAGAGAAGTTCATTTAAAGTCACCCAGTGAGGTTAATGAGGAAAAAATTTACTGCGCCGTTGTGGTGACTCACTGGGCACAGCGAGAGTCTATTTCCTGATCTCATTCAGCTGGAAATGACTGAGCAAATGCTGCTCCAAGAACAATTCTAGCCCTTAGCTGTTCATCTATAGTTGGAAAAGATTAACTTTCAAATCAATTGGGTTATATAGGCTTCAACAGTTTCCAAATATAAAATGACCTTCCCTAGTAGGCCTTTGCTTGACAGATCACAGGATGCTTGAATGAGCTCACTCAGATGTTGCGTAGTTGGACTGACAGGGTGGTACTGGCTAGTCTTGCTTGGCCAGATTTACTAGATGACTTTACCTGAAGATTGGAAGATTTTGCCTTTTGTTTTGGAAGGGTTCAGTACATGCTTAGAACATTGCGCTTTGGAAGGGTTGAGTACAAAGAAGAGACACATGGTAGAGCTCCACGTGACCAAGTGTGGCTGTCCAGATCTCTAACTCTGTCTGCTCTGAAGGGGGGGGGGGGGGGGGGGGTACAGGATTAGTGCCTCATGGAATAATTGAAGGGAAAGACTGCAGCTTCTATTGAATCTCAATTTCAGCAGACCAGGGGTAGTTCAACAGGACACGATATGAAGTATCTTCAAGTTAAAACACAAAATGTGCCTTCTACTGATGCTGCTACTTATACAACAGTCTGGTGGTCTACTGTAGTCGGCAGACATTATCAAAACCATATCTTCCACTACTGATGACAATACCAGCGTAAAAACAAAATCGTTTTTTTAATCCGCATGTTTGGTTCATAACGTTTTTTTTTTTTTAATAAATGCACAGCCGCCTTTTCCAGTTCTAAGGCCAACCTTAACCAAGAGGAATAGTCAACTAAGACACATGGCTAAATCAGCTCACTCTGTTGGTCACATGCTTAAATCCCATCACTCAGGATGGCGCTCCTAATCATCTTCCACTGCATCGCTCCTAGTGAGAAAATGTGGAGACTCAAAGGTTGAACATAAGCAGCTTGGGGAGAGCAATAAGCTGTTAACCCTGTAAGAAGAGGAGCTTATGTTGACAACAGGGGAAGGAGAAAGCCAAGTAGTAGTAAACAAGCCACAGCATGCAATCTGTCATGTGTTTTCACAAGTTCATCTGAGTTCTCAATAGTCCTTTTAGTAACGGTTGTAACAAGGCGCTCAATATTTAAACGGAATGTACAAAACATTAGGAACACCTGCTCTTTCCATTACATAGACTGACCAGGTGAATCCAGGTAAAAGCTATGATCCCTTATAGATGTCACTTGTTAAATGTATTTATATTTTATTTCACCTTTATTTAACCAGGTAGGCTAGTTGAGAACAAGTTCTCATTTACATCTGCGACCTGGCCAAGATAAAGCAAAGCAGTGCGACACAAACAACAACACAGAGTTACACATGGAATAAACAAGCGTACAGTCAATAACACAATATAAAAAAAGAAAGTCTATATACAGTGTGTGCAAATGGCGTGAGGAGGTAAGGCAATAAATAGGCCATAGTAGCGAAGTAATTACAATTTAGCAAATTAACACTGGAGTGATAGATTTGCAGATGATGATGTGCAAGTAGAAATACTGGTGTGCAAAAGAGCAGAAAAGTAAATAAAAACAATATGGGGATGAGGTAGGTAGATTGGATGGGCTATTTACAGATGGGCTATGTACAGCTGCAGGGATCGATTAGCTGCTCAGATAGCTGATGTTTAAGTTAGTGAGAGAAATAGAAGTCTCCAGCTTCAGCAATTTTTGCAATTCATTCCAGTCATCGGCAGCAGAGAACTGGAAGGCGGCCAAAGGAGGTGTTGGCTTTGGGGATGACCAGTGAGATATACCACTTCAATCCATGTAGATGAAGGAGGAGAAAGGTTAAAGAAGGATTTTTAAGCCTTGAGACAATTGAGACATGGATTGTGTATGTGTACCATTCAGAGGGTGAATGGGCAAGGTGCACCGGTTTGAGTGAGTCAAGAACTGCAACGCTGCTGGGTTTTTCACACACAACAGTTTCCTGTGTGTATCAAGAATGGTCCACCACCCATCGGACATCCAGCCAACTTGACACAACTGTGGGAAGCATTGGAGTCAACACGGGCCACCATCCCTGTGGCACGCATTCAACACTTTTGCGAGCCATCGGAAAGCTTCCCTGGTCTTTGTGGTTGAATCTGTGTTTGAAATTCACTGCATGACTGAGGGACCTTACAGATACTTGTTAGCCTAGATTCACAATTTGAATCAGCTATGTAGTGCTAGGTCAAAAAACAAAACGTGCACCCAGAGGGCTCCAGGACTGAGTTTGGGAAACACTGTCCTAGGCCACTATTGTGAGCATATTGTATAAGGAGGATTTCATGAGGGAGTTCAAGTAGGCTAGCAATTTGTGCTACTGTAAAACAGCATCTAGATCAGAGATTCCATGCATGGGTGAGAGGCAGGGGTTCACAATTCCTGTCCGGCTCGAGGACCACAGTATATGTCAGCTTTTCCACCTTGGCCTTTCACAGGCTAATTAAGACCTGGTGTGTAGACCCTCAAGACACACTAGTTGAAATAATAACTAGCTTAGCTAATAATTTGTTGCTATATGGAGTGTGTACCCTTTGTTTTACCTTTAAAAAAATTTATTTCATCCAAAAACAATGAGACCTAAACATGTGCAACCTTCCAACACTCCCCCAGCTATACTCGACAGAGAGGAGTTTTAGCCCATGTGCAATTTTCACTTTAAAATGTATGCCAAACAAAAACAAATGACTGCAAAGTTAAACGAAACAAAGAATTCTATGCACAAGGATTACTTTTAACAATTTCCACTGAAGATTTTACAAAAACACATTTACTTGAAGAACAGTGCAGTTGCAATGTTTGGCAACAGAATGACGGCACAGACAGGACAAACAGTCATTCTGTTACCAAACTTTGCATCTGCACTGTACTTCAAGTAAATGGGTTTTTGTCACATTTTCCGTGTATGTTGTTAAAAAGTAGTCCTCATTTCCTTGGTTTATTTTAGGGATGAACTTTAATTCCAACTGTGGGTCCTGGCAGGCAACCTGTAATTACAGCCTAGTGTATATACTCTAGCAATGAAATAAGATCCACGATTCTGGAGAAACATGCTCAGTCTCCCCACAGGGGGAAGAGGAGGTCTAGAGTGGGGGGAGTAAAGGTCTAATCCTGGGGGTCTCTCTTGATGTCTGAAGCTGCCTGAAAACAACTGTTTCTGCTCCACCCACTGTACAACCCTGGTAACCCCTCAAAGATGTTGGACCCTCTGACAATTTACATTTGTTTTAGTTAAAACACACACTATAAAAAGTACTTCATCCCCAAAACTGGTCTGCTCTTTTAGGTTTAGCAAAGGACGTTTTCTGGTGTCGTTTCATTCCAGCTGTACTGTATGCCTCCGTTCACCTCTTCCCAGCATTTTATTGGCAAGCAAATCCACCCGTATAATCCCAACAATGCCTCATTTCCTGTGATGCCACTCATCAGGTATGTCACCGTTAACAGGGATTCCATAAAACCTGTGTTTGTGTTGTTCACCGGCTGTGCTACAAGCATGAATACAGTCTCACAGTCCTTTACCTCACAGATTAGTATCAATCCTGAAAGAGCTTGGAACTGTTACACAATGTAAATTCACATCTAACACAGCCCCATACATGGACAGTGTATTGATGTAAGGAGATAGGTGCAGAAAAGTGCATGGAAGTTTGTCAGTGACAGTACAAACACGTGTTGGCATTTACAGTAGTCTGCTTGACTTCAGTGGGTTGTCTGTGTTTGATTGCACATTGTCATACCATGTAAATCATCCAGTAGCTGGTTGTTCACTTGTGAAGGGCAAAATAACCAAACCAAAATATATTGGACTGTTTTAAACCATAAGAGCACACAGCCACAATTTGAAAAGATGTGAGTGTTTGCTTCTTCTGAAACTTCTTTTACAACTTGTTGTTCCACTTTCAGTGGTTCTTTATTTTACGATAAGCCTATTATTTCCATTGCTTTAATAGGAAATTACCGGTATGTATATTCAAATGAACCCCAAAGAAACAAACAATGAATTGGTTATTGCATTGTGTGATTACCATTGTACCCTGTAACTTTTCAGTAAATACCTGGTAACTTATGTACCATGAAATAAAGTGCTAATCTAAATGTCCTTGGCAAGAAGCTCAATAGGGACTCAGACTCCAACTTGTTAGACAAACAGTCAGCAGAAAACAGAACTGCCACATCAAACAAAGAAATGAGACGGAAGGTTCAATTCAAACAAGCAGAATTTATGCTTTGGCCTGAAAAAAATATAATAAAATCACCACTGTCACATAAAATAGGTAAATGGTGAAATATTGCTGGTAAAATTCTTCATAAGTATTCATACCCCTTGACTTATTCCATAATTTTATGTGATACAGCCTGAATTCAAAATGGATAAAATAAATGTTTCCCCTCACCCATCTACATACAATATTCCATGATGACAAAGTGAAAACATATTTTTAGAAATGTTTGCAAATGTATTGAAAATGAAATACAGGAATATCTCGTTTACAGAAGTATTCACACCCCTGAGTCAATACACGTTAGAATCACTATAGACTCACAGCTGTAGTTGCTGTCATTCTGGGTAAGTCTCTAAGTGCCCGATTGCGACTTAGGAAATTATGCCTTTCTTACGCACGCCTTTCATACGCACTTCTTAGTAGTTGGTTTTCAGACTTACCTTATGAAGGTGCATAATGGGCTTTGCTGGCGTGGTTCCCTTGCGCGTGCTAAATAAATGTAATTGAACCGCTGAAAATCCTCCCACTTGCTAGCCAACAGATTTTCTCGTGGATTTTTCATTCAATAGGGTTTTCAATATATTTATCTTAAGCCATACATTTAAATACGGTGTACCATTAAATTTGAAATTTTTTCGGCAGACTCAATAAAATATATCTATAAAATAGGTTCAGAATATTAGGGGTCAATGAAAGAAAGGCATCGACAGTGCCTTCAGAAAGTATTCATACCCCTTGACTTATTCCACATTTTGTTGTGTTACAGACTGAGCTCAAAATTGATTAAATTGTTGTTGTTTTTCTCACCCATCTACACACAATTCCCCATAATGACAAAGTGAAAACAAGTTTTTAGACATTTTTGCAAAAGCATTGAAAATGAAATACAGAACATTTACGTAAGTATTCACACCAGATTCAATATTCAATAGTCTTTCTCTAAGAGCATTGCACACCTCGATTGTACAATATTCTTCAAGTTCTGTCAAGCTGGTTGTTGATCATTGCTAGACCGCAATTTTCAAGTCTTGCCATAGATTTTTAAGCGGATTTATGTCATATCTGTAACTAGGCCACTCAGGAACATTGAATGTCATCTTAATAAACAACCAGTGTGTATTGATACACCATCCAAAGTTCAATGAATAACTTCACCATGCTCAAAGGGATATTTAATGTCTGCTTTTTATTATTACCCCTCTACCCCTCTAAGATTGGAAAGCAGCTGCGGTCATCCCCCTCTTCAAAGGGGGGGACACTCTTGACCCAAACTGCTACAGACCTATATCTATCCTACCCTGCCTTTCTAAGGTCTTCGAAAGCCAAGTCAACAAACAGATTACCGACCATTTCGAATCCCACCGCACCTTCTTCGCTATGCAATCTGGTTTCAGAGCTGGTCATGGGTGCACCTCAGCCACGCTCAAGGTCCTAAACTATCTTAACCGCCATCGATAAGAAACAATACTGTGCAGCCGTATTCATTGACCTGGCCAAGGCTTTCGACTCTGTCAATCACCACATCCTCCTCGGCAGACTCAACAGTCTTGGTTTCTCAAATGATTGCCTCACCTGGTTCACCAACTACTTCTCTGATAGAGTTCAGTGTGTCAAATCGGAGGGCCTGTTGTCCGGACCTCTGGCAGTCTATGGGGGTGCCACAGGGTTCAATTCTTGGGCCGACTCTCTTCTCTGTATGCATCAGTGATGCCGCTCTTGCTGCTGGTGAGCCTCTGATCCACCTATACGCAGACGACACCATTCTGTATACTTCTGGCCCTTCTTTGGACACTGTGTTAACAACCCTCCAGACGAGCTTCAATGCCATACAACTCTCCTTCCGTGGCCTCCAACTGCTCTTAAATACAAGTAAAACTAAATGCATGCTCTTCAACTGATCGCTGCCTGCACCTGCCCGCCCGCCCGTCCAGCATCACTACTCTGGATGGTTCTGACTTAGAATATGTGGACAACTATAAATACCTAGGTGTCTGGTTAGACTGTAAACTCTCCTTCCAGACTCACATCAAACATCTCCAATCCAAAGTTAAATCTAGAATTGGCTTCCTATTTCGCAACAAAGCATCCTTCAATCAATCTGACAAACATACCCTCGTAAAACTGACCATCCTACCGATCCTCGACTTCGGCGATGTCATTTACAAAATAGCCTCCAATACCCTACTTAATAAATTGGATGCAGTCTATCACAGTGCCATCCGTTTTGTCACCAAAGCCCCATATACTACCCACCACTGCGACCTGTACGCTCTCGTTGGCTGGCCCTCGCTTCATACTCGTCGCCAAACCCACTGGCTCCAGGTCATCTACAAGACCCTGCTAGGTAAAGTCCCCCCTTATCTCAGCTCGCTGGTCACCATAGCAGCACCCACCTGTAGCACGCGCTCCAGCAGGTATATCTCACTGGTCACCCCCAAAGCCAATTCCTCCTTCGGCCGCCTCTCCTTCTAGTTCTCTGCTGCCAATGACTGGAGCGTACTACAAAAATCTCTGAAACTGGAAACACTTATCTACCTCACTAGCTTTAAGCACCAGCTGTCAGAGCAGCTCACAGATTACTGCACCTGTACATAGCCCATCTATAATTTAGCCCAAACAACTACCTCTTCCCCTACTGTATTTATTTATTTCGCTCCTTTGCACCCCATTATTTCTATTTCTACTTTGCACTTTCTTCCATGGCAAATCTACCAATGTTTTACTTGCTATATTGTATGTACTTCGCCACCATGGCCTTTTTTTGCCTTTACCTCCCTTATCTCACCTCATTTGCTCACATTGTATATAGACTTATTTTTCTACTGTATTATTGACTGTATGTAACTCTGTGTTGTTGAATGTGTCAAACTGCTTTGCTTTATCTTGGCCAGGTCGCAATTGTAAATGAGAACTT
Source organism: Salmo salar (assembly GCF_965601325.2). NCBI lineage: Eukaryota > Metazoa > Chordata > Actinopteri > Salmoniformes > Salmonidae > Salmo > Salmo salar. The sequence goes on from NC_138297.1 coordinate 53,780,764, forward strand.
GTTCTCAACTTGCCTACCTGGTTAAATAAAGGTAAAAAAATATATATGTTAAATACCATTAGGTACTCTTTGTGAGGCATTGGAAAACCTCCCTGGTCTTTGTGGTTGAATCTGTGTTTGAAATTCACTGCTCGACTGAGGGTCCTTACAGATAATTGTATGTGTGGGGTACAGAGATGAGGGTAATCATTCAAAAATCATGATAACCACTATTAATCGCACACAGAGTGAGTCCATGCAACTTATAATGTGAATTGTTAAGCACATTTTTACTGCTGACATTTCAGCTTTTCATTTTTTATTCATTTGTAAAAATGTCTAAAAACATAATTCCCCTGACATTATGGGGTATTGCGCATAGGCCAGTGACACACAATCTCAATTTAATCAATTTTAAATTCAGGCTTTAACAACAAAATGTGGACAAGTCAAGGGGTGTGAATACTTTGTGAAGACACTGTAGATTCTTTCCAACATAGATGGTTCCAGAATTGGGAGAGAGCATGAATGTTATGGCACAGTACTGTAATTTAAACAAAGCCTTGTACATGAACATGATGACAGGTTTGATTGAATCCAACCCCTTGTGTCACACAGAACTTTCACATGGGCTGGAGCATTACACAAGAGTGCTAGTTGTTGGATACATTTATAAAAAAAAAGAATTGCTCAGCAATGTTTAATGTATATATATATATATATATATATATATATATATATATATATTATATATATATATATATATATATATATAATCATTTTCAGGTCCTGTTCACATGTTGAAGCGAGTTACAGTAGTGACCGCACGCGGTATTCTGCAACCAGTTCAGATAGTCCAGATATTTGTTTAGGTCACATAGCCTACTCAAGGGGGCCCTACATCCATAGGCTATTCAATTAGGGAAAATTCCCCTAATCCCATCTGGCAAAAATGTTTATGTGATCAGACTTTTTTTTTTTGGAACTCTAACTTAATATTTGAGGCCACCCAAACTGTATGTGGGTGTCTATTTCTCTTGGTGGAAATAACATAGATTAATTAATTTAGAGAGAATGAAAATGCATTGGCTATACCACAGGCAATTTTACATTTGCAGCTATAGGCACCATCATACTTGAGTTATGGTGGGCTCTTTTTTCGCTCTTAACGCTGTACTGCGAAGTGGCCTTCGCATTGACTGCGCCTATTGCAAAAATCCATTTACCTCTTTCCAGCCGCAGTCCTCTAAAAGTGTATGAAAAACTCCCCTCTTTCTCTGGTCCCACTCTGAATTCGCTCAGGCATTCAATCGGGTGATAGATAATTGTTCTCTGCAGTTTATTTTATCGCATAATCCAAAGGTTTATATATTGTGCAAATAGGCTACATAATTAAAGTTCGCACTCTGCATATCCACGCGTGTTTACTGCAATCTGTTGTAGGACATCTGATTCCAGCTCCTTTTTTGTGTAATGATGGCAACTGTAAGGGGACTTCTGGGTAAATTCACTTCTGGGTAAATTCCTTCAGCCTTCACAATAAAGGTTCCTCATATAACATTTAAAAAACGTTTACAATATTAAGCTATCTTCTCACCAGTCACCTAGTAGTTAAGCTTAAGTGGAGGAAATAAAGGTAGACTACACTTGCTGATACAGCTGTCTGCTTTAGATAGGGCTTCTGGGTAGATCCCTACTTTCATGGACGCACAATTCATTTGTTGCACAGTTCAATATGTTTTTGCAATACAACAAAATACAAATTACATTTTAATATGATAATGTAGCAATTAAATTGAGATTAAACTGCGACATGGACTCAAACTTAGGTCCCAGTATAGCTCTAAGGGTACGTAGCCTACAGTGGTGGCTGGTGGCACTAAAAATGGGGAGGACGGCTCTTTGTAATGGCTGGAACAGAATAAATGGAATGGTCTCAAACACATCAAACACCTGGCTTCTGTGTTCTCTTTGTCCGTTCACTCCATTCCATTCATTATTATAAGTCGTCCTCCCCTCATCAGCCTCCTCTGGTAGCCTACCCTTAGAACTAGAGGGACCTGAGTTTGAGTCCAGGGCGCAGGCTAGGATCGTTACACTACCCCACTTCTTTGGGATGTGCACAGAATGTATCAAAGTAAGCCTTAATTAAAAACATGGATTTCCTATAATTTACTAAGCAGTTTCACTGGGGACTTTTATTTTGATGGCAGTTATCGGAATAAGAAGTTATATTATTGCCACTTGTTGGTTATTGTTGCTAGGATTACAGATCTCTCATTGCACAAGCTTGTAAATTACATTGTAATGTAGATGGAACACTGCAAGGCATTGTGGACAGGTTTAAAGCCACACATACCAATTGGATCCGCAGATCCACTTCTCCTCAGGTTCTGAGCACTTTACAGTCAGCAATCTGTAGGAATGTGCTGTGTTTATCAGTAAACTCATTAACTGTCTCATCTGCATCACCCTAAAATTGTTATTCCCTGATGATGTAAAATGATCTACAACCCTACCAATGTTCTGCTTTTGAGGACACCCGCCTTTAGCTAATAGGCCTTTGTGATTCTCTGCAACCATTTGTGTTAAAATAAAAAGCTAGCAGGAGGTGTGTGTGTGTGTGTGGGGGGGGGGGGGGGGGGGGGGGGGGGTGTTCAAAGCCTAAAATGAAACAAATGATATACATAAGACAATTTGGAGGTACCTAGAAGGCACAACCATATATGCCTTCTTTAAGAACAACATTTGTCTCTCTCTCTTTCTGTAAACAGACCAGCCTTCAATCTCCAGTCTACCATCACTGCTCAGGATGGAAGCACTAGAATTGCTCCAGTAATCAACAACTCACTGTAGGAGATTCCCTTAACATTAACTCTCTCTCTCTGTCTGTCTCTCGCTCTCTCACTCTCTCAGTCTCTCTCTGTCTCTCTCTGCAGTGTGTTGCATGAGTTGGTCCATTTTACTTACCCCCAGTGTGCAGAGAGACCCAGAACCCATCTCGTGCTACATCCAGTACCACTGCAATATGAAGATAAATATAAAGACAAACAAAACAAAGACAAATACATATTTCATTATAAGTGCATATGCATAAAGAATTATAATGCATGGGTGCACTAATAGCTTGTATTGTATTGTGCATTATATTGAATTTTGCATATGCATGAGCTTATAATGCATTATAAAGAGAGCACTGATAGGAGGTGCTACCATGCATACAGTATAAGTAAATGTGGCTAAATGGTTTTGAATTTGTTGCAGAGGATAACACTACTGATATATAAAGTCCATTAAACCACATAGCACTACATTATACCTTTTAGTGGCTGAGTAGTTTCATCCATACGGGTGACGAAAGGAAGATTCTGATAAGTTTGTATCTTGTGTTGTATTCTCCCTCCTTACAGACGTCATACAGAAAGTTAAAGATTCACATAAAGCCCAGCTGAAGGAGAAGTCTGAATTTGTGTTTGAAGGCATGTCAGTGGATTAAACGGCATTTACACAGAGCTACACATCACACCGGGAGAGAGTGAAGGGGTTAATAAAGAGCATGAGATTCTGCAAATTGAGGATACATACAGAAGAAAAATATCATCAGACACTTCACTCAACTGCAAAGACATCTTAAAACTCAAACCTGGTCAAAGACAAGAGAATAAGAAACCCACCAGAGCTGTAATGACGAAGGGCATTGCTGGCATCAGAAAAACAGTATATGTTCAGAAGTTCATCCTTGACTGGGTAAAAGGTCAAGCCAATCAGGAAGTCGATTTCATCTTTGTGCTCGCAGGAAGTTGATTTCATCTTTGTGCTCGCTTTCAGAGAGCTGAATTTGATTAAAGATGACCAGTAGTCTTCAAGAGCTAAACAACACACAGAAATTCCATGGCTATAACATAATGTTCATCTTTGATGGTCTGGATAAAAGCAGACTTCCTTTACATTTTCATCAGAACAAGAAGTTGAGTGATTTAACTGAGAAATCTTCAGTGAATGTGTTGCTAACAAACCTCCTCAAGGGGAATCCACTTCTCAAAACTCTCATCTGGATAACTTCACGGCCAGCAGCAGCCAGTTAAATCCCCCGTCAGTACATCGACAAGGTGACGGATGTACGAGAGTTCACTGACAAACAGAAAGAAGAATGCTTCAGGAAGAGAGCCTCCACATCATGTGTCACATGCCAGTCTTATGCATGCCATGGTTCTAGAGCAAATGCTGGACATGAGAGTGGAGAGATTACAACTCTGATTGAGATGTACAATCACCTCCTGCTCATTCAGACAAACCTGAAAAGCAAGAAGTAAATTATCTAGACATAATCATAGAACCAAACAAATAAATAACTGTTAAACTGGCCCAGCTGGTCAAGGGCAATATCCAGTTCTATATGAAAGACCTGGAAGAATGTGGCATGATGTCAGTGATGCTTCAGTGTATTCTGGGTTTTGCACAGAGTAGTATTTAAAGAATACTTTTTGTTTCATCAGAGGAAGGTGTATTGCTATGTTCATCTAAGCTTTCAGGAGCGCATTGCATCTCTGTATGTTTCCCACTGCTGTGTGAGCAAGAACACTAAGGTGCTTGAGTTTTTCCTGGAAAATGTGTCCATGGAGCTCCGTTTGTTCATGAGTTGCTGAAGATTATAGTAGATATAACCTTGAAAAGTGAGAATGGATATCTGGAATCCAACCACAAACGGTTGCAGTGGCGTGTATTATTGCAAAACATTTACCAAAAAAAAATATGTATCTTTTTATCTTTAGTGTCTTTCAGCTCTCTGTGTTTCATAATTTTCCTACAATTCGCAAGAGGCTGAATGTATCTCACGGGAGAAAGCATCAGAGGAAGCGACACAGCACCCCTTTGTCTTTGTATGTGTAGGCATTCTATCTGATGCTGTCTGGTAAGAAAGAGTATGACATTGTTTCCGCCCGTAGCATTTTCCGCCAGCGAGCGCTTGGCCTCCCTTGATGAAAAATAAAATAATATTAGCCAATCAGTGTTGAGCTAAACTGTTAATGGTCCTGGAGCACCAAAAAAAGTGTCAAGGGAAGCCAGTTTGAATTTGGCTTCACTCCCATCACATCACATCGAGAGAAATACGTCATTGACAGAAACAACTTGAAATGTAGCATTTCGTTGTGGTGTTGTTGTCCTCCGGTGGCTAGCTAGCTAGCTAAATTTGGCCCTTTCTAAATTAGCAATAGTTGGAGATAGGGATTTGGACTTGTAGTTTTACTGGCCAATGATTATAACTGTGATTTTGATCCAACCATTAATTCATTCATTGTGCCCCTGGACTGAGAGGATGGAAGTCCAATATGTAGCTAGATGTAGAAGGCTAATGTTAACTAGCTAACGTTGCCCATGAAAGGAAGTTAGGCTAGCGAGCAAGCATTTTAGCCAGGTAGCCTAAGAAAAGAGCTTTCAGGTACACACTGCTCAGCACTGCCCAATGCTGTGCTGATGTCAAAGGTGCATGCTGGATGAGTTTGACATGAGAAAATATAACATATCTGTTTGGGGGAGTGAGAGACTGATCCCTGCTGTGAGGAAACTTAGAAAGGCAATGTAAGTACAATAATAACAAAATGGCAAACTCACACATACCACATAACTATAAATAATTTTACAATTTTAGACCTTAGGGGCTTTGGTGTGTTATTTTTTTAATTCACTTTGACACTTTGATGCATCAATACGGTGCAAGACAACAGCATTGGGGACAAACATATGACACTCTGTATGAATTATATTTTCTTTGCTTCTATAGATTGTTTAGACTTAGTCTTTCAGTTGAGAGCTGTGAATCACTGGCCATCATACTCAAATCAGCAGACTCACTTCTAAAAGAGCTGGACCTGAGGAGAGTTAGGGTGAGGGCAGACTGGGTTCTCTTAGCTGGACTGAAGCAATCACACCGTAAACTAGAGACATTGAGGTCAGTACTTTTGGAATTTGGAGTGGTCTCGCAATTATGACTCAGTGGCCTTGTGGTTAGAGCATCCGCCCTCAGATTGGAAGGTTGTGAGTTTGATGCCTGGCTGAGTCATACCAAAGACTGTAAAAATGGGACCTGACGTGTCTCTGCTCGGCATTAATGAGATAGATTCATGGTAAGGCCCTGTGATAGACTAGTGTCCTGTCCAGGGGGTGTGCTTCTACATAAAGCTGCCTCACGTTCTAGAAACAGGAGATAAGCTCCTGCCATATGAGCTGGTCTGGCTTGCATAAGGTTACTTACTTACTTCACATTATGATAGCCTTTAGATCTCTTAATTTTTTGACAGTTTGTTGGGGTCAAAATGTCTCCTGTTTTGTTCTAATAATTATTTGAATTGGTACTCACACACCTACAGTCACATGCATACAATGAGTGTACAAAACATTAGGAACACTTGCTCTTTCCATGACATAGACTGACCAGGTGAATCCAGGTGAAAGCTATGATCCCTTATTGATGTTGCTTGTTAAATCCACTTCAATCAGTGTAGATGAAGGGGAGGAGACAGGTTAAAGAAGGATTTTTAAGCCTTGAGACATGGATTGTGTGTCTGCCATTCAAAAGTTTTTAAGTGTCATTGAACAGGGTATGGTAGTAGGTGCCGGGCACAGCGGTTTGTGTCAAGAACAGCAACGCTGCTGGGTTTTTCACGCAGTTTCCCATGTGTATCAAGATTGGTCCACCATAGGGAGTGGGCTGGATGAGGGGGGGTGCAACTCAATATTAGGAAGATGTTCTTAATGTTTTGTACACTCAGTGTATGACTACAACAGATGACCCAAGACATGGACTTATCTCAACAGACGACCACTTTCGAGGTCTGAATACATTTCACGAAATGAATATGATTTCAGAATGTAATGTCCCTTCAATTGTTCTATCTCTAATAATAGACACATCAACATTGGATTTCACTCATTGTATTAAATGTAACATTTAGGTTTTATCCATAGGATCAGATGGTTGATTAGCACAAGTTGGCAGGTAAAAGATGGCACCAATGGCAGTAGGGGTGTGGGTCAGCATACAGTATGTAGGCTGCTGTAAATCAAATCTTAAACCCTCTATTGTTGCCTGGTCTTATGGACTTCAAGCTGCCCCATGGCAACGACAAACAAGCCCTTGACAAAGAAACTCCTGCAGCATGGAAACCCAGAGAGAGAGGTCCAGAAAACAAGGCGCACATTAACGTTACATTACAAAGTGCCTGGAAATATGTCACACATACTGGTGAGTTTGACCTTTTCAAACGCCTTACAGAAACATGACTCTTTTTGTCAAGCCTTTCTAAGAGAGAGAAAGGTTAGGTTCTTGTTCAGTCACACTGTTCATATAAAGGGAGATGGACATGTAAGCACAAAAACTTAAACCGTTTTGAATATTTCATCTCTGAAAATTATGAAATTATATTATACCCGAAATTATGTTCTTTATATAGACTTCAATGTTTACATGGGTGGATAATTTTGGTCTATTTTCAGTATTCATTTCAGTTTCATTAGGAGCAATCTGTGGTGTATCAGGGGAGGAGGAAAATATCCATCTATCTTGTCCTCCACTCCAGAGTGGTTATTAGAGTCTTGGTCAGAGCAGGAGGGCTCTTCTACTCATTACAGTACACAGTACATTGACTCTTAAGGTAGGGTCAGGGTGATACCAAAACATGACTTTATGTTGTGTACTGTAGTATTGTGTTTAGTGTTCTGTTTAGAGGCTAAGTTAGCCTGATCCACCACTCTGACCGCTGCGCTGAACTTTCCTTTCACTTCATGTAAGTTTGCGAGATCAGGATGGTCGCAGGAGGCTAACCCTACTGTAAGTAGCCACTACACATTGTTGTGACACTGTCATAAGAATGACCATATACCTGACAGTACATGAAATGACAAGCAATGACACTGAAGGGATTACCTCTGAAGCATCATGGCAGTTTCTTAAGAGTGTTCGTAAGGAACACTAGGAACCAGCTGGATTGCATCTGCAAAGAGGGACCTTTTGGCTTGCACCTTAGGAATCCATCAGTCCAGCAACCACAGTTGTAGCTATAGCAATGTGCCCTTAACTGGGAAATATATTTAATCCTGGCTCTATCACTGATCCTAAAGCGTGATAAAAGATGATCAACACAACATGACAGTGTTAGATTTGAAGGAGAGTGTATTTTCACTGTAAACTCTGAGACTGGTAACTAGATTGAGGGATGTAGAAAGAAATTCTCATTCTAGAGTAGTATGAGCATTAATCATGAGCACTGCATGTGGTGCTGATCAGGCAGAATCCCTAATCACTTCTCTCGCTACCCTCATTTCCGCTCATCCAGCCCACTCCCTATACATGCGTAAGCAGAGAAAGAGAGGGTGTGGGAGTATGCTGTGGTGATTAAGAGCACTTGGAGGAAATCAATATATTACACAGGACAATACATATATAAACAATTTTAAAAATTGGGGGAATAACATTTACTTTTTTAATAAATGTTTTTACATTTTATTTTTTTTAAACGAACAACAACTTGCAGACACACACAAGCATTGACTCCATCTCAATCTGCCCACACCCCCATCCCTAGTTCTTGCGTTATTGTTTGCCACTTGGCCTTAGATTGTACCAATCTGTTTTTCTCAGTCATTACATATTGTTTCAAGCAAGATGTTTATTAAGGACACCCCATCAAGGTTGTTCAGGTATTCGCAATGACCTGTGTTTAGTTCCGATAGGTTAGGAGGGATTTGACCTCACCCTCTGAACCTACAGGAATTAAAAGGCTCCATGTTCTGACCTTCATGCCTAACCAGATGAAGCCTCTAGGATCTTTGACAGATGTTTGTCTACAGCTTTCAGAATTTAGTCAATGTTACAAAATAACAGACTACTCAAGACTTAAATACCTCTGCTCAATTACCTGGACATTTTAAATTATGCCATTTTATTCATCACATACTTCGTAAAAAACTATTGTAGACTAACAGTGAAATGCTTACTTGCAGTTTCTTCCCAACAATGCAGAGAGAAAGAAAATAGCTAAATAATAGAAATGTAATAACACGTAATAGTAAAAGTAATAATAAATACACAATGAGTAACAATAACTTGTCTATATACACAAGGTACCATTACGGAGTCGATCTGCAGGGGTAAGTGCATTGGCTACGATGTCATTATGGTACAAAGTCCATGATCAGCTCTTTCATTCAGAAACTAGGCTCGGATTTGGATTACGACATTGGATGATGTTTTATCCTGTTTGCCATTATGGAAGATCCCAATGGCAATATGCAATGCCATCTGTTTGCTATTACAGTATTGTTGCACGTTAATACTGTGGGTGGATTTAGTATTTCATTAGATTATTTTTGTGGATTTAGTATCTACTGTTGGTTGACACAAGGACAGACGTGGTATATAACAGTTCACTAAAGCCAGATACAGACATGGAGTAACTCTAAAGCAAATCCACAGTGCCATAAATTGTACCATGTATATTTTTGCGATTTATATACATGGTACACCACAAGTGATAAACAAAAAAAAATAAGATATTAAAGTTGTGGTTTGTAAGACTCCCTGAGAATTCTGTATGATATATGAAATTACTTTAAGCTTGATTTGTGACTGAAATGTCCTGCCTTTGTGACTCCCATTTTGGAGGAGAGACAGATGAGATAGCGTGTGTAAGTCAAACGTTATTTTATCAACTATTCTGTATAGGATAGCTTGCTTTGTACGATAGTTTCAATATCGTTCTGTGTGTGTGTTTTTGCGGTGTGTGTGTGTTTTTGTGATGTGTGTATATGTGTGTGTGTGTGTGTGTGTGTGTGTGTGTGTGTGTGTGTGTGTGTGTGTGTGTGTGTGTGTGTGTGTGTGTGTGTGTGTGTGTGTGTGTGTGTGTGTGTGTGTGTGAATCACTGTGCTCGGAAAAGAGCTGGACTGAAAAGGAGGGATGTGGGGAGGACACACTGATTCATAGTATAATCGATAAGAACTCCTCTCTTTCTCTCAAACCCCTGGTGCAATTTTCTCCCAAATAGTTTCAATCTGTGGTCAAGCCCGCCGGGAAGAAACGGTGACCTCAACAAGATGATATGGTGTTTAAAAACACTTTCAAACCCCCTCTCAAAAGGTTCTCGACAAAGAACAAAAACCTTCGCATACTTAGTGGTTGCCATGGCACGGCCTCACAATGTTTTTTACATCATAGAGGGTGTTACTACATTCCATACATTCTTAAGAGATCAGAGGGATATTTTGGCGTGTAATATGGGCTCCACCTCATGAAGCTGATGTATGGAACCACTATCCACAATGCTGGGGTGAGTTCTGCATAGTACAGGCCTCAATGGCTTCATTATCTTCCAGAGTCCTTCTCTGCGTGAATGTACTTCCGTGGATGATGATTCCCTCTATTGCAGTACACCACTAACAATGAGATGCAGTGAGGGGGATTAGGAAAAGAGACAAGACACTGCAAATTGACTCTGCAATCCTTGGCTTTAAATCGCTGGTTGCCTTTCAAAAGATCCCAAAAATACAAGTTTCATTATGTCTGAGTAGAATAACAACTACAAAGCAGCGGTGGAAAAAGTAACCAACTGCCATACTTGAGTAAAAGTTAACATAACTTAATAGAAAATGACCCAGTAAAATACTACTTGAGTAAAAGTCTATAAGTATTTGGTTTTAAATATACTTAAAGCAGGGGCGAAAATCTGATATCAACTTTGGAGGGGACAATTACATTAAATTTTCTCAAGAGCAATTCCTGAGGGGGACACCAAAAGTAGTGCTGTAACACATAGCCTACGTTGTAATATGGTAAATGTATATTGAGGAACCAAAGAAATAAGGTGTTTGCCGTACTCCTAACTACCGGTACCCAAAACTACACAACTAATCACAACAGCAATACCATTGCCTTTAACAAATCTTAGTTCAGTCACAAGTTTAAGTTGAGAGTGGGGGTATCCATGGCATTTTCCAATTATGTTCCTATTTTACAAGTCCAAAAAATTGAGAACCTTTCATAATGTTGCCAAACAAAGACTCAACAAACTTACCTGAGACTCCCTGTCTCTGCCAGTCTGTCCCTGCATATCTGTCCCCAACTCTGCTGTCTGTGTGCCATCTGTTGCCTGCTCTGCCTAATGACATCATTGTGAAACATTTCCATTAGAATTTAATTTCTTTCTTATGAACATTTTATCAACTAGTCTTTGAGATATTAGGCTACTAGGGTTCTTACTATGCGTTTTGGTGTATTGAAAAATACTCTGATGTCCGTCTTTTATTTTTCTGCCATTTTTCTACCTGGCTGGCTGGCTGGCTACACACACAGTGTGTAGGTTATTTACAGTAGGAGATGGGCTTCTATCATCTTCAATCATTCTATTTGGGCTTCAATCTAAAAGGTAGCTAGCAAATGTGAAACGGATTAAAATGACAAGAGTTGACAGCTGTATGAGTTCACCATTTACACAACATATGCTGCAACCTTTTGTAATTTTAATCGTTTGTTTCATATTGGCTGGCTTCTAACAATAGCTGAATTTGCAAAGCTAGCGAGCACCAATTCAGTGGTGTTTGCTATAATCTTTGCTACCCGGGTTAAATAAAGGTGAAATAAAATAAATAAATAAAAGTTCACTTGCGACAATTTAGCTTTTGCAACGAGACCATTAAATATATTTAAGACAATGGTAGAAGAGAGTGTAGTTCTGTTCAGTTTGGATTTCAGTTTATCGCTAACCTTATCACAGGGACTTTGAAGCACTAACTTACATCATCTGCATGCTGACTCCATCTTTGACGACGCCACATAAATGGAATAGTTACTAGCTAGCCTAATAGTTAATATTTGCGCGCTAGCTCTGCATATTCAGCTAGTGTGTGTGCGCGATTGACTGGATTAACCTCACGTCAGTTACGTGCATTGAGTGCCTTTCAGACAGTGGATACGACCTCTCTGTTACGGAGCAAGCTAAGGAACTGGCAGTGGATCAAACCATTGTGAGGCAAAGGGTGGGGGGGGTTGCAATCTTTTGAAACTTAAAAACGCGCTATTAAGTGTCTATAATCAGCACAATTGCTTTCATTGCGTATTATGAATATTATTTAAATTACATAGTTATGTTTCAGTGATATATTGGGGGGGACAAATCATATTTTTCCCAGGATGGGGGGGTCGTGTCCCCCCCGTCCCCCCTGGGATTTCCGCCCCTGACTTAAAGTGTCACGTCCTGGCCAGTATATAAGGTTAATTGTTTTGTAGTTTGGTCAGGGCGTGGCAGGGGGTATTTGTTTTCTGTGGTTCGGGGTGGTGTGTTTTGTGTAAAGGGTGTTTGATTTAGTAATTCCGGGTTTTGGTTTATGTTTAGTAATTCTATGGTTAGTCTAGGTTGTGTGTTTCTATGTTTGGTTGATTGGGGTTGGGACTCTCAGTTGAAGGCAGGTGTTGTCTATCTGCCTTTGATTGAGAGTTCCATATATTAGGGTGTGTTTGTATGTGTGATTTGTGGGTGATTATTCTGTGTATAGCCTTGTGCCTTACCAGACTGTTTATTTGTCGAGTGTTCGTGTTTTTTGTGTTTTGTATGTTCGTTTTGAAAATAATTAAAAATCAAGATGAGCATTCACGTACCTGCTGCATTTTGGTCCTCATTCACCGACAACAACCGTGACATAAAGTATCAAAAGTAAGTGTAATTGCGAAAATATACTTAAGTATCAAAAGTAAAAGTAGAAACCATTTCAAATTCCTTATATTTCGCAAACTTGACGGCAGCATTTTCTGTTTTTTTTATTTATTTACGGATAGCTAGGGGCACACTCCAACACTCAGATATCATTTACAAACAAAGCATGTGTGTTTAGTGAGTCTGTCAGATCAGAGGCAGTAGGGATGACCTGGGATGTTCTCTTGAGAAGTGCGTGAATTGGACAATTTTTCTGTCCTGCTAACCATTCAAAATGTATCAAGTACTTTTGGGTGTCAGGGGAAGTGTATAGAGTAAAAAGTACATTATTTTCTTTTGGAATGTAGTGCACTAAAAGTATAAGGTGTAAAAAATATAAATAGTAAAGTACAGATACCCACAAAAACTACTTATGTAGTACTTTAAAAAAGGTTTATTTAAGTATTTTACACCTAAGCAGTGCTCCACCCAAGCAAACTAGATACCCACTAGATACTTGATTGAAAGCATCTGGTGCTTATTTAATGAAGACATCTTCAGGGAGTGCCAGATATGACAGGTTGTTGACCTCAGAGATGTGAAGTAATGCTTCAACATAATGGTTGTGTTTACATCACTTCTCGCATAGTCAAGTCAAGCACATGTTCATGGAATGCTTTCAGTCATGCAATGGATATAGACACAGTAGGCTACTGCACAACGTTAACTAGCCAAACACTGTAAACAAAGACTGCTCCTCACGTTCCAAAAGTTCTTAGAACATCCAAATTAGAGCATCAAATGAACACATTCATTATGGTATCAGTAACAAAACAAAAGGCTTAACATACAAATGAGAGTTGACTTTAAAGTATAACTTGTGCATGTTATCAAAGGGTTGGTGTTATAGGTATGTAGCTACTAGGAAAGTGCCTGCAAGAGCATTTCATTTTATTTACCTTACCTAACTAGGCAAGTCCGTTAAGAACAAATTCTTATTTACAATGACGGCCTAGGAACAGTGGGTTAACTACCTTGTTCAGGGGCAGAACGACATATGTTTACCTTGTCAGCTCGGGGATTCGATCTTGCAACCTTTCAGTTAATAGTCCAACACTCTAACCACTAGGCTACCTGCAGCCCCAATGGGGATGTGACTGAATAAAGTTAAAGGGTCTGAGTGTGCTCATGCAGTTGGGTTGAGGTAACGTTGTCGGCTAATTGTATTAGATTACATCAGTCAATACAGATCAATCCATTTAGAGCTCTGTGGAATAATTACAGGGGTTAGACATTTACCTCAAGGAAAATATGTCTGTAGCCTCAATAATGTATCACTTTCTGAGGAAACAAGATAACACCTTATTTGATTGGAAGAGTGATAGGTGCTGATATAGTATATAGCCCACACTAAAGTTTAACAAAATGAGTTGTATGTTGTTTTGCTTTGTAAAACGGTTGAAGCACAGATGCTGATGTTAGCTGGCAGTGTTTATTATTGTTGCAACATTGCCCTCTGTAGGAAATATTTAGGAATTCCTGATATTTAGGAATGTCTGACTAGAAAAAGATGATTGTGTCAGTGCTGCATATTACATTTCTATGTCCAGATTTCCAAACTAAAAGGGAGCTGTATGACTGTTTCTGTTGATGCTCCAGCTTGGTCTTTTGAAGTGACATTTTAACAAATAAATAAAGCGAAGCCAGTTCAGAAAGAAAACCCGAGTGTGGGGGCATCAAATCAAACTTTGTCACATGCGCAGAAATGAACAAGTGTAGACCTTACCGTGAAATGCTTACTTACAAGTCCCTAATCAACAGTGCAATTCAGGAAGAGTTAAGAAAATATTTACCAAATAAACTAAAGTAACAATTTTTTTAAAGAATAAGTAGTAACATAATAACATAGCAATAATGAGGCTATATACAAGGGGTACCAAGTCAGTGTGCAGGGGTACAGGTTAGTTGAGGTAATTTGTTTACAGGGGTGAAGTGACTATGCATAGATAATAAACAGCGAGTAGCAGCAGTGTACAAAACAAATGGTGGCCATTTGATTAATTGTTCAGCAGTCTTATGGCTTGGGGTTAGACGCTGTTAAGGAGCCTTTTGGTCCTAGATTCGGCGCTCCAGTACCGCTTGCCGTGCGGTAGCTGAGAAAACAGTCTATTACTTGGGTGACTGGAGTCTCTGACAATTTAATAGTCTTTCCTCTGACACCGCCTATTACAGTTGAAGTTTACATACACTTAGATTGGAGTCATTAAAACTCATTTTTCAACCACTCCACAAAGTTCTTGTTAACAAACTATAGTTTTGGCCGGTCAGTTGTGTCATCCACAAAGTAGATGTCCTAAGTCATTTTTCCAACAATTGTTTACAGACATTATTTCACTGTATCACAATTCCAATGGGTCAGAAGTTTACATACACTAAATTGACTGAGCCTTTAAACAACTTGGAAAATTCCAGAAAACAATGTCATTGCTATAGAAGCTTCTGATAGGCTAATTGACACGAGTCAATTGGAGGTGTACCTGTGGATGCATTTCAAGGCCTACCGTCAAACTCATTGCCTCTTTGCTTGACATCATGGGAAAATCAAAAGAAAATCAGCCAAGACCGCAGAAAAAAACATTATAGACCTCCACAAGTCTGGTTCATTCTTGGGAGCAATTTCCAAATGCCTGAAGGTACCATGTTCATCTGTACAAACAATAGTACGCAAGTATAAACACCATGGGACCATGTAGTCGTCATACTGCTCAGGACGGAGACGCGTTCTGTCTCCTAGAGATGAACGTACTTTGGTGCGAAAAGTGCAAATCAATCCCAGAACAACAGCAAAGGACCTTGTGAAGATGCTGGAGGAAACAGGTATAAAAGTATCTATATCCACAGTAAAATGAGTCCTATATCGACATAACCTGAAAGGCCGCAAAGCAAGGAAGAAGCCATTGCTCCAAAACCGCCATAAAAAAAGCCAGACTACGGTTTGCAACTGCACATGGGGACAAAGATCGTACATTTTGGAGAAATGTCCTCTGGTCTGATGAAACAAATAGAACCGTTTGGCCATAATGACCATTGTTATGTTTGGAGGAAAAGGGGGGAGGCTTGCAAGCCAAAGAACACCATCCCAACCATGAAGCACAGGGGTGGAAGCATCATGTTGTGGGGGTGCCTTTCTGCAGGAGGGGCTGGTGCACTTCACAAAATAGATGGCATCATGAGGTTGGAAAATTATGTGGATATATTGAAGCAACATCTCAAGACATCAGTCAGGAAGTTAAAATTTGGTCGCAAATGGGTCTTCCAAATGGACAAATACCCCAAGCATGCTTCCAAAGTTGTGGCAAAATGGCTTAAGGACAACAAAGTCAAGGTATTGGAGTGGCCATCACAAAGCCCTGACCTCAATCCTATAGAAAATTTGTGGGCAAAACTAAAAAAGCGTGTGCGAGCAAGGAGGCCTACAAACCTGACTCAGTTACACCAGCTCTGTCAGGAGGAATGGGCCAAAATTCACCCAACTTATTGTGGGAATCTTGTGGAAGGCTACCCAAAACGTTTGACCCAAGTTAAACAATTTAAAGGCAATGCTACCAAATACTAATTGAGTGTATGTAAACTTCTGACCAACTGGGAATGTGATGAAAGAAATAAAAGCTGAAATAAATCATTATCTCTACTTTTATTCTGACATTTCACATTCTTAAAATAAAGTGGTGATTCTAACTGACCTAAGACAGGGAATCTTTACTGGGACTAAATGTCAGGAATTGTGAAAAAACTGAGTTTAAATGTATTTAGCTAAGGTGTTTGTAAACTTCCGACTTCAACTGTATATAGGTCCTGGATGGCAGGAAGCTTGGCCCCAGTGATGTACTGGGCCGTATGCATTACCCTCTGTAGCGCCTTAAGGTCAGATGCCGAGAAGTTGCCATACCGGGCGGTGATGCAACCGGTCAGGATGCTCTCGATGGTGCAGCTGTAGAATTTTTTGAGGATCTGGGGACCCATGCCAAATCTTTTCAGTCTCCTGAGGGGGAAAACATTTTGTCTTGCCCTCTTCACAACTGTCTTGGTATGTTTGGACAATGATAGTTCGTTGGTGACGTGGACACCAAGGAACTTGAAACTCTCGACCCGCTCCTGTCTCATCGTTGTCGGTGATCAGGCCTACCACTGTTGTGACGTCAGCAAACTTAATGATGGTGTTGGAGTCGTGTTTGGCCACGCAGTCGTGGGTGAACAGGGAGTACAGGAGGGGACTGAGCACGTACCACTGAGGGGCACCTGTTTTGAGGATCAGCGTGGCGGATGTGTTGTTACCTGCCCTTACCACCTGAGGGTGGCCCGTCAGGAAGTCCAGGATCCAGTTGCAGAGGGAGGTGTTTAGTCCCAGGGTCCTTAGCTTAGTGATGAGCTTTGAGGGCACTATGGCGTTGAACACTGCGCTGTAGTTAATGAACAGCATTCTCACATAAGTGTTCCTTTTGTCCAGGTGGGAAAGGCAGTGTGGAGTGCGATTGAGATTGCGTCATCTGTGGATCTGTTGGGGCGGTATGCGAACTGGAGTGGGTCTAGTGCAGTGGTTCCCAAACTTTCTATATTCCCGTACCCCTTCAAACATTCAACCTCCAGCTGCGTAGCCCCTCTAGCACCAGGGTCAGCACACTCTCAAATGTAGTTTTTTGGCATTATTGTAAGCCTGCCACACACACACTACGCGATACATGTATTAAACATAAGAATGAGAGTGAGTCTTTGTCACAACCCGGGTCGTGGGAAGTGACAAAGAGCTCTTATAGAACCAGGGCACAAATAATAATATTCAATAATTTTGCTATTTATTTAACCATCGTACATATAAAACCTTATTTGTTAATCGAAAATTGTGAATAACTCACCACAGGTTAATGAGAAGGTTATGCTGGAAAGGATGCACGTAACTCTGCAATGTTGGGTTGTATTGGAGAGAGTCTCAGTCTTAAATCATTTTCCACACACAGTCTGTGCCTGTATTTAGTTTTCATGCTAGTGAGGACCGATAATCCACTCACATACGTAGGTACGTGGTTGCAAAGGGCATCAGTGTCTTAACAGCGTGATTTGCCAAGGCAGGATACTCTGAGCTCAGCCCAATCCAGAAATCTGGCAGTGGCTTCTGATTAAATTCAATTTTCTCAGAACCGCTTGTTGCAATTGCGATGAGGCTCTCTTGTTCAGATATCAGAAAGTACTTGCGCACCCAACTCACTCAGGTGCTTCCCTATATCACATTTGATATTGTCTGTAAGCTTGAGTTCATTTGCACACAAAAGAAACATACAATGATGGAAAGACCTGTGTGTTGTCCTTGTTAATGCAGACAGAGAAGAGCTCCAACTTCTTAATCATAGCCTCATTGAATATAGTTGCGGAGAATCCCTGTAATCCTAGAGATTCAGATCATTCAGGCGAGAAAAAACATCACCCAGATAGGCCAGTTGTGTGAGAAACTCGTTATCATGCAAGCGGTACGACAAGTGAAAATGATGGTCAGTAAAGAAAACTTTATGCTTGTCTCACAAATAAAAAAACGTGTCAATATTTTGCCCCTTGATAACCAGCGCACATCTGTATATTGTAAAAGCGTTACATGGTCGCTGCCCATATCATTGCATAGTGTAGAAAATACATGAGTGTTCAGGGGCCTTGCTTTAACAAAGTTAACTATTTTCACTGTAGTGTCCAAAACGTCTTTCAAGCTGTCAGGCATTCCCTTGGCAGCAAGAGCCTCTCAGTGGATGCTGCAGTGTACCCAAGTGGCGTCGGGAGCAACTGCTTGCACGCGCATTACCACTCCACCATGTCTCCCTGTCATGGCTTTTGCACCATCAGTACAGATACCAACACATCTTGACCACCAAAGTCCATTTGATGTCACAATAGCTGTCCAGTACTTTAAAAAAAAATCCTCTCCTTTTGTCCTGGTTTCCAGAAGAGGATGTCTTCCTTAATTGACCCCCCATAAACGTAACAGACATATACCAGGAGCTGTGCCAGGCCAGCCAGCTGTAACGCATAGAATTTCCTGGTTTGAATGCGAAGCAGTAATTGTTTCAAAATATCTCCTGCCATGACACTGATGCGTTGTGAAACAGTGTTGTTTGATGAAGGCATTGTCTGTATAGTTTTTTGGGGCTTTTCCCCCCAGCATTGTCCCAGCCATATCCACGGCAGCATGAAGAATTAAGTCCTCCACAATAGTATGGGGCTTGCCTGTCCTAGCCACTCGGTAGCTCACCATATAAGACACTTCTAGCCCCTTCTTATTAATGGTATCTGTTGCGTTTATACATGTCTTACTACTTGAAAACCGTCTTAATTCTTGCTCAAAAAACTCCTGTGACTTATTTTTCAAATTGGCATGTTTTCTTTCTAAATATCTGTGTAAGAGTGAAGGTTTCATTGAGTTGTGAGATAGTACTTTGGCACATATAACACACTGTAGCTGAGGAAAGGCACTACTCACAATATAAGTGAACCCCAAATCAATGTAGTTCTCATCTTATTTGCACCTCTTCGATGGTCCGAAGTCCCTGTCTGTTGTTCGGTGCTTTCCCGGGTAAGGGGGCAGTGGCTCTTTGGCTGCATCAGATTCACAACTGTCAGTGTCCATGCTAGCTGGGCTAACAACAAATATTGAATTACTGATGCTAACATTGGATGTGCTCGTGGAAGCAGAACAACTTGAGTCGTCGACAGGTGTAGAACTGCTGGTAGTAGCAGCACTACCAGTAGAGCTGGTATGTGTCTCTATGGACGCAGGCCTTACTTTCTTTTTACCATTTATCCATCGAGCAAACAGAATGAGCAGCAGCTACGTTTGGCTACACACGGACCGTTAGTGGAATTCCCGCCAGAGAGTAACGGTTAATGTGATTGTATGTTACTTATTTGACTTGACGCACCACAGATATCTGGCACTCCCTGATTAAGGAAGTGGTGGAGGAGAGCATTCCCTGCAGGACACAGGAAAGGAAGAGGCCGTCCACAGCCAGGCAACACAGGCATGAATACTCCAGGTATGACCCTTGAACACAATCAGTTTGGGAGTAGGAAAGGGTCATGTCATGCCAAGGTGACTGTGGTGCTGGCTTACTGTGATGATGATGATTAAGATGGTGATGGAGATGATGATGATGATAATGATGGAAATGGTAATGATGGAGATGATGATGGTGATGATGATGATGGAGGTGATGATGATGATGGAAACGATAGTGATGATGACTGCGGTGCTGTGCCATAGTGCCTCAGGCAGTGTGCGGATCACAGATGTCCAGCTGCAGGGTCTGTTAATGAGGCTGGGGAACTCCTCCCAGAGAGAGCAGGACATTGGGGGGGGGGGGGAATGTCCCATTGCAGAGTTCCGCTTCCCTCCCAGAACACTCCTACAGCCAGCTAGCTCTGTTACGGTAGGCCTGTGATGAAAACACAGGCATTAATCATTTGGTGAACATTGGTGTAGGTTGTCATAGTGTGTCATCTTTTGTTTACAAAAAAAGCCTCATTTAATTTTCAGTTGAACAACTTAATCAATCCTTCTAGGAGGTGGCTTATGCTTTCACAGAGGTTGTGTAAAGTTTTGAACGTGATTTGTACTGTACACATGATTTGCACTGTACTGTAAGGTTTGGTTTGAAGCCTCTGGAAGGAAGACACAGAGCCCAGGGGACTTCCTTTGGGTTGGAGCGCATCATGTTGGGACCAGAGTGCACCAGAGTCCTATGCAAAGACAATGGCCAAGTGAGAACACTGAGGGGTGAAGGATGATTGATAGACTGATAGTATATAATTGATCCCTTTATCACATAATTAACCTAAACAATACATTTCCTACAAGTCTCTCTATATGTTAGTACTTGTATGTTAGCATTGAATGTGCTGTATACATAACATGTGATGATCTGCATACTCTGTTGGGTGGCTAGGCCATAGCATGGTACACACCTGCACGCTGTACTGGGGTAAAGCCACACCAGGCCTGGGCTGAGCATCATGAAAAAGTGGAGAGCTGCAGAGAGGACACTTTGTCCTGTGAAGAGGCAAGCATCCCTGCTACAGAGATCAAATGCCCTGACAAAAAAACCTTTCTTCTGATTAAAAGGTCATTTGAGTATTCAAATGAAACATTCAAGTCATGCTCTGTTGAGGTACCATTAGAACGAGAATTGATTGAAGCATCACATAAAGTGATACTATTTCTTTAATGCTAGTGGTTTGATTTTCCTACAGGAAGAAGCATGTGTTTAGGGTGTGCCACAGTCCGTGGACCCAGAACCCTTCATCCATAACCCATCCTTCCTGCTCCCCCTGTGCTCTGCTAGACTTCCGGGTCCAGCCCCAGAGCAACCCTGCAAGGCCACTCACCGGTACAGACCTCCATAGTTAAAGTCAGAACTCTTACTCCGTCATTGAATTTAATTCCTTTTTTTTCTGATTCCTTAATTGAATTTAGAATGCATGACACATTGAACTTGAGAGAGAAGTTTTTGCTGCTGACACTGAACAATGTAACCGGTAATTTTGTGGATAGAGAAACTTTAGATGATTCAGTAGGGGACAACTCAAAGTCAGTGTTAGTAACATTCCACTGGGCACAGATATCAATTCAATGTTTATTTAACTGAAATTACGTGGAAACAATGTTTATTTACCCAGTGTGTGCCGAGTGGGATGACCATTACTCAGAGTACAGTAAACATATGGTTTCTGTGTGTGTTGTGTGTCAGCCCTGTGTAGGAGGAATGATGTTCCTTGGCCCTCAGCCCCCCTGCGCCTCCCCCCTCCAGCAGTACCGCACTGCAGCTACACTCCACAACAGGGTTCTCACTGCTTAGATGCATGAAAGTCAAAGAGGTAGCTACTGCTGCACAGGCACATGACTGTCCAGGGACTACGGACATGAGACTGAAACCACCTTGGGCAAGCAGCAGAAACAGAGCCCCACTCTAATCTTCATCTGTCCTCCTAGTTTCATTATATCTATTTTACAGAAGATCCTCTGTACTGTCAGCTTTGGCATCTATTGGTTGCCTGTTTAAATACATTGTACATGGTTAAATGGTCACAAATGTCAACATTACTCAATTGGATAAAATAAAAAAAACATATATAAAAAAATTCAAAAATTAAATAGGCAGGTTGCAAGTTGGGATGTATTTTATTTTCCTCCAGGTCAAAGAGGTGTAAGAAATTAAAATATATTATTATTAGTAAAAAGTCTTACTAAAACCTGTCCTTTATCGAAAAGCATTCCATGTCATTTAAAAAAGAGAGTCAATTGACAAGGTCAAGGTGCTTCTACATCTGCATTGCTTGCTGTTTGGGGTTTTAGGCTGGGTTTCTGTATAGCACTTTGTGACATCTGCTGATGTAAAAAGGGCTTTATAAATACATTTGATTAATTGATTGAACCAAACCAAGACAAAAACACAGGGGATGGAACAGGGCGGAGGGGAAGGAACAGGGCCGAGGGGAAGGAACAGGGCCGAGGGGAAGGAACAGGGCCGAGGGGAAGGAACAGGGCCGAGGGGAAGGAACAGGGCCGAGGGGAAGGAACAGGGCCGAGGGGAAGGAACAGGGTCGAGGGGAAGGAACAGGGCCGAGGGGACCGAGGGGTAGGAACAGGGTCGAGGGGAAGGAACAGGGTCGAGGGGATGGAACAGGGTCGAGGGGAAGGAACAGGGCGGAGGGGAAGGAACAGGGCCGAGGGGAAGGAACAGGGCCGAGGGGAAGGAACAGGGCCGAGGGGAAGGAACAGGGCCGAGGGGAAGGAACAGGGCCGAGGGGAAGGAACAGGGCCGAGGGGAAGGAACAGGGCCGAGGGGAAGGAACAGGGCGGAGGGGATGGAACAGGGCCGAGGGGATGGCACAGGGCCGAGGGGAAGGAACAGGGCCGAGAGGAAGGAACAGGGTCGAGGGGAAGGAACAGGGTCGAGGGGAAGGAACAGGGTCGAGGGGAAGGAACAGGGTCGAGGGGAAGGAACAGGGTCGAGGGGAAGGAACAGGGTCGAGGGGAAGGAACAGGGTCGAGGGGAAGGAACAGGGTCGAGGGGAAGGAACAGGGTCGAGGGGAAGGAACAGGGTCGAGGGGAAGGAACAGGGTCGAGGGGATGGAACAGGGTCGAGGGGAAGGAACAGGGTGAAGGGGAAGCACTACAACAGTGTAAGTGGATCTAGAGCTGGTCCCCACCACATCAATCATCCAAATTCCATCTCCTGGTTTTTCCTCACGTAACAAAACAACTCTAACCCCCCTCTCAGGAACTTTAGTTTTGTTCTTTATTTTATCAAGTTAGAAAGAATACTACAAACAAAAATGATTTATTTAATTTATTATTGTAATCATTAAAACAATGGCCCCACCCCTCCCCATTAGTAAAGCTGGAATCAAACATTGTAGATAAAGATCGGCTTCGCAGCGGGACTCCTAAATGAAGTGTCAACTCCCTTCATCCAGGTCACGATTTTAAACAAATCAACTTTCTCCAACTTTCCCAAGTGATCGGTCTTATATTTCCTTCCTATTTGTCACTGTCACCATCCAGGACCTCTATACCAGGCGGTGTCAGAGGAATGCCCTAAACATTTTCAAAGACTCCAGCCACCCATGTCATAGACTGTTCTCTCTGCTTCCACACAACAAGAGCTACAGGAGTGCCAAGTCTGGGACCAAAGGGCACCTGAACAGCTTCTACCCTGAAGCCACAAGACTGCTGAACAATTAATCAAATGGCTACCCGGACTATTTTCATTGACCCCCTTGTGCATAGAGCACTAGCTCTATACACTCACTGGACTCTACCCACACACATACTACACTGACACTCACACACACACACACACACACACATTCACACTCTTCGCATACACTGCTGCTACAGTTTATTATCTATCTTGATTGTCTAGTCACTTTTACCCCTACCTACATGTACATATTACCTCGATTACCTCGTACCCCTGCACATTGAGTCAGTACAGGTACTCCTTGTATATAGCCTCGTTATTTTATTGTGTTACTGTTTCCTTAATTCTTTTTCCTACTTTTTAACTACATATTGTTGGGAAAGGAAGCACAGTAAAGCCTACACCTGTTGTATTCGGCTCATTTGAGAAATACAATTTGATTTGATATATACTTGATTCTATGACGTTCAGTCAACACAGAGCCACAGATGATCCACAACCAGGACCAACCCAAAACCCAGCACAGAGGTCCTCAGTGAATGTGGTCTGGACTCTGTGGAGGAGGGTCATTGTATCCGAGACGCTGTAGAAGGCCAGAGTCCCTGCCCTGCTGTCCAGATACACTCCTACTCTGCTGGAGCAGGGGACTGGGATATCAGTCCTATTCTTATTGTGCCAATAGGAACAACTCGAGTTACGACACACCAAACTCCAGGACTGATCATTGGAACCAAAGCAACATTCCAATCCGCCCTTCCTGCTGATGCTTCTGTAGGTGATGGCTACCTCACATTCCCCCCTCCTATCCACCTCACAGTAGCAGGTTCCAGACAGATCCTCTTTACACAACACCTGGTAGTGGTCTGTGAATCTGTCTGGATGGTCAGAATAAGACAGAGCCTTGTCACTCCATGACACTTCTCTATTGCACTCAGACAGACACAGGTGTTGATACGCAGAGTTGGGATCCAACGTGAGATGGCAGTAGTCTAAGAAAGTGAAAAAATTAAATGAAGGTGAAATATGCATTCGGGATAAGGTCTGTGTGTTTTTGTGTGTGTGTGTGTGTGTATGTGTGTGTGACAGTATTACTTACTCTCCAAGAACTCCACTCTGGTTTTGGGCTCATGATGAAAATGTACTTCAGCAGCAGCCGTTACTATATAGAGTAGGGAGGTACATTGATTAATTCATGTTTAAGTAAGAAGCATTCAATACAAATATATACAAAATTAAACCAAGATGAAATATTCACTCATTGTGTGTGTGTGTGTGTGTGTGTATTACTCACATTCCGGTCTTGGGCTGAGGACATAGACTTCGGAGACAGCCGTTACTATACAATATAGGAAGACAAATGGATGTACTCATTTATAATCAAGAAGTATTTAACAGAAAGTTAACCAAATATTTTATCTTCACTATATCTGTAACACTTACCTTTTCCAGGTATCTGGACCATTTCCTCCTTCAATATATCCTCCAGTCGCACCATCATTCCAGAGATGGAGCTCTTCACTTCCTCAAAGGAGAAGTGTTGGTTGGCAGTGATACAGGGTAAGAGCTCAGATCCAGGAGCCACACAAAGAGACTGGAAAGTCTACAGCGAGAGAGAGGAAGAATAGACAATAAGAAAATATGCAGAATTCTGGAGCTCAGAGGTTATATGTTGTGTAGAAGTAAGGAATCCTGGGTCATGTTCGATTGGCACAAACGGGGAACATATTATGAAACAAAAATAAACATTCTTATTGAACAAGCTCAGGTAGTTTCGTGCCTAGCTCTGAACACCACCCTGCCACTGTGGATAAAATGAGTGATGTCACCTTGAGGAAATGAATGTTATCCTCTGTTTGTGCGAGCTGCTCCAGCTCCTTGTCTCTCCTCTTCAGCTCAGCTATCTCCTGCTCCAGTCGCTCCAGGAGTCCTTCAGCCTGGCTTACTGACGCCCTCTGGTGGGCGCTGATCAGCTCCTTCACCTCACAGCGCCTTCTCTCAATGGAGCGGATCAGCTCAGCAAAGACCAGCTCACAGTGCTCCACTGCTGCCTGTGCAGAAAGCTGTTACGAGAGAGGAAGAGAGAAGGAAGGGGGGCCATTTTAACCAGCACATTCACTCCGCGCTCACCTAGACCCATAGATAGAGCACTCCTCTTTGCATTGTGTCATTATAGCGTCTGTGACAGCATGGCCAGCGCAATTGAGGCAGTCTCCATTTTGACATAGTACATTTTCTTCCTCACAATTGGCTGATCCCTCCTGATGACCCGGTTGGACATGACTCCAACAAGGTCACCAGGAGGGATCAGCCAATGAAGTTGGAAGTCCCACCCAGTTCACCAAATTAAAATGGTAGAAGCCCTCATCAGCTCTGTCCATGCTAATATGGCCTTTTGGCCACTAGAGGCCTCTATCATTCTCTATGCCTAGACCCCAGACAATCTGTCTGTTCCCTATAGTGTGTCCCGGTGGTATTAGGCTCCTCCCTGGTTTTAGTTTAGGAATAGTACGTAACTTTCTGCAAAATAAATGTACATACTCTAAATGGTTAATAAATACTCACTGAAAGGGACATCAACGCCTGCCTTATGTCCTGCGCCTCCTTCTCTCTCACACAGATTGTCAGCCCGACTTGCTGCTGTTTCTCCCTCAACTGCCCCTGTAGAGAATAACATTTTCAAATGATAACTGTTGTCATTTTGGTATTCATAATAGACCAAGTTATGTTTTTGAGTGGGGAAACAGTTATTGAACTACACTTGTCATATGGAAAAAACATGATTATGCTAAACAAATCACTTAAGACTAAATGAACTGATAAATGAGTGCCTTCAAGACAAAAAGGTTACGATAGTTCAGAGTTCATGCCTCTGCAGTGTATGTAAATGAGTGACCTTTGACTTTTGAGGATTCGGTCTGGATGTTATCTGGCCCATCCTGCTGTTTACTGTAATCTACTCCATCCTTTGTTTGTTTTAAAGTGATTTTGTTGTGACAGCCTATTTTGTCTAACAGAGTTGGTTTTTGACTCTATCATCAGTCAATTTGAAAGCAGAACAGAGAATTTACAAATAAGAACTTAATTGTGGATTATGTGACACTGAACCCAGAGTGTGTATCACTGGAACAGCTCAATTTTGGAGTTGGCTGGAATTTCCTGCTCTTCCAGCTTCTGGCAAAACAGTCAGCAATAATGAAGCTGATCTCTAAATATAATACATTATAGATGGCAGTATAATGTTCAAGATCCTTAGGCCTACCTGTTTCTCTGTCCTCTCTGCTGCTGCGGCTGAGTCATCACGATCATACTTCACATCTTCAGGTCCAGAAAAACAAGCAGAGGGAACCGTTTTGAAATCTGTCTTCAATTTCTCTACCAACTCAGCCAGCAGAATGTTTCTGTTCAGAGCAGGTCTTGGGGTGAAGGTCTGTCGGCACTGGGGGCAGCTGTGAATTCCCTTTTGGTCATCAAGACTCCAATATCCCTTGATACAGCCTTTACAGTAGCTGTGTCCACAGGGAATAGTCACTGGATCTTTCAGTAGATCCAGGCAGATCGAACAACTGATCGAGTCCATGGCCTCGACTATTCTGGTGCACGCACGCACGCACACCAACCAACTGAGCAAAACAGTATCAGAGTCCCAAGTGGTGAATGCTGAGGAGTCGAAGAGAAGGGCTATCACATGCGCTGCTGTTACGTGAGAAGTGTTTACACTTCCTGTTTGGGTTGGGTCGTGGGTAATCTCGGAAATCCTAGACGTGTTCGCTATGCAGGAACATTGAGGGGATTCGATTCATCCCGTTCGGGCGCCCGTGTAAGCGTGTTTCGCTTCGGCTGAAAGTTTATTCCATTCGATTTGGAAACGGGCTGCCTCCCGGGCGTGAACCATGTGCCCCGTTCAAAAGCCAGGGCGAAGTCGGCTCAAAACAAAATTGACGTAGGCCTAATTAAGCACGTATAGTAGCTAATAACTAGGATTGTGTTTACCCATGGAAAATGGATTGCTTTTGATAAAAACGCGTTATGTGCATGTCATCCCAATGAAAACTAGTTAGAAAATTCGAACATTTTATGGATAAGATTTTTATGTTTGTGGACGATGCCTTGTTGACAAAATGACCGAGTGGTGCAGATTACTATTCAATTCAAGAAGGGAGCGCCTCCCTCCCAGCTTTCGCCCAATGACGTGACGGGTTTATGCCCGGTGCCCCGCGGCTCAGCATAATCGAATCTGCCCAATTGTGTCAGGCAACCCGTGTCTAGAGTAGTTCGTGAGTGTCTTTGCCGTTGTCATGTATGTATAGCGCGAAGCACTGATTTGTCCCTTACATCCACTCAATGACAATCATGGAAAACATGATAAGTAGTCTGGCTAAGGGCCAAAATTAGAAATGAGAAGTCATCTATAGGCCTAAATGGATTTGACGTTTACCGGGGATGACATACAAGCGCAGCCGATCAACGTTCCAGCGCGCCAAAGAGATGCAGTTGAAAGGTGGGACTGGGAGGTGGCCGGGTGTATAAAGTGCTGCGTCTTTGCTGTCAAGACCACCACCACAAAATAATCATTCAACCTTAATGATTAAACCACAATTGTAATTTCTTTAAAGCAAAGTAGTAAAACGATTCAACACCTACCTACCCATGCAGTTCAAGTAATCTCGAGTGCAATGTGTAGGCTAACAAATATGTATATACAAAGATTTACTCTAAAACTGGAGCACATCTATCAACTTCAGGTTGATGACATATTTTGTGGCTTTTAGGCATTTGATTTAGCACTCTGAAACCCTCTATTTTATAGTGATTATTTGGATTACAGAGATATCAAACCAGGGGTGCTTTCAGCAGGTCGCAACATTGTTACATTCAGAGAGCAGATTTCTATGTAGAACAAACTTGCCCTGTGACATGTAGAGTAAGAAACCATGTCTATCTCTGATGTTCGTGGCTGTTTTTGATTGACCCCCCCAAAAAAAATCCATGATTGTGGACCTTTTTAAATAGACCTACAGGTAGTAATTTAATATTGTTTACAACCCCAACTATGTTAACATCAAAACTATATTTTACAACTTCAGTTATGACATTCATTAGACTAACATACGTCATAATGTTAACCTTATCTTGTCTTTCACTTCTATGCTGATTCATTTTCTTCCTCAAAATGGAATTCAAGTCATTGCTGATCCTCCATCAGTTTTGTTTTTAATCATTTTTTTTCCATCGTAGAGAACTTGGTCTGCTACCAAGAGCTTGCAGCAATTGTTGTTACTGGAACAGGGACACACACACACACACACACACACGTAACACCTCACACAGTGGAGAAGTCGACACACAAAACAAGTATTTTATAAAGCAGTGAATTGAGTCATCCAAGTCCACACAGAAGAAAAACTACACTATTGCCTCAATCAGCACAATGCTTTGTGATCGTCCGCTTAGTCCCGGATTTAATGTACAGCCTTGGATGTCCTGCTGTTGACGAAGTCTGCTTTCCTATATCCAGCCTACCAAATGATGAGAGGAAAAGCAACACAGATTAATTAAAAACTATTGTCACCACACCAAATGTTTCTTATCATTTGAGGTTATACTGTGTAGGGGCCTCACCTTCCTATAGGCCCTGTGGAGCTCTGAGTGGCTCCACATGCTGTGTAGTAGGATGCAGGCTGCCTGGCCAGCCCTGGTGGGACCAAACCTAAAGGGACACAAGGTTACTGTCATTGGACATAAAAAAAGAACAGTTTAAAGCAAGGGAAGAGGTTTAACAGATTTAAATAAATTCCCTCCAATCCAACTCACAATGTTCAGGAATAATACAGTGCATTTTAAGGCCATCTACAGTCTTTGCATAGCATCAACCAACAGTGCCACATCAACTGTGCAGTCGGGCATCAGGTTGCTACGTGCAGTATATCATGATGTGGTTAGTTGACATGTTAAATGCAGGCAATGTAGTCAGCCTGGAACGCAGCCATGGTCTTCAGAAGCTACCCACTGACCCGTTGTCCTTTGCGCTGATGTTGATGATCTTGGGCAGCGCCCCGTGGTTGACGATGGCCCTGACGTGCTGCGTCTCATCCTGGCTCAGGTTGATGAGGATGTGGCACAGGGACACAGTCACCTCTGTAGGCAGGTCTGTGCTCGTGTCCGAGTTGGGTAACATGACCACCAGCTGTGGCAACAACTGTTTGACTACAGAGAGAGTGGAACGCTTCGTGAGAGATAGTTTGATTTTCTACAGTGGCAGGTTTTTATGCTTCTGTGCTTTTACATACACTTACAAGTCCAAAGGAAAATACTTCGTGGGACTTATGTAGGGCTAAAACATTGCGGTTGATGAGTCAATTCACAGCTCACCAATGTGAGCGTGAAGCTCTCTGTAGCGTGAGATGTTACATAGCAGGGACACAGCAGTCTTCTTCACATCCATCCCTCCTTCCTGGAGCATCTTTATGGCCTGGAGTAGACCATTCTCCCGCTGTACTATGGTGTGGGCGATGGCCTGGGACACCTGCCCAAACAGAGCCATGAGCCCAACACCCAAATGACAGTCAATATAGTAGTCACATCAATATAACACTTACTATACAGTCAAGTCATGACAACATAATAGATGGCTGTATTGTAGGTATTCCAATCAAACCCATGGGCAAATCAATTCCACACTCCCAGAACAGTACATATTTCTATGGGCTAAGTTCATAGATCTGTGATATAGCCATACCAGGCCGTTCCCAGCTGTGATGTTCTGCAGGGCTCCGATGGCAGCCTCCTGGGTGTAGGGACGGATGCTGCGGGCCATGATTGACAGGTACATGCGCACAGTGATGGCGCTCCACAGCCACTCTATCCCACAGGGACTACCCTTCTCCTCCAGCAGAGGGCGCTTTGGTTCAAGACGCTATAGGACCAAAACAACCAGAAAACAGGAGGCCCTTTAATTCAAAGTTAACTCCGATACCAGGCTTCACATTCATTTTCAATTAATGTGTATAAGACTAACAAATACATTTGTCAAAGAAAACCGGGCTTAAAGAGTTAGTTCAAAATGTATGCTTTACCACTTACCAAGGCAGCTTATCCATAACATAGGCATTGCCAATTTACTTTAGTGGTAATAACTTATTTATAACCAGATAGAAACAGTGCATGTCAAGTACATAAAGGTAACAAAGATGATAACAGACACAACAGAGGTGATGGCAGCACACCTGGATGATTTTGGCACTGCGGGAACCGAAACAGCCGGGGGTCTTGGTCTTTGGATTCAGGTTGAGTCGAGACTCATGGAGCTCGCTGGTGTACTTCTGCGGAAGCTCCACCTCCATCTGGTAGGAGAGGTTATGTAGGATGCACACACAGTTCTCAGTGGACTGTGGAGGAGAGAAGTGGTTCTGTTCAGGGGCCTATGATTTCAAGATCAAACAGTCTGCAATGTCTATTGTAAAAATATTTTAAAATTGGAGAACAGAGCTGGTTCATGATGTTCTCTCAATATTTAACACTAAAAGGCGAGATAAGTTGTTCTAGAGACAAATTGATAAAATATAGGCAAAAACAGTCTTATTT
This sequence comes from Salmo salar, assembly GCF_965601325.2. Taxonomy (NCBI): domain Eukaryota; kingdom Metazoa; phylum Chordata; class Actinopteri; order Salmoniformes; family Salmonidae; genus Salmo; species Salmo salar. The sequence goes on from NC_138297.1 coordinate 53,811,745, forward strand.
AATTTCCCTGTGTCTATTTATTCCACCTACAAATGTTTAGTAATGCTTGTACGAAAAGAAACAAGTGAACATTTTGCACAAAAGTTAAGAAAATGTTACCTTAGTCATTCACATGCAGTACCTTGTCATCAGGCTTGTAGTCAGCTATGGTCCCGCGGATGTAGTATACCAGTGAGTCAATAAGGTTCTCACACTGCCGCATGGCTTTTCTCCCTTCTGGACCAGCCGAGCTTATGTTTCTGACAACAACAATGACAGGTTGTCATTATCGCCACTAGGCAACAACAAAAGCATTCTTTACATTCTAGACATTGGCCAAACTGGCTAAATATCTATCCTAGCTGTTGGCCGGATGAGCCAAATGTTTATGTAGCAGAGAGATATTTGGTGTACTTTAACAAGGTTTTCTGTTATCTGCAGATAAAGCCATTAGACTAGGTCATTGTAATAACATGTCTATGTGTTGGGAGATAGCAATGCGTTTCAAGCACAAAGGAAACGTAAGCAAATGAGCAACATGAGTTAATCTTTCACTTTAATTCCAACCACTTGTCAATGAGTCAACTGTTCCACTTCCTTTTAGATGAAGTCAAGCAAAAACACATGTCAGTTGCCTCAATACATGTGACCAAATGGGAATTATTTATTCCTAAAAATTCTGCAGCCTTTTTGTTAACGTCAAGCCAAATACAGTAACATTAGTGATGACCCAAGGTTATGGCTGTGAGTTGGAGTGTTGTGCGTTTTCGTTTTAAATCAGGCCAAAACTGAGGAATTTCTCAGAGTAACACAAGTCAATGGTTGCCAGGGCTTGATTGCACCAGCCAATATGGATTCAGAGGTTTCAATTCCACTAGAGCCACTAAGAGGAAGAGGGCTCCATTAATAATTTAGTCCGACTGTTTTCAGTTGTATCGGTTGCTAGGCAAAAGCAAAACACTCCTTGTTATACCATGTTCTGTTTGTTAAGTGGTATATCTGTGCCATCCAAATCAATGGCAGTCGATTCAACAGGAACACAAGGTATGCAGGATATCGTTTCCAGTGCATTGCTGTTCCATCGAGGTGATGCTGCCTAGGCAGAAGTCATGCCTGATTTGCCAGGTAGAAAGGAGTAACAGGATGACGATGGCCTTTGAGGAACCTCACAGTTCTCACTCCTGGCGAGGAGGCTGTCAGAGATAAATATACAGTGAGGGGAAAAAAGTATTTGATCCCCTGCTGATTTTGTACGTTTGCCCACTGACAAAGAAATGATCAGTCTATCATTTTAAATGGTAGGTTTATTTGAACAGTGAGAGACAATAACAACAAACAAAAAAATCCAGAATAACGCATGTCAAAAATGTTATAAAATAATTTGCATTTTAATGAGGGAAATGAGTATTTGACCCCCTCTCAATCAGAAAGATTTCTGGCTCCCAGGTGTCTTTTATACAGGTAACGAGCTGAGATTAGGAGCACACTCTTAAAGGGAGTGCTCCTAATCTCAGCTTGTTACCTGTATAAAAGACACCTGTCCACAGAAGCAATCAATCAGATTCCAAACTCTCCACCATGGCCAAGACCAAAGAGCTCTCCAAGGATGTCAGGGACAAGATTGTAGACCTACACAAGGCTGGAATGGGCTACAAGACCATCGCCAAGCAGCTTGGTGAGAAGGTGACAACAGTTGGTGCGATTATTCGCAAATGGAAGAAACACAAAAGAACTGTCAATATCCCTCGGCCTGGGGCTCCATGCAAGATCTCACCTCGTGGAGTTGCAATGATCATGAGAACGGTGAGGAATCAGCCCAGAACTACACGGGAGGATCTTGCCAATGATCAAGGCAGCTGGGACCAAGAAAACAATTGGTAACACACTACGCCGTGAAGGACTGAAATCCTGCAGCGCCCGCAAGGTCCCCCTACTCAAGAAAGCACATATACATGCCCGTCTGAAGTTTGCCAATGAATATCTGAATGATTCAGAAGACAACTGGTGAAAGTGTTGTGGTCAGATGAGACCAAAATGGAGCTCTTTGGCATCAACTCAACTCGCTGTGTTTGGAGGAGGAGGAATGCTGCCTATGACCCAAAGAACACCATCCCCACCGCCAAACATGGAGGTGGAAACATTATGCTTTGGGGGTGTTTTTCTGCTAAGGGGACAGGACAACTTCACCGCATCAAAGGGACGATAGACGGGGCCATGTACCGTCAAATCTTGGGTGAGAACCTCCTTCCCTCAGCCAGGGCATTGAAAATGGCTCGTGGATGGGTATTCCAGCATGACAATGACCCAAAACACACAGCCAAAGCAACAATGGAGTGGGTCAAGAAGAAGCACATTAAGGTCCTGGAGTGGCCTAGCCAGTCTCCAGACCTTAATCCCATAGAAAATCTGTGGAGGGAGCTGAAGGTTCGAGTTGCCAAACGTCAGCCTCAAAACCTTAATGACTTTGGAGAAGATCTGCAAAGAGGAGTGGGACAAAATCCCTCGAGATGTGTGCAAACCTGGTGGCCAACGACAAGAAACATCTGACCTCTGATTGCCAACAAGTACTAAGTCATGTTTTGCAGAGGGGTCAAATACTTATTTCCCTCATTAAAATGCAAATCAATTTCAAACATTTTTTACGTGTTTTTCAGGATTTTTTTGTTGTTATTCTGTCACTCACTGTTCAAATAAACCTACTATTAAAATTATAGACTGATCATTTCTTTGTCAGTGGGCAAACGTACAAAAATCAGCAGGGGATCAAATACTTTTTTCCCCTCACTGTAATATGCTTGACAAAGCCCTGTGAGATGTAACACTGTGGTGAGAGATGGATTGCAAATGAACCGCCTGGGTCACCGTATAATAATCAGTGCCTTCAGAAAGTATTCACACCCCTTCACTCTTCCCACATTTTGTTGCATTACAGACTAAATTTAAAATGAATTCAATTGAGATTATGTCACTGATCTACACACAATACCCTGTAATGTTATAGTGGAATTATGTTTTTAGCAATGTTGACAAATGAATTCAAAATGAAAAGCTGAAATGTCTTCAGTCAATAAGTATTCAACTCTTTTTAGAGTACAAATGTGCTTAAATCACATAATAAAGTAGCATCGACTCACTGTGTGCAATAATATTGATTAACATGATTTTTGAATGACTACACCTTCTCTGTACCCCACACATACAATTATCTGTATGGTCCCGCAGTTGAACAGAGAATTTTAAAGATTGAACAAAAAAGACCAGGAAGGATGTTTTTTGTTGCCAATGCCTCACGAAGAGCACCTATTGGTAGATGGGTGTAAAAAGACATTGAATATCACTGAGCATGTTGAAGTTATTAAATTACACTTGGATGGTGTATCAATACACCCAGTCACTACAAAAAGATACAGACACCGTTCCTAACTCAGTTCCCAGAGAGGAAGGAAACCGCTCAACGGCACTAAAAATGTAAAACTGCAAAAAATGTGGCAAAGAAATTAACTTTTTGTCCTGAATACAAAGCAAATCAAAACACTCTGAGTACCTCTTCATATTTTCAAGCATGGTGGTGGCTGTATCATCTAAATCGGTATGCTTGTCATTGGCAAGGACTAGGGAGTTTTTTTAGGATAAAAATAAACAGAATAGAGCTAAGCATAGGCAAAATCCTAGAGGGAAAACTTGGTTCAGTCAGCTTTCCAACAGACCCGGAGACAAATTCCCCTTTCAGCAGGACAATTACCTAAAACAGAAGGCCAAATATACACTGGAGTTGCTTAAAAGACAATATTAAATGTTCTTGAGTGGCATAGTTAGACTTTTGACTTAAATCTACTTGACAATCTATGGCGAGACTAGAAAATGGCTGTCTAGTTATCATCAACAACCAATTTGACAGACCTTGAAGAATTCTCTCATTAATAAGTGGGCAAATATTGTACAATCCAGGTGTGCAAAGATCTTAAGAGACTTACAGAGAAAGACTCACAGCCAAAGGTGATTCTAACATGTATTGACTCAGGGGGTTGAATACTTATCTAATCAAGACATACAGTTGAAGTCAGAAGTTCAGACACCTCAGCCAAATACATTTATACTCAGTTTCACAATTCCTGACATTTAATCAAAGTAAAAATCCCCTGTCTTAGGTCAGTTAGGATCACCACTTTATTTTAAGAATGTGAAATGTCAGAATAATAGTAGAGAGAATGAATTATTTCAGCTTTGATTTCTTTCATCACATTCCCAGTGGGTCAGAAGTTTACATACACTCAATTACTATTTGGTAGCATTGCCTTTAAATTGTTTAACTTGGGTGAAACGTTTTGGGTAGCCTTCCACAAGATTCCCACAATAAGTTGGGTGAATTTTGGCCCATTCCTCCTGATAGAGCTGGTGTAACTGAGTCAGGTTTGTAAGCCTCCTTGCTCGCACACACTTTTTCAGTTCTGCCCACAAATTTTCTATAGGGTTGAGGTTAGGGCTTCGTGATGGCCAATCTAATAGCTTGACTTTGTTGTCCTTAAGCCATTTTGCCACAACTTTGGAAGTATGCTTGGGGTCATTGTCCATTTAGAAGACCCGTTTGCGACCAAGCTTTAACTTCCTGACTGATGTCTTGAGATGTTGCTTCAATATATCCACATAATTTTCCTACCTCATGATGCCATCTATTTTGTGAAGCGCACCAGTCCCTCCTGCAGCAAAGCACCCCCTCAACATGATGCTGCCACCCCTGTGCTTCACGGTTGGGATGGTGTTCTTCGGCTTGCAAGCCTCCCTATTTTTCCTCCAAACATAACGATGGTCATTATGGCCAAACGGTTCCATTTTTGTTTCATCAGACCAGAGGACATTTCTCCAAAAAGTACGATCTTTGTCCCCATGTGCAGTTGCAAACCGTAGTCTGGCTTTTTTAATGGCGTTTTGGAGCAGTGGCTTCTTCCTTGCAGAGCGGCCTTTCAGGTTATGTCGATATAGGACTCGTTTTACTGTGGATATAGATACTTTTGTACCCGTTTCCTCCAGCATCTTCACAAGGTCCTTTACTGTTGTTCTGGGATTGATTTGCACTTTTCGCACCAAAGTACGTTCATCTCTAGGAGACAGAACGCGTCTCCTTCCTGAGCGGTATGACGGCTGCGTGGTCCCATGGTGTTTATATTTGCGTACTATTGTTTGTACAGATGAACGTGGTACCTTCAGGCATTTGGAAATTGCTCCCAAGGATGAACCACACGTGGAGGTCTACAATTTTTTTCCAGAGGTGTTGGTTGATTTCTTTTGATTTTCCCATGATGTCAAGCAAAGAGGCACTGAGTTTGAAGGTAGGCCTTTAAATACATCCACAGGTACACCTCCAATTGACTCAAATGATATCAATTAGCCTATCAGAAGCTTCTAAAGCCATGACATCATTTTCTGGAATTTTCCAAGCTGTTTAAAGGCCCGGTCAACTTAGTGTATGTAAACTTCTGACCCACTGGAATTGTGATACAGTGAATTATAAGTGAAATAATCTGTCTGTAAACAATTGTTGGGAAAATTACTTGTGTCATGCACAAAGTAGATGTTCTAACAGACTTGCCAAAACTATAGTTTGTTAACAAGAAATGTGTGGAGTGGTTGAAAAACAAGTTTTAATAATGCCAACCTAAGTGAATGTGAACTTCCGACTTCAAATGTATTAGTGTTTTATAGTGTAATATATATTTTTTTATCTTCCACTTTGACAGAGTATTTTGTGTAGATTGTTGAATAAAAAAAATTAAGATGTCCATTTTAATCCCACTTTGTAACACAACAAAATGTGGAAAAAGTCAAGGGGTGTGAATACCTTCTGAAGGCACTGTACACCATTTAGCAGAAGCTTTTAACCAATGCGACTTAGTCAGTCATGCATGCATACATTTTATGTACGGATGGACCCGGGAATCAAACCCACTGTGCTGGCTTTGAAAAACGCCACGCTCTACCAACTAAGCTACAGAGGACCATCAATCAATAAATTAGTTCATGATCATTCCAAACATAACTACTATACCCCTTTCTGCATCCCACTGCCTAGGGTCTATCCCAGGCTTCCCTAAGATGGATCCTTATAAATACTTGACCACAGATACTACATAGGTCTGTGCCAAACACACAAATGGCCAATAAACGCCTTTGTCCAGACCAGACGACCTACCGGAGGCAGCCAGTGGCGTTGTAAAAGGTGTCTGGGTCAGCCAGCATGCCGTCTTTGGGGTTCTCCCCCTCAGACAGGCCTGAGCAGGGCACCAGCACAGAAGTGGTCAGGATCTCCAGGGCCTCTTTGGAGAGATGCTCCTTCAGCAGGTCATGGGAGGATAGGTTCCACAACAGCCCTGTGGAACATGTTTCATTCTTAAGTTACTACCGTGTCATTAACATTTTACCATGTAAGTTCATGTAAATCACATATTCACAAAGCGTCTCAGAATAAGAGTGCTGATCTAGGATCAGCCCCCCCTCATTCATTATGATTTAACCTCTCTGGGACATGTGGGACACACACTAGTCAACAGCCAGTGAAATAGCAGGGCGGCAAATTCAAAACAACAAAAACCTCATAATTCAAATTTCTCAAACATACACTTCTCATTAATCCAACCACATTGTCCGATTTCAAAAAGGCTTTACGGCGAAAGCATAAAATTAGATTATGTTAGGACAGCGCCTAAACCAGAAAAACCACACAGCCATTTTCCAAGCAAGGAGAGGCGTCACAAAAACCAGAAATACAGATAAAATTAATCACTAACCTTTGATGATCTTCATCAGATGACACTCCCAGGACTCAATGTTACACAATACATGTATGTTTTGTTCGATAAAGTTCATATTTATATCCAAAAACCCCATTTTGCATTGGCACGTGATGTTCAGAAATGTTTTGCCTCCCAAAAATTCCTGTGAATGAGCAGATCAATTTACAAAAATACTCATCATAAACGTTGATAAAATTTACAACAGTTATTGAAAGAATTATAGATACACTTCTCCTTAATGCAACCGCTGTGTCAGATTTCAAAATAGCTTTACGGCGAAAGCACATTGTTCAATATTCTGAGTACAGAGCTCAGCCTTCAAAGCAAGCTATACAGTTACCCGCCAAGTTCTGAAGTCAACAAAACTCAGAAATAGTATTATAAATCTTCACTTACCTTTGCTGATCTTCGTTGGAATGCACTCCCAGGACTCCCACAAGAAATGTTTGTTTTGTTCGATAAACTCCATATTTATCAAACTAACCAGTGAGCTGCCGCCGGGTCTCTATGTCACGACTTCTCCTGAGCAGACGCAGTGCAGGGGCCACGCCCTCGTTGTCCTTCACCTCCATCTTGTTCTCGCTGCTCTCAAAGACCACATTTCGGAGCGCACCCGCCGCTATCCGCTCCAGCTCCTCGCTGTCGCTCTGCAGCAGTTTGATCAGCTTGGGTATACCGTGGAGGTAGAACACCTGGGGACAGACAGGCAGAGATCTTCATCTACCCTTGTTCCTATGAAGAGTGAGCTCAACTTGAATTTTCATGCGAATCGCCCACATAATCTCAATATAAATTAAAGGGAAAATACCCCTACCAATCCAATTATTTGAAAATGGCACATACTGTATTATCAACATCAGCTGTATTATAGGCCTACAGCCTGGAAGCCTTTAACCTTAATTGAGCAGCCAAGTCAACAGTAGTAGAGATGGGCCCCAGCTCACCATCTTCTTAGCATCAGAGCTGTTGAAACATTGGTTTTGAATAAAGCTGGCAGCAGTGATCTGCATCTCCTCATTCTCTTGGCCCAGCAGGTTCACTGCCCTCTCCAATGTCAGCTCAGGCACCCTGCTCTCTGGCTTCCTGTGTATGGGAGAGAGCATTGAAGAGGAACTTCTGTCATTGACAAACACACACACACACACACACACACACACACACACACACACACACACACACACACACACACACACACACACACACACACACACACACTCTCTATCAATCCCAAATTCTGATTCATCCAATTTCTCATCCTCACAACACTTTCCATTATATACACCCATTACAAAATTTGGGTAAATCATTGACCTGAAATGACAGATAAGCAACTGAACCACCAATAATTCTCTAGGAGACTCTTTTACAATAGCTTTAGTGCCAGCCTAGATAAGCCACTGAAATCTGGAACCAACAGGAACCTGAACAGCTTCTACCCCTAAGTCCTAAAACTGCTAAAAAGCTAGTTACAGTTAACCAAATAGCTACCTAGACTGCATTGACCCTTTTTGCTGCTGTTGTTAATCGATCCTGTTTATTATCTATCCTAGTCACTTTATTCCTGGTTATACAGTATGTACATATCTACCTCAATTACCTTGTACCCTTGCAAATCAATTCGGTACTGGTACCTCGTGTATATAGCCAAATTATCCTTACTTATTGTGCATTTATTATTACTTTTCTATTATTTCTCTATTTTCTCTCTCTCTGTACTGTTGGGAAAGGCCCGTAAGGAAGCATTTCACTGTTAGTCTACACCTGTTGTTTACGAAGCATGTGACATACAACATTTGATTTGAGATGTTGAGAACTAAATTAATTGCCAGTTCTAATCAACTTCAGGTTTGTATGGAACACATAAGCCGTCTTACACCGCAGTGACTTCATTCACGTCTGTCTGCTGGATCTCTGGCTCCGCTGCCGCCCTCATCTGGCCCATGTCCACCTCCATGCTGACCAGCGAGGCTGGGTACGAGGGAGGCCATTTGGCTCCCACATGCCCCTGGCTCTCCTTCGCCACCTGGCCCAGCCAGGCCTGGCCCTCTGTTCTCTGGGTAGCATGGAATGACCCGTAGCCTGTTTGTCTCCTCGCCCCCCTTTGAACCTCCATCAGGTAGGGGCTGTTGTTGGTGCGAATTGCAGGGCTGCTGCGGGACTGGCCCCAGGGGTAGTTGCCGCTGTTAGCCATGGCGTGCGTCCTTGTGCTACGGGCCATTTCTGAATGGGCATAACGCCGCATCAAGTCTGTCCCATACGACCGCTCCTCTGAAGTCCCCATCATGGGAGGCTGGCCAGGGCCGGGGAGGGTGTAGGTTCCGAAACGGAGTGTCCCGTAAGCCAGACGGGAGCGAGGTAACTCAGGGCTGGTGACTGGGGTCAAATCCACCCTCTTAGACGGACTTCTTATATTTTCCTTCAAAGACGACAGGCTGCTGAAGTCCCTGCCTCCAATCTGGCCCAAAGATGAGTGTGTCTACATGGAAAGGTGAAAAGCAGTGGTTGCCCCATTTCAGAAGGCTTACAACTGAATCAACCATAGACATGTCTGGTAATAATGCTAAAACATCTGTAAAGCAGTTGCATACAATTGGACACAGTCGTGATCACTCAAAGCAACACAAAAGGTTTAGGGAAAAAGATCATACAAAATGCTCTCTCTGATGTCTGAATAACCACTGTTCTCTTTGTATTGTTGCATCATCCTGTATTGTGTGTTTTAAAGCCACACCTTACACGGAACCCAAACCGGCTGCGCGCGTGTGCCATCGTGCATATATTTATTTTGTCCCCCCACACCAAATGCAATCACGACACGCAGGTTAAAATATCAAAACAAACTCTGAACCAATTCAATTAATTTGGGGACAGGTCGAAAAGCATTAAACATTTATGGCAATTTAGCTAGCTAGCTTGCTGTTGCTAGCTAATTTGTCCTGGGATAAAAATTTTGTTATTTTACCTGAAATGCACAAGGTCCTCTACTCCGACAATTAATCCACACATAAAACGGTCAACCGAATCGTTTCTAGTCATCCCTCCTCCTTCTAGGCTTTTTCTTCTCTGGACTTCATATTGCGATTGGCAACTTTCATAAATTAGGTGCATTACCGCCACTGGCCTCGTACAACCAATGATATGGCACGTGGGTACCTGCTTCTATAAACCAATGAGGAGATGGGAGAGGTAGGACTTGCAGCGCGATCTGCGTCAGAAATACAACTTCTGACTTTAGCCCTTGGCAACGCAGACGCTCGTTGGCGCGCACGCGAGCAGTGTGGGTGTAATAAGTGAATAATATAGATTTCTAAATTTATTTTGCAACGCGAGCGGTGTAGTCAGGCTGTAAGGTTTCCTTTAGGAATCATAAAGGTATTATTCAATAAAAATGCAGTTCAATTCAAATTGTCTATGTGAGATGATAGAATTTCAGCGTTTGGTAGAACAGACAAAGGGGCGATAAATATGTCAAGTGTGCCAGGAGGAAAGGCTTTATTTGTCCAATTTTTGAGATAGATACCCATCTCTGCCCTAACACTATGGGCTTGGGGCTTCAATAGCTGCACATCCCTGAGACTATCCAATTTGTTTTTATTCAAACCATATGGGTGGTACAGTCAAAACCAATGCAGCCTACAGTTTATTTTAGGGGCAATAGATACCATCTCCTTTTCCTGCTGTTTCTTGTGAAGTTTATCACCTCGGTCACACACTAAATATGGAATTCCAAGTAAAACAATTAAAAAACACTTCACATATCCTCCAGACACATTGCACTTGACTGCCATGCTGGGTGAAGTCCCTTGTTCCAGAGTTGAATCACGTAGCTGTTATTTCTAACATTCAGGCTCTCTGATGAACTTTAGGGAGGCTAAAGCACCCGTGACTGTGGATAGTGGGTTGTGTATTATAGGACAGGCCTTACCTTCATGTTAGACAAGGTTCCATCTCTGGAACCGGTGATAACTGATGGCTTTCTGGATAGATGGAGACTACCTGAAAGATACACCACATGTGTTCTGAATGATCATGCCATCGCACCAATTCCCTAATTACCATCTGGACACACACCCTCTCCTATTGGAAAGGTGAATGGAGAGGACCAGAAATACAGTAGGCTAGAGGAGATTGAATATAATCGTTTTCTAACATGATTGCAAACATCATGACAAATACAATGTCACTAAGATTTGGACACAAATGACTAGGCCTGCATGTCCATTCGGTGGCATCTGGTTTCGACCCCGTCCTGTATTTCCTGGTAGACTATGTCTAAACAGCCCCCACCCACCTTCAAATTCCCTTGTCGATTTCAATAGGCTAATCTTACAGACCTTGTTTATTCGTGCAGACTCAATGAAAAACACATTGTAAACTACAATTTACCATTGGACGTTGTCTTTTTGCCCTTACGAGCAAGTGTGAGCTGCACTTGTTGTTGAACACGAAAACTCCGGTCGGTTGAATGAGTCTTTGTATTATCCTCTGGTGGTAATGCCAAACTCGTGTCATCTGCGTCAAGTGTGAATGAATCTAGCGCAGGTAAAACTGACTTCATAAATGGCGGCGCTTCCATGATTCCGTAGCTCTCCAAAAGTGTCATTCCATAAAATAGCCCGCAGATTCATAAAAAGTGTCACTATCGTCCTTTCCCGATCCGTTCATACACAGTGACTCGGTGTTCACGAGTCCGTTCCGGTGCAAGTGAGACAGTTGAGTTCATTGCCACTGGGGTGTGGTCTGTATAGTCGACACCTGTAATATCATTTTACAAATAAGGAAGCGAGGACACACTGGGAAGAATGCCAAAATAGTATCGTTGATAGGCTACAAGGCCAATTCTCTGGCAAATAGCAACCCTTGTAGATCCGGGATGGGCAACTGGCGCCCTCCACATTATAGGCCCGCGGATATGTCTCCCCCCAAACACTTTTCTTTAAGGAACTGTCAGGGTCTCAATTTACTGTTGATAGTTGGACGCGTAGAATACACAAGGTGCTATTTCGAAATTTGGTTGTGCATCAGCAGTTTTTCTCTTATGTCAGTTACTGACTGTCATTCAGTTCATGTCAGCAAAACTTTTTTAGATTGGTTAGTTAGTCTAGCGCCCAGCTATCTAATCATGGTCGAATTATGACAGGCCCCCATTGATCATCAGATATCATATAAAAACTTCAAACATGTCTCCACCCTATGGCAAAATGTAAAAACATAGCAGGAAATTGGCTGTAAAATTGTAAATATTTCTCTCTGCCCAACCTGGTCTCAGAGCATTTTGTATTATTATGTATGTAAATTCGAGACATTCCATTTATTATGATATGTTTTGTTTATTATGGTATGTATTAATTTGTGGATGTCCATCATCCATTTCGTATATGTTACGAATGACAATTCGTATGAAACTAATTTGCTAAACTTATGGTATGTTACGCCTTCCTGGCTGATGCTAACTAGGTGCTCACACTAGCTAGGCTAGGGGTTAGCGGAAGGGTTAGCTAACATGCAAAGTAGTTGAAAAGTTGCTAAAGTTATACACCCACCCATCCACCCCGACCAACCACCCTCCTTTTGTTCTTGTCTTAAGTAACCTGTCTTATATAATCATACCATACCAAATATAACATATCATACTAATTTTAGCGCCTCAGATTTACATTTACTATGTTACATCTAGCCTGAGACCAGGCTGCTCCATTGAAAAAATTAGCAGAATTGCATCAAATTAGTTATACAATTGCAAAATCTTCTCTCTGGCCCATGGCAAAATGTGTAGAATTGCAGGAAATTAACTCAAACTTTAATTTTCTCTTTGCCGTCAAGAGGGGGGGCTGTTAAAATGTTCTGCTTGCAAGGTGGGGGGGGACAACTTCACTTAAGACCCCCAAAATGCTAGGGCCGGCACTGACTGCACTTGTGGGTTGGCAAACCACGGCGGCCCCAGATGAGTGCCAAATTTATTTATTCATTTTTTGGGGGGACCCCACCCCCATCAACATTGCCCATCCCTGTTGTAGATAACTGGTTCCCAACCTTTTTCGGTTAGTGTACCACCAACTGAATTTTGCTGTGCCCGGAATACCCGTGAAGTACCCCCTCGTGCATTTTACCAGCAGGCCTATGGTCTCTGAGTATTCTCAAGTACCCCCTGTGGATAGGCCAAGTACCCCCAGGGCTCCCAGTACCCCTGGTTGGGAGCCAATTATGCAAAACTTCTGGAAAAGGTTTTTTCTTTGCCATTGTTTCCATTTACTATCCAATCATTTCTGATATACAACACCTGTATCACACCTGTCAATTACTAATACCATTTGAATCTCACAAAGTCACACTTTATGATTTCTATACCACAGTTGGGTAGTTCTGTGTAATAATTGAATGTAATGTTCCCAAGCATGTGATGTGTGTGTTGTGTGTCAAGTTGGGTACTGTGACAAATATCAAGAATATTAGTGCAAATGGATAAAACAAGTATTTTATTAAACTAATGCTTATTGATGATAACACGTGTTATAGGCAAGTCCATTCACCTCACTGTGTAATGGCTCTCTACATTTTCATTAAAGGAGGTGTTCCCAGTGCAGTACGGTACTAAGTATGACACAGCACTGCAGATTCTGGTGTGGGAGTTCTTCTCCAGATTGGAGGAGCTGCTGCCGGTGCCCAGCTTTACACAGGTTCTGATATGACTGCATCTTCATCCTATCAATTCAAATGTGAAAAATGTTGCGTTTACAGTTATGAATGAATGAACCCCCTTTAATAAATGAATAAATGGACTGAACATCGACAAGTTTCCAGTGGGTAGGAGATATGGGTTGATTTGGGAGAGGACTGCACTCTCCTTTTCCATTTTAACTTTAAGTTTCCCTCCCTCACCCTCAGACAGCATCCTTGCCTTCTCTGATCTGGAGGAGGGTGTTCAGTCTGTCTCTGACCCTGAGCACCTGAAGACACTGCTACAGCATCAAAGACACCTGGGACACCTTAACAGAGGTAGGTAGCCTTCAGGTTATGATCCATACTGAACAAAAATATAAATGCAACATGTAACAATTTCAAAGATTTTACTGAGTTACAGTTCATATCAGGATATCAGTCAATTGAAATAAATGTATTAGGCCCTACATCTATTGATTTCACATGACTGGGAATACAGATATGCATCTGTTGGTCACAGATACCTTAAAAAAAAAGTAGGGCTGTGGATTAGAAAACCAGTCAGTATCTGGTGTGACCACCATTTGCCTCATGCAGTGTGACAACTCCTTTGCATAGAGTTGATCAGGCTGTTGATTGTGGCCTGTGGAACATTGTCTCACTCCTCTTCAATGGCTGTGCGAAGTTGCTGGATATTGGGAGAAACTGGAATATGCTGTCATACATGTTGATCCAGAGCATCCCAAATGTGCTCAATGGGTGACATGTCTGCTGAGTATGCAGGCCATGGAAGAACTGGGCCATTTTCAGCTTCCAGGAATTAAGTACAGATCCTTGTAACATGGGGCTGTGTATTATAATGCTGAAACATGAGGTGATGGCAGCAGATGAATGGCGATAAAATGCAATTATGTTCATTGTCCGTAGCTTATCCCTGCCCAAACCCTAACCCAAGGGGGGGCAAAGTACATCAATCCGGCCCGCGAGACATAAAAAATATATATATATATTTATTTTTTTCTCCCTTTTTTCTCCCCAAGAGGCGAAGGTCGAGAGCCGTGCATCCTCCGAAACACGACCCAGCCAAGCCGCACTGCTTTTTGACACAATGCCCAATTAACCCGGAAGCACCAATGTGTCAGAGGAAACACCGTACACCTGGCGACCGTGTCAGCGTGCATGCGCCCGGCCTGCCACAGGAGTCGCTAGAGCCCAATGGGACAAGGACATCTCGGCCTGCCAAACCCTCTCCTAACCCGGACGACGCTAAGCCAATTGTGTGCCGCCTCATGGGTCTCCCAGTCACGGCCAGCTGTGACACAGCCTGGGATAGAACCCGGGTCTGTAGTGACGCCTTAGACCACTGAGCCACTCAGGAGGCCCCCAAGGGGCACATTCAATTCTCTGGCAACAGCTCTGGTGGACATTCCTGCAGTCTGCATGCCAATTGCACGCTCCTTCAAAACTTGAGACATCTATGGCATTGTGTTGTGTGACAAAACTGCACATTTTAGAGTGGTTTTTTATTGTCCCCGGCACAAGGTGCACCTGTGTAATGATCATTCTGTTTAATCAGCTTCTTGATATGCCACACCTGTCAGGTGGATGGATTATCTTGGCAAAGGAGAAATGGTCACTAAGAAGGATGTTAGCGTTTTGTGCGTATGGAACATTTCTTGGATATTTTTTCGGTTCATGAAATATGGGACCAACACTACAGTCGTGGTCAAATGTTTTGAGAATGACACAAATATAAATTTTCACAAAGTCTGCTGCCTCAGTGTCTTTAGATATTTTTGTCAGATGTTACTATGGAATACTGAAGTATAATTACAAGCATTTCATAAGTGTCAAAGGCTTTTATTGACAATTACATGAAGTTGATGCAGAGTCAATATTTGCAGTGTTGACCGTTCTTTTTCAAGACCTCTGCAATCCGCCTTGGCATGCTGTCAATTAACTTCTGGGCCACATCCTGACTGATGGCAGCCCATTCTTGCATAATCAATGCTTGGAGTTTGTCAGAATTTGTGGGTTTTTGTTTGTCCACCCGCCTCTTGAGGATTGACCACAAGTTCTCAATGGGATTAAGGTCTGGCGAGTTTCCTGGCCATGGACCCAAAATATCGATGTTTTGTTCCCCAAGCCACTTAGTTATCACTTTTTGCCTTATGGCAACGTGCTCCATCATGCTGGAAAAGGCATTGTTCGTCATCAAACTGTTCCTGGATGGTTGGGAGAAGTTGCTCTCAGAGGATGTGTTGGTACCATTCTTTATTCATAGCTGTGTTCTTAGGCAAAATTGTGAGTGAGCCCACTCCCTTGGCTGAGAAGCAACCCCACACGTGAATGGTCTCAGGATGCTTTACTGTTGGCATGAAACAGGACTGATGGTAGCGCTCACCTTGTCTTCTCCGGACAAGCTTTTTTCCGGATGCCCCAAACCCCAGTCCTCAGCAGTCCAATCCCTGTACCTTTTGCAGAATATCCGTCTGTCCCTGATGTTTTTCCTGGAGAGAAGTGGCTTCTTTGCTGCCCTTCTTGACACCAGGCCATCCTCCAAAAGTCTTCCCCTCACTGTGCGTGCAGATGCACTCACACCTGCCTGCTGCCATTCTTGAGCAAGCTCTGCACTGGTGGTGCCCCGATCCCGCAGCTGAATCAACTTTAGGAGACGGTCCTGGCGCTTGCTGGACTTTCTTGGGTGCCCTGAAGCCTTCTTCACAACAATTGAACAGCTCTCCTTTAAGTTCTTGATGATCCGATAAATGGTTGATTTAGGTGCAATCTTACTGGCAGCAATATCCTTGCCTGTGAAGCCCTTTTTGTGCAAAGCAATGATGACGGTACGGGTTTCCTTGCAGGTAACCATGGTTGACAGAGGAAGAACAATGATTCCAAGCACCACCCTCCTTTTGAAGCTTCCAGTCTGTTATTCAAACTCAATCAGCATGACAGAGTGATCTCCAGCCTTGTCCTCGTCAACACTCACACCCGTGTTAACGAGAGAATCACTAGCATGATGTCAGCTGGTCCTTTTGTGGCAGGGCTGAAATGCAGTGGAAATGTTTTTGGGGGATTCAGTTAATTTGCATGGCAAAGAGGGACTTTGCAATTAATTGCAATTCATCTGATCACTCTTCATAACATTCTGGAGTATATGCAAATTGACATCATACAAACTGAGGCAGCAGACTGTGAAAATTAATATTTGTGTCATTCAACTTTTATCCACGACTGTACATGTTTTATTTATATTTTTCCTCAGTGTACATTGTAGTTACATGAGCAGACACCTTACTATAAAGCACTTTGTGATGTCTGATGGCTTTATAAATACAATTTGATTTTCCAACTTAATTTTCAGTTCATTGGGCTGCAGCCTATCATTTTTTCAACAACCTTAAAAATATTGAAGGTCAGTGAGTCTCATTCACCCCTCCTAAGTGCCCTGGAGCAGTCATCTTGTGTCCGTTTCCATGCAGTATCCTTGTGGACTTCCTGTTCTATACTGTCTTTTTATTGGAAAACGAACACAAAGTAACACCTGACCCACCCACTAACACCCCCCTCACACAACCATGCACCAACAATGTACATTTACATTTACGTCATTTAGCAGACGCTCTTATCCAGAGCGACTTACAATACATATGTACCAAAAGACTGGAGAAACACTGAACAAAATGAGTAGATACAGTACAGACATTACAAACAGGCTGGAGTCAAGTAATTCCCTTTTAATGAATTATTATTCCAAACAAAAGTCTGCAATCCACTTTATCCAATTTCACTGTTCATATGATCATAAAGGAAATTCTGTTTGCATTGATAAACTAGTGAGTGCTTCAAGACACCTTAGTGAGAGAGTGCCTGGAACAAAGTTGACCAGCACACATTCACAGCAGTCCCCCACCCATTCATTATACAGGGACTGTTTAGTGTCAGTAATAAGGGTCCATGGGGGTAATTCATTCAAAATAAAACTACAGCCGCTGTACATTTGCCACTTTTTTCCCGCAATAAATTAAAAAAAAGGTCCTCACAATTCAGAACAAGTAGCATTAATGTCCTTACTTTCCTTCCTGAATGTAGTGTACCAGTATGCATTAATCCAATCCCCATCAATTGTTATATCCATAAACAATACAACTGGTTAAAGGTGATAGTTTCATGAATAACCATGTATTTTTTGAAATCCATAGAACATTACCAAATGTACCAAATATTATCATGTATTAGACAGGGATAGAGTAAGTCGATTTTGACTATATCATTCTGCCTGGCCAATTATATCAAACATTTGCCATAGGATCGATATGTATTTGTCACACAGACACAATGTATGCAACAAACAACACATGTAGTCTGACCAAGTGGCAGACATTATCCAATGACAGGTTTTATAGAAGGACTTGACAAGCCAGATGACTGTCCAATCAGACAGGCCGGTGAAATCTTTTCATGCAACAGATTTTAAGAAGGGTCAATATCAAACTCACAATAGATCCCACCTTCATCTTTTAACCCTTTCTTCAGTTATTTACTGGCTCCTAAACATTCCCTCCCAAAAAACTGCTTTGATGAAGCATGAGCACAAATTAAAATAAGCATTATCCACAATGGCAGACCTTGGTCAAGTACACATGTAAAATACAGTGCACTTGATTTAACTTGCCTAGTAAAATGGAACCAGTGGAATAATCCCAAAAGTACAAACTCCACCCACCCTACAATACCTCAAGTATTTGAAAGTTGACATACTGGTATGTATTTGACAATGTCTGCCTCAGAGGGGTATTCTTGTGATAAAATGAATGCTGGGAGTCTGGGTGAGATAGTGGTTGAGTGATAAGATTAAAAAGTGAAACTACTCATGTTTGTGTAATCTCCAGTAAAGCACTACAATTTACAAGTGTGTTCTCAACTATAATATCTCACATCCATGTTCATCGTAAGAACATTTCCATGTCCAGCCTAACCGCCAGTGTCGTTCCACCATAAATCTAACACGGAAAGCACTCATTTCCATCCGTTCGCTTTCAGACTACTTCCCTATTCGTTGTCCCATGTCATCTCATCTCTGTTCTCAGGTGGAACTGAAAGGAGAGACATTTTTTACCGTCACACCTTCACTACATGGTACAGCTTTTTGTTGTTGACATCATTAGAAAAACAAATCGCAAATATGGAGAAGAAAAGTTCATATGGTTGCATTTCTGTTAACCAGACACATAACTCTACACTTCTCTGCAGCAAAGTATTTACACGTCCCCTGTGTGGGGGGGGGGGGGGGGGTTCAATCCTCATTCAGTGGTCAGACAAGATGCACAAGTGTGGATTAAGGTACATTATCTCAGCATTGAGGAGACATCATTTGTGGCAATTGAATGAAATATAGATATTATTATATTAAAGAGGGCCTGCCTTCAACTAGTAAAGAGACTCTTATGAAGAATGACCAGATCATATATGGGGCGGGGGTTAATAATTAAATTAGTATATCAAATTATTGTTATTCATGATCATGCTAGATGGAGAAAAAAAACTGATGACAATCAAGGCAACACAATTAAAGGCAATTAAATGTGAAATGCTCCATATAAGAAATACAAAATGTGTTGTTTTTACAACTAAACTTGAAGAAGGGCACCAATTACTGAGGTGAAGGGGGAGGGACAATAATGAGCCCTTGTCTTCTGTCCACACATTATGGTACTACTTGAAGTAGATAAAGTCATATTTTTGAGCTGTAGTTTGTTTGTACAGGTTAAACACCAGCCAAAGTGAATCCGACACCGTGCTAAGACATCCTTCCAGTGCTCGTCCAACTGAGGTAGCATCTCTTTGTTGTCAATACTGCGCCAGCTCCCGAGGTCCAATGACACTGCCATTTTCCATCCTATTGTCAGCCAATGACCCCTTTTCTGTGGCAGCCATGTTGTGTTATTTTCTTAATTATGGAAGAAAATAATACAGTTGACTCCAATAGAACATTCTTAAAGAAGTTACTGAAAGGCATTCCTTAACTGAATCATCCAGACACAGTTCCAAGTATGGCTTTGGTTTGTCCAAGTATACAGTAATTTACATACATGTGGCGTGAGCCGTGACTCTGAGGATTCTTATATTCATGCAAAACGTCAGTTTTCAGTGTATCTGTACAGGTAGAAGATAGTTCATAGGCGTGGGAAGGGGCCAGTCCTATCTGCGCGAGGGGCCCAGAACAGATCCTGTGGTGGGGGGGCCGTAACGAGGGAAGTTGTCATTAGGGGGCTGGCTGGGGAGCAGGGAGTTCCCATTAGTTGGAGAGCAGCTGAGATGAAGCCGCTTCAAGTACTCAGCGTGGTCCGGCTTGTGGTGCTGCAGGACTTTGATGGCTTCGTCCACTGTGAACCACTCCCGTTTACGACCTGCAGGGGGAGACAGAGACAGAGTGTGAATTACTCCTTCTGTTGACCACCGGGGGGAGGGGGGCAAGCAGTGGATGTTATACACCAACCACCTGAAGGCGGCATTGTCCTGAGTCATTTTGAAATTGAATATCACCTATGAAGTGTTAACTTGATTAAGGGTTTCATAAAAATGATTTGAACCAGAGACCTTTTGGTTACTGGCCCAAAGCGCTTAATACTTGCTAGTCGCCAAAGTTCCAGAGCATGTCTTTAATACACTCCCAATAACCAGTCAGCATTCAGAACTACTGGGGTTTTCCACATGAACTTAGTGTGACATTTGCCCTTTAAGGGGTGGGGGATCTTCTCACAAATAAATGGGATCTGGATCAACCCCATGTGTCACTGTCAATAAAATATTCTGATATCCCCTTACCAATCTGCAAACATGCCCAACGTTTGTCATCTAAACATTCAAAATGCCCCTTTTAATTTCAGCCTACCTAAAGTCTTGTGAAGGGTGCTAATAGCCCTTTTGAATAGATGTTATCAGAATACATTGATTATCTCTAACAACAGCTACGTTGTTATTGCGTGAAGATGAGGCCATAGACATGAGCTCATTTAAAGGAAAGGTCAATCACAGTGGCATGCTTTCACAACATTATTTTTGAGGAACAAGTTGTAGACCATGTTTGGTAATCCTGTGTGTTAACAGGAATGAGGATTTTGAGTGCAAAGGAACAAATATTGGTGCGGTTAAATCGGTAAACAAAAACAAAAGAAAGACTGAGGCTGATATACTGCCTACTGTAAGATCTATAAGGACTAAAAGCTCCAGCCACTCAGGAAAAAGACTGATGAAGTCTAAAGGATGTTAAATGGATTTCAGAGGTCAGGTCACACTGTTCGGTGCAGTCAGTGGTGAGTCAAGGTCTGTTTGGGAAGGCCTGGGATAGATGACCTGCTCAGTAATCCAATCGCACGTTCACATTTTACTCTACCTTTTACCAGCTATTTTAGTCCACCTCTCCAAAGCTAGCAGGCTGGTGTCATTTAGCTGTTAGCAGCATAAGTTGAGTCTTAATCAGCCACTTTGGAATTGATGCGTTATGACTCCAAACTTTAGATTAGGTGAAGCCGGATATTATTGGAAAAATATTGAAGTTGTTTGTTGCTTGTTTTCTGCAATCCCAGGCCTTTTAGTCAGTGAGTGGGATTTCATTATTTAGTCTGTGAGGCCTGTTGCTACTGGCAATATCCTTCCTGGAGAAACAGATTATTGTACTAGACAGTGAAGTCCTGATGTCATGTGACCATAGACTCACCTATGTTGACCGAGTCTTCCCATGCTTCCAATGTCTCCGTCACGGTCAACACGTAAACGTACGTTCGGTGCTTTCGGTCTTGATTCTGCTGTAAAGTTAAAAAGAAAACTACATTTCAAAATGCAGGTTAGAAGAACCTCTGCTTTCAGAGGGTGCACATGCTTTAGGGTAGTTCGCCAACCCGTGACTAGGCATCAACCAAATCCACTCATTTTCTATTCTTGAATTTCATTCATGTGACAATTTACACTAAGATAGCAATGACAGTTTTTCAGGGAGTAAAAATGTAACCATCTTATAATTACTGCCAGCCCAGAGTCACGCCTTACCTCAAACACACCTAGGAGACGTCCCAACTTGCCTTTCACTCCTGCCTGGTGGGAGAGAGGAGAGAGGCATTAGGGGGACGTGAGATGACAGTATTGGGCCTATGGCAAATTGACAAACCAAAACACTTGCGTTAGATTAAAAAGGAAAGTAGAGAAATCCCAATTCTTAACAATACTGTGTGGGGGTTTAGAATGAAAACCTTCGACTGGAGTTAGGAGTGTGTGTTGAGATGTGAAGAGTGTGTGTTGAGATGTGAAGAGAGAGAGAGAGAGGAGAGTGTGTGTGTGTGTGTGTGTGTGTGTGTGTGTGTGTGTGTGTGTGTGTGTGTGTGTGTGTGTGTGTGTGTGTGTGTGTGAGTGAGAGAGAGCTCAGAACGTTGACCAATATAATGTGATTGAATATCACAACACAAACCCACCCAGTCCTGCTGTATATTTAGAGCTCAAAATCAGAGAGGTTAGTGTTTCCAAAAAGACACATGACCCAGCCCCTATTCCCCTTCCTTCTCCTTTATCAAGCTTCACAAATAATCTGCCCATTTCCACTGGACAGGCTTTAGGACCTGTGAATGTGCTGGATCCAGCAGGGAGCCAAGTTTAGCCTGCTGACGTACCCAAGTACGTTAGGTTTCCCACCAGCTGGACCTTTGGAATACCATGAGCTCCTCAGTCACTACCCAAACCAAATCCTTCTGACCCCCTTCTCTACAAACCCACCTTGGACCCACCAAAACATACCTCCCAATTGTGTCATGTCATAAGTGAGTTCCCGTCACCCACAATCATTGCATACATCAAGTCTCTCAGAGCTGAACCCTTTAGCTGTGAAGCCACGCTGGAGAAAACATGCTGTGATGTGCCATTGAGACATCCCAGGAGATCGACAAGGTCAGTCACATGCCACAAGGAAGGCAATGGTGAATTATAGAGGGTGTGTCTCTATCTAACTCATAGTGTATATGAGAATATTTAGGGCCTACAGACATTCCGGCACATTGCCTTTAAATGACCAATCAGGGGCCAGAGTTTGATACTCATATAGATGACATGATCACTACATGACTTGAAGCCAGAGTTTACAACTAACACATTACAA
This sequence comes from Salmo salar, assembly GCF_965601325.2. Lineage (NCBI taxonomy): Eukaryota > Metazoa > Chordata > Actinopteri > Salmoniformes > Salmonidae > Salmo > Salmo salar. Next base: position 53,834,320 of record NC_138297.1, read on the forward strand.
TAGTCTCCCCCATCGCTAAAAGGCATGTTCTTTACAGACAAATCAATGAATGACCATCAAATCAATGTGTGTTTTGTGCGTGCATATAGCTATTAGTTACACACCCACTTCGTGATTCATTTCAATTTCATCATCACTGATGATTATGGTGATGATTGATTGGATTAAAGGAAAGATCCAATCATTCTGAATGTGATATTGTTTTTGTGCATCTCTGAGCGATGCTCTATCGACTCCCGGGTCATTCTTTTATTTTTATGTGTATCTGAAAAAGTTTTGCATCATATGAAAACATGAAATGACCCTCGGAATTGATAGAACATCACTCAGAGATGCACAAAAACAATATAACATTCAGAATGATTGGATCTTTCCTTTACATGATGATGACAGGTGAACTCACCTCTTCAAACACCTCTCTGACTGCTGCGCCACAGGGCTCCTCCTCCGGCTCCATCCCTCCACCTGGGACGATCCACTGGTCCGGATGCCGACTGCTGCTCACCAGCAACACCTGGAAGAGAAAACACAATAGCTCTGTGAGTCCAGCGCCACCACAGGGCCCTCTGCTCCACCACAGGGCCCTCTGCTCCACCACAGGGCCCTCTGCTCCACCACAGGGCCCTCTGCTCCACCACAGGGCCCTCTGCTCCACCACAGGGCCCTCTGCTCCACCACAGGGCCCTCTGCTCCACCACAGGGCCCTCTGCTCCACCTTGGCTGATCGATTGACCCAGATCAGGTATTTTTGGGCGCATCGAAGCAGGTGCCTGAGCTTAAATTACACCACAGTCTGCCATGTACAACGATCCGTACAGATTGAATGAGCATGTATCTGCATTGTCATGATGCAACACACACACACACACACACACACACACACACACACACGACACACACACACACACACACACACACACACACACACACACACACACACACACACACACACACACGACCTATGGGGCTCATAGTTGCTCAGTTGTCTCTTTCACCATGTTGAGGAAATATCCAACTCAAGTCAGTCGAATACGACATACTACAGTGATCCAGCGTCAGAAGCAGCTTGTGTGGCTTTCACCTTCCATCTTTTCCCCCCATCCAGACTACTCTATACGGGACCAGTGTGTCAGCCTGACAACCATGTAATATCAGCTAGCAGCTCGGCTTTGACACTCCTCTGTGCTGCTCTAATGGGATTGTGGGATTGCTGGAGCAGACTTGTTGTTGCCCGAGCCAGGAGCCAGGAAGTGACAAGTCAAGTGGTCAAGAGAGGCAACACAGTGGATACGGCACATGTCACCCTTCCACTCTGGGTCACCACATAATGTTCCCGGACCTTAACTGAGCCGACATCTCATCAGGCTCGTCCCGGGCTAAGAGGGGATGGAGGGTGGACAGGGAGTGAGACGGTTAGCTATATTTACGGGCGCCACATACAGAGGGGATCCAACTGAATCAGCGGGGTAGACCAGACTGTCTGCTTAGTAGCCTACATTATAAAGCCATAAACCATGGACATAGGTTAGTAGGTTCATTCTATGTATAACAGACTGCTAGCGCTTCAGAATGTGAGTGTACATGTGTGTGTTGGGGGAGGTACTGTCTGTGTTTATATATGGGGGTGGGGCACCGCTGTGGGCCTTTTGCAAATATGTTTTTGGGGGCAAGGCTTTAAGCAGCTCAGGGATGTCACTGCGTTTGACAGTGTCTACCGTGGAGTTTACAAAACAAAGCTAGCTAGACTACATCCTGCCAGTATTATTTTTGCTTCACTTTAAGTCCTATCTTTTCTATTTCTTGCTCAAAATGTGGGTGGATATGAACTTTTACGAATTTAACTCTTTCCAGGAAAGATATAAGGCTTGTCAGCACCTCATACAAATTCATGTAATATACAAAACTTTGTTCATGTAATTTATGTCAACAGCTTAGGCTAACAAGGTATGTCCCACTGAAAAATCATGGCACTGAGGAACACTCGGCACAGCGAGGAGCAAAACGCCACACCAACATATTAGATAGGTCAAAGGTCAGGTGCAGATGGAGGGGGGGCCCAGAGGGAATAGAGCAGCGTCTCCCAGCGAGATTCCAGTGTGTTTTGTAAGCCTGCTAAACGGGCCAGGAATCTCAGGGAGGAAATAAACACCTACTTTCTCGGAGGAGCAATACGCCTGTGGCTGTCAAACCAACCAGTCTCCCACATGCCAGCCTACGGAGGTTTGAAGTTTTAGACTGGAGTATTAATGCATTAGGAGCGTGGTTAGTCATAACCAAAATAGACCTATGAAGTCAACATACGGAAGTTTGCTGCCCCTTGTTTTACACCAAATACACCTACTTTCAGCCTAGTCGATATTAAAAAAAGTAAGCCCAACTATATGCCAATTCCAGACCCCACGCATTCAATACAGCTTTAACTCCTATCTAGAAATGTACAAGTAGGGCAACATCATTTGCCTAGTAATAGGCTACCCTTTAGTACATCCAGACCAACAATAAACCGTACTTCAACAAGTGTCAACAAACCCTTAGTCTTGTAGCGACACAGTGGACTGAAAAGACACAATGTACTGTAATAAATACAGTCTCAGGGAGACACCCATTGCTGGATGAAGGCAACCATAACAGATCGCTCCTACCCTCTGGCATGAACGCTCTTCTAGTCTCTACTGTTGTTGGAGGCAAATGACCCACCCACTGGCCCTGAGGGATGTTCCAGTTTTCCCTTGTTGGACTTTAAACCTAGTCACTGAACACCTGAACCTAGAGGGTTCCTCTTTCTCCTTTTCCATTCCTTAAACAAAGTCTCTGACATCACACAGAGTTCCTATTAACCTACTCAGGCCCTCTCAATGGGGGGGGGTCATGTCTAACATGTTGTGTGTGTGTGTATGTGTGTGTGTGTGGGGGGGGGGGGGGGTGCAGGAGAAGCTACATTTTTGTTCCAGCTCCACAAAGGGGACAGATTTGATTGCTGAGATCTGACCAAAGCAGGTTGAGACAAGGTCTTCAGATATAGATAGGCCACAATCCTTCAGGGATTCAACAGCATGGGATTGGCACAAAGAGGTGGCATTGGCAAAGACAGTATTGGCCACGCAGGAGCCACAGAGGCTTTTCTCCTGTTCAGGCTTAACCTCTCTTGGGTAGGGGGCAGTATTTTCACGGCAAAATATTTTCTGAACATCACGCGGCAATGTAAAATGTTTTTGGATATAAATATGAACTTGATCGAACAAAAAATGCATGTATTGTGTAACATGACGTCCTAGGAGTGTCATCTGATGAAGATCGTCAAAGGTTAGTGCATAATTTTAGCTGGTTTTCTGGTTTTTGTGACACCTGTCCTTGCTAGGAAAATGGCTGTGTGGTTTTTCTTGTGTTGGAACTGTCCTAACATAATCTAACTTTATGCTTTCGCCGTAAAGCCTTTTTGAAATCAGACAATGTGGTTACATTAAGGGGACGTGTATCTTTAAAATGGTGTAAAATAGTCATATGTTTGAGAACTTTGAATTATGACATTTTGTGGTTTTGAATTTGGCGCTCTGATTTTTCACTGGCTGTTGAATAGTGTGAACCGTGGGTCTCCCCAAGAGAGGTTAACGAGTGCATGCAAGTACGACAGAGTAGCTGGACAGTCCCAGAGCAAACTCTAAAGATGTTCCTGGGGATGGGCTCTATACATTACAACAGCTCAGTAACAGTTGAACAGACACAGGCAATGCATTTCCTGACCTAACAATACCCTTGACACAGGTGAGTGATTGAAGATGGTCTCCATTTGTTCCACCACAGGTATCTTAAATATTTAAAAAAGCTAAGATATTACACAAAGGTTTACTTGTTTTATAGCATTACATATCAAATGTCAGCAACAAGATTGTATGTGTAGGTAATTACTAATGTTAATAAATACTTCACAAGTAAAAATGAAAGGGGAGATTGGGATGCAGTATTGAGACAGATTGGGCAGTCTCATTAATATAACTCAGTGAGAAAGCCTTCCACCTGCTCTACCACAATGCAATGTGCCTATGGCACGGCACACACTGACACACAGCCAACTGATATCTCTATTCCTTGTTCCTGAAAGAATCGGCTATACATGAGGGAGAGAACAAGGCTCCCGCAGTCTTAAGGATTAACAGTTTCTCCTTCAGGCCATCTCTCGGTGTGTGTGTGTGTGTGTGTGTGTGTGTGTGTGTGTGTGGTGTGTGTGTGTGTGTGGTGTGTGTGTGTGGTACAAATACTTGAGTGCTCTGATAGAGTTCTTAATGACAGACAGATAAAGTCTGCAGCTTATATGTTGCATAACAGTGGTGCAGGGAAGTCAGAGGCTGCAGTGTCTTGAACTGTCTGATACAAATTTGGATTTCTATCAGACAGTACAAATCCAAATGTAGGAGCTGTTCATAAACAATGCGTGTGGCTCAGTAAGAAATGAAAAGCATTGCCACTTTTACATTAATGACCAACCTTAGTCTTCTCGACTTTTGTTCATGCACTGAAAAATGACAATTTGCTTACTAAGTCTCCTATGACAACAAATCAAATCAATCAAATTGTATTTGTCACATGCGCAGAATACAACTGGTGTAGACTTTACCGTGAAATGAAATAGTAACACATAACAATGGAATAGGTCCTTAGATTTTGGTTATGATAAAGTGGGCTTATTTAACTTGTTACGGTAGTAGGTCTATGTCATATCTGTATAAATTGTGGCTTTAAACATTTAAATAGTCCTAGGCAGAAACTATTGGAGCATGTTATATTGACTGAAATGACACATGCATAACAATATAGCCTATTTCATGGAAATAATTGCTTCCCATTTAATTCTTTTTTTTTTATGTGTGGAACGAGTCCTATATGTCGTTATAATTTCGGGGAAATTGACTTGGGTAGATAGTCCATTTTGTTAAAACAGACTGTGAACGCTTGCATCGTGGTGGTGCGTAGACTATCACGGTGAAGCACGTTAAAAACCAGAAACTATTACAAGTAATATGTCTAGGACTACAGCAACTTGTTAAAGATATTCTCTCAAACCAGAAATATAAAAACAAAGCACTGATTGAGACTACTTTTCAGTAGGCTACCTTTGGTTTTAGCCTAGGATACTGAAACCCTGTCTTACAAAATGGCCACTTCATCAATAACGCATTTTCATTTCATTTTCATGAGGCAGCAGAGATTATAAAGTGTAAAATGATGACGGTGATATTGTTAGTAGTATTTAAACTCGTATGCATTAGTACAGTGGTATCGTCATACAATGTAGCAGTGGCTGGACTGATGTCCCGCCCGTCAAATGAAACATGCAACAGAGCGCCTCGCCCCCCTCGCTTTGCTCTCAAACTAGCCCAAACTGGATAGCCGCAGGCAGTCACACAACACCACTAAGGATGTATTACTAACGCTATGGAACGTAGGCCAATAAAAAGCGTGTAAATAGACTAACACTTCTGTTTTTTTGTTTAACATCAAGCCTACACCTCTAATCATTAGGTTTTGAAAAAACCCTCCGAAGCATTTCTTTCAGACACCGCAAGACAGCCCCCGCACATCGACATTTTCTGATGAATTAAGTGGTAAAACCACAATGAAAACCTATTTAAGTCTATTACAATAGGCAATTATAGATACAATATTGACAAGTGTAGGATATAGCCGAGAACAGTGGTTTGGTTTAAAGACAGGACAGCATCGATCCCCTGAACTGTCAATGAGAAATATAACCATCTAGAAATATAATCATCTAACGTTAACGTTATACCTCTTCTTCACGGTCGTTCTTGAAGCACAAGCATGCCGCTCGTTTCTTGAAGCCCTCGCCATCATAAGTTCTGGTCTGGTTCGGCTTGAACTTCATTATGTAGGTTACTACTCTCCTCGCCGGGCAGGCAACGAAATCCAGAAAATGAACGAACGAAGAGTGAGTCACCAAACCAAGGTTCTGGATGGCGAAGAGAAAACTGGCATGTGTGTGTCACTGAGGTCCAATAACGCGATATACCGGCAATCTACCCATCGACGGTGTATTTTCCTATTCACTCCAATTGCGTTTAGTGCGTTCTTGTCAGAGAATTTCCTCCGTGATGTTGGGTTAATGGATGCAGTTCAGTCCCCCATACCCTCCACTTCTATGTTCAATCGCTTATTTAAGTAGAGGGAGTCAATACTGTACCCTCATCCGAAGTCCTCCCACCTTAGGTAGTAGACTACAAGGTAGGCTTTGCGCAGTCGCTGACTGTCAATAGACAGAAGGCAACCTAGCGGAGCGCTGTTACGCACGTCACCATTCGTCTGATGAGGATTGGATAAAAATATTGGACAAATCTAGCTGTGATTGAACATCTATGCAGTGCTCACTCCATCTGACTTTAGGCTTTCTTGAAAAGTAGTCTATCCTGTTTGTTCCATACGCCCACCCATATGGATAGGTAATCTAGAAAAAAGGTTACCATTTTTAACCCTTAAACCTATAACTTCATCAGATTTAATCAATATAAGATGTAATGTGACATATTGCCCTGAAATGTCAGTAGCCAAGGTCTTTAAAAGACTCCTTATAATAGCCTCCACTGTTAACCACTGTCTTGGGATTGGGGGTGGTGGAAAAGAGGGTTTCTGACCTTCCACTTTTTCTGTATTCACATCAGAAAAAGAAAAAAAAGAATTTCACAAATAAAGCACTGTCAATTTTATAGCCTACCTTAGCTACTCTGTGATGACTATTCATGCTATTGACTGAAAGCAAGTTGGGGATATAGGCCTAGTCTAGGTTTGTTCTGTTTATAGCCTATAAAGGAAGGTGGGCCTACTTGAAGATGTCTAGTTTTGTGTGTTAATGTATAGCTTGTATGTTATATAAGACAGGTCACACCTACCTTCCCCTCATAGAAAAAGGTTCCATATAGAACCTTTTGGGGGTTCCATAGATGAAGCAAGCGATATAACCCTTCTTTTTTAAGTGTAAACACATACCAAAGACATTTTGTATAGGAGTTCCTCTATCTTAGTCACTGCATTTCACTGTTAGTCTACAGCTGTTGTTTACGAAGCATGTGACATGTATTTACTGAGGGTGTTGTCAAAGTAGAAAACAGTTTATTATTGAGCCAATGTTTTAGCAACTGTAAATGCAAGTTTGTTTTGTTACTTACTGACACTAGTATTGCATAGCAGTAGAGAAATTGTACAGACAATACATTCAACAACATCTCTACCGGAACCTGAATATTATATTTGTCATTACTGGTACAGGGATCCTTTAGTTGATATTAAAATACAAAGTCTCCTGTTTTTTCCTCTGCAGAATCCATTATCAATGTTCTGGTCAGAGACCTTTGTCAAGACAAAGTGAGATTCACACAAACATCCACATATATGGTATATATACACACCTGTGTTTTGGTGCTGTAACTCTCTGCACCATAAGCGAGAAAAGCATGTAATTGTAAGTGTTAACCCTTCACCTCTAAAGGTTTTCAAATACCAGTAAGGCCAGTGTAGTCATCTGTCAACCTGTGTTCTCGTCAAAATTGGAATTCAACGACTGAATCAAAAGAACTGTTAACTCGATTTACTTTTCTAACTGGATGCCAGCAGGACAAGCATCCTTCCTCACACTCTTCATCAAAGAGATTGTCACTCACAGAGTATCAGAGTTTTGGAACTGACAACCATATCATGATGTGATTGTTTTTAAGAGACGATGGACTGAACTTAAAGAGAAAAAAATTGATTAGGTCATGGGGTGAGATAGCCTGCTTTTTCTTAAGATAATTGATCGTTACAGTTTGAAATGACTAATCAAAATCTTATCAGGGTCTTACGTCAGATAGAGCAATGATTCCGCCTGCACTGAGCGACGAACGTTGTGTGGGAGTGACGAAAGGCAATGGGGTAGCCTTTGATGTGTAAAAATCTCATATGAGCGGAATTGCAAAGATGTCAGACTGTGTTGTGGAACACCAAAATAACATATGCCTCGAAGCTATCTTCCCTGTCTCAATGGATCTCTACCATCTACCATCTTTCCATAACTTGAATTGGTCTCTAAAATCCCTTTTACCAAAATAATAACTTATTTCTACCTCCTTCTCTTACACAAAGTACTGTATATCTCTGTCATTATCTTAGAATAGACAGGGTCTCAAAAGTCAACACTCCCAAAGAATAGACCTGCAGAAACTTCTATACAAAAAGTCAATATCGTCATCTAACTCAAAATCAGTCATCTACAGCATCATCTTGCCCAAAGTAGAAAGGATATCAACAGCCCATAATATTAGCTGCAGTTCAAGTGAGAAGGGGGATTTGATTTCACATGCTTTAAGGATGACAGAAAGATGTGTATGAAGTCACCAGATTTGAACCTCTGCCCATTCCTGTAACCATTCTAATGATAGAGCCGCAGTCTAACACATTTGTTCTCTGCCATCGCCAAGGCAATCTCAAAACACACACAGAACACACACAGCTAGGCTAATCCGACTGTTCTTCATCTATTCTGTCACTTTCCTCGTTTGCCAATGATCCACTCTCTCAGCACAGCCGGCTCGGATTGCCCTTTGTCCCAATTAGAGTTTGAGATGATCAAGTCACTTGCGTAAGTCCCTTTTAGACAGTATTAAAGGGGAGGTGCTTTGGTCTTTGAATCTCCCAGAATCATGAGGGCATGGCCCATTGCCAGTTCATTCTAAGAGCAGCAGGCTCTTGAGCGGCAATAGCGCAGCCCCCACCACGACCCATAAACCTTTCCCTAAAATGTCATATTAGGATATTTATATATGGCTTGTCGAGCAGCATGGGTGTAATGTATAGGTCACTACTACTGCTTGGATGGGTTTAGCGAAAGCTAATGGTCCTGTAAGCATAATTTATCCTATATCACACATCCACACTCTCTCACACACGCAGGCATGCACGCGCACACGCACACGCAGCACAAAAACACACACACACAACTGCTGCAACCAGACTCTTATTTACTATTGCTAATACTGCTAAATTTAAAACACTTGTCCCCCAATGCTCCCTTCTCTGATAAATGTGTAAATGTTGGACAATAAATTGTGCCTTCCTGTATTATACTTATGCTAAAATGTCTATTCTATTCTACTGAGTGATTTACTTTATGTTCCTATTCTTATCTTCTATTATTTATTATTGTTGTTGATTGTCGAGAAGGAAACTGCAAGTAAGCATTTTATTGGACAGTGTATACCATGTGTATCCTCTACATATGACTAATAAAAACGTCAAACTTGAAATTGAAACTATATATCATGCGTACATCTAGATATTTGAAGTGTGTGTAATGTGAAAAACTACCACCATTACTACAAAGAATATTAATGTTTTAATGTTGAGACCAATGTGTTTTTTTCTATCTAGAGAAATCAAATCAAATCAAATTTTATTTGTTACACGCGCCGAATACAACCTTACGGTGAAATGCTTACTTACAAGCCCTTAACCAACAATGCAGTTTAAACAAAAATAAGAATAAGAAATAAAAGTAACAAATAATTAAAGAGCTGTAGTAAAATAGCAATAGCAAGGCTATTCCTGAGCAATAATAGGTATTCATCCACCTGATGCAAGTTTTTCTTGATGTCATACTCTGACAGTGTGTCCTCATTGAGAGACAAATAACAGATGATGAAGTGAACTCTGACCGTCTGCTTCGACGGCCATGATGGATCTAATGTTGCTGTTGTCACTATTGAATATATAACTCCCCTCTATCTGTGTGAAACAGAATCCTCCGCCTCCATATCAGTATTTACCAATGAATGATCAGTGACCCAAAAATAGAACCACAAAGAGCAAAATCATGCAGCGTCATTCTAGGTTACCTTATAAGGCTTTTATAAAGCCTTTATAAGCATTACATGAAACATTTGTACACATGTACTCACAGTAATTGTCATAACTGATCACCAGGAAACCTGGAAGATGTTTTATACCCAACAAAACAAATGGCTGTTGGCTTAATTTTATATTTTATTTCTTCCCTGACCCTCAGGTCAATAGTACATTGCCCTCTGACCCTAACCCTATACATTGAAGGGTCAAACAAGCAAACAAACAAAATGATAGCATTAGGGAATGTCACAAGGTAAAGGAAACAGAGCAACTATTGTGACAGGGAATGAGGCCATAAGTAAACACAGCTTTCACAATTATTATATCATCACAATAACCTGCTCTTAAGACATAATACTAACAATGGGTGTTTATCACAGCCAGGTCTTTCTCATGGCCTTTCATTAGGATAGGGAAAACATCACTTAGACACAGACCACCTGACATTATAAGCTACGCTATTATAGGGTTGTGTGTGTGTCTCTCTGTGTGGGCATGTGTGTGCATATGAGTGTGTTTGTGTGCCTCACTGCCTCTCTGTGGGTGTCTCTGTGTGTGTGTGTGTGTGTGTGTGTGTGTGTGTGTGTGTGTGTGTGTGTGTGTGTGTGTGTGTGTGTGTAATGGTAGTATATTACCAACTACAGTTACCTATAGACCGGTTTCACCTCCCCCTGAGGAAAACAATCTAGTCCTCTGTTGTGTTGCACTCACAATGATAGCACTGTCTCCTTGAGCTGGAACAAACATGGACATGCTGTAATCATGGGAAGAACAGTGTGCTGAGACATAAACAAGGCCAGGGAGTGACAGTGTAATTGCTAGATTGCGGGAAAGTTCTCTGAATCAAAATACACAGCATGGACAGAGGATATTGTGGAGAACAGTCTGACCTCCTCCAGGTATTTTGCAAGGAAGACAAAGGCAGTTCACTTCATTCTTTGAATGGGCATTGGATTAATATGTGTTTTATTATACTTAGGGCTTCTGAAGTAGACTGAACTGAAAAAGCAACCTTCATGGTGTGGTGCCTTGAGGAGTAGAAATGTAACGGGTAACTTTAGACATGTAGTCAGCCTGGAACGCTCATGCTGGGGGAGTCTACTAAACTATATGGATTTTTTTAAAGAAGGCTCCTTTAAGGCTCCTTGAAGTATAAAAAAATATTTTATGAAAAAAATGTTTAGGCCTTACAGCGATTAGCCCATACAAACGCATTGAATAACAGATTCACTATATGGAACAACAGATAGTCCCCCCTCCCCCCCAAAAAAAATCGAAGGAAGTTTGTTCTGAAGTGTCTGTCTTATATCTGAAAGATACCCCTTATTTTTGGCACGAAACAGTCTCCATGTATACTTCAATATTTTCAACTGGTACCGGGGTCCTTCAGACGAGTCTTGTGAGGCCTGTGGGTGTCCTAGAGCAAAACAACCGAAATGTACAGTACGTGTTCGTGAGATCATAATAGTTTGTACGCCAAACCGTTTGGACTCTACAGAAGACCGATTTTCGGGATGTCTCGTGGTCTGACAAACACCACTCTAGCTCTGTCACCTTTCACCGCAGATGCGGAAGTGCGAAATCGGCGGATAAAGACGCATCCAATGCAAAAAAACAGATCTCTCTTAAACTAACAGATTTTATGGGAATTTTTTATTACCGTAATTAGATTTCTGCGGGGGCTCGGACATCAACTCTAGGGTGTTTTAAGGGTGTGGTTCACAGCTCAATCAGCCATCACACCATGGGTTGCGTCCCCATAATCTCTCCTTCCTCCTCAAGTGTGTACTCATTCACTGTTCTCCACAAGTTTAAAAGCATTGGATTGGTGTAGGCATGGGCTAGAGGAGTTTACATTCAACAGTAATTTCCTTTCAAATCCATGAAAGGAAGTGAATAAGTCCACACTTTGGGAGAAAAGAGATGTTATTGGGACACATCCCATTATCAGTGGCTGCCTCCATTTTGAGCAGTGTATACCAATTCCAGTCCTCCAGTACCACCAACAGCACAGATTTCTGTTGTAGCCACAGACAAACTCACCTTTCAATTCATTGAGGGCTTGATGATTATTTGACAAGTTGATCAGGTGTGCTCACAAAAAATGTGAGCTGTTGAGGGTACTAGAGGACAAGTCGGGAAAAACGGATTTAGAGGAGAGGACTGAGAGCAGGTAGCTGTTTGCACGTTTGTGTTGCTGAACATTTTCGTTTGATTCATTATTGATTCTTTCGGTTGTAAACTTCGTAGGCAATAAAGCTATTTTGTTTTGAATTTACCCTGTCTCATGAGCCTCTGTAGTGGAAGCCTAGATCTGGTCAGTGGCAGCACTTCTCTCCCCGTGCTGAGACAATGGCTTTAACCTGGCTTTATAGCTTTAACATTTTTTAACTAAAAATAAATTAGTTTCAATCTATGACAAATTTTGCCATGAATAACACATCAAATGTGACTGCAGAGGGGGCTTAGACAGACAGTGGAATCTTGAGCAGGGTATATTGGAGCGCAGAACACTGTGGCTAAAAGCCTGAGTGAACAGAGACGATACACCTGAAGGACAGCATCATCCATCTAAGAGTAATATTTTCCACCACTGTGACTCAATTTGACCTCGGTACGGAGTGCTCTCAAGGGGCCTGTCTGCAGGCCTGCCTGCCTGGCCGGCCACAGAACTCGCAAGATGAAGAGATGACAATATAAGAGGCTCCATGACATGAATAGCCCTCCCTCTAGTGTTCAGAGTACCTTGCTTCCCTTTTTTAGGTCAGTTAGGATCCCCACTTTATTTTAAGAATGTGAAATGTCAGAATAATAGTAGAGAGAATGATTTATTTCAGATTTTATTTCTTTCATCACATTCCCAGTGGGTCAGAAGTTTACATACACTCAATTACTATTTGGTAGCATTGCCTTTAAATTGTTTAACTTGGGTCAAAAGTTTCAGGTAGCCTTCCACAAGATTCCCACAATAAGTTGGGTGAATTTTGGCCCATTCCTCCTGATAGAGCTGGTGTAACTGAGTCAGGTTTGTAGGCCTCCTTGCTCGCACACACTTTTTCAGTTCTGCCCACACATTTTCTATAGGGTTGAGGTTAGGGCTTCGTGATGGCCACTCCAATAGCTTGACTTTGTTGTCCTTAAGCCATTTTGCCACAACTTTGGAAGTATGCTTGGGGTCATTGTCCATTTAGAAGACCCATTTGCGACCAAGCTTTGACTTCCTGACTGATGTCTTGAGATGTTGCTTCAATATATCCACATAATTTTCCTACCTCATGATGCCACCTATTTTGTGAAGTGCACCAGTCCCTCCTGCAGCAAAGCACCCCCTCAACATGATGCTGCCACCCCTGTGCTTCACGGTTGGGATGGTGTTCTTCGGCTTGCAAGCCTCCCTATTTTTCCTCCAAACATAACGATGGTCATTATGGCCAAACGGTTCTATTTTTGTTTCATCAGACCAGAAGACATTTCTCCAAAAAGTACGATCTTTGTCCCCATGTGCAGTTGCAAACCGTAGTCTGGCTTTTTATGGCGGTTTTGGAGCAGTGGCTTCTTCCTTGCAGAGCGGCCTTTCAGGTTATGTTGATATAGGACTCGTTTTACTGTGGATATAGATACTTTTGTACCCGTTTCCTCCAGCATCTTCACAAGGTCCTTTGCTGTTGTTCTGGGATTGATTTGCACTTTTCGCACCAAAGTACGTTCATCTCTAGGAGACAGAACGCGTCTCCTTCCTGAGCGGTATGACGGCTGCGTGGTCCCATGGTGTTTATATTTGCGTACTATTGTTTATACAGATGAACGTGGTACCTTCAGGCATTTGGAAATTGCTCCCAAGGATGAACCACACTTGTGGAGGTCTACAATTTTTTTCAGAGGTGTTGGCTGATTTCTTTTGATTTTCCCATGATGTCAAGCAAAGAGGCACTGAGTTTGAAGGTAGGCCTTTAAATACATCCACAGGTACACCTCCAATTGACTCAAATTATATCAATTAGCCTATGAGAAGCTTCTCTAGCCATGACATCATTTTCTGGAATCTTCCAAGCTGTTTAAAGGCCCAGTCAACTTAGTGTATGTAAACTTCTGACCTACTGGAATTTTGATACAGTGAATTATAAGTGAAATAATCTGTCTGTAAACAATTGCTGGAAAAAATGCTTGTGTCATGCACAAAGTAGATGTCCTAACCGACTTGCCAAAACTATAGTTTGTTAACAAGAAATTTGTGGAGTGGTTGAAAAACTAGTTTTAATGACTCCAACATAAGTGTATGTAAACATCCGACTTCAACTGTTTATAGTGCTATTTCTATTGTTTTAATTACCATTTTAATTATTTTATTTCACTAGTCCTGCATTTTGGCGCTCAGAGCCTAAGATTTTCACTGTACCCTGCAGTCACACCTGTACATGTACATTAAAAACTCTGAATCTAGACATATTTGACATGGTTTTACCACTGAGCTGTTGCTTGTTTTCTTCCTGATAACACACTCAGTATTTCACAACCTAATTTCAAAACGTACAATATCTACATGAATAGAGGATATTAATCATTGGCATTTAGCACAATTGTGTGTGTGCTTCTTCTGTACCTTTGTTTGTGTCTGCTGTACATTCTGATAATATAATGCAGTGAATCGCTGTTCATGCTGCATCACACCCATGTCATCCTCCTATCTTGTCACACCAACACCAAAATAAGACATCTTACACCATTATTCCATACAGCACTCTTGGAGGCCATGCACTACCACCCCTTTCCTTGCAGTCTCCACCTTGGTGGCTGGTTATATGTAAAGGTCAGCGAAGGAGAAGCCTGGCTCAGCACAGTCTGTATTCCCACTGCAGATGAAATATTCACAGGAAGAGATCCCCCCCCACCCCCACCCCTCCCTTTCTTGTGGAGAGTGGATCTCCAGGCAGTGCAGATATTCATAGTCACAATTCACTCTCATACTGACTGCAGGAGAGGAATCCCATCACAACAAACAAATACTTCATAACGACGTCAGATGAAAAACAGTTATTACCATGCAACCACTAAGACTAGAGAATCACACCACAAATAATGTATTTCTACTAGCGAACAAGCAGAAAGTGTTATATTTCCGTGACACATTGATGACGCGACATCCAAAACATACTGTCTACTGTGAGTGGCCAGACAGTGTTCTACCCTGTGCCGTAAGCACCTGGTGATGAGTAATGTTCACCTGTCAGGTCAATAAATCAATGCCTGTCACAAATGTTCTGTTTATATTTGGAAGTTTCTGAGCGGTCAGCAGTAAGTCACCCTGTAACAACAGATAGCCTACCCTGTAACAATGGATAATCTAATAGCCCAACCCCCACGACTTACTTTGAGGAAAAATGTACTTACTATGACTGGGATGTGGTTGTCCCACCTAGCCATCTTAAGATGAATGCACTAACTGTAAGTCGGTGTGGTTAAGAGTGTCTGCTAACTGACTAAAGTGTACAAATAAAAAATAAAGTGATGGACTAATTTCACTGACAAATCTTTATTTATCTAAGGTTAGTTAATGTTTAGTGTCTAAAAGAAAATACAAGGAATAATATCCTGCATTTATATTCTGAGGATTAGTTCATACACTGAGTGACTCACTGTTGCCATATAAACAAAGACAGGACCATAATACAAGGAATCATTTCCTGCATTTACATTCCAAGGATTGGCACATGGGTCATTCTATGAAAATTGTGGTTTTCCTTTCGCTGCCTTAACCACCAGGGAAAACACTTAAGTGTCAGATAATGACACAAAATGTTTGTTTTAATTGAAGTGCTTTGTGTTAATAGACAGTATATACAGTGCGTTCGGAAAGTGTTCAGACCCCTTGACTTTTCTCACATTTTGTTACGTTACAGCCTTATTCTAAAAAGGATTGATTACATCTTTATCCTCATCAATGTAGATTGATAAGGGGAAACAAACTATTTAATACATTTTAGAATAAGGCTGTAACGTAACAAAATGTGGAAAAAGTCAAGAGGTCTGAATACTTTCCGAATGCTCTGTATATAGTACAACATGCTTAATACCATGAAATTGGCTTGTACTACTCCCTAGGGTCATGAATGAGTTGTGGCTTAGTTACATATTTTGAGTAAAAATATATATTTCTCACACTTTAAAATGTTATAATATAAAAGTATTTAGTGGAATAGTTCAACTAAAATATCAACTAAATAGTATAATTTATAGGGAATAGCTGTCCCTCAATTTCATGTCACTTGTGTTACCCCATTATAGATGACCACTTTGAAAAAAATTCAACATCTTTGCCAACTTCTTCCTGGGTCAAAGGTTCATTGGAGGCAGGGCTGTTTTGAAAAGAACATGGTGGGTCTGCACTCTCTCTTCATGTTAGCAATTTGAAGATTAATTTGGTAATTTCATGCTAACCTTAAAGACATGCTCCGGGACTTGCAACGAGTACGTTTTTTTTTTTGCCTCCCGCTTTGGCCAATGTGTTAGTTCATGCATGCATAATCTAGGAGCAGAATTACGGTCTCACCTTGATTAGCCACAAAATCTCTAGTTTGAAAGCGACTGTTTCTGGAAGCTGTGCAACAATATCCCCAATGGAATTCGAGTTTCAGACAATGAGCTTCAGCCCCACACCATTTGAGTGACATCTAGCAAGATGCACACAGCAGAACGAGAGAGCAATGACACATCAGGGACCGCTTTTGGCTAATGAGTGCTACTTCAAAACTACTACCAAATAAGTACTGGAGTGTTACACAGTTTATAGTAAAGGGAAAGGAAAGTTGATTACAATAATTTACAAACACAGCTGTAGCTCGGCCACCTTCCACCGCAGATGCGGAAGGCCGTCATAGGCGGACGCCGTAGATTGAGACGCAGCCCATGCAAAAAACAGATATGTCGGATTTTGATGGGGATTTTTTTTATTGTTACTTAGATTGACGCACAGGTGTGTCAATAGACAAGGTTACGTGATTTATTTACAATTTAAGAAGTGTGGTTTGAGCTACTGTGGCCGACAGCTATGCCATCTTGCCTGCAAATTTGTCACTGGTGTTATGGTAAAAAAATAAGTATATTGTTTAAAGTAAATTATTACTAATCAAAACATTTTCTTAATATTATCAATAACCTTATGTCTTCGATTATATATGCAAACTAAATAGTCAAATTACATGGAAAGCCTGAATTGTCATTAAAATATATGTTACACCAGTGACAAAAAAGGAATATTTTGGGGAATGTAGTAACAAATGAAAATACATTAAGCTGTCATTTATGGTGATTTACAATGATACGGGGTGTTATCTATTATCTACGTTTTGGTAAAAAAAATATACATGTTTTAAATTACTGGTCAAAAAGCCGCGGTTTTCATAGAATGACCCCCACTGAGTGGCTCACTGTTGCCATATAAACAAAGACAGGACAATAAAACCATTGTGACATACTGGCCCCTAAAGACAAGCATGACCCTGACATACTACAGGTACCCATCTACTTACACAGAGCAAGCGTGTCAATAAACAAAACAAATGTGTCATGTCCCCTACCCAGATACACAACAGCACACAGACACATTCATAGGAGTATTACTCAACTTATTTTATTTACAGGAGCCACAAATGCAAAGGTTTATTTTCCCATATCATTTCAGACACCGGTAATGCACGATTCTCTTTGCCTTTTTCACATGAAGAGTGGACTAACCAGAGACATGGAAGCCATTCTCAATCTAAAGGCAAGACGCTTGGATGACGAATCATCATTGATATTTAATTCTAAATCCCTTAGAAAAAGATAAATAAATTAGAACATTCTCTGACTTTCTCCCCTTTCAGGATGTTGGTTGAACTAAACGCTGGATACACTTGCAGTAGAGAATTGTGGAAAATACATGGGCGAGGACAGAGTATGGAAAAAGCAATGAAACACCACCTACCAGAATATGTAGGTACAGTGCTAGCAAGAAAGAGATCAAACAAAATGGCATAACAAAAATATTTTTACTACAACATAACATTTACAGAAAATAAGTACAGAAGCAACACAAGTCTGTGTGGATCTCAGCAATGAAGTGAAGATGATAGTATTTCATGCCTCGTTGTTTCATGTCAGAATTGGGTGTACATTCCCCCCCATTAACACATCTCAGTATCAATACGGATCTAACTTGTTAGAACATTCATGTTCTGAGCTTGGTTAAGTACATGCTTTTAATGAAGTATCATAGGAGAAAAAATAACATTAAAATAACATTAAAAGAAAATGAAAAGAACGCCTTTCTCCCCAGAAGGACGTCGTAACCGACACCCTCACCTCCCTAATCTGAGCTTCTGCCAAGGGCTTGCAAACACAGGACTTCCGAACCCACAACTTCAACTGTCTGAGGGAAACAAAGGTTACTCTAAATTCAACAAGGGGCTAGGCGGCATAACCTCATGTGGACATTTTCAAATGGGTGGGTATTTGGTGGCTGTGTCACAAACTCCCTCAGTTTATTGACCTTCGACTAAACTGACCCATTCTATGACTGTGGGTCCAGGGCGATTTCCTATGTTTGTAAACCCTCGGCGGTGCGCCCCCCCGGAGAAACAGAAAGCTGTGGTTGGGCATCAGCCTCTGTCCATGCATTCGAGCAGTGAGCCGGGACAAAGACAAAACACATTGCTATGTGTCATAAAATCACCCGAGGGCTGCAGTAGTTTCGTTTTCTTTTAAATACTTTACCGTTTTTATTCTTGCTTTTATTTTGGGTTTTTTTTGTCTAAGACTGTCCTTTAAATGCAAATAAAGGAGATCATCTTGGTTGTGTTAACATCCAGTGCCTGTCTGTTTTCTTCTATACCTCAATGCTGTTTCCCGCATAAAGCCGGGTCCATGTCCGAGCTGCAAGGTGCACAGAGAGGGGGTTCATTAACTACAGGTATTAGCATTCTTCTTGAAGGAATGTCTTGCTATCTCTGAATTGATTTGACCTGCAGTGGCACTTTAGGAGGCTGAAGTGAAGAGCACTACAAGAGCAGTAAGTAATTGGTTCCTTCTTACACTCACTGCCTCTGTTTAAAACCAGGCTTTGTTCACATTCAGCGATAGGTACTCTTGATCAGAGGATGCAAAATAATTTAGGTGCCAAAGGGTGAGAATTAAAACTGGGTTCACTTTAAACATGAACATGACACGTAAGCGCGCTGTCTCACCTGTCTCAATGGCTTGGGCTTCGTTTGATTTCCACTGCTCTGCAACATCGTTTGCAAGTGGGTCATCAGGGTTAGGAGCGCTTAATAATGCTTGGATTGATAGCAGCACTGTGCGGATCTGCAAAGCTGGGGACCACTTATCTGTGAGAGAAAAAGGAAATGGTGGAGGAAGGACTCATACTTTGAGTCAGGACATGACTGTGACTAATGATAATTGTGAATCTGGATAACTCACCTTTCAAGATGTCCAGGCATATTCTACCCAGCTTGTCCACATTGGGGTGGTAGATTTTGGTCATGAATCGCACTTTGGGAGCTGCCATGGGATATTCTTCTGGCAGAAAGAGTTCAAGTTTAAAGGTGCCTCCTTCGAAAGGGGAGTCCTGGGGCCCTGAAATCACCACATGGAAGTAGCGTGCATTCGCCTCATCAGGCTCTGCCTTTATTCCAGGAACAGGTTCGGCCAGCAAACGCTGAGTCTCCTGAACACGGACAGAGATACAGATCGAGACATGCAGGTAGATAGACAAACACATGCAAACAGAAACGTGTCTGGTTCGAAGTGAACCCAGTTTAAATTGTCTCAAGCAGAATGCGACACACATGTAGCGAGACAGATAAGCACCAACAACCAGATGTCAGGTCAGGGTCAATAGTTACCAAGGTTTTGGACAACTATGTTTTAGTGCAAGGACAGCCATCCATACATTCAAGATTAGGTTTGGCATTCTGTTTGTGAACTTTTTAGGGCCAATGAACAATCACTCTGTCTTGTCTCTTTCAAGAGCACAAAATAGTCACTCATGCAGTGTTTTAGATCCTCAGCTAAGAGCTCATAGGATACATTCTATTGCAGTTAAATAAAAGGTTAAATAAACAAAATATATAATAATAATAATTACATGCCTGGAGGTGAACTAGCTGCAGTCTGTTTTTTGTGAATTATGTCTGAGGCCTAGTGAGAACCAACATGTAACATCTTCATGGTATGACTGTCATTCTGGAAATAAATGTATTATCAATAACTTTCAAATATAACTCACTGATAGGCCCATGTACACTATAACACCAACTGTAAATGTTTGTCTTCTCAGTTTTTTATTCAACAACTAGGGAAGTCAGTAAGTTAGGCTAGTTGAGTAGGCTGATAAATTGAATGTTTCTGTCAAACATTTGTTTTTGCGGCCACCTAGTATATGTATGACAAACTATTGTCCCATGTCGCTTCATTCATTTTTGACATAGAACTCCTGCAAGACCAACAAGATCTCCTGATCCTACTCATTGGGCCTAGACACAGTTTGAGAGAAATACCTGCACTGCCACCGGCTTCTATACTACAGCCAAGTTAGCTTTGCTACCCAAAGCACTTTCATACACAGTAAACCGAGCAAGTAAATGTGAGTTTATAATACACACTCTGGAGTCCAGTAGTACAGCAAGTTCCATCAATATCTAACTAGCTAAATTTGCTAGCTGTATGTACGTTGCTAACATTAGCTAGCAGTGCCAGTCGAGGGTCACTGCTCAGATCGCTAACTTGAAACCATAGTAAGGTTACTTCAATACATGTACACTAAGAAAAGTATTACTCTCAACACAAATAAGCAATTAAGTAGACTTGGGCCATACTCAGCAGGAAGGTTAATACATTTAACCAAACATTCCTCTGACTTGGGGCTGAGCCTGAGACATACAGTACCTAGCTAACGGAAGTAACGTTAGTTAGCTAGCAAATCCATGGCAATGCACGTGCCGAGTCGTATTTTTCTATGCAACTCAATGGGGACCGAACTACGGCTTGTGAACTATTTATTGCATGGGGTTTTTGGAATTACCTTTATAATCCTGCGGGGTAGTCCTGCCATCTTGTTTTACTGTATACAGTATTTTTGTATGTTCACTCCTTCGTCGCCGACAAACACGCCTTCCGGTGAATGGTGTTGGCCTCTGACGGGATTGTGAATGCTGGGAAATGTATTTTGGTCAACGACCAGCGTGAACATATTTCAATTAAACGAACTTCATGTTCCAGGAGTGGGTGCTTTCAAAATCTTAGAGAAAATACTAGAAATATGAACGTACTCTTTATTGAAATTTCTTTGAATCCCAAAAACGTGAAAGACATGGAGTGAATTGAAATTATCGTAAAAATGGACAGTTGTTCTGCACAGTAGGACCCAATGTTTCAGTCTCAGTTGCAGCTTTCTCTTTCTCCCGCTACGCTGGTCCCCATTGCAGTGTTCTCCTTCTTCCTCCACAATAACATGCAGATACCTTAACCATGTCCCAGAATTTCATGAAATAAAAGGTATTCAGCAAATAGGGAAAATATATATTTCACTGACAGTTTTGGTAATCTGCTTCAAAACATAAGTGCGCAACTACAGATTTGTTAATTTTATTTTACAGCACAAATAATTGCACAAAAAAAACTGTTTGGGATTTGGGGGGTGAGCCAAGCTAATAATTCTGTACGGTATCAATGATTCTGAAGGTAAGAAGCTCCTTAACAACTATCTGTCTTTTGGGGGATCTCTCTTTCTGCGTCGCGTATGGTACCTATGAAAAAAAGGAAGAAAAGTTAACATTTTCAATATACAGTGGATTCGGAAAGTATTCAGACCCTTTGACTTTTTCCACATTTTGTTACAGCCTTATTCTGAAATGAATTAAATTGTTATCTCTCAATCTACACACAATACCCCATAATGACAACGCGAAAACAGTTTTTTAGAAATCTTTGCAAATGTAATTAAAAATAAAATATCACATTTACATAAGTATTCAGACCCTTTACTCAGTACTTTGTTGAAGCACCTTTGGAAGCAATTATAGCCTCGAGTCTATTTGGGTATGACGCTACAAGCTTGGCACACGTGTATTTGGGGAGTTTCTCCCATTCTTCTCTGCAGATCGATGCACAGCGATGTTCAGGTCTCTCCAGAGATGTTCGGTCGGGTTCAAGTCCGGGATCTGTCTGGGCCACTCAAGGACATTCAGAGACTTGTCCCAATGCCACTCCTGCATGGTCTTGGCTGTGTGCTTAGAGTCGTTGTCCTGTTGGAAGGTGAACCTTCCCCCCAGTCTGAGGTCCGAGTGCTCTGGAGCAGGTTTTCATCAATGATCTCTCTGTACTTTGCTCCGTTTATCTTTCCCTCAACCCTGACTAGTCTCTCAGTCCCTGCCGCTGAAAAACATCCACACAGTATGAACCTGCCACCACAATGCTTCACCGTAGGCATGGTGCCAGGTTTCCTCCAGACATGACGCTTGCCATTCAAATAGTTTCATCAGACCAGAGAATCTTGTTTATCATGGCCTGAGAGCCCTTTAGGTGCCATTTGGCAAACTCCAAGCGAGCTGTCATGTGCCTTTTGCTGAGGAGTGGCTTCTGTCTGGCCACTACCATAAAGCCCTGATTGGTGGAGTGCTGCAAAGATAGTTGTCCTTCTGGAAGGTTCTCCTTTCTCCACATAGGAACTCTGGAGCTCTGGCAGAGTGACCATTGGGTTCTTGGTCACCTTCCTGACTAAGGCCCTTTCCCCCGATTGCTCAGTTTGGCCGAGCGGCCAGCTCTAGGAAGAGTCTTGGTGGTTCCAAACTTACTCCATTTAAGAATGATGGAGGCCACTGTGTTCTTGGGGACCTTCAATGCTGCAGAAATGTTTAGGTATCCTTCCCCAGATCTGTGCCACAACAGAATCCTGTCTTGAAGCTCTACGGACAAATCCTTCGACCTCATGGCTTGGTTTTTGCTCTGATATGCACTGTCAACTGTGGGACCTTATATAGACAGGTGTGTTCCTTTCCAAATCATGTCCAATCAATTGAATTTACCCCAGGTGGACTCCAATCAAGCAGTAGAAACATCTCAAGGATGATCAATGGAAACAGAATGCACCTGAGCTTAACTTGGAGTGTCATAGCAAAGGTTTTTATTTATATAAGGTTTACGTTTTTTAATATTAATAAAAATGTGCAAACATTTCTAAAAACCTGTTTTCGCTTTGTCATTATGGGGTATTGTGTGAACATGGATAAAATGTATTTTTTTCTCAATTTTAGAATAAGGCTGTAACATAACAAAATGTGGAAAAAGGGAAGGGGTCTGAATACTTTGCGAATGCAGTCTATAGGTGATTTTAAAAAGGACTGAGTGAGGATTTTACCAACCTTCATGCAAGTTTCTCACTCAATACATTAGCATTACATTAATTTACAAATGAGCAACTAAAGGTACATTTTGGATACTTAACGTTTGCATTGGGCCTTTTATCTCAATATCAAATCATTTCTGGGTAACAATTATGTATCCCTACTGGGATTATTTTCAATCAAAATGGTCAAAAACAAACAAAAATAGCTTCTTAGCAAGAGCAATTTCTCAAGCATGAATTTTGCTAGGACTGTCGGAGTGGGGAGGGGAAATCCGAAGCCTCGTTATTGGCAGAGACATTTGGAACTCTTTCATATTGGTCTATTAACTAATTTACTGCCTGGTGATGTCACCAAGCAGGCCAAAACAGGCTGAAGTTTCAGACGACCTTTTCAAACAGCTCTCTTACACTAAAAGAGCATTATCATTTTCACACCATTCTTCCAACATCAGTATGGAAATATATATAAAACTCAGGAAATTACATTTTTGACTGCACTGGGCCTTTAATACTAAGGAAGTGCCATGTGAGTTCAGTACCAATATTTAATATGGAACGGATGTGGCATCTATCTATTGCCCTGCTTTGAGCAATCAACATCATTTTCTCCTTCTGAGTATCTCTTCATAATTTAGACAGTGCCCAGTTAGTACTGACTATCACTAAAGTGATTCAATCATAGAAGGTGTACTTACTGTCCCACAGGGTACCAGCGGTGCTTGGTGGTGTGAAACATTTTGCTGAGCTCCTCGATGGTGGGGGCCTGTTTGTTCTGCAGCACCTCCCTTCCGAGGTGGGCTTTCAGCACCTGGTCATGTGTCTCTGCCGGATTGGTCAGGGGGTCTGGCCGTAGAATGGGCTACAGTGTCACAAATACATAAGAAAGCCATAACAATAAAAGACCATTTATGCTGTTTTTCAACATAAATCGCAGGGCTTATTTTGCTGTTTAATAGGCAGCATGGTGAGAAAAGGGGCATATTGCTGGCAGATAAATCTCAGCCTCCCACAGACATCATGATTTCACAGATCAATCTGCAGGGCTTATTGTGTTTGCAAATGCAGTATTAACAGTATTTAAATGTTTTCTTTTCCTCATCATCTCTGTTAACGTCAGTATCGGCAAATCCAAGTTCTAATTTCTTACCTGGGTAAGTTCATAAGGAACATCCTCAGAGGGATGGTAGCACACTATGGTCTTCCCATCAGATGTCACACCAATTTCCACCTTACTGCAATGAAGGTGACAAGAAATGAACAAAGTCATCGCAATGCACACTCACAAAATTATGATTTACTGTAACTAAGGCTACGTAGCAAGTTATCTATTTACCAATCATCATCAATGGAAGGTCCACGGATAGTTGACTTGTGAAGGACAGGCACAACGCCTGTTGTGGATATATTGGTTTACATAAATCAAAAGGTACAGTATGATGTGATTAATAACTGCCAAGCTACAGTCACAAGATTGCTAGCCAGCTGGGTTCTCTGCCTCAGAAATGCTTGCTAATATATGTGCGCTAACATTAACTAGATAGCTGACAAAATCCTTTCAGCACTTGAGATTGTGTTCACAAAACGCGTTCCTTAATATTGCAAGTTTTACAATAGACAGTACTCACCTGTGCAGTGTTTCAGTTGAGTAACAGTTGAAAACCGTGTAAATAAACAACTCAACCTATTTAAATGACCTGTAGTAGCCATGCTCATCAAAAATTGTGTATTTGTGTTACATTAAAATATTTCCGTGTATGTACTACAAGGAAATAATTCCGTATGGATACGTAAACCCTACACGTCTGTTCCTCTGTACAAACCTTCATGAACAAACCCTTTTTCTTTAGTAAAGCCAAAGTAAAAATACAAAAATAAAACAACTGGGACAGTTTAACTGTCAAATGTATTTGGGGAAAATGTAATGTAATGAAAAAGTATTTATCACATTTGTGATAAATACTTTTTATAAATGCATTATGACATCATAAATATCATTTTAGAATTGGAATAGAGTAAACTGAGAAATAATAGGATTTTAACATTTTGCTAATTCGTTAACATGAAACACAAGTTACAGCATTGCTCTTAACCTCCATATAATGGCAACTGAACATCAAAAGGGTTACCGATGTGACCTCATACTGGAACCTTCTCAGTACTCCACAGTTCCACCGCCAATGGAGGAGGGGAAGGCAAAGGTATCAGTGAAACTTCAGGCAGAGGTTTTTAACCCATTCACCCTGTCTCCTCTGCCAGAACAGACAATCCGTGATGTTCTTGTTGACTGGGTGCAAAACAAACCGCTCCTTTCACCCACTGCAGCCAGAGGAATGGTCATCACTGGCGTAACCCATGAGGTTGCATACTGTTACAGACTGGAAACATTTACAGAGCACAGGTCAGTGTGCTTAAGATTTGAACCGCAATGCAAAACTTCCAAAGCACCAGTGTCTCCAAAACCAGCAGGGGAAGTAAAGGAGCCACAACCCTGGAAGGTGCCTGTGACCCCGGCCAAGATGTTCCACAACCAGGTGTTAAATTACAGGCTGATTCACACAGACCGAGTGACCGGGTGCTCTTACTGCCAGGAGCAGAAGTGGGTTATGTGCAAGGCCTGCTGTGCCTCTACTAGGGTGCGCTGCCCTGTGTGCCATGGGCGAGGCAGGGGCACCAAAAAGCCCTGCAGAGAGTGCAAGGGTGAGAAGATGGTGCCCTGCATGTCCTGCATGTCCCTGGGCCGGGTTTGCTGTGAGATGTGCGTGGGAAATGGTCAGCTGTGCTACTTCAAAGAGCTGCGGGTGGACTACCGCTGTCATCTTGACAGGTACCTGCTAGGTGTCCCAGGCGGCATCCCAGAGGAGAGGATTTCCCATGCCATAGGGGAGATCCTCCACAATGGCTTGGGCCAAAAGGTGTGTCCCATTAGCACCTTCTCTGTGGAAGAGGTCAACGCAGCCTCACGGCGGATGGTGCGGTCGTCCCACTCCAGCTGGCCCCAGTGCCGCATCATTCAACAGAGACATCTGCTGAGGGCAGTGCCAGTGACTCGAGTCCAGTATCGCTGGAGGGATACTTCTGGGAGTGTGTTTATTTTTGGAGTAGACCACTCCATCTACTGGCCAGACTACCCAGAGAAGAGGATCTGTCTCTGTTGCCCCTGGTTATAGAACTGGTACTGCTTAATTCCCAGATAAAAGCTTCATCAAACACATGCGTATGATAAAGAAGATTGTTGTCCTTTCCTTTTCAAATATCAGATTTACTACAATACCAGTCAAAAGTTTGGACACATCTACTCATTCAAGGGCTTTTCTTTATTTTTAATATTTTCTACATTGTAGAATAATAGTGAAGACCTCAAAATTATGAAATAAAACATATGGAATCATGTAGTAACCAAAAAAGTGTTAAACAAATCAAAATGTTTTATATTTGAGATTCTTCAAAGTAGCCACCCTTTGCCTTGACAGCTTTGCACACTCTTGGTATTCTCTCAACCACCTGGAATGCTTTTCCAACAGTCTTGAAGGAGTTCCCACAGATGCTGAGCACTTGTTGGCTTTTCCTTCACTCTGCAGTCCAACTCATCCCAAACCATCTCAACTGGATCGAGGTCAGGTGATTGTGGAGGCCAGGTCATCTGATGCAGCACTCCATCACTCTCCTTATTGGTCAAATAGCCCTTACACAGCCTGGAGGTGTGTTGAACCATTGTCCTGTTGAAAAACAAATGATAGTCCCACTAAGCGCAAACCAGATGGGATGGTGTATCGTTGCAGAATGCTTTGGTAGCCATGCTGGTTAAGTGTGCCTTGAATTCTAAATAAATCAGACAATGTCACCAGCAAAGCACCCCCACACCACCTCCTCCATGCTTCACAGTAGGAACTACACATGCAGAGATCATCCGTTCACCTACTCTGCATCTCATAAAGACAAGGCGGTTCGAACAAAAAATCTCAAATTTGGACCACAGGACAGATTTCATACCAGTCTAATGTCCATTGCTCATGTTTCTTGTTCTTATTGGTGTCCTTTAGTAGTGGTTTCTTTGCAGCAATTCGACCATGAAGGCCTGATTCACACAATCTCCTCTGAACAGTTGATGTTGAGATGTGTCTGTTACTTGAACTCTGTGAAGCATTTATTTGGGCTTCAATTTCAGAGGCGCAGTTAACTCTAATGAACTTATCCTCTGCAGCAGAGGTAACTCTGGGTCTTACTTTCCTGTGGTGGTCCTCATGAGAGCCAGTTTCATCATAGCGCTTGATGGTTAAGAATCTTTTAAAGTTCTTGAAATGTTCTGCATTGACTGACCTTCATGTCTTAAAGGAATGATGGACTATCTTTTCTCTTTGCTTATTTGAGCTGTTCTTGCCATATGGACTTTCACCAAATAGGGCTATCTTCTGTATACCACCCCTACCTTGTCACAACACAACTGATTGGCTCAAACATATTAAGGAAAGAAATTCCACAAATTAAGGCACACCTGTTAATTGAAATGCATTCCAGGTGACTTCCTGATGAAGCTGGTTGAGAATACCAAGAGTGTACAAAGCTGTCAAGGCAAAGTGTGGCTACTTTGAACAATCTCAAATACAAAATATATGATTTGTTTAAAAATTTTTTGGTTACTACATGCTTCCATATGTGTTATTTCATAGTTTTGATGTCTTCACTATTATTCTACAATGTAGAAAATAGTAAAAACAAAGGAAACCCTGGAATGAGTAGGTGTGTCCAAACGTTTGACTGGTACTGTATATTTTTCACAAGTTGGTCAAATTCGTATTTCTTTACCATTTTTCCCTGATGGGCCTTTCAGTCAATGTTTGAGTAGGTATTTCAGATTTCTAATTTAACCAATGCAGAAATGTCACTGACATAACGCATCGTTTATTCGGGGAGGGAAGGCCAAGATTAGCAAATTTCAGGCCAAGATTAGCAAAGTCCTACACAAATAATCATCTATGACACTAAACCAGATACCTGTGCATTCAAAATCACATTTCAATAGTTATTTCATTGATTGTTAGTCAAAAACAAATATCTATTGAATTATTTTGCCATATACATTCAGATAAATATTGACCTTCCTTGTTGCAAAGACATTTTAGCTCACAAAACAAATATTTATGTGGCACTGAACTATTAGGAGATCTGTTTTAAAAGAAAAGTTTGAAGAGAGAAAGTCCATCCACAGCTCTGGCAATGTTTTTTAAGTGCCTTCTTGGTCCCAGGTTGACAAAGTCTTTGGCTATGTGGATCTCTCTGTGTAAGTCCAAGGTACCGCTCTGTTGATTGGAAGTTGGTCCAGAGTGGCTCACTAGGAAAGCTCCATATCTGCTGTGGAGGAAGTGCTGCTGGATGCCTCAGGCGCTGTGGTTGCCACCAACCGCTCCCGATTGCCAAACACCTCAGCGACTGGAGACAACACGCAAAGAAAGTCAGTGAACATACTCGGTCACGTACACACAAACACACCATGTTGATGACCATCAGCTACTGATATAACACCTCAGTGACCAAGCGGACACAGCTATACAAACCCATGACTCTACTACCAAGCAGGAGAGATGATAGCTATATAAACTTAACAGTCAAAGCCCATAATAAATAGATGTTCAATACAGAGGGAGAGAGATACTATCCCTCTGTATTGAACAGGTAGTTTTTCGTAGCCACTGTGCTTCTACATCTGCATTGCTTGCTGTTTGGGGTTTTAGGCTGGGTTTCTGTATAGCACTTGGTGACATCTGCTAATGTAAAAAGGGCTTTAAATACATTTGGGTGATTGATTAAAAAAAGTGTAAAGGCTAGTTGCCATATTCTAAATATATATATTTTTCTGGAACAAAAAGAAAATACATGATGGACTCGGCTCCTTGTCAGGCCTAGAGCAGAAGGTAATGACATTGAAACTGTACCTGCTGCCACATCACTTATGTCCCAAACCCGCAGGCCATCCCTCTGTCCCCCAAAGGCATATACAAAGGGCATGTCAGGACAGCACGCTGCACAGAACAGCACCCCCTATCAACAGAAAGGGAGCATTTCACCGCAACAGCCACATATACAGCACACACCCAAACTTTTGCTGTTAAGACAGAAACGTGATGGATCTTATTGCAATGACATGGCAATGATTACAGGGACAGAAACCATCGTTACCATTTTCATGTCCCGGGTGTGAACTAGATTGGGCTTGTTCCCCAAGATGTCCCAAATCTTGACGTGTTTGTCTGCTGACGAGGTGACCAAGCATCCCCGGATCTGGCTGCTAAGGTCCAAGCCTACGGGGCCAGAGACAACTGACTTCAATTCTGTTTCCCTGACCTTGAATGCCATGTTTGTGTACCAGTACTCATCCAGTATTTTAAAGTCTGAATATGAAGGGGTAGGGGCTAGAGGAAGTAGGGGCAGAAATTGGCCTGTGACCACACCCACCTGACACCTCTCCGTCATGTGCCCTTAGCGTAAACACTGGCTTGTCCGAGCGTGCGTCCAGACAGTAAATAAAGCCGTCCTCTGTGCTCGCCTAAAACACAGCCAAACATCAGTGAGAGTGGAAACAGGAAAGTGCACCAAGCATTTTCCATGTGAAAGTTAGCCAATATGCTATGTGAGAGGTGGCAAGAGGGCAGCTTACCAGGAAGTTGCAGGGCGAGAAGTGGTTCCAGGCGACCCTTTCCACCTGCCCGCTAAACCTCCAAGTGCGATGGCTGCTGTCCGGGCTGCGGCAGTCATACAGGATTGCCGACCTGGCCAGAGGAAGACGACGCAGGTTAAGACTTGTTAGTTTTGTACATTCACAATCCTGACCTCCTATATACAGCAGATGACAATTAATTGACAATTTCAGAGGTTGTAACAGATTAAGATTGGACATACTTATCGTATGATCCTGATATCAGGGTCTGAGCTTCAAAGGGGTGGAACATCAACGTCTGAACCTAAAAGGGACTTGACTTTAATGTTTGAGATCAACATTACAAGTAAGCAGGCAGGCTACACCCAAAATCAACTTCAAATCATATTTTTGTTTATTTACAGTAGGTCCATTATGAGAAGTTAAACAGGCTGTGATGACTGGATACACATACCTTGTCAGTGTGTCTGCGCAGTGTTGTTGCCGGCTTACCCTGTGCCAGATCCCACAGGATCACGGTTTCGTCGGCTGACCCACTGGCCAAGACGTTGCTGTGGAAAAGAGAAGCAACACACAGAAACTCAGAGTAAAGGTGGAGGGTAGGTTTGTTACAACGCAAGTGACATTTTGATTGTGTGGTTACACTGACATGAGTGGAAAGGTCTGGGGCTAGGGGTGAAGGGTAACGGGAACAACTCCAATATGACTCACGGGACCAGTTTGTTCCAGGATAAGTCCAGTACAGCGTCTGTATGACCTTCCACTGGCTCTGCTGCAGTCTAAAAATTCTAATTGCATGTTAGGATACGGGCCATAGTGAGGAGACACCAACACCATAACAGTAGAAACTACCACATCCAAGTCCTTGTGGAAAAATGACCTTTTTGCTTTTCTTTTTCTTCTTGGAGGCCTTCTTGCTCCCCAGGGTGAAGGCAGGCTCTAGGCAGTCCACCACATCCAGGTCCCACACGTCGATCTGCGGTGTCATGTTGCCTACAGCCGCATAATTGCCTGTACAAACGGATGGAGTTAATGTGAAGTCAAAAAACAACATGTTATACGCTGAGAAAACACTGAATTGAAAGTCCATTTCGCAGAGTCGGGTTGAGATAAACTGCTGTTTGAGCTTAACTCAAACCTGAGAATCCACTCAACACTATAAAAAGTTAATTCACTCACCTGTGCCTTCTGGACTAGGGTCAAAGTTAAGCCACTCCACACACAATGGATAGGCTGGCAGGAGTATGTCATGGTGAACATAGAGGGATTCCTCCTCGGCGTTGTATACTGTGCAGAGGCAAATAAATACATTCATTAAAACAGCCTTTGTTTTTACACTGGCATGTACAGAGTATACCAAACGTTAGGAAAATCTTCATAATATTGAGTTGCAACCCCCTCCCCCCCTTCCCCTCAGAACAGACTCAATTCGTCAGGGCATGGACTCTGCAAAGTTTCAAAAGCGTTCCACAGGGATGCTGGCCTATGTGGTGGGAAATTGGCAGGATGTCCTTTGGGTGACGGACCATTCTTCATACACACGGGAAACTGTTCATGAAAAACCCAGCAGCGTTGCAGTTTTTGACACAAACCATTGCACCTTGCACCTGCTACCATACCCCGTACAAAGGCATTTAAATATTTTGTCTTGCCCATTCACCCTCTGATTGGCACACATACACAATCCATGTCCCAAGGTTTAAAAATCCTCCTTTAACCCGGCTCCTCCACCTACACTGATTGAAGTGGATTTGACGTCAGATGAAAGCTATGATCGCTTGTTTGTCAGTCTATGTCATGGAAAGAGCATGTTTGGTACACTCACTATGTCTACACTGATACTATTTGATGCTGTGAAGCAGGAGTTTGTAAGTCTAAGCTGAGAGTCAAATTTCCAGGTAGAACAGTCTCTGTAACTCACCGTGAATCTCCAGGTTGCAGCAGTCCTTCTCTGCTCTGCCTGAAATGATGAGGTTATCATTGGGCTTGATTTGAAAGTCCTCTCGCTCATACTGATCCTGGAGACACAAAGAAAAGATAACAACCAAGTCTGAATGACACAGAATTACCAGAAATGAAGAGCGGAGACGATAAACCGGAAATTATCGACACCAACCACTTATCGCAGACATTTTGCTGATATCGTTCATTACGATAAGTAGCCTATACTAGAGAAATGTGAAGTTTATTCAATGGGACAATTGATGGCTACAACAATCAAACTAGTAGTAGCTGTTTAAAGGATAATAAAAAATAAAAAAATACTGTGGTGTACATTATAAACTTATTGTTTCTATTTATTGGTATCGCATCAATTATGTCATTTAGAACAATACGGATTTTTTAAGTGGCAGGTAGCCTAGCAGGGTTGGGCCAGTAACCGAAAGGTCGCTGGATCGAATACCCGAGCAGACATGGTGAAAAATCTACCGATGTCCCTTAAGCAAGGCACTTGACCCCAATTTGCTTCAGGGGCGCCGTACTACTATGGCTGACCCTGTAAAACAACACATTTCACTGCACCTATCCGGTGTGTGATAATAAAACACATTTTATGTGATATGCTTGGCATGCACTACTAGTTGGTACCAAACCAGACTGGTGAGATGTTTCATCACTCTGAACTGGCACACAGCCCTGGACTCACTGTGTCTTTGATGGTAATGTAAGGATCCTCCTCATTGGTGCTGAACACTGTGAGGCCGGCAAGGCTGTCACCAAGGTTGGCAGTCACTGTGCCAGAAAAAAAAGATGGAACAGTAAGAGAGTTATTTGGGGAAAAAACAAAACAGTGATTAACACAGTCCTCTTGGCATATTAACAGAGAGAGATAACCCATGAATTTAAGATCAGACATAATCTGAGAGCAGATGCAGAAACTATATTTACCCGAGTCTTCCTCATCATATCTATCCAAACCATACTTTGCTAGTTCATCAGCTTCCTCCCTTCCTGCTTCATTTTCATCTTGCTCTGGCTCCTGTCCCTGAACAGCTTCTGCCTCGTCACTCTGTTCCTGCCCGCTGGCCATGCCTTCATCCTCCTCATCCTCCTCTTCACCTACGCGTTCACTGAGTAAACACAAATAAACTCAGCAAAAAAAAGAAACATCCCTTTTTCAGGACCCTGTCTTTCAAAGATAATTCATAAAAATCCAAATAACTTCACAGACCTTCATTGTAAAGGGTTTAAACACTGTTTCCCATGCTTGTTCAATGAACCATAATCAATTAATGAACATGCACCTGTGGAATGGTCATTAAGACACTAAAAGCTTACAGACGGTAGTCAATTAAGGTCACAGTTATGAAAACTTAGGACACTAAAGAGGCCTTTCTACTGACTGAAAAACACCAAAAGAAAGATGCCCTGGGTCCCTGCTCATCTGCGTGAACGTGCCTAACACGGAACCCAAACCGGCTGTGCACGTGCGCCATCGTGCATAAATGTATTTTGTCCCCCCCACACCAAACGCGATCACGACACGCAGGTTAAAATATCAAAACTAACTGAACCAATTACATTAATTTGGGGACAGGTCGAAAAGCATTAAACATTTATGGCAATTTAGTTAGCTAGCTTGCACTTGCTAGCAAATTTTTCCTATTTAGCTAGCTTGCTGTTGCTAGTTAATTTGTTCTGGAATATAAACATTGAGTTGTTATTTTACCTGAAATGCACAAGGTCCTCTACTCCGACAATTAATCCACACATAAAACGGTCAACCGAATCGTTTCTAGTCATCTCTCCTCCTTCTAGGCCTTTTCCTTCTCTTGGCAACTTTCATAAATTAGGTGCATTACTGCCACTGCCCTTATTCGTCTTTCAGTCACCCACGTGGGTATAACCAATGAGGAGATGGCACGTGGGTACCTGCTTCTATAAACCAATGAGGAGAGCAGGACTTGCAGCGCAATCTGCGTCACAAATAGAACTGACTTCTATTTTAGCCCTTGTCAACGCAGATGCTCGTTGGCGCGCACGAGCAGTGTGGGTGCAATAATTGAATAATATAGATGTCTACATTTATTTTGCAACGCACGCGCATGCGAGCGGTGTAGTCAGCCTTTTAGGCATGCTGCAAGGAGGCATGAGGACTGCAGATGTGGCCAGGGCAATAAATTGCAATGTCCGTACTGCGAGACGCCTAAGACAGCTCTACAGAGAGACAGGAGGGACAGCTGATAGTCCTCGCAGTGGCAGACCACATGTAACAACACCTGCACAGGATCGGTACATCCAAACATCACACCTGCGGGACAGGTACAGTATGGCAACAACAACTGCCCGAGTTACACCAGGAACGCACAATCCTTCCATCAGTGCTCAGACTGTCCGCAATAGGCTGAGAGAGGCTGGACTGAGGGCTTGTAGGCCTGTTGTAAGGCAGGTCCTCACCAGACATCACAGGCAACAATGTAGCCTATGGGCACAAACCCACCGTCGCTGGACCAGACAGGACTCTTCACTGACAAGTCACGGTTTTGTCTCACATGGGGTGATGGTCGGACTTGCGTTTATCATCAAAGGAATGAGCGTTACACCGAGGCCTGTACTCTGGAGCGGGATCGATTTGGAGATGGAGGGTCCGTCATGGTCTGGGGCGGTGTGTCACAGCATCGTCGGACTGAGCTTGTTGTCATTGCAGGCAATCTCAACGCTGAGCGTTACAGGGAAGACATCCTCCTCCCTCATGTGGTACCCTTCCTGCAGGCTCAACCTGACATGACCCTCCAGTATGACAATGCCACCAGCCATACTGCTCGTTCCGTGTGTGATTTCCTGCAAGACAGGAATGTCAGTGTTCTGCCATTACCAGCCGAAGAGCCCGGATCTCAATCCCATTGAGCACATCTGGGACCTGTTGAATAGGAGGGTGAAGGCTAGGGCCATTCCCCCCAGAAATGTCTGGGAAATTGCAGGTGCCTTGGTGGAAGAGTGGGGTAACATCTCACAGCAAGAACTGGCAAATCTGGTGCAGTCCATGAGGAGATGCACTGCAGTACTTAATGCAGCTGGTGGCCACACCAGATACTGACTGTTACTTTTGATCCCCCTTTGTTCAGGGACACATTATTCCATTTCTGTTAGTCACATGTTTGTGGAACTTGTTCAGTTTATGTCTCAGTTGTTAAATCTTGTTATGTTCATACAAATATTTACACATGTTAAGTTTGCTGAAAATAAACACAGTTGACAGTGAGAGGACGTTTACATTGACACAAATACATTAATTGCTAATCCTGAACAAGATTTCAAAGAAATCACCATTTATAATGTTGTGGTCAATTTCATTTTTAACTCGTTTGATTTGATGAAACCCACACCATTGAGGAAATTATTTCTGAGTCACGTCGCTGGTGCAGAAATAATGAGTATTTCAAACATTTAGCTACACTTTTCAATTAATTTCCTATATTGACTGAGTTTGAATAGCAGTTTCAGTCTCATAGTCCCACTTAGGTCAGTGTTCTTTTCTGAAGCCCTTCAAACAAACAAAAAAAGTTATGTCAAGTAAGTCATCCAAAAACTCCACTAACCCCAATTGTTCTTTTGCCTCTGCTATAATGTGTTGCAATTCTTCTTTGCTCAACTCCACCTGTAACAAAATGTGGCAACAGGTTAAAACAGACATTACCTAACTGGTGCCATTCATTTTATTTGCATGAATTATGGTACTTATATACTATAAATGCTGTAATTACAACAGAACGTATTAACTAGCTTGCTAGCTATTAATCGGATTCCATGGCAAAACGTTTTGCAACTGAAACAGTTTACTCCGAACAAACGTTTTGCAACGAAAACGAGAGTTTCTATTGGCCAAATTCTGGTAGGTCCCTCCCCTTTTCGTTTGCTTCAGTTAGGCTCCTAGAGTAAACGGTAATGAAAACACCACAGACTTATTTTCTGTCTTGTTGGCAATTTAGCTAGCTACTTACCTTATCTGGTGTTTCCTTCGAAACGCCACGCTTCACCCATCCAACACAAGTGATTTGAGAACTCATTGTTGACAACGTTCTAGTAACAACATTCAATGTAATGTACAACTCTAAAGTGTTCAAAAACACTTCGTAAAGAACCAAAAGTTACATACAAATTGCACGCATTGACATGTGAGTTGGGTCCTATAATGGCTAGACAGGCAGTGTCGCAGAATGATGACGTTTAACGGATTGGGGGGGGGGTTTATTGGCGGATCGCAACCAAATAACACCGCCACTGTGAGACCGGTCACGACCAGTCTATACCACTATATCCAAATCACATTTTATTTGTCACATACAAGTGTTTAGAAAATGTTATTGTGGGTGTAGCGAAATCCTTGTGTTTCTAGCTTCGACAGTGCAGTAATATCTAACAAGTAATATCTAACAATTTCACAACATATACCCAATACACACATATCTAGTAAAGGAATGGAATTAAGAATATATAAATATATGGGCTAGTAATGGCAGAGCGACAAAGATTTAGATGCAGTAGAATAGTATAGAATATAGTATACAGTCGTGACCAAAAGTTTTGAGAATGACAGAAATATACATTTTCACAAAGTCTGCTGCCTCAGTTTGTATGATGACAATTTGCATATACTCCAGAATGTTATGAAGAGTGATCAGATGAATTTCAATTAATTGCAAAGTCCCTCTTTGCCATGCAAATGAACTGAATCCCCAAAAAACATTCCCATTGCATTTCAGCCCTGCCACAAAATGACCAGCTGACATCATGTGTGTGATTTTCTCATTAACACAGGTGTGAGTGTTGACGAGGACAAGGCTGGAGATCACTCTGTCATGCTGATTGAGGTCAAATAACGGACTGGAAGCTTCAAAAGGAGGATGGTGCGTGGAATCATTGCTCTTGCTCTGTCAACCATGGTTACCTGCAAGGAAACCCATACTGTCATCATTGCTTTGCACAAAAAGGGCTTCACAGGCAAGGATATTGCTGCCAGTAAGATTGCACCTAAATCAATTATTTATCGGATCATCAAGAACTTCAAGGAGAGCGGTTCAATTGTTGTGAAGAAGGCTTCAGGGTGCCCAAGAAAGTCCAGCAAGCGCCAGGACCGTCTCCTAAAGTTGATTCAGTTGCGGGATCGGGGTACCACCAGCACAGAGCTTGCTCAGGAATGGCAGCAGGCAGGTGAGTGCATCTGCACGCACAGTGAGGGGAAGACTTTTGGAGGATGGCCTGGTGTCAAGAAGGGCAGCAAAGAAGCCACTTCTCTCCAGGAAAAACATCAGGGACAGACGGATATTCTGCAAAAGGTACAGGGATTGGGCTGCAGAGGACTGGGGTAAAGTCATTTTGTCTGATGAATCCCCTTTCCGATTGTTTGGGTCCTCCGGAAAAAAGCTTGCCCGGAGAAGACAAGGTGAGCTACCATCAGTCCTGTGACATACCATCAGTCCTGTGTCA
Organism: Salmo salar; assembly: GCF_965601325.2. Lineage (NCBI taxonomy): Eukaryota > Metazoa > Chordata > Actinopteri > Salmoniformes > Salmonidae > Salmo > Salmo salar. Next base: position 53,871,666 of record NC_138297.1, read on the forward strand.
TGCCAACAGTAAAGCATCCTGAGACCATTCATGTGTGGGGTTGCTTCTCAGCCAAGGGAGTGGGCTCACTCATAATTTTGCCTAAGAACACAGCCATGAATAAAGAATGGTACCAACACATCCTCTGAGAGCAACTTCTCCCAACCATCCAGGAACTGTTTGGTGATGAACAATACCTTTTCCAGCATGATGGAGCACCTTGCCATAAGGCAAAAGTGATAACTAAGTGGCTCGGGGAACAAAACATCAATATTTTGGGTCCATAGCCAGGAAACTCCCCAGACCTTAATCCCATTGAGAACTTGTGGTCGATCCTCAAGCGGCGGGTGGACAAACAAAAACTCACAAATTCTGACAAACTCCAAGCATTGATTACGCAAGAATGGGCTGCCATCAGTCAGGATGTGGCCCAGAAGTTAATTGACAGCATGCCAGGGCGGATTGCAGAGGTCTTGAAAAAGAAGGGTCAACACTGCAAATATTGACTCTTTGGATCAACTTCATGTAATTGTCAATAAAAGCCTTTGACACTTATGAAATGCTTGTAATTATACTTCAGTATTCCATGGTAACGTCTGAGAAATATATCTAAAGACACTGAAGCAGCAAACTTTGTGGAAATTAATATTTGTGTAATTCTCAAAACTTTTGGCCACAGCTGTATACATATGAATTGAGTAATGCAAGATATGTAGACATTATTAAAGTGACTAGTGCAATTTGGGTTACGTGAACCACTGCTTTTAATCAGGGCAAGGTGACCGGAAACATGACCGAATACAAAGTGTAGCTATTCCCTCCGCAAGGCAATCAAACAAGCTAAGCGTCAGTATAGAGACAAAGTAGAGTCTATTTGCAGAGTCTATTTAATTGTCAGATGACACTGGGCCAATTGTGCGCTGCTCTATGGGACTTCCAATCACTGCCGGTTGTAACACAGCCTGAAATCAAACCTGGGTCTGCAGTGACGCCTCTAGCACTGAGATTCAGTGCCTTAGACCGCTGCGCCACTCGGGAGCCCTGTTGTCATAGCGATAGATAGAGGACTCATCATGGATATAACCCGTTTTAGCATGGACATTGCCATTGAGGGCTTCCACCATTTTAAAGTAGTCAACTGATTGGGGATTCCATTGAGTTAGGAGAAATCAGCCGAAGAAGAAAACGAACTACTTTAAAATGCAGTCACAGACGTTATAATGGCACAGATGCAAAGATGAGTCCTCTATCTATTTCTATGGCCTGTTGTTCACAGCATATCTGCCCTCTCATTGGATAGAATGGTCCCACCTGATCTCGCCTCTTCCCATCCGCCTTCCATATTTGAGGACACGTATTTCCATTGTTAAAGCGGTCACTTGACTATCTTGTCAATATGATAGACAATCTTCGTTACTAGATAACATTTGAGTCCAAAAGCAAACAAACATCAGTCACAAACCAGTCACAAGACTGTCAGGGCAATGGCAGACACAACACAGCATTTCAAGTATGAGAACATGTGCAGTTTATTTGGAAGATGAACTGTATCTGACCTGAACTTTGAAATGACGACCAACATAATCACGGTTCTATATAAAAAACAAGGAATTTTGATTTTATTTGGGATAACATACAAATTACAATACACTTGACAAAATACTTGAAAGACAAATATCGTACACAGAGGCAGATTCTTAGTTCGTATATACCTTTGGTTTAAAAAAATCACAATATAATACAGCAACATTCAAGAGGTTAGTCTATGGCAATAGACTTCTATCAAAATGCTTAAAATTGAATACATAGGTCAAAAATGTTACTGTAAATACTTGAGGTGACCATGAGTATGTATGGAAGCTCGTTCCCGCCACCCAAAAATAACATCTGACTACGAATTATGAGATAGTAAGTCATAATTATATGATAGTAAGTCATTATTATGAGATACGTTCAGGCGTTCTGTATCACATAAATCCAATGTGCACTTTGCATCAGGCCCTCCTCAACTAAGGATAACCTTATGCATATCTTATAGTCAATCACACATTGTGTGTGTGTGTGTGTGAGAGAGAGAGAGAAAAAGATAGAGAGATTGTGGTGAAATTGTTCAATATTAACGTATTGAAGAGTTTTGTTGATGTGAGTTGGTGCCTGTTTGATGACATCTGGTTGACATCAGATTTAATTAATATGTACAAACATTATAAACACCTTCCTAATATTGAGTTGCACTCCCTTTTGCCCTCAGAACAGCCTCAATTTGTTGGGTCATGGACTCTACAAGGTGTCGAAAGCGTTCCACAGGGATGCTGGCCCATGTTGACTTCAATGCTTTCCACAGTTGTGTCAAGTTGGCTGGGTGTCCTTTGGGTGGTGGACCATTCTTGATACACACGGGAAACTGTTGAACGTGAAAACCCAGTAGCGTTGAAGTTCTTGACACTCTCAAACCAATGCGCCTGGCACCTACTACTATACTCCATTCAAAGGCACTTAAATATTTTGTCTTGCCCTTTCACCCTCTGAATGGCACACATAAAAAATCCTTCTTTAACCTGTCTCTTCCCCTTCTCTTCCCCTTCATCTACACTGATTGAAGTGGGTTTTACAAGTAAAATCAATAAGGAACAATAGCTTTCACCTGGATTCACCTGGTCAGTCTATGCCCGTTCCATGATCTCGCCATCACGGTTGACAACTCCATTGTGTCCTCCTCCCAGAGTGCTAAGAACCTTGGCGTGACCCTGGACAACACCCTGTCGTTCTCTACTAACATCAAGGCGGTGACCCGATCCTGTAGGTTCATGCTCTACAACATTCGCAGAGTACGACCCTGCCTCACACAGGAAGCGGCGCAGGTCCTAATCCAGGCACTTGTCATCTCCCGTCTGGATTACTGCAACTCGCTGTTGGCTGGGCTCCCTGCCTGTGCCATTAAACCCCTACAACTCATCCAGAACGCCGCAGCCCGTCTGGTGTTCAACCTTCCCAAGTTCTCTCACGTCACCCCGCTCCTCCGCTCTCTCCACTGGCTTCCTGTTGAAGCTCGCATCCGCTACAAGACCATGGTGCTTGCCTACGGAGCTGTGAGGGGAACGGCACCTCCGTACCTTCAGGCTCTGATCAGGCCCTACACCCAAACAAGGGCACTGCGTTCATCCACCTCTGGCCTGCTCGCCTCCCTACCTCTGAGGAAGCACAGTTCCCGCTCAGCCCAGTCAAAACTGTTCGCTGCTCTGGCACCCCAATGGTGGAACAAGCTCCCCCACGACGCCAGGACAGCAGTCAATCACCACCTTCCGGAGACACCTGAAACCCCACCTCTTTAAGGAATACCTAGGATAGGATAAAGTAATCATTCTAACCCCCCCCCCCCCCCCTTAAAAGATTTACATGCACTATTGTAAAGTGGTTGTTCCACTGGATATCATAAGGTGAATCCGCCAATTTGTAAGTCGCTCTGGATAAGAGCGTCTGCTAAATGACTTAAATGTAAATGTGTAAAGCCACTGATTCTTCAATAATGTAACTTAGAAATGAGTAACGGTCTTATCCAATCAGAACCCAAAATATAAGCTTGGTTTACTCTCTTATAATTGTAATTGTAAACAAACACAGTATAGCTTCAACACATGGTTAAAAATATAATTTGTATCTCATGGATGGTCAGTCCTTGCATCCATATGTGAGTCCTTGTGTCTATGTATTTGAGATTGGTTACATTTCTCCTGCCCCATTCCTTAGCTGTGGTGGGAGAAGCTATGTTATTGTGCGAATCCCTGATTTCCCCTTTAAAAGGGGTCGACCTGCAGGACTATTCAATGTCCATGATCCAGACATTCTATCTCACAATTACAACTTTCTATCTCATAATTATACCTTATTATTTCATAACTCGGTCAGATATTTTTTCTTGGTTGGTGGGAATGAGCTTCCATACTTGATGACTTGCCTGCTTAATGCAATTTGAGCTTTTGGAATTATTCCTGACTAAATCAAGCACACCTTGAGTATTACAAATGTTTTGATAAGCCTAGGCCACAAATGGTATAAAAATCTGTATGTTTTGTTTAAAGAAGAAAAGTATTGTTGTCATTCATAATCTTCCATATTTACCGTACAGTCAAACATATGGCATTGAATCCTAATTTTAACAATACAAGACACATAAAATGTAACAGGGTACATGTAACAATCAGTGACATAAAAGTGCTAAATATGCAATAGATCCAGAGATCTGAGCAACAGAGCTGAGCTTCATGGCTGGTTTGGTTGGTCGTAGTCCCCACCAAGCTATTAAGCTACTAGTAATATTAATAATATTAATTCATAGTAATTAAAGTTATTAAAACATGTATTGAATACATCTTTAGCTGCTCACAATACTTGTAAATATTGTAGGTCCTGACAAAGGCAGGACTCTCTCTTCTCTGACAAAGTTTCGGAGATTAAAAGTAAAGGTCCATCATCTCCTCATCCTGGTCCTCATTGTGCTTAAGTATCTTATCAGCGACAGGCTTTAAGCGTTTGGTCACCAGTTTGAGGTTGGTCTCGTGAAGGATGACCTGGCTCAAGTACTTCTCTCGTTTGATCTGTTCCCTCACTGTGTAAGGCACGTCCGGGATCACGTAGGACAGAACGAACTTGGTCAGGTATACAATGTGCTGAGGGGACAAGGGTATAAGGGTCGGAAGGAGGGAAAACATTATTAGGATTTCTTGAAAGGCTAGAAAATGTCCATCTGGCATTAGACTACACTGTAGAAAGAAAAATCAGGTCAAAGCCACGTTTCAGAGAAATTTCTACTCACCTCTACAACTATTATGAAAGCCATCTTGGCAGCTATCACATGCCAGTAGTAGATACTGTATTCATACTGTCTGTGGTGTCCTGGTGGATATCTGAAATCTCGATATCTAAAGTATGACAGAGAGACTGCATGAACTATTTCAATGTCTAACACGATTTCGTTGAAATCCATCTCATATACGTTCACATTACCTGCAGGTGGTGCTGTTATTGAACCAGTAAGGTGTTTGCAAGGGCCGGCTCTTATTGGAGAAGTCCTGGATGTCGAACACAGAGAGCGTGTTGTTGATGTAGCCCTGCATGGTGTGACTGGAATGGTCTCCATAGGGATACACAGAGAAAGACCAGTAGTAAACCAACCGTGGGATCATGTCTGATGTGAAGGCAATGATCATGGCCTGGCAGAGAGACAAGTGGAGGAGACAGTGCACATTAAACTGGTGCTCATCATAATAGATTAATTATAATCTATCTAAGAATGTCACTACATCAGCATGGTAACAATCAAATTATATGATTGTTACCATGCTGATCCAGTGATGGGACTATGCAATGGAGGAAAAAACAAGATAAATACATCATCTTAAAAAATATATGTATGTTTCATAATACTTCATAATCCAATGGAGGAGCCATCACTCACATTTGATGCCACAGCCAAGATGGCGACACCTTGGAGAATGGGTTGCCATGCCCCGATGTCTTGGGCCTTCTCTGGAACCATGCGGCGGAACTGGGTGATGATCTTCCAGGCGTCCACTCGGATCTCAAAGAGGTTATTGACCAGAGCCAGGACAGGAGCCAGGGGGAAGGAGGCCACGAACAGAGTCACAAAACCAAACTGGATCACTGTAGGAAAAAGCCACGCAGACACAAAGCCAAATTTGATCCCTGCAGAAAAAAGCCTTTCCATCAATAGATCTGGGAACCTGATACTATGATAGTAGTTGATAGGCTAGCTAGGGGGGAACCTGATACTATGATAGTAGTTGATAGGCTAGCTAGGGGGGAACCTGATACTATGATAGTAGTTGATAGGCTAGCTAGGGGGGAACCTGATACTATGATAGTTAGAAGCTGACAGGCTAGCTAGGGGGGAACCTGATACTATGATAGTAGTTGATAGGCTAGCTAGGGGGGAACCTGATACTATGATAGTAGTTGATAGGCTAGCTAGGGGGGAACCTGATACTATGATAGTTAGAAGCTGATAGGCTAGCTAGGGGGGAACCTGATACTATGATAGTAGCTGATAGGCTAGCTAGGGGGAACCTGCTACTATGATAGTAGCTAGGGGGGATTTGCACCATATAGCTTATGTCCATCCAACCCTTCTAGATTAAGCAAGTGCCTTGGGGATAGGGGCTAGGGGCTAGAGGTGGTTTCTGGACAGAGCCCAAAGAAATAGCAGGATCAGCTTAAAAAACTTCTGAGCATACGCATATAGCTGCCACCATATTGCGTCCACACCTATCCAATCCTCTCAGATCTACAGAGGTGCCCGGGGATAGGGGCTAGGGGTTGATTTGGAGAGGAAGAGAGTTTGCCTCATTCTTCATATCTTACCCATCTCCAGGTATTCATAGAAGAGGCCCAGCTTCCCAATGGGCTGCAGCTGATAGTCCTGTTCCCAGCGAGGAATCACCTTTTCAGACCCCACACGTGTGCAGTAGCGGAATATCAAATTCTTCATCCACCTGATGAGAAACATGTAAATCGCAGAATCATGCTGCTTATTAAAAGGTTATAGAGCTCGCCAGCTTGTAGTCCTAAAAACACGGAAATGACCTAGCATTTTCTATGGGGAAAATACAAATAATACAAAAAAACTGAAATTAGCATTTCCTATGTGTAAAATTAATAGGGAAAGAATGGGGTTTTGGGATAAATGCCGAAAATAAGGTCTGAGGTTGAAATAGGATTAGGAGATATTATACGTTTTGTCCTATGAGATAATATCAGTCAGTTAACATGACCTTAATGAATTATGAAGCCTTTATGTGCTTTATGTTTTTGTTTTGATTACATAAATGCTTTAAAATTCACAAAAAGTGACGTTAGCTGATGAAAATGATCTCATACAACAAAACGTATAAGATCTCCTTAGCCTGTGTTTTTGGCATTTATCCAGAAACCCAACAAAAAAACATTCATTTCCCCATAGTCTTTGGCCAATAAGCCATGGTGGAGTTAGACTCCGTTAGTGCCTGCAAAAAGACGCCTTTATGTTTGCTCTCTGAATCAGATAATAATGATGTCTGGATACAGATACACTTGAAGATAAAGGGGAATTCCATTTTGAGTTGGGATGGAATAAACCATTGAACCAACCTTGATCCAATATAACTGGGAAACTTTACGGTTGCTGGGCTCCTAGAGAGCTGATGTGGTTGGCTATTTTATGTTCTTCCATTGAACCAAAAACTTACGGCAGCAGCACCTCCTGAATGTTATTCCAGATGGCTTTACCGCCCATGATGACAGTGAGCTGGGTTGTCAACTCAATCAGGCATCCTCCTGGATCACACTGGTAAGGATGAGACAAAAACAATGCATGAACCAATGTTGACCATCTTGTAGTATTACATGATAAAGCACCTCCATTCCATCAACTTGTATTTTGTGGAAGATTTCCTCATCTAGGTCTTTCATTTGAAATATGAAGGTCTCTTTTAGTCAAACAAAAAAGCCACAGAATGCAACAGCTAATAATTTGGCAACGTAGTTAGAACACAAGCGAAGTGGAAAAGCAAAACACTGTCATACTGTGTTATCACATATTCTGTGCCAAGCACCAATCAACTGAGCCTTCAATCAACTGATCTTTCAATCAACTGATCTTTCAATCAACTGATAGGCATACGTACCTCCTCATTCCTGTACTTGCCCAGCAGGTAAACAGGTTGCCCAGGGTAACCAACCACTTTCCCTTTGGCAAAGGCAATGTAGAAGCAGGAGGAGTAGTAGTTGACAAACTGGAACAGGAACATCTTCAGAGTCAGACTGTTCTCATAATCCGTCTTGGTCCTTGGAAGCTCTTTAAAATGAAGTAAGGCATCTTCTCAGTCTCATCAAAAAAAAACATCAGGCTTAAATCAAGCTTTTTCTGTGTCCAGATTCTGCAAGTGACTCTGAATAAGGACATCAGCTAAGGGCTATTGTGGTGTTGTGAATTTCCTAGAGTATAAATATGTTGGCATACATATATTTGGATTACTTCAGACCTATTGGTGTGCAATATTTACTCATACCATGGTATAATTGCAGAATGTTTGGGGCACTGCATCAACCTTGCTAAGGCATGTTTGAGTGAATATTAGCCCTTGTCTGAAAGCAGTTTGAGAAACACCATAGTTCCGTATAGCAAACCACATATTTCCTGTTGTTTGACATTGAGGCGTCTCACCGAAGTCAGTGATCCAGATGGCAACCCTCTCATACAGGATGTTGAGCACCATGATTACTACGAAGCTGATGATAGAAGCAGTGACGGAGGTGGCCATTTGTGCGGTCACATACTCCTTAAACGGTTCGAGCTCCTTTAGGTCAGACTGGAGTCTCGTCGAAAATGAGAAGAACACTGCCAGTCGGTATACGATGATGGCCACCACTGATGCTAGGATCAACACAATCTGAACACAAGCACAAACACAAGAATTGGAGGGGTCAGACGTGAAACAAAGGTTAGGGTTATATAAAAAAAAATTGCTGTTGGAGTGCATGTAAATTGGCCTATTCAGAACAAGATAACAGTAGAGAAATCCCAAAGTTTTTACCCAGAATAAGACGGTCCCGATTCCTAAAGACACTCTTATACACCGTCCACAGGCTGTATAAGGTACTTTCTCTTTTACCTAAATGAAGAATAACATGTTTTACAATGAAGTAATGATACAGGTATTACTGTCCTTTTAAAACAAGTATACAACATTACTATCATCGGTCCTGAGTCTGACGCTATAGAATCACCATAGGGACTGTGTGACGAATGTATGTTCCTTACCCGTGTGACAGGGTTGATTCTCTCGTGGTTACACTTGGCCTCATACTCGGGACGAGGTTGCTCCTCCTGCTCAAGGAACTCCACGGTGTCCCACTCATACTCCAGCTCTGCCTGGTAGCGCTTCCAGAACTCCAGAAACACGGTCACTAGAACCAGGATGGGAACAAGAGTGTAAAGCTTTATTTTACCTGCCTGGTCCTAGACTGTAGCATGTACTGAGGAAAACTCTAATATCATTATCATGCAACATCTAATTGCTAATAAGCTTAGATAGACAAAACTACACACTAAAATATTACAGTTTCTTAAACCTCAACATTTGAACATTTGGTAAGTTTAATGAATGAAATGACTCACCCCAAATGGCCATAAAGACAGCAAACACCAGCGTCCCATAGTTATCAAATATGCACAGTTTCTAAGGAAAACAAGATCACGTGAAATACATGTTTTCTCTCCATCCATGACTCTTTGTAAATTTATATGAAAACAAACCCTGTTCAAAAAGGTTGAATATGACTTGTAGCATGTCTCATGGGCCAAGGAGTCTGAGAAAACAGTCTGACATAACAAGCATTGGCAAATATAATTTAAAGGGACTCACTATCCATATAAGTCACTTTCATAATCACTCTGAATTGACCATGGGAGTGAATGAGATAAGAACCTGTATAGCCATGGACCAGAATTAGTGAACCATAATGTATACATTACTTACTTTCGAAGATTCACAGGTGCTGTTCAGCCTCCAGTATGTGCACTCCTTATCACACTGAGGACACATCACAATATTTCCTCCAATCAAAGGGTCGCACACCTCTTTGCTGTCCAATAAATGAACAGAACAGATGGGTCAAACTTCAGCAAAAACTCAACAACAAAATGCAACAAAGTTGTTAATCATTGGGTTTTCACACAGTTAGAGTGTCAGGGAACAGCATGGAAGGAACATCAATCCACTTATATTTACTCTACTTAACCTTATGTGTTCTGTCCTGCACTAATTGATCTTCATTTGATATACACTAGATTTAGCAACTTGTAATATATTTCTATGGTGTTGTGGGTTTCTGAAGTACTTTCTTTGAGTTTTAAACATACCTCCAGGTGCTTGTTTCTTGAGTCGTGTACCCATAAATGAAACAGCCAAGTCCAACAATGGCAGCGAGGGCGAGCATGGCTGTATAGAAGCCCAGCCAAGCAAAGTAAATGCCAATCTTTTCCCCATAATACTTTCTGTGAGAAAATGAAAGAAAATATTATTATTTTCCGTAATTACAATGATTAGGCCTCTAAGCACATTCTGTTTGGAATAATAATTCTCAACACCTTATTATGCTAAAGCAGCCATGTGCGTGCAATGTGCATTTTTGCGAAAGTAGATTAAAGCATGAATTACCTTATGAGATCAAGTGGCTGCATCTTATAGAAACTCTTAGGGTGAGCCCACTCGTTATACAGGAGGTATCTCTCATTGGGGCACTCATCTTCTTTCGACCTGACGTTGAATCTGCACTAAAGTAAGTTCACAGAAAACAAAACTAAAAAGTCCATAAAAACACTGCTCAGTCTTTTCACAGATAGATTGGTGTTTAATGTACTATGTTGTCAGTTACTAGTGCCACCCCACTCTTTATCCCCACTCACATCATGCAGGGGATAAGCAGCCTTGTACACCCCCCCATCGAGCAGCTTGGTGACACCAAACTTCTTGATGTTCCCTCGCACCTCATAGGGGGCTCGGCTGAGGATGTAGTAGGCCTGAGGAGGAAGACCAACCATTCTGTTATCATTGAAGTGTTAAGAAAAGAGTGTTAACACTGTGTTTTAAGTATAGGTACATTGATATTTTCATAGCGCAAGGGCTGAATAACCAATCTGTGGTCTACAGACAAAATATCTTCCAACACCATTTAGCAGCATCAGAAACCTGAGATGCTTAAACTACCGAAAGTAAGTCAATGAGGTGACTTCTCTTTAGTGATTTATTTTTAATCTCTATCAAAATCTAGTGCGCTGCTGCATCTTTAACCTCTTATTGGTTGACTTTGGGGTTTATACTCCATGATGAGGTAAAGAAAGCAGTGCACTTGCCATTCTACTCCTCATGGATGGCGTGAAGAAGAGGTCCCGGTCCTTCACGTAGAAGTACTCCAGCCTGTCCTTCTCGAACGGGGCGGTGAAGTACTCCGTCTCCTTGGCTATGAGGTCCTCACTGGGGTAGAAGTGTCTGGTGATGCAGCTGAGGAAGTTGAAGGGCGAGGACGTGGTGGACAGGTCATTGGGCTGAATGGGCAGCTTGATGTGGAGGACCTCGGCGTAGGTACACAGCACGTCCCAGGGCATGTGCACCTTGACGAACAACAGCTTCTCATCTACCACCTTGTCGGAATGACGAAGATAAAATAACAAGATAAGGCAGCCCTTTTCATTTCAACTAAATGTATTACAACTTCAGTAATCCCCTAAGGGGCAATTAAGAAGACATTGCCATGATCACAAATTACATCCTCCACATAAAACAAGTATTAAAATACCACATAAATCTAATGCAATACTTTATTGTCTACAAAATCAGAAGTTGGCTCTGTGTTTATCAATGTTAACTCATTGATCCTATTCCATGAAATACCACTAAAGTGAAACTACTCAAATAATGGAATTGGTGCCATAGTTTTCCACTGCAATTCAATCTCAACCCTTTCTGAGGAAATAGTTGGCTGTTTAAAAGGAAAACTTTGTAAAACAACTGTGTCTGCCATCGAAAATGCAGCCAAAAACAAGATCCACAAGGTCACTTAAATAAGCAGCATGATAATAAAACTATGTAACAAATACAAACATTAGGTATTTCTCTACCATTTCAGACCAAACGAATGTAAGATACTAAATATTGTTTCCATCCAATCGTCCCTGAATATCTACACACTCTACAAGCTAACAGCAGAGTAAATACATAAAGCCAGTCCTTGTAAAATGCATTATGGGCCACTCACAGATCTGGCAGCCTCTAGTTCCATCCCCATCTTCATCAAGCTGGCCTCAAAGTACTCTCTGCGTTGCTAGGGAAGAGAATACAGGATGTTAAATGAATGGATCCCGTGTTTGTAACACTGCCCCTTCTGTTTCCCTATTGGATGAGATCCAATCTGTTTCTCTTATTACTCTTGTAATGAAAAGTTCTTTACACATGTTAAATGTAATATCTAATACATTATTCTTATTATCCCATCTTAACTGTGGTTGTGTATAATAAATGATGAATGAAAAGTGTCATTATATTGACATTACAGTGACCTATTTCCCCTCAATGGATAGCAATGCACTGACTGATTTCAACCATGTATGAAACTGACTACATCTGTATGGGAATTGTGTGTACGATACAAGACTTCTGATAAAATCACATCAAATAAATAAAAGGTCAATCAAAATACATTGCTACTACGTACGTCTGTATGCTTCTGTTTAGTGCATCCACAATACTTGCAAAGAATTGTAAATACAGAATATATAACTGGGTTGGGAATGACTAAAGGGTCAGTTTCTAGGGAAGTGGATTTTTTACTCCTTTTCCCTCTCCGTCTGTGAAAGTGCATTAAAGCCACCACAGCAGCACTTCAGTATAATGGAGTTTCTATATAATGGAGTGTCTAGTCTGGGCATGTCATAATAGCCCCACTGGGACATGACATCAAGAGCTTGGCAACATAAGTGACCACAGCTGCATAGGAGGCGTGTACACTCCTTCTGCTTTCAATACTCCCTGCCCCCAAACCACTCATTGTAAAACATGAATTCAACATATGGGGGATTGTTGGTGAATCACAAATGTTACCTCTATCAAAGGTGCATTTACTTATTATTTCAGCCATTATGATGCGCCAAAATCTGACATTTGGAAAATTATATTATGACATTTGCAAGGATAGTGTATAGTGTATGTTAGTGTATGTTACATTTCTGTCACCTTGTTGTGAAGGATATTGTGAAACAGAGATTTTACTTTCACAAAAGTGTGTAATACAGTACACGACATACCTGCATGTGCAACATACCGTCTAGAATTTCCTCATGTTTTATTTTGGTATGTTCATTTGGCATATGATGATAAAATTATTGTACATTTGTAAATGGCCTCATATTAATCATAGTGTTAAGAAAAGAGGGTTAACACTGTTAACCTTAGATCTGACACACCGTGACTGAAGCAAAGAAAAACTCCCTGTACAAATATTCAAAGTCAATATTCCGGGTGTACAATGAGAAAGCGTTGTGTGAATTCCTTAGGTCCTGGCATAATACATCACCAGCTTCTATGACGGAACATAAAACTGATCCCTACAAGTTAACATCTTTGATGGAATGCGGCTTTAGTAACTTGTTTCATAGATAATACAGTAGTCCTCTTAAGCTATAAGAAAACACATTTAGATTCACATATTCCTCAAAACTATGCTTACATTGTGAAACTGCATATCATTTCAAACATGCCTTTTCACAGCACAGTAGGAATACTGTTTTTAACTTCTGTCAGACAGAAACCTGCTGACCATGTTGAAAGTGAATAAGGACACTTAGACTCACAATCTGCCACCAGAAATGCACTTACTTTACGTTTCTGGAACGTTCTATTTTTGTCAATCTCCTTCATGTCCTCATCTTCATAGACTAAGACAAAGTCGATCCGTCTAACCCCATCATTGAAGAACAGAGAGTCAGATTTGCCGTTGAACTCAGCCTGTGGGCAAAAACAACAGGCGATATCTGGTAGCTCCACAGTGATATCTGGTAGCTCCACAGCCTCAAACTCAAACTCTTCTTCTTCCATGATATCATACATGTCCTTTAACGAGAGAGGGACTGACAGACAGCCTCACTGTGCTTGTACGAGACCCTACTAGACAACGTCTTTCTCAACTGACATCAGACTTAGATGGGAGAGGGAGGGAGGGAAGAGTCTACAACGGCAAAAAGTGACACACCCTTTTTTTGTTCCATGAACGATAACAGTCCACATTTGGATTGGGATCAAACATAGACCTCTCTTGTAATTACAGATATTTGGCACATTGATTCATGCATTTTCTGCATATGAAAATACAAAAGCAAATTAATCCACATCCCTCTTGGTGAAATAAATGCAAGAACAAGCCATGTTATACAAATATGGTATTAATTGTAAAGTTATTCATTGGCAGCTCAAAGTAATACTACTGTCACGGCCGTCGTAGTGATTAGACCAAAATGCAGCGGGGATGTGAATGCTCATGTTCTTCTTTATTAAAATAAATGAACCCTGAACAAAAATAACAACGAAAACAGTCCTGTCAGGCACACATCTAAACAAGAAACAACTACCCACAAAACCCATTGAAAAAGACCCCTACTAAATAGGACCTTCAATTAGAGGCAACGAGGAACAGCTGCCTCCAATTGAAGGTCAAAACAATAAACTAAAGAAGAAATACAAAACATAGAACACTACCCAAAAACCCCAACAACACAAAACAAACACACCCCTGCCACGTCCTGACCAAACTACAATTACAAATAACCCCTTATACTGGTCAGGACGTGACAACTACAACTACTATTAAAGCTATGAGTACTAATCATTTTCATAATGCAGAAATGTTATACAATTTAAAGGGTTGAGACTCACCTTCTCCACTTTGGGCACTGATGCCCCCTCAGGTATAGTCTCAAAGGTTGGCAAAAACTCCTGAGAATAGACTGCCCCCCCCCCCAAAAAAAAACATGTATTAAAGACATGAGAGACATGCATGACAAGATCTTGATGGAGATGTGACTCTTCTTAACCACCATCTTTTGTAAGACTCTGACAAGGCCCAGCTGATTATTATACATTATCAGATTTACTGAGCATATGCACCAGTGCAAAGTACTCATATCTTTATTTCAGAGGGGAATATAATACCAAAGTAAAGCACATTCAACAACCCACATTAAATTGTGTTCATTCAGTTAAATGTTACATTTTATTGTGTCTGGTACTACATTCATACTTTACACAACAGATGACATTCCATCGGGAAAACCTCTAAACGTCCCATGGGTAGAAAGTACTATGGAAACCTAATGTAACTGGAATCAGATGGTGTTTGGAAAACATTACCCTTAGTAACGCCCTGGAAAAGACTGTAAATGTTCAAACTCAGATACTCCATGATGGAATAGTTTAAGTATCTTAGGCAAGTACCTCCATTCGACAAGTTGATAGCAACTGTGCTAATAAAACTGTGCTGAAAACATTATTTAAAAATCTTCCAATGTTATTGAATTGAAGCATGCCTGATGTACTTCACTTGACTTGCTTCTATGCAATATTTCTCACTTGTTTGGAATGCAGATCCTTTGAAGTTGCCAGAAATACTTAAATACTTGCATACTGCATGCCGTGTGTCATGCATTTCTCCAAGTTTGACTGTGAACATATGAGACACAATACAATATTTACCTTCAGCAAAACCATCCACTAGCTATGTGATTTATACAGGCAACCCTTTTCCCCCTGTAGAGTGCTTCCCTAGAAACAGACATGCTACGCTGAGCCTGCTTGTACTGACGCTAGACCAGGTCAAAGGCTATGTTTACTAGCTCATGGCAGAAAGACAGACTGATGAAGCACAAGCACTTGTTGGAAGCACTTTCAAAGTACTTTGTTAAATGGAGAGAGTATAAAACACATAAATGGATGTGGAATTTTTTTCAGGCCCTTCCCTCAGTGCATGTATAACCTAAAACTACAACTATTATCAAGTAATTATCTAGTAATGAAAACCTGCCTGATCCCAGAGAATTGATACATTGTAGGAGAGTGGGAGTCTACATTGGGCCAGAAATATGTTTGTTTCTTGTGAATTTAGACTGGGGTAGGGGCAAGCTGTGCAGTCAGCCATAGGCTATGACTGAAATCTGTAATCTGTGAATGTAATCAGTGCAGTTGTTAGGCGTGTGCCTATCTATTGCTATGTCCTCCAGTGTGATCAAGGAATACTTATGTATTCGAGCGACCTTAGTACAACTAGCGACCTTAGTACAACTAGCGACGTAGTCAAGTAAGTCGGCCCTCTTGGTGTATTGGCTAAGGCATTAGCCTGTGGATATCCACAGATATCCCAATATTCGCTGCACTGTTGTCAGAAGTGGGATGGGGCATTCTTCATGGTAAACACTGAAGCCATGGAATGTGTGCCTGTGCATAAAGAGATTTGGAAACATTGGAGCTTACTTTCCGAAGGAAGAATTGACCAGTCAGTGACTGGGTTTGATTCCCAGTTAGGATACCCTCTAATTCACTACAGTATTATAGACACTGTGGTAGATGATAATGAAGTTTATGATAATGTATAGTGTAAGGTACAGCAGAACCCTCTCATTACAGAGGGCAATGGTGGTGCCAAAAGTCAGTAGTTATTGCATAATTCTTGAACGTATGAAATAATAAAGGAGAAAATATATAAGGTGCACAACATAATTACATTTGAGAAGAAAAAAAATGTGCACAAAAAACGATATTTTGAATACCGTAGCGTAGCATATGGTTCATGATAGGTGGAAACGAAAGGCTACAAAGGAAGCCAACATTCTTCCGCCCTTTTCTCTTTCGATAAAATATCTTGTGTTGCGAAAGATAATGAAATCCACGTGAACTTACCGACGTCCTCTATCATACCCATCTCTATCTCCGTGTCGCCCTCCAATTCTGTTTCGGACACATAATCCATTTAAAAAATGTCGTTGTACCCGTCCTCACTAATTTTAATAAATCTGTCACATATCACAAGTCATAAATGGTTAAAAGTGGAGGGTTGTCTGGAAAATTTTACCGCGGGAATAAAGCATCATGTAGATTACTGCCAATGAGCTGCATGTGTTCCAAAAGTTGACAAACTTTATTTGTCCTATACGGACTATGGGTACTTTAGGAGGAGGGTTTTTGACTAGCCTCTCTAGACAGACCGGTTCCCTCCCACCAGCCTAGTTTTTGAGCGATTTGGCAACTTTGTTACGCCCACATAAACTGTCTGAATAGCATTCGTTAGGCCCGTAGTGTAGTTGTCGTTTTCCGATTTCCATATGCAGTGAAAGGATGATTGTCATTCGGAAATGTTATTATTGCATTTGCTGGGTTATTAATAACCAGTGGGCCCGTGGGTGTCCTCAAAGAGCTTTGGAGTCCTGCAAAGGTAGGGACAATGCAAACATATTGAACATAACAGTATGGTCAACATATCTCACATTTAATTGAAATATTGTTTGCCATCCATATTGTGGAATTTCATATCTTGAGTTTTGACAATAAATATAGAGCACATATTTTACTCTTAAAATGTGACCCCTTGTTATCTGTTGTGTTCCCAACCAAATTCCCTGTCAGATGCTGTTCCCTATACTGTTCCATATAAGATAGACCTATGGGTCCCCACCATACTGTTCCCCATTAGATAAGTTCAGTGGCGACCCATCATTCATTGCCTGTTTTGCATGTTACTTTGGCATTAATACGTGTCACATATCAGTTTGCAAACAATGTCAAACAAATATACACTACCATTCAAAAGTTTGGGGTCACTTAGAAATGTCCTAGTTTTTGAAAGAAAATAACATTTTTTTGTCAATTAAAATAACATCAAATTGATCAGAAATACAGTGTAGACATTGTTAATGTTGTAAATGACTATTGTAGCTGGAAACGGCCGATTTGTAATGGAATATCTATGTAGGCGTACAGAGGCCCATTATCAGCAACCATTACTCCTGTGTTCCAATGGCACGTTGTGTTAGCTAATCCAAGTTTATCATTTTAAAAGGCTAATTGATCATTAGAAAATCCTTTTGCAGTTGTGTTAGCACAGCTGAAAACTGTTGGGCTGATTAAATAAGCAATAAAACTGGTCTTCCTTAGACTAGTTGAGTATCTGGAGCATCAGATGGCTTTTTCTTTGCAACTCTGCCTAGAAGGCCAGCATCCAGGAGTTGACTCTTCACTGTTGACGTTGAGACTGGTGTTTGTGGGTACTATTTAATGAAGCTGTCAGTTGAGGACTTGTGAGGCGTCTGTTTCTCAAACTAGACACTCTAATGTACTTGTCCTCTTCCTCAATTGTGCACCGGGGCCTCCCACTCCTCTTTCTATTCTGGTTAGAGCCAGTTTGCGCTGTTCTGTGAAGGGAGTAGTACACAGCGTTGCACGAGAGCTTCGGTTTATTGCCAATTTCTCGCATGGAATAGCCTTCATTTCTCAGTACAAGAATAGACTGACGAGTTTCAGAAGTCTTTGTTACTGGCCATTTTGAGCCTGTAATCGAACCCACAAATGCTGATGCTCCACATACTCAATTAGTCTAAAGAAGGCCAGTTGTATTGCTTCTTTAATCAGCACAACAGTTTTCAGCTGTGCTAACATACAGTTGTAGTCGGAAGTTTACATACACTTAGGTTGGAGTCATTAAAACTCGTTTTTCAACCACTCCACAAATTTCTTGTTAACAAACTATAGTTTTGGCAAGTTGGTTAGGGCATCTACTTTGTGCATGACGCAAGCAATTATCAATTGTTTACAGACAGATTATTTCACTTATAATCACAATCACAGAAGTTTACATACACTAAATTGACTGTGCCTTTAAACAGCTTGGAAAATTCCAGAAAATGATGTCATGGCTTTAGAAGCTTCTGATAGGCTAATTGACATCATTTGAGTCAATTGGAGGTGTACCTGTGGATGTAGTTCAAGGCCTACCTTCAAACTCAGTGCCTCTTTGCTTGACATCATGGGAAAATCAAAAGAAATCAGCAAAGACCTCAGATTTTTTTTAAACCTCCACAAGTCTGGTTCATCCTTGGGAGCAATTTCTAAATGCCTGAAGGTACCATGTTCATCTGTATTGTCACGCCCTGACCTGAGAGAGCCTTTTTTATGTCTCTATTTAGGTTTGGTCCGGGTGTGATTTGGGTGGGCATTCTATGTCCTTTTTTCTATGCTTTGTATTTCTTTGTTTTGGCCTGGTATGGCTCTCAATCAGGGACAGCTGTACTTCGTTGTCGCTGATTGGGAGTCATACTTAGGCAACCTGTTTTCCTTTGGGGTTTGTGGGTAGTTAATTTCTGTTTAGTGTTTTGTTATACCTGACAGAACTGTTGGCTGTCATTTTCTTGTTTTGTTCAAAGTGTCTCGATTAAAATTAAATATGAGCACTCAACACGCTGCGCCTTGGTCTACTTCTTCAGACAGCCGTTACATGTATAAACAAATATAAACACCATGGGACTACGCAACCATCATACCGCTCAGGAAGGAGACGCGTTCTGTCTACTAGAGATTGTCACGTCCTGACCCTAGTAAGATGTAATTTTCTATAGTAGAGTAGGGCAGGGCGTGACAGGGGGTGTTTTGGGTTGTTCTACGTTTTCTCTTTCTATGTTTAAGTTCTAGTTTGTCTATTTCTATGTTGGGATTGTTTGGGGTTGATCTCTAATTGGAGGAAGCTGATCCTCATTGCCTCTGATTAGAGATCATATTTAAGTAGGGGTTTTTCCTCTTCCTGTTTGTGGGTTATTATCTTTTGAGTAGTGTGTTTTCCTCTCTGCGTCACGGTTTGTTGTTTTTGTGGTTTCAAGTTATTTATGTATTGCATTCAGTTTCACGTCTAATAAATATGTGGAACTACGAACACGCTGCATTTTGGTCCGCTCCTTCGAACAGCCGTGACAGAGATGAACATACTTTGGTGCGAAAAGTGCAAGTCAATCCCAGAACAACAGCAAAGGACCTTGTGAAGATGCTGGAGGAAACAGGTATAAAAGTATCTATATCCACAGTAAAACGAGTCCTATATCGACATAACCTGAAAAGCCGCTCAGCAAGGAAGAAGCCACTGCTCCAAAACCGCCATAAAAAAGCCAGACTACGGTTAACAACTGCACATGGGGACAAAAATCTTACTTTTTGGAGAAATTTCCTCTGGTCTGATGAAACAAAAATAGAACTGTTTGGCCATAATGACCATTGTTATGTTTGGAGGAAAAAGGGGGAGGCTTGCAAGCCGAAGAACACTATCCCAACCGTGAAGCATGGGGGTGGCAGCATCATGTACTAATTGAGTGTATGTAAACTTCTGACCCACTGGCAATGTGATGAAAGAAATAAAAGCTGAAATAAATCATTCTCGCTACTATTATTCTGACATTTCACATTCTTAAAATAAAGTGGTGATCCTAACTGACCTACGACAGGGAATTTTTACTAGGATTAAATGTCAGGAATTGTGAAAAACTGAGTTTAAATGTATTTGGCTAAGGTGTATGTAAACTTCCGACTTCAATTGTACTTAAGTATCAAAAGTAAAAGTACAAATAATTTCAAATTCCTTTTATTAAGCAAATCAGATGGCCCCATTTTTTTTGGAAAGCCAGGGGCACACTCCAACACTCAGACATGATTTACTAAAAAAGCATGTGTGTTTAGTGAGTCCGCCAGATCAGCGGCAGTAGGGATGACCAGGGAGGTTCTCTTGATAAGCGTGAGAATTGGACCCTTTTCCTTTCCTGCTAAGCATTCAAAATGATCTTGGGTGTCAGGGAAAATGTGTCGTGTCTCTGGCTTGTCATTAAATGTGAAGACTGTTATTTTATCAAATCAATTCTTTATATGTAATTATTATCACGTGATTAAACTAATAATGTAAACTTTAATTAACTAGGAAGTCGGGGCACCACAGGAAAGATTTTATAGAGTCTTTTTCCCGATATCTTATCGAGTACAGTCTTCTACTAATGAATTACTACCTCATCAGTTCTCATTCCAAACAACGTAAAATTCTTGGCTATCTGCACGGATCCAGCCTTTACTATAAATCATCCATACACCAATTGGCTCAATCATTTATTTTTACTAACTAATTACACAATTACAGAATATACAATTCATGATAACATTATATAGTAAAATACCGTCCCTAGTGGACTAAACAACACAAAACAGTGTGGTTATAACACAGTAAATTCAGAGGAAGACTAAGGACATGGGTCTCTATCGGACAGGGAAGCTGTTCTCACATAAATACATATGCCACTAACGATCGCTCATTCGGAAAAGCAATGCATTGTATTTACGTGAAGCTGGCTTCGATAGTTGAGCTGGTGATGTGAGGCTCTGGTTTGCCCAGTTGATGTCGCCCTCGTCCTTTGTAGAATCTTCCGGGTTGTCGTGTGAAAGGTTCACATGGTATGAGAGGTTCATCTCACTCTGGAGATTCGTCCTCGTTGGTCAGTGTTCTCGACAAGTCCTCCCGTTATTTGGAACTTAGGTGACTTTGGGTCATGGGGGCTTTTATAGAAATGTAGAAAAGGGGATGGTTCATCATTTCCAACCAATGTCTATTCACTTGGGCGTGGTTACTGACTTAGTTAAACTTTACAGGGAAGACAATTTTCTCATTTTAAAGGTTAACATCACATTATATCATTTCACAAATAGTTTCATCTTTACTCATTCATTTTATACAATAATTAGATGCAAGCCTCATAACTGAGCAACCTGTATTAACAGAGTTAGGGTAATGTGGCTGTATTGTCTTTCATAAGGTCACAAACATGAAACAAAACTGACAGGGTCGTAGCTGACTTCGCCACCGACTGTTTCCACGTTCTCTAAATTATGAATAATGTTTAATTCTCCAATTCTGGGATGTAGTAGAATTGGGCGGGAGAGTCTCTTTGTCTTACTGTGAAATTCTCTCTCTCCATACTGCATAGTCAATGAGAGAAGTGTATGTGAAAGGAATTGACGAAGTGGCTATAAAGTCGTAAAACTGCCTCCCCCTCCCCTAACAGGAGAGGGGGGGTTGTTTACATCTCTGCTAGCCAATTCTCTGAAAGGGCTAGTGTCATGACAAATGTATGGAGTAAAAAGAAAATAATTTTCTTTAGGAATGTAGTGAAGTAAAAGTAAAAGTTGGCCAAAATATAAATTGTTTAGTAAAGTACAGATACCCCAAAAATGATTTAAGTAGTATTTTTACTTAAGTACTTTACACCACTGCAATTGACGCATCAATCCATTCTTTTCAATTTAAGCTATTATATGAAATTCTCGCTACAAAAAGAATGCTCTGTATATCGAACATTAAACAGTCAGCCCTGTGCAGACTCTGCCATGTGGAAACAGAATCAAAGAGTATCTCTTTTGGTACTGTCCATCGATTGCTTGTTTTTGAAGTCAGGTCCAGGAATGGATGTTATGTCATAATATCAGGGCACGGTTTGACCGACAAACTGCATTTTGGGGGGATTTGAAGGACCACAGTCAGTCAATATGAAATAACATTCTGTTGTTGGGTAACATTTTTATTTTGGGGTCAATTTCAGCAGAAATGTGGCAGACGGGAGTTTCAAGTCCCTAGTGAGACACCATGGGAGAATGGAGGGATGTAGCAAGAGGAAATGGTAGAATTATGATTTACTGGGAAAGCTGGGTTGATCTGTGGCTGTCTAAAGGTTGGAATTAATGAGTGTGGCAATAAATACATACACACATGCACAGTATTGTCACGGTTGTTGTCGGTGAAGGAGGACCAATACGCAGCAGGTACGTGTATGCTCATCTTGATTTTTATTAACTACAAAAATGAACATACAAAATAACAAAACGAACGAACAACTACAAACAGTCTGGTAAAGCATACAGCTTACACACAGAACAATCACCCACAAATCACAAACACAAACACACCCTAATATATGGGACTCTCAATCAAAGGCAGATAGACAACACCTGCCTTCAACTGAGAGTCCCAACCCCAATTAACCAAACATAGACATACACTCACTAGACTCCACATAGAACTACCTAGACATAAACCAAAACCCGGAAATACTAAACCAAACACCCTTTTAACAAACACACCACCCCGAACCACATAAAACAAATATCCTCTGCCACGCCCTGACCAAACTACAAAACAACAGGACGTGACAAGTATAAAGGTTTGAGGTCCTCCAATCAGGGGTGAGAGTGGGGATGTGATTATTGTATGTTTTGCATTTAGTTATTTATGTTTTGTGTTTTGGTTTCATGCTGTGAGTATTGTCTGTGCTGGTGGATGCGCTCGCTTCCATGCCCTCCTGGATGTCGGGAGGGGCTCAGTCCTTCCCGCCCTGGGAAAATCTCTAGTGGCGGGGGCAGGGGCTTCGCCCTTCAGGCCTCTTGGGGCAGGTGGGGATGAGCGCACCCACTGACCAGAGCACCCCTTGATGGGAGCAGCCATTGATATTGTCATTGTATTGTTGTTTTAATATATATATATATATAGTGTTTAACATACACATTCAAAATGTATGAATAAAAAAACTATAATATTTTAAACACACATGAAGGTACCCATAAGCAATCATTTCTGATTATATATCTTTTTAACACAAATGTTGAAAATTGGTGGATATAGAATTTTGGAAAAAAACTCTTAAATAACTACAAAGTAATGATCTAGTTATTAACAAACTGTCCGAAGATCCCGACGATCGAAGGATATTTGATTGTGTGGGAAAGTGGGAGTGTACATTGGGCCAATAATAGTAGGGGCAAGCTGTGCAGCCAGCCATAGGCTATGACTGAAATCTTGCATCTGTGAATCAGTGTGGTTGATAGCCTATGCTATGTCGACCTTAGTTCAACAACTAGTGACCTCGTCATTGAGTCTGACTTATTGGTGTAATGGCTACCGTGTTAGCCTAACAACCACAGATATTTAGGCTCGAGTCCCGGTCACGACACCCAAAATTCTAAGAAGTGGTATGGAGCATCCTTCATGGTAAACACTGAGAGCATCGAAGGTGTGCCTGTGCATGAGTGACCTTGGACTGACAGTTGCAGAGACAGTTTGAGTCCAAACTAATTTACTACAGTTTTATAAACACTGATGATAATGAAGTTTATGATAGCGTATAGTGCAGGGTATATTGAGGCAGATAGATAGAGGCAGGTACAAAAGATAACTGAGTTGAGCGTTCCTCAGCTAAGCAGAACCCTCTCATTACAGAGGGCAATGGTGGTGCCAAAAGTCAATACTGTTATTGCATACTTTTTAAAGTTTGAAATAACAAAGGAGAAAATATATAAGGGATACAACAGAATAACATTTGAGCAAATAAAATACAATTTTGGTTCATGATAGGCGGAAACGAAAGGTTACAGAGGAAGGCTACATTATTCCGCCCTTTTCTCTTGCAATAAATCCTCTCGCGTTGCAAAAGATAATGAAATCCACGTTAACTCACCAACTTCCATTCCCATCTCTATCTCCGTGTCGCCATCCAATTTTGTCTCGGACAAAGAATCCATTTCAAGAATGTTGTCCCCACTCTCATTCATCTCAAATATGTCACCTATCACAAGTCATCAACGGTTAAACCTGGATAGCAAAATGTTACGGCAGAATTAACGCATCATGTAAGATCACCGCCAATGAGCTGCATGTATTTCAAAAGTTCCCACTTTATTTCTCAACATTGTTTCAAATGAAAAAACATTGCATGCTTTTTAGATCAAGTTCAAACTTGAGAGAATGGGTGGGGTAGTCCTACGAGTACTATGGGTACTTTAGGAGGTGTTTTTTTAGTAGTCCCCGACAGGCGGGTTTCCTCCCACAATGTAGTTATCAAACCAATGTAGGTCTGCCATTTCCGAGATCAGTTTTTGAGTGACTTGGCAGGACGGCCAGCTTTGTTACGCCCACATAAGTACGGTCTAATAATTGACTGTATATATATATATATATATATATATATGCAACAGCATTCTTTAGGCCCGTATTGTAATATGAAACTGTTTTCCAGTTTCCATATGCAATGAATGATTCTCATTGGAAAATGTTATTATTGCATTTGCTGGTTATAGGTCTGTGATTCTCAACCAGGCGGCCCCTGGGGGGCATCAAAGAGCTTAGGGGTCCTGAAAAAGCAGTGATGAAATGAACAAAATGAACATAACAGTAGGAAGGCCAAAATACCTCACATTTAATTGAACAATCGTTTGACATCCATTCATATATTGTGCAATTTCATGTCTTGAGAAACCCGCACACTGCTCTTGGTAGTGTCACTGCTCTTTATTAAGCTTTACGTATCGGCCTCAAGGCCTTCGTCAGAGCTTTTTCAAAAAACAAAAAAAGCCCTGACGAAGGCCTTGAGTCCGATACATAAAGTTTTATAAAGAGCAGTGATACTAGCAAGAGCAGTGTGCGGGTTTCTTCTTTATTCTCATCTTATTCAACTGTTACCATGCACCTGCAACAAAGATCGCTCAGATGCGCGAGTGCCTTTTGAATTTTATATCTTGAGTGTTGACAATGAATATCGAGCACATCTTGTTATCTGTTCTGTTCCCAACCAAATTCCCTGTCAGATACTGTTCCATATACTGTTCCATATTAGATAGACCTACTGTTCCCTGTTCCATATTCGATGTACCTACTGTTCCCCACCATACTGTTTCCCATTAGATAAGTTCCATATCACAGTGTTCGCAGATACTTTTGTTCCCCATCTTCGCTTCCTATCAGGTACTGATACCCCATCAGATAGGTTTGGGTCAACTGTTCCTAATACTGTTCCCTATCAAATAGATACTGTCCCCCATCATAGTTGTGCCCTGACAAATACTGTTCCAACCTTTCTTATGATAATACAGAGTATAGCCATGATGACAAATTGAAATGAAAGCAAATACATGATTTGTCGAAATACATTATTTATATGATTAAATTAAAAATATTTAAATTGAACGTGTCATATGCTGCACATGGATTGTGCACATTTTCAACAGCAGGGATCATCAGCTAGATTCAGTCATGGCCCAATTTTGTCTTGAGGGGATGGTCTGGGGGGCGGAACATAATAAAAACATATTCGTACACTTCAAATTGAACGCAAGAAGCCTAAACAGATATAATATTTGACGAAAACAGAATCATTTCAAACCTTGATTACATTTGGGAACATTGGGGGCCGTCTTTCGGATGGGACGTTAAAACTGGTGTCCTTACTCTGTGGTCATTCAAAATCCCATGAAGTTTATTGTAAGAGTAGGGGTTTTCACCCCGGTGTCATGGCTAAATTCCCAACCTGCCCACATTCCATCATGGCCGCCTAATCATCCCCTCATTCCTAATTGGCATACATCACTCCTCACCTCTCCACCTTATAGCTGATGTGTGGTGAATGTTCTGACACAAAAATGGTTGCTCAGTTGGTAGAAAAGTGCTATATAAATCCAATACATTTATATTTTTTGGTATACAATCACATACATGGCGGCAGGTAGCCTAGTGGTTAGAGCGTTGGGCCAGTAACCGAAAGTCATTGTAAATAAGAATAAGAAAGAATAAGAATTTGTTCTTAACTGACTTGCCTAGTTAAATTAAAAACAATATGAATGGGAATACTTGGGGACATATTTCCAAAAATATAATCAATTTGAGCTATTTTCCTGGTGTTTTACAGCCTTTTATGTGCAACAATGAAAATTCTGAAAACTTGGGGGGCCAAATAAAACCAAATTTGGTCCGCGGGCCTCCACTTGGGGAACCCTGCTCAATTTATCTACGCAAAGAAGACGGGAACCATGAAAAGATGTTGAAGTAAGACACGGACCATCCATACACGACGGACATGGTTCCATCAATAACATCTACGTCCGCCTCTGATTTTTTTGTTTGTTGCTCCAGCATTATGTCGTTTATTTTATTTTATTACCTACATAGATAGCTATTAATTTAGTTGTGCAACTACAATCCGTATTTTCGTTGGTGGAAAGGATCCATACAATACGGGTGCTATATGGTGTAAAAACCTGACTTTATTTTAGACTAATTTGTAAGCTAACTGTTTGATAGTTTAGTTTGCCAGCCAGATTTGGGTTAACGTTGGAAAATCGACGCGCCTCAGTCTCATCGGTCCCAGGTACTTCTGCAGACGGCTCCCCCACTACTTAGCTAGCTAGCTAACGTAGCAATGAAGTTTTTTAATCGGTCTGGAAACTAGCTAGCTAAAGCTTGTAATTAAATCTAGCTAGCCAAGTTAAGTAAGCAAGCTAGCTAACGACCGTTATCCTAACGACATTGCAGGGGCCAGGGTAACTTATCTTAGCTAACTAACGTTAGCTAGCTAAATATATAGCTAAAGGACATTGTCATAGGGCATGTTTCTCTTTCAGCCTAGTTAGCTACTGTATATATTAGCAATGTAAATTGGTGTAAGTACGTAGTCTGCAGCTAGCTAACGTTACTGGTGCCTTGCTCTTTTCATCTAAATTGAGAAGAGATGGTATCTTAACACCAGACTAAATATTTCCACCTATCATCTCAACAGAACTCACAGAGGGCTGAACCAGAGATGAAGATGTTCTCAGTCTCCCACAAGACGGCCTTCGTGGTCGACCACTGCCCTTATATGGCAGAGTCCAGTCGGCAGCAGGTGGAGTGTGACGTGCTGACCAAGAGCCGTGGCCAGGGCATGATCCCGCTGGCCCCAGTGTCCAAGTCCCTGTGGACATGTGCTGTGGAGTGCTCCATGGAGTACTGCCGCATCCTCTATGACGTTTACCCCCTCAAGAAACTGGTGAGTCTCTCCATCCCATAGCCTGGCGGTGCCTGGTGGTCTAGTCTGTTTTAGCCCAGGTCAGGACGGAGTATAGTCTGTGCGTTGGCCAACTCGTCTGTGTGTATTCATATTCCGAGTTGAGCACAGCACATTATATTGCTTCAGTGGTTATGTTTCAGATCAACTACATTGTGAGTGATTCAGAGTTCCACATTCTGAACAGCTGGAGGCAAGAGGACCAAAGCACTCATGAGGTACTTTATTTCCATCTTCGAGAGATGGATGCTTATTTATCAACAGGGCAGCAATTTTGTACAGCACTAATTCTATGATTCTAAGCAATCTGTTGTTGAAAGTTTACAGCTTTTTGTTATTGCAATACTCACTACTACCAATCTCATTGTCTAATTTTGAGGTTAACTAATCCTGTCCAGATAGAGGTTTTGTTGTAATGTATTGTTGACTTGACCTGCTTCCCTTTGTATTCATGTGATAGCTCATGTCTGCTCTGGCAGCTGTGGGCCCACCTAACCCGCAGGAGGACCCTGAGTGTTGCAGCGTCCTTCACGGCCTGGTGGCAGCGGTGGAGTCACTGTGTAAGATCACTGAGTACCAGCACGAGGCACGCACCACCCTCATGGACACTGCTGACAGGGTGGCCAACAGGGGGCGCATTATCTGCCTCACAAACGCCAAGAGGTAAACATGAACATAATTAGTAAATAATTGTTTATTTATTATAATACCATTTTTTAGGGGATAGATCAGCTATGAAATTAACAGAAAGATTTGGAACTATCAAATAACATTACTTGTATAATTTCAAATCCCCAAATCCACCCACTTACTCATTCACAGGTTTTTCTTTATTTCTACTATTTTTTACATTGTAGAATAATAGTGAAGACATCAAAACTATAAAATAACACATGGAATCATGTAGTAACCAAAAAAAGTGTTCAACAAATCAAAATATATTTGAGATTCTTCAAAGTAGCCACCCTTTGCCTTGATGACAGCTTTGCACACTCTTGGCATTCTCTCAACCAGCAATTGCCTGGAATGCTTTTCCAACAGTCTTGGAGTTCCCACATATGCTGAGCACTTGTTGGCTGCTTTTCCTTCACTCTGCGGTCCAACTCATCCCAAACCACCTCAATTGGGTTGAGGTCGGGTGATTGTGGAGGCCAGGTCATCTGATGCAGCACTCCATCACTCTTCTTCTTGGTCAATTATCCCTTACACAGCCTGGAGGTGTGTTTTTGGTCATTGTCCTGTTGAAAAACAAATGATAGTCCCACTAAGCGCAAACCAGATGGGATGGCGTATCGCTGCAGAATACTGTGGTAGCCATGCTGGTTAAGTGTTCCTTGAATTCTAAATAAATCACAGACATTGTCACCAGCAAAGCACCATAACACCACCTCCTCCATGTTTTACAGTGGGAAATACACATGCAGAGATTATACGTTCACCCACACCGTCTCACAAAGACATGGCTGTTAGAACCAAAAATCTCCAATTTGGACTCCTGAACAAAGGACACATTTCCACCAGTCTAATGTCCATTGCTCGTGTTTCTTGGCCCAAGCAAGTCTCTTATTCTTATTGGTGTCCTTTAGTAGTGGTTTCTTTGCAGCAATTTGACCATGAAGGCCTGATTCACACAGTCTCCTCTGAACAGTTGATGTTGAGATGTGTCTGTTACTTGAACTTTTTGAAGCATTTATTTGGGCTGCAATTTCTGAGGCTGGTAACTCTAATGAACTTGTCCTCTGCAGCAGAGGTAACTCTGGGTCTTTCTTTCCTCATGAGAGCCAGTTCCATGATAGTTTTTGTGACTGTATTTGAAGAAACTTTCAAAGTTGTTGACATTTTCCAGATTGACTGACCTTTTTTATTTAACCAGGTAAGTTGACTGAGAACACATTCTCATTTACAGCAACAACCTGGTGAATAGTTACAGGGGAGAGGGATGAATGAGCCAATTGTGAACTGGGGATGATTCGGTGACCGTGATGGTATGAAGGCCAGATTGGAAATTTAGCCAGGACACTGGGGTTAACACCCTTACTCTTAGTGCCATGGGAACTTTAGTGACCACAGAGAGTCAGGACACCTGTTTAACTTCCCATCCAAAAGACAGCACCCTTCACAGGGCTTTGTCCCCAATCACTGCCCTGGGGCATTGGGATATTTTTTTTCAACCAGAGGAAAGGGGGCCTCCTACTGGCACTCCAACACCACTTCCAGCAACATCTGGTCTCCCATCCAGGACCAACCCTGCTTAGCTTTAGAAGCAAGCCAGCAGTAGGATGCAGGGTGGTATGCTGCTGGCTTATGTCTTAAAGTAATGATGGCCTGTAATTTCTCTTTGTTTATTTGAGCTGTTCTTGCCATAATATGGGCTTTACCAAATAGGGCTATCTTCTGTATACCACCCCTACCAAACACATTAAGAAGGAAAACAAATCCACAAATTAACTTTTAAGATGGCACACCTGTTAATTGAAATGCATTCCAGGTGACTACCTCTTGAAGCTGGTTGAGAGAATGCTAAGAGTGTGCAAAGTTGTCATCAAGGCAAAGGGTGGCTACTTTGAAAAATCTCAAATATATTTTGTTTTAACACTTTTTTGCTCACTACATGATTCCATATGTGTTATTTCATACTTTTGATGTCTTCACTACAATGTAGAAAATATTAAAAATAAAGAAAAACCCTTGAATGAGTAGGTGTGTCCAAACTTTAGACTGGTCCTGTATATATACTATATATATATTTTTGTATTATGCCCCTTCCCCCCTCTCCCCTAGTTGTAGGACCTGTGGAAAACATTACAATTCTATATATACACTGAGTGTACTTTACATAGACCAGGGATCATCAACTGGCTTCAGCTGCAGGCCGATTTAAAAAATAAATAAAATAATAATAATAAAAAATAAAATAAATTAAATTCATGAGTGAATGTTCAGGGGGCCGGAACATAATTACAAATAATGTATAGACTGCACATTGACCACAAAAAGCCCAAACAGAAGACTAAAACCTAATCACTTCAAACCTTGCTGACATTTGTATACAATTACACATTTCTATTATGCGTGATAATACTTTGGAACAGATTTCCGAAATTAAAATCACTTGGAGCTGATTTGCTGGTCTTTTTACAGTCTTTTATGTCCAACAATAAAAAAATATATATTTTTGTTAATATAATTTTTGGGCCGCCAGTTGGGGAACCCTGACATAGACTGATCAGGTGAATCCAGGTGAAAGCTATGATGCCTTATTGATGTCACTTGTTAAATCCATTTCAATCACTGTAGATCAGGGCTCTCCAACACTGTTCCTGGAGAGCTACCGTCCTGTAAGTTCTCCAACCCTAATCTAGCATACCTGATTGTCATAATTAGCTGGTTGATAAGATGAATCGGGTTAGTTACAACTGGGGTTGGAACAAAAACATACAGGAGGGTAGCTCTCCAGGAACAGGGTTGTGGAGCCCTGGTATAGATGAAAGGGAGGAGGCAGGGTAAATAAGGATTTTTAAGCCTTGAGACAATTGAGACGTTGATTGTGTGTGTCATTCAGAGGGTAAATGGGCAAGACACAATATTTGTGCCTTTGAACGGGATATGGTAATTGGTGCCAGGTGCACCGGTTTGAGTGTCAAGAACTGCAATGCTGCTGGGTTTTCCAAGCTCAACAGTTTCCCGTGTATATCAAGAATGGTCCACCACTCAAAGGACATCCAGCGAACTTGACACAACTGTGGGAAGCATTGGAGTCAACATAGGCCACCATCCCTATGGAATGCTTTCGACAGCTTGTAGAGTCCATGCCCCGACGAATTGACCACTACAATCTTAATTCCAACCCTCAGATGTCCACAGACTAACCCATCTTTCCCAGGACACTACAGTTTTAATATTTCCTTTTGCAATACATTCTTCTATTTTACTGTGAAGACTTACGAAGGTCTTGAACCTCTGTTTGTGCCAAGATTTCCCTTAAAATAAATACTCATATTTCCCATTGATTGATGGTGGTTTTTCAGATCTCCTAACAGTGCTGTTTGTAGGTCCCTCTGAACACAGACATTATGACTTAACAACCACTCCTGGACCTGACTCCAAAAGTGAACCACTGAAGGACCGTACCAAAAGAGATGATCTATTGATTCTGTTAAACCTGGTTATTAATTGAGAACCTGTAGATACTGAAGTAATGCCCATCTTTGATGGAAATCCTAATGGGGGTATTGTGTGTTTGTCTGTTACAGTGACACCCATGTGCGAATGCTGGAGGACTGTGTGCAAGAGACCATTCTAGAGCAAAACAAGATGGCAGCAGGCTCAGACAGGTATGAGAGATTGAGAAGAGAATAATAATGTTTTTACACTCTTTTCCTCTCGAAGCATCTTAGAAGGGCTTCGAGAGGATCCTAAGGAAGTGTCTTGAATCCTTCCGATGCATTCCAGTGTGTCTCTGTGTTTTAGACTGATGCCTATCCAGCAGTGTGAGCTGGTGCTCGTCCACATCTTCCCTCAAGGAGAGGACACCCTGGTCTCAGACCGGCCAAAGAAAGAGGTAGGTTTAAATTGACTCTGTTTTCACCTAGTCTAAAGGTTAATCTAGATATGTATAACATCGCTCCAAACACACTTTGTCATATCAACACATACTTAATCTGATGGAGATAAAGTATACTGTTAGTATCCTGTAAACGTGTGCTCATTTCCACATGCTGTAGTTACAAAGTTCTATAGAGATGGCATACAATAAAAAATGGTATGCTACTTTGTTAAAGTCCTACATAGTCTTCCTCTGTACCGGCAGGTCTCCTCTCTGCTGACCAGCGAGGTTCACAGTGTGCGGGCAGGGAGGCACCTGGCCACCAAACTCAACATTCTAGTGCAGCAGCACTTTGACCTTGCCTCCACCACCATCACCAACATCCCAATGAAGGTATGTCTTCTGTCCTCTGCTCTCCCAAGGTTCAGGCCTTCACCAGCCGCATCTATAACCTTTCACCCTTTTCACTAACTCCCACCCATTACTTCCTTCAGGGCTGTGTCCCAGCAGTCTTGAGTTAACTATTTTCCTGCCTCCTTCATGTCATGACTGATGTTAGATTAGCTATTTAAGGTATAAGGTGGGCTATTTTTGATGACTGGACGAACGTTTGAAAAGGGCGACGTTCCGTCTGCAAAATGACCTAGCCTGACCCGCCCACTTATTTTCTCTGCATCCACAAACCAACGCATTACACATTTTCTATTGGCCTTTCCACCCAATGCACCTATCGCTTCACTCGCCTCAACCTTCTGATACCCTAACCTTGCCACACCCCCACCCCATCCTCGGCCCCAAAATGTCCCAAACTTCCTTCTCCTTCCCCGTCAGCCATTGTGCACTATGATTTTACACACTGTTCTTTGTTTGTTCATCATCATGTTGAAATGACTCTTGGAACCGCTGCTGTTTTCATGCTGTATTTTCTGTTTTGCTAGCCCACATTAAATGTTTGCGAGCAGGTCAGTACTCTTAAACACACACCAAGAGGGACCGCAGAACGCAAGGCTGTGTGGATTGGTTTTGTCCATCCATCGGACGCTCAACGGCCCTCACTTTTGATTGGCCGCTGATTGTCCACTTGACATTCCAGCAGCCAATCAGAGTTGAGAGTGTTAGCATGTTTGGTGGATGAGAATGTACGCATTATGTGCCCTGTAGTTTGCCCCCCCCCCCCCCCCCCCCCCCCCCGGCCTCATGTCCTGTCTGACTCCTTGTTGGTGCCTTCTCTACCTCAGAGTTGATTGGTCGCAGTCCCTCCTTGTAGTGTCTTGTTGTGGTCCTTTGTGCTGTGTTGAGTAGTACGTATTGATATCAGACCACCCTCTGTCCCTCCTTTCCTTCTCTCTTTCCTCTCTCTTTCTCTCTTTCTTTCTCTCATCTGAATAGTAAGTCATTTAGTCCTTAGGCGTGCTACGCTGCCTATCACGGCTATCTCCTAACTTTCGCCCCAAATGTTTTTGTCCTCCGTGTAGTCCCATGTTATTCATCTGGGTTAGAAAACATGTACAGCCCTTTTCACTGAAGTACACGTCAGACCCTTAAACTTTGGACTGCAACAACCACAGCTATCCAGCTTCACATCACCGGAATCACCTTATAGGAAGAACGGAAGAGAGAACAAAAGAGAGAGAGACGATGCAAAGATCAGTGGTTTATGCATTTGCTAGTACTTCTCGAACCCTTGTTGTTAACATGAAAGCAGCAGTGTTTGTTTGTCTTGACAGCAGTGGATAGGCACTCACTACTGCAAGTCGCTCTGGATAAGAGCGTCTGCCAAATGACTACAATGTCAATGAAAAGGATACCTCGCTGACGTCTCTTTTTTTGGTCTTCTCCGTCCCCTGTGGGTGTGAAGGAGGAGCAGCACGCCAACACGTCGGCCAATTACGACGTAGAGCTCCTGCATCACAGGGACGCCCATCTTGAGTTCTTCAAAAGTGGTGAGGTTTTAAGAAAGGATAATAAAATAATCTATTGTTTTGGCCACTAAATGATTGTGGCTTGGCCATAAAACCACTACAGTAAACATTCAGTTTCTCCCTTTCATCTCTCCTCTTTTTCTGTTGTTCAGGCGACCTGCACATGGCTGGTAGTACGAGTCGAGACAGTGGACTTAAGGAAACAGTTACGCTTAAGTGGTGCACTCCTCGCACCAACAGTGTAGGTAGGCACCATGAACCCTGGGAAACTTTATTTGTTGTCGCGCTAACTGAATGAAAAGTCTCGGTAGAGGTGGGGCTTGAGTGGCGTTTGAAATTATAAAGATAAAAGAAGAGATTGAAAAATGGCTGAAAATGTCCTTGATATCGACACATCAAAGTCCCAAGAGCATTTTCTGTTGTAATATTCTCTTTTGGCTTATCTGGATATTTCCCATCTTTCTTGCGTGTGTGTCTGTGTGTGAACTGGTGGCTCAGAACTGCACTACTGCACTGGAGCCTATCGGATCTCGCCTACGGACGTCAACAGCCGACCCTCATCGTGTTTGACCAACTTCTTGCTGAACGGTGAGCCTGAATATTTTTGCCCCGACCCCTTGCCTCTACCCCCTACCCTAAATGTTAATACTACTTGCATACGGAAAATACAAACAAATGTAGTTGAAATACAGATGGTGATTGATTGCATTGCAGGTCGCTCAGTGCTGCTGGAGCAGCCCAGGAAGTCCGGGTCAAAGGTCATCAGCCACATGCTGAGCAGCCACGGCGGGGAGATCTTCCTGCACGTGCTCAATAGCACCCGCTCCACCCTGGAGGACCCTCCCTCCATTAGCGAGGGCTGCGGGGGCCGGGTGACTGACTACCGCATCACTGTAAGCCCCTCCCACCCCTTCCTCCTCTACCCCATAGTGACTGACTACCACATCACTGTAAGCCCTTCCCACCCTGTCCTCCTCTACCCCATAGTGACTGACTACCACATCACTGTAAGCCCTTCCCACCCTGTCCTCCTCTACCCCATAGTGACTGACTACCACATCACTGTAAGCCCCTTCCTCCTCTACCCCATAGTGACTGACTACCACATCACTGTAAGCCCCTTCCTCCTCTACCCCATAGTGACTGACTACCACATCACTGTAAGCCCCTTCCTCCTCTACCCCATAGTGACTGACTACCACATCACTGTAAGCCCATTCCTCCTCTACCCCATAGTGACTGACTACCACATCACTGTAAGCCCCTTCCTCCTCTACCCCATAGTGACTGACTACCACATCACTGTAAGCCCCTTCCTCCTCTACCCCATAGTGACTGACTACCACATCACTGTAAGCCCCTTCCTCCTCTACCCCATAGTGACTGACTACCACATCACTGTAAGCCCCTTCCTCCTCTACCCCATAGTGACTGACTACCACATCACTGTAAGCCCCTTCCTCCTCTACCCCATAGTGACTGACTACCACATCACTGTAAGCCCCTTCCTCCTCTACCCCATAGTGACTGACTACCACATCACTGTAAGGGGCAGAGGAGGTTTAGTCACAACTAATTGGAGTTTGTTTACAAATCTAATGCATATAAAATGTCAACGTGAAAACACATAAACAACGAATTGGTGTAACAGCTGTCTACTGTGTTCTATGTAACAATGTGTACCTGTAATGTCCTATATTTACACTGTGTCTATGTAACTACCATGTTAACATTGGTAGGTATAAAATACACTTATTCTAAAGTGGGACCAAAAGTTTGATACCAGTATTTTTGGGGTGTCTGCTGCAGGACTTCGGAGAGTTCATGAGGGAGAACCGTCTGACTCCTGTCCCAGAGTCCCCAGACGCTGAGGCTAGTGGGAAGCCCCCGGCGGAGAGGGCCAAAGCCCAGCTGGAGCGTTACACTCGCTATTGGCCAATGATCATCTCCCAGACCACCATCTTCAACATGCAGGCGGTGAGCAGGACAACAGCCTTCTTTCACACACTGCACAGTTGCTCACCTCACATCACTCGTTTGATTTATTTTTTAACGGTCTGTGTCATTTTGTGTTCATTGTATGTGTGTGACTGTGTATGTGTTAATTGTGTGTGGTGTGTGTGATCCAGGTGGTTCCGCTGGCTAACCTCATAGTGAAGGAGAGTCTGAGTGAGGAGGACTTGCTGACCTGCCAGAAGACCGTTTACAACCTGGTGGATATGGAGAGGAAGAACGACCCTCTTCCCATCTCCACTGTGGGCTCCAGGGGAAAGGGCCCTAAAAGGTAGTCTGTCTCTGTGTGAGAGAGAGACTCATGTTGTGGCTTAGTGTCACTCCCTGAGTGTTTAGGGGTGGGAAACAGTGTGTGAGTGAGTGGGTGTGTGTACATGTTTGTTTTTATGTGTGTGTTTGTATGTTAAGGATGTGTGCGGAAGAGAGTGAATTGGGGAGAGAGTCTGAAAGTGTAACTGTGTCGCTCCCTGACTGTTTGGAGGTGGGAACCGTATATAAGTGTCCTGACTGGTTACTGTCCCCCCCCGGGCTTTAGGGATGAGCAGTACCGCATCATGTGGAACGAGCTGGAGACTCTGGTGAAGACCCACGTGGCGGGCAGCGAGCGACACCAGAGGGTTCTGGACTGCATCATCGCCTGCCGCAGCAAACCCCCCGAGGAGGAGGAGAGGAAGAAACGGGGGAGGAAGAGGGAGGACAAGGAGGACAAGGCAGAGAAGAACATCAACAAGGATTCAGAGGACAAGAGTTGGCAGGAGTCAGAGAGGTCAGGGTGACACAACACACATTTTGTTTGACCTTAAGCCTGACCTACTGTTTTTAACAACAGACCCTGCATCCAATCAACTCTGTGATTCTGAAAAAAATCCTGTCTGAAAAATATATTTTTAAAATAATATATACAGTACCAGTCAAAAGTTTGGACACACCTACTCATTCAAGGGTTTGTCTTT
Organism: Salmo salar; assembly: GCF_965601325.2. Lineage (NCBI taxonomy): Eukaryota > Metazoa > Chordata > Actinopteri > Salmoniformes > Salmonidae > Salmo > Salmo salar. Next base: position 53,908,554 of record NC_138297.1, read on the forward strand.
ATTTTTTCCTATTTTCTACATTGTAGAAAAGTAGTGAAGACATCAACACTATGAAATAACACATATGGAATTATGTATTAACCAAAAAAAGTGTTAAACAAATCACCCCAAGCCACCCTTTGCCTTGATGACAGCATTGCACACTCTTGGCACACTTCTCTCAACCAGCTTCACCAGGAGTGCTTTTCCAACAGTCTTGAAGGAGTTCCCACATATGCTGAGCACTTGTTAGGTGTCCAAACTTTTGACTGGTACTGTATATACCGGTTTAGTATTTCACCCTGGTATTCTCCTGGTCACTGTCATACTGTGTTGCATTCTACCCCCAAGCCATAAGACTCCTGAACAGCTAATCAGAGGGCTACCCAGAACCCTCTTTTACGCTGCTGCTACTCTCCGTTTATTTACATTTTTACATTTTATAATAGTTTATAATCTATGCATAGTCACTTGAACTCTACCTGCATGTACATATTACCTCAATTACCTTGACTAATCGGTGCCCCCGCACATTGACTCTGTACCTCTGTATTTTACTGCTGCTGTTTAATTATTCGTTACTTTTATTTTCTATTTTCTACTTAACACTTTTTTACTTCTTAAAGCATTGTTGGTTAAGGGCTTGTAAGTAAGCGTTTCACTGTTGTATTCGGCGCATGTGACAAATAAAATGTGATTCCTCCACCAGGCTGAAGGGGGCGGTAGAGCGTGGAAAGGAGGAGCAGGGGGAGTCGGAGGTCATAAAGGATTCTCCTGACTCGCCAGAGCCTCTCAACAAGAAGCCCCGTCTGGAAGAGATCCAACTACCTGAAAAAGCCAAAGGTGCATGCCACCCCCCCTTCTGGTTGGCCTTGACCTTATTGTCCTCAGATCCATGGTGTGAACTGGTGTGGTCCATGGTGTGAACTATTTGTTGAATGCCAAGTTCATGATTATCATTGCAATGAGTAGTATTCTATTATTATAATTTGTTTTTTGTCTCATCACTGCATGAATGACCTTTTTTATTCAGAGACAATACATTGATAAGGCGTGCCATTACCAGTATTGTTCCTTTCCACTGATCTTTCTGTCTCTGTGTTTTCGGCCTGTGGTTACAATGTAGGTCCGGTGTCCCTGCTCACCATGTGGACTAACAGAATCACTGTGGCCAACTCCAGGAAACACCAGGAGTTTGCCGGAAGGATCAGCTCTGTGAACAACAAGGCAGAGTTATACCAGCACCTTAAAGATGAGAATGGGTGTGTGATAATGTGCTGTATAAAACCATTCCCCACATCAGTGTATTATAGCCCCTAGTTCTAATTAAGCAATAAAGCCCAAGGAGGTGTGTTATATGGCCAATATACTATGGCTAAGGGCTGTTCTTATGCACAATGCAACGCGAAGTGCCTGGACACAGCCCCTTAGCCGTGGTATATTGGCCATACACCACAAACCTCAGAGGTGCCTTATTGCTATTATAAACTGGTTACCAAAGTAATTAGAGCAGTAAAAATACATGTTTTGTCATACCCGTTGTATACAGTCTGATGTACCACGTCTGTCAGCCAATCAGCATTCAGGGCTTGAGCCACCCAGTTTATAATGTTTGATAGAGATGTTGTAGTTTGTTTTCTTGACTGAAATCTGATTGTCCAGTGCCTGTTATGGAGTAGACGGTCTTATGATAAATAATTAGTTGACTTTTTTTCTACTGTTAACAGAATGGACCTCCACGAGAATGGGAAAGCCACCAGATGATGTGACCTGTCTCTGTACAGGATGCACCCACTCCACCGAACACCTTACCACAGCAGGAATATGAGCTTGGACCAGAGATCATGTCAATCTGAGGTGTATGGACTGTCCTCCCCTACTCTGTCCATACCAGGCATAGATTAATGGGTAGCAGTCAGACTTTGTAATTTTTAGAGTGATTTTTGTTCGTTTTCTACCCACGTTTGTATGGATAGGCTCACATATTGTGTGAAGCAATAAAGTTGTCAACAGGCAGTATTTTCTTTCTGTGCCGTTCTACTTTTCTCACGGTTAGGTTAATGGTACGGTGACCGCGAATGGTTGGCATCAAGTCTCATATATATATATATATATATATATATATATATATATATATATATATATAACAAAATGCAGTTTTGTCAGTTTGGAAGGTTTTTGTCTGAAATATAGTAAAATCCAGTTACTATGGATATTGTATCTTAATTCTACTTTAAGATTCCTCAATGAAATGAAAAACGACAATTTTCATGCTTTGTTGTACGTTTTGGTACATAGAAGTACAAATGTGTGTAGATTATCACAGCAATACAAAGTTCCAGTATAAAAGGCACATTCATAATTGCCCTCCTAAGATCCATTAATACTTTGTCTTCCAAAACGGTGGTGCAACACATTTGTCTCAACAACCCTCGTAGTGGCATGAGTAGTGTGTGTATGAACATGTCACAACCTCACTTCCAAGAATGGATTCATTTGTTTGTATGCTTTTCTTCTTGGGATTTGTATTCCCATGGTCTGCTATGTGGGTATTGTGGTGGGAACTGGTATTGTGGAGGTGGGTGAAAAGACACTGCTCTTGATAAGGCAGTCTGCCCTGGAGATTTGTGGGAGAGAGATGCTCTCCACTGGCTGGTGAGGCGTTAAGCCACAACCTCGGGGGAGGTGTGGGTACTGCTGGTTGAAACGGGGGGCATCCTTGGCCTTATTGTCCTCAGATCCATGGTGTGACCTGGGACAACCCCCTCTGAGGGCCAAATCGCAAGAGTCCTTACCCTCACACGGCTTCTACAGAAATAGAAAACTGTAAATGTAAGGGTGACTGCCAGAAAGAGGCAGCAGACCACTAGCAGAGCTGTCAACACACTGGCCATCCAATGAGGGGTCTGTCTGTCGCACTGATACACCAGTGGGTTCCGAGGCTGGGACGGTGTTGACAGAAGTGGGATATGGAGTACTGGTGGAAAGAGTGGGACTAGAGGCTGTAGTTGTGGCAGTAGTTGGGCTGGGGAAACAGTCATGCCCGAAACTCACAGGGCCTACCTTGCTGATGGGGAACTCTGGGAGCATTGCCTGGCTGAATGCAGGGCTACTCTGTCTGGCCTTTGAACTAATTTCCTCCCACATGCGCCAGACCCGACCCACAGACCACCGTCCCTCGACACCATCACCCCCCACCTGGCATAGGGTGAAGTTGTATCAAGACACAATAGTTGATCCAGGTGCCAGGGACAGCACGGCAAGGTGGTGGCTGCCAGAGTCATTGAAGAAGCGGGACAGCTTGTCCAGGAGAAGCTCCACCCTGTGGCGCTGGCTGAGGAGGGAGTTAAGACTCCGGTGAGGCTAAAGCTGTGGCAGGGCTCCGCATGGCTGCGGTGGAGGTCCAAGGTGAGGGGGAGCCAAGCCCTGATTGTCCCGAGCAGCCAGCAGCAGCTGCTGAGGGGCAAACTGCAGGTCCACTTCCAGAGGGACACCGTGCAGCTCAAGTCCATCCAAGACCACCCAGGACCCCAGAGTCACAGGAGGGCCATCTATGAACGTCAGCCCCGGGGAGAGGGACTCTGCTGCCCCATCCTCTGGATCCAGAAATGTCCTTGATGGTATTGTGTAGTGGAAAGAGAAGCCGACAGTGGCTTCCAGAAGTGGGATGGACTGCAACACTTTGGGAGGGAGATCGGAGGGCCCTGGAATAATATCAGTACATATTTAGAAAGACCGTTACGTCATGCCAAAGTTCTTACAGAGAGGAAGTTATGCATGAGAAATGTGATGTGAAAGTTAGTAGTAAACTAACCTGAGGCAGCTGAAGGAGACATGGGCTGAGAAGATGCTCTAAGTACTCCAGTTGGAGCAAGGCCCAAAGAAACCTCGCGTCTCAACTGGACCTGATGAGAAGCTTGAAGTTGTCATACTCTCCAGCCTGGTGCTGAGAATGGCTTGATTCTCTGGACATACTCACAGTTGATACCGTCTCCGTTTTGGTGGCTGTGTGAAATGTAGGCCTCTTCAGTGATTGTGTGAAACACTCTAGGGTGAGTAGGGATGGTTTGAGAGGCATGGACAACAAATCGTCTCTTGTGCCAGATGGTGGTGATTGCAAAACACCCTCACAAGCAACAGGATGTTAGAGGGTAACCTGAGGCCTGTGTTAGTTCTAGGTTTGGGACCCCAGTGTGTGTCTCCAGGATGGCTGTGGGGTATGACATCATCAAACTAGTGGAAGGCTCCAGAGCAGGTATGTGTGAAAGCTCCAGTCTGACTGACTCTGGCACCTGCGTTGGTGGTGGGAGAACTGCATTTGGGGTGGCTGTATGACGCAGAGGTTGCAGGCCCCTCCTGATCCTAGAAAGCAACCCCTTGCAGAGAACCCACCACCCTAGTATGGGGACTCCCAACATGGTGGTCAGCCGACCTGAGGCAGTGCTATGCTCCAAAATCAGGACTAAGTCTGATAACTGCTCCCCCACCCCACAACCGACCAGCCACAAGAGCTCGGCAGCCTGCCCTCTTCCCAAGGTCCCTTTCCCCGAGTAGCGTCAGCAGTCAGGGGATCCTGCCTGCACACCCTGGTTTTCTCTCTTTGCAGTGCAGTGGGGCCCCTGAGCGAGAGGAGGTGCATGGAGCCAGGAGCCATTCGCAGATAGTCAGCCATTGTGCTGGTCAGCTGTACACGTTGGTCTGCGTCCAAGCTGCCAGGGTCCACCTGAAGCATTAGATCAGCCCAGATGATGAAGCATTAGATCAGCCCAGATGACAGTCTCCCCCACAGGGCAGACGAGACCGGCCCTGTCAGACACACCACCAACCAGGATTAGGGTCAAAAGAATTATTAGATTCGGTCAGTTTATGAAGTAAATTTAAATACCTAAATTGGAAATGAACAACTAAATCATAAATTGAACAGATCACATTTATTTAAAGCTGGAATCCTTAATTGCAACATCCATTATTTATTTTTTTACTTATAAATGAATTATATATACCTATATTCTTCAAGATTCAATAACTTATTACCTTATGAGCTTAGTTCAACTGTCATACCCCATCAGAACCCAAAATACAAACATGTTTTACTCCAATGTTTGTAAACAATATAAATGTAAAAGTCTGTATAGCCTTAAAATATGGTTTAAACTCATTTTGATATCATGGATGGTCACTCCTTGCATCTATAGCTCTATGAATTTGAGAGTGGTTACATTTCACCAGGCCAATCCCTCAGCATTTTACCGAAATCAGTTACATTTAATCAATCGATACATGCAATGCACATGATGAATATAAAATGATCAATGTCCTCTCTGTGTGTAGAGAATATGCTCCTCTCTCCCACTGTTCCATTAAGGACATGAAGATGAAAGTAGGTAATGGATACACAGTAGCCTGCGATGGACACTTGACGGGGGTTCTGCCAAGCCAAATAGCTTGCCAGTCTTCTCGGTGAACGCCAACCACCTTGGTGTTGCATCATGATTGGCCAAAGAGACCTGAAGGAGTGAATGAACTTTCATTCAGTAACCCTTTTCCTCCATGAGTTACTTAATTATTCTGCCAGGCCTATATGGCCAAATTGTAGTTGTGTAGTCCATAACTCCCCAGCCAAATGAGTAAACAGTGCCCCCCACTCGTGTGTTTGAAACAAGCATTCGCTACCAAGCTATTGAAATATCAGCCTCTAGTTGACATTATTAATGGCCTTGGATTTACATGGCAACTTTCAGTACAGTCAGCTCACCTGATAGTGCTGTAAAGGTCTCTGTATTACATTTACATTTACGTCATTTAGCAGACGCTCTTATCCAGAGCGACTTACAGATGGGTGCATTCACCTTATGATATCCAGTGGAACAACCACTTTACAATAGTACATCTTTTTATTTTTTGGGGGTGGGGGGGGCTGTATGGCTGGCAGGGGGGAGTGGAAAGTAGAAAGCTGTCCCAGCTTGGACTGTGCGGTTTGGGAGGCCCTGCTGCCGTCCAACTGGAGGACAAGAGTGCGGTTTCACCAAGCCCTGGGACTTCGACACATCCCAGCAGCATCAAGATACAGAGGGGAGAAAAGTTCAAAAGGCATGGACTCTACTTCCTCTGTACCTTCGTATCCAATAAGGAACAACACCCGTTGCACCAGGTATCCGTTTTGGAGGGTGAATACAACGTATCATGTCTCTTTGTCACCCCTCTCCCATTTCCCCCAGTCATCCAAACCGACAAATAAACACTTATTCCAATTGAACTTGTGCGAGGATCCTCAGGCTTATGAATACATCTGGTCCAGAAGAAAACAGTAATCAAGGTCCAGGAGAGTAGTGGAATGTTCCTAGCAGGAAGCACCAGTTGAACATGATCCTTCAAGTCGTCCTCCGCATTGGTGTCATACCATGTCATTATGTGTCCAATTACTAGGCTGCCTGGTTACAAGGAAACCAGAAATGCTACCAGGCAGGGACCCTCCAAAGGCTTCTATGACCCATTCAAGGCTGGCTGAACACATTGCTTTCTATAGTTTTATATGTTCAGGGTTCCACTTTACTATCATATCGAAAATAATATAAAATACCCTTACATTATAACTGTAACTCAAGTTTAAGTAGTCTACATAAATGAAATGCACCTGTCAGCTCATCTATGTAGACAAAACCCTGTAGCAACATGCACAAGATACAGCCACATCAAAAAACAGCCCCATCCACCCCTATTCCTCAGCCATGTCGTATTTCATCCCCCTCTTACAGTTGTGATGGATAGAGTGGGGGATGTTGACAAACCCAGGGGGTGACATCAACGAGAGACTTTCGGAAAAATAAACTATCACTGGGTTTCTCAATGCCGCTAGGCTTTAGTTGTCCTGTCCCTTGTTCAGCTCTCCACTGTGAAAGAATGTGGTCACGCAACAGGACAACAGTGGTCAGTTGTTGCTCAAAGTCTCAACATTTCCCTTTTGCCTTTTTCTTTACTTATGGAGTTGAGTAACAGAGCGTTACTTAGCTTAGATTTTAATTGACGCAGTTTCCCTGCAGTGAAAGAATGTTTGGCTTGAGTTGCAAGCTGACCCTTGACAAAGTGACCACCTGGTCCCGCTGGGTTTGGGTTTATGCTGTGGGGTCACACCTGAACTAACTTGTATTGGGGTCCACCATGTCTGAGCAGGGTGTCTGTTCAGATAGATACCTGGATATGGGCCAGGCAGTTTAATAATTAACATGAGGAAATTGGCGCACTGGAATCCCAGACCATAATGATTCCTTATAAGGGATGTAACTGACGATGACAGAATAGTAGAGTAGTAGTGCAAAGCTAAAATAAATCAGTAAATCATAAATTCCACTAATATATTTTTCACAGTGTGGTCAACACATGGTTTTACTATTGTTTTTGCATTTTAGTCCACATGAGTGTACTGTAATGATCAATTATTAACTTGTTATATTGACTACACTAATAAACTCCTAGGACTAGAGGGAGGAGTTAGAAGATATTCTCTAAGTACATTTAGGTTTTTCCTCTGAGAGGATCAAGGAAATTGCACATCGAGGTAAGTTTAAACAGTTCCTAGCATCTTATATTTGTTTTGTCATATTGATCGAACTTGGGAGTACACTTTGGTATTTCTCAATGCTGAAACATCAATCAAAGAAGTATCTACTGAACTTGAAGAGAAATACTACAAAGTATATAAAACCAATTAAATATATGATACAGTATCTATTGAATATTGGAACATTAAAATAGGACTAAATGTATTTTCAAATGTTATACTGTACTTGCATAATTGACTGACATTTAGAAATATAATAACATTTGAAGGGTGTACTGTACCGTCTTTGGTCTGTTTTAGGATAATATTGCGAAGACCTATTACAGAATTGTACAAGATCTGTTTATTTACATAACAATATGATTGTCTCAGTTTCCATATATGAAACCACAATGAATTTGAATGCAGAATGATATAAACTTTTTTTGTGTGTAGTAATTATAGTGTAATGCTACATTTATGACAAGTCAGAAACTCAGCAACCTCTGAGTTAAAATAAACGTAAGTTGTTTGCGTAGAGCTTCCTATTGGTGGATTCTGATACTTTCCAAGTGTGAAACTTGGGTATCATCTTTCTACAACGAGTTTCGAAGTTTGACATTTCCGAGTTTCCTAGTTCAGACTCAATCAGCCTGACTAACTGGTGTCTGTATGTAGCTTCGCTGCTTTTATAGCCTCGTTACTGTATATAGCCTGTCTTTTTACTGTTGTTTTATTTCTTTACTTACCTTTGCTCACCTAATACCTTTTTTTGCACTATTGGTTAAAGCCTGTAAGTAAGCATTTCACTGTAAGGTCTACTACACCTGTTGTATTCGGCGCACGTGACAAATAAACTTTGATTTGATTTGACATGCAGCATAACTATTTTGTAACTATACAGTAAATACATTACCATTTTCTTATGTGCAAGACCACCCACATATTTCCATCCACCTCTAATATGTAGTTCCAGTGTAATACCTTTGTAAAGAGATTTTTTTGGTATGGGATGCGTGTGCATGTGCGTGTGTGTGTGTGTGTGTGTGTGTGTGAGTCAGCATGTTAATGAAACCGACTGACTGACTGAATGCAAATCTGCTCTCTCTTTACTGGTTGCCTTGGTGACTTCTTGGGCTAAGGTGAAGATGAAGATCTATGGCGACATCTCTGACCACAAATCCCTCCTAGCTTTACCGTTATTTGGGTTTCACGTTCATTTCGCCCATATATTCCATGTGGAGAAGACTGCTGTGGAGTGGACTCCTTTCTGTTGTTCTAAATGCTGGTGTTATGCAAATTAGGTTGGAGTTCACCCTAACAGTACGTTTATACTGGGCATTACTTTGAGAAATCAAACAACCAGAAATCAGTCATTTCACAAGGAGACATTGTCAGAGGTTGTCCACTATATGCGACAAATTGCAGAAGTCATTATTTTTCAAAGGAAGGAAACACCTTCTGTTAACCCTCCTATTATGTTGCGGATCAACTTGACCCCTAAAATACTAGTTAACCTCTCTTTTTCTCCATGAAATTAAATACCTTGTTCTCGTTTAGCGTCATGAACCTAACTCAAAATGTGGACACACTGATGTGTTGTGGAATGTCTATAGAGTTTGTGTACAAACATGATGTGAGTCATTTTGACCAGGAGGCTTTCATGTGTACAGATATTTGCACAGGTCCAAAATAAACAAATGTCTGATGTATTTTGTTTTGACTGGTTCTGATTGCACTTTTATAATAAAGTTTGGGTGAAAAGGAGCATTACCAAGCTTCTCAGTGTGAGAGCAGCAGATCTTAACAAATAGTTCTTAAATATAGAGTTCTTTAAATAATGTTCTTCCATTTCTTCTTTCTGAAAGGTCTGACAAGACAAAATCAAGTTTTGGTTGTTTTTACTTGATTCTTTGACTGTCTTGAGTGTGTTTAAACTATACGGGTCAATCTGACTCATACTACAATGGCCGTACATTTTTTTTGGAGCAAAGCACCAGGGTTAAAGACTGAGGCAAACCAATTCTGGTGAACAGAAATTGGCAAAAAGTTAGGCTGAACTTTATGAAAATCACAGAAGAAAACCACTGTGCGATTAACCAATCGGGGGAGGGAAGGTCTCGCTAGCTTGAACACCGGGCTGGATTGGCTATTGATAAGTTCACTACCTGTGTGAATGTTGTTTGATACCACAAGCTACATTTCTTTGGAAATAACAAACTGAAGTGATCCGGGCATGTCCTCTAGCAAGAGATGCCTCCGACAAAGTGACGGAGCCCATTCATTTTCAGTGTAAGGAAGTAAGTTAGCAAGGCAAGAGAAGCTTGCTGAACAGACCCTGAACAGGGTGGGACTTAAGTTGGGGAAAGCTTGATATATGTAAATTATTGCCAATATTGCACAACCAATTAAAGCTTAGAATAGCTTCCAGCCCCTACTGGATTGGCTGTCAATACCTAGCAGCACCTATCATGTTGTTGGCTTGCTAGCACCCACATGGCAAGCTACTCAGGGCGAAGCTAGCGTGGCTAGGTGAAGCATTGCTTGCTGGTGGATATTGGCCATTTATAGTAGACAGCCTCTGAGCGATTTAACAGTTTGCATCAAGAGGCAACCAGAGTTTTGCTAAACATGCAAATTATCATTAGATGTACGTAAAAAGTAAGAATTAGTTGAACTTTTGATGGACAAAATGGACAAAACTATACAAACTCAGCAAAAAAAGAAACGTCCCTTTTCAGGACCCTGTCTTTCAAAGATAATTTGTAAAAATCCAAATAACTTCACAGATCTTCATTGTAAAGGGTATAAACACTGTTTCCCATGCTTGTTCAATGAATCATAAACAATTAATGAACATGCACCTGTGGAATGGTCGTTAAGACACTAACAGCTTACAGACGGTAGGCAATTAAGGTCACAGTTGTGAAAACATAGGACACTAAAGAGGCCTTTCTACTGACTCTGAAAAACACCAAAAGAAAGATGCCCAGGGTCCCTGCTCATCTGTGTGAACGTGCCTTAGGCATGCTGCAAGGAGGCATGAGGATTGCAGATGTGGCCAGAGCAATAAATTGCCATTTCCGTACTGTGAGACGTCTATAACAGCGCTACAGGGAGACAGGACGTACAGCAAATCGTCCTCGCAGTGGCAGACCACGTGTAACAACACCTGCACAGGATCGGTACATCCGAACATCACACCTGCGGGACAGGTACAGGATGGCAACAACAACTCCCCGAGTTACACCAGGAACGCACAATCCCTCCAACAGTGCTCAGACTGTCCGCAATAGACTGAGAGAGGCTGGACTGAGGGCTTGTAGGCCTGTTGTAAGGCAGGTCCTCACCAGACATCACCGGCAACAACGTCGCCTATTGGCACAAACCCACCGTCGCTGGACCAGACAGGACTGGCAAAAAGTGCTCTTCACTGACGAGTCGCGGTTTTGTCTCACCAGGGGTGATGGTCGGATTCACGTTTATCGTCGAAGGAATGAGCGTTACACCGTGGCCTGTACTCTGGAAAGGGATCGATTTGGAGGTGAAGGATCCGTCATGGTCTGGACTGAGCTTGTTGTCATTGCACATCCTCCTTCCTCATGTGGTACCCTTCCTGCAGGCTCAACCTGACATGACCCTCCAGCATGACAATGCCACCAGCCATACTGCTCATTCTGTGCGTGATTTCCTGCAAGACAGGAATGTCAGTGTTGTGCCATGGCCAGCAAAGAGCCCGGATCTCAATCCCATTGAGCATGTCTGGGACCTATTGGATTGGAGGGTGAGGGCTAGGACCATTCCCCACAGAAATGTCCGGGAACTTGTAGGTGCCTTGATGGAAGAGTGGGGTAACATCTCACAGCAAGAACTGGCAAATCTGGTGCAGTCCATGAGGAGGAGATGCACTGCAGTACTTATTGCAGCTGGTGGCCACACCAGATACTGACTGATACTTCTGATTTTGACTCCCCCTTTGTTCATGTCTGTGGAACATGTTCAGTTTATGTCTCAGTTGTTGAATCTTGTTATGTTCACTTAAATGCTTACACATGTTAAGTTTGCTGAAAATAAATGCAGTTGACAGTGAGAGGACGTTTCTTTTTTTGCTGAGTTTACGTTTTTGTCCATCTCTGTGTGACATTGGCCTAAGTCTCGATGGTCTGTCGTCAATATTCATATATCTTATAGAAATTCCCTCTCCTCCCTGAAGATGGCGCTTAACTGGCCCGGCCTGCTGTCGATCGGGGTGTTCTACCTCATCGTCCTCGCGACAGGCGTCTGGGCGTCCAGGAAGTCCAAACGCGAGGAGAGGAAGTGCACTGGAAACCTTAGTGAGGTTGCCATGGTTGGAGGGCGGAACCTCAACATCTGGGTCAGCATCTTCACTACCACAGGTGTGTAGTCAACCTAACTAACTTGTAACATAAGATCACCCAGATTTGAAAGTCATTGAGTCTCTTTCAAAGTACTTTAGTGTTTTTCAATGTTTAGTGGTTGTTCTGTGTGACCACCCACTCTCTACAGCTACATGGGTGGGAGGAGGTTTCATCTTAGGCAATGCTGAGGTGGTCTACGACCCTAAAAGGGGCCTGGCTTGGGCCATTGGACCAATAGGCTCCTCCCTTAGCCTGGTTGTAGGTATGTATGGTTATGTTATCATAATACTTGGGCTGTGGAGGCTGCTGAGTGGAGGATGGCTCATAATAATGACTGGAATGGAGCGAATGGAATGGCATCAAACACATGGCAACCATGTGGTGTAAGGTAAATAATTCACAGTAAATGGATTTGACGGCTGCAGGTGCGTTGTTCTTTGTGAAACCGGTCCGAGAGAAGAATTACGTCACCATAATGGATCCGTTCCAGGAGAAGTACGGAAACACGTTTACTGCTATTTTCTTTATCCCATCACTCCTTGCTGACATCTTCTGGATAGCCTGTGTGCTTGCTGCATTGGGTAAGTCAGTTGTTCTGTCAGTAAAATAGCCATCACAGCACCTTTTGGCACGTGCCATGACTAGAGCCACGTTTACCTGGTTATGACCTGGTTATGTCACATGGAAAAACTGTCTCTAGCTTAGATTTCTCTGAGTGCATCTGATGTAATTTATTGAAGAATAAGCAATTGTTTTCCACCACCACATTATCTGGAAGCATGAGAATGAGTCTAAACTCTTACATTATTAGTTGGTGATGTTGGCCAACTCCCTGATGCATGAATGAGTGCATGAACCTGCATGGCATGTCTGTAAGTTATACATTGGGTGAATGGTTGAGGCCTTCTAGCGACATCATGACACTAGATCTCCGGGATGTTGTTGGCTATAGGCTACACACAGAAGCTTGCAAGCTACTACGCTAGCTAGAATGTGTGAACAATCTGTACAATGCTTTACTCTAGGGGGAACGGTGAGTGTGATCATGGATATCCCATCACCTTTGGCTGTGGCCCTGTCTGCTGCCGTGGCAGTTCTCTACACATTGCTGGGAGGGTTGTACTCGGTGGCCTACACTGATGTCATCCAGCTCATCTTCATGTTCCTCAGCCTGGTGATAAAACTTTGTCCTGCACTCTTACAAAAAATAGTTTCAAAAGGGTTCTTTGTCTGTCCCCATAGGAGAACCCTTTTTGGAAAGGGTTCAACATTTAACCCAAAAGGGTTCTACCTGGAACCAAAAAGTGTTCTTCAAAGGTTTCTCCTATGGGGACAGCCGAAGAACCCTTATTGGTTCTAGAGTCAACGTGTTATAGCGAGTGAGGCACGTGTGTGGTCTACTGTATATATACACGCCAAGATTCACTTTATTTACGTGTCAGAGTTTCTGTATGGGAATTGCTTCAACTTTTGTTTTTCTTCCCTTTCAATGGTTTTGTGGTTTCGTTTTTTTTCCTTTCAGTGATTTTGTGGTTTTGTTTTTTCCCTTCCAGTGGTTCTGTGTGCCCTTCATACTGATGAGCCCCGCCTCAACAGACATTACAGTCACAGCGGTGACAAAGCTGTATCAGGAGCCATGGACCGGCAGGCTGAAGTTGGCAGATGCAGGGTGCTGGCTGGATGACCTGCTACTGGTGGTAATGTCAACTTAAAGTCACATTTCACTCCAATTTCACAGTTTGTCAGAGGTGTTCAGACCTCAAACATGGTCTAATATCTACTTGATTCCACATCACAGACCATCTGTTGTATAGATCTTTATCTAAATGTCTCAATCCCAAACGAAGACCCTATAATTTTCATTGTATTGTGTTACCTTTCTATTTTCTGTGCTGGTTGTTTTCTCATTTAGGTCCTGTCACTTTTTGGATTTCAACATTTTTACGGTCCATTTCAATGTCTCGCTCTCTCAGACTCTAGGTGGAATCTGTTACCAGGCCTTCTATCAGAGAGTCCTGGCCACAGCCACTGTGGCTCAGGCTCAGTTCACCTGCTATGCTGCCTCTGTCTTCTGCTTCATCCTCGCCATACCACCTCTTCTCATTGGTGCTGTGGCAGCATCCACAGGTACAGCTGTGTGTTCATCAAAATGGAGGAGTAGGCTTCATGGGAGGAGCCGACTCTGTCCCAATAATGTCAATCAATGGGAGTTCTGTAAATCTCATATGCTTGCTTTTTTTCTCTCCCTCACTTAGATTGGAACCAGACCAGTTTTGGTCTACCTACTCCCTACGAGCAGGACAAGGCGGGTATGATTCTGCCCATCTCCCTGCACCACCTGTGTCCACCTTTCGTCTCTCTTGCCGGAATCGGCGCCATTGCTGCTGCCGTGATGTCATCGATTGACTCTGCCCTGCTGTCATCTGCGTCCCTTTTTGCCCGAAACATCTACAAAAACATTTTCAGCAAAAGGGTGAGAGAAAGTTGGAGAATCTACTTACAAACATCTTAGTTTATTCTATGTAACTATTTATTTGTAAATGTTTCCCACAAATTTACAGAATCGGGCACTGTGATTGATTTTTCTTCTTCATTTTAGGCCTCTGAGAAAGAGATTCTACTGGTTGTAAAGGTGTCCATCCTACTGTTTGGTTTGATGGGGGCGGGCTTGGCAATGACGACCTCCTCTGTGTATGTCTTCTGGATTCTCAGTGGAGATGTGATGTACACGGTGGTGTGTGCACAGTTGATCTGCGTCCTCTTTCTGCCTGGGAAGGTCAATGGGTATGGTGCCTTGGCAGGCCTTCTGGTAGGGCTACTGCTGCGGCTCCTTGTGGGAGAGCCCCTGCTTGGTGTGCCTGGACTCATGCCCCTTCCCTGGGACAGCCTACACGAGGACGGGCGTCTGCTGCATGTCTTCCCGTTCCGCACCGGCATCATGTTGGTCTCTCTGGCCACTATCCTGGTTGTGTCACGTTTCGCAGCCTGCCTTTTCCTTAAAGGGCTACTGCCTGACAACTGGGATGTATATGGACTTGGTGAAAAAAGGATGATTTTGATGAAGGATATGGTAGCTAAGGATCTGACTGAGAAGATTGGACTGAACACAAGGAAGATGGACCCATCTCCTCATGCGAGCACAGAAGATATGAGCTCTTTACAATGACCTGGGGTCCCATCATGTAGATAGTTACATACAACGGCCAAAGGCCAGGAACAGGCAGGACTCAAACACCACAGCACAGTTAAGACTCTTAATTCAATAAAGAATGTTACCTTTTCAAAGAAATGTAGCTTGTGGAAAGTACTGTTTCCTTGTTCTTGTTACTTGTATGCCATCTTCATGTTTATGGTACATTTGTATGAATATCCTTCAAAGACTGTTTGTTTAGAAAGCAATAAAAATACAAGCTAAATAACGAGTGATCAAGCATGAATGACACCACCCTAGTTAGGTGGAAAAACAAGATAAAACGGTGAACTGTTACTTTAAGAGTTTGTCTCCCAGACACATATTAACCCAGTTCTGGACTAAGTAGCATTTTCAATGGAGATTCTTTGTGTGCACATTCTGGATCCTGAGTGTCTATAATATCATATACACAGTGGTGTTACCCCAGTTAGCGATCCTATTTCTGTCTAGACAGGTCAATGAATATGGAGTGTGTTTGGGCTTTGGGATAGGGCTTTTCCTCTGTGGCCTGTTTGATGTGCCCACACACGCATACCTCTTCTTTGCTCTTTCCCTTACTTCTCTCCTCAGCCACAATCCTTCTTGTGTCATGTTTGGCAGGCCACCTTTTCCTTACTGGCTACTGCCCCATAGATGGGATGTGTTAATTAGGTCTGTCAGAAGGTGATCTTTAACAGCTGTGGCTGCTAAGGATCAGACTGAGGAGAAAGGACTGAATACTGTCAAAGAAAATCTAAGGCCTTTCTTCTGCCTGAATCTCATTTACAGTTTAATTAATTTGGTATTAATGAACTGATCAAATTAGTTGTCAATTAATCAATCAATTATTTATTTAAATGGTATTCAATTAAATAAACATGTTTATGTTTTTGTTAGTTACTTCCACCTCATCAAAAAGAAAAAAGAAACAGCTTCATGAATGATGTAAAGTAAGTTACTTCATGAACAGAACACATGCAGCGAAAAGGACTTTTATTTTGACAATTTTGTGGACGTTCCCACCCGGAAGTAGCTAAATACTCGAGGACACGTTTTTTTCCTTCTGTTTTGTTCATGCATTTTAGAACAACATCTAATAATAATACTGCTGTTTTACAGCAGAATGCTGTAAACAGTTTTCAGTATTGATACAGTCATTTAGCAGACTTATAACACAGCAAAAGATGGATGCTTTGGGTATGTAGCTAACAGCTTCCTGTAGCTAGCCTAGTTATATATGGCTTCAAACTTGCTGTGGACATTGTAGCACACAGTTTATTTTTGTATGAGGGATTTATATGTCTATATGGCCCCAGCTAGCTAGCTTTGCAACCTGGTCTCAGAGTATGTCGTATTATTCTGTATGTAAATCAGTAACCTGCCATTTATTATGAAATGTTAAGTTTCGTATGGTATGTAATAATTTGTGGATGTCCATCAGCCATTTTGTATATGTTTCGAAGTACAATATTACGTATTATATGTTACAAATGTTCAAACGTACGATGTTACGAATTTGCAAACGTATGATATGTTACGAATTCTAGCTAGGTGGCTAACGTTAGGGTTAAGTTTAGGAGTTAGGTTAAAGGGTTTGGGGAAAAGTTAGCTAACATACTAAGTAATTGCAAAGTAGAAAAAAGGTAGTAAGTAGTTGAAAAGTTGATAAAATGCTAAAGTTGTCCTTGATGAGATTCGAATTAGCAACCAGACATTCGCAGTTCGGCACAAGACCGCCGTTAGACGAAGACTTGTTTCTACGCATGAGTTTAGCTAGCCAACGTTGCCATGACATCTCCTACAAGCAAGATCAGGGATTTCTATTGGAGAAGCAGTTATCGTTATACTGTACTGTCTTTGATTTTACTGTACATCCTTCTCTACACAATAGATTACCCCCTCCCTTTCTCCTCCCTGCGCCTTTTGGTTCCACCTCTACGGCTGATGTCTGCATTTATGTGGCAGGTAGCGCAACAGAGGGCCATCAAGCACTATGGGAAGTTAGAGGAATTTGTGACAGTGGTTACACAAACTGTCCCAGAACTTATAACTGACAGGCAGAGGACATTGCTTCTTCTGGCATTAAGGGCAAGGGTAAGTAAATTCTGAAACTTACCCTGGGTGTAGAAATGTGTTTAATAATGTGTCAGGTGCATGAAGGGCTGTGTCTAGCCCAAGATGTACTCTTAAGGAGCCTACCGTTACTCCTTAAGGTCCAAGGACCTTATGCTATTTTCAGAGGTAGATTGGCTCTGGCAGGCACACCAGCCAAATACTCCTATATAAACGTGAAACGATTTCAATTGTTACGTGATACGGTTCTAGAAACAAAACACCCTCTACTTTCATATCACATCAAAAATAATTTCACAAATGCAAAAATGTTCACTTACTGTACACTGTTTTAACCGGCTTTATCACAGTTGCAGCAAACAGTATTTTTCTGCCGGCCTTCTTTGGTTACACACAGGTATGCTAGATTGATAATTAGCGCAATTGGTCCCTCTGTCTTCCGTAAACATGCACTGTAACGAGATATGGCCGCGTGGGAACCATAATTATCCCTATAAAGGTGTGTATCAATTACATTTTTTAAATTATTATTTCTCGCTAATATGAAAGGTCCTTATGTTTCCAAAACCGTACCGCAAGCGATGCGTGTTAATGTTCAGATTGAGCATAGGGGCTCTTAACAAAACTCTGTACAGAAGACGCCTTCATCCAATAACTCTTATGTGTAATGTAATAAAAGTTAAATTAATAAAGGTTAAATAAATAAAAAATAATGGAGCTGAGAGTCATGATCAAGGGCTAGGCCATGTAGACTTGACAGTTAATGCAGTTTTTGTATTCTGATCATGGAAATCCGAACACATCATGCGTCTACACCTACATTTAAATGTGTCCCGATTCCCTTTTCCTGCCTATATTCAAATGCCAGTATGCATTCTGCAAATGGTGGAATAAGCAAAATATGATAACACGACAACAACTTGATGGCAGTAGTTAACTACTTTAGCTTACTAGCCAGCTAACCTCTGTAGCTCGTGAGCAAGCAAAGTTAAAGGGATTGCAAATAACTCTAGCCAAAAAAAGTGCATTATTTTTCTAAATATTAGCTAGCAGGCTAGCAATTATGAGGCCAGCAAACACGTTCCCCACATCAGATCAGCTCTGCAAAAGATCTGTGAAAAGATCTGATGTGATTGATCAAAAGACCAATTTGTTGAAAAATATCAGAATTGGGCTGCCTGTGTAAAAACAGCCTTTACCTATATTTTCAATGCTTTTTTTAAACAGTAAAACACAAACAGAACAGCCAGAGGGCTTCCAAAAAGGAATAATAGAAGAAGAAAAAAATAATACAAATCCACATTATATCAATTCAAATACAGCCATGTAGCGAATACATTTTTTAGACATTTTGTTTTGTATACGTTTTAATGACTCTAAATAGTTTTCCAAATCAGATAAAAAAAATTAAGAAAAGGGGATTTTTCATAAATTATTTGTGTATGAAACATTTTCCTAATAAAATTGAGATTTATGACATACTCAAGTTCAATTGTGGAATCAGTGTAGTAAAATAATGTCAAACCTAGATATTTCAATTGTTGTATGCATTTTGTTGCCAAGATATAGTTTTACATCAGTCCAGAACACTTCACTATGTGAACAATGACAGAAAAAGTGTTCAATAGATTTAGTTTCTAGTTCACAAAAACTGCATTCACTGGTAACATCAGGTATATATTTAGAAATCAAGCTATTACACGGATAGAAACTATGGATAATCTTAAAGGAGATCTCCTTTACTTTATTGGTCACCATAAATTTGTGTGGAGTGAGCCAAGCACGGCGCCAGTTTACATCAAACGATAAAATATCGCAGAGGGAATACACTTCCTGTAGAGAATATCCCTTAATAAACAATTGTTGAATTTCTTATCTAGTAAACCTATGCCATTCACCTGGATATCGCTTACAATAGATATTCCAAATATGCATTATTCTGAAGTAAATATTTTATCCCACTAGGTATAGCTTTTATAACAGTGTCATATTCCTTGCTTGAAACCCCAAAGTTGTATCGTTCCATAAATTCTCTCAGTGTACATAGATTCCCACAAATACTAACTAATTGGCTGACAAAGACAATGTTTTTCGAGAACCAGTTACGTTAAAATAAATCTTGTTTCTATGTAATATCGACCCATTATTCCATATTAAACATTTATGAGGTGAAAAGTTTATACAGCAAAGCCCAGCACATTAAAGCCTGCTTGTGAAAAGCCGCCATATACAGACATTGTAGTAAAAACTAAGCCCTCCGAGCTTCAGAAAAACAAAATGAGGTATAATATTCCAGAAACGGAGGATTTTTTTATGTACCTATGTACCAGTTGACTTTTGATATCTGATTGAAGAGAGTGAAGTCTAAGACATTTAGACGGCCATCACAAACCCTGTTGGTGATAACATCTATTTTCATTTTATGTGGCTTGTTTTTCCATATGAAGTTGTACAAAAGCCTATCTAAGGTACAGCAAGTGGATTTGGGAATGTCAATAGATGAAAAAAGATAGCCCCTCAGCTTTGGATAAAAGCACGCTTCCTTGAAGACTTAAATCCCTCCCTAACCATGAGGATATTTTTTTTTTTTTACAGATTCAGTTACAGGGTTCAAATTAAGATCATTCACAGCCTTAACATTTTTGTTGATCTTTACACTGAGGTAGGTTACAGCATCTTTTTCAGAGATGTTACAATCTGCTAGATTGACAGCTCCTTTCAGAACAAACATCTCACATTTGGAAAGATTTAATACCAAACCTGAGATTTTGGAGAACTGCTTCACAATATCCAATGCTAATCTAGCTTGTGACACATTTTTCAAAAAAAGTGATGTGTCATCTGCCAGTTGGGATATCTTGATCTCTCTGGCCTGGAATGTAATGCCTTGAAATTGACTTTGATGAACTAATGAGCATAAGATGTGAGATACTAACAAAAATAAAAAAGGTGAGATTGGACAACCTTGTCGTATTCCTTTGTAAATGTTAAACCTTGAGGATATTCCATGACAGAGTTTGATACAGCTATTGCCACCATTATACAGAGTTATAATAGCATCAACAATAGAAAATAACCAAACATCAAATGCTTTCTGAAGATCCAAAAATAAGATAACAGGGAAGTCATCCAATAGATTACAATACTCAACCAAGTCTAACACCAGCCTCAGATTATTAGATATATGGCACCCTTTCATAAATCCTGATTGACATTCATCAATCAGATCATTCAAGTAAGACTTTAACCTTTTGCAAAGATTAAGGCTATAATTTTGTAGTCTTTATTTAGGAGTGTGATTGGATGCCAATTATCAATATTTAAGAGATCCTTGTGTGGTGTAGGTATAAGAGTAATAACCCCTTGCTTCAGAGAGCCAGAGAGTTCTCCCTTCTTTTTAGTCTCCTTAAAGGTTTCAAGTAAAAATTGTGCTGTTGAGAGGGATAAAAGTTAAGGTTACTCAGAGCAAGCTAAAATCTCTCTGCACTCGCCGCCATCGTCCTGGAACCTCTTATATTTTCAATGTGATCTTCGTGTTCTGATAGCAAAGTCACATGTACAGTTGAAGTCGGAAGTTTACATACACCTTAGCCAAAAACATTTAAACTCAGTTTTTCACAATTCCTGATATTTAATCCTAGTAAAAATTCCCTGTCTTAGGTCAGTTAGGATCACCACTTTATTTTAAGAATGTGAAATGTCAGAATAATAGTAGAGAGAATGATTTATTTCAGCTTTGATTTCTTTCATCACATTCCCAGTGGGTCAGATGTTTCCATACACTCAATTTGTATTTGGTAGAATTGCCTTTAAATTGTTTAACTTATGTCAAATGTTTCAGGTAACCTTCAACAAGCTTTCCACAATAAGTTGGGTGAATTTTGACCCATTCCTCCTGACAGAGCTGGTGTAACTGGGTCAGGTTTGTAGGCCTCCTTGCTCGCACACGCTTTTTAAGTTCTGCCCACAAATTTTCTATAGGATTGAGATCAGGGCTTTGTGTTGGCCACTCCAATAGCTTGACTTTGTTGTCCTTAAGCCATTTTGCCACAACTTTGGAAGTATGCTTGGGGTCATTGTCCATTTGGAAGACCCATTTGCGACCAAACTTTAACTTCCTGACTGATGTCTTGAGATGTTGCTTCAATATATTCACATAATTTTCCCACCTCATGATGCCATCTATTTTGTGAAGTGCACCAGCCCCTCCTGCAGCAAAGCACCCCCACAACATGATGCTGCCACCCCCGTGCTTCACGGTTGGGATGGTGTTCTTCGGCTTGCAAGCCTCCCTATTTTTCCTCCAAACATAATGATGGTCATTACGGCCAAACCGATCTATTTTTGTTTCATCAGACCAGAGAACATTTCTTCAAATAGTACAATCTTTCTCCCCATGCGCAGTTGCAAACCATAGTCTGTTTTTGTTATGGCGGTTTTGGAGCAATGGCTTTTTCCTTGCTGAGCGGCCTTTCAGGTTATGTCGATATAGGACTTGTTTTACTGTAGATATAGATACTTTTGTACCTGTTTCCTCCAGCACCTTCACAAGGTCCTTTGCTCTTCTGGGATTGATTTGCACTTTTCACACCAAAGTACGTTAATCTCTAGGAGACAAAACGCATCTCCTTCCTGAGCGGTGTGACGGCTGCGTGGTCCCATGGTGTTTATACTTGCGTACTATTGTTTGTACAGATGAACGTGGTACCTTCAGGCATTTGGAAATTGCTCCCAAGGATGAACCAGACTTGTGGAGGTCTACAATTCTTTTTTTGAGGTCTTGGCTGATTTCTTTTGATTTTCCCATGATGTCAAGCAACGGGGCACTGAGTTTGAAGGTAGGCCTTGAAGTATATCCACAGGTACACGTCCAATTGACTCAAATTATGTCAATTAGCCTATCAGAAGCTTCCAAAGCCATAACATCATTTTCTGGAATTTTCCAAGCTGTTTAAAGGCACAGTCAACTTAGTGTATGTAAACTTCTGACCCACTGGAATTGTGATACAATTGTTGGAAAAATTACTTTTGTCATGCACAAAGTAGATGTCCTAACCGACTTGCTAAAATTGTAGTTTGTTAACAAGAAATTTGTGGAGTGGTTGAAAAACGAGTTTTAATGACTCCAACCTAAGTGTATGTAAACTTCCGACTTCAATTGTAAGTGTCAAGTGTAGACACGGCCAAGGATACAGTTGATATTTTTCAGGTAACTCTTCAGCTGTTTCAAGGTGAGCATCCAGAGGACCTCAACAAAATTAAGATCCATCTTGACAGATTCTCATCCTGTGGTCTTTCACAGGTGAGTTGGTATGGTATGTTCTTGCACTTTTCTGTATATAGGGTAAAATATCACGTTTTCTGGTTGCCCTGCTTTTTGTATCATTGTGTTGGGTTTATGTTACAGAATAATGATGCACAGATGGATGCGTTGGAAGCAAACTTCCTCAAGCTCACCAAAAACCTTCTTGAAGACCCAGTCGAGAGGATCCAATTCTTCAAGGTATGGAACTGTTTATTCCCAGCTGGCTTAAATCTTAATTGTGAATAACAACATTTCGTCACTGAATAGCAGACATTATTAACCAGTTGAATTATCAAAAAAAGTTTATAGTTAATGTCTGACGAATGGTCAGTCTGCCCTTCTGCTATAGCAACTGTGCCAAGGGCAGCAACATCAATATTATCTATCCTTGGTTTGCGGACGTACTTGTCTGTCATACAAATTGTGGGACTCCTTTCACTTGCTCTCTCTATCTCCCTCTCAGGCAGATTTCCCTGTGGTGTATGGCTGTGATTTTGACAGAGCTTTGCAGGCACTTGTTTGTCAGTTCCTCTCCAGACTAGAAGATCTGCTACCAGTGCCAGACCTTAAGCAGGTAGAGAGAAAACCAAGGAGATGTAAATATCACTGATATTCAATGCAGTCTTTATGAGCTCCATTTTGGCTCTGTTTGTTGTTATATCATCATCTTTAACATGTTGCATTTAACACATTGAGAGCAATGTTTGAGATGTAAAAGGATTTATATGCTTTTGTTACACTACATTTTCGGTGTACTGTCTTCATAGACTGCATCCTGGCTCAGCGCTGTACCCTCTGCCTCGGATGAGTGTCTGCAGTCTCTTTCTCACACAGAGGACCTGCAATACCTGCTTCAGCACCACACATGCTGTGGAAAGTTAGACAAACGTGATAATCTAAGCTCCTTTATCACAAGAAACACATTGTGACATGTTAACTTTTCTGACATACTGACTTTTTACTTTACTGTCCTCTACCCTTGTGTCTGTCAGTATTTCCCTCCTCGGCAGAAGACTGCATCCTCGCTTCACTATCCCTCCCTACCACAGTGGGAGTGGCATATGCCTTTGACAGCAAATTAGATGTCTTGCCTAACTTGGAAGGCTCTACCCATGTAAGAAGACAGATGGAGACTTTGTCAGACAGCAGAGATTATCAACAGGCAGAATCAAGAGCATGTTTAGATGGAAACCAGAACAGTAAAGAAGACAGAGTGTCTACCATGGGTAGCGATGATGATGAATGCACAGAGAGAGGTGTGGAAGAGGAGAATGAAAACATAAGTGCTGTGGGAAGGGTTATTACCGAACCAAAGGACCAGAGGAGATGTGAAGGGGCTGTTGGGGACCTGTGTGCTGCTGGAGCACCAGACCTCACAGCCAACTCTCCAATGGTCACCTCCAGTGTGGCTGAAAAACCCTCAATATTTCCCACCCGAATTACACTCAAAAGTAAAGGGGACCACAGAGTCAATTCCTCCAAGATATCTAGAAAGAGCCCAGAAGGGAGGATGGCTGAGTCCAGTGTGAACTCTGATACATCTCTGTTTGAATCCTCACAGGAAACGTAAGAGCAAAGTGTGTTGGAATTGTGCTTGTGAATTAGGTTTTTATTTTATTTATTTTTATTTCACCTTTATTTAACCAGGTAGGCCAGTTGAGAACAAGTTCTCATTTACAACTGCGACCTGGCCAAGATAAAGCATAGCAGTGCAACAAAAACAACAACACAGAGTTACACATGAACAAACGTACAGTCAATAACACAAAAGAAAAGAAAAGAAAAATAGAAAGATCTACGTACAGTGTGTGCAAATGTAGAAGAGTAGGGAGGTAGGCAATAAATAGGCCATAGAGGCAAAAATAATTACAATTTAGCATTAATACTGGAGTGATAGATGTGCAGATGATGATGTGCAAGTAGAGATACTGGGGTGCCAAAGAGCAAGAGGGTAAGTAATAATATGGGGATGAGGTAGTCGGGTGTGCTATTTACAGATTGGCTGTGTACAGTGATCGGTAAGCTGCTCTGACAGCTGATGCTTAAAGTTTGAGAGGGAGTTATAAGACTCCAGCTTCAGAGATATTTGCAATTCGTTCCAGTCATTGGCAGCAGAGAACTGGAAGGAAAGGCGGCCAAAGGAAGTGTTGGCGTTGGGGATGACCAGTGCAATATACCTGCTGGAGCGCGTGCTATGGGTGGATGTTGCTATGGTGACCAGTGAGATGAGATAAGGCAGGGCTTTACCTAGCAAAGACTTATAGATGACCTGGAGCCAGTGGGTTTGGCGACGGATATGTAGTGAGGGCCAGCCAACGAGAGCATAGAGGTTGCAGTGGTGGGTAAGAAATGGGGCTTTGGTGATAATACGGATGGCACTATGATAGACTACATCCAGTTTGCTGAGTAGAGTTTTGGGGGCTATTTTGTAAATTACATTGCTGAAGTCAAGGATCGGTAGGATAGTCAGTTTTACGAGAGTATGTTTGGCGGCATGAGTGAAGGAGGCTTTGTTGCGAAATAGGAAGCCGATTCTAGATTTTATTTTTCGATTGGAGATGCTTAATGTGAGTCTGGAAGGAGAGTTTACAGTCTAACCAGACACATAGGTATTTGTAGTTGTCCACATAGATGCTGCAGGGGTTGCTGAGGTGTTGGCTGGGGTAGGGGTAGCCAGGTGGAAAGCATGGCCAGCCGTGGAAAGATGCTTATTGAAATTATTGGGTGTATTTAGAGGGCAAGTTGTTTAGGATGATATCTAAGAGGGTGCCCATGGTTACGGAGTTTGGGTTGTACCTGGTAGGTTCCTTGATAATTTGTGTGAGATTGAGGGCATCTAGCTTAGATTGTAGGACGGCCAGTGTGTTAAGCAAGTCCTAGTTTAGGTCACCTAACAGTACGAATTCTGAAGATAGATGGGGGCGATCAATTCACATATGGTGTCCAGGGCACAGTTGGGGGCTGAAGGGGGTCTATAACAAGCGGCAATGGTGAGAGACTTGTTTCTGAAAAGGTGGATTTTTAAAAGAAGAAGCTCGAATTGTTTGGGGACAGACCTGGATAGTATGACAGAACTCTGCAGGCTATCTCTGCAGTAGATTGCAACTCCACCCCCTTTGGCAGTTCTATCTTGTCGGAAAATGTTATAGTTAGGTTTGTTTGACATACACCACCAACACCATGCATTTTTACATTTTAATCCATTATATTAAACTACTGTTATCTACTACTATTGTGCATTAGTATTTAACTGAACATGCGCTGTGGATCCTCCCCTAACAGGACTGGTGCTGAAGAATCAAGAACATTTTCTCCAGACCATGACAACACAGAAGAGGAAAACAACGGTAAGATTTTTGAAACTTACTTATAAACGGGGCCCCAAGGATTCCATAGTTGTGCAAAGACAATGGCATTTATTTTCTTGCTTTATTCTCCACAGAACCTGCTTCGGGGGAGTCTTCTCGGCTTTCTAGCTGCGCTCAACCACCACCTAGTGACGCATCACCATCCTCGGAGACCCTTTCCAAAGCATTGTCCACTGCACGGCGTATTGCCAACAAGTGCTCCCAGTGTGGAAGGTGTTTTATCTATCCATCTCAACTGGTTCAGCATCAGCGAATTCACACTAGAGATCGACCTTACAAATGCACCCAGTGCGGAAAGACTTTCAGTAATTCAACTGGGCTTTCAAAACACCACCAAAAACACTGTCTAGATGCGACCTTCGATTGCCCCAAGTGTGGAGAGAGTTTCAGATCTCTCCGCGAGCGTTTCAAACACCTATCTACTCACAAGTCCCTCAAATGTCTGTTGTGTGGAAAGAGTTGCCAGACGACTTCTGATTTGCGAAAGCACCAGCAAACACATAGTGTGACGCCTTCGTTCAACTGCTCTCTCTGTGAAAAACGCTTCAAGTTCCTGTCGAGCCTAACCAGGCACAACAGGACCCATTCAGTGGAGGGGGGGTATGCTTGTTCCAAGTGTGGGAAAACATTTGGATCTTTAAGTGAACGGCTCCAACATAAGAGGACACACAGGGCACAGCTCAACTGTACGGAGTGTGGACGGAGTTGCAGTTCCCGCTCCGAACTAAAGAGTCACCAGCAAACTCACTCTCGTGAACCTCTCTTCAACTGTCGACACTGTGAAGACAAATTCTTTGGGTCAGTTGAGCTGAAGATCCACCAAAAAACTCATGCAGTGGACAAACCCCATCAGTGTGATGCGTGTGGAAAGTGCTTTGGCGCCTTAGCCACCCTTGTACTCCACCAACGAACACACACGGGGGAGAAACCCCACACATGTCCTCGTTGTAATAAGCAGTATATCTCCAAAAGTCAGCTGACGTCACACATGCGGACTCACACGGGCGAGCGTCCATACAGCTGCTCTTACTGTGGGAAGTGTTTCTCTCAGTTGGCTAATCTTACTGTGCACACAAGGATTCATACGGGGGAGAGACCTCACATCTGCTCTCAGTGCAAGAAAGGGTTTTGCTCAGTCGGTGACCTGCAGAAGCATGAGCGCTCTCACACCAAAGAGAAACCTTACAGGTGCACAGTTTGTGGAAAGGCCTTCACAGTGTCAAGTCATTTGACGGTTCACATACGCAGTCACACAGGAGAGCGCCCCTACACCTGCACTGAGTGTGGAAAGAGTTTTGCACAGAGCTCTGTCTTAACTAAACATCAATTCACCCATACAGGAGAGAGGCCATACCCATGCCATCACTGTGTAAAAAGTTACACCCGTCTCACACACTTGAAGAGACACCTACAAACACACACTTGAGGGAGTCCGGTGTGTTTTCCTGTTTTGGTTTCATTCTGAAAAGCGTTACCATGGATCTGCTGTTTCACTGTCTGTCAATGTGTTATGCTGAATAACGTCAATGTATAACTGAAAACCATGCTCACCATGCCTTTTTCTCAAACTGTAGTTTGTGTACATTACTGCCAACATGGATGGAAAATAAAAATTTCAAAATATAAAATAACCTCTTTCAAGTTTGTGTCATAAATGAGGCATTTTATGATACTTTCTAGCTTGGCCCTGCTTCTCTTTGGACGTTTGGGCCTGCTTCTCTCTGGAAGTTTGGGGTTTGAGTCAGAGTTTATTTTGAATGTAACAAATGTCAGCATAAAAACCAATACAAAAACTGAGAAGACAATATTTGAACTTTGAAATACAACTGTATTTTTGTTCTTCAATGCAAATGAAAGCTGTTACAGTAGGCTTAATTTATTATATTCTACCTTACTTATTCTATATATAATAAGCATTTGGCTTAATTAAAAATAATACACAGAAACAGGTGTGTACGTAAATGTAAATATTGTTTTTTATTAAACTTTTATATATTACCGTTTATAGATTATAATTTGAACACTTAAACTGCTACAAATGTCATCTACATTTCCACATGGAGGTAGTAGGTATTTTAGCAATTACGAGTGTTTTGTAATGTTATACGTAAACTTGTATGCAGGTGTGTGAGGTGTAATTATGGCTTATGGTCATGTGTATGCAGGGCCACATTCAGTTGCCAAACTTTGCAGTGTGCGGGTTTCTTCTTTTTTCTCATCTTATTCAACTGTTACCATGCACCTGCAAAAAAGTTAGCTCAGATGTGCGAGTGCCTTTTGAATATTAAAACGTTGCATATAGAAATAGAGCCGACATGATTCCTTGTCAGAGCGGCATGTTTGTTTTACATTACATATATCTGAACGTTCCAAAACTAACTTGTGACCTACTGAACGTGCCCCTAGTATGTGAGGTAGCTGTGTCATGGTGACTGGCCTATGCCCATATATGGAGTTCCTGCTGCAAAGGCTGAGATGACACAGACAGCCCAATTCAGATACGTTTTCCACTAACTGGTATTTTGACCAATCCGATCAGCTCTGAAAAAGATCTGATGTGATTGGTCAAAAGACCAGTTAGTGGAAAATATCTGAATTGGCTACCTGTGTAAATGCAGCCAAATATTCATTTCAAATCAAATCAAATCAAATACAACATGGTAGACCTTACAGGGAAATGCTTACTTATGAGCCCCTAACCAACAATGCAGTAAAAATAAATAAGTACGGATAAGAATAAGAAATAAAATGAACAAGTAATTAAAGAGCAGTAGTAAAATAACAATAGCGAGACTATATACAGGGGGGTACCGGTACAGAGTCAATGTGCGGGGGCACCAGTTAATTGAGGTAATATGTGGGTAGCGTTATTAAAGTGACTATGCATAGATGATAACAGAGAGTAGCTGCGGTGTAAAAGAGGGGGAAGGGGGGGGCAATGCAAATAGTCTGGGTAGCCATTTAATTAGGTGTTCAGGAGTCTTATGGCTTGGGGGTAGAATCTGTTTAGAAGCCTCTTGGACCTAGACTTTGCGCTCCGGTACAGCTTGCTGTGCGGTAGCAGAGAGAACAGTCTATGACTAGGGTGGCTGGAGTCTTTGACAATTTTTAGGGCCTTCCTCTGACACCGCCTGGTATAGAGGTCCTGGATCGCAGGGAGCTTGGCCCCAGTGATGTACTGGGCCGTTGGCACTACCCTCTGTAGTGCTCCAGTTTCAACTGTTCTGCCTGCGGCTATGGAACCCTGACCTGTTCACCGGACGTGCTTGTTGCACCCTCGACAACTACTATGATTATTATTATTTGACCATGCTGGTCATTTATGAACATTTTAACATCTTGACCATGTTCTGTTATAATATCCACCCGGCACAGCCAGAAGAGGACTGGCCACCCCTCATAGCCTGGTTCCTCTCTAGGTTTCTTCCTAGGTTTTTGGCCTTTCTAGGGAGTTTTTCCTAGGGAGTTTTTCCTAGCCACCGTGCTTCTTTCACATGCATTGCTTGCTGTTTGGGGTTTTAGGCTGGGTTTCTGTACAGCACTTTAAGATATCAGCTGATGTACGAAGGGCTATATAAATACATTTGATTTCATTTGATTTCATTTGTAGTGCCTTGCGGTCGGAGGCCAAGCTGTTGCCATACCAGGCAGTGATGCAACCAGTCAGGATGCTCTCGATGGCGCAGCTGTAGAACCTTTTGAGGATCTGAGGACCCATGCCAAATCTTTTCAGTCTCCTGAGGGTGAATAGGTTTTGTCGTGCCCTCTTCACGACTGTCTTGGTGTGCTTGGACCATGTTAGTTTGTTGGTGATGTGGACACCAAGGAACTTGAAACTCAACCTGCTCCACTGCAGCCCCGTCGATGAGAATAGGAGCGTGCTCTGTCCTCTTTTTCCTGTAGTCCACAATCATCTCCTTTGTCTTGATCACGTTGAGGGAGAGGTTGTTGTCCTGGCACCACACGGCTAGGTCTCTGACCTCCCTATAGGCTGTCTCGTCGTTGTCGGTGATCAGGCCTACCACTGTTGTGTCATTGGCAAACTTAATGGTGTTTGAGTCGTGCCTGGCCGTGCAGTCATGATTGAACAGGGAGTACAGGAGGGGACTGAGCACACACCCCTGAGGGGCCCCTGTGCTGAGGATCAGCGTGGTGGATGTGTTGTTACCTACCCTTACCACTTGGGGTGGCCCGTCAGGAAGTTCAGGATCCAGTTGCAGTGGGAGGTGTTTAGTCCCAGGGCCCTGAGCTTATTGATGAGCTTTGAGGGCACTATGGTGTTGAACGCTGAGCTGTAGTCAATGAATAGCATTCTCACATTTTGTCCAGGTGGGAAAGGGCAGTGTGGAGTGCAATAGAGATTGCATCAGCTGTGGATCTGTTGGGGCGGTATGCAAATTAGAGTGGGTCTAGGGTTTCTGGGATAATGGTGTTGATGTGAGCCATGACCACCAGTCCGTGGTGAGTAATTGCAGTCCTGATGTCCAGAATTTTTTTTTCAGTCATAAGACGGTAGCGGCAACATTATGTACACAATAAGTTAAAAAAATTGTTACAAAAAACTTAAATAAACGAACAAAAAAACACAATCGGTTGGGGACATGTAAAATCTCTATGCCTTATTATTAAAATGCCTGCCAAACGGCCACATTCCCCATTGACTGTGGATTGAAAATGTCGGATTGCTTGGGAATGTCCTCCCAAGCCCACTTTATCATGTTTGATTGAGTTGTCTAGAAAATATAGTTTTTGTAGGCTCTGATGATATCTGATTGGATTTTAGTTATTTTGTGTGTGGGTCATTACCAGTATGTCAGCCCTGGGCCCAGTTTAAAAAAAATCTATTTGGATTTCACAAAAATATGAATAGAACAGGGGTCCCCATTCAAGTCAATGATTAGTCCATTCTATTCATGATATTTCTATGCATTTCAACCTATCCGATAGAATAGATAACGTTTGAAAAACTGGGTTCTGTTGATTCAGAACTGTAACTGTTAGTGAAAACAGATTTGATATAATACACAACCAACTCTTACACTGCAACTGCAAAGGTATTCAAGTCTGCAAGTTTTTATTTTTATCATATGACCAGGTAAGCTTTCTGAAGGTTAGAAAATGTCCCCACCACTTTGTGTATATTGTTTCATTTGCAGAAATCACTTCAATGAGACCATTTGCAAGATTGACACACAGCAAAGATCAGGAATGACAAATGTTCTGTAGCAGAGTAGCGATGTATCTCATACCTTTACCTTTCTAGGTATTCAATACAATCACCAGCATTACTTTAGCATCGTGAAGAAGAATTGTATTTATTTTCTCCACACAGAAGATATCACCCCTCTAGGAAACTGGTCCTGAGGTCCATAGTGTCAGGTCTGGATGAGACACTACCCCCCAGCTGGAGGACTCAGTCCCAACTTGAAGCTCGTCTGCATGTGATGTAGTGGTAAAACAAATAGATGGGTAAACTCTGATCGCCGGTCGCGGTGAAAAAAGTAACACCCTATACTTTCAATGAATTTTTCCTCAAAGGTGGGTAAACTGTAAAAAAAACCCACTTCCGCTGTAGTAAACTTGGAAGAACCCTGTGAAACCTGTATGTCTGCATTTACACAGGCAGACAAATTAATGTTTTTCACTAATGAGTCTTTTGACCAATCAGATCAGCTCTGAAAAAGATTGGCGATTGGGAAAAAGATCAGAATTGGGCTGCCTGTGTCAACACAGCCTATGTGAACTGTGCTGATTGAATCATGTTTCTGGATGGGGTGATAAAGATATGTTTCCGCTCATATGTTTTACCCACTGCAAAGTGAGAACATGTTACTGAAGGAAGCAAAGGAAGATACAGAGAACTTCCTAAAACCAACATAGTGTCTTAATAGGGCATTGGGCCTGCCAGCACAGCTTCAATGCCCCTTGGCATAGATTCTACAAGTGTCTGGAACTCTATTGGAAGAATGTGACACCATTCCTGCTCAAGAAATTCCACAATTTGGGTTTTTGTTGATGGAAAACCCTGTCTCAGTGTTCAATTGGGTTGAGATCCGGTGAGACAGAACCTTTAAACCCCCTATGCTTCTTTGAGACCCCTGTTTCAAAGTCACAGATCTCTTCTAGCCATTGTAGCCAAAATAATGGGCAACTGGGTATTTTTATACATGACCCTAAGCATGATGGGATGTGAATTGCTTAATTAACTCAGGAACCACACCTGTGTAGAAGCAACAGCTTTCAATATACTTTGTATCCCTCATTTACTCAAGTGTTTCCTGTATGTTGGCAGTTAGCCATCATTCTGAGCTTTGGCTTGTTTGATTGCACGAGGCCCAGTCGGGGGCCCTCTGGTCCACCCAGGACATCTAGGGCAGTCCCGTCCCAGTTCTGAACAGTCACCTGTACGATAACCCTGTAAGCCAGTGCCAGATGGGAACACACCAGCATGTAATGATTATGAAAATGCTTGACTCAATCATTCATCTACTTTGTTTTGGAATGGCACAATGTTTACACAAAGGCAAAACGGTTGGTGTTTTTAGATGGATATGTTTATTGATATATTAATGCATAACTCAATTACAGAAGAGTAGATTCTGCCGATTATACTGCATTCAACAGAACACTAAATCACTATATCACCATGGAAATAAATCCAGGTGCTGAACATTTAAACAGTTTCACCAAAACTCCATATAACATTACGTAAACAAACAGATGGAACAGCCTCAACCAGTGGAGTGGCTTATGTACATATTTTCATCCTCAACTATTATGCAGAGTGATTTTTAAAAAGGGAAAGTTCACTATTTAACAATTTATTGTTAGATGGTTCATCACCTTGAAAGTAGTCTATGGGCCAGGAAAACCTGTAATCTATAGTTCAGTTTTCTTTAAGCAGCCACTACAAACTTAAGCTAATTTTAAACACCTCTAACTATAAATCAAAGAGAGTGATAGGGTCAATTAGGCAATTGTTCTAAATGTAATAGCCCAATCAACTAAAATAAATCCAATATTTGGTTTTACATTAGCATAAGGTAATTTAGCAACATTTCTATTTTTTTTACATTTCATGGATGCCCCATATCACTTCCATTGAATATCAGCTAGTGGAGGCTCACGTTAGCTTGTTAATTTGTAGTGTCTGTTTAAAGAAAACTGAAACACAGATTACAGTGTCTCCTGGCCCATAGACTACTTAAAGGATGAGGAATCGTCAAGCTGTAAATTACTGAACTTCTCCTTGAACTGGGAAAAAGGCTTTAAAGTGTTGAGGATATGATACATTAGTTTGGTACTGGGTGTACTTCCTGCATCTCCACTAATGCCACTATTACAAAAGCTCTACCAAAAAAAGCATATTGTAAATACACTACAACTTTCAATGATTTTTCTTCATGTGATAGTTCAGGTGTGAACTGCGTTTGTAAGTATTCGGGCAACGAAGACATGAATATGGCCTCTCCCCTGAATGAACTAGCAAATGTTTTTTTAAGCAAGTTCTCCGGATAAAACCCCTTCCACATTCATTGCAAGTGTAGGGACGCTCTCCCCTATGCCCACGCATGTGGACAACTAAATGGCTCGACTTAAAAAAACGTTTGTCACACTCTTTGCATTGGTAAGGTCTCTCCCCAGTGTGAAAGCGCTGGTGTACCTGCAGATCCCCTCCTGATGGAAACGCCTTCCCACACACAGAGCACATGTACGGTCTCTCCCCTGTGTGGAGCCTTATGTGCACAGTGAGATTACCTTTCTGAGTGAAACATTTACCACAGTAGGAGCAGGAAAAGGGACGATAATTCATATGAGTGCGCATGTGATCCTTGAGGCGACGGTTTGTTACGAAGGACTTTCCACATTGGTGGCAATGGTGTGTTCTCGGAAGTTGCAATCCTTTCTTCTTTGGAAGGTGCGACGATGGCCTCAGATCCGACCTCTTGTGGGCTTCCACGTGGTGCACGAGGCTGGGCAAGTTGCTGAAGGTAATTCCACATTTGTGACAGTCGAGCGTTTGGACGACACTGTGACTTTTTTCGTGGGTGTCCAGTTGACTCGATTCGGGAAAGCTCCTTGCACAGTGACGGCACTGGAATGGATATTGCGGTGATGTCTTAAAACTCTTCCCGCTCTGTGGACAGATGTACATGGCTTCGTTGTGTGGACACTGGTGTCTCAATTTCTCACGCAGAGAACCAAACTCTCTCCAGCACTTCAGGCAGCTAAAGGCAGTGCCCACACATTGCATCCTCTTATGGTTTGACAGACTTGTAAAGAATTTGAATCTATTCCCGCAGTTGGAGCACTTGTATGGATTATCCCCACAGTGAATTTGCTGGTGTTGGACAAGTTGAGACTGATAATTAAAGCACTTCCCACATTGGGGACACTGGTGGAAAATGTTCATGTGTGATGAACTGGAAGTAGATGGGGCACACTCATTTGAAGCTGAAGAAAGGGGAGTCAACACCTGAAACGATACCCCTGCAACTGGGTCTGTGGAAAAATGAATAAAAACATTGAC
The DNA here is from genome assembly GCF_965601325.2 of Salmo salar. Classification (NCBI taxonomy): domain Eukaryota; kingdom Metazoa; phylum Chordata; class Actinopteri; order Salmoniformes; family Salmonidae; genus Salmo; species Salmo salar. The sequence continues at coordinate 53,942,897 of NC_138297.1, forward strand.
GTTTCCCCTTCCATTGCCCCACAATGGTCAGCTGCGGCTTTCCAAAGGGTAAATGTACTTGACTAAAAGTTAGTGAGGTCTCACCTGTATCACCACCTTGCATGACACTGGTAGGAGAAAGACCAGAACCAGCCCTGTGAAAAGCACAAAACAGAAATGCAAATTGATGACCATTACTAAGACAAGTGGTAAAGTTGTTTGATGCACTGTTTCAACCAACAAAAAGGTATTCATTAATTATCACATACAGTGTCTTAAAGTATTCACACCACTTGACTTATTCCACATTTTGTTGTTACAGCCTGAATTCAAAATGGATTAAATAAAACATATTCTCACCCATCTACACACAATACTCCATAATGACAAAGTGAAAACATGTTTTTAGAAATGTTTGCAAATGTATTAAATTATATACAAAAATAATTCATTTACATATGTACTCACACCCCTGAGTCAATACCTTGTAGAAGCACCTTTAGCAGTGATTACAGCTGTAAGTCAAAACTGTAACTCGGCCACTCCGGAACATTCACGGTCTTCTTGGTAAGCAACTTCAGTGTGGATTTAGTCTTGTGTTTTAGGTTATTGTCCTGCATCTCCAAGTGTCTGGTGGATAGCAGACTAAGGGAGGGGCCCTCTAGTAGGGCCTCTCCAGCCCCCCCTGGCAAGACGTCTTACAAGGACAAATCGAGCTGTCTCGGGCAGGCTGATGTGGGGAGGGGGCCTCATATATAAAGGTGAAATAAAATAAAAATGTTGCCTGTGCTTAGCTCCATTTCATTTACTTTTTATCCTGAAAAACTCCCCAGTCCCCAATGATTACAAGCATACCTACAACATGACGCAGCTACCAGTATGCTTGAAAATATGGAGAGTGGTACTGAGTAAGTATTATTTTAGTGCCTTGTATTTACATTTTTATTTAACCTTTATTTAACTAGGCAAGTCAGTAAAGAACAAATTCTCATTTACAATGACGGCCTACTTGTAAAGCACCCCTGGCCAAACACTTCCCTAACCCGGATGACGCTGGGCCAATTGTGCGCCGCCCTATGGGACTACCCTGATCACGGCCGATTGTGATACAGCCCGGGATCGAACCCGGGTCTCTAGTGACGCCTCTAGCACTGCGATGCATTGCCTTAGACTGCTGCGCCATTCGGTAGGCCAAGCATAATGCATGTTTTAGAATATTTGTTATTCTGTACAGGCTTCCTTCTTTTCACTCTGTCAATCAGGTTAGTATTGTAGAGTAACTACAATGTTGTTGTCCATCCCGTTTTATCCTATCACAGCTATTAAACTAAACTGTTTTATATTCCCCATATATTCACTATTGGCGGTTTTCTTCCTCTCCAGCAACTGAGTGGACGCCAGTATCTTTGTAGTGACTGGGTGTATTGATACACGATCCAAAGTATAATTAGTAACTTCACCATGCTCAAAGGGCTATTCAATGTCTGCTTTTTTAATTTATTTGGACCCATCTACCAATAGTTGCCTTTCTTTGTGAAGCATTGGAAAACCTCCTTGGTCTTAGTGGTTGAATCTGTGTTTGAAATTAACTGAGGGACCTAACAAATAATTGTATGTGTGGGGTAAAGAGATGAGGTAGTCATTGAAAAATAATGTTCAACACTTATTGCACACAGAGTGAGTCCATGCAACTTCTTATGTGACTTGTTAAGCAAATATTTACTCCTGAACTTATTTAGGCTTGCCCTAAAAAAGGGGTTAAATACTTATTGACTCAAGACATTTCAGCTTTTCATTTGTAAAAATGTCTAAAAACATAATTTAACGTTGACATTGTGGGGTATTGTGACAAAACATCTCAATTTAATCAATTTTAAATTCAGGCTGTAACAACAACATTTGTAAAAAGTCAAGGTGTGTAAATACTTTCTGAAGGCACTGTACCTTTTCTGTGCTGACTCGTCCTCTACATCAATGTCATCTTCATTCGCTTCATCACAGGTTTCATCGCAGCCTATAATATCTCTTGTGCTCCCCATTGCCACTAAATGTGCTGTCCTCATCCCCACACCAGTGTCCAGATTGGTACGGTTTAACTGGTCAGGGAAGGCATCAGATTCAATATCTGATTCCTGAGGAATGTCAGAGGAGGAGACTGCACAGACAAAAACAAATACGTTAAATATAAATTGAATATCTGCCAGGCTGTTCTGAATACTTCTCATATCCCTAATTTACATTTTAATCTGTCAAATTGTTTATTATTTGTCTAATCCATCCAAGTTTAAATCCATTTAAAATGAACAAGAAAGGTAAGGAACATGGTGAGAGGAAGTTCCTGCACATAAATCAGAATTTTTTTATGGAATGGTCTGCCAATCCATGTGAGAGATGCAGACTCGGTCTCAACCTTTAAGTCTGTATTGAAGACTCATCTCTTCAGTAGGTCCTATGATTAAGTGTAGTCTGGCCCAGTAGTGCGAAGGTGAACGGAAAGGAACTGGAGCAACGAACCGCCCTTGCTGTCTCTGCCTGGCCGGTTCCCCTCTCTCCACTGGGATTCTCTGCCTCTAACCCTATTACAGGGGCTGTGTCACTGGCTTACTGGTCGTCTTCCATGTCGTCCCTAGGAGGGGTGTGTCACTTGAGTGGGTTGAGTTACTGACATGATCTTCCTGTCCGGGTTAGCGCCCCCCTTGGGTTTGTGCCGTGGCGGAGATCTTTGTGGGCTATATTCGGCCTTGTCTCAGGATGGTAAGTTGGTGGTTGAAGATATCCCTCTAGTGGTGTGGGGGCTGTGCTTTGGCAAAGTGGGTGGGGTTATATCCTGCCTGGGCATAGGACCATGCCTCAGGACTACCTGGCCTGATTACTCCTTGCTGTCCCCAGTCCACCTGGTCGTGCTGCTGCTTCAGTTTCAAGGGAGTTTTTCATAGCCACCGTGCTTCTATACCTGCATTGCTTGCTGTTTGGGGTTTTAGGCTGGGTTTCTGTACAGCACTTTGTGACATCAGCTGATGTAAGAAGGGCTTTATAAATACATTTGATTGATTGCAGTTGTTACATCAATAAACCTTATCTAACCATGTGGCGCTAAAATGATTGGTATAAAAAAATGAGTAATTTTCTATGAACTTACTGTTTGTGTACAATGTTCTGCATTGTTTGTAATTCTGGAGCAGAAACTGGAGATCTTCTGAGTGAGAGAAAGACTGCAGGCATTCATCCAGGCCAGAGGAGCCAGCACTCAGCAACAATGCAGTCTAGGGAAAAGAGGGACACAAATAAAATGCCAAAATAGATTCCAGGCCAACTACAGTTCTTAATTTGAATGCCGTTTTCTCAAGACTGTCTTACGAAAGTGATTTCTGCACCTGCTTAAAGTCTGGTAGTGTAAGCAGCTCTTCCAGCCGAGTGAGGAAGTCACAGACCAGTTCCTGAAGCGCTTTGTCAAAATCAGGTCTGAATTCCTCAAGGAACACTACCTGAAAAGATGGAGAGTCAGCGAGATAATGCAAAAGGAAAAAGGTTAGCCTACTTAATGATTGGTTGGGAGACCCTGCATGATCCTACTTTGGGTGCCAAGTCTTTTCTTCTCTCTTGTCAGGGTCTACTAGTTATGACTTATCATACAACAAAATGCAATTTTTCAAGGACATTATTACTAGGTTCTCCCTGGCTGTACCATCGATCCAGTCAAGCCATATGGCAGAGACTGCCTTTCCAAACTGCCTCAACTATCTGAAGCTGACTAGACACCATTCACTTTCCATTTGGATTATTTGCTGTGTCGGTTTGTTTTGCTTTTGAAGCATTTTGAGATTCTATTTTTTAATGAGAAGTGCTATATAAGCTAAATAAATTATTATTAGGTCAGGCTAAAGAAAATGTTAAACTAAAACAGATTCAAGACAAGCTTGACATGAACAGCTACTTACTTGAACGAAGTGTTCACGCTCAACTGGGTCTGTAATCAAGCTTTGGGTGAGCTTGGCAAAGTTAGCTTCAGGTGATTCCATGCCTGCATCATAGGACTGTAAAACAATGTGGAAAACACACCGAAACCGGATGGTCATTTTTAGACTTGGTGTTAAAGGGGGTGACAAATGGCACACAACTGTCCATACCAACAAACTTAAGCCCTTGATTTTAATGTGGCTGAAATATCAGGGTGTTAATTCTCTTTTAAGTGTCCAGCAGGGGAAAAAAAGTTAACATCTTGGCATTGTACTATGACATTTGATTTACCAACCTGAACCTGTGCAAGTTGAGAAGACTTTATAGAATAAAGGAGGGTTTGGAGGCTGACAGGGTGTTCAGCAGAAAATCGTCCCAAAGTTACCTGCAAGAAAAGTGGTGATGGAGTCTGATACTTTGCATAAAACTATTCTCTGCACTTCACCAATTGAAGTGATCCTGTATGAAAGATTAGACAGCATTTCTTACTCTTGCTCTCAGCCCCAAAATAAGGAGGGTCCTCTGTCTGTCAGTCATAAGTTCGGGGACAGTTTGTGTTACCACGGTCACAAACTCCTCTAATTTTCCATAGTGCTTAATGGCCCTCTGTTGTGATACCTGCCACATAAATGCAGACATCAATCGTAGAGGTGGGACCAAAAGGCGCAGGGAGGAGAGAGGGATGGGGGAATCTATAATGTGAAAAGCACAGTGTGTTACTGTTAGATGGCTAGTTAAATCAATTACGTTTAGCTATGCATATCTTAGCTACCGTTATGTCATAATAACATTGTCATAACAAATTTCATAACAATCCCAGCAGACAATAGCTTGCGCTGAATGTGCATGTGGACACTCAATAACATAATAATAGCTAGCTAGCTAGTCAATAACATATTATAAACTGGGTGGATGGAACCCTGAATGCTGATTGGCTGACAGCCGTGGTATATCAGACCGTATACCACAGGTATGATAAAGTATGTATTTTTACTGCTCTAATTACCTTGGAAACCAGTTTATAATAGCAATAAGGCACCTCAGGGGTTTGTGGTATATTGCCAATATACAACGGCTAATGGCTGTATCCAGGCACTCCGCGTTGCGTCGTGATGAAAACCAGCCCTTAGCCGTGGTATATTGGCCATATACCACAACCCCTCAATCGTATTGCTTAAAAATATCGAAAGGCACAGCTAGCTAACGTTAGATATACAAGAGTTTTTTCTAGAAACTGCACAATAGCTAGCTAGATATCGAGCTACTTCCTTGACGTCAGGGTCGTTTTTCACTAGACACTAAGTGCTAGAAAACTGGCCGAAACGTGGAGCGACGATCCGAATTTGTCCAATTAGAAACGCTCGTGTACATGTTCCGTTGCAAAACGTTTAGCTACGGTTGTTCTTATACGACCCTGGTCATAGCTAGCTAGCGACCTGGTTATTACGCCCACCTAGGTTAGAAAGCTAGCTAGCAAACACACAATATTGTTTTCTATCTTGCAAGTTACCACCAATACATACCCATTATGGCCCATGTGCCAATCAATATCTTAGCTACCTTAGCTAGTGAGCGCCGCATGAGACAGTAGAAAGTAAATCTAGCTAGCTAATGTTACCACCATAAAAGAGGATGTGAAACCTTTGCCACCAAGTACTATTTTAACGTCAGTGTCCAAAAAGTCTTCAAAATAAAAGTCATCAATTATGCTAAATGTGTAATATTTAACTATCAAGCTATTCAATATATGTATTTATGAACTTGATTATTGCCAATACAATCTGCATTTTAGTTATTACTAACTGTATTTACATGTAACCATTAACTTCATCATTAGTATAATAAGAGGTCTAAGACATCTGTAACAAGGGCATTGTAGACTAACATGAGACATCTACATCATCATACCATTATAGACCATATCTGTCTAAAATAGTATGCCTACTAATCACTTCCTCATGCTGTGATTGTGAATTGAATAGTCATAATCAATGGCAGCCTAAGATGTGTCCCTATCAAGGAAAACTATGTAAGGGTAGGGCTTACATCCGTTATATACTTACATTTTTTATTATGAGAGCCACTTGACCTACTGAAGCTTCATGGGGGTGGAGTCATAATTCTCTGTGACATGTCAGACCACGGGACCATAGGGAATTTGGTCATTTCTGATAGTTGAAAAGGTACCCAGAAATGTGTTTACCTGTGTTGTTCATGATGCCTCTCCATTGATAATCACTTCATGCCAAAATAGAGCATGGCAGTCACACACACTAAACCCTGTTCATACAATTCACTGTACACTATTCAGGAAATGCTGATTGCACCCACAATGCTATGAAACTGTATGGAAAAGGGTGAATGTTTTCAGAAACCATGTGTTGTGAGTAGGGTTGCACATTTTGGGGAATATACAGAGGTGGAAACTTTCTGTGGGAATTAACGGAAATATATGCAAAGTAATATTAATACCACTTAAATGTAGATGTTTTTTGCATTGGATATATTTACCATATATGGAGACAGAAACATAAACCTTTTACCTTATCATAAGTAGACATAATTGCAAATGATTCAATCCTTCCAATAGAAATAAAAACAATGTAGTTACAAATCGAACTTTAAATGAGTTGACTCTTCACATGGGATGATTTCACTGAACAACAACAAAAAGGGAATATTGAATGATCCCCAATGATCCATCGCATCTCCCAAAAACGTTTTTAACATACATCTGTAAAATTATAGTCTAGAAACTAAAGCTTTGGTTGTCTTCCTCTCAGGTTTCCTCCTCAATCAGACTCTGAGGCCTTATCTTCACTGTCACTTTCCAACTTTGTTGAGGATGGCTCGTTGTCAGGCTAAAAAAGCCTAAAATTTGCCCAGATGGCCACCAGTTTTTCAACCCTTGTATTGGTCAGCCTGTTGCGTGCTTTGGTGTGTGTTCCCAAACAAGGACCAGTTGCGCTCCGAGGCGGCTGATATTGGTGGGATTTGGAGGATGATGGAGGCAACAGGGGAAAGAGCCTCAGATACACAAAGTCCCTTCCACCAGGTGGCTGATGAGATATCTTGGCACGACTGCCATATTGCATGTCCATCCCAAAGTCCTTGCCTGGAAGTTTACTTTGCCAGACTGCCAAGAACCTTGCCCTCATCCAGGCCAAGGTGGAAAGACATGGTAGTGATGACACCATAGGCCTTGTTGATCTCTGCACCAGACAGGATGCTCTTGCTAACATACTTCGGGTCCAACATGTAAGCTGCGGCGTGTATGGGCTTCAGGCAGAAGTCTTCACGCTTTTTGATGTATTTCAGACCTGCAGTTCTCTCTGCTTGGAGCAACAGTGAAGTGGACAGGGCAGTACGGATTTCTTCTCTTACATCTGCAAGCAGTCTGAACATCAGACAGGATGGCATTGTCTCCCTTAATCCGTGCCATGGCTACTGTTATAGGTTTCAGGAGTTTCAGGCTGCTTACCACTCTCTCCCAAAATACATCATCCAGGAGGATCCTCTTGATGGGGCTGTCCATATCAGCAGACTGTGATATGGCCATTTCTTGGAGACTCCTTCCCCTCCGGGAGACTGTCAAACATGACAACACCACCCCAACGGGTGTTGCTGGGCAGCTTCAATGTGGTGCTCTTATTCTTCTCATTTTGCTTGGTGAGGTAGATTGCTGTTATACCTTGATGACCCTTCACATACCTAACCATTTCCTTGGCTCTCTTGTAGAGTCTATCCATTGTTTTCAGTGCCATGATATCCTTGAGGAGCAGATTCAATGCATGAGCAGCACAGCCAATGGGTGTGATGCGAGGGTAGGACTCCTCCACTTTAGACCAAACAGCCTTCATGTTCACAGCATTGTCTGTCACCAGTGCAAATACCTTCTGTGGTCCAAGGTCACTGATGACTGCCTTCAGCTCATCTGAAATGTAGAGACCGGTGTGTGTTGTCTCTAGTGTCTGTGCTCTTGTAGAACACTGGTTGAGGGGTGGAGATTATGTAGTTAATTATTCCTTGCCCACGAACATTCGATCACCCATCAGAGATGATTTCAATACAGTCTGCTTTCTCTATGATTTGCTTGACCTTCACTTGAACTCTGCATTCAGCAAATGAGTAGATAAAGTATGTCTGGTTAGACGGGTGTTTGCTGGGCAAAGAATATTCAGAAATCTCTTCCAATACACATTGCCTGTGAGCATCAGAGGTGAACCAGTTGCATACACAGCTCGAGCAAGACATTCATCAGCATTTCTCTGACTATGTTCCTCCATTGAGTCAAAAAAACTTCTGATTCCAGGAGGACCATGAGCTGTTGCTGTTGATAAGGTGTCTGATTCATCATTTTCACCTCAAATAGAAGTAGAGGGACTTTTGTCAGAGGTTGCTTGTTGTGAGTGCTGAGGGAACTATATGCACTTGGCCAGATTATTCTGCATCTTTGTTGCATTCTTCACATATGATTTGGCACAGTATTTGCAAATGTACACAGCTTTTCCTTCTGCATTAGCTGCAGTGAAATGTCTCCAGACATCAGACAGTGACATTTTCCTGTAAAGATTAGAAAAAAAAGAGTAAAAAAAACACAAATACAATTCCATGTACAGGTATAGTTAAGCAGTTAGATTAAACAACTCCTTTGTAAGATAAATGTTTTAAAATGAAACCTGTATGGAAACAGGTGAATTAACACTCAGTTAGCAGGCTCAAATAAGCTAACACCCACATGGTAGCAAAAACTAACTAGCATAAATTGTTAACAAGTTAGAAATGATTTAAACACACTTTTCTGTAGGCTATTCTTTACTAGTTAACAAAAAATAATGTATGTCATATAAAATACACTGCTCAAAAAAATAAAGGGAACACTTAAACAACACAATGTAACTCCAAGTCAATCACACTTCTGTGAAATCAAACTGTCCACTTAGGAAGCAACACTGATTGACAATACATTTCACATGCTGTTGTGCAAATGGAATAGACAACAGGTGGAAAATATAGGCAATTAGCAAGACACCCCCAATAAAGGAGTGGTTCTGCAGGTGGGGACCACAGACCACTTCTCAGTTCCTATGCTTCCTGGCTGATGTTTGGTCACTTTTGAATGCTGGCGGTGCTTTCACTCTAGTGGTAGCATGAGACGGAGTCTACAACCCACACAAGTGGCTCAGGTAGTGCAGCTCATCCAGGATGGCACATCAATGCGAGCTGTGGCAAGAAGGTTTGCTGTGTCTGTCAGCGTAGTGTCCAGAGCATGGAGGCGCTACCAGGAGACAGGCCAGTACATCAGGAGACGTGGAGGAGGCCGTAGGAGGGCAACAACCCAGCAGCAGGACCGCTACCTCCACCTTTGTGCAAGGAGGAGCAGGAGAAGCACTGCCAGAGCCCTGCAAAATGACCTCCAGCAGGCCACAAATGTGCATGTGTCTGCTCAAACGGTCAGAAACAGACTCCATGAGGGTGGTATGAGGGCCCGACATCCACAGGTGGGGGTTGTGCTTACAGCCCAACACCGTGCAGGACGTTTGGCATTTGCCAGAGAACACCAAGATTGGCAAATTCGCCACTGGTGCCCTGTGCTCTTCACAGATGAAAGCAGGTTCACACTGAGCACATGTGACAGACGTGACAGAGTCTGGAGACGCCGTGGAGAACGTTCTGCTGCCTGCAACATCCTCCAGCATGACCGGTTTGGCGGTGGGTCAGTCATGGTGTGGGGTGGCATTTCTTTGGGGGGCCGCACAGCCCTCCATGTGCTCGCCAGAGGTAGCCTGACTGCCATTAGGTACCGAGATGAGATCCTCAGACCCCTTGTGAGACCATATGCTGGTGCGGTTGGCCCTGGGTTCCTCCTAATGCAAGACAATGCTAGACCTCATGTGGCTGGAGTGTGTCAGCAGTTCCTGCAAGAGGAAGGCATTGATGCTATGGACCGCCCATTCCCCAGACCTGAATCCAATTGAGTACATCTGGGACATCATGTCTCGCTCCATACACCAACGCCACGTTGCACCAGACTGTCCAGGAGTTGGCGGATGCTTTAGTCCAGGTCTGGGAGATCCCTCAGGAGACCATCCGCCACCTCATCAGGAGCATGCCCAGGCGTTGTAGGGAGGTCATACAGGCACGTGGAGGCCACACACACTACTGAGCCTCATTTTGACTTGTTTTAAGGACATTACATCAAAGTTGGATCAGCCTGTAGTGTGGTTTTCCACTTTAATTTTGAGTGTGACTCCAAATCCAGACCTCCATGGGTTGATAAATTGGATTTCCATTGATTATTTTTGTGTGATTTTGTTGTCAGCACATTCAACTATGTAAAGAAAAAAGTATTTAATAAGATTATTTCATTCATTCAGATCTAGGATGTGTTATTTTAGTGTTCCCTTTATTTTTTTGAGCAGTGTATATTCACCCCACCCAGTATTGTAATCAAAACTTACCAGAAAGCATGTAGTCCTTGGCTCAGACAGTGTAGTAGTGTGGGTTCAATAGCATCTCATTAGTGTGCAAGATCTTGAGAATCAGCTGTACATGTGATGGAAGAATGCTCTGTGCATGTAGAGGGTTGCAATTCCATTGAATTGGGGATAGTTTAACCAAAATATGCCACAAGACCTAGAATTGCCTTATGTGTATCCTACAAAAAAAGGTTAACTTTTATGAGCTAACTTTTTTGATGAATTTAAGCAAAAGTCCCCAAATTCCGGGCTTAACTAATTTCCGGAAAGTTTCTGACCCTTTGCAACCCTTGTTGTGAGCAGCCAATAACCCAGAAAACAGAATATACAATCTAATGGCGTTGCGATAGCATGTGATTGTGCAGGTTGGTCACATGTAACACAGAGAGAGCACAGTGCTGAGTGCCCCTAAAAAAATTAATCAATAAATAGAAGCTTAATAAGTATTAAAACCTTTAATAATAGGTATAACAAAGAATATCACAACCCTCCAAATATAACACCAGGAAATACACTTTCTAGATTCCTTGAAAGTCTAGAAATACGCTTATCAAATAACACATTATCATTATTACTGTTAAGAGTAAATACTTATATTACAATTGCACATGCATTTCACCAGTTCAATCTCTATCCATGACTACCGCTCCTATTACATAAACATGTGTACATGCAAACAGCTCTACATGTCTATAATACATCTGTAAAGGAATAATATTTGTAATGAGAAAAACAGAACATCACATGAAACTATAAAGTAGCTTCTTAACTGGTCCAGTAGATTGGCAACCAAATCAGCTACTTGATGAGGTTCTGAGACATGATGTATAGAGAAAGACTAGAGAGTCTACACCCCCGTCACCTTCCAAAGCCCCTCCCCCATCCGTGAATGATGCCATTGCCGCACGTTTTTGGAAAACCTACACCGGACAATTCCTTTGTTTCTGTGTTAATGATAAATTCTTAGTTGTTCCAATTAAATTCTGTGCATGAAGCCATTGCAGAGGGTTTGTTTGAAACCTACAATGAAAAACGCAGTTGTTTCCATGTTAACAATAATTAGAACACCCATTAATCTCTCTGGACTAGTATTTATTTTTCCCCATAACTTGTTGCTTCGCTAGCGAATTGCACTCCCAACTACCCACTAAGAGGTGAGAGGTAGGACTGGGGGGGGAGTATTGGGACATTTTTCCGTGCGCAGGGCAGCGTTCAACAATTTGAAGGACCACCTCCTAGCCTCTCCATGGCATAGCCTCGGGACATGCCAACATGTGCCAACATTTTTATGTTAAGGCTGTCATGATAGATTGCTGGTACGGCCACATGTCCAGCCACGGCGGCCACATGTCCAGCCATCGCGGCCGCATGTCCAGCCATGGCAGTCGCATGTCCAGTCATGGCAGTGGCATTAGTAGGATTCTCCTTCATTTGATAGCTTGGTTGTGAACTGCGCTTGGAATTATTTGGGCAACGAGGCCGTGAATAAGGCTTCTGCCCTGAATGAACTAGCAAATGTTTCTTTAAGCAAGTTTTCCGGATAAAACTCCTTCCACATTCATTACAAGTGAAAGGACGCTCTCCAGTATGCCCACGCATGTGGACGACTAAATGGCTCGACTTAGTAAAACGTTTGTCACACTCTTTGCATTGGTAGGGTTTCTCCCCAGTGTGAAAGCGCTGGTGTACCTGCAGATTCCCTGCTGACTGAAAGGTCTTCCCACACACAGAGCACATGTAGGGTCTCTCCCCTGTGTGGATCCTTATGTGCACATTGAGATTACCTTTCTGAGTGAAACATTTTCCACAGTAGGAGCAGGGGAAGGGACGATAATTCAAATGAGTGCGCACGTGATCCTTAAGGCGTCGGTTTGTTACAAAGGACTTTCCACATTGGTGACAATGGTGAGTTTTCGGAAGCTGCAATCCTTTCTTCTTCTTTGGAAGGTGCGACGATGGCCTCAGATCCGACCTCTTGTGGGCTTCCACGTGGTGCACGAGGCTGGGCAAGTTGCTGAAGGTAATTCCACATGTGTGACAGTCAAGAGTTTGGGGGATTCCGTGAATTTTTTCGTGAGCATGCAGTTGATCCATTTCGGAAAAGGCCATTGCGCAATGACGGCACTGGAATGGTTGTTGCTGTGGCGTCTTAAAACTCTTCCCGCTCTGTGGACAGATGTACATGACTTCGTTGTGCGGACACTGGTGTCTCAATTTCTCACGCAGAGAACCAAACTCTCTCCAGCACTTCAGGCAGCTAAAGGCAGTGCCCACACATTGCATCCTCTTATGGTTTGACAGACTTGTAAAGAATTTGAATCTATTCCCGCAGTTGGAGCACTTGTATGGATTATCCCCACAGTGAATTTGCTGGTGTTGGACAAGTTGAGACTGATAATTAAAGCACTTCCCACACTGAGGACACTGGTGGAAAATGTTCATGTGTGATGAACTGGAAGTAGATGGGGCACACTCATTTGAAGCTGAAGAAAGGGGAGTCAACACCTGAAACGATACCCCTGCAACAGTGTCTGCGGAAAAATGAATACAAATATTGAAATACTCATGAGGAAGTCCCCTACCATTGCCCCACAATAGTCAGCTGCAGCTTTCCAAAGGGTAAATGTACTAAAAGTTTGTGAGGTCTCACCTGTATCACCACCTTGCATGATACTGGTAGGAGAAAGACCAGAACCAGCCCTGTGAAAAGCACAAAACATAAATGCAAATAGTTGACTATTACTGGGTCAAGTGGTAAGTTTGTTTGATAGACTGTCCAAATGCAAATGGTTATTTACCAACTGTACCGTTTGAAATAACAAAAATACATTTATTCTCATACCTTTTCTGTTTTGGGTCGTCCTCTACATCAATATCATCTTCATTCCCTTCATCACAGGTTTCATCGCAGCCTATAATATCTCTTGTGCTCCCCATTTCCACTAAATGTGATGCCAACTCCATCCTTTGGCAGTCTCTGCTTTGTATCCCAGTCCTCATCCCCACACCAGTGTCCAGATTGGTACGGTTTAACTGGTCAGGGAAGGCATCGGATTCAATATCTGATTCCTGAGGAATGTCAGAGGAGGAGACTGCACAGACAAAAACAAATACGTTAAAAACACACTTTTTTATCTAGGTGACTGTTCTGAACACCTAGAGGCAAAACTTCTCAAATCCATAAATTACTTTTTAATCCGTCACTTTATTTAACTAATCCTTCCAACTTTAAATCCCTTTCAAATGAACATATTATTCTCCTCAGATGCAGTTGTTACATCAATAAACCTTATCTGACCATGTTGTGCTAAAATGATGCATAAAAAATGTATAATTTTCTATGAACTTACTGTTTGTGTACAATGTTCTGCATTGTTTGTAATTCTGGAGCAGAAACTGGAGATCTTCTGAGTGAGAGAAAGACTGCAGGCATTCATCCAGGCCAGAGGAGCCAGCACTCAGCAACAATGCAGTCTAGGGAAAAGAGGGACACAAATAAAATGCCAAAATAGATTCCAGGCCAACTACAGTTCTTAATTTGAATGCCGTTTTCTCAAGACTGTCTTACGAAAGTGATTTCTGCACCTGCTTAAAGTCTGGTAGTGTAAGCAGCTCTTCCAGCCGAGTGAGGAAGTCACAGACCAGTTCCTGAAGCACTTGGTCAAAATCAGGTCTGAATTCTTCAGGAAACACCACCTGAAAAGATGGAGAGTCAGTGAGATAATGCAAAAGGGAAAATAATTAGATCAATGAATTATTGTTTGAGAGACCCTGCATGATCCTAGCCTGGGTGCCATGCCTGTTTCTGCTGTCTTGGCACCCAGGCTAGCACAATCCAGTACCCAAAGAACAGGAATCAGTGTTGTGGCATGTAAGGCTGCATGTTGTGGCACTTTTGACCAATCACACCAGATTTCTTCACATCAGATCTGATTGGTCAAAATACCAGTTACTGAAAAACAAATCTGAATTGGGCTGTCTGTGTAAACACAGCATAGACAAATTAATGTTAGTGAATGACTAGTTATGATTTATAATAGCGCAGGCCTATTCACTATTCAAATGCTATCTTGTTGACTAAAATCTTACTGAATCTCAACTCAACTCTATTTTCCACAAACATAACTAACTTGAGTCAGGCCAGAGAAAATGTTCAAGTAAAGGCCTGCCCAGACTGCATGATTTTAACCGCCTTATGACACGATTTTGCCATCCAGACAAAATGTCCACGTTGTGGGTAAATTCTTAGGTCGTAAACGATTGTCGAACATCTTGGCTTGTTCAATGTGACAGGGTCTGCCGATTAAAGGAAAACTCCACTCTTTTGGTATTTGTTTCATTAGTCCATTGTTGATGTAGCCCCAAAATGTTTTGATGTCAGCAATCGAGTTAAGATGTATAACTTTCAAAATACAGCTGCGTTTTGCATCATCATATAATGCTGCATTTTGGTATTTGTGTATTTCGAAAGTTCTATATCTTGAAAACTCGATTGCTGACATGTGCCCTCCAAGCTCACCACTAAGCTAAGGACCCTGGGATTAAACACCTCCCTCTGCAATTGGATCCTAGACCTCCTGACGGGCCGCCCCCCCCAGGTGGTGAGGGTAGGCAACAACACATCCGCCATGCTGACCCTCTACACGGGGGCCCCTCAGGGGTGCGTGCTTAGTGCCCACCTGTACTCCCTCTTCACCCACGACTGTGTGGCCGCTCACAATTCCAACACCATCATTAAGTTTGCCGATAACATAACGGTGGTGGGCCTGATCACTGACGATGATGAGACAGCCTACAGGGCGCTACAGAGAGCAGTGCGTACGGCAAAGCTGCCTGCCATCCAGGACCTCTATTCCAGGCAGTGTCAGAGGAAGGCCCTAAAAATGGTCAAAGACACCAACCACCCAAGTCATAGACTTGCTTCCGCACGGCAAGCGGTACTGATGAACCAAGTCTGTAACCAACAGGACCCTGAACAGCTTCTACCCCCAAGCCATACGACTGTTAAATAGTTCATCAATAGCTACACAGAGTATCTGCATTGAACTCATAAATCATCACAGCATGCTGCTTTTAGTGTTTATTATCTATCCTGTAGCAGTTAGGAAGGCACAGCCACACTGTGCCTACTATCCCACTTGCACTGTTTCTCTCTCCTTCCACAGACTCCCTGGAAGGGGAGTTACGGACTCTGCCAGTGAGGCCACACCACCGCAAGAGACTACAGGTGGCCGCCATCTTCAACCACCCTCTTGCCTGAACTGCTTGTGGACTAGAACGCAAGAGACACTAAAAGCTAAAGCATCTGAAACTTTTACTCTTTGGTTGTGTGTTTTCTCATTGCCGCTTGTGTAGTCGGGCACACCCCACTCTTCTCGACATATGGTGGAGAATGCAGACATCTGAGTAAAAACACAACTAATTGCATTTTTTGTAACTTTTTTTGTGCAAGAGCGGAACCATGTCTAATCCTGGAGTTGGAAACTTGGAAAACATGCTGGGATAACTCATAAATCTTCATGGAGTCAGCCAACAGATCTCTGATACCATGGTAGAAGGCATGGCCGGCTCGTACAACAGATTACCCACCTCAGAGGTACTCTGGAAGATCAAAGGAGGCCTGTTGGAACAGCTTAGGGGTCCAGTCCCTCTTCGCTCACCCGCCAGTAAGGCAAGAGAGACACTCACTAAGATGACTGATGCTGATGACCCAGAGGCTTTTCTCTTGATGTTTGAGAGTGACAGAGAGAGAGAGTTATGGGACCGGATGACATGGCCGCTCTTGTAGCCCGTATCTCACAGGAGAGGCCCAACAAGGCTATCAGGATCTGAGGACAGTAGGGGTCATTAACTATGACCGTTTGAAGGAGGAGATCCTGAGCAGATTAAGGCTCAACCCCTTTGCAATGCGCCCAACGGTTCAGAACCTGGGAATAACAAGCTGGCCAGGTACCCCAGGCCCAATTATACCACCGAAGGCGGCTTGGGAAAGAATTGTCTGAAGCCATAAGGCAACTCTGTGGATGATGTGATCAACAAAGTTGTCCTGGACCAGTTCATGAGAACTGGCCTTCCCTATGATCTGCACAAAGCAGCCACCCAACAATGCCCTCAGACTTACCAGGACATGATTTAGCTGGTGGAAAAGTTGGGGGCTTCAAAAGATGCACTTAAGTCAAACTAACAGGAACGACCTTGGAAGAAACAACCTGACAACCTTTTTCCTCAAGAAAATATGAGCCTCCCAAAACTGCTGCTTACTTCCCAGCCAGAGAGGAGCGACATAATGTTGTCTGGTGCAGAAAATGTGAGGCCAAGGGTACCCTACTCGACTAACAGATGAGCAAATGCCTACAGGCCCACTGGCGATGACCACCTGTGGGACCTGAGGGAGGAGGGAAGTGAGGTACCTGCTCGCTAGTATCTAGTGCAGGTGGGCTCACAACCTATTCTGGCAGAGCAGTCACGCTAATACGGCCAGAATAGATTCCTGTAGGGGGTCTTCGAAACCACAACACCCTACCCCTCACCTGCATCCATGGGGACACCAAAGACATCCCACATCCGGTTCAACACTGATTGTGGGGCATGGACAACCCCTCTGCTCCCGAGTCGAAACTGCCTGGGATTTGAGTCTTTGAGGCTGCTGGGGTAAGCAAAAATTCATTTCGCACTACCTCTGCTCTTCACCACACCCATAGACCCAAGCCTTTGCTGCCTGTTCTGAAGGGGCAAAATACTAAAAAACTTTCTCACCAGGAGAGATCGGTAAAGGTGCTGCTGGGTGATGCTGCACAACCAGACCAACCTGAATACAACAGAGATACCGCTGATGTGGAAGGTGAGCCTCCCCTACATATCAATGACTTCTCAGTTCTGTTGCAGTGCCGTTTTGGTGATGCCCAGAGACCAAAACCTCGCAAATGCCCTTTGGTGACTCCTTACGTTGCCCTTCATCAAGGGCTACTCTATCGGTTAACGAAGTAGGCGAAGAACTTATATCCTCCTAGTGCCCAAAGTGTATGTTCCAGTTGTTCTCCAACTGGCCCACTCTGACATCTTGGGCACTCATCTGGGTGAGGAAAAGACAATGGAACGAATTCTACAGAAGTTTTACTGGCCCGGGAATCTACATGTCTGTCTCACGGTACTGTCAGAGGTTTCCCACCTGTCAGCAGACTGCCCCAGTAAGGCGTACCCCACTACCCATCATTGAGACCCCATTTGATAGACTAGGGAGACCTAGTTGGACCTCTCCCAAAGTCTGGGAAAGGATACTGATATATCCTGGTGGTGGTAGACTATGCCACCAGGTACCCAGAGGCAATTATCCTATGAACCATCACTACCAAGGCCATAGCCAAGGAGTTGGTACATATGTTCGCAAGGGTGGGCCTTCCTAGAGTTCAATCCTGGTGACCGAGTGCTCCTTCTCCCCACCACAGAAAGCAAGTTCCTCGCCCGGTGGCAGGGGTCCTACGCAGTCATGGAGAAACTAGACCCAGTGACGTACGGGATACACCAGACAGATCGCCGTAAACGAGAGCAAGTATATCACATCAACCTTCTGAAGAAGTGGGAGGAGGATGATGTTACTGTGGCCTTTGTCTCCAGAGCTTCCTCGGGAAATACCCAGAGATGTCATAAACATGGGCCAAGACCTTACTCCCCAACAACCCCAAGAAGTAAGACACTTTGTTGATCAGTACACGGATATATTTATTTTCCTCTTTGCCAGGGCGGACAGATGTGCTAGAGCAGTATATCCTTACGCTACCTGGGAAGACTGTACACGTCAAGCCGAATAGGGTCCTTGAAGATCATCGCAAAGCCATCTGCTCCGAGGTCAAAAATGTGTGTGAGTTGGACGCCATAGAGGAGTCAAAAAGTCAGAGGGCCAGCCCTATCGTCCTGGTATCCAAGCAACTGACCTTATCCAACCACCAAGACTCAGGTGAGAGCCTTCATGGGACTGGCCAGTTACTACCGGCGGTTTATTCTGTGAATCTTCAAACCTCGCTCTGTTCAGGACCAGTCCTGAGGTCACCAGACTACTCCAAGCCTTTCGTCGTCCAAACAGACGTCTCTGGAACTGGACAAGGAGCCATCCAGTCCCAGGTCTGGGATGGTTAAGAACATTATGCTTTATTCATCAGTCAAAAGCTCCTACCTAGGGAACCGAAGTATGCTACCGTAGAAAAATAATGTCTGGAAAATAATGTCTGGCTATAAAATAGGCTGCCTGCTCCCGATCCTACCATTTCATGGGAAGGCAGTTCACCCTGGAGACAGACCACACACCCTTGCAGTGGATTGCCAAGGACACCAATGACCGGGTGACTCACTGGTTCCTCGAGCAACAACCATACAACTTTGTGGTTCGACACAGACCAGGGTCTGCTCATGGGAACGCTGATGCCCTCTCCCGGCTCCATTTTCTCTTCTACCAATTCCTTTCATGGCTCGGAGTTAAAGGGAGGGGTGTGTGGCACCATGAGAGGCATGGGCATAGGTTTGGCTGAAGGACTCTCAGTGCAGCAACATGGACAAAGCCACCCACCCACTTACAGGAGTACGGTGCGCTCACTTCAGCCCCATGGACAACGGCACTCAGTTCAGCACTGTGCAAGGCTGCACTACCTTCAGCACCAGGCCAGCCACAGCGCTGCTCACCAAACACACCTGTGCAGGATTACTAATCAGCACACCTGCAAGGAATTCCCTAATCAACTGACTGGCACAAGAGTGCAGGCTGGACCTAACTCAAGTGAGCAGTTAGGAAGACACAGCATGCCTACTCTCCCCTTCCACAGACTTCTTAGAAGGAGTGTTACGGACTCTGCCAGTGAAGCCGCACCGCCGTCTTCAAACACCCTCTGGCCTGAACAGTTTGTGGACTACAATGCCAGAGACACAAAAACCTAATGTGAAAGCATCTAAAACTCGAACTCGTGTTTACACTCATTGCCGCTTGTGTAGTCGGGCACAACCACTCTTCCCGACAGTACCCCGTGTATATAGCGAAGTTATTGTTACTCATTGTATTTATTTCGAATTTATATTATCTCTTTTCTCTGCATTGTTGGAAAGGGACACATTATCAGAACCTTGCATAATGCACATTCACTAATAATGACTAACTTAACGTAGCAGGCATTAGGCTACAGAAAATTAACACAGGTTAAATCAAGCTTTATTTATACAGCACATTTCAGCCATGGAATGCAACAATGTTCTTCACAGGAAAAAGATAAAAATAAAATGCTATATTTACTACACAATAAGAGGATGAATAACAAACTGAACAACTAAAAAGCACCCTAAGGAAAAGCAAAGCTAAATTTGTGTGTTTTAAGATCTTTTTAAAACATTCACAGTTTTGGCCCTCCTCAGGTTCTCTGGCAGGCTATTCCGGAGGCTGGGGGCATAGTAACTAAAGGCTGCCTCTCCATGACTCCTGGTCCTAGGCTTTGGGATAGTTAAAAGGCCAGTGCGCCAGAGGGACCTACTGTACTGGACACATAACTTAAAAGCATGCCTGACATGTATTGGGGTGCACAATCTTGGATTGATTTAAAAACCAATAGAAATTCATTCTAAAAACACAGACAGCCAGTACCGAGACCTTAAAATCGGTGTAATGTGTGCTGTCCGTCTGGTCTTGGTCAGTACCCGTGCTGCAGTATTCTGTATGTTTTGCAGTTAACCAATGGCTTTCTTGGGTAGACCAGACAGAAGAGCATTACAGTAGTCAAGCCTGCTTGTAATAAAAGCACGGATGAGTCTCTCTGTATCAGCCTAAGAGAGAAATGGCCACACCGTGGCAATGTTCCTCAGGTGGTAAAAAGATGTCACATTCCTAACGTGTGATTCGAAATGGAGTTCCGACTAAAATAACACCTAGGTTTTTTACCTGGTGTTTTATCCGTATTGTCCGCGAATTAATAGGTGCGGACAGATTCTCTCTGTGCTTTGGCTCCAACAAGATGTACCTCAGTCTTGACTTGATTTAGTTGGAGGAAGTTGTGAGCCATCCAAGTATTTAAATCACGAATACAGTCTAATAATTTATCCGTGGAGCTAAAATCCTCTGGTGACACTAATGTAAAAAGTTGTATCGTCTGCGTAGCAGTGAAAATCAATGATGTGCTTTCTGATAATGCTGCTATAAATGCTGTAACATTTATAAACTGAACCTGACCCAAAATCGAACTTTGTCAAACACCACGTGATGTGTTCACCAAGGGTGACAAACCTCAGACTGGTTAAACAGGTACTAAACCAATTTAGAGCTGGACCGGCGAGGACAACCCACCTCTCCAGAAGGACATCATGGTCAACAGTGTTGAATGTAGCACTTAGATGCACAAGATGCTCTCTCAGAATATCATAATGGACCTGTAACTTTAACTTTTTCTACTTACGCTCCTCCTTTCTGCAATTTGTCTTTAATGTATTAGTTTCCTCTCTCAAATGCAAATAGCGAGTTGAAACCGCTTGTCAAGGAGGAAGACGTGATCTCTCATCTTTGTTGTTGTGAGTGACAGGGAGAGTGGCTTGGTGTGTGTAAACCAGAGCAAGAGGTGAAGCGAGCAGTTTCACGCACACTCAAATCTGTCCAAAATAAGCCCAATGCGTTTCAAATGGGCTTATTTTGGACCTAAGCTTGCCTTCGGGACAACAACCCCAATTGTTAGGGCGAAGACATGCATCTCATCATTACATACAGATCTCTGGTGTAAAATGGGAAGGCGCACACATCACAGAAGGAGCGAAGGAGACGAGACCAAAAAGACTACATGAAAACAAGTGGACATAAACACTCATAAAATGTTTAAAATAAAAACACTTGATTCTTGCGATATAGTTACTTGGGATATCGTACAAAAAAATTGCAAATTATTTTGATATAGTTGCCCAGCCCTACAATGGACTAATAAAACAAATACCAAAGGATAGTTTTTGGGTGGAATTTTTATTTAAATACCTCTACTTTTCCTAAGCTCCGAAAAAGTTATGGCAGTATCAATAAGAAAACCACCAGCAATGACACCATTCATAAAAAATAAAACATTTAAATCACACTTTGTAGAATGAAAGCTTGGTGCAAGTAATTGGCTCTGTAGTTATAAATAACCATCACACCTTGAATGTCAAAATTGCAATGCTTTTATTTAGTAATGCCAATGATTATGCTATGGGGATTATATTCGGCATTAGCTTTTCCATGTTGTGATGAGCCTCTTCAATTCGAGAGTTTAGCTTTTTAATACAAGGACCGCTCAGTCACAGAGGTAGGAGGAGCAGTGTCTGTCAACCAACATAGCAAAAGCTTGTTGTTTTTCTTTTGACGCCAATGCTTGATACGCCCAGTTGACGTAGCCTAAGTCGACTGACATAGCCTCGCAAGCCAATCGCAGAATATGATGACAGAACTGAGGTAAACCTTACAACCCAGCCAGGTTGATGTCAAGATTTTAATTTGGTCACGTTGCACAGTGTGACATGTAATAATCGTAAAAGACTGAATCTGACGTAGTGTGGGAAGGCCTTGCAGGTTCAAGACAAGCTTGGCATTAACAGCTACTTACTTGGACGAAGTGTTCACGCTCAACCGGGTCTATAATCAAGCTTTGGGTGAGCTTGGCAAAGTTAGCTTCAGGTGATTCCATGCCTGCATCATTGGACTGTAAAACAAAGTTTAAAAAAAAGATTAATTTTTTGACTTTCAGACAAATCCCGCACAACCATCCATACCAACAATCTTAAATCTCTTGTTTTGAAATATTTCTGAATTATGAGGGTGTTAATTATCTCATAAGTGTCCAGCAGAACAAAATGTCCAATCTTGGCATTGTATTCATACTTTGATTCACCAACCTGTGCATGTTGAGAAGACTTTATTCTATAAAGGAGAGTCCGGAGACTGACAGGGTTTACCTGCAAGAAAAGTGATCAAGTCTGATACTTTGCATAAAACTATTTTCTACATTTTACCTATACACTAAGAAAGTCCACCTGCTTCCTGGATAAAGTTGCATACTGTTTTTTAATGGGCTTCAAGATTATATCATCAAATTCATGAAAACACAGTAATTTGAGATGTGAAATTCTACCTCTCATGCCTTATGGTTTTCGATTACAAAAACAATTGAAAACCTTCATAAAAGGCATCAGGTAGAAGTAAATTAATCCACGAATACAACTAGAATGTAATATCTTAAATGCCCATGTTTTCATGATTTTTTAAAGCCCATTCAAAAACAGTATGTGACATTGAAGTGATTCTGTATGGCATAATATGTGGCATTTCTTACCCTTGCTCTCAGACCCAAAATAAGGAGGGTCCTCTGTCTGTCAGTCATAAGTTCGGGGACAGTTTGTGTTACCACGGTCACAAACTCCTCTAATTTTCCATAGTGCTTGATGGCCCTCTGTTGCGCTACCTGCCACATAAATGCAGACATCAGCCGTAGAGGTGGAACCAAAAGGCGCAGGGAGGAGAGCGGAATGGGGGAATCTATAATGTGAAAAGTACAGTGAAGTGTGTTAGATATCTAGCTAAATCAATTCCATTTTGTAGAAACATTAACATAGCAGAACTAACTAAATTAGCTACTTTTGCATATCTTAACTACATATAGTTATTCATTGAGTGATAAATGTTACGGTTGATATAACATTGCCAGCAGATAGCTAACGTTAGCCAACTTAACGTTAACAGCTTAACTTGCACTTACGTATTAGCTATAAGGCTAGCTTGCACAGAACGTGCGCAAATGGACACATAATAACATAATACAAAACTGAACGTTAGTTAGTTAGTCAATAATAACAGATCGCCGTAGCGGCACTGCTAGATAGATCAAGGGGTTTTGCTAAAAACGGAAAAGTAGGCCTAGCTAGCTACCCAGCTACTTCCTTGAGATCAGGGTCGTGTTCATTAGACACCGAAGGAGAAAAAAACGGACCGAAACGGACAGGGACAGCCTGAACTTATCCAATAAGAAACGCTCGTTTTAGTAAAGTGTACACGAATGAGGACAGCCCTGCCTGATCATGGCTAGTTGGCCACCTAGCTAGAAAACACAACCTAGACAGATTAACAAGAAAAAACACAATATTGTTTTATATAATACGTTACCACGAATACATACCCATTATGGCCCATGTGCCAATCAGTATCTTAGCTACCTTTGCTAGTGAGCGCCGCATGAGACGGTAGAAAGTAAACCTAGCTAGCCAACGTTACTTCCAACGAACAAAGAGGATGTGAAACCTTTGCCACCAGTAGGCCTATTACTCCAGCGTCCGAAATTGTCTTCAAAATAAAAGTCCTAATTACGGGTTCACAGCAATGATGTACTGTACACTGAGTGTACAAAACATTAAGAGCACCTTCCTAATATTGAGGTGCACCCCCTGTCCTCAGAACAGCCTAAATTCGTCGGGGCATGGATTCTACAATTCTGGCCCATGTTGACTCCAATTCTTCCCACAGTTGTGTCAAGTCGGCTGGATGTCCTTTGGGTGGTGGACCATTCTTTATACACACGGGAAACTGTTGAGCGTGAAAAACCCAGCAGAGTTGCAGTTCATAACACAAACCGGTGCGCCTGGCACCTACTACCATACCCCGTTCAAAGGCACGTAAATAGTGTGTCTTGCCCATTCACCCTCTGAATGGCACACATACACAATCCATGTCTCAATTATCTCAACACCTAAAAATCCTTATTTAACCTGTCTCCTCCCATTCATCTACACTGATTGAAATGGATTTAATGCTGCAATATGTCATATTTTTAGGCAAACAAATTTACATAGAGATGTGAGTTATAGATCTGTCATTCTCATTGAAAGTCTAAGAAGCGGTATGTGGGTATGTACGGATGTATTGTGATGGAAGGTGTGGTGTGTGTTTTTGTGTTTGGAAAAGTGTGGAGTTAAGTGAGTGACAATTGCAACACTAGCTGCAGTAAAGTATGGGGAGGGGGTCGCACTCGGATAATCAGAGAGGGGGGGTATTATTGTGGCCCTGGTGGCACAAAATAAATAGAATCAAATGTTATTTGTCACATGCGCCGAATACGCCGTGAAATGCTTACTTACAAGCCCTTAACCAACAATGCAGTTCAAGAAATAGACTTAAGAAAATATTTACTAAATAAACTAAAGTAAAAAAAAAAGTAAAAAAATAAATTAACACAAGAAAATGACCTAACAATAATGAGGCTATATATAGGGGGTACCGGTGCCGAGTCAATGTGGGGGGGTACAGGTTTATCGAGGTAATTTGTAAAGTGACTGTGCATAGATAATGAACAGCGAGTAGCAGCAGTGTAAAAAGAAAGTAGGGGGTGGGCAATGTAAATAGTCCGGGTGGCCATTTGATTAATTGTTCAGAAATCTTATGGCTTGAGGGTAGAAGCTGTTAAGGAGCCTTTTGGTCCTAGACTTGGCGCTCCGGTACCGCTTGCCGTGCGGTAGCAGAGAGAAAAGTCTATGACTTGGGTGACTGGAGTCTTTGACAATTCTATTGGCCTTCTTCTGACACCGCCTAGTATATAGGTCCTGGATGTCAGGAAGCTTGGCCCCAGTGATGTACTGGGCCGTACGCACTACCCTCTGTAGCAACCTTACGGTCAGATGCCGAGCAGTTGCCATACCAGGGAGTGATGCAACCGGTTAGGATGCTCTCGATGGTGCAGCTGTAGAACTTTTTGGTTGTTTTCTCTTTGTCATTATAGGGTATTGTGTGTAGATTGATGAGGAAAAAAAGTAATTGAATACATTTTAGAATAAGGCTGTAATGTAACAAAATGTGGAAAAAGGGAAGGGGTATGAATATTTCCCGAATGCACTGTATATTACACTTACATCGTTTCCATGTGGGCAAGAATATTGGAAATGTAATCAAAGCCTATTGGATGATAACTTGTTTTTAACAAGGACAGAATCATTTTTAACTGACTTTTTCCTTCATGATATAGGTTCAGCAGATCCACTTATTGTATAGGACACTTTTAAATGTGCCTTTAGAGGCCATGGATTTCAGTACTCATCTCTAAAACAAAAGCAATTTAGGTCGAAAGAGTCCATATTAACAAAGGAAAAGGAATGACTAACAGTACAGATAGATAGCAATAAAAACTGTACCGTAGAGGCTCAGAGTAAGTTAGAGGAAAAACAAAAGGAAATGGAGGAACATATTCAAGAAAGACCAAGTGTAATATACTATTAAAATAAAGCGAACTGGATGGAATATGTGGAAAAATGCACCAAATTATTTTTGAATCTTCAACATAGAAATGCTACCAGAAAGAATTTACTGAAACTTGTTACAAATGATGGAGTCACCCATGATTCACCAAACAATATTTTGAAAGAGGAAGTAAAGCATATGTTTTTGTTTCCGTCTCCTCCATCTGCACTAAACTAAGCTGATTGTATGGCTGTTTTATCTATTAATAATGTAAAATGAACAGCTGTACAGAGAGAGTCATCGGAAGGCCAAATTACAGAGGAGGAAGTTCTTGATGCAATTTATGCCTTTAATTCAGGGAAAACTCCAAGGCTGGATGGCATACCAGTAGAGGTATACCAAATATTTTTTGATATACTCAGAGGGCCATTATGAGCATGTTTTAACCACTCCGATATAAATGGTAGATTATCAGACACTCAACAAGGTCTGATTTCATTATCACTGATAAAGGATCCAAGTGGTAAATTTAAAGATCCAGACCATTTAAATAATTGGAGGCCTCTTACACGTCAGTCTTGTGATGCAAAAATTCTAGCAAAATTCATAGCACATAGAATTCAGAAGGTATTGTCGAATATTATTCATCCTAAGAAGACAGGTTTTTTACATGGACGACACATTGGAGATAATATAAGACAAGTACTGGAAACAATAGAACACTATGAAAAATCTGGGAAACCAGGCCTGGTATTCATAGCTGACTTTGAAAAGGCTTTTGATAATGTACGACTGGAGTTTATATATACATGCCTGGAATATTTCAATTTTGTAGAATCTCTTGTAAAATGGGTTAAAGTTATGCATAGTAATCCTAGGTGTAAAATAGTTAATAATGGCTACTTCTCAGAAAGATTTTAACGGTCAAGAGGAGTAAAACAAGGTTGTCCACTATCGGCATATCTATTTATTATTGCCATCGAAATGTTAGCTGTTAAAATCAGATCCAACAATAACATCAAGGTGTTACAAAACAAGGTGCTTAAAAACAAAGGTGTACGCTGATGATTCATGTTTTCTTTTAAATCCACAATTTGGATCCCTCCACAGCCTCATAGAGGATCTAGATACTTTTTCTAACCTCTCTGGATTACAACCAAATTATGATAAGTGTACTATATTATGTATTGGATCACAATACCGTGTAGTTTACCAATAAAATGGTCTGACAGGGATGTGAGCATACTCGGAATACATATCCCGAAAGAAAGAAATGAACTCACTCCAATACATTTTTATAGAAAGTTAGCAAAAATAGATAATATCTTGCTACCATGGAAAGGAAAATACCTGTATATTTGTGGAAAAATCACCCTGATCAACTCTTTAGTCATATCCAAATGTACCTATTTGCTTATGGTCTTGCCTATACCTAGCGACCTGTTTTTTAAATTATATGAGCAAAAAATATTCCATTTTATTTGGAACGGCAACCCAGACAAAATTAAATGGGCCTATTTATATAATGAATACGAATTCAGAGGGAAGGAATTATTAAATATTAAAGCATTGGACCTCTCACTAAAGGCGTCAGTCCTACAAAAGTTATATTTAAATCCAAACTGGTTCTCTAGCAGATTAGTAAAAATGTCTCACCATATGTTCAAGAATGGCATTTTTCCCTTTATTCAGATTACAACCTCTCACTTTCTGTTATTTGAAAATGAAATATTTTCCAAAATATCGCTACTTTTAAAACAAGCCATAGAAAGTTGGTTGCAATTTCAGTTTAATCCACCAGAAAAAAAAACGGAACAGATAACACAACATATATTATGGTTAAACTCAAATATACTGATTGATAAAAAAACATGAAAAAAAGGTATAATCTTTGTAAAATGTATCATAAATAGAACTGGTGGAGTTATGTCACACATGCAGCTAACAAAAATATGTGGAAATGTCTGCTCTACCCAACATTACAACCAACTAATTGCAGCATTACCACAAAAATGGAAGAGGCAAGTGGAAGGGGGGAAAAGTAAGGAATTTGTCTGCTTGCCATGCATTAAAGACCAAAATTGGCTAAAGAAAATTGTGATAAATGAAAAAGTATACCAGTTTCATTTAAGGACCAAAATATGTACAGCTGTGCTATATAGATTGCAAAATAGTTGGGAAGAGATTTTTGATGTACCGATTCCAAGGCACATGGTTTATGAACTGATACGCAAAACAATGTCAGATTCAAACTTGGAAGTTTTCTATTTGAAATATTATACAAAATTCTTGCAACCAATAGAATGTTATATATATGGGGGATACAACCATCCCAGCTCTGCAGATTTTGTTTTGGTACAGTCCATATGTAGCTTGTTTTTGGTCGCAGGTCTAGGAATGGTTGAAGAAGTGCAACATTTACCTGGAGCTAACTCTGCAGATAGCACTACTGGGTGATTTGAAAAGTAATGGTCAATTGATCAATAATATAATAATATTTTTTATTTACAATCTGTAGAAACTATGAGAATAGAAAGTTTCAGAACTTTTGTGAAACATCACAGCACGGTTAAAAAAGTAGATCGCAAATAGAAATAAAAAATGTATGGTGTTAAGAGATAGATGGGAGAGGTTGAGTGGAGCTGAAAGGTGGGATTAAAAACAAGATAACTAGTGTAAAATATACTGTGTCCGTAAAATGTATATAGGTTCAGAACTTCTGTGAAACAGCACAGTTATAAATATATGGCAAAATAAAAAAAAAATCGAACTAATGAGCTTCAGAGATAGATGGGAGGGGTTGATGGTAGCTGAAGGATGAGATTAAAAACAAACTATTGTAAAATACATTGTGTCCGTAAAATGTATACAGTATGTAAAAGCTGGAAGTAGAAGCCTAAATGTTATTGTCCATTAGTTTACTCCAATAAGGAGAGAGGTGGTAGGGTTAGGGGAAAATATATATATATACAGTATCTCACAAAAGTGAGTACACCCCTCACATTTTTGTAAATATTTGAGTATATCTTTTCATGTGACAACACTGAAGAAATGACACTTTGTTACAATGTAAAGTAGTGAGTGTACAGCTTGTATAACAGTGTAAATTTGCTGTCCCCTCAAAATAACACAACACACAGCCATTAATGTCTAAACCGCTGGCAAAAAAAGTGAGTACACCTCTAAGTGAAAATATCCAAATTGGGCCCAAAGTGTCAATATTTTGTGTGGCCACCATCATTTTCCAGCACTGCCTTAACCCTCTTGGGCATGGAGTTCACCAGAGCTTCACAGGTTGCCACTGGAGTTCTCTTCCACTCCTCCATGACGACATCACGGAGCTGGTGGATGTTAGAGACCTTGCACTCCTCCACCTTCCGTTTGAGGATGCCCCACAGATGCTCAATAGGGTTTAGTTCTGGAGACATGCTTGGCCAGTCCATCACCTTTACCCTCAGCTTCTTTAGCAAGGCAGTGGTCGTCTTGGAGGTGTGTTTGGGGTCGTTATCATGTTGGAATACTGCCCTGCGGCCCAGTCTCCGAAGGGAGGGGACCATGCTCTGCTTCAGTATGTCACAGTACATGTTGGCATTCATGGTTCCCTCAATGAACTGTAGCTCCCCAGTGCCGGCAGCACTCATGCAGCCCCAGACCATGACACTCCCACCACCATGCTTGACTGTAGGCAAGACACACTTGTCTTTGTACTCCTCACCTGGTTTCCGCCACACACGCTTGACACCATCTGAACCAAATAAGTTTATCTTGGTCTCATCAGACCACAGGACATGGTTCCAGTAATCCATGTCCTTAGTCTGCTTGTCTTCAGCAAACAGTTTGCGGGCTTTCTTGTGCATAATCTTTAGAAGAGGCTTCCTTCTGGGACGACAGCCATGCAGACCAATTTGATGCAGTGTGCGGCGTATGGTCTGCAGCACTGCTGGCAGCACTCATACGTCAATTTCCCAAAGACAACCTCTGGATATGACGCTGAGCACGTGCACTCAACTTCTTTGGTCGACCATAGCGAGGCCTGTTCTGAGTGGAACCTGTCCTGTTATACCGCTGTATGGTCTTGGCCACCGTGCTGCAGCTCAGTTTCAGGGTCTTGGCAATCTTCTTATAGCCCAGGCCATCTTTATATAGAGCAATAATTCTTTTTTTCAGATCCTCAGAGAGTTCTTTGCCATGAGGTGCCATGTTGAACTTCCAGTGACCAGTCAGTATGAGAGCGATGACACCAAATTTAACACACCTGCTCCCCATTCACACATGAGACCTTGTAACACTAACGAGTCACATGACACCGGGGAGGGAAAATGGCTAATTAGGCCCAATTTGGACATTTTCACTTAGGGGTGTACTCACTTTTGTTGCCAGCGGTTTAGACATTAATGGCTGTGTGTTGAGTTATTTTGAGGGGACAGCAAATTTACACTGTTATACAAGCTGTACACTCACTACTTTACATTGTAGCAAAGTGCCATTTCTTCAGTGTTGTCACATGAAAAGATATACTGAAATATTTACAAAAATGTGAGGGGTGTACTCACTTTTGTGAGATACTGTATATATTTACAAAAAAATATATGGGGGATTAGAAATTATTGCTTCCTGTTCTTAAATTGAGTTTTTGCGACTTTTTCTTTTGGTTTTGTACACCAGCTTCAAACAGCTGAAAATACAATATTTTTGATTATGGAAAATATATTTCACAGCGGTTTACATGTTACAATTATTCGCTACACTATACTTCCTTGTTTTGTCACATAAACTGAAATTAGGCAAACTATTATAATTTTTGCAACTTGGAAATGGCGAAGCGATTTCTGCATATTGCATCTTTAACATCAATAACGGATCATAGCTTTCACCTGGATTCACAAGGTCAGTCTATGTCATTGAAAGAGCATTATGAAAGGTGTTCATATTGTTTTGTACACTCAGTGTATATTAACCCTGGATTGCTGTCGCTATGTATTGGCCAATGAGGCTTTGAAGCTTCTGCATTCCTCCATAGGAATTAATGGCATTCTACAATTTTTCAATTGAACGTTTCAAGGACAAAATTATATTTTGTATTTTGTTGTTGTAGTGGGGACGATAACATTTGAATTAAATAAAAATATATACTCTAGCGGTGGTTGAGAGAATGCCAAGAGAGTGCAAAGCTGTCATCATGGCAAACGGTGGCTATTTGAAGAATCTCAAATATTTGTTTAACACTTTTTTTGCTAACTACATGATTCCATATGTGTTATTTCATAGTTTGATGTCTTCACTATTACTCCACAATGTCGAAAATAGTAAAAATAAAGAAAATCCCTTGAATGAGTAGGTGTTCTAAAACTTTTGACCAGTAGTGTACTTTAAGGAAAATGTTTGAATTAGTTGGCCCATCAGCCAGATAGGACAAGTTTGACCCGGATGAACGATAGGATACATTTGTTCGGCTCCCCAGAAAGGATAAATAAGTTCGGCCGGCCAGATAGGACAAGTTGGCCAGATAGCATAAATTCGATAGGACAAGTCAGTCAGATAGGACAAGTTCGGACGGACGGACAGACAGGACAAATTGGTCAGATAGGACAAGTTCGGACAGATAGGATAAGTTTGGATGGCCAGTCAGATAGGACAAATTCAGCCAGGACGGCCAGATAGGACATGTCGGCCAGATAGGACAAGTTCGCCGGAAGGACAGATAGGATTAGTCCGTCTGGCCGGAAAGATAGGACAAGTTCGGCCGGCTGGACAGACAGGTCAAGTTGGCCACATTGGATAAGTTCGGCCGGCTGCCCAGATAGGTCAAGTCGGCCAGATAGGGCAAGTTGACCGGACAGCCGGATAGGATCAGTTCAGCCGCCTCGCCAGACAGTATAAGTTTGGCCGGCTGCCCAGATAGGATAAGTTCAGCCAGGAGGCCAGATAACATAAGTTTGGCCGAGCGGTCAGATAGTACAAGTTGGACAGATAAGATAAGTTTGTCCGGCCGAACAGATTCAGTCCAGATTTTGTATTTAGACTCATTACATCCGTTTTTTATGGTATCAATATTTTTTTTTTGTTGTTGCTCATTTCAAATATGGCCACACTGTACTTATAGATGCACGTTAGCACATATGCTAATGCTAAAAATACTTTAAAAAATCTTCTTCTCATGAACCATAAGTCAGATTGACTCCAGATTTGGTATATATACACAATGAATTAGCCTCTATTGATTTTGAGAATGATTAGTTGCTGTATTCAACGGTGGCCATGCTACACCACTAGAAGGCACCATACCACACCAGGTCTATAAACGCTGACCTGATGGACATGGGGCCATGAAATGTGTTATGTAAATCTTATGCACAGTGCCCTTCCGTAATTATTGGGACAGTGAATATTTGTTCTTCTTTTGGATCTATACTCCAAAAGGTTGGATTTGAAATTTAAAAAAATACTGTGCAGACTGTCAGCTTTAATTTGGTATTTTCATTCATATCGGGTGAATCGTTTATAAATTACAGCACTTTTTCTACATAGTCCCCCCATTTTAGGGGAGTATTGGGACAAATTCAGTTACATGTGTATTAAAGTATTAAAATATTAAGTATTTGTTCCCATATTCATAGCACGCAATGACTACATCAAGCTTGTGACTCTGTTGGATACATTTGCTCTTTGTTTTGGTTGTGTTTGAGATAATTTTGTGCCCAATAGAAATTAATGGTAAGTAATGTATTGTGTCATTTTGGAATCACTTTTATTGTAAATAAGAATAGAACATGTTTCTAAACACTTCTACATTAATGGGGATGGCACCATGTTTACGGATGATCCTGAGTGAATCGTGAATAATGATAAGTGAGAAAGTTACAGATGCACAAATATCATACCCCCAAGACATACTAACCTCTCACCATTACAATAACAAGGGAGGTTAATGTCGGAACAACATAAGCTTGTTTACTGATCCAGCCACCTTCAATGTATACAAATAGCAGCATCCTCCTCCCTGGCCTAGATCCTGAATCTTGGTGCGACAATGGCCACAGCATTACTTTCTTTTCTTCACGTTGGGCCGAACCTCTGCATAGTTCTTGTTGACCTGAGAGAAGCGGATTATTTGCACCTCGTTGGTCTTGGCCTTGAAGTCCTGCCACAGGTATTCCGGAGACAGAATCTTAGTGGGCTTGTTGTAAAGGAGATATCTGTTCAGGTGGCTTTCCTCCTGCCATGTCGCCTCGATGGAGTTGGCGGCATCGGCCTCCAGCTGCTCGCGGCAGTACTTTGCCAGCTTGTGCACGTCCCCCACATAGCCAGCGATGGTGGCGCCTCCATAGTAGTAGTCTCCTTCCCCCGCGGGGATGTAGGCCCGCGAGGCAAGACGGCGTTCGTAAGGGTAGTGCTCGTGGGTCTGCTCATAATAACCTGGGTGAATAGTGGCCACCAGCCTGCTCAATGTTTCTGCCCCCCACCGTCCGTGGAACTTCGTGTCCACATCCAAGCAGAAGATGTAGTCCGCCTCCTTGCCTATCTGGTTCTCGATGGTGGTCTGGATCATCTCCATCCTCCTGGAGGAGATCTCCTGCCAGCGGTTGGAGCCAGGGACTGGGATGATGGTTACATTTCTACCGGGAGCGAGGACCACCGCTGGCACGTCTTCCCTCCGGTCAGTGAAGATGTAGTAGTGCACTTTGAAATCCACCATGAAATGCTTCTCGGCAGTCTCTAGGAAGTCACGCAGGAAGCGCACATACCTAAAATACAAGGAGAACCAAGTAGGTTTCAGTTGCCTGTCTCATATGGCAAGAGGATAACTACATTTTGTGTAATTATGACATAATGTGTAATCTAAATCAAGATATTTTCCAACTTTGAGGTAGGCCTGCTGAGACTGAGACTCACTAGTTTGGGAAAAAGGGTGTAGTGGAGACTAAGGCACTCAAAGGTTGGCAGTCAAAAGTGTGGAACTTTCAGCGAGGAACATTTAAGAACAAAATGTGTGGGTTGTACATTTTTTAAACATTTCTTCTCAGGTAACCAGAGCAAGTGCAAGCTAAGTTTGAACCTATTTTTACTGGTCACTCTTGTACATGTCCATGTGACGGTCTAGCAGGGGTCATGCTCTATGTGTAGGCTACTGTGAGTGTGAGTGAGTGACACAGGGAACAGGGAGGAGGGAGGGAGAGACGAGAGATAGCAACCAACCAAGCCGACTGGCGCTATAGTAGATTAATAGCTGCCATAGCTAGGTTATTTATCATCTAATATGATTACATAGTAACTGTTTTGACAGCATCAAGCCGAGATCTACCACTCAAGATGACTTAAAAAATATGGCTGCAGGAAGATACTTTTCAATTTATCAGGGGGTGTTGCAGCACCCTCAGCACCCCTACTGCCCGTGGCTATGCCTAAGCAACATTAACCTAGAAAAACAGTTCTGTAGCAATGTGGTTTGTGCAATAGGCTATAGGCCCAATACATTATCATCACTGCATATTGACTATGCTTGAATTGCCATTCCAATGCTGTTCTTCTCAGACCATTTTAAAATTATATTTCTAAATCATCACACTGGTAATATATATATGATCACACTGGTAATATATATATGATCACACTGGTAATATATATATGATCACACTGGTAATATATCATTTGTTGTATTACTTGTGAGGCACAGCTGAGTGAGCATAATCTTTTGCTTTTGATTTTACTGGATTGATCGTCTGCATCTGATGGGGCCATTCTGAGGGGAGGGAGGGAGGGAGGGAGAGAGCAGCGGTGAGGCTGTCTCTCATCCGACTCATTGTCGCTCCGCTCTACCTCGCTCCGCTGACAAAAAGGGGACATTCTTCCAGCTGATGGCGAAACTCAAGTTGCACTGCATTATTTCTGCCTTATGCACCAATTGATGCTGTTACTCATGGTAGCCTAGTGGTTAAGTAGTTGAAAGGTTGCTTGTTCAAATCCCTGAGCAGACTGGGTGGAAAATATGTAGATGTGCCCTTGAGTTTCTCTCTAGTCACGGCTTTACAGGTTTCAACATTTCACAGTATCAACTTTGCTGTGTGCTTGAGGCTTCTTTATAAAGCCTAAGGCTCGAGGAAACCATAAAGACACGGGGATATGAGGTATCTGATTGGCCAGCGGTAGACCTATATGTGTACTTGATTTTCTCTCTGGGCCTGCCGGATATGCAGAGTTCTACCTTCAGACACATGAAATGGTTCAAAATGGGAACACAACGAGAAAAAAATAGGAATGCAAGGCTTTATCATTGTTTTTCTTACAGAAATGTTTGATGACCGACTACAAATGTTATTCTACATTTAAGGCTCAGTGTTACCAGACATCCTGGTAGGGACGGCTGACGTGTGTGAGACTACTTACTTGCCAACAGCAAAGACGGTTGTGGCAATGCTGAGGTGCATAGGCTTGTAAATGCTGTCAACAATCAAGGGATTAAAGGTGCCTTCCCAGACAATTGGTGCCAACCAAGGGGTAACAGTTAACACATTGGTGCGCCTGAAAAAACAAAAGATATGTTAGAAGCTTGTGAACGCCCAGAGATATTCAATCCATCATAAGCAACTCTTTCATAGTGACTACATTTCCTGTACTTCCAAATGCACCTTCTCCTACTGATACTATGTCTACTACTAACAATAATATATTCATAATAACTTACCCCTTTAACACACTGGGCTGCTTATACAGGAGTCTGAAAAGACCATGCAAAATATTACATAGTAAAATAGAGTACTGCTTTCAAAATGGCTGCAGTTGGTGAGTTTTGCAAAGAGGTGGTATCAGGTGAGATGATTATATTAGAGTAGACCAAAGAAGAGTCTCACCCCTGTGGGGACAGCATGTCCCGGGTCCTACAACTCCAGTTTTCCCGCCTGAAATTGACAGGGTCCTGCTGACACAACCTTCAGAGGGGGTTCAATGTTAATACTGTGTTAATACTGAAGGATAGCATCAGGAGAGGTTGTGGAGGGTTAGGGGTTCACAAAAAAGTATACAAATATAAGTTGTTTGTTTATTATGTCAGTAATACAAATTGTCTTACCCCAAAACTTCTAGAATTCTGACGTCCTTATTTTTCATCTCACTGTTGAAGATAAAAAGGAACATTTTAGGTGACTTAACTAGTATGTCAAATCAAACAGAAAAGAAGTGCAACATGTAATTATTTCCATATTTACAATTGTAATGTAATCAGAAAATGTTATCTCAAATTAGATCTTAATCTGTGGTCCTGAATCTCATTGTCATGAGCCCACTGGGCTTTTTTAGAAGGCTACATTTCAGCAATCACCTATGAAATAGATGATGGCATAGAGTCTTTCTGATAGGATTATATACGGGATTGGATTTCTATCAAGATTGGATTATATCATTGACAAAGTTACAAACAAATGAACACTAAACAA
This sequence comes from Salmo salar, assembly GCF_965601325.2. Lineage (NCBI taxonomy): Eukaryota > Metazoa > Chordata > Actinopteri > Salmoniformes > Salmonidae > Salmo > Salmo salar. Next base: position 53,978,947 of record NC_138297.1, read on the forward strand.
GTTCCGATCTTACCTAAATGATGAGTAACAATATGTTAAAACCAGGACTCTAAATAGGAGATAGAAAGAGGATGGATTAACACCAAGTACATCAGCTATGATATCGACAACGCCCAAAAACATATATGTAAAAAAAAGTGGTATGGAGAGAAGCGTACATTTTGGTTAAATGCAATTATCAGCTCTGTGCAAACACAAGTATTGACACACATACAGAAGAACAATGGTGCGTATTCAGAGTACATACACAAGACTATGATAAAGTTTCTCCAAAGATCAGACATCAAAAGTTGACTTAATAAAACACGGGAAAAGCAACATACACCAAAAGTGTGATTCAAAGAAGTGGCAGAGCCATAGAAGGACGGATATTTGTGAAAAAACGCATTGTTCCTCCCAAAGTTTGTAATTCTATTAAATCAAACTTTGAGTGTTTGAAGTAATGCAGGACTGTATCCCAAAGCCAGTAGAATCTATGCCTTTTACTGTTTCACCAGCAAAAATGTAGACCTACATAGTGCCAGTGGGCTATGTAAATATGGGTGTGACCAAAACTCATGTGTAAGGTAAGATAAGCACCATATATCTATAGAACAACAAACACACTATGGAACAGGTTAAGCACCTTTTTTTGTTATGTTGGAGGGCATTGAATGGCAGGGATAACATAAGATCTTGAACTTTTTTTGTTAAAGTGGCACTCCAGTCTCCTTTTCACCTGATTTGTCACCTGATTTACTTAACAAAACTTATTTTGTTCTATATTGCTTCTATATTGTTCCTCTTGCAAGGGTCGAGGCCGATGACGTAGCTGGAGGAAGTCTTTAAACAACTTTGACGAAAAGGAATGAACTGGAGGGTAATACCACCCATATTTCAACAAACAGTGCCTTCAGAAAGTATTAATACCCCTTGACTTACTCCACATTTTGTGTTACAGCCTGAATTCAAATTGTTTTAAATAAATAAAATCACACATCTACACACAATACACCTTAATGACAAAGTGAAAATATGTTTTTTGACATTTTTGTACATTTATTGAAAATTAAATACATAAATATCAATTTACACAAGTATTCACACCCCTGAGTCAAAACTTTGTAGAAGCACCTTTGACAACGATTATAGCTGTGAGTCTTTCTGGGTAAGTCTCTAAGATCATTTTTTTTCAAAATTCTTCAAGCTCTGTCAAGCTCGTTTCTGATCATTGCTAGACAACCATTTTCAGATCTTGCCATAGATTTTCAAGTAGATTTAAGTCAAAACTGTAACTCAGCCACTTAGGAAAATTAATGTTTCTTGGTAAGTGTCACGACTGTTCGAATGATCGGACCAAAATGCAGCGTCGGTTTCGTTCCACATATTTATTGGACAGTGAAACTTAATGCAATACAAAAAATAAACTGAAGGAACAAAACAACAAACCGTGACGCAGGAGGCAAAAACACCCTCACAAAATATAATCACCCACAAAACACAAGTGGGACAGACATCAACTTAAATATGGCCTCCAATTAGAGACAACGACAACCGGCTACCTCTAATTGGAGGTCATGCCAAACAAAACCCAACCTAGAAATACAAAACTAGAAACTAAACATAGAAATACAAAAACGGACAAACACCCCCCGTCACGCCCTGACCTACTCTACCATAGAAAATAATAACTTACTATGGTCAGGACGTGACAGTACCCCCCCCAAAGGTGCGGACTCGACCGCACCTACAAAACCAACAACAAAACCCCCCTAAACAACAACCCCCCCCCCGAAAAAAAACACAACTCAAAGGGAGGGTAGGGTGGGTGACTAATGTCTATGGCGGCGGCTCTGGTTGCGGGCGTAGTACCCCCACCGCCTGCTGATCCCCCCGCTTCTGTATGTCCGGAGGAACCAGACCATGGATCATCGCCGGATGCTTCGGACTGCCAACCGCCACTGAAGACTCTGGGCTAAAGGCCGCCGCTGAAGACTCTGGGCTGCAGACTGCCATTGAAGACTCTGGACTGCAGACCACCGTTGAAGGCTCTGGGCTGCAGACCGCTGCTGAAGGCTCTGGGCTGCAGACCGCCGCTGAAGGCTCTGGGCTGCAGACCACCACTGAAGGCTCTGGGTTGCAGACCGCAGCTGAAGGCTCTGGGTTGCAGACCGCCGCCGGAGGCTCCGGACTGGGGAGCGTCGCTGGAGGCTCCGGGCTGAGGAGCGTCGCTGGAGGCTCCGGGCTGAGGAGCGTCGCTGGAGGCTCCGGGCTGAGGTGCGTCGCTGGAGGCTCCGGGCTGAGGTGCGTCGCTGGAGGCTCCGGGCTGAGAAGTGTCGCTGGAGGCTCCAGGCTGAGGAGCGTCACTGGTGGCCTGATGCGTGGGACTGGCATAGGAGGCGCCAGACTAGTAACACGCACCTCAGGGCTAGTGCGGGGAGCAGGAACAGGACACCCCGGACTGGGCAGGCGTACTGGAGGCCTGATGCGTGGAGCTGGCATAGGAGGCGCCAGACTAGTAACACGCACCTCAGGGCGAGTGCGAGGAGGAGGCACAGGACGTACTGGGCTCCGGAGGCGCACCGGAGGTCTGGAGCTTAGAGCTGGCACACCCCGTCCTGGCTGGATGGTGATTTGAGCCAAACAAGGGCGGAGCGCCGGCAGAGGACGAACTGGGCTGTGCTGGTGAAAGGGGGGTACCGTGCATAGAGCAGGCGCAGGATAACCTGGACCGAAGAGACGCACTGGAGACCAGATACGCTGAACCGGCGCACTTCTACCTGGCTGACGGCCAACTCTAGCACGGCAACGGTGAGGAGCTTGCACCGAGCGCACCGGGCTGTGAGTGCGCACTGGCGACACAGTGCGCATCACCGCATAACACGGTGCTTGTTCGGTCACTTGCTCCCCACGGTAAGCACGGGGAGTTGGCTCAGGTCTTAAAATCGCCTTAGCCAATCTGCCCGTGTGCCCCCCCTCTCAAAAAATGTTTTGGTGCTGCCTCTCGTCCTTGCCTCTTGGTGGATATAGCGCCTCATAGTATCGCCACTCCGCTCTTGCTGCCTCGATCTCCTCCTTCGGACGGCGATACTCCCCAGCCTGCCTCCAGGGTCCTTTCCCATCTAATATCTCCTCCCAAGTCCATTTTTCCCGCTGCTCCATTCCACGCTGCTTGGTCCTTTGTTGGTGGGTGATTCTGTCACAGGCGTCGAAATGAGTAGACCAAGGTGCAGCGTGGAATATGTTCATCCTGATGTTTAATGAAAGAATGAACACTTACAAATAAACAAAAATGACAGCAGACAGTTCCGTCAGGTACACACAAACTAAACGGAAAAGAACTACCCACCCTAGAAATACAAAACTAGAAACTAAACATAGAAATACAAAAACGGACAAACACCCCCCTGTCACGCCCTGACCTACTCTACCATAGAAAATAAGAACTTACTATGGTCAGGACGTGACAGTAAGCAACTTCAGTGTTGTTTTGGCCTTGTGTTTTAGGCTATTGTCCTGCTGAAAGGTATATTCATCTCCCAGTGTCTGGTGGAAAGCAGACTGAAACAGGTTTTCCTCTAGGATTTTGACTGTGCTTAGCTCCATTCTGTTTCTTTATCCTGAAAAACTCCTCAGTCCTTAACGATTACAAGCATACACATAACATGATGCAGCCACCAGTATGCTTGAAAATAAGGAGAGGGGTACTGAGTAATGTGTTATATTGGACTTGCCCCAAATATAACACTTTGTATTTTTGCAGTATTACTTTAGTGCCTTGGTGCAAACAGTATGCACGTTTTGGAATATTTGTATTCTGTACAGGCTTCCTTCTTTTGACTCTGTCCATTAGATTAGTTTTGTGGTGTAATTACAATGTTGTTTTCTCTTATCATAGTAATTCAACTCTGTTTTGAAGTCACCATTGTCCTCATGGTGAAATCCCTGAGCGGTTTCCTTCCTCTCCGGCAACTGAGTGGGATGCCTGTATCTTTGCAGTGACTGGGTGTATTGATACACCATCCAAAGTGTAATTAAAAACTTCACCATGCTCAAAGGGCTATTCACTGTCTGTTTTTTATTTCATTTTACCAATAGGTGCCCTTCTTTGCGAGGCATTGGAAAACCTCCCTGGTCTTTGTGGTTGAATCTGTTGTTGAAATTCACTGCTCGACCGAGGGACATTACAGATAACTTTATACGTAGGGTAAAGAGAGGAGGTAGTCCGGCTTTTGTGGCGCGATGGGTAACGATGCTTCGTGGGTGTTGATTCGTGCAGAGGGTCCCTGGTTCAAGCCCATGTTGGGGCGAGGAGAGGGACGGAAGCTATACTGTTACACCGGCACCATAATTATTCCCAGCGGGTTGTATGAGGCAACTTACTATGGAGGGTTTTATGCACATCCAAACTTTTAACAGGAGCTGGAAAAGTATCCAATATAAAGAGAAAGGGGGAATGTCCACTCACCGTGATACTGCTCCTAAATGTAATATTTTCTAAACATCATGGAACCATTTTACAGATCAGATTTTCACTTCTCCAGAAATAGCAGACATGTGCTTTCTCAGCAGAAACCCATGGATAGTGAATATTTATAATACGTATTTTAATTTGTTTTATTAAAATCAAACAACGATATTTCTAAAAAGGATCGGGTTAGAGGCATGATATCATAATTCGCATCTCTCCTTCAATGAGCATACGGCAATGTGTGCACACCGCTGGCAGCTGGCACACGTTGGCTTCAACGTGGATATATTCCTTTATGGCATTTACATTTCGAAAATGCACTGCATGTTCGACCCAAACGTTATAATAAAATGTGCCTACCATCGCCGTTGATATGGCCAGTCTATAGAAATAACTTGACGTCCCTAAACTGACACCTTATATTCAATGCGAATTGCACATAGACCTAATGAGTCCAAAATCTTCACAGAAGCCAAATGGACAAAACTAATTAAAAAACGTGAATGTCTGTTGACTGCTCGTGATATTTTAATAAACCATTGGTTCAAGGCTACTCACTAAGCTACTTTTCCCCTCCGCTTGCAAAATCGATTCCATAACCAATTACGTTACTCTAAAACCATCTTTATGGTGAGTTTTAAATATCACCAATAGCGCTGCTTGAAATTGGCACGTTGGCGCACCTTGTTAAGCCAACATCTCAAATATTTACACGCTTCCCAATGAGCAAAACAGTTGATCTAAAACTGGTAAATTACCAACCCTGGCGCCAGCGAAGGAAAATAGCAGAGCGCTAGTTTAAACGAAATTGCCAAAGAGCATGCATTTGACACAAGCGCCGCCTTAATCAACTCAGTCTCACAATCAATTCGTGCATATATGCACATAATTCATTACAGCAAATTTCGGGCGTTTTGGTGTGGCTTAATTCGTGAGAAAAGACACGAATTTTATGTGCTTCTTAATTCGTGCGAAAAGACACAAATTTAACCAGTAGGCGTCTATATTGTTTTTGCTACATGGTTACATTTTAGCCTACTGGTTAAATTTGTGTCTTTTCGCACGAATTAAGAAGCACATAAAATTCGTGTATTTTCTCACGAATTAAGCCACACAAAAACGCACGAAATTTGCTGTAATGAATTATGTGCATATATGCACGAATTGATTGTGAGACTGCGTTGCTTTATCATACTGTGTACTTGAGCTTGTGTCCTCAAAAGTGACTACACCTCAGCAAATTATAAAAACATTTTAACTAGAAAGATGAGATTGAAATCTTTCTGGCAGTGTAAGCATTACGAGGTACTCGCAAAATTCATAGATTGACATAATGAATGATAATATCATCATCGTGGAAACCATCAGTATGACAACACTCATACATTGTGTTCTGATGTATTCAGAATGAGAACACTTGTATTCTGATGTTATTCTATGATGAAGTTTCTCGAAAGATCAGATATCACTAATTTAACTTAATAAAACACGGAAAACGCAACATACCCCAAAAGTAGGATTCCAAGAAGTGGCAGAGTGATGGAAGGACGGATATTTGTGAAAAAACGCATTGTGCCTCCCAAAGTTTGCAATTCTATTAAATCAAACTTTGAGTGTTTGAAGTAATGCAGGACTGTATCCCAAAGCCAGTAGAATCTATGCCTTTTACTGTTTCACCTTTTTTTGTTAAAGTGGCACTCCAGTCTCCTTTTCACCTGATTTGTCACCTGATTTACTTAACAAAACTTATTTTGTTCTATATTGCTTCTATATTGTTCCTCTTGCAAGGGTCGAGGCCGATGACGTAGCTGGAGGAAGTCTTTAAACAACTTTGACGAAAAGGAATGAACTGGAGGGTAATACCACCCATATTTCAACAAACAGTGCCTTCAGAAAGTATTAATACCCCTTGACTTACTCCACATTTTGTGTTACAGCCTGAATTCAAATTGTTTTAAATGAATAAAAAATCTCACCGATCTACACACAATACACCATAATGACAAAGTGAAAATATGTTTTTAGACATTTTTGCAAATGTATTGAAAATTAAATACAGAAATATCACATTAACATAAGTATTCACACCCCGAGTCAATACTTTGTAGAATCACCTGTAGTGTAGATTTGGCCTTGTGTTTTAGGCTATTGTCCTTTGAAAGGTGAATTCATCTCCCAGTGTGTGGTGGAAAGCAGACTGTACCAGGTTTTCCCCAAGGATTTTGACTGTGCTTCGCTACATTCTGTTTATTTTTTATCCTGAAAAACTTCCCAGTCCTTAACGATTACAAGCATACACATAACATGATATAGCCACCAGTATGCTTGAAAATAAGGAGATTGGTACTGAGTAATGTGTTGTATTGGACTTGTCCCAAACATAACACTTTGTATTTTTGCAGTATTACTTTAGTGCCTTGTTGCAAACAGGATGCATGTTTTGGAATATTTGTATTCTGTATTCCTTCTTTTGACTCTGTCCATTAGATGAGTTTTGTGGAGTAACTGCAATGTTGTTTTCTCTTATCATAATAATTAAACTCTGTTTTGAAGTCACCATTGGACTCGTTGGGCGAAATCCTTAGAAGGTTTTCTTCCTCACTGGCAACTGAGTGGGACGCCTGTATCTTTTTAGTGATTGATACACCATCCAAAGTGTAATTAATAACTTTACCATGCTCAAAGAGCTATTCACTGTCTACATTTTATTACATTTTTAACCATCTAATAATAGGTGCCCTTCTTTATGAGGCACCGGTAAACCTCGCTGGTCTTTGTGGTTGAATCTGTTGTTGAAATTCACTGCTTGACAGAGTGACCTTACAGATAATTTTATGTGTGGGGTATAGAAATGAGGTAATCTTTTAAAAATAACGTTACATAATTTTATTGCACACAGAGTGAGTCCTTGCAACTTGTGACTTGTTAAGCAAAGTTTTACTCCTGAACTTATTTAGGCTTGCCATAAAAAAGGGGTTGATACTTATTGACTCAAGACATTTCAGCTTTTCATTAAGTATTCTGAACAAAAATATAAATGCAACATGCAACAATTTCAAAGATTTTGCTGAGTTAAGGAAATCAGTCAATTGAAATGAATAAATTAGGCCCTAATCTAGGGTTTTCATATGACTGGGAATACAGATATGCATCTGTTAGTCACAGATACCTTTAAAAAAAGTAGGGGCGTAGATCAGAAAAACAGTCAGTATCTGGTGTGACCACCATTTGCCTCATGCACTGCGACACATCTCCTTCGCATAAAGTTGTGCAAGTAGTTGATTGTGACCTGTGGAATGTTGTCCCACTCCTCTTCAATGGCTGTGCGATGTTTCTGGATATTGGAACACGGTATTGTATACATCAATCCAGAGTATTCCAAACATGCTCAATGGATGACATATCTGGTGAGCTTGCAAGCCATGGAAAAACAGGGACATTTGTGTACAAATCCTTGTGTTGTGTGACAAAACATTTTAGAGTGGCCATTTTATGTCCCCAGGACAAGGTGCACCTGTATAATGATCACGCTGTTTAATCAGCTTTTTGATATACCACACCTATCACTTGATTTAGTGTATCATGCAGCCCTCAGGTTCATTACAAATCAAAAACGTCTAACACATCATTGTGATCTCTACAGCGCTGTTGGCTGGCCGTCATTGTCCCTGCGTAGGTTTAAACACTGGTATACACTGATTTATAAGGCCATATTGGGTAAAATGCCATTTTATCTGTTCTTTTTTAGTCAGGTCGGTAAATAAATATCAATTACGGTCCCATTCTCATTTGCTTCTAACAGTACCAAAAATTAGAACAGGTCACGGTAGAAATAGTTTTAGTTACTTAGCACAGTGGTCCTGGAATTCTCTCCTGAACATTTTAAAATTTGATGATCTAGTTTCGTTGGTGGAGTTTAAACACTTGATCAATGTATATATCATAGAAGAGTGTAATTGTCTTTAGGCCAGCTGTTTTTAGTCAAGACTTGTGTCTTTAATGTAAAATGTTTTTGTTGTATTGTACAGTGAGGGAAAAAAGTATTTGATCCCCTGCTGATTTTGTACGTTTGCCCACTGACAAAGAAATGATCAGTCTATAATTTTAATGGTAGGTTTATTTGAACAGTGAGAGACAGAATAACAACCAAAAAATCAAGAAAAACACGTAAAAAATGTTATAAATTGATTTGCATTTGAAATATCACTCAGTCTGACAAAGATCCAATGAGTTTATTTTGTATGAGTTTTCAAACGAAGTCTCATGTTGCTCATCCGATAAATCCTTTCCCACACTTAAAGTTTTTATTAAGTGTATGATGGATAATAAATGTAGCATCATGTACATAATAATATACATATATCATACACATTCATTTACTAATTATTGAGTCACCACAGACAATTACTGAGTGATTTTTTATTACAATCAGACCTGGGTTCAAATATATATTTCAATATCTGTTATTTAAAATACATTTTTCGGTGTATTTGAGTATTTTCAAAAACAAAACAAGTACTTCTATTTGAGTATTTGAATGGCTATTTGTAAAAAAACAAATAGTAAGAGTATTTTCAAACACTTATTTTAAATACTATTTTCAATACCTGGGTTAAATGCATGGGAGTGTATTTGAGTCAGTGTATTTTAGTATTTTCAAATATTCAACTACTTGTCTTCTGAAATAAAATATATCTGAATACTTACTTGGACAATGTAGGTGAAAGTTGAGATATTTTAAATAGTATTTGAACCCAGGTCTAACTACAATGGAAAACAAAGTGTACCCAATTGCACTTCAGCCCAGCATGAACCAGAAGGGAATCAGGTGCCTGACTTAGGGACTGAAAATAAAAATAAACATTCCTCAGACAAGGACACTTGAACAGGTGACTATGCAGGAGAAAAGGGAGGACTCTGTTCCAACATACATCAAGAGCTTGCCCCAAAACACATGAACGATTATTAAAGGACAACTTGATAGTTGCGGTCAAAATGTTTTTTTTTCTTCATTACTTCAGGTACAGAACAGCCTACACAACATGCTTATATCATGTTAATCCTACTGTGCTCACAGAGTACAGTACAGTTGGCAGTGCACTAAGTAAAACCTCAGCGTCGTTGTGAAGTCTGTGCCCAAAGTTCCTTAACAACCGATCACCTTACCAAGGGGAAAATAACAGAATGGCTACTTAGTCAATAAATGGTGAAAACTTTCTCACGGCGATGAACACTACCTATAATACAATTTCATTTTTTTCTTACTTTTGGCTTTGAGCTCAAGGTGAAACATTATACTAGCATAAAAATTCCATTAGTCTGACAAATATCCAATGACATTATTTTTTTATGAGTTTTCAAATGTATTCTCATGTTGCTCAACTGACTAAATCCTTTCCCACACATGTGGCAGTAATGGGGCTTCTCCTCGGTATGAATAAACATGTGTCTTTTAAGGCCACCAGTTTCTGCAAAGCCCTTTGAACACAGGGAGCAGGTGAACGGGCGCTCGTTTGAGTGCCATCGCTTATGCGACGTGAGAGCGCATGACGTGCTGAAAGCCTTTCCACACGGTTTACAGCGGTAAGGTCGTTCCCCTGTGTGAAAACGCATGTGCACTAAGAGTTCCCTGGAAACAAAGAAAGCCTTCCCGCATACGCTACACAGGTATGGTCTCTCTCCTCTGTGTATCCGGAGATGTCTAACTAATGTGTGCTTTTGATTGAACTTCTTCCCACAGACTGAGCAGGAGTAAGGCCGCTCTCCGGTGTGGGTGCGTATGTGTATTTTGAGGACTGCTGCACTAGTGTAACTCTTGCCACAGTGTTGGCAAATAGGCCTGTGCATCGGTTCTACATCGTGACTTTTCTTGTGCAGTTGTAGATATCTCTCCGATTTGAATCTCTTCTTACACTGGTTGCAACGGAACGGCTGCACACTGGTGTGAACACTTCAGTGTCGTTTCAGGTCAGTTGTGCATCTGAAACCCTTCCCACACTGTTTGCAGGTGTTCTTATTGATTCTCTTGGCTGAGGAGCTCTTGGCTGAGGAGCTCCTGGCAGTTTCACTGGATGGCAGTAAGTTCTCAGCTCCTCCAGAGTCCAGGCTCCTGCTGTCCTCCTCTGTTAGATGTTCCTTCCTGATGTGCTGCTGAAGGTCCACCATTTCCCTGTGGGAGAATGGGTACTGGGGGCAGGAGAAGACCTGGGAGGGCATGTCACTAGCCAGTTCTGTAGGCAGAAAGTAGACATACAATAATTCAGATGCTTTTACATATCCTTCTACGACCCAGATCCTGGAGTGCTTGGTACCATGATCCGCGTTACAAAACATATGCGAAGGGCAAACAAAGCCTGACCCAAATGAATCCTGGACCTGCCCGAGTGGCGGGCCCAAGACCTTGGACCAGAATAGCATGTATTGTGATGCAGCAAATGCGAATCACTTGGACATTTCTGCCAGTTGTAAATGAGCTAGCATGCTGACGTCATGCTGAATGTGCCTGATTTAGGGACAGCTATATTGTTGATTCAACCAGACGTTAGCTTATTATTTAGCAAGTTTCAGCATCTTACAGTTAACGTCGCTCGCCAACCAACATCCCATTGAAATGAATGGTTCCGCTAGCGGTGGCAGCCATTGTTGGAAACAGCCTTCTGTGCGGTGCTCTCAAAAGCACAAAAATGTCCTTCTCCAAAACAATATACACAGCCACTCTATATTTGAAGGTTTTATAAGTAGGAACTGATATCACTCTCTGTAATTCATTATCATAAGTGTAAAATCTGACAGTGGTGTGAAGCAATTCCTGATTTTTCACCTGAAGGTCAAGGAGCGTTAAAACCGCAAATAATATCTTTAGGTAATGTAACAAGTCAGGCTTTTACAAATCACTTAAAAATACATGGTGGAAATGGACTATCATTACGAATCTCTGAATTTCCTTACCATCCGAGTCCTCTGGTTCACTCAGAGGGGAAGTCCAGTTTGCATCATCCTTATCCTTCAATCCTCTCTCAGTGTCTTCATTTCTTTCACTTCCATCATCCTCTAAGTTCTTTTCAAAATGCAACTCTCCTCCTTCCTCACTGTTGATCTTCCACCCCTCTGTGCTCCCTTTCATGCATTCATGTCCATCGACATTGACAATGTGGACAAGATGTTGTCTGCGACCTGGTTGGAAAATTCATCTGGAGGAAGGGAGAGAATTTTCATCTCAGGAAAGGAAACGGAAAAATGCAACTCAACTTATTTACAGAAGAGCACATGGCTAACATGATTGATATCCTCTTATTAAGACGCACTTTTGCGCAAGTGACCCAGATGTCTATGATGCTGCAGCAGTGTCTTCAGGTGCTCGGGGTCAGAGACAGAATGCCAGAACTCCTCCAGGTCAGCGGGGGCAAGGCTGAGACAAGATGCTGTCTGAGAGGATAAAAGGAACATTAAAAAGGTTTCCACAGCTCTCTCTCACAGAACATTCATCATACTAGGTGGGTGTTTTTAATTTTTAATTCTTGCTATGCATAAGCCGTAAAACAAAGGCTTTTACATGTTTCCACTACATGAGTGACTTGATTACTTCTAGAAGTTTGTTTTCACAAAGGCTCTTACAGCATTGTTTACTATCCAGCATCAACTTATTTCTGTTCTATAATATTTCACCCCATGATCAAAGAGCACCTCATGGATTGTATATGCTCTTATCCAGAGTGACATACAGTTAGTGGGGTGTAGTTGGGATGCCAGGACAGAGAAGAGCTTTGACTGGGCTGAGTGGGAGCTGCCCTCCCGTAGGGGTGCGAGGGGCCAAGAGACCAGAGGTGGCAGAACAGAGTGCTCGGGTTGGGGTGTAGGGTTTGAGCATAGCCTGAAGGTAAGGAGGTGCAGTTCCCTTTGCTGCTTCGTAGGCAAGCACCATGGTCTTCAATCAAAGAAGCACTCCTCTCCTGTGTCTCTACATTAATCATATAGGATTCAACTTTAGTTGACAAAAAAGGACAGTCATGAACAAGAAACTCTGTTCCCAAAGACTGGATCTTATACAGTGCCATTACTGAAACAGTGACACCCCTAAGCGTGTGACACTGAAGAAATAACATGACAAGTCTGACCATCTCTAAAGATTTCATGCTATTAAGATATTGAGCCTGTACCTCTGTGAGGTCTGGTACAGGCAGCAGCTCCTCCAGTCGGGAGAGAAACTCCCACACCAGTATCTGCAGTGCTGTGTCATACAGAGGGCTGTAACGTATTGGTTACACCACCTGAGAGAGAAAAATAAAAACATGTGTAGTTGAAACCAACACCTTGCTGGATTTTTCATTTTGTACAGCCTTTCATCAGTTACAGTAAAACAAGCAACATTTCACTACTGAGTTTTACATTGCTGGAACATGCTGTCCTATTGACTCTGAAAGCAACAACTATGATTCATTAAGATATTTCCCACCTGGAAGAAGTGCTTCTTCTCAGAAGGGTCTTCGAGCAGGGTTTTGACCAGCTCCACAAAGTTAGACTCTGAAGCCTCCAACTCATTTCTACTCTGTGACTGGGCATGTAAAATGAATGATACAATCAGCTTTTTAAAAAAAAAGACAATATAAGCTCCCTCTATTCAATAGCATCCAGACTACTTTAGACACTGAAAGTTACATACATCCTCATGCACAGCATGTACTGAAGACGTTTTGATTCTGTCCAAAGGAAGTTGGATGGTCTGGGGGTCCGGTGGGTTTTCATTACGAAACAACTCTAAAACCATCTGAAAGTAGATTTTATGAGAATAATAGTCATTGGACTAAGATCCTTTCTGAACACCCATGCCTCCACTCCTTCTCCAGCCTTCCACCTCTCACCCTTGCTCTCAGTCCCAGGATGAGTTGGGTCCTCTGCCTGGAGCTCAGCAGCTCTGGAACCATCTCTGTCACAAAAGTAACAAACTCCTCCAGCTTCCCATACTGCATCACATTACGCTCTTGAGCCACTTGCCACATGAAAGCTGACATCAGGCGTAGAGGTGGAACCAGGAGACGGAAAGATGATAAAGGGAACAGTGGACCTACAGTAAAATAAAAAAGGAGCCAGTATGGAAACATAAGGATTGTGTCTGTAGCCAACTACACAATACCAGTAACCAACTACACAATACCTGTAGCCAACTACAAACCACTAATATTGCCTTACCTGCCTGGTCTGAAAACAAGGGAGTCTGATCCAGGTTGTCATTAGGACTCTCAACTCTGTCTGCTGAAATCTATGGAAATCAACAAAACAAGAGGCAGTAATTGCACATCTTTAAAAGATTACCAGTAAGGCTAGCCTGTTGCAAACAATAAAACAGTACTTTCTCATTTTATGACTAAATTAATCATTGTCACTGTCATATGTTCTGAATAAAGCAGATTGCCATAAACAGTTGACTCAGTGTTTTAATTTTTCAAAAAGAAAATGTTACATTAATCTCCGCAATCTCATACTGATGCATGTGCGTACTCTGCTGGTTGATATTGCACTCATTTGAACTGCGAACCCAGTGCCAAAAATAGTGGTTTCTTCAGTCGAACTATTAGATAATTTTCTTTGATAATACCGATAATTACTGGTCTATAAGTCTATGGTATTACACACATAACTAGTCATGATAGCAGTAGCTAGCTGGCTGGCTGTGAATAACACAGGTCTGGCAACTAGGTAACTTACTGTAACCACACATTTTCACTATCTTCGCTAGCTAGCTACCTCGGGAAAGTTTGGGTTGGTTTGCCGATGTTTTATAAAAATGGTGAGCCAACTCAGGCTTCCAGGCCTCGGTATACCCTCTGGCATATCCTTAGACCTTTTCAGTGCTCTCACATGACGGTCCCACGCAAGTCTCCATTTCTTCCTGCAAGTATCTTGATCGGAGTTTAAATATGTAGCAATTTCGCGCCAACTGTTTCGAGAGCCTCTTTGTCGAAATGTAAACGCATGGAGGTATCATACAAGTGTGTATGCCCTTTGAAAGCTTTTACGAGACGTAAAAGTGAGTTCTCAACTCCTCCAGAGTCCAGGCTCCTGCTGTCCTCCTCTATTAGATGTTCCTTCCTGATGTGCTGCTAAAGGTTCACCTCTCTTCTGTGGGAGAATGGGCACTGGGGGCAGGAGAAGACCTGGGAGGGCATGTCACTATCCGGTTCTGCAGGTAAAAAGCACATGGAAGTACACTGAACAAAAATATAAACGCAATATGTAAAGTGTTGGTACCATCTTTCATGAGCTGAAATAAAAGATCCCAGACATTTTCCGTACACACAAAACGTTTATTTCTCTCAAATGTTGTGCACAAATTTGTTTACATCCCTGTTAGTGAGCAATTATCCTTTGCCAAGATAATCCATCCACCTGACAGGGGTGGCATATCATGAAGCTGATTAAATAGTATGATCAATACACAGGTGCACCTTGTGCTGGGGACTATAAAAGGCCACTCCAAAATGTGCAGTTTTGTCACACAACACAATGCCTCAAATGTCTCAAGTTGAGGGAGCGTGCAATTCGCATGCTGACTGCAGGAATGTCCACCAGAGCTGTGGCCAGAGAATTTAATGTTCATTTCGCTACCATTAGCCGCCTCCAATGTCATTTTAGAGAATTTGGTAGTACGTCCAACCGGCCTCACAACCGCAGACCACATGTATGGCATTGTGTGGGCAAGTGGTTTGCTGATGTCAACGTTGTGAACAGAGGTCTCACGGTGGCGGTGGGGTTATGGTATTGGCAGGTACAGTGGGGGGGGAAAGTATTTGATCCCCTGCTGATTTTGTACGTTTGCCCACTGACAAAGAAAGGATCAGTCTATAATTTTAATGGTAGGTTTATTTGAACAGTGAGAGACAGAATAACAACAAAAAAATCCTGAAAAACGCATGTTAAAAATGTTATAAATTGATGTTATAAACCTGGTGGCCAACTACAAGAAATGTCTGACCTCTGTGATTGCCAACACGGGTTTTGCCACCAAGTACTAAGTCATGTTTTGCAGAGGGGTCAAATACTTATTTCCCTCATTAAAATGCAAATCATTTTATAACATTTTTGACATGCGTTTTTCTGGATTTTTTTGTTGTTATTCTGTCTCTCACTGTTCAAATAAACCTACTATTAAAATGATAGACTGATAATTTCTTTGTAAGTGGGCAAACGTACAAAATCAGCAGGGGATCAAATACTTTTTCCCCCACTGTATATGCTATGGACAATGAACACAATTGCATTTTATCAATGGCAATTTTAATATCTGTGACCAACAGATGCATATCTGTATTTGCAGTCATGTGAAATCCATAGATAAGGGCCTAATGAATTTCCTGAGGCCAATTGTGAGGCCCATTTATTTTAAGGTATCTGTGACAAACAGATCCATATCTGTATTCCTAGTCATGTGAAATCCATAGATTAGGACTCAATGAATTTATTTCAGTTGACTGATTTCCTGTAACTTAGTACAATCAATGAAATTATTGCATGTTGCCTTTATATTTTAGTTCAGTATATAAATCAGTGCTGCTATTTTAAGCTTTTTTTTCCAGATTGTTGTCGATATGTATATAGTAGTTGACAAGGCAATGACCTCCAAAAAAAGGTAATCCTTGTAAAAAAAATCTCATTACAATTTAATAAAAAACAGTGGGTTAACTGCCTTGTTCAGGGGCAGAATGACAGATTTATACATTGTCATCTCAGGGATTTGATCTAGCAACCTTTCAGTTACTGGCCCAATGCTCTAACCACTAGGCTACCTGCCGCCCCAAAAGAAAGAGTGGTCAAATTTTAAATGAAGTTGTGGTCGAGTAGAGTTAATACAAGCTCTATGAAAAGCCCTGTTAAGTAAATAATGCATGCAATACGTTCCTAAATGTTTTAAGTCAAACACAGATCTTATCTCGAGTGATATTGTCGCAAGAGAAGTTGGATTGCAGTGTGTGAGATATTTTAAGAAATATTTACACGTTTACTTCACAGGCCTCTCCGTCGTGTTTGTGCTAAAATTGTAAGACAGACAACTTCTTTCAATGTAAAAACAAATAATAATAAAATCATTAAGATTGTGTTACATTTTTGTAAAATTATCCCATTAATGAATTTGGAGTCTCTATGAAGACATTCCAAAGGCAAAATCAGTTTGACAGACATCCCTCCTCTAACCACTACCTTGATAACTCCTAGAAGAACAAACCCTAATTCACACATTGAACCATTCACCAATGTATTCAGAATGCTTTAGTACATTTCCTGCAATCAAAATCCCAAAGTTATCACTATTGTTTTCAAAAGTCATATGTGCTGTTTAGCTTTCTTTTTGTTAATTTGTATGTTTACTTTTCCTTGAAGACACACTCCAAGTAGGATTGTGCCAAGCACACAATATGAATGCGTAAATGTGATTTTAAGATCTGTGATGTTCTAAACCCCCTGACACAAGGTGAGCGAACATAAGGCCCTTCTCCTGTTTGAACTCGTTAGTGGGGGCAGGAGAACACCAGGAAGTGCATGTTGATTTCACAGCGAGGTAAAATGAATACAGCTACTGTCACAGGCGGGATCTGAACCCGGGTCTCCCACAGGAGAAACCAACACCTTGACAGTGAGACCAAGAGGATACTCTCTGTAAGGCCGAGGGTGAGGCAGGGCTACCTCATCATGAGACCATGAGCCCGACGAATGTCTGCTACATGTACAGTATGTACAGTATAGTCCTTCACCTGAACAAGCAATATAAGATATACTGAATATTGGTCATCCATGTTGGATTGTGGCATTCTCTCCCGTAGACAGAAGGCCATAACAGTGTTTTCCTTATTTTTTTAAGTCAGGGCCCCCTTAGTGGTCAGGGGCCCTATGCGTAGTGCGTGGTCTGCATATAGGGCAAGCCGGCCCTGGACCACGGTCAACTGTTACAGTATATTGTCAAACAACTGTCATAACCCTGGCTAGCTTGCAAACGACTATTGTAAATGTACTCCAAAACTATTGTGGTGACTGATTACACAGCATCTTCCCAGATGGTTCTCTATTTCAGCTGGTGACTGACAATTATAACAGGTATTTTCAGCATGCAGTGGCCAGACCACAGTCAACTCATCCATAATAAATACACCCCCATAGCAGAACTCAACACATAACAGCTCAAGCAGATGGGTTTTTCTAGGAGGTCCACTCATTGTTAAATCACAACTTCCCAACAATGTGGTAGGTAGTAACATTTTGAAACATGTAGGCTTCTAGGAATTGTGGTAGCAACAGTAACCACTACCCCACCAGTTACAGAAGCAGACCTGGTTTCAACTTCAAATAGCCTACTATTTGAAATAATTTCACAATGGAACCAATAGAATAGTCACAAAACTGCAAACCCCGCCCATCTGGCACTCCGGGTAGGCTAAAGCAAACGTTAACATATTTCAAAGATTTCAAGTAGTATTTGAATACAGGTCTGAAGGGAATATATTATGAAATACTGAATTGTGTAACTTGTTCAAATCTACAATCTTAATTGCCCATTGGTTACCTAGAATTAGAGCTAAAAATGAATCCATGTCATATGAATTAATGTCTTACTTAATTCAACCATTAAATCCTTGGCTTTAGGGTACCAATATTTCCACCCCCAAACAAACAGACTTAACTTTTGGGGAATAGTCAAGTACTTAACTCTGATTGCAATGTAGAAATTCTAATAAGAGCAAACAGTGAAAATTATGTTTCATGCCACGAGAGGTAACGGATCCGGGAGAACAGGGTCCTGTTCCGGCAAGATCCGGCTCAAATAAAGCTCTGTTGGTGGAGTAGCTATAGCCACAATGGAAACAGCAGCTAAAAGTAGCCTGACTAGTCTAATGGAAAAAGTACTGTCGCTTAACTTAATATTGTTCCAACTAGTAATAACAACCAGTTATCAATAACACAGTTTGGCAATCGCCATGAACAGTGCACAGAGGTATGTAATGTACTCTGCTCCGAATGTCCTTACCGTCGACGGCCACCGGACGAGCGTGTAGTGATGATCCTGGTTTCTGCTGACCAGAACTGGATTCACCAGCCTCTTCAAGTCGTTCAGCGTCCTCATCAGTTTCATTGTAACTGATTTCTGGTCGCCACTCTTCTGCACCCTCCTGTTCTTTCTTCCTAGTGTCACGACCTCAAGCCTCCACTGAAGTTTGTTTCGAGTTTACCAAGGAAGTGAGGGACAGAGCGGACAGGATGGTGTCACAGTCGAAGAACAAATGATCTGGAAAAGAGGGAGAATCCAAACCAATTTTATTTACTAATACCTTGGAGGTGAATACAGTTTGTGCAACATTGAAGGTGAAGATCTCTTTAACAAAACAAAACACATTTGATTGGTGGAAAATGCAATCAAATCTAAAGAAGGTCAAAGAATTTACCCCAGCGGAAATAGATAACCTGAAGGCTACCTACCTCTGTTTAGGTGTCCAATGTGTCGTTGATGCTGTAGCAGTGTCTTCAAGTGCTCAGGGTCAGAGACAAACTGAACACACTCCTTCAGGTCAGAGAAGGCAAGGCTGAGACAAGATGCTGTCTGAGGGTGAGAGAGGAAAACTTAAGGAGAGTGCAGTCCAATCCCAAATCAACCCCTAGCTCCTACCCACTGGAAACGTGTTGATGTTCAGTCCATTTATTAAAGGGGGTTCATTCATTCACAACTGTAAACGCAACATTTTTCACATTTGAATTGATAGAATGAAGATGCAGTCATATCAGAACCTGTGTAAAGCTGGGCACCGGCAGCAGCTCCTCCAATCTGGAGAAGAACTCCCACACTAGAATCTGTAGTGCTGTGTCATACTTAGTATCGTACTGCACTGGGAACACCTCCTTTAATGAAAATGTAGAGAGCCATTACACAGTGAGGTGAATGGTCTTGCCTATAACACGTGTTATCATCAATAACCATTAGTTTAATAAAATACTTGTTTTATCCATTTGAACTAATATTCTTGATATTTGTCACAGTACCCAACTTGACACACAACACACACATCACATGCTTGGGAGCATTGCATTTAATTTCAGGTGCATGCCTGCCTGCTTGCTCTTCAGGCATTTCCAACACGTTTGCTTGATTATGACACAGAACAACCCAACTGTGAAAAGTTAGATGTTCGATATTATCTCACCTGAAAAAAGTGTCCCCTCTTCGCTGGGTCTTCCAGCAGGGTTTGGACCAGCTCCACAAAGTTAGACTTTGATGCCTCCACTTTCTTGTTTTTGCTCTGAACATGTAATTACACCCCAAAAAAGTAAGTTAAGAACTAAAATTACAAAAAATAAATGTTGTGATAGAGATTTAACAATCCACATACTCTGTGGTGTATTGCACACAACTTGCCGCTCTGTGCTTTACTGTGCATGACTGGATTCTATCCAACTGGCGTTGGATGGTTTGATGGTCCACCATGTCCTCTTTACCACAGCACAACTCAAGAACCAGCTGAAATAGCAGGCACACTTTAATATACAGGAATGGGAACATTACAGATTCACAGTCAGAGTGTTTAATGTACAGGGTTGCAGGTGTGATGGCAGGGTTCAGAGAAAATATTAGGCTCCGAGCTAAGTGAAATAAAATAATGAAAATGGTCATAAAAAAACAACAATAGAAATATATACATAATAACAACTGTAGCAGTGATGAATAAATAAACGTCCATTGGGGTGGAGGAAAAGTAAAGACTGTAGAGGGAAAAGGGGGAATGACCATAGGGGAGCAGCAGGCAGATTAAATTACCATTGAGGGGGTGTGGGGTCCAAGCAAAATAAAAACTATAACAATTATAATAAAAAAGTAATAATATACATATTAACAACTAACAGTGATGAATGTATACTGAACAAAAATAGAAACACAACATGTAGTGTTGGTCCCATGTTTCATGAGCTGAGATAAAAGAACCCAGAAATGTTCCATACGCACAACAAATGTGTTTCTCTCATTTTTTGTGCACAAATTTGTTTACGTCCCATTAGTGAGCATTACTCCTTTACCATGATAATCCATCCACCTGACTGGTGTGGCATATCAAGAAGCTGATTAAACAGCATGATCATTACATGCTGTTTAATCTTGTGATGGGGACAACAAAAGGCCACTCTAAAATGTGCAGTTTTGTCACACAACAAAATGCCACAGATGTCTCAACTTTTGAGGGAACGTGCAATTGGCATGCTGACTGCAGAAATTGCCAACAAAGCTGTTGCCAGATAATTGAATGTTCATTTCTCTACCACAAGTCACCTCCAATGTTGATTTAGAGAACTTGGCAGTACGTCAAACTGGCCTCACAACCATAGATCATGTGTAACCACGCCAGTCCAGGACCTCCACATCTGGCTTCTTAACCTGTGGGATCGTCTGAGAACAGCCACCCGGACAGCTGATGAAACTGAGGAGTATTTATGTCTGTAATAAAGCCTTTTTGTGGGGAAAAACTCATTCTGATTGGCATGGCCTGGCTCCCCAGTGGGTGGGCCTGGCACCCAAGTGGGTGGGCCTTTGCCCTCCCAGGCTCACCCGTGCCTGCGGCCCTGCCCATTCATGTGAAATCCATAGATTATGGCATCATGAATTTATTTCAATTGACTGAAATATGTGAAATCATTGCATGTTGCACAAATATTTTTGTTCAGTATAATTGGGGTGGGGCAGAGTAAAAGTCATTTGAGGGGTTGGGGGGTGAAATATCCATAGGGGGAACAGCAGGTAAGTTAAGTGACCATTGAGGGGGTGGGGAGAAATGTTCATAGGGGGAGTAGTGGGGGGGAGCAGATAGCTGACCATTTAAAGACAGAGGGGACACAAACTAAGAAGTCTTAAGACAATGACAACAGAAGTTGATCATGAAAATGTGACGAGAACAATCTTCTGTCCACATCCCTAGCCTTCAAGATCCAGGTGCTTATGAGGAATTAAGGTCTGAATCTCACCCCACATTTGTCACTTTTACATCCTCCCCTCCCAACCCTCAACATTTCCACCTCTCTCACCCTTGCGCTCAGTCCTATAATGAGTTGGGTCCTCTGCCTGGAGCTCAGCAGCTCTGGAACCATCTCTGTCACCAAAGTCACAAATTCCTCCAGCTTCCCATACTGCATCACATTACGCTGCTCAGCCACTTGCCACATGGATGCTGACATCAAGCGTATTGGTGGAACCAGGAGACACAAGGAGCATAGAGGGAGATTGAAACCTGTCATGAAAACGAAAGGGAGGAATTTGTTAACATAACTTAAGCCATCAAATTAATACAGACCCTTGCAACGAGACAGACATTTTATGAGACTCCTGGTTTCCACAAATCCAGGACGAAGACCGTATAGCCAAGCTAAGGTTGGTCGAAAATTCTCTGTGCTACACCACAACAGTACCTATCCTGTAACTCCCAGTAATGGATACCAAAAAAATCTTTGGTTAAATTACATTATCTGGTGTAACAATCTGTAGCTAAGTTGAACTAAGTTCATGAGGCATGTATAAGTTATATTCTTCAAGAATAAATGGGTATATGTAGACATTTAATTTAAAATGACAGAAAATGGATGAAGGGGCGATTCCGCTGTAAACATTTACAAGTTTGGACATCAGAGCACGGCACTGGAGAGCGCAGTACAATACAGCACAGTAGAATAGAGTTTAGTACAGTGAAGTATAGTATATTTCAGTACAGTACAATATACTGTACTGTACTTTTCTTTACTGTATTGTACTGTAGTCTTCTCACTGTACAGTACTCAGTATTGTACTCTGCTCTACACTGTACTGTACTATCCATTTGTTCCAATCCAGTCCGTCAGTGTACGTTAACGTCAAGGTCAGGGTGGACTGACCAAATATCAACTACTTTTCAACGTCCATGGACGTCCAGTGTTGGTTGGTACTCAGTGGGATAGGATGCTTGTTACAGTAAATGGAAAGAGAGGGGGCTCATGGGTAGGTGTCAGTAAGAGCTGGGAGAGGTGACATTAACTGGAGAGTGAGAAAAGGAGAGGTGTTGTCCAGAGTCATGACTGTTCTAAGACAACAAAAAATTAAAAATAAAAACTGTTATCTGAACATAACTGTACGCCAGTGGGAGGTCAGTAGCAGGTGACCCAACTGTGCTTTGTGACTATTATGATTTCCCATTGTAGCCAATTCAGTTGCAGTAATTCTGTTACTGATTTTGGGGTAATTTCATACCAATTTGGTAATAGAATTACACGTTTTAATCACTTAATAATTAATGAACACATTTTATATCTGTAAAATCACTATAACTAATTGGTAAGTCTACCATTACTTGTTACTTCAGTGAACTTTCATTAATTTTGGTAACAGAATTACAAGGCAATATTTCTTAAACTTACAGAAGTTAAATAATTTATTCAAAACTAAAAATTTTGCCATTAGTTGGTAGGGGTCTTTACGTCAACATTATTGTGTTTTGATGTATTTCTAATAGTTTCCTGGTAGACTAGATGTTTTCTAAGACACATTTTCTAAGATCCCTTCAGTTTATCCAGAAATCAAAGTATTTACTTAGGACTCATATTTAAGATAGAAAATTGTTGAAAAATGTTTCTATCACGCCTTCATTTCCAAAAAAGATACTCTTAGCTTTCATTTGACACTGAAATTGATATGCTCCTAATAACGTGCGCATGGGTCCATTTCGATGGAAATGCCCTGAAACAATCGCAGACCTTTTATGTCGCAACACTTTCAGGTGTTGACTCCACTATGGCTTTCACCCAGTTAGTGCATGCCTAATGTTAGGTAGCTAGCTAACTTGGAGGCTGGTAACGTTAGTTAAACATTTTATTGTGTGACGGCAATTCATGAGTCTTCAAAATAAAAGTCTCCCGTGTTGTTTATAACTAAGACAGACCACATCCTGTCGTTTCCAACGGGGGGAGAAATTGGCATAGTGGGCAGAACAAGCAAGGAGGTGGGCAGAGCCAAGCACGAGCTAGAGAGATCCAGTTCTAGTTAATTTGCATATTTCCGTTTGGTGAGGTGCGTGTGTGCAATAACTCAATTCGCCTTGTCACTTCTAAACAACGTGTTTTTTATTTTGGCAAAGGGTAAAGTCTACAAAACTCTGTTCGTAAAAGATTATAGTTTGGGAACGGAAAAATGTATTGAGATCAAATGTTTCATCGATGAGAAAATGTGCAGAATTTCGGCCAAAATCGATCTCGTTCCATGTTCTCCCACTACCGGCCACTGGAAACGCCAAGCGGATGCTTCACATTTATACATCTGGTGAAATATCTGTCCCATTGTGGCTTGATCGAGTACCGCTATGGATGGAAGTGACATAAAATCATCATACCAAGTTCCCTAAGCAAACATGACTGCTCAAGAAAACCAAGGCCACTTGCACTTTCCCTTCAATAAAATGTTTGAAATGAATGTGAAAAAAGTTTGAGGACCAAATTCGACCAAATTCGTCGTTTCAACAAAAGATACAACTTTTGGTCAATATGTAGCGGAATTCTCAGTCAGGGGGCGCTAACGTTCCGTTTCCGTTGTGTCCCTGACAAAAACAGAACGTTAGCGCCTCCTGACGGAGCTTGTGGTTAGATCTAAGTCTTGACCAGAGATACAATATCTTAGGTCTGACTATGTACTGTACGAGTTTGAAGCTGGTTCACTGGCTGGCCATGCAGGCAGGCAGGATGGTATGTTATGATAAGGACACCGATCATGTGGGAGGTTATACATGACCTTGGATGGGATACGCATTATGGTGGTAGGAAGGAAGGTCTAATCCTGCCACAAGGGTAAAGACAGGCACAAAGGGGAAGCAGAAGAGCGAAAATAAATAAATATAGAAATGGATGTGTATTGATTTGTATACAGGGCTAATCTGTAAAAGAGACCTTGGTCTCAGCATGACTCCTTGTCAAAATAAAGGTAAAAATAAACAGTTATATGCACTTTGGCTAAATTGTTTAACATGACCACACAATGCAATACGGTTCCATATACTGGTGTAATGTAAATTAAAACTGCCCTTGTCTATATTTTTTTATTTGATTTATTTCACCTTTATTTAACCAGGTAGGCCAGTTGAGAACAAGTTCTCATTTACAACTGCGACCTGGCCAAGATGAAGCAAAGCAGTGCGACAAAAACAACAACACAGAGTTACACATAAACAATCGTACAGTCAATAACACAATATAAAAATCTATGTACAGTGTGTGCAAATGTAGAAGAGTAGGGAGGTAGGCAATAAATAGGCCATGGAGGCTAAATAATTACAATTTAGTATTAACACTGGAGTGATAGATGTGCAGATGGGGATGAGGTAGTTGGGTGGGCTATTTACAGATTGGCTGTGTACAGGTACAGTGATCGGTAAGCTGCTCTGACAGCTGATGCTTAGAGTTAGAGAGGGAGATATAAGACATTATATGAGGTACAATATTGAATTGTGTCTAGAAGACTCTAGTTCTAGTACTTGTCAGGGTGCAGGGTGTATTTTTCAATAGTCTATCTTCTCTCCATGTTTGTCTTAGCTTGAAGACCACTCGGATCACTCTTCTAAAAAGCTGCTGTCTGTCACATACCAAAGCTAATATCACTGAGTTATAACATGAGATGCACCAGCTATTTTCTTCTCCCCTCTAGTGGTCAGATACAGTAACGACGCTTGGTCAGTTTTGAGGTACTAGACTGGTTTGGCTATTGTGGGGAGTGTATGAGCAAAATAAGGACAGGAAAATGGTCTAATTGACATACTTATCAAGAGAACATCCCTGGTCATCTCAACTGCCTCTGATCTGGCGGACTCACTAAACACATTCATCTTTACTTTTACTCAAGTATGACAATTAGGTACTTTTCCACAACTGAGTATATGCAAATAATAAAATACTTTGGGGGAAAAGTTATATCTACAGTATTTGATAGGAGTTATGGGTTTTACTTGTTTTGGTCATCATGACAATATTGTCACGGTTGACCTCCTCTACTGACCAGTGTTCCATGGCACTGTCTCCCCTTCAGCACCTGCAGTAGGTCCCAAACTATAGTTTTGACAAGTCGGTTAGGACATCTACTTTGTGCATGACACAAGTATTTTTTCCAACAATTGTTTACAGACAGATTATTTCATATATAATTCACTGTATCACAATTCCAGTGGGTCAGAAGTTTACATACACTAAATTGATTGTGCCTTTGGAAATTTCCAGAAAATGATATCATGGCTTTAGAAGCTTCTGATAGGCTAATTGACATAATTTGAGTCAATTGGAGGTGTACCTGTAGATGTATTTCAAGGCCTACCTTCAAACTCAGTGCCTCTTTGCTTGACATCATGGGAAAATCAAAAGAAATCAGCCAAGACCTCAGAAGAAAAATTGTAGACCTCCACAAGTCTGGTTCATCCTTGGTAGCAATTTCCAAACGCCTGAAGGTACCACGTTCATCTGTACAAACAATAGTACGCACGTATAAACACCATGGGACCACACAGCCGTCATACTGCTCAGGAAGGAGACGCGTTCTGTCTCCTAGAGATGAACGTACTTTGGTGCGAAAAGTGCAAATCAATTCCAGAAACAGGTATAAAAGTATCTATATGCACATTAAAACGAGTCCTCTATCCACATAACCTGAAAGGCCGCTCAGCAAGGAAGAAGCCACTGCTCCAAAACCGCCACAAAAAAGCCAGAATACGGTTTACAACTGCACATGAGGACAAAGATCGTACTTTTTGGAGAAATGTCCCCTGGTCTGATGAAACAAATAGAACTGTTTGGAGAAAAAAGTCAGGAAGTTAAGCAAATCAATTTATAATTTTTTTTTACATGCGTTTTTCTGGATTTTTGTTGTTGTTATTCTGTCTCTCACTGTTCAAATAAACCTACCATTAAAATTATAGACTGATCATTTCTTTGTCAGTGGGTAAACGTACAAAATCAGCAGGGGATCAAATACTTTTTTCCCTCACTGTAGATGGTCATTTCTTCCCTGTCCTCAGTGATTCTCTCCTGTGATTCTCTCCTGTGATTCTCTCCACAGAACAAAGGGCCAGGATGTAGTTTATAACCCAGCCCTAGCCTGTAGTTGACCAATTAGAATTCCTTGCAATAAAACTGGGCCAATGGCCAAATAACAAGTATCCTATTTCAGAAGACATATTCCTTCCATGTCTCTGACCCATTGCTAATTAACTCCCTATGACAGAAAAAACACTATTTCCTTTGATCATCAGTACTCTATTGACCTCTCGTCCTCTGTCTCTGCATTGTGTATTTATCTTCAAAATATTCTTACATTCAAAACATAGGACTATCAATCACTAATGTATTATACTAGTACTTCAGTACTATAGTCCCTATTGTACTATACAAGTACTTCATTCCTGTCAGTCCCTATTGTATTATACTAGTTACTTCATTCCTATCAGACCCTATTGTATTATACTAGCACTTCAGCACTATCAGTCCCTATTGTATTATACTAGTATTTCAGCACTATCAATCACTATTGTATTATACTAATACTTCAGTTCTATGAGTCCCTATTGTATTATACTAGCACTTCAGCACTATCAGTCACTATTGTATTATACTAGTACTTCAGCACTATCAGTCCCTATTGTATTATACTAGCACTTCAGCACTATAGGTCTCTATTGTATTATACGAGTACTTTGGTACTATCGGTCCCTATTGTATTATTCTAGTACTTCAGTACTATCAGTCCCTATTGTATTTTGACACCCGAGTGGCACAGTGGTCTAAGGCACTGCATCTCAGTGCAAGAGGCGTCACTGCAGTATCTGGTTCAAATCCAGGCTGCATCACATCTGGCTGTGATTGGGAGTCCCATAGGGTGGTGCACAATTGACCCAGCGTTGTCTGTGTTTGGCTGGGGTAGGCCTTCATTGTAAATAAGAATTTGTTCTTAATCGACTTGCCTAGTTAAATAAAAATACTAGTACTTCACTACTATCAGGGTGGTACTGAGAGTGCTCTGCAGGAAGGTTCTCACTCTTGTGTGAAGGAGGTTTTGGTACGGAGACTTCACCAGAATGAATCACTGTGGTGGACTTTTGGAAGCGGCACAAAATTGGTGCTGAAAAGAAACTCAATTTTTGTATTTCTCTCCTAAAACTAAATGTAATCATGCTATTGAACAACGTTATGAGATGTTATCATCTTCTCCAGTTGAAGACTTTGAGGTTATATATTTTTTGAGATTTCTGTGGACAGATTGGTCGATTTTTAGAAGGCAGAGTCACAGACGTGAGAGAATTGTTCACATAGTGTCACGGGTGTCGTATGACTTGGACCAAAACGCAGCGGGAATATGTATACTCATCTTCTTTTTTATTGAAGAAGGAAAACAAAAATAAACACGTATACAAAACCAACGACGAAACAGTCCTGTAAGGCTACTAGGCTATACAAAGAACAACTACCCACAAAAACCCCATGAAAAACACCCCTACTAAATAGGACCTTCAATTAGAGGCAACGAGGAACAGCTGCCTCCAATTGAAGGACAAAACAATAAACTAGACATAGAAATAGAAAAACTAGAAAATAGAACATAGAAATACAAAACATAGAACACTACCCAAAAACCCCGACAACACAAAACAAACACACCCCTGCCACGTCCTGACCAAACTACAATAACAAATAACCCCTTATACTGGTCAGGACGTGACAGTACCCCCCCAAAGGTGCAGACCCCGGAAGCACCTCACACAAAAAATAAACACAAAAAATAAACCCCAAAACAAAAAAAATATTCCTAACGGAAGGGAGGGTGGCCACCGTCACCGACGGTTCTTGTGCTACACCCCCCACCTCCCCAACATCCTACTACGGAGGTGGCTCAGGCTCCGGCCTTACTCCCCAACCTAACCTGTCCACCCCCGCTAAATGCTTAATATATTTTAACCCTCCCGAAGTCTCTGGACTATGGCGCATCGCTGAAGACCTCGGGCTGATGCACGTCGCTGGAGACCTCGGGCTCATGCGCGTCGCTGGAGACCTCAGGCTGATGCGCGTCGCTGGAGACCTCGGACTGGAGGGCGACTCTGGGAGCTCCGGACTGGAGGGCGACTCTGGGAGCTCCGGACTGGAGGGCGACTCTGGGAGCTCCGGACTGGAGGGCGTCTCTGTCGGTTCCGGACTGTGGGCCGTCTCTGTCGGTTCCGGACTGTGGGCCGTCTCTGTCGGTTCCGGACTGTGGGCCGTCTCTGTCGGTTCCGGACAGTGGGCCATCTCTGTCGGTTCCGGACTGTGGGCCGTCTCTGTCGGCTCCAGACTGTGGGCCGTCTCTGCCGGCTCCGGAATGTGGGCCGTCTCTGCTGGCTCCGGACTGTGGGCCATCTCTAGACGGGGCACTATCGCCGGAAGCTCTGGACGGGGCACTGTCGCCGGACACTCTGGACGGGGAACTGTCGCCGGACACTCTGGACGGGGCACTGTTGCCGGGCACTCTGGACGGTGCACTGTTGCCGGACACTCTGGACGGTGCACTGTTGCCGGACACTCTGGACGGGGTACTGTTGCCGGACACTCTGGACGGGGCACTGTTGCCGGACACTCTGGACGGGGCACTGTTCCTGGACACTCTGGACGGGGCACTGTTGCCGGACACTCTGGACGGGGCACTGTTGCCGGACACTCTGGACGGGCACTGTCGTCGGAAGCTCTGGACGGGGACTGCGCACTGAAGGCCTGATGCGTGGGGCTGGCTTAAGAGGCGCCAGACTAGGGACACGCACCACAGGGCTAGTGCGAGGAGCAGGAGCAGGACGAGCTGGACTGGGCTGACGCACTGGAGGCCTGGTGCGTGGGGCTGGTACTGGAGGTACCAGACTGGAGACACGCACCCCAAGGCTAGTGCGAGGAGCGGGAACAGGACGTACTGGACTGGGCTGACGCACTGGAGGCCTGGTGCTGGCTTTGGAAGCGCCAGACTAGAGACACGCACCTCAGGGCTAGTGCGAGGAGCAGGAACTGGATACACCGGGCCATGAGTAGGCACTGGAGGTCTGGAGCGCACCGCCTGCACAACCTGTCCTGGCTGGATGGTAATAGTAGCCCTGCACGAGCGGAGTGCTGGCACAGGGCGAACTGGGCTGTGCAGAGGCCTGATGGCTGCCGTGCATAGAGCAGGCGTAGGGTAGCCTGGGCCTAGGAGGCGCACTGGTGGCCAGATGTGCTGCGCAGGCATCCTCCTTCCAGGCTGGATGCCCACTCTAGCACTGCACTTGCGAGGGGCTGGGATTTCTCGCACCGGACTGTGCGTGCGCACGGGCGAGATCGTGCACACTTCCGCATACACCGGCGCTCTCCACTCCACACGCTACCCATAATAAACACGGGGAGTTGGCTTAGGGCTCACCCTTGGCCCAGCCAAACTACCCATGTGCCCCCCCCATTTTTTTTCTTGGGGGTGCCTCTCAGGCTTCCTTGCCAGCCGTGTCCCAGCATAGCGTTCTCTGTCCTCTCCAGCCTTCCTCCATGGTCCTCTCCCACTAGTATCTGCTCCCAAGTTCAAAACTCCTTATAACTCTGCTGCTGCTCCTTCCTCCGCTGCTTGGTCCGTTGGTGGTGGGTAGTTCTGTCACGGGTGTCGTAGGGATTGGACCAAAACGCAGCGGGAATATGTATACTCATCTTCTTTTATTTGAAGAAGGAAAACAAAAATAAACACGTATACAAAAACAACGACGAAACAGTTCTGTAAGGCTACTAGGCTATACAAAGAACAACTACCCACAAAAACCCCATGGAAAAAAACCCCTACTAAATAGGACCTTCAATTAGAGGCAACGAGGAACAGCTGCCTCCAATTGAAGGTCAAAACAATAAACTAGACATAGAAATAGAAAAAATAGAAAATAGAACATAGAAATACAAAACATAGAACACAACCCAAAAACCCCGACAACACAAAACAAACACACCCCTGCCACGTCCTGACCAAACTACAATAACAAATAACCCCTTATACTGGTCAGGACGTGACACATAGCACCAAGTTTATTTGGGAATAAAACCATAGTATTCAAACACGCAATTTAAAAAGAGCACATTTTGATATACAGTTTTGCATGTCAACTCATTGTTCTGTTGTCACGACTTCCGCCGAAGTTGGTCCCTCTCCTTGTTCAGGCGGTGTTCCGCAGTCGACGTCACCGACCTTCTAGCCATCGCTGATCCCTTTTTCATTTTCCATTGGTTTTGTTGTCACGTCCTGACCTTAGAAAGCTTTAATTTTCTATGGTAGAGTAGGTCAGGGCATGACAGGGGGTTTTGTCTGGTTTAATTTTCTATGTTGTGTGGTTCTAGTTTCTGTTTTTCTATGTTTTTTTGGGGGGGATGATCTCCAATTAGAGGCAGCTGGTCATCATTGTCTCTAATTGGGGATCATATGTAAGTAGTGGTTTTTCCCACCTGGGTTTGTGGGAGATTATATTTTGAGGTAGTATATGTTGCACCTCTTCGTCACGGTTTGTTATTTTGTTTAGTAGTTTATTTGTATGTCTTGCATAGTTTCACAGTTTAAATAAAATGTGGAACGATACACACACTGCGCCTTGGTCTCCTTCGTACAACGGACGTGGCATTTGTCTTGTCTTCCATCACACCTGGTTTCAATCCCATCAATTACATGTTGTGTATTTAACCCTCTGTTTCCCCTCATGTCTTCGTCGGTGATTGTTTGTTGTATGTTTTGTGCAAGTCATGTTCTGGTGTGCGACGGGTTTTGTACCCTTTTTATATTATTTTTGTATATATTGGTTTTCAGAGATTTTTAGCATTTATTAAACTGCTCCGTTTAAACCAAGTTCACTCTCCTGCGCCTGACTTACCTGCCACCAGCACGCACCCATTACATCTGTTGAGATGTAGCACTTACTATTTCTATAATATAAGCAACACTTTGTATTGTATTCATAGTAGATGGTAACATTAACATGGATTAAAGGGGAACCTCATCTATAGTTTTAAATCGTTTTTGAGATCATTTTGGGCTCAGAAGATTTGACATACATTTCTATGGATATTTCATGTCTTATTTAAAATTGTGAATATTAAATGATACTGTATCCAGACTATATGAAAGTGATTTTTAGTCTAGGACAAGGCTTCATCTGAATCAAGGAAACCCCCTCCTAGTATTCAGTTGCTCTTGGTGTGCTAAACTGTAGAGCATGAATGTAACATACATTTATCTAATGGATTGTTTATCTATAAATCCATCCAGAGTTGTTAAGTTTGCATTTATGTTTATAGATTCAGTGTTTCGTTGTTCTCGGTTGTTCTCTGTACTGTAGCTAGTTGTTTATCCTGTGTGTACTGTTGATCTGAAATGGTTTTGTTCACTGATAACACAGTGTCTCTTCTCTTTCCTCCTCTCCTAATGTCATAGAGTAGTAGTAGTAACTGACTCGTTCCTCTCCTAATGTTATAGAGTAGTAGTAGTAACTGACCCTCTCCTCTCCTAATGTTATAGAGTAGTAGTAGTAGTAACTGACCCTCTCCTCTCCTAATGTTATAGAGTAGTAGTAGTAGTAACTGACCCTCTCCTCTCCTAATGTTATAGAGTAGTAGTAGTAGTAACTGACCCTCTCCTCTCCTAATGTTATAGAGTAGCAGTAGTAACTGACCCTCTCCTCTTCTAATGTTATAGAGTAGTAGTAGTAGTAACTGACTCTCTCCTCTCCTAATGTTATAGAGTAGTAGTAGTAACTGACTCTCTCCTCTCCTAATGTTATAGAGTAGTAGTAGTAGTAACTGACTCTCTCCTCTCCTAATGTTATAGAGTAGTAGTAGTAGTAACTGACTCTCTCCTCTCCTAATGTTATAGAGTAGTAGTAGTAACTGACTCTCTCCTCTCCTAATGTTATAGAGTAGTAGTAGTAGTAACTGACTCTCTCCTCTCCTAATGTTATAGAGTAGTAGTAGTAACTGACTCTCTCCTCTCCTAATGTTATAGACTAGTAGTAGTAACTGACCCTCTCCTCTCCTAATGTTATAGAGTAGTAGTAGTCGTAACTGACATTCTCCTCTCCTAATGTTATAGAGTAGTAGTAGTAACTGACACTCTCCTCTCCTAATGTTATAGAGTAGTAGTAGTAACTGACATTCTCCTCTCCTAATGTTATAGAGTAGTAGTAGTAACTGACACTCTCCTCTCCTAATGTTATAGAGTAGTAGTAGTAACTGAAACTCTCCTCTCCTAATGTTATAGAGTAGTAGTAGTAACTGACACTCTCGTCTCCTAATGTTATAGACTAGTAGTAGTAGTAACTGACTCTGTCCTCTCCTAATGTTATAGAGGAGTAGTAGTATCTGACTCTCTCCTCTCCTAATGTTATAGAGTAGTAGTAGTAACTGACCCTCTCCTCTCCTCTCCTAATGTTATAGAGTAGTAGTAGTAACTCACTCGTTCCTCTCCTAATGTTATAGAGTAGTAGTAGTAACTGACCCTCTCCTCTCCTAATATTATATAGTAGTAGTAGTAGTAACTGACTCTCTCCTCTCCTAATGTTATAGAGTAGTAGTAGTAACTGACTCTCTCCTCTCCTAATGTTATAGAGTTGTAGTAGTAACTGACACTCTCCTCTCCTAATGTTATAGAGTAGTAGTAGTAACTGACCCTCTCCTCTCCTAATGTTATAGAGTAGTAGTAGTAGTAACTGACCCTCTCCTCTCCTAATGTTATAGAGTAGTAGTAGTAGTAACTGACCCTCTCCTCTCCTAATGTTATAGAGTAGTAGTAGTAGTAACTGACTCTCTCCTCTCCTAATGTTATAGAGTAGTAGTAGTAACTGACCCTCTCCTCTCCTAATGTTATAGAGTAGTAGTAGTAGTAACTGACCCTCTCCTCTCCTAATGTTATAGAGTAGTAGTAGTAACTGACTCTCTCCTCTCCTAATGTTATAGAGTAGTAGTAGTAGTAACTGACCCTCTCCTCTCCTAATGTTATAGAGTAGTAGTAGTAGTAACTGACTCTCTCCTCTCCTAATGTTATAGAGTAGTAGTAGTAACTGACCCTCTCCTCTCCTAATGTTATAGAGTAGTAGTAACTGACTCTCTCCTCTCCTAATGTTATAGACTAGTAGTAGTAGTAACTGACCCTCTCCTCTCATAATGTTATAGAGTAGTAACTGACTCTCTCCTCTCCTAATGTTATAGAGTACTAGTAGTAACTGACCCTCTCCTCTCCTAATGTTATACTGTAGTAGTAGTAACTGACTCTCTCCTCTCCTAATGTCATAGAGTAGTAGTAGTAGTAACTGACCCTCAACTCTCCTAATGTAATAGAGTAGTAGTAGTAACTGACCCTCTCCTCTCCGAATGTTGTAGAGTAGTAGTAGTAACTGACTCTCTCCTCTCCTAATGTTAGAGAGTAGTAGTAGTAACTGACTCTTTCCTCTCCTAATGTTATAGAGTAGTAGTAGTAACTGACCCTCTCCTCTCCTAATGTTATAGACTAGTAGTAGTAACTGACTTTTTCCTCTCCTAATGTTATAGAGTAGTAGTAGTAACTGACCCTCTCCTCTCCTAATGTTATAGAGTAGTAGTAGTAGTAACTGACCCTCTCCTCTCCTAATGTTATAGAGTAGTAGTAGTAGTAACTGACTCTCTCCTCTCCTAATGTTATAGAGTAGTATTCGTAGTAACTGACCCTCTCCTCTCCTAATGTTATACTGTAGTAGTAGTCGTAACTGACATTCTCCTCTCCTAATGTTATAGAGTAGTAGTAGTACGACCCTGCCTCACACAGGAAGCGGCGCAGGTCCTAATCCAGGCACTTGTCATCTCCCGTCTGGATTATTGCAACTCGCTGTTGGCTGGGCTCCCTGCCTGTGCCATTAAACCCCTACAACTCATCCAGAACGCCGCAACCCGTCTGGTGTTCAACCTTCCCAAGTTCTCTAATGTCACCCCGCTCCTCCGCTCTCTCCACTGGCTTCCAGTCGAAGCTCGTATCCGCTACAAGATCATGGTGCTTGCCTACGGAGCTGTGAGGGGAACGGCACCTCCGTACCTTCAGGCTCTGATCAGGCCCTACACCCAAACACGGGCACTCCGTTCATCCACCTCTGGCCTGCTCGCCTCCCTACCTCTGAGGAAGCACAGTTCCCGCTCAGCCCAGTCAAAACTGTTCGCTGCTCTGGCACCCCAATGGTGGAACAAGCTCCCTCACGACGCCAGGACAGCGGAGTCAATCACCACCTTCCGGAGACACCTGAAACCCCACCTCTTCAAGGAATACCTGGGATAGGATAAAGTAATCCTTCTAACCCCCCCCCTTAAAAGATTTAGATGCACTATTGTAAAGTGGTTGTTCCACTGGATATTATAAGGTGAATGCACCAACTTGTAAGTCGCTCTGGATAAGAGCGTCTGCTAAATGACTTAAATGTAATGTAATGTAAATGTAGTAACTGACACTCTCCTCTCCTAATGTTATAGAGTAGTAGTAGTAACTGACATTCTCCTCTCCTAATGTTATAGAGTAGTAGTAGTAACTGACACTCTCCTCTCCTAATGTTATAGAGTAGTAGTAGTAACTGAAACTCTCCTCTCCTAATGTTATAGAGTAGTAGTAGTAACTGACACTCTCCTCTCCTAATGTTATAGACTAGTAGTAGTAGTAACTGACTCTGTCCTCTCCTAATGTTATAGAGGAGTAGTAGTATCTGACTCTCTCCTCTCCTAATGTTATAGAGTGGTAGTAGTAACTGACCCTCTCCTCTCCTCTCCTAATGTTATAGAGTAGTAGTAGTAACTCACTCGTTCCTCTCCTAATGTTATAGAGTAGTAGTAGTAACTGACCCTCTCCTCTCCTAATATTATATAGTAGTAGTAGTAGTAACTGACTCTCTCCTCTCCTAATGTTATAGAGTAGTAGTAGTAACTGACTCTCTCCTCTCCTAATGTTATAGAGTTGTAGTAGTAACTGACACTCTCCTCTCCTAATGTTATAGAGTAGTAGTAGTAACTGACCCTCTCATCTCCTAATGTTATAGAGTAGTAGTAGTAGTAACTGACCCTCTCCTCTCCTAATGTTATAGAGTAGTAGTAGTAGTAACTGACCCTCTCCTCTCCTAATGTTATAGAGTAGTAGTAGTAGTAACTGACTATCTCCTCTCCTAATGTTATAGAGTAGTAGTAGTAACTGACCCTCTCCTCTCCTAATGTTATAGAGTAGTAGTAGTAACTGACTCTCTCCTCTCCTAATGTTATAGAGTAGTAGTAGTAGTAACAGACCCTCACCTCTCCTAATGTTATAGAGTAGTAGTAGTAGTAACTGACTCTCTCCTCTCCTAATGTTATAGAGTAGTAGTAGTAACTGACCCTCTCCTCTCCTAATGTTATAGAGTAGTAGTAGTAACTGACTCTCTCCTCTCCTAATGTTATAGAGTAGTAGTAACTGACTCTCTCCTCTCCTAATGTTATAGACTAGTAGTAGTAGTAACTGACCCTCTCCTCTCCTAATGTTATAGAGTAGTAACTGACTCTCTCCTCTCCTAATGCTATAGAGTACTAGTAGTAACTGACCATCTCCTCTCCTAATGTTATACTGTAGTGGTAGTAACTGACTCTCTCCTCTCCTAATGTCATAGAGTAGTAGTAGTAACTGACTCTCTCCTCTCCTAATGTTATCGAGTAGTAGTAGTAACTGACCCTCTCCTCTCCTAATGTAATAGAGTAGTAGTAGTAACTGACCCTCTCCTCTCCGAATGTTATAGAGTAGTAGTAGTAACTGACTCTCTCCTCTCCTAATGTTATAGAGTAGCAGTAGTAACTGACCCTCTCCTCTCCTAATGTTATAGAGTAGTAGTAGTAACTGACTCTCTCCTCTCCTAATGTTAGAGAGTAGTAGTAGTAACTGACTCTTTCCTCTCCTAATGTTATAGAGTAGTAGTAGTAACTGACCCTCTCCTCTCCTAATGTTATAGAGTAGTAGTAGTAACTGACTTTTTCCTCTCCTAATGTTATAGAGTAGTAGTAGTAACTGACCCTCTCCTCTCCTAATGTTATAGAGTAGAAGTAGTAGTAACTGACCCTCTCCTCTCCTGATGTTATAGAGTAGTAGTAGTAGTAACTGACTCTCTCCTCTCCTAATGTTATAGAGTATTATTCGTAGAAACTGACCCTCTCCTCTCCTAATGTAATAGAGTAGTAGTAGTAGTAACTGACTCTCTCCTCTCCTAATGTTATAGAGTAGTAGTAGTAACTGACTCTCTCCTCTCCTAATGTTATAGAGTAGTAGTAGTAGTAACTGACCCTCTCCTCTCCTAATGTTATAGAGTAGTAGTATTAACTGACCCTCTCCATTCCTAATGTTATAGAGTAGTAGTAGTAACTGACCCTCTCCTCTCCTAATGTTATAGAGTAGTAGTAGTAATTGACTCTCTCCTCTCCTAATGTTATAGAGTAGTAGTAGTAACTGACCCTCTCCTCTCCTAATGTTATAGAGTAGTAGTAGTAACTGACTCTCTCCTCTCCTAATGTTATAGAGTAGTAGTAGTAACTGACCGTCTCCTATCCTAATGTTATAGAGTAGTAGTATTAACTGACTCTCTCCTCTCCTAATGTTATAGAGTAGTAGTAGTAACTGACCCTCTCCTCTCCTAATGTTATAGATTAGTAGTAGTAACTGACCCTCTCCTCTCCTAATGTTATAGAGTAGTAGTAGTAACTGACTCTCTCCTCTCCTAATGTTATAGAGTAGTAGTAACTGACCCTCTCCTCTCCTAATGTTATACTGTAGTAGTAGTAGCTGACCCTCTTCTCTCCTAATGTTATAGAGTAGTAGTAGTAACTGACTCTCTCCTCTCCTAATGTTATACTGTAGTAGTAGTGACTGACTCTCTCCTCTCCTAATGTTATAGAGTAGTAGTAGTAACTGACCCTCTCCACTCCTAATGTTATAGAGTAGTAGTAGTAACTGACTCTCTCCTCTCCTAATGTTATAGAGTAGTAGTAGCTAACTGACCCTCTCCTCTCCTAATGTTATAGAGTAGTAGTAGTAACTGACCCTCTCCTCTCCTAATGTTATAGAGTAGTAGTAGTAGTAACTGACCCTCTCCTCTCCTAATGTTATAGAGTAGTAGTAGTAGTAACTGACCCTCTCCTCTCCTAATGTTATAGATTAGTAGTAGTAGTAACTGACACTCTCCTCTCCTAATGTTATAGAGTAGTAGTAGTAACTGACTCTCTCCTCTCCTAATGTTATAGAGTAGTAGTAACTGACCCTCTCCTCTCCTAATGTTATACTGTAGTAGTAGTAGCTGACCCTCTCCTCTCCTAATGTTATAGAGTAGTAGTAGTAACTGACTCTCTCCTCTCCTAATGTTATACTGTAGTAGTAGTGACTGACTCTCTCCTCTCCTAATGTTATAGAGTAGTAGTAGTAACTGACCCTCTCCACTCCTAATGTTATAGAGTAGTAGTAGTAACTGACTCTCTCCTCTCCTAATGTTATAGAGTAGTAGTAGTAACTGAACCTCTCCTCTACTAATGTTATAGAGTAGTAGTAGTAACTGACTCTCTCCTCTCCTAATGTTATAGAGTAGTAGTAGTAACTGACCCTCTCCTCTCCTAATGTTATAGAGTTGTCGTAGTAACTGACACTCTCCTCTCCTAATGTTATAGAGTAGTAGTAGTAACTGACCCTCTCCTCTCCTAATGTTATAGAGTAGTAGTAGTAGTAACTGACCCTCTCCTCTCCTAATGTTATAGAGTAGTAGTAGTAGTAACTGACCCTCTCCTCTCCTAATGTTATAGATTAGTAGTAGTAGTAACTGACTCTCTCCTCTCCTAATGTTATAGAGTAGTAGTAGTAACTGACCCTCTCCTCTCCTAATGTTATAGAGTAGTAGTTGTAACTGACTCTCTCCTCTCCTAATGTTATAGAGTAGTAGTAGTAGTAACTGACCCTCTCCTCTCCTAATGTTATAGAGTAGTAGTAGTAGTAACTGACTCTCTCCTCTCCTAATGTTATAGAGTAGTAGTAGTAACTGACCCTCTCCTCTCCTAATGTTATAGAGTAGTAGTAGTAACTGACCCTCTCCTCTCCTAATGTTATAGAGTAGTAGTAACTGACTCTCTCCTCTCCTAATGTTATAGAGTAGTAGTAACTGACCCTCTCCTCTCCTAATGTTATAGAGTAGTAGTAGTAACTGACTCTCTCCTCTCCTAATGTTACACTGTAGTAGTAGTGACTGACTCTCTCCTCTCCTAATGTTATAGAGTAGTAGTAGTAACTGACCCTCTCCACTCCTAATGTTATAGAGTAGTAGTAGTAACTGACTCTCTCCTCTCCTAATGTTATAGAGTAGTAGTAGTAACTGACCCTCTCCTCTCCTAATGTTATAGAGTAGTAGTAGTAACTGACTCTCTCCTCTCCTAATGTTATAGAGTAGTAGTAGTAACTGACCCTCTCCTCTCCTAATGTTATAGAGTTGTCGTAGTAACTGACACTCTCCTCTCCTAATGTTATAGAGTAGTAGTAGTAACTGACCCTCTCCTCTCCTAATGTTATAGAGTAGTAGTAGTAGTAACTGACCCTCTCCTCTCCTAATGTTATAGAGTAGTAGTAGTAGTAACTGACCCTCTCCTCTCCTAATGTTATAGAGTAGTAGTAGTAACTGACTCTCTCCTCTCCTAATTTTATAGAGTAGTAGTAACTGACCCTCTCCTCTCCTAATGTTATACTGTAGTAGTAGTAGCTGACCCTCTCCTCTCCTAATGTTATAGAGTAGTAGTAGTAACTGACTCTCTCCTCTCCTAATGTTATACTGTAGTAGTAGTGACTGACTCTCTCCTCTCCTAATGTTATAGAGTAGTAGTAGTAACTGACCCTCTCCACTCCTAATGTTATAGAGTAGTAGTAGTAACTGACTCTCTCCTCTCCTAATGTTATAGAGTAGTAGTAGTAACTGACCCTCTCCTCTCCTAATGTTATAGAGTAGTAGTAGTAACTGACTCTCTCCTCTCCTAATGTTATAGAGTAGTAGTAGTAACTGACCCTCTCCTCTCCTAATGTTATAGAGTTGTCGTAGTAACTGACACTCTTCTCTCCTAATGTTATAGAGTAGTAGTAGTAACTGACCCTCTCCTCTCCTAATGTTATAGAGTAGTAGTAGTAGTAACTGACCCTCTCCTCTCCTAATGTTATAGAGTAGTAGTAGTAGTAACTGACCCTTTCCTCTCCTAATGTTATAGATTAGTAGTAGTAGTAACTGACACTCTCCTCTCCTAATGTTAAAGAGTAGTAGTAGTAACTGACTCTCTCCTCTCCTAATGTTATAGAGTAGTAGTAACTGACCCTCTCCTCTCCTAATGTTATACTGTAGTAGTAGTAGCTGACCCTCTCCTCTCCTAATGTTATAGAGTAGTAGTAGTAACTGACTCTCTCCTCTCCTAATGTTATACTGTAGTAGTAGTGACTGACTCTCTCCTCTCCTAATGTTATAGAGTAGTAGTAGTAACTGACCCTCTCCACTCCTAATGTTATAGAGTAGTAGTAGTAACTGACTCTCTCCTCTCCTAATGTTATAGAGTAGTAGTAGTAACTGACCCTCTCCTCTCCTAATGTTATAGAGTAGTAGTAGTAACTGACTCTCTCCTCTCCTAATGTTATAGAGTAGTAGTAGTAACTGACCCTCTCCTCTCCTAATGTTATAGAGTTGTCGTAGTAACTGACACTCTCCTCTCCTAATGTTATAGAGTAGTAGTAGTAACTGACCCTCTCCTCTCCTAATGTTATAGAGTAGTAGTAGTAGTAACTGACCCTCTCCTCTCCTAATGTTATAGAGTAGTAGTAGTAGTAACTGACCCTCTCCTCTCCTAATGTTATAGATTAGTAGTAGTAGTAACTGACTCTCTCCTCTCCTAATGTTATAGAGTAGTAGTAGTAACTGACCCTCTCCTCTCCTAATGTTATAGAGTAGTAGTAGTAACTGACTCTCTCCTCTCCTAATGTTATAGAGTAGTAGTAGTAGTAACTCACCCTCTCCTCTCCTAATGTTATAGAGTAGTAGTAGTAGTAACTGACTCTCTCCTCTCCTAATGTTATAGAGTAGTAGTAGTAACTGACCCTCTCCTCTCCTAATGTTATAGAGTAGTAGTAGTAACTGACCCTCTCCTCTCCTAATGTTATAGAGTAGTAGTAGTAACTGACTCTCTCCTCTCCTAATGTTATAGAGTAGTAGTATCTGACCCTCTCCTCTCCTAATGTTATACTGTAGTAGTAGTAACTGACCCTCTCCTCTCCTAATGTTATAGAGTTGTCGTAGTAACTGACACTCTCCTCTCCTAATGTTATAGAGTAGTAGTAGTAACTGACCCTCTCCTCTCCTAATGTTATAGAGTAGTATTCGTAGTAACTGACCCTCTCCTCTCCTAATGTTATACTGTAGTAGTAGTCGTAACTGACATTCTCCTCTCCTAATGTTATAGAGTAGTAGTAGTACGACCCTGCCTCACACAGGAAGCGGCGCAGGTCCTAATCCAGGCACTTGTCATCTCCCGTCTGGATTATTGCAACTCGCTGTTGGCTGGGCTCCCTGCCTGTGCCATTAAACCCCTACAACTCATCCAGAACGCCGCAGCCCGTCTGGTGTTCAACCTTCCCAAGTTCTCTAATGTCACCCCGCTCCTCCGCTCTCTCCACTGGCTTCCAGTCGAAGCTCGTATCCGCTACAAGATCATGGTGCTTGCCTACGGAGCTGTGAGGGGAACGGCACCTCCGTACCTTCAGGCTCTGATCAGGCCCTACACCCAAACACGGGCACTCCGTTCATCCACCTCTGGCCTGCTCGCCTCCCTACCTCTGAGGAAGCACAGTTCCCGCTCAGCCCAGTCAAAACTGTTCGCTGCTCTGGCACCCCAATGGTGGAACAAGCTCCCTCACGACGCCAGGAAAGCGGAGTCAATCACCACCTTCCGGAGACACCTGAAACCCCACCTCTTCAAGGAATACCTGGGATAGGATAAAGTAATCCTTCTAACCCCCCCTTAAAAGATTTAGATGCACTATTGTAAAGTGGTTGTTCCACTGGATATTATAAGGTGAATGCACCAACTTGTAAGTCGCTTTGGATAAGAGCGTCTGCTAAATGACTTAAATGTAATGTAATGTAAATGTAGTAACTGACACTCTCCTCTCCTAATGTTATAGAGTAGTAGTAGTAACTGACATTCTCCTCTCCTAATGTTATAGAGTAGTAGTAGTAACTGACACTCTCCTCTCCTAATGTTATAGAGTAGTAGTAGTAACTGAAACTCTCCTCTCCTAATGTTATAGAGTAGTAGTAGTAACTGACACTCTCCTCTCCTAATGTTATAGACTAGTAGTAGTAGTAACTGACTCTGTCCTCTCCTAATGTTATAGAGGAGTAGTAGTATCTGACTCTCTCCTCTCCTAATGTTATAGAGTGGTAGTAGTAACTGACCCTCTCCTCTCCTCTCCTAATGTTATAGAGTAGTAGTAGTAACTCACTCGTTCCTCTCCTAATGTTATAGAGTAGTAGTAGTAACTGACCCTCTCCTCTCCTAATATTATATAGTAGTAGTAGTAGTAACTGACTCTCTCCTCTCCTAATGTTATAGAGTAGTAGTAGTAACTGACTCTCTCCTCTCCTAATGTTATAGAGTTGTAGTAGTAACTGACACTCTCCTCTCCTAATGTTATAGAGTAGTAGTAGTAACTGACCCTCTCATCTCCTAATGTTATAGAGTAGTAGTAGTAGTAACTGACCCTCTCCTCTCCTAATGTTATAGAGTAGTAGTAGTAGTAACTGACCCTCTCCTCTCCTAATGTTATAGAGTAGTAGTAGTAGTAACTGACTATCTCCTCTCCTAATGTTATAGAGTAGTAGTAGTAACTGACCCTCTCCTCTCCTAATGTTATAGAGTAGTAGTAGTAACTGACTCTCTCCTCTCCTAATGTTATAGAGTAGTAGTAGTAACTGACTCTCTCCTCTCCTAATGTTATACTGTAGTAGTAGTGACTGACTCTCTCCTCTCCTAATGTTATAGAGTAGTAGTAGTAACTGACCCTCTCCACTCCTAATGTTATAGAGTAGTAGTAGTAACTGACTCTCTCCTCTCCTAATGTTATAGAGTAGTAGTAGTAACTGACCCTCTCCTCTCCTAATGTTATAGAGTAGTAGTAGTAACTGACTCTCTCCTCTCCTAATGTTATAGAGTAGTAGTAGTAACTGACCCTCTCCTCTCCTAATGTTATAGAGTTGTCGTAGTAACTGACACTCTCCTCTCCTAATGTTATAGAGTAGTAGTAGTAACTGACCCTCTCCTCTCCTAATATTATAGAGTAGTAGTAGTAGTAACTGACCCTCTCCTCTCCTAATGTTATAGAGTAGTAGTAGTAGTAACTGACCCTCTCCTCTCCTAATGTTATAGATTAGAAGTAGTAGTAACTGACTCTCTCCTCTCCTAATGTTATAGAGTAGTAGTAGTAACTGACCCTCTCCTCTCCTAATGTTATAGAGTAGTAGTAGTAACTGACTCTCTCCTCTCCTAATGTTATAGAGTAGTAGTAGTAGTAACTCACCCTCTCCTCTCCTAATGTTATAGAGTAGTAGTAGTAGTAACTGACTCTCTCCTCTCCTAATGTTATAGAGTAGTAGTAGTAACTGACCCTCTCCTCTCCTAATGTTATAGAGTAGTAGTAGTAACTGACCCTCTCCTCTCCTAATGTTATAGAGTAGTAGTAGTAACTGACTCTCTCCTCTCCTAATGTTATAGAGTAGTAGTATCTGACCCTCTCCTCTCCTAATGTTATACTGTAGTAGTAGTAACTGACCCTCTCCTCTCCTAATGTTATAGAGTTGTCGTAGTAACTGACACTCTCCTCTCCTAATGTTATAGAGTAGTAGTAGTAACTGACCCTCTCCTCTCCTAATGTTATAGAGTAGTAGTAGTAGTAACTGACCCTCTCCTCTCCTAATGTTATAGAGTAGTAGTAGTAGTAACTGACCCTCTCCTCTCCTAATGTTATAGATTAGTAGTAGTAGTAACTGACACTCTCCTCTCCTAATGTTATAGAGTAGTAGTAGTAACTGACACTCTCCTCTCCTAATGTTATAGAGTAGTAGTAGTAACTGACCCTCTCCTCTCCTAATGTTATACTGTAGTAGTAGTAGCTGACCCTCTCCTCTCCTAATGTTATAGAGTAGTAGTAGTAACTGACTCTCTCCTCTCCTAATGTTATACTGTAGTAGTAGTGACTGACTCTCTCCTCTCCTAATGTTATAGAGTAGTAGTAGTAACTGACCCTCTCCACTCCTAATGTTATAGAGTAGTAGTAGTAACTGACTCTCTCCTCTCCTAATGTTATAGAGTAGTAGTAGTAACTGACCCTCTCCTCTCCTAATGTTATAGAGTATTAGTAGTAACTGACTCTCTCCTCTCCTAATGTTATAGAGTAGTAGTAGTAACTGACCCTCTCCTCTCCTAATGTTATAGAGTTGTCGTAGTAACTGACACTCTCCTCTCCTAATGTTATAGAGTAGTAGTAGTAACTGACCCTCTCCTCTCCTAATGTTATAGAGTAGTAGTAGTAGTAACTGACCCTCTCCTCTCCTAATGTTATAGATTAGTAGTAGTAGTAACTGACTCTCTCCTCTCCTAATGTTATAGAGTAGTAGTAGTAACTGACCCTCTCCTCTCATAATGTTATAGAGTAGTAGTAGTAAATGACTCTCTCCTCTCCTAATGTTATAGAGTAGTAGTAGTAGTAACTGAACCTCTCCTCTCCTAATGTTATAGAGTAGTAGTAGTAGTAACTGACTCTCTCCTCTCCTAATGTTATAGAGTAGTAGTAGTAACTGACCCTCTCCTCTCCTAATGTTATAGAGTAGTAGTAGTAACTGACTCTCTCCTCTCCTAATGTTATAGAGTAGTAGTAACTGACTCTCTCCTCTCCTAATGTTATAGATTAGTAGTAGTAGTAACTGACCCTCTCCTC
Organism: Salmo salar; assembly: GCF_965601325.2. Lineage (NCBI taxonomy): Eukaryota > Metazoa > Chordata > Actinopteri > Salmoniformes > Salmonidae > Salmo > Salmo salar. The sequence continues at coordinate 54,023,436 of NC_138297.1, forward strand.
TCCTAATGTTATAGAGTAGTAACTGACTCTCTCCTCTCCTAATGTTATAGAGTACTAGTAGTAACTGACTCTCTCCTCTCCTAATGTCATAGAGTAGTAGTAGTCGTAACTGACTCTCTCCTCTCCTAATGTTATAGAGTAGTAGTAACTGACCCTCTCCTCTCCTAATGTTATACTGTAGTAGTAGTAGCTGACCCTCTCCTCTCCTAATGTTATAGAGTAGTAGTAGTAACTGACTCTCTCCTCTCCTAATGTTACACTGTAGTAGTAGTGACTGACTCTCTCCTCTCCTAATGTTATAGAGTAGTAGTAGTAACTGACCCTCTCCACTCCTAATGTTATAGAGTAGTAGTAGTAACTGACTCTCTCCTCCCCTAATGTTATAGAGTAGTAGTAGTAACTGACCCTCTCCTCTCCTAATGTTATAGAGTTGTAGTAGTAACTGACTCTCTCCTCTCCTAATGTTATAGAGTAGTAGTAGTAACTGACCCTCTCCTCTCCTAATGTTATAGAGTTGTCGTAGTAACTGACACTCTCCTCTCCTAATGTTATAGAGTAGTAGTAACTGACCCTCTCCTCTCCTAATGTTATAGAGTAGTAGTAGTAGTAACTGACCCTCTCCTCTCCTAATGTTATAGAGTAGTAGTAGTAGTAACTGACCCTCTCCTCTCCTAATGTTATAGATTAGTAGTAGTAGTAACTGACACTCTCCTCTCCTAATGTTATAGAGTAGTAGTAGTAACTGACTCTCTCCTCTCCTAATGTTATAGAGTAGTAGTAACTGACCCTCTCCTCTCCTAATGTTATACTGTAGTAGTAGTAGCTGACCCTCTCCTCTCCTAATGTTATAGAGTAGTAGTAGTAACTGACTCTCTCCTCTCCTAATGTTATACTGTAGTAGTAGTGACTGACTCTCTCCTCTCCTAATGTTATAGAGTAGTAGTAGTAACTGACCCTCTCCTCTCCTAATGTTATAGAGTAGTAGTAGTAACTGACTCTCTCCTCTCCTAATGTTATAGAGTAGTAGTAGTAACTGACCCTCTCCTCTCCTAATGTTATAGAGTTGTCGTAGTAACTGACACTCTCCTCTCCTAATGTTATAGAGTAGTAGTAGTAACTGACCCTCTCCTCTCCTAATGTTATAGAGTAGTAGTAGTAGTAACTGACCCTCTCCTCTCCTAATGTTATAGAGTAGTAGTAGTAGTAACTGACCCTCTCCTCTCCTAATGTTATAGATTAGTAGTAGTAGTAACTGACTCTCTCCTCTCCTAATGTTATAGAGTAGTAGTAGTAACTGACCCTCTCCTCTCCTAATGTTATAGAGTAGTAGTAGTAACTGACTCTCTCCTCTCCTCATGTTATAGAGTAGTAGTAGTAGTAACTGACCCTCTCCTCTCCTAATGTTATAGAGTAGTAGTAGTAGTAACTGACTCTCTCCTCTCCTAATGTTATAGAGTAGTAGTAGTAACTGACCCTCTCCTCTCCTAATGTTATAGAGTAGTAGTAGTAACTGACTCTCTCCTCTCCTAATGTTATAGAGTAGTAGTAACTGACTCTCTCCTCTCCTAATGTTATAGACTAGTAGTAGTAGTAACTGACCCTCTCCTCTCCTAATGTTATAGAGTAGTCACTGACTCTCTCCTCTCCTAATGTTATAGAGTACTAGTAATAACTGACTCTCTCCTCTCCTAATGTTATACTGTAGTAGTAGTAACTGACTCTCTCCTCTCCTAATGTCATAGAGTAGTAGTAGTCGTCACTGACCCTCCCCTCTCCTAATGTAATAGAGTAGTAGTAGTAACTGACCCTCTCCTCTCCGAATGTTATAGAGTAGTAGTAGTAACTGACTCTCTCCTCTCCTAATGTTAGAGAGTAGTAGTAGTAACTGACCCTCTCCTCTCCTAATGTTATAGAGTAGTAGTAGTAATTGACTCTCTCCTCTCCTAATGTTATAGAGTAGTAGTAGTAACTGACTTTTTCCTCTCCTAATGTTATAGAGTAGTAGTAGTAACTGAACCTCTCCTCTCCTAATGTTATAGAGTAGAAGTAGTAGTAACTGACCCTCTCCTCTCCTAATGTTATAGAGTAGTAGTAGTAGTAACTGACTCTCTCCTCTCCTAATGTTATAGAGTAGTATTCGTAGTAACTGACCCTCTAATCTCCTAATGTAATAGAGTAGTAGTAGTAGTAACTGACTCTCTCCTCTCCTAATGTTATAGAGTAGTAGTTTTAACTGACTCTCTCCTCTCCTAATGTTATAGAGTAGTAGTAGTAACTGACCCTCCCCTCTCCTAATGTTATAGAGTAGTAGTAGTAACTGACCCTCTCCTCTCCTAATGTTATAGATTAGTAGTAGTAGTAACTGACTCTCTCCTCTCCTAATGTTATAGAGTAGTAGTAGTAACTGACCCTCTCCTCTCATAATGTTATAGAGTAGTAGTAGTAAATGACTCTCTCCTCTCCTAATGTTATAGAGTAGTAGTAGTAGTAACTGACCCTCACCTCTCCTAATGTTATAGAGTAGTAGTAGTAGTAACTGACTCTCTCCTCTCCTAATGTTATAGAGTAGTAGTAGTAACTGACCCTCTCCTCTCCTAATGTTATAGAGTAGTAGTAGTAACTGACTCTCTCCTCTCCTAATGTTATAGAGTAGTAGTAACTGACTCTCTCCTCTCCTAATGTTATAGATTAGTAGTAGTAGTAACTGACCCTCTCCTCTCCTAATGTTATAGAGTAGTAACTGACTCTCTCCTCTCCTAATGTTATAGAGTACTAGTAGTAACTGACTCTCTCCTCTCCTAATGTCATAGAGTAGTAGTAGTCGTAACTGACTCTCTCCTCTCCTAATGTTATAGAGTAGTAGTAACTGACCCTCTCCTCTCCTAATGTTATACTGTAGTAGTAGTAGCTGACCCTCTCCTCTCCTAATGTTATAGAGTAGTAGTAGTAACTGACTCTCTCCTCTCCTAATGTTACACTGTAGTAGTAGTGACTGACTCTCTCCTCTCCTAATGTTATAGAGTAGTAGTAGTAACTGACCCTCTCCACTCCTAATGTTATAGAGTAGTAGTAGTAACTGACTCTCTCCTCCCCTAATGTTATAGAGTAGTAGTAGTAACTGACCCTCTCCTCTCCTAATGTTATAGAGTTGTAGTAGTAACTGACTCTCTCCTCTCCTAATGTTATAGAGTAGTAGTAGTAACTGACCCTCTCCTCTCCTAATGTTATAGAGTTGTCGTAGTAACTGACACTCTCCTCTCCTAATGTTATAGAGTAGTAGTAACTGACCCTCTCCTCTCCTAATGTTATAGAGTAGTAGTAGTAGTAACTGACCCTCTCCTCTCCTAATGTTATAGAGTAGTAGTAGTAGTAACTGACCCTCTCCTCTCCTAATGTTATAGATTAGTAGTAGTAGTAACTGACACTCTCCTCTCCTAATGTTATAGAGTAGTAGTAGTAACTGACTCTCTCCTCTCCTAATGTTATAGAGTAGTAGTAACTGACCCTCTCCTCTCCTAATGTTATACTGTAGTAGTAGTAGCTGACCCTCTCCTCTCCTAATGTTATAGAGTAGTAGTAGTAACTGACTCTCTCCTCTCCTAATGTTATACTGTAGTAGTAGTGACTGACTCTCTCCTCTCCTAATGTTATAGAGTAGTAGTAGTAACTGACCCTCTCCTCTCCTAATGTTATAGAGTAGTAGTAGTAACTGACTCTCTCCTCTCCTAATGTTATAGAGTAGTAGTAGTAACTGACCCTCTCCTCTCCTAATGTTATAGAGTTGTCGTAGTAACTGACACTCTCCTCTCCTAATGTTATAGAGTAGTAGTAGTAACTGACCCTCTCCTCTCCTAATGTTATAGAGTAGTAGTAGTAGTAACTGACCCTCTCCTCTCCTAATGTTATAGAGTAGTAGTAGTAGTAACTGACCCTCTCCTCTCCTAATGTTATAGATTAGTAGTAGTAGTAACTGACTCTCTCCTCTCCTAATGTTATAGAGTAGTAGTAGTAACTGACCCTCTCCTCTCCTAATGTTATAGAGTAGTAGTAGTAACTGACTCTCTCCTCTCCTCATGTTATAGAGTAGTAGTAGTAGTAACTGACCCTCTCCTCTCCTAATGTTATAGAGTAGTAGTAGTAGTAACTGACTCTCTCCTCTCCTAATGTTATAGAGTAGTAGTAGTAACTGACCCTCTCCTCTCCTAATGTTATAGAGTAGTAGTAGTAACTGACTCTCTCCTCTCCTAATGTTATAGAGTAGTAGTAACTGACTCTCTCCTCTCCTAATGTTATAGACTAGTAGTAGTAGTAACTGACCCTCTCCTCTCCTAATGTTATAGAGTAGTCACTGACTCTCTCCTCTCCTAATGTTATAGAGTACTAGTAATAACTGACTCTCTCCTCTCCTAATGTTATACTGTAGTAGTAGTAACTGACTCTCTCCTCTCCTAATGTCATAGAGTAGTAGTAGTCGTCACTGACCCTCCCCTCTCCTAATGTAATAGAGTAGTAGTAGTAACTGACCCTCTCCTCTCCGAATGTTATAGAGTAGTAGTAGTAACTGACTCTCTCCTCTCCTAATGTTAGAGAGTAGTAGTAGTAACTGACCCTCTCCTCTCCTAATGTTATAGAGTAGTAGTAGTAATTGACTCTCTCCTCTCCTAATGTTATAGAGTAGTAGTAGTAACTGACTTTTTCCTCTCCTAATGTTATAGAGTAGTAGTAGTAACTGAACCTCTCCTCTCCTAATGTTATAGAGTAGAAGTAGTAGTAACTGACCCTCTCCTCTCCTAATGTTATAGAGTAGTAGTAGTAGTAACTGACTCTCTCCTCTCCTAATGTTATAGAGTAGTATTCGTAGTAACTGACCCTCTAATCTCCTAATGTAATAGAGTAGTAGTAGTAGTAACTGACTCTCTCCTCTCCTAATGTTATAGAGTAGTAGTTTTAACTGACTCTCTCCTCTCCTAATGTTATAGAGTAGTAGTAGTAACTGACCCTCCCCTCTCCTAATGTTATAGAGTAGTAGTAGTAACTGACCCTCTCCTCTCCTAATGTTATAGATTAGTAGTAGTAGTAACTGACTCTCTCCTCTCCTAATGTTATAGAGTAGTAGTAGTAACTGACCCTCTCCTCTCATAATGTTATAGAGTAGTAGTAGTAAATGACTCTCTCCTCTCCTAATGTTATAGAGTAGTAGTAGTAGTAACTGACCCTCACCTCTCCTAATGTTATAGAGTAGTAGTAGTAGTAACTGACTCTCTCCTCTCCTAATGTTATAGAGTAGTAGTAGTAACTGACCCTCTCCTCTCCTAATGTTATAGAGTAGTAGTAGTAACTGACTCTCTCCTCTCCTAATGTTATAGAGTAGTAGTAACTGACTCTCTCCTCTCCTAATGTTATAGATTAGTAGTAGTAGTAACTGACCCTCTCCTCTCCTAATGTTATAGAGTAGTAACTGACTCTCTCCTCTCCTAATGTTATAGAGTACTAGTAGTAACTGACTCTCTCCTCTCCTAATGTCATAGAGTAGTAGTAGTCGTAACTGACTCTCTCCTCTCCTAATGTTATAGAGTAGTAGTAACTGACCCTCTCCTCTCCTAATGTTATACTGTAGTAGTAGTAGCTGACCCTCTCCTCTCCTAATGTTATAGAGTAGTAGTAGTAACTGACTCTCTCCTCTCCTAATGTTACACTGTAGTAGTAGTGACTGACTCTCTCCTCTCCTAATGTTATAGAGTAGTAGTAGTAACTGACCCTCTCCACTCCTAATGTTATAGAGTAGTAGTAGTAACTGACTCTCTCCTCCCCTAATGTTATAGAGTAGTAGTAGTAACTGACCCTCTCCTCTCCTAATGTTATAGAGTTGTAGTAGTAACTGACTCTCTCCTCTCCTAATGTTATAGAGTAGTAGTAGTAACTGACCCTCTCCTCTCCTAATGTTATAGAGTTGTCGTAGTAACTGACACTCTCCTCTCCTAATGTTATAGAGTAGTAGTAACTGACCCTCTCCTCTCCTAATGTTATAGAGTAGTAGTAGTAGTAACTGACCCTCTCCTCTCCTAATGTTATAGAGTAGTAGTAGTAGTAACTGACCCTCTCCTCTCCTAATGTTATAGATTAGTAGTAGTAGTAACTGACACTCTCCTCTCCTAATGTTATAGAGTAGTAGTAGTAACTGACTCTCTCCTCTCCTAATGTTATAGAGTAGTAGTAACTGACCCTCTCCTCTCCTAATGTTATACTGTAGTAGTAGTAGCTGACCCTCTCCTCTCCTAATGTTATAGAGTAGTAGTAGTAACTGACTCTCTCCTCTCCTAATGTTATACTGTAGTAGTAGTGACTGACTCTCTCCTCTCCTAATGTTATAGAGTAGTAGTAGTAACTGACCCTCTCCTCTCCTAATGTTATAGAGTAGTAGTAGTAACTGACTCTCTCCTCTCCTAATGTTATAGAGTAGTAGTAGTAACTGACCCTCTCCTCTCCTAATGTTATAGAGTTGTCGTAGTAACTGACACTCTCCTCTCCTAATGTTATAGAGTAGTAGTAGTAACTGACCCTCTCCTCTCCTAATGTTATAGAGTAGTAGTAGTAGTAACTGACCCTCTCCTCTCCTAATGTTATAGAGTAGTAGTAGTAGTAACTGACCCTCTCCTCTCCTAATGTTATAGATTAGTAGTAGTAGTAACTGACTCTCTCCTCTCCTAATGTTATAGAGTAGTAGTAGTAACTGACCCTCTCCTCTCCTAATGTTATAGAGTAGTAGTAGTAACTGACTCTCTCCTCTCCTCATGTTATAGAGTAGTAGTAGTAGTAACTGACCCTCTCCTCTCCTAATGTTATAGAGTAGTAGTAGTAGTAACTGACTCTCTCCTCTCCTAATGTTATAGAGTAGTAGTAGTAACTGACCCTCTCCTCTCCTAATGTTATAGAGTAGTAGTAGTAACTGACTCTCTCCTCTCCTAATGTTATAGAGTAGTAGTAACTGACTCTCTCCTCTCCTAATGTTATAGACTAGTAGTAGTAGTAACTGACCCTCTCCTCTCCTAATGTTATAGAGTAGTCACTGACTCTCTCCTCTCCTAATGTTATAGAGTACTAGTAGTAACTGACCCTCTCCTCTCCTAATGTTATACTGTAGTAGTAGTAACTGACTCTCTCCTCTCCTAATGTCATAGAGTAGTAGTAGTCGTCACTGACCCTCTCCTCTCCTAATGTAATAGAGTAGTAGTAGTAACTGACCCTCTCCTCTCCGAATGTTATAGAGTAGTAGTAGTAACTGACTCTCTCCTCTCCTAATGTTAGAGAGTAGTAGTAGTAACTGACTCTTTCCTCTCCTAATGTTATAGAGTAGTAGTAGTAACTGACTCTCTCCTCTCCTAATGTTATAGAGTAGTAGTAGTAACTGACTTTTTCCTCTCCTAATGTTATAGAGTAGTAGTAGTAACTGAACCTCTCCTCTCCTAATGTTATAGAGTAGAAGTAGTAGTAACTGACCCTCTCCTCTCCTAATGTTATAGAGTAGTAGTAGTAGTAACTGACTCTCTCCTCTCCTAATGTTATAGAGTAGTATTCGTAGTAACTGACCCAATAATCTCCTAATGTAATAGAGTAGTAGTAGTAGTAACTGACTCTCTCCTCTCCTAATGTTATAGAGTAGTAGTTTTAACTGACTCTCTCCTCTCCTAATGTTATAGAGTAGTAGTAGTAACTGACCCTCCCCTCTCCTAATGTTATAGAGTAGTAGTAGTAACTGACTCTCTCCTCTCCTAATTTTATAGAGTAGTAGTAGTAACTGACCCTCTCCTCTCCTAATGTTATAGAGTAGTAGTAGTAACTGACCCTCTCCTCTCCTAATGTTATAGAGTAGTAGTAGTAACTGACTCTCTCCTCTCCTAATGTTATAGAGTAGTAGTAACTGACCCTCTCCTCTCCTAATGTTATACTGTAGTAGTAGTAGCTGACCCTCTCCTCTCCTAATGTTATAGAGTAGTAGTAGTAACTGACTCTCTCTTCTCCTAATGTTATACTGTAGTAGTAGTGACTGACTCTCTCCTCTCCTAATGTTATAGAGTCTTAGTAGTAACTGACCCTCTCCTCTCCTAATGTTATAGAGTAGTAGTAGTAACTGACTCTCTCCTCTCCTAATGTTATAGAGTAGTAGTAACTGACCCTCTCCTCTCCTAATGTTATACTGTAGTAGTAGTACCTGACCATCTCCTCTCCTAATGTTATAGAGTAGTAGTAGTAACTGACTCTCTCCTCTCCTAATGTTATACTGTAGTAGTAGTGACTGACTCTCTCCTCTCCTAATGTTATAGAGTAGTAGTAGTAACTGACCCTCTCCTCTCCTAATGTTATAGAGTTGTCGTAGTAACTGACACTCTCCTCTCCTAATGTTATAGAGTAGTAGTAGTAACTGACCCTCTCCTCTCCTAATGTTATAGAGTAGTAGTAGTAGTAACTGACCCTCTCCTCTCCTAATGTTATAGAGTAGTAGTAGTAGTAACTGACCCTCTCCTCTCCTAATGTTATAGATTAGTAGTAGTAGTAACTGACTCTCTCCTCTCCTAATGTTATAGAGTAGTAGTAGTAACTGACCCTCTCCTCTCCTAATGTTATAGAGTAGTAGTAGTAACTGACTCTCTCCTCTCCTCATGTTATAGAGTAGTAGTAGTAGTAACTGACCCTCTCCTCTCCTAATGTTATAGAGTAGTAGTAGTAGTAACTGACTCTCTCCTCTCCTAATGTTATAGAGTAGTAGTAGTAACTGACCCTCTCCTCTCCTAATGTTATAGAGTAGTAGTAGTAACTGACTCTCTCCTCTCCTAATGTTATAGAGTAGTAGTAACTGACTCTCTCCTCTCCTAATGTTATAGACTAGTAGTAGTAGTAACTGACCCTCTCCTCTCCTAATGTTATAGAGTAGTCACTGACTCTCTCCTCTCCTAATGTTATAGAGTACTAGTAGTAACTGACCCTCTCCTCTCCTAATGTTATACTGTAGTAGTAGTAACTGACTCTCTCCTCTCCTAATGTCATAGAGTAGTAGTAGTCGTCACTGACCCTCTCCTCTCCTAATGTAATAGAGTAGTAGTAGTAACTGACCCTCTCCTCTCCGAATGTTATAGAGTAGTAGTAGTAACTGACTCTCTCCTCTCCTAATGTTAGAGAGTAGTAGTAGTAACTGACTCTTTCCTCTCCTAATGTTATAGAGTAGTAGTAGTAACTGACTCTCTCCTCTCCTAATGTTATAGAGTAGTAGTAGTAACTGACTTTTTCCTCTCCTAATGTTATAGAGTAGTAGTAGTAACTGAACCTCTCCTCTCCTAATGTTATAGAGTAGAAGTAGTAGTAACTGACCCTCTCCTCTCCTAATGTTATAGAGTAGTAGTAGTAGTAACTGACTCTCTCCTCTCCTAATGTTATAGAGTAGTATTCGTAGTAACTGACCCTCTAATCTCCTAATGTAACAGAGTAGTAGTAGTAGTAACTGACTCTCTCCTCTCCTAATGTTATAGAGTAGTAGTAGTAACTGACTCTCTCCTCTCCTAATGTTATAGAGTAGTAGTAGTAACTGACCCTCCCCTCTCCTAATGTTATAGAGTAGTAGTAGTAACTGACTCTCTCCTCTCCTGATTTTATAGAGTAGTAGTAGTAACTGACCCTCTCCTCTCCTAATGTTATAGAGTAGTAGTAGTAACTGACCCTCTCCTCTCCTAATGTTATAGAGTAGTAGTAGTAACTGACTCTCTCCTCTCCTAATGTTATAGAGTAGTAGTAACTGACCCTCTCCTCTCCTAATGTTATACTGTAGTAGTAGTAGCTGACCCTCTCCTCTCCTAATGTTATAGAGTAGTAGTAGTAACTGACTCTCTCTTCTCCTAATGTTATACTGTAGTAGTAGTGACTGACTCTCTCCTCTCCTAATGTTATAGAGTCTTAGTAGTAACTGACCCTCTCCTCTCCTAATGTTATAGAGTAGTAGTAGTAACTGACTCTCTCCTCTCCTAATGTTATAGTGTAGTAGTAACTGACCCTCTCCTCTCCTAATGTTATACTGTAGTAGTAGTACCTGACCATCTCCTCTCCTAATGTTATAGAGTAGTAGTAGTAACTGACTCTCTCCTCTCCTAATGTTATACTGTAGTAGTAGTGACTGACTCTCTCCTCTCCTAATGTTATAGAGTAGTAGTAGTAACTGACCCTCTCCTCTCCTAATGTTATAGAGTAGTAGTAGTAACTGACCCTCTCCTCTCCTAATGTTATAGAGTAATAGTAGTAACTGACTCTCTCCTCTCCTAATGTTATAGAGTAGTAGTAGTAACTGACTCTCTCCTCTCCTAATGTTATAGAGTAGTATTAGTAACTGACACTCTCCTCTCCTAATGTTATAGAGTAGTAGTAGAAGTAACTGACTCTCTCCTCTCCTAATGTTATAGAGTAGTAGTAGTAACTGACCCTCTCCTGTCCTAATGTTATAGAGTAGTAGTCGTAACTGACACTCTCCTCTCCTAATGTTATAGAGTAGTAGTAGTAACTGACTCTCTCCTCTCCTAATGTTATAGAGTAGTAGTAGTAACTGACTCTCTCCTCTCCTAATGTTATAGAGTAGTAGTAGTAACTGACACTCTCCTCTCCTAATGTTATAGAGTAGTAGTAGTAACTGACTCTCTCTTCTCCTAATATTATAGAGTAGTATTAGTAGTAACTGACTCTCTCCTCTCCTAATGTTATAGAGTAGTAGTAGTAACTGACCCTCTCCTCTCCTAATGTTATAGAGTAGTAGTAGTAACTGACACTCTCCTCTCCTAATGTTATAGAGTAGTAGTAGTAACTGACACGCTTCTCTCCTAATGTTATAGAGTAGTAGTAGTAACTGACTCTCTTTTCTCCTAATGTTATAGAGTAGTATTAGTAGTAACTGACTCTCTCCTCTCCTAATGTTATAGAGTAGTAGTAGTAACTGACCCTCTCCTCTCCTAATGTTATAGAGTAGTAGTAGTAACTGACACTCTCCTCTCCTAATGTTATAGAGTAGTATTAGTAGTAACTGACACTCTCCTCTCCTAATGTTATAGAGTAGTATTAGTAGTAACTGACACTCTCCTCTCCTAATGTTATAGAGTAGTAGTTGTAGCTGACACTCTCCTCTCCTAATGTTATAGAGTAGTATTAGTAGTAACTGACACTCTCCTCTCCTAATGTTATAGAGTAGTAGTAGTAACTGACCCTCTCCTCTCCTAATGTTATAGAGTAGTAGTAGTAACTGACCCTCTCCTCTCCTAATGTTATAGAGTAGTAGTAGTAACTGACACTCTCCTCTCCTAATGTTATAGAGTAGTAGTAGTAACTGACTCTCTCCTCTCCTAATGTTATAGAGTTGTAGTAGTAACTGACACTCTCCTCTCCTAATGTTATAGAGTAGTAGTAGTAACTGACCCTCTCCTCTCCTAATGTTATAGAGTAGTAGTAGTAGTAACTGACCCTCTCCTCTCCTAATGTTATAGAGGAGTAGTTGTAGTAACTGACCCTCTCCTCTCATAATGTTATAGAGTAGTAGTAGTAGTAACTGACTCTCTCCTCTCCTAATGTTATAGAGTAGTAGTAGTAACTGACCCTCTCCTCTCCTAATGTTATAGAGTAGTAGTAGTAACTGACTCTCTCCTCTCCTAATGTTATAGAGTAGTAGTAGTAGTAACTGACCCTCTCCTCTCCTAATGTTATAGAGTAGTAGTAGTAGTAACTGACTCTCTCCTCTCCTAATGTTATAGAGTAGTAGTAGTAACTGACCCTCTCCTCTCCTAATGTTATAGAGTAGTAGTAGTAACTGACTCTCTCCTCTCCTAATGTTATAGAGTAGTAGTAACTGACTCTCTCCTCTCCTAATGTTATAGACTAGTAGTAGTAGTAACTGACCCTCTCCTCTCCTAATGTTATAGAGTAGTAACTGGCTCTCTCCTCTCCTAATGCTATAGAGTACTAGTAGTAACTGACCCTCTCCTCTCCTAATGTTATACTGTAGTGGTAGTAACTGACTCTCTCCTCTCCTAATGTTATAGAGTAGTAGTAGTAGTAACTGACTCTCTCCTCTCCTAATGTTATAGAGTAGTATTCGTAGTAACTGACCCAATAATCTCCTAATGTAATAGAGTAGTAGTAGTAGTAACTGACTCTCTCCTCTCCTAATGTTATAGAGTAGTAGTTTTAACTGACTCTCTCCTCTCCTAATGTTATAGAGTAGTAGTAGTAACTGACCCTCTCCTCTCCTAATGTTATAGAGTAGTAGTAGTAACTGACTCTCTCCTCTCCTAATGTTATAGAGTAGTAGTAGTAACTGACCCTCTCCTCTCCTAATGTTATAGAGTAGTAGTAGTAACTGACACTCTCCTCTCCTAATGTTATAGAGTAGTAGTAGTAACTGACTCTCTCCTCTCCTAATGTTATAGAGTAGTAGTAGTAGCTGACACTCTCCTCTCCTAATGTTATAGAGTAGTATTAGTAGTAACTGACCCTCTCCTCTCCTAATGTTATAGAGTTGTCGTAGTAACTGACACTCTCCTCTCCTAATGTTATAGAGTAGTAGTAGTAACTGACCCTCTCCTCTCCTAATGTTATAGAGTAGTAGTAGTAGTAACTGACCCTCTCCTCTCCTAATGTTATAGAGTAGTAGTAGTAGTAACTGACCCTCTCCTCTCCTAATGTTATAGAGTAGTAGTAGTAACTGACTCTCTCCTCTCCTAATGTTATAGAGTAGTAGTAGTAACTGACTCTCTCCTCTCCTAATGTTATAGAGTAGTAGTAGTAACTGACTCTCTCCTCTCCTAATGTTATAGAGTAGTAGTAGTAGTAACTGACCCTCTCCTCTCCTAATGTTATAGAGTAGTAGTAGTAGTAACTGACTCTCTCCTCTCCTAATGTTATAGAGTAGTAGTAGTAACTGACCCTCTCCTCTCCTAATGTTATAGAGTAGTAGTAGTAACTGACTCTCTCCTCTCCTAATGTTATAGAGTAGTAGTAACTGACTCTCTCCTCTCCTAATGTTATAGACTAGTAGTAGTAGTCACTGACCCTCTCCTCTCCTAATGTTATAGAGTAGTCACTGACTCTCTCCTCTCCTAATGTTATAGAGTACTAGTAGTAACTGACCCTCTCCTCTCCTAATGTTATACTGTAGTAGTAGTAACTGACTCTCTCCTCTCCTAATGTCATAGAGTAGTAGTAGTCGTAACTGACCCTCTCCTCTCCTAATGTTATAGAGTAGTAGTAGTAACTGACCCTCTCCTCTCCTAATGTTATAGAGTAGTAGTAGTAACTGACCCTCTCCTCTCCTAATGTTATAGAGTTGTCGTAGTAACTGACACTCTCCTCTCCTAATGTTATAGAGTAGTAGTAGTAACTGACCCTCTCCTCTCCTAATGTTATAGAGTAGTAGTAGTAACTGACTCTCTCCTCTCCTAATGTTATAGAGTAGTAGTAGTAACTGACCCTCTCCTCTCCTAATGTTATAGAGTAGTAGTAGTAACTGACCCTCTCCTCTCCTAATGTTATAGAGTAGTAGTAGTAACTGACTCTCTCCTCTCCTAATGTTATAGAGTAGTAGTAGTAACTGACCCTCTCCTCTCCTAATGTTATAGAGTAGTAGTAGTAACTGACCCTCTCCTCTCCTAATGTTATAGAGTAGTAGTAGTAACTGACTCTCTCCTCTCCTAATGTTATAGAGTAGTAGTAACTGACCCTCTCCTCTCCTAATGTTATACTGTAGTAGTAGTAGCTGACCCTCTCCTCTCCTAATGTTATAGAGTAGTAGTAGTAACTGACTCTCTCCTCTCCTAATGTTATACTGTAGTAGTAGTGACTGACTCTCTCCTCTCCTAATGTTATAGAGTCTTAGTAGTAACTGACCCTCTCCTCTCCTAATGTTATAGAGTAGTAGTAGTAACTGACTCTCTCCTCTCCTAATGTTATAGTGTAGTAGTAACTGACCCTCTCCTCTCCTAATGTTATACTGTAGTAGTAGTACCTGACCATCTCCTCTCCTAATGTTATAGAGTAGTAGTAGTAACTGACTCTCTCCTCTCCTAATGTTATACTGTAGTAGTAGTGACTGACTCTCTCCTCTCCTAATGTTATAGAGTAGTAGTAGTAACTGACCCTCTCCTCTCCTAATGTTATAGAGTAGTAGTAGTAACTGACCCTCTCCTCTCCTAATGTTATAGAGTAATAGTAGTAACTGACTCTCTCCTCTCCTAATGTTATAGAGTAGTAGTAGTAACTGACTCTCTCCTCTCCTAATGTTATAGAGTAGTATTAGTAACTGACACTCTCCTCTCCTAATGTTATAGAGTAGTAGTAGAAGTAACTGACTCTCTCCTCTCCTAATGTTATAGAGTAGTAGTAGTAACTGACCCTCTCCTGTCCTAATGTTATAGAGTAGTAGTCGTAACTGACACTCTCCTCTCCTAATGTTATAGAGTAGTAGTAGTAACTGACTCTCTCCTCTCCTAATGTTATAGAGTAGTAGTAGTAACTGACTCTCTCCTCTCCTAATGTTATAGAGTAGTAGTAGTAACTGACACTCTCCTCTCCTAATGTTATAGAGTAGTAGTAGTAACTGACTCTCTCTTCTCCTAATATTATAGAGTAGTATTAGTAGTAACTGACTCTCTCCTCTCCTAATGTTATAGAGTAGTAGTAGTAACTGACCCTCTCCTCTCCTAATGTTATAGAGTAGTAGTAGTAACTGACACTCTCCTCTCCTAATGTTATAGAGTAGTAGTAGTAACTGACACGCTCCTCTCCTAATGTTATAGAGTAGTAGTAGTAACTGACTCTCTCTTCTCCTAATGTTATAGAGTAGTATTAGTAGTAACTGACTCTCTCCTCTCCTAATGTTATAGAGTAGTAGTAGTAACTGACCCTCTCCTCTCCTAATGTTATAGAGTAGTAGTAGTAACTGACACTCTCCTCTCCTAATGTTATAGAGTAGTATTAGTAGTAACTGACACTCTCCTCTCCTAATGTTATAGAGTAGTATTAGTAGTAACTGACACTCTCCTCTCCTAATGTTATAGAGTAGTAGTTGTAGCTGACACTCTCCTCTCCTAATGTTATAGAGTAGTATTAGTAGTAACTGACACTCTCCTCTCCTAATGTTATAGAGTAGTAGTAGTAACTGACCCTCTCCTCTCCTAATGTTATAGAGTAGTAGTAGTAACTGACCCTCTCCTCTCCTAATGTTATAGAGTAGTAGTAGTAACTGACACTCTCCTCTCCTAATGTTATAGAGTAGTAGTAGTAACTGACTCTCTCCTCTCCTAATGTTATAGAGTTGTAGTAGTAACTGACACTCTCCTCTCCTAATGTTATAGAGTAGTAGTAGTAACTGACCCTCTCCTCTCCTAATGTTATAGAGTAGTAGTAGTAGTAACTGACCCTCTCCTCTCCTAATGTTATAGAGGAGTAGTTGTAGTAACTGACCCTCTCCTCTCATAATGTTATAGAGTAGTAGTAGTAGTAACTGACTCTCTCCTCTCCTAATGTTATAGAGTAGTAGTAGTAACTGACCCTCTCCTCTCCTAATGTTATAGAGTAGTAGTAGTAACTGACTCTCTCCTCTCCTAATGTTATAGAGTAGTAGTAGTAGTAACTGACCCTCTCCTCTCCTAATGTTATAGAGTAGTAGTAGTAGTAACTGACTCTCTCCTCTCCTAATGTTATAGAGTAGTAGTAGTAACTGACCCTCTCCTCTCCTAATGTTATAGAGTAGTAGTAGTAACTGACTCTCTCCTCTCCTAATGTTATAGAGTAGTAGTAACTGACTCTCTCCTCTCCTAATGTTATAGACTAGTAGTAGTAGTAACTGACCCTCTCCTCTCCTAATGTTATAGAGTAGTAACTGGCTCTCTCCTCTCCTAATGCTATAGAGTACTAGTAGTAACTGACCCTCTCCTCTCCTAATGTTATACTGTAGTGGTAGTAACTGACTCTCTCCTCTCCTAATGTTATAGAGTAGTAGTAGTAACTGACTCTCTCCTCTCCTAATGTTATCGAGTAGTAGTAGTAACTGACCCTCTCCTCTCCTAATGTAATAGAGTAGTAGTAGTAACTGACTCTCTCCTCTCCTAATGTTATAGAGTAGTAGTTGTAACTGACCCTCTCCTCTCCTAATGTTATAGAGTAGTAGTAGTAACTGACCCTCTCCTCTCCTAATGTTATAGAGTAGTAGTAGTAACTGACTCTCTCCTCTCCTAATGTTATAGAGTAGTAGTAGTAACTGACCCTCTCCTCTCCTAATGTTATAGAGTAGTAGTAGTAACTGACCCTCTCCTCTCCTAATGTTATAGAGTAGTAGTAGTAACTGACTCTCTCCTCTCCTAATGTTATAGAGTAGTAGTAACTGACCCTCTCCTCTCCTAATGTTATACTGTAGTAGTAGTAGCTGACCCTCTCCTCTCCTAATGTTATAGAGTAGTAGTAGTAACTGACTCTCTCTTCTCCTAATGTTATACTGTAGTAGTAGTGACTGACTCTCTCCTCTCCTAATGTTATAGAGTCTTAGTAGTAACTGACCCTCTCCTCTCCTAATGTTATAGAGTAGTAGTAGTAACTGACTCTCTCCTCTCCTAATGTTATAGAGTAGTAGTAACTGACCCTCTCCTCTCCTAATGTTATACTGTAGTAGTAGTACCTGACCATCTCCTCTCCTAATGTTATAGAGTAGTAGTAGTAACTGACTCTCTCCTCTCCTAATGTTATACTGTAGTAGTAGTGACTGACTCTCTCCTCTCCTAATGTTATAGAGTAGTAGTAGTAACTGACCCTCTCCTCTCCTAATGTTATAGAGTAGTCGTAGTAACTGACACTCTCCTCTCCTAATGTTATAGAGTAGTAGTAGTAACTGACCCTCTCCTCTCCTAATGTTATAGAGTAGTAGTAGTAGTAACTGACCCTCTCCTCTCCTAATGTTATAGAGTAGTAGTAGTAGTAACTGACCCTCTCCTCTCCTAATGTTATAGATTAGTAGTAGTAGTAACTGACTCTCTCCTCTCCTAATGTTATAGAGTAGTAGTAGTAACTGACCCTCTCCTCTCCTAATGTTATAGAGTAGTAGTAGTAACTGACTCTCTCCTCTCCTAATGTTATAGAGTAGTAGTAGTAGTAACTGACCCTCTCCTCTCCTAATGTTATAGAGTAGTAGTAGTAGTAACTGACTCTCTCCTCTCCTAATGTTATAGAGTAGTAGTAGTAACTGACCCTCTCCTCTCCTAATGTTATAGAGTAGTAGTAGTAACTGACTCTCTCCTCTCCTAATGTTATAGAGTAGTAGTAACTGACTCTCTCCTCTCCTAATGTTATAGACTAGTAGTAGTAGTAACTGACCCTCTCCTCTCCTAATGTTATAGAGTAGTCACTGACTCTCTCCTCTCCTAATGTTATAGAGTACTAGTAGTAACTGACCCTCTCCTCTCCTAATGTTATACTGTAGTAGTAGTAACTGACTCTCTCCTCTCCTAATGTCATAGAGTAGTAGTAGTCGTCACTGACCCTCTCCTCTCCTAATGTAATAGAGTAGTAGTAGTAACTGACCCTCTCCTCTCCGAATGTTATAGAGTAGTAGTAGTAACTGACTCTCTCCTCTCCTAATGTTAGAGAGTAGTAGTAGTAACTGACTCTCTCCTCTCCTAATGTTATAGAGTAGTAGTAGTAACTGACTCTCTCCTCTCCTAATGTTATAGAGTAGTAGTAGTAACTGACTCTTTCCTCTCCTAATGTTATAGAGTAGTAGTAGTAACTGACCCTCTCCTCTCCTAATGTTATAGAGTAGAAGTAGTAGTAACTGACCCTCTCCTCTCCTAATGTTATAGAGTAGTAGTAGTAGTAACTGACTCTCTCCTCTCCTAATGTTATAGAGTAGTATTCGTAGTAACTGACCCTCTCCTCTCCTAATGTAACAGAGTAGTAGTAGTAGTAACTGACTCTCTCCTCTCCTAATGTTATAGAGTAGTAGTAGTAACTGACCCTCTCCTCTCCTAATGTTATAGAGTAGTAGTAGTAACTGACCCTCTCCTCTCCTAATGTTATAGAGTAGTAGTAGTAACTGACTCTCTCCTCTCCTAATGTTATAGAGTAGTAGTAGTAACTGACCCTCTCCTCTCCTAATGTTATAGAGTAGTAGTAGTAACTGACCCTCTCCTCTCCTAATGTTATAGAGTAGTAGTAGTAACTGACTCTCTCCTCTCCTAATGTTATAGAGTAGTAGTAACTGACCCTCTCCTCTCCTAATGTTATACTGTAGTAGTAGTAGCTGACCCTCTCCTCTCCTAATGTTATAGAGTAGTAGTAGTAACTGACTCTCTCTTCTCCTAATGTTATACTGTAGTAGTAGTGACTGACTCTCTCCTCTCCTAATGTTATAGAGTCTTAGTAGTAACTGACCCTCTCCTCTCCTAATGTTATAGAGTAGTAGTAGTAACTGACTCTCTCCTCTCCTAATGTTATAGTGTAGTAGTAACTGACCCTCTCCTCTCCTAATGTTATACTGTAGTAGTAGTACCTGACCATCTCCTCTCCTAATGTTATAGAGTAGTAGTAGTAACTGACCCTCTCCTCTCCTAATGTTATACTGTAGTAGTAGTAACTGACTCTCTCCTCTCCTAATGTTATAGAGTAGTAGTAGTAACTGACCCTCTCCTCTCCTAATGTTATAGAGTAGTAGTAGTAACTGACCCTCTCCTCTCCTAATGTTATAGAGTAATAGTAGTAACTGACTCTCTCCTCTCCTAATGTTATAGAGTAGTAGTAGTAACTGACTCTCTCCTCTCCTAATGTTATAGAGTAGTATTAGTAACTGACACTCTCCTCTCCTAATGTTATAGAGTAGTAGTAGAAGTAACTGACTCTCTCCTCTCCTAATGTTATAGAGTAGTAGTAGTAACTGACCCTCTCCTGTCCTAATGTTATAGAGTAGTAGTCGTAACTGACACTCTCCTCTCCTAATGTTATAGAGTAGTAGTAGTAACTGACTCTCTCCTCTCCTAATGTTATAGAGTAGTAGTAGTAACTGACTCTCTCCTCTCCTAATGTTATAGAGTAGTAGTAGTAACTGACACTCTCCTCTCCTAATGTTATAGAGTAGTAGTAGTAACTGACTCTCTCTTCTCCTAATATTATAGAGTAGTATTAGTAGTAACTGACTCTCTCCTCTCCTAATGTTATAGAGTAGTAGTAGTAACTGACCCTCTCCTCTCCTAATGTTATAGAGTAGTAGTAGTAACTGACACTCTCCTCTCCTAATGTTATAGAGTAGTAGTAGTAACTGACACGCTCCTCTCCTAATGTTATAGAGTAGTAGTAGTAACTGACTCTCTCTTCTCCTAATGTTATAGAGTAGTATTAGTAGTAACTGACTCTCTCCTCTCCTAATGTTATAGAGTAGTAGTAGTAACTGACCCTCTCCTCTCCTAATGTTATAGAGTAGTAGTAGTAACTGACACTCTCCTCTCCTAATGTTATAGAGTAGTATTAGTAGTAACTGACACTCTCCTCTCCTAATGTTATAGAGTAGTATTAGTAGTAACTGACACTCTCCTCTCCTAATGTTATAGAGTAGTAGTTGTAGCTGACACTCTCCTCTCCTAATGTTATAGAGTAGTATTAGTAGTAACTGACACTCTCCTCTCCTAATGTTATAGAGTAGTAGTAGTAACTGACCCTCTCCTCTCCTAATGTTATAGAGTAGTAGTAGTAACTGACCCTCTCCTCTCCTAATGTTATAGAGTAGTAGTAGTAACTGACACTCTCCTCTCCTAATGTTATAGAGTAGTAGTAGTAACTGACTCTCTCCTCTCCTAATGTTATAGAGTTGTAGTAGTAACTGACACTCTCCTCTCCTAATGTTATAGAGTAGTAGTAGTAACTGACCCTCTCCTCTCCTAATGTTATAGAGTAGTAGTAGTAGTAACTGACCCTCTCCTCTCCTAATGTTATAGAGGAGTAGTTGTAGTAACTGACCCTCTCCTCTCATAATGTTATAGAGTAGTAGTAGTAGTAACTGACTCTCTCCTCTCCTAATGTTATAGAGTAGTAGTAGTAACTGACCCTCTCCTCTCCTAATGTTATAGAGTAGTAGTAGTAACTGACTCTCTCCTCTCCTAATGTTATAGAGTAGTAGTAGTAGTAACTGACCCTCTCCTCTCCTAATGTTATAGAGTAGTAGTAGTAGTAACTGACTCTCTCCTCTCCTAATGTTATAGAGTAGTAGTAGTAACTGACCCTCTCCTCTCCTAATGTTATAGAGTAGTAGTAGTAACTGACTCTCTCCTCTCCTAATGTTATAGAGTAGTAGTAACTGACTCTCTCCTCTCCTAATGTTATAGACTAGTAGTAGTAGTAACTGACCCTCTCCTCTCCTAATGTTATAGAGTAGTAACTGGCTCTCTCCTCTCCTAATGCTATAGAGTACTAGTAGTAACTGACCCTCTCCTCTCCTAATGTTATACTGTAGTGGTAGTAACTGACTCTCTCCTCTCCTAATGTTATAGAGTAGTAGTAGTAACTGACTCTCCCCTCTCCTAATGTTATCGAGTAGTAGTAGTAACTGACCCTCTCCTCTCCTAATGTAATAGAGTAGTAGTAGTAACTGACACTCTCCTCTCCTAATGTAATAGAGTAGTAGTTTTAGCTGACACTCTCCTCTCCTAATGTTATAGAGTAGTATTAGTAGTAACTGACACTCTCCTCTCCTAATGTTATAGAGTAGTAGTAGTAACTGACCCTCTCCTCTCCTAATGTTATAGAGTAGTAGTAGTAACTGACCCTCTCCTCTCCTAATGTTATAGAGTAGTAGTAGTAACTGACACTCTCCTCTCCTAATGTTATACAGTAGTAGTAGTAACTGACTCTCTCCTCTCCTAATGTTATACTGTAGTGGTAGTAACTGACTCTCTCCTCTCCTAATGTCATAGAGTAGTAGTAGTAACTGACTCTCTCCTCTCCTAATGTTATCGAGTAGTAGTAGTAACTGACCCTCTCCTCTCCTAATGTAATAGAGTAGTAGTAGTAACTGACCCTCTCCTCTCCGAATGTTATAGAGTAGTAGTAGTAACTGACTCTCTCCTCTCCTAATGTTATAGAGTAGCAGTAGTAACTGACCCTCTCCTCTCCTAATGTTATAGAGTAGTAGTAGTAACTGACTCTCTCCTCTCCTAATGTTAGAAAGTAGTAGTAGTAACTGACTCTTTCCTCTCCTAATGTTATAGAGTAGTAGTAGTAACTGACCCTCTCCTCTCCTAATGTTAAAGAGTAGTAGTAGTAACTGACTTTTTCCTCTCCTAATGTTATAGAGTAGTAGTAGTAACTGACCCTCTCCTCTCCTAATGTTATAGAGTAGAAGTAGTAGTAACTGACCCTCTCCTCTCCTAATGTTATAGAGTAGTAGTAGTAGTAACTGACTCTCTCCTCTCCTAATGTTATAGAGTAGTATTCGTAGTAACTGACCCTCTCCTCTCCTAATGTTATAGAGTAGTAGTAGTAGTAACTGACTCTCTCCTCTGCTAATGTTATAGAGTAGTAGTAGTAACTGACTCTCTCCTCTCCTAATGTTATAGAGTAGTAGTAGTAGTAACTGACCCTCTCCTCTCCTAATGTTATAGAGTAGTAGTATTAACTGACCCTCTCCACTCCTAATGTTATAGAGTAGTAGTATTAACTGACCCTCTCCTCTCCTAATGTTATAGAGTAGTAGTAGTAATTGACTCTCTCCTCTCCTAATGTTATAGAGTAGTAGTAGTAACTGACCCTCTCCTCTCCTAATGTTATAGAGTAGTAGTAGTAACTGACTCTCTCCTCTCCTAATGTTATAGAGTAGTAGTAGTAACTGACCCTCTCCTATCCTAATGTTATAGAGTAGTAGTAGTAACTGACTCTCTCCTCTCCTAATGTTATAGAGTAGTAGTAGTAACTGACCCTCTCCTCTCCTAATGTTATAGAGTAGTAGTAGTAACTGACCCTCTCCTCTCCTAATGTTATAGAGTAGTAGTAGTAACTGACTCTCTCCTCTCCTAATGTTATAGAGTAGTAGTAACTGACCCTCTCCTCTCCTAATGTTATACTGTAGTAGTAGTAGCTGACACTCTCCTCTCCTAATGTTATAGAGTAGTAGTAGTAACTGACTCTCTCCTCTCCTAATGTTATACTGTAGTAGTAGTGACTGACTCTGTCCTCTCCTAATGTTATAGAGTAGTAGTAGTAACTGACCCTCTCCACTCCTAATGTTATAGAGTAGTAGTAGTAACTGACTCTCTCCTCTCCTAATGTTATAGAGTAGTAGTAGTAACTGACCCTCTCCTCTCCTAATGTTATAGAGTAGTAGTAGTAACTGACTCTCTCCTCTCCTAATGTTATAGAGTAGTAGTAGTAACTGACCCTCTCCTCTCCTAATGTTATAGAGTTGTCGTAGTAACTGACACTCCCCTCTCCTAATGTTATAGAGTAGTAGTAGTAACTGACCCTCTCCTCTCCTAATGTTATAGAGTAGTAGTAGTAGTAACTGACCCTCTCCTCTCCTAATGTTATAGAGTAGTAGTAGTAGTAACTGACCCTCTCCTCTCCTAATGTTATAGATTAGTAGTAGTAGTAACTGACACTCTCCTCTCCTAATGTTATAGAGTAGTAGTAGTAGCTGACTCTCTCCTCTCCTAATGTTATAGAGTAGTAGTAGTAACTGACTCTCTCCTCTCCTAATGTTATAGAGTTGTAGTAGTAACTGACACTCTCCTCTCCTAATGTTATAGAGTAGTAGTAGTAACTGACCCTCTCCTCTCCTAATGTTATAGAGTAGTAGTAGTAGTAACTGACCCTCTCCTCTCCTAATGTTATAGAGGAGTAGTTGTAGTAACTGACCCTCTCCTCTCATAATGTTATAGAGTAGTAGTAGTAGTAACTGACTCTCTCCTCTCCTAATGTTATAGAGTAGTAGTAGTAACTGACCCTCTCCTCTCCTAATGTTATAGAGTAGTAGTAGTAACTGACTCTCTCCTCTCCTAATGTTATAGAGTAGTAGTAGTAGTAACTGACCCTCTCCTCTCCTAATGTTATAGAGTAGTAGTAGTAGTAACTGACTCTCTCCTCTCCTAATGTTATAGAGTAGTAGTAGTAACTGACCCTCTCCACTCCTAATGTTATAGAGTAGTAGTAGTAACTGACTCTCTCCTCTCCTAATGTTATAGAGTAGTAGTAACTGACTCTCTCCTCTCCTAATGTTATAGACTAGTAGTAGTAGTAACTGACCCTCTCCTCTCCTAATGTTATAGAGTGGTAACTGACTCTCTCCTCTCCTAATGCTATAGAGTACTAGTAGTAACTGACCCTCTCCTCTCCTAATGTTATACTGTAGTGGTAGTAACTGACTCTCTCCTCTCCTAATGTCATAGAGTAGTAGTAGTAACTGACTCTCTCCTCTCCTAATGTTATCGAGTAGTAGTAGTAACTGACCCTCTCCTCTCCTAATGTAATAGAGTAGTAGTAGTAACTGACACTCTCCTCTCCTAATGTTATAGAGTAGTAGTTGTAGCTGACACTCTCCTCTCCTAATGTTATAGAGTAGTATTAGTAGTAACTGACACTCTCCTCTCCTAATGTTATAGAGTAGTAGTAGTAACTGACCCTCTCCTCTCCTAATGTTATAGAGTAGTAGTAGTAACTGACCCTCTCCTCTCCTAATGTTATAGAGTAGTAGTAGTAACTGACTCTCTCCTCTCCTAATGTTATACAGTAGTAGTAGTGACTGACTCTCTCCTCTCCTAATGTTATAGAGTAGTAGTAGTAACTGACCCTCTCCACTCCTAATGTTATAGAGTAGTAGTAGTAACTGACTCTCTCCTCTCCTAATGTTATAGAGTAGTAGTAGTAACTGACCCTCTCCTCTCCTAATGTTATAGAGTAGTAGTAGTAACTGACTCTCTCCTCTCCTAATGTTATAGAGTAGTAGTAGTAACTGACCCTCTCCTCTCCTAATGTTATAGAGTTGTCGTAGTAACTGACACTCTCCTCTCCTAATGTTATAGAGTAGTAGTAGTAACTGACCCTCTCCTCTCCTAATGTTATAGAGTAGTAGTAGTAACTGACCCTCTCCTCTCCTAATGTTATAGAGTAGTAGTAGTAGTAACTGACCCTCTCCTCTCCTAATGTTATAGAGTAGTAGTAGTAACTGACACTCTCCTCTCCTAATGTTATAGAGTAGTAGTAGTAACTGACTCTCTCCTCTCCTAATGTTATAGAGTAGTAGTAGTAACTGACTCTCTCCTCTCCTAATGTTATAGAGTAGTAGTAGTAACTGACACTCTCCTCTCCTAATGTTATAGAGTAGTAGTAGTAACTGACCCTCTCCTCTCCTAATGTTATAGAGTAGTAGTAGTAGTAACTGACCCTCTCCTCTCCTAATGTTATAGAGGAGTAGTTGTAGTAACTGACCCTCTCCTCTCCTAATGTTATAGAGTAGTAGTAGTAGTAACTGACTCTCTCCTCTCCTAATGTTATAGAGTAGTAGTAGTAACTGACCCTCTCCTCTCCTAATGTTATAGAGTAGTAGTAGTAACTGACTCTCTCCTCTCCTAATGTTATAGAGTAGTAGTAGTAGTAACTGACCCTCTCCTCTCCTAATGTTATAGAGTAGTAGTAGTAGTAACTGACTCTCTCCTCTCCTAATGTTATAGAGTAGTAGTAGTAACTGACCCTCTCCTCTCCTAATGTTATAGAGTAGTAGTAGTAACTGACTCTCTCCTCTCCTAATGTTATAGAGTTAGTAGTAGTAGTAACTGACCCTCTCCTCTCCTAATGTTATAGAGTAGTAACTGACTCTCTCCTCTCCTAATGCTATAGAGTACTAGTAGTAACTGACCCTCTCCTCTCCTAATGTTATACTGTAGTGGTAGTAACTGACTCTCTCCTCTCCTAATGTCATAGAGTAGTAGTAGTAACTGACTCTCTCCTCTACTAATGTTATCGAGTAGTAGTAGTAACTGACCCTCTCCTCTCCTAATGTAATAGAGTAGTAGTAGTAACTGACACTCTCCTCTCCTAATGTTATAGAGTAGTAGTTGTAGCTGACACTCTCCTCTCCTAATGTTATAGAGTAGTATTAGTAGTAACTGACACTCTCCTCTCCTAATGTTATAGAGTAGTAGTAGTAACTGACCCTCTCCTCTCCTAATGTTATAGAGTAGTAGTAGTAACTGACCCTCTCCTCTCCTAATGTTATAGAGTAGTAGTAGTAACTGACACTCTCCTCTCCTAATGTTATAGAGTAGTAGTAGTAACTGACCCTCTCCTCTCCTAATGTTATAGAGTAGTAGTAGTAACTGACCCTCTCCTCTCCTAATGTTATAGAGTAGAAGTAGTAGTAACTGACCCTCTCCTCTCCTAATGTTATAGAGTAGTAGTAGTAGTAACTGACTCTCTCCTCTCCTAATGTTATAGAGTAGTATTCGTAGTAACTGACCCTCTCCTCTCCTAATGTAATAGAGTAGTAGTAGTAGTAACTGACTCTCTCCTCTGCTAATGTTATAGAGTAGTAGTAGTAACTGACTCTCTCCTCTCCTAATGTTATAGAGTAGTAGTAGTAGTAACTGACCCTCTCCTCTCCTAATGTTATAGAGTAGTAGTATTAACTGACCCTCTCCACTCCTAATGTTATAGAGTAGTAGTATTAACTGACCCTCTCCTCTCCTAATGTTATAGAGTAGTAGTAGTAATTGACTCTCTCCTCTCCTAATGTTATAGAGTAGTAGTAGTAACTGACCCTCTCCTCTCCTAATGTTATAGAGTAGTAGTAGTAACTGACTCTCTCCTCTCCTAATGTTATAGAGTAGTAGTAGTAACTGACCCTCTCCTATCCTAATGTTATAGAGTAGTAGTAGTAACTGACTCTCTCCTCTCCTAATGTTATAGAGTAGTAGTAGTAACTGACCCTCTCCTCTCCTAATGTTATAGAGTAGTAGTAGTAACTGACCCTCTCCTCTCCTAATGTTATAGAGTAGTAGTAGTAACTGACTCTCTCCTCTCCTAATGTTATAGAGTAGTAGTAACTGACCCTCTCCTCTCCTAATGTTATACTGTAGTAGTAGTAGCTGACACTCTCCTCTCCTAATGTTATAGAGTAGTAGTAGTAACTGACTCTCTCCTCTCCTAATGTTATACTGTAGTAGTAGTGACTGACTCTGTCCTCTCCTAATGTTATAGAGTAGTAGTAGTAACTGACCCTCTCCACTCCTAATGTTATAGAGTAGTAGTAGTAACTGACTCTCTCCTCTCCTAATGTTATAGAGTAGTAGTAGTAACTGACCCTCTCCTCTCCTAATGTTATAGAGTAGTAGTAGTAACTGACTCTCTCCTCTCCTAATGTTATAGAGTAGTAGTAGTAACTGACCCTCTCCTCTCCTAATGTTATAGAGTTGTCGTAGTAACTGACACTCCCCTCTCCTAATGTTCTAGAGTAGTAGTAGTAACTGACCCTCTCCTGTCCTAATGTTATAGAGTAGTAGTCGTAACTGACACTCTCCTCTCCTAATGTTATAGAGTAGTAGTAGTAGCTGACACTCTCCTCTCCTAATGTTATAGAGTAGTAGTAGTAACTGACTCTCTCCTCTCCTAATGTTATAGAGTAGTAGTAGTAACTGACCCTCTCCTCTCCTAATGTTATAGAGTAGTAGTAGTAACTGACCCTCTCCTCTCCTAATGTTATAGAGTAGTAGTAGTAACTGACCTCTCCTCTCCTAATGTTATACGTAGTAGTAGTGACTACTCTGTCCTCTCCTAATGTTATAGAGTAGTAGTAGTAACTGACCCTCTCCTCTCCTAATGTTATAGAGTAGCAGTAGTAACTGACTCTCTCCTCTCCTAATGTTATAGAGTAGTAGTAGTAACTGACCCTCTCCTCTCCTAATGTTATAGAGTAGTAGTAGTAACTGACTCTCTCCTCTCCTAATGTTATAGAGTAGTAGTAGTAACTGACCCTCTCCTCTCCTAATGTTATAGAGTTGTCGTAGTAACTGACACTCTCCTCTCCTAATGTTATAGAGTAGTAGTAGTAACTGACCCTCTCCTCTCCTAATGTTATAGAGTAGTAGTAGTAGTAACTGACCCTCTCCTCTCCTAATGTTATAGAGTAGTAGTAGTAGTAACTGACCCTCTCCTCTCCTAATGTTATAGATTAGTAGTAGTAGTAACTGACACTCTCCTCTCCTAATGTTATAGAGTAGTAGTAGTAGCTGACTCTCTCCTCTCCTAATGTTATAGAGTAGTAGTAGTAACTGACTCTCTCCTCTCCTAATGTTATAGAGTTGTAGTAGTAACTGACACTCTCCTCTCCTAATGTTATAGAGTAGTAGTAGTAACTGACCCTCTCCTCTCCTAATGTTATAGAGTAGTAGTAGTAGTAACTGACCCTCTCCTCTCCTAATGTTATAGAGGAGTAGTTGTAGTAACTGACCCTCTCCTCTCATAATGTTATAGAGTAGTAGTAGTAGTAACTGACTCTCTCCTCTCCTAATGTTATAGA
This sequence comes from Salmo salar, assembly GCF_965601325.2. Lineage (NCBI taxonomy): Eukaryota > Metazoa > Chordata > Actinopteri > Salmoniformes > Salmonidae > Salmo > Salmo salar. The sequence goes on from NC_138297.1 coordinate 54,050,992, forward strand.
GTAGTAGTAGTAACTGACCCTCTCCTCTCCTAATGTTATAGAGTAGTAGTAGTAACTGACTCTCTCCTCTCCTAATGTTATAGAGTAGTAGTAGTAGTAACTGACCCTCTCCTCTCCTAATGTTATAGAGTAGTAGTAGTAGTAACTGACTCTCTCCTCTCCTAATGTTATAGAGTAGTAGTAGTAACTGACCCTCTCCACTCCTAATGTTATAGAGTAGTAGTAGTAACTGACTCTCTCCTCTCCTAATGTTATAGAGTAGTAGTAACTGACTCTCTCCTCTCCTAATGTTATAGACTAGTAGTAGTAGTAACTGACCCTCTCCTCTCCTAATGTTATAGAGTAGTAACTGACTCTCTCCACTCCTAATGCTATAGAGTACTAGTAGTAACTGACCCTCTCCTCTCCTAATGTTATACTGTAGTGGTAGTAACTGACTCTCTCCTCTCCTAATGTCATAGAGTAGTAGTAGTAACTGACTCTCTCCTCTCCTAATGTTATCGAGTAGTAGTAGTAACTGACCCTCTCCTCTCCTAATGTAATAGAGTAGTAGTAGTAACTGACACTCTCCTCTCCTAATGTTATAGAGTAGTAGTTGTAGCTGACACTCTCCTCTCCTAATGTTATAGAGTAGTATTAGTAGTAACTGACACTCTCCTCTCCTAATGTTATAGAGTAGTAGTAGTAACTGACCCTCTCCTCTCCTAATGTTATAGAGTAGTAGTAGTAACTGACCCTCTCCTCTCCTAATGTTATAGAGTAGTAGTAGTAACTGACACTCTCCTCTCCTAATGTTATAGAGTAGTAGTAGTAACTGACCCTCTCCTCTCCTAATGTTATAGAGTAGTAGTAGTAACTGACCCTCTCCTCTCCTAATGTTATAGAGTAGTATAGTAGTAACTGACCCTCTCCTCTCCTAATGTTATAGAGTTGTCGTAGTAACTGACACTCTCCTCTCCTAATGTTATAGAGTAGTAGTAGTAACTGACCCTCTCCTCTCCTAATGTTATAGAGTAGTAGTAGTAACTGACACTCTCCTCTCCTAATGTTATAGAGTAGTAGTAGTAACTGACTCTCTCCTCTCCTAATGTTATAGAGTAGTAGTAGTAACTGACTCTCTCCTCTCCTAATGTTATAGAGTAGTAGTAGTAACTGACCCTCTCCTCTCCTAATGTTATAGAGTAGTAGTAGTAACTGACTCTCTCCTCTCCTAATGTTATAGAGTAGTAGTAGTAACTGACCCTCTCCTCTCCTAATGTTATAGAGTAGTAGTAGTAACTGACTCTCTCCTCTCCTAATGTTATAGAGTAGTAGTAGTAACTGACCCTCTCCTCTCCTAATGTTATAGAGTAGTAGTAGTAACTGACCCTCTCCTCTCCTAATGTTATAGAGTAGTAGTAGTAACTGACTCTCTCCTCTCCTAATGTTATAGAGTAGTAGTAACTGACCCTCTCCTCTCCTAATGTTATACTGTAGTAGTAGTAGCTGACACTCTCCTCTCCTAATGTTATAGAGTAGTAGTAGTAACTGACTCTCTCCTCTCCTAATGTTATACTGTAGTAGTAGTGACTGACTCTGTCCTCTCCTAATGTTATAGAGTAGTAGTAGTAACTGACCCTCTCCACTCCTAATGTTATAGAGTAGTAGTAGTAACTGACTCTCTCCTCTCCTAATGTTATAGAGTAGTAGTAGTAACTGACCCTCTCCTCTCCTAATGTTATAGAGTAGTAGTAGTAACTGACTCTCTCCTCTCCTAATGTTATAGAGTAGTAGTAGTAACTGACCCTCTCCTCTCCTAATGTTATAGAGTTGTCGTAGTAACTGACACTCCCCTCTCCTAATGTTATAGATTAGTAGTAGTAGTAACTGACTCTCTCCTCTGCTAATGTTATAGAGTAGTAGTAGTAACTGACTCTCTCCTCTCCTAATGTTATAGAGTAGTAGTAGTAGTAACTGACCCTCTCCTCTCCTAATGTTATAGAGTAGTAGTATTAACTGACCCTCTCCACTCCTAATGTTATAGAGTAGTAGTATTAACTGACCCTCTCCTCTCCTAATGTTATAGAGTAGTAGTAGTAATTGACTCTCTCCTCTCCTAATGTTATAGAGTAGTAGTAGTAACTGACCCTCTCCTCTCCTAATGTTATAGAGTAGTAGTAGTAACTGACTCTCTCCTCTCCTAATGTTATAGAGTAGTAGTAGTAACTGACCCTCTCCTATCCTAATGTTATAGAGTAGTAGTAGTAACTGACTCTCTCCTCTCCTAATGTTATAGAGTAGTAGTAGTAACTGACCCTCTCCTCTCCTAATGTTATAGAGTAGTAGTAGTAACTGACCCTCTCCTCTCCTAATGTTATAGAGTAGTAGTAGTAACTGACTCTCTCCTCTCCTAATGTTATAGAGTAGTAGTAACTGACCCTCTCCTCTCCTAATGTTATACTGTAGTAGTAGTAGCTGACACTCTCCTCTCCTAATGTTATAGAGTAGTAGTAGTAACTGACCCTCTCCTCTCCTAATGTTATAGATTAGTAGTAGTAGTAACTGACACTCTCCTCTCCTAATGTTATAGAGTAGTAGTAGTAGCTGACTCTCTCCTCTCCTAATGTTATAGAGTAGTAGTAGTAACTGACTCTCTCCTCTCCTAATGTTATAGAGTTGTAGTAGTAACTGACACTCTCCTCTCCTAATGTTATAGAGTAGTAGTAGTAACTGACCCTCTCCTCTCCTAATGTTATAGAGTAGTAGTAGTAGTAACTGACCCTCTCCTCTCCTAATGTTATAGAGGAGTAGTTGTAGTAACTGACCCTCTCCTCTCATAATGTTATAGAGTAGTAGTAGTAGTAACTGACTCTCTCCTCTCCTAATGTTATAGAGTAGTAGTAGTAACTGACCCTCTCCTCTCCTAATGTTATAGAGTAGTAGTAGTAACTGACTCTCTCCTCTCCTAATGTTATAGAGTAGTAGTAGTAGTAACTGACCCTCTCCTCTCCTAATGTTATAGAGTAGTAGTAGTAGTAACTGACTCTCTCCTCTCCTAATGTTATAGAGTAGTAGTAGTAACTGACCCTCTCCACTCCTAATGTTATAGAGTAGTAGTAGTAACTGACTCTCTCCTCTCCTAATGTTATAGAGTAGTAGTAACTGACTCTCTCCTCTCCTAATGTTATAGACTAGTAGTAGTAGTAACTGACCCTCTCCTCTCCTAATGTTATAGAGTAGTAACTGACTCTCTTCTCTCCTAATGTTATAGAGTAGTAGTTGTAGCTGACACTCTCCTCTCCTAATGTTATAGAGTAGTATTAGTAGTAACTGACACTCTCCTCTCCTAATGTTATAGAGTAGTAGTAGTAACTGACCCTCTCCTCTCCTAATGTTATAGAGTAGTAGTAGTAACTGACCCTCTCCTCTCCTAATGTTATAGAGTAGTAGTAGTAACTGACACTCTCCTCTCCTAATGTTATAGAGTAGTAGTAGTAACTGACCCTCTCCTCTCCTAATGTTATAGAGTAGTAGTAGTAACTGACCCTCTCCTCTCCTAATGTTATAGAGTAGAAGTAGTAGTAACTGACCCTCTCCTCTCCTAATGTTATAGAGTAGTAGTAGTAGTAACTGACTCTCTCCTCTCCTAATGTTATAGAGTAGTAGTAGTAGTAACTGACCCTCTCCTCTCCTAATGTTATAGAGTAGTAGTAGTAGTAACTGACCCTCTCCTCTCCTAATGTTATAGATTAGTAGTAGTAGTAACTGACACTCTCCTCTCCTAATGTTATAGAGTAGTAGTAGTAGCTGACTCTCTGCTCTCCTAATGTTATAGAGTAGTAGTAGTAACTGACTCTCTCCTCTCCTAATGTTATAGAGTTGTAGTAGTAACTGACACTCTCCTCTCCTAATGTTATAGAGTAGTAGTAGTAACTGACCCTCTCCTCTCCTAATGTTATAGAGTAGTAGTAGTAGTAACTGACCCTCTCCTCTCCTAATGTTATAGAGGAGTAGTTGTAGTAACTGACCCTCTCCTCTCATAATGTTATAGAGTAGTAGTAGTAGTAACTGACTCTCTCCTCTCCTAATTTTATAGAGTAGTAGTAGTAACTGACCCTCTCCTCTCCTAATGTTATAGAGTAGTAGTAGTAACTGACTCTCTCCTCTCCTAATGTTATAGAGTAGTAGTAGTAGTAACTGACCCTCTCCTCTCCTAATGTTATAGAGTAGTAGTAGTAGTAACTGACTCTCTCCTCTCCTAATGTTATAGAGTAGTAGTAGTAACTGACCCTCTCCACTCCTAATGTTATAGAGTAGTAGTAGTAACTGACTCTCTCCTCTCCTAATGTTATAGAGTAGTAGTAACTGACTCTCTCCTCTCCTAATGTTATAGACTAGTAGTAGTAGTAACTGACCCTCTCCTCTCCTAATGTTATAGAGTAGTAACTGACTCTCTTCTCTCCTAATGTTATAGAGTAGTAGTTGTAGCTGACACTCTCCTCTCCTAATGTTATAGAGTAGTATTAGTAGTAACTGACACTCTCCTCTCCTAATGTTATAGAGTAGTAGTAGTAACTGACCCTCTCCTCTCCTAATGTTATAGAGTAGTAGTAGTAACTGACCCTCTCCTCTCCTAATGTTATAGAGTAGTAGTAGTAACTGACACTCTCCTCTCCTAATGTTATAGAGTAGTAGTAGTAACTGACCCTCTCCTCTCCTAATGTTATAGAGTAGTAGTAGTAACTGACCCTCTCCTCTCCTAATGTTATAGAGTAGAAGTAGTAGTAACTGACCCTCTCCTCTCCTAATGTTATAGAGTAGTAGTAGTAGTAACTGACTCTCTCCTCTCCTAATGTTATAGAGTAGTATTCGTAGTAACTGACCCTCTCCTCTCCTAATGTAATAGAGTAGTAGTAGTACTAACTGACTCTCTCCTCTGCTAATGTTATAGAGTAGTAGTAGTAACTGACTCTCTCCTCTCCTAATGTTATAGAGTAGTAGTAGTAGTAACTGACCCTCCCCTCTCCTAATGTTATAGAGTAGTAGTATTAACTGACCCTCTCCACTCCTAATGTTATAGAGTAGTAGTATTAACTGACCCTCTCCTCTCCTAATGTTATAGAGTAGTAGTAGTAATTGACTCTCTCCTCTCCTAATGTTATAGAGTAGTAGTAGTAACTGACCCTCTCCTCTCCTAATGTTATAGAGTAGTAGTAGTAACTGACTCTCTCCTCTCCTAATGTTATAGAGTAGTAGTAGTAACTGACCCTCTCCTATCCTAATGTTATAGAGTAGTAGTAGTAACTGACTCTCTCCTCTCCTAATGTTATAGAGTAGTAGTAGTAACTGACCCTCTCCTCTCCTAATGTTATAGAGTAGTAGTAGTAACTGACCCTCTCCTCTCCTAATGTTATAGAGTAGTAGTAGTAACTGACTCTCTCCTCTCCTAATGTTATAGAGTAGTAGTAACTGACCCTCTCCTCTCCTAATGTTATACTGTAGTAGTAGTAGCTGACACTCTCCTCTCCTAATGTTATAGAGTAGTAGTAGTAACTGACTCTCTCCTCTCCTAATGTTATACTGTAGTAGTAGTGACTGACTCTGTCCTCTCCTAATGTTATAGAGTAGTAGTAGTAACTGACCCTCTCCACTCCTAATGTTATAGAGTAGTAGTAGTAACTGACTCTCTCCTCTACTAATGTTATAGAGTAGTAGTAGTAACTGACCCTCTCCTCTCCTAATGTTATAGAGTTGTCGTAGTAACTGACACTCTCCTCTCCTAATGTTATAGAGTAGTAGTAGTAACTGACCCTCTCCTCTCCTAATGTTATAGAGTAGTAGTAGTAGTAACTGACCCTCTCCTCTCCTAATGTTATAGAGTAGTAGTAGTAGTAACTGACTCTCTCCTCTCCTAATGTTATAGACTAGTAGTAGTAGTAACTGACACTCTCCTCTCCTAATGTTATAGAGTAGTAACTGACTCTCTCCTCTCCTAATGCTATAGAGTACTAGTAGTAACTGACCCTCTCCTCTCCTAATGTTATACTGTAGTGGTAGTAACTGACTCTCTCCTCTCCTAATGTCATAGAGTAGTAGTAGTAACTGACTCTCTCCTCTACTAATGTTATCGAGTAGTAGTAGTAACTGACCCTCTCCTCTCCTAATGTAATAGAGTAGTAGTAGTAACTGACACTCTCCTCTCCTAATGTTATAGAGTAGTAGTAGTAAATGACACTCTCCTCTCCTAATGTTATAGAGTAGTATTAGTAGTAACTGACACTCTCCTCTCCTAATGTTATAGAGTAGTAGTAGTAACTGACCCTCTCCTCTCCTAATGTTATAGAGTAGTAGTAGTAACTGACCCTCTCCTCTCCTAATGTTATAGAGTAGTAGTAGTAACTGACACTCTCCTCTCCTAATGTTATAGAGTAGTAGTAGTAACTGACCCTCTCCTCTCCTAATGTTATAGAGTAGTAGTAGTAACTGACCCTCTCCTCTCCTAATGTTATAGAGTAGAAGTAGTAGTAACTGACCCTCTCCTCTCCTAATGTTATAGAGTAGTAGTAGTAGTAACTGACTCTCTCCTCTCCTAATGTTATAGAGTAGTATTCGTAGTAACTGACCCTCTCCTCTCCTAATGTAATAGAGTAGTAGTAGTAGTAACTGACTCTCTCCTCTGCTAATGTTATAGAGTAGTAGTAGTAACTGACTCTCTCCTCTCCTAATGTTATAGAGTAGTAGTAGTAGTAACTGACCCTCTCCTCTCCTAATGTTATAGAGTAGTAGTAGTAACTGACTCTCTCCTCTCCTAATGTTATAGAGTAGTAGTAACTGACCCTCTCCTCTCCTAATGTTATACTGTAGTAGTAGTAGCTGACACTCTCCTCTCCTAATGTTATAGAGTAGTAGTAGTAACTGACTCTCTCCTCTCCTAATGTTATACTGTAGTAGTAGTGACTGACTCTGTCCTCTCCTAATGTTATAGAGTAGTAGTAGTAACTGACCCTCTCCACTCCTAATGTTATAGAGTAGTAGTAGTAACTGACTCTCTCCTCTCCTAATGTTATAGAGTAGTAGTAGTAACTGACCCTCTCCTCTCCTAATGTTATAGAGTAGTAGTAGTAACTGACTCTCTCCTCTCCTAATGTTATAGAGTAGTAGTAGTAACTGACCCTCTCCTCTCCTAATGTTATAGAGTTGTCGTAGTAACTGACACTCCCCTCTCCTAATGTTATAGAGTAGTAGTAGTAACTGACCCTCTCCTCTCCTAATGTTATAGAGTAGTAGTAGTAGTAACTGACCCTCTCCTCTCCTAATGTTATAGAGTAGTAGTAGTAGTAACTGACCCTCTCCTCTCCTAATGTTATAGATTAGTAGTAGTAGTAACTGACACTCTCCTCTCCTAATGTTATAGAGTAGTAGTAGTAGCTGACTCTCTCCTCTCCTAATGTTATAGAGTAGTAGTAGTAACTGACCCTCTCCTCTCCTAATGTTATAGAGTAGTAGTAGTAGTAACTGACTCTCTCCTCTCCTAATGTTATAGAGTAGTAGTAACTGACTCTCTCCTCTCCTAATGTTATAGACTAGTAGTAGTAGTAACTGACCCTCTCCTCTCCTAATGTTATAGAGTAGTAACTGACTCTCTCCTCTCCTAATGCTATAGAGTACTAGTAGTAACTGACCCTCTCCTCTCCTAATGTTATACTGTAGTGGTAGTAACTGACTCTCTCCTCTCCTAATGTCATAGAGTAGTAGTAGTAACTGACTCTCTCCTCTACTAATGTTATCGAGTAGTAGTAGTACCTGACCTTCTCCTCTCCTAATGTAATAGAGTAGTAGTAGTAACTGACACTCTCCTCTCCTAATGTTATAGAGTAGTAGTTGTAGCTGACACTCTCCTCTCCTAATGTTATAGAGTAGTATTAGTAGTAACTGACACTCTCCTCTCCTAATGTTATAGAGTAGTAGTAGTAACTGACCCTCTCCTCTCCTAATGTTATAGAGTAGTAGTAGTAACTGACCCTCTCCTCTCAGAATGTTATAGAGTAGTAGTAGTAGTAACTGACCCTCTCCTCTCCTAATGTTATAGAGGAGTAGTTGTAGTAACTGACCCTCTCCTCTCATAATGTTATAGAGTAGTAGTAGTAGTAACTGACTCTCTCCTCTCCTAATTTTATAGAGTAGTAGTAGTAACTGACCCTCTCCTCTCCTAATGTTATAGAGTAGTAGTAGTAACTGACTCTCTCCTCTCCTAATGTTATAGAGTAGTAGTAGTAGTAACTGACCCTCTCCTCTCCTAATGTTATAGAGTAGTAGTAGTAGTAACTGACTCTCTCCTCTCCTAATGTTATAGAGTAGTAGTAGTAACTGACCCTCTCCACTCCTAATGTTATAGAGTAGTAGTAGTAACTGACTCTCTCCTCTCCTAATGTTATAGAGTAGTAGTAACTGACTCTCACCTCTCCTAATGTTATAGACTAGTAGTAGTAGTAACTGACCCTCTCCTCTCCTAATGTTATAGAGTAGTAACTGACTCTCTCCTCTCCTAATGTTATAGAGTAGTAGTTGTAGCTGACACTCTCCTCTCCTAATGTTATAGAGTAGTATTAGTAGTAACTGACACTCTCCTCTCCTAATGTTATAGAGTAGTAGTAGTAACTGACCCTCTCCTCTCCTAATGTTATAGAGTAGTAGTAGGAACTGACCCTCTCCTCTCCTAATGTTATAGAGTAGTAGTAGTAACTGACACTCTCCTCTCCTAATGTTATAGAGTAGTAGTAGTAACTGACCCTCTCCTCTCCTAATGTTATAGAGTAGAAGTAGTAGTAACTGACCCTCTCCTCTCCTAATGTTATAGAGTAGTAGTAGTAGTAACTGACTCTCTCCTCTCCTAATGTTATAGAGTAGTATTCGTAGTAACTGACCCTCTCCTCTCCTAATGTAATAGAGTAGTAGTAGTAGTAACTGACTCTCTCCTCTGCTAATGTTATAGAGTAGTAGTAGTAACTGACTCTCTCCTCTCCTAATGTTATAGAGTAGTTGTAGTAGTAACTGACCCTCTCCTCTCCTAATGTTATAGAGTAGTAGTATTAACTGACCCTCTCCACTCCTAATGTTATAGAGTAGTAGTATTAACTGACCCTCTCCTCTCCTAATGTTATAGAGTAGTAGTAGTAATTGACTCTCTCCTCTCCTAATGTTATAGAGTAGTAGTAGTAACTGACCCTCTCCTCTCCTAATGTTATAGAGTAGTAGTAGTAACTGACTCTCTCCTCTCCTAATGTTATAGAGTAGTAGTAGTAACTGACCCTCTCCTATCCTAATGTTATAGAGTAGTAGTAGTAACTGACTCTCTCCTCTCCTAATGTTATAGAGTAGTAGTAGTAACTGACCCTCTCCTCTCCTAATGTTATAGAGTAGTAGTAGTAACTGACCCTCTCCTCTCCTAATGTTATAGAGTAGTAGTAGTAACTGACTCTCTCCTCTCCTAATGTTATAGAGTAGTAGTAACTGACCCTCTCCTCTCCTAATGTTATACTGTAGTAGTAGTAGCTGACACTCTCCTCTCCTAATGTTATAGAGTAGTAGTAGTAACTGACTCTCTCCTCTCCTAATGTTATACTGTAGTAGTAGTGACTGACTCTGTCCTCTCCTAATGTTATAGAGTAGTAGTAGTAACTGACCCTCTCCACTCCTAATGTTATAGAGTAGTAGTAGTAACTGACTCTCTCCTCTCCTAATGTTATAGAGTAGTAGTAGTAACTGACCCTCTCCTCTCCTAATGTTATAGAGTTGTCGTAGTAACTGACACTCTCCTCTCCTAATGTTATAGAGTAGTAGTAGTAACTGACCCTCTCCTCTCCTAATGTTATAGAGTAGTAGTAGTAGTAACTGACCCTCTCCTCTCCTAATGTTATAGAGTAGTAGTAGTAGTAACTGACTCTCTCCTCTCCTAATGTTATAGAGTAGTAGTAACTGACTCTCACCTCTCCTAATGTTATAGACTAGTAGTAGTAGTAACTGACACTCTCCTCTCCTAATGTTATAGAGTAGTAACTGACTCTCTCCTCTCCTAATGCTATAGAGTACTAGTAGTAACTGACCCTCTCCTCTCCTAATGTTATACTGTAGTGGTAGTAACTGACTCTCTCCTCTCCTAATGTCATAGAGTAGTAGTAGTAACTGACTCTCTCCTCTACTAATGTTATCGAGTAGTAGTAGTAACTGATCCTCTCCTCTCCTAATGTAATAGAGTAGTAGTAGTAACTGACACTCTCCTCTCCTAATGTTATAGAGTAGTAGTAGTAAATGACACTCTCCTCTCCTAATGTTATAGAGTAGTATTAGTAGTAACTGACACTCTCCTCTCCTAATGTTATAGAGTAGTAGTAGTAACTGACCCTCTCCTCTCCTAATGTTATAGAGTAGTAGTAGTAACTGACCCTCTCCTCTCTAATTGTTATAGAGTAGTAGTAGTAACTGACACTCTCCTCTCCTAATGTTATAGAGTAGTAGTAGTAACTGACCCTCTCCTCTCCTAATGTTATAGAGTAGTAGTAGTAACTGACCCTCTCCTCTCCTAATGTTATAGAGTAGTAGTAGTAACTGACCCTCTCCTCTCCTAATGTTATAGAGTAGTAGTAGTAACTGACACTCTCCTCTCCTAATGTTATAGAGTAGTAGTAGTAACTGACCCTCTCCTCTCCTAATGTTATAGAGTAGTAGTAGTAACTGACCCTCTCCTCTCCTAATGTTATAGAGTAGAAGTAGTAGTAACTGACCCTCTCCTCTCCTAATGTTATAGAGTAGTAGTAGTAGTAACTGACTCTCTCCTCTCCTAATGTTATAGAGTAGTATTCGTAGTAACTGACCCTCTCCTCTCCTAATGTAATAGAGTAGTAGTAGTAGTAACTGACTCTCTCCTCTGCTAATGTTATAGAGTAGTAGTAGTAACTGACTCTCTCCTCTCCTAATGTTATAGAGTAGTAGTAGTAGTAACTGACCCTCTCCTCTCCTAATGTTATAGAGTAGTAGTAGTAACTGACTCTCTCCTCTCCTAATGTTATAGAGTAGTAGTAACTGACCCTCTCCTCTCCTAATGTTATACTGTAGTAGTAGTAGCTGACACTCTCCTCTCCTAATGTTATAGAGTAGTAGTAGTAACTGACTCTCTCCTCTCCTAATGTTATACTGTAGTAGTAGTGACTGACTCTGTCCTCTCCTAATGTTATAGAGTAGTAGTAGTAACTGACCCTCTCCACTCCTAATGTTATAGAGTAGTAGTAGTAACTGACTCTCTCCTCTCCTAATGTTATAGAGTAGTAGTAGTAACTGACCCTCTCCTCTCCTAATGTTATAGAGTAGTAGTAGTAACTGACTCTCTCCTCTCCTAATGTTATAGAGTAGTAGTAGTAACTGACCCTCTCCTCTCCTAATGTTATAGAGTTGTCGTAGTAACTGACACTCCCCTCTCCTAATGTTATAGAGTAGTAGTAGTAACTGACCCTCTCCTCTCCTAATGTTATAGAGTAGTAGTAGTAGTAACTGACCCTCTCCTCTCCTAATGTTATAGAGTAGTAGTAGTAGTAACTGACCCTCTCCTCTCCTAATGTTATAGATTAGTAGTAGTAGTAACTGACACTCTCCTCTCCTAATGTTATAGAGTAGTAGTAGTAGCTGACTCTCTCCTCTCCTAATGTTATAGAGTAGTAGTAGTAACTGACCCTCTCCTCTCCTAATGTTATAGAGTAGTAGTAGTAGTAACTGACTCTCTCCTCTCCTAATGTTATAGAGGAGTAGTTGTAGTAACTGACCCTCTCCTCTCATAATGTTATAGAGTAGTAGTAGTAGTAACTGACTCTCTCCTCTCCTAATTTTATAGAGTAGTAGTAGTAACTGACCCTCTCCTCTCCTAATGTTATAGAGTAGTAGTAGTAACTGACTCTCTCCTCTCCTAATGTTATAGAGTAGTAGTAGTAGTAACTGACCCTCTCCTCTCCTAATGTTATAGAGTAGTAGTAGTAGTAACTGACTCTCTCCTCTCCTAATGTTATAGAGTAGTAGTAGTAACTGACCCTCTCCACTCCTAATGTTATAGAGTAGTAGTAGTAACTGACTCTCTCCTCTCCTAATGTTATAGAGTAGTAGTAACTGACTCTCACCTCTCCTAATGTTATAGACTAGTAGTAGTAGTAACTGACCCTCTCCTCTCCTAATGTTATAGAGTAGTAACTGACTCTCTCCTCTCCTAATGTTATAGAGTAGTAGTTGTAGCTGACACTCTCCTCTCCTAATGTTATAGAGTAGTATTAGTAGTAACTGACACTCTCCTCTCCTAATGTTATAGAGTAGTAGTAGTAACTGACCCTCTCCTCTCCTAATGTTATAGAGTAGTAGTAGGAACTGACCCTCTCCTCTCCTAATGTTATAGAGTAGTAGTAGTAACTGACACTCTCCTCTCCTAATGTTATAGAGTAGTAGTAGTAACTGACCCTCTCCTCTCCTAATGTTATAGAGTAGAAGTAGTAGTAACTGACCCTCTCCTCTCCTAATGTTATAGAGTAGTAGTAGTAGTAACTGACTCTCTCCTCTCCTAATGTTATAGAGTAGTATTCGTAGTAACTGACCCTCTCCTCTCCTAATGTAATAGAGTAGTAGTAGTAGTAACTGACTCTCTCCTCTGCTAATGTTATAGAGTAGTAGTAGTAACTGACTCTCTCCTCTCCTAATGTTATAGAGTAGTAGTAGTAGTAACTGACCCTCTCCTCTCCTAATGTTATAGAGTAGTAGTATTAACTGACCCTCTCCACTCCTAATGTTATAGAGTAGTAGTATTAACTGACCCTCTCCTCTCCTAATGTTATAGAGTAGTAGTAGTAATTGACTCTCTCCTCTCCTAATGTTATAGAGTAGTAGTAGTAACTGACCCTCTCCTCTCCTAATGTTATAGAGTAGTAGTAGTAACTGACTCTCTCCTCTCCTAATGTTATAGAGTAGTAGTAGTAACTGACCCTCTCCTATCCTAATGTTATAGAGTAGTAGTAGTAACTGACTCTCTCCTCTCCTAATGTTATAGAGTAGTAGTAGTAACTGACCCTCTCCTCTCCTAATGTTATAGAGTAGTAGTAGTAACTGACCCTCTCCTCTCCTAATGTTATAGAGTAGTAGTAGTAACTGACTCTCTCCTCTCCTAATGTTATAGAGTAGTAGTAACTGACCCTCTCCTCTCCTAATGTTATACTGTAGTAGTAGTAGCTGACACTCTCCTCTCCTAATGTTATAGAGTAGTAGTAGTAACTGACTCTCTCCTCTCCTAATGTTATACTGTAGTAGTAGTGACTGACTCTGTCCTCTCCTAATGTTATAGAGTAGTAGTAGTAACTGACCCTCTCCACTCCTAATGTTATAGAGTAGTAGTAGTAACTGACTCTCTCCTCTCCTAATGTTATAGAGTAGTAGTAGTAACTGACCCTCTCCTCTCCTAATGTTATAGAGTTGTCGTAGTAACTGACACTCTCCTCTCCTAATGTTATAGAGTAGTAGTAGTAACTGACCCTCTCCTCTCCTAATGTTATAGAGTAGTAGTAGTAGTAACTGACCCTCTCCTCTCCTAATGTTATAGAGTAGTAGTAGTAGTAACTGACTCTCTCCTCTCCTAATGTTATAGAGTAGTAGTAACTGACTCTCACCTCTCCTAATGTTATAGACTAGTAGTAGTAGTAACTGACACTCTCCTCTCCTAATGTTATAGAGTAGTAACTGACTCTCTCCTCTCCTAATGCTATAGAGTACTAGTAGTAACTGACCCTCTCCTCTCCTAATGTTATACTGTAGTGGTAGTAACTGACTCTCTCCTCTCCTAATGTCATAGAGTAGTAGTAGTAACTGACTCTCTCCTCTACTAATGTTATCGAGTAGTAGTAGTAACTGATCCTCTCCTCTCCTAATGTAATAGAGTAGTAGTAGTAACTGACACTCTCCTCTCCTAATGTTATAGAGTAGTAGTAGTAAATGACACTCTCCTCTCCTAATGTTATAGAGTAGTATTAGTAGTAACTGACACTCTCCTCTCCTAATGTTATAGAGTAGTAGTAGTAACTGACCCTCTCCTCTCCTAATGTTATAGAGTAGTAGTAGTAACTGACCCTCTCCTCTCCAAATGTTATAGAGTAGTAGTAGTAACTGACACTCTCCTCTCCTAATGTTATAGAGTAGTAGTAGTAACTGACCCTCTCCTCTCCTAATGTTATAGAGTAGTAGTAGTAACTGACCCTCTCCTCTCCTAATGTTATAGAGTAGAAGTAGTAGTAACTGACCCTCTCCTCTCCTAATGTTATAGAGTAGTAGTAGTAGTAACTGACTCTCTCCTCTCCTAATGTTATAGAGTAGTATTCGTAGTAACTGACCCTCTCCTCTCCTAATGTAATAGAGTAGTAGTAGTAGTAACTGACTCTCTCCTCTGCTAATGTTATAGAGTAGTAGTAGTAACTGACTCTCTCCTCTCCTAATGTTATAGAGTAGTAGTAGTAGTAACTGACCCTCTCCTCTCCTAATGTTATAGAGTAGTAGTAGTAACTGACTCTCTCCTCTCCTAATGTTATAGAGTAGTAGTAACTGACCCTCTCCTCTCCTAATGTTATACTGTAGTAGTAGTAGCTGACACTCTCCTCTCCTAATGTTATAGAGTAGTAGTAGTAACTGACTCTCTCTTCTCCTAATGTTATACTGTAGTAGTAGTGACTGACTCTGTCCTCTCCTAATGTTATAGAGTAGTAGTAGAAACTGACCCTCTCCACTCCTAATGTTATAGAGTAGTAGTAGTAACTGACTCTCTCCTCTCCTAATGTTATAGAGTAGTAGTAGTAACTGACCCTCTCCTCTCCTAATGTTATAGAGTAGTAGTAGTAACTGACTCTCTCCTCTCCTAATGTTATAGAGTAGTAGTAGTAACTGACCCTCTCCTCTCCTAATGTTATAGAGTTGTCGTAGTAACTGACACTCCCCTCTCCTAATGTTATAGAGTAGTAGTAGTAACTGACCCTCTCCTCTCCTAATGTTATAGAGTAGTAGTAGTAGTAACTGACCCTCTCCTCTCCTAATGTTATAGAGTAGTAGTAGTAGTAACTGACCCTCTCCTCTCCTAATGTTATAGATTAGTAGTAGTAGTAACTGACACTCTCCTCTCCTAATGTTATAGAGTAGTAGTAGTAGCTGACTCTCTCCTCTCCTAATGTTATAGAGTAGTAGTAGTAACTGACCCTCTCCTCTCCTAATGTTATAGAGTAGTAGTAGTAGTAACTGACTCTCTCCTCTCCTAATGTTATAGAGTAGTAGTAACTGACTCTCTCCTCTCCTAATGTTATAGACTAGTAGTAGTAGTAACTGACCCTCTCCTCTCCTAATGTTATAGAGTAGTAACTGACTCTCTCCTCTCCTAATGCTATAGAGTACTAGTAGTAACTGACCCTCTCCTCTCCTAATGTTATACTGTAGTGGTAGTAACTGACTCTCTCCTCTCCTAATGTCATAGAGTAGTAGTAGTAACTGACTCTCTCCTCTACTAATGTTATCGAGTAGTAGTAGTAACTGACCCTCTCCTCTCCTAATGTAATAGAGTAGTAGTAGTAACTGACACTCTCCTCTCCTAATGTTATAGAGTAGTAGTTGTAGCTGACACTCTCCTCTCCTAATGTTATAGAGTAGTATTAGTAGTAACTGACACTCTCCTCTCCTAATGTTATAGAGTAGTAGTAGTAACTGACCCTCTCCTCTCCTAATGTTATAGAGTAGTAGTAGTAACTGACCCTCTCCTCTCCTAATGTTATAGAGTAGTAGTAGTAACTGACACTCTCCTCTCCTAATGTTATAGAGTAGTAGTAGTAACTGACCCTCTCCTCTCCTAATGTTATAGAGTAGTAGTAGTAACTGACCCTCTCCTCTCCTAATGTTATAGAGTAGAAGTAGTAGTAACTGACCCTCTCCTCTCCTAATGTTATAGAGTAGTAGTAGTAGTAACTGACTCTCTCCTCTCCTAATGTTATAGAGTAGTATTCGTAGTAACTGACCCTCTCCTCTCCTAATGTAATAGAGTAGTAGTAGTAGTAACTGACTCTCTCCTCTGCTAATGTTATAGAGTAGTAGTAGTAACTGACTCTCTCCTCTCCTAATGTTATAGAGTAGTAGTAGTAGTAACTGACCCTCTCCTCTCCTAATGTTATAGAGTAGTAGTATTAACTGACCCTCTCCTATCCTAATGTTATAGAGTAGTAGTAGTAACTGACTCTCTCCTCTCCTAATGTTATAGAGTAGTAGTAGTAACTGACCCTCTCCTCTCCTAATGTTATAGAGTAGTAGTAGTAACTGACCCTCTCCTCTCCTAATGTTATAGAGTAGTAGTAGTAACTGACTCTCTCCTCTCCTAATGTTATAGAGTAGTAGTAACTGACCCTCTCCTCTCCTAATGTTATAGAGTAGTAGTAGTAGTAACTGACCCTCTCCTCTCCTAATGTTATAGATTAGTAGTAGTAGTAACTGACACTCTCCTCTCCTAATGTTATAGAGTAGTAGTAGTAGCTGACTCTCTCCTCTCCTAATGTTATAGAGTAGTAGTAGTAACTGACCCTCTCCTCTCCTAATGTTATAGAGTAGTAGTAGTAGTAACTGACTCTCTCCTCTCCTAATGTTATAGAGTAGTAGTAACTGACTCTCTCCTCTCCTAATGTTATAGACTAGTAGTAGTAGTAACTGACCCTCTCCTCTCCTAATGTTATAGAGTAGTAACTGACTCTCTCCTCTCCTAATGCTATAGAGTACTAGTAGTAACTGACCCTCTCCTCTCCTAATGTTATACTGTAGTGGTAGTAACTGACTCTCTCCTCTCCTAATGTCATAGAGTAGTAGTAGTAACTGACTCTCTCCTCTACTAATGTTATCGAGTAGTAGTAGTAACTGACCCTCTCCTCTCCTAATGTAATAGAGTAGTAGTAGTAACTGACACTCTCCTCTCCTAATGTTATAGAGTAGTAGTTGTAGCTGACACTCTCCTCTCCTAATGTTATAGAGTAGTATTAGTAGTAACTGACACTCTCCTCTCCTAATGTTATAGAGTAGTATTAGTAACTGACCCTCTCCTCTCCTAATGTTATAGAGTAGTAGTAGTAACTGACCCTCTCCTCTCCTAATGTTATAGAGTAGTAGTAGTAACTGACACTCTCCTCTCCTAATGTTATAGAGTAGTAGTAGTAACTGACCCTCTCCTCTCCTAATGTTATAGAGTAGTAGTAGTAACTGACCCTCTCCTCTCCTAATGTTATAGAGTAGAAGTAGTAGTAACTGACCCTCTCCTCTCCTAATGTTATAGAGTAGTAGTAGTAGTAACTGACTCTCTCCTCTCCTAATGTTATAGAGTAGTATTCGTAGTAACTGACCCTCTCCTCTCCTAATGTAATAGAGTAGTAGTAGTAGTAACTGACTCTCTCCTCTGCTAATGTTATAGAGTAGTAGTAGTAACTGACTCTCTCCTCTCCTAATGTTATAGAGTAGTAGTAGTAGTAACTGACCCTCTCCTCTCCTAATGTTATAGAGTAGTAGTATTAACTGACCCTCTCCTATCCTAATGTTATAGAGTAGTAGTAGTAACTGACTCTCTCCTCTCCTAATGTTATAGAGTAGTAGTAGTAACTGACCCTCTCCTCTCCTAATGTTATAGAGTAGTAGTAGTAACTGACCCTCTCCTCTCCTAATGTTATAGAGTAGTAGTAGTAACTGACTCTCTCCTCTCCTAATGTTATAGAGTAGTAGTAACTGACCCTCTCCTCTCCTAATGTTATACTGTAGTAGTAGTAGCTGACACTCTCCTCTCCTAATGTTATAGAGTAGTAGTAGTAACTGACTCTCTCCTCTCCTAATGTTATACTGTAGTAGTAGTGACTGACTCTGTCCTCTCCTAATGTTATAGAGTAGTAGTAGTAACTGACCCTCTCCACTCCTAATGTTATAGAGTAGTAGTAGTAACTGACTCTCTCCTCTCCTAATGTTATAGAGTAGTAGTAGTAACTGACCCTCTCCTCTCCTAATGTTATAGAGTAGTAGTAGTAACTGACTCTCTCCTCTCCTAATGTTATAGAGTAGTAGTAGTAACTGACCCTCTCCTCTCCTAATGTTATAGAGTTGTCGTAGTAACTGACACTCCCCTCTCCTAATGTTATAGAGTAGTAGTAGTAACTGACCCTCTCCTCTCCTAATGTTATAGAGTAGTAGTAGTAGTAACTGACCCTCTCCTCTCCTAATGTTATAGAGTAGTAGTAGTAGTAACTGACCCTCTCCTCTCCTAATGTTATAGATTAGTAGTAGTAGTAACTGACACTCTCCTCTCCTAATGTTATAGAGTAGTAGTAGTAGCTGACTCTCTCCTCTCCTAATGTTATAGAGTAGTAGTAGTAACTGACCCTCTCCTCTCCTAATGTTATAGAGTAGTAGTAGTAGTAACTGACCCTCTCCTCTCCTAATGTTATAGAGTAGTAGTAGTAGTAACTGACTCTCTCCTCTCCTAATGTTATAGAGTAGTAGTAACTGACTCTCTCCTCTCCTAATGTTATAGACTAGTAGTAGTAGTAACTGACCCTCTCCTCTCCTAATGTTATAGAGTAGTAACTGACTCTCTCCTCTCCTAATGCTATAGAGTACTAGTAGTAACTGACCCTCTCCTCTCCTAATGTTATACTGTAGTGGTAGTAACTGACTCTCTCCTCTCCTAATGTCATAGAGTAGTAGTAGTAACTGACTCTCTCCTCTACTAATGTTATCGAGTAGTAGTAGTAACTGACCCTCTCCTCTCCTAATGTAATAGAGTAGTAGTAGTAACTGACACTCTCCTCTCCTAATGTTATAGAGTAGTAGTTGTAGCTGACACTCTCCTCTCCTAATGTTATAGAGTAGTATTAGTAGTAACTGACACTCTCCTCTCCTAATGTTATAGAGTAGTAGTAGTAACTGACCCTCTCCTCTCCTAATGTTATAGAGTAGTAGTAGTAACTGACCCTCTCCTCTCCTAATGTTATAGAGTAGTAGTAGTAACTGACACTCTCCTCTCCTAATGTTATAGAGTAGTAGTAGTAACTGACCCTCTCCTCTCCTAATGTTATAGAGTAGTAGTAGTAACTGACCCTCTCCTCTCCTAATGTTATAGAGTAGAAGTAGTAGTAACTGACCCTCTCCTCTCCTAATGTTATAGAGTAGTAGTAGTAGTAACTGACTCTCTCCTCTCCTAATGTTATAGAGTAGTATTCGTAGTAACTGACCCTCTCCTCTCCTAATGTAATAGAGTAGTAGTAGTAGTAACTGACTCTCTCCTCTGCTAATGTTATAGAGTAGTAGTAGTAACTGACTCTCTCCTCTCCTAATGTTATAGAGTAGTAGTAGTAGTAACTGACCCTCTCCTCTCCTAATGTTATAGAGTAGTAGTATTAACTGACCCTCTCCTATCCTAATGTTATAGAGTAGTAGTAGTAACTGACTCTCTCCTCTCCTAATGTTATAGAGTAGTAGTAGTAACTGACCCTCTCCTCTCCTAATGTTATAGAGTAGTAGTAGTAACTGACCCTCTCCTCTCCTAATGTTATAGAGTAGTAGTAGTAACTGACTCTCTCCTCTCCTAATGTTATAGAGTAGTAGTAACTGACCCTCTCCTCTCCTAATGTTATACTGTAGTAGTAGTAGCTGACACTCTCCTCTCCTAATGTTATAGAGTAGTAGTAGTAACTGACTCTCTCCTCTCCTAATGTTATACTGTAGTAGTAGTGACTGACTCTGTCCTCTCCTAATGTTATAGAGTAGTAGTAGTAACTGACCCTCTCCACTCCTAATGTTATAGAGTAGTAGTAGTAACTGACTCTCTCCTCTCCTAATGTTATAGAGTAGTAGTAGTAACTGACCCTCTCCTCTCCTAATGTTATAGAGTAGTAGTAGTAACTGACTCTCTCCTCTCCTAATGTTATAGAGTAGTAGTAGTAACTGACCCTCTCCTCTCCTAATGTTATAGAGTTGTCGTAGTAACTGACACTCCCCTCTCCTAA
The DNA here is from genome assembly GCF_965601325.2 of Salmo salar. Classification (NCBI taxonomy): domain Eukaryota; kingdom Metazoa; phylum Chordata; class Actinopteri; order Salmoniformes; family Salmonidae; genus Salmo; species Salmo salar. Next base: position 54,071,043 of record NC_138297.1, read on the forward strand.
TGTTATAGAGTAGTAGTAGTAACTGACCCTCTCCTCTCCTAATGTTATAGAGTAGTAGTAGTAGTAACTGACCCTCTCCTCTCCTAATGTTATAGAGTAGTAGTAGTAGTAACTGACCCTCTCCTCTCCTAATGTTATAGATTAGTAGTAGTAGTAACTGACACTCTCCTCTCCTAATGTTATAGAGTAGTAGTAGTAGCTGACTCTCTCCTCTCCTAATGTTATAGAGTAGTAGTAGTAACTGACCCTCTCCTCTCCTAATGTTATAGAGTAGTAGTAGTAGTAACTGACTCTCTCCTCTCCTAATGTTATAGAGTAGTAGTAACTGACTCTCTCCTCTCCTAATGTTATAGACTAGTAGTAGTAGTAACTGACCCTCTCCTCTCCTAATGTTATAGAGTAGTAACTGACTCTCTCCTCTCCTAATGCTATAGAGTACTAGTAGTAACTGACCCTCTCCTCTCCTAATGTTATACTGTAGTGGTAGTAACTGACTCTCTCCTCTCCTAATGTCATAGAGTAGTAGTAGTAACTGACTCTCTCCTCTACTAATGTTATCGAGTAGTAGTAGTAACTGACCCTCTCCTCTCCTAATGTAATAGAGTAGTAGTAGTAACTGACACTCTCCTCTCCTAATGTTATAGAGTAGTAGTTGTAGCTGACACTCTCCTCTCCTAATGTTATAGAGTAGTATTAGTAGTAACTGACACTCTCCTCTCCTAATGTTATAGAGTAGTAGTAGTAACTGACCCTCTCCTCTCCTAATGTTATAGAGTAGTAGTAGTAACTGACCCTCTCCTCTCCTAATGTTATAGAGTAGTAGTAGTAACTGACACTCTCCTCTCCTAATGTTATAGAGTAGTAGTAGTAACTGACCCTCTCCTCTCCTAATGTTATAGAGTAGTAGTAGTAACTGACCCTCTCCTCTCCTAATGTTATAGAGTAGAAGTAGTAGTAACTGACCCTCTCCTCTCCTAATGTTATAGAGTAGTAGTAGTAGTAACTGACTCTCTCCTCTCCTAATGTTATAGAGTAGTATTCGTAGTAACTGACCCTCTCCTCTCCTAATGTAATAGAGTAGTAGTAGTAGTAACTGACTCTCTCCTCTGCTAATGTTATAGAGCAGTAGTAGTAACTGACTCTCTCCTCTCCTAATGTTATAGAGTAGTAGTAGTAGTAACTGACCCTCTCCTCTCCTAATGTTATAGAGTAGTAGTATTAACTGACCCTCTCCTATCCTAATGTTATAGAGTAGTAGTAGTAACTGACTCTCTCCTCTCCTAATGTTATAGAGTAGTAGTAGTAACTGACCCTCTCCTCTCCTAATGTTATAGAGTAGTAGTAGTAACTGACCCTCTCCTCTCCTAATGTTATAGAGTAGTAGTAGTAACTGACTCTCTCCTCTCCTAATGTTATAGAGTAGTAGTAACTGACCCTCTCCTCTCCTAATGTTATACTGTAGTAGTAGTAGCTGACACTCTCCTCTCCTAATGTTATAGAGTAGTAGTAGTAACTGACTCTCTCCTCTCCTAATGTTATACTGTAGTAGTAGTGACTGACTCTGTCCTCTCCTAATGTTATAGAGTAGTAGTAGTAACTGACCCTCTCCACTCCTAATGTTATAGAGTAGTAGTAGTAACTGACTCTCTCCTCTCCTAATGTTATAGAGTAGTAGTAGTAACTGACCCTCTCCTCTCCTAATGTTATAGAGTAGTAGTAGTAACTGACTCTCTCCTCTCCTAATGTTATAGAGTAGTAGTAGTAACTGACCCTCTCCTCTCCTAATGTTATAGAGTTGTCGTAGTAACTGACACTCCCCTCTCCTAATGTTATAGAGTAGTAGTAGTAACTGACCCTCTCCTCTCCTAATGTTATAGAGTAGTAGTAGTAGTAACTGACCCTCTCCTCTCCTAATGTTATAGAGTAGTAGTAGTAGTAACTGACCCTCTCCTCTCCTAATGTTATAGATTAGTAGTAGTAGTAACTGACACTCTCCTCTCCTAATGTTATAGAGTAGTAGTAGTAGCTGACTCTCTCCTCTCCTAATGTTATAGAGTAGTAGTAGTAACTGACTCTCTCCTCTCCTAATGTTATAGAGTTGTAGTAGTAACTGACACTCTCCTCTCCTAATGTTATAGAGTAGTAGTAGTAACTGACCCTCTCCTCTCCTAATGTTATAGAGTAGTAGTAGTAGTAACTGACCCTCTCCTCTCCTAATGTTATAGAGGAGTAGTTGTAGTAACTGACCCTCTCCTCTCATAATGTTATAGAGTAGTAGTAGTAGTAACTGACTCTCTCCTCTCCTAATGTTATAGAGTAGTAGTAGTAGTAACTGACTCTCTCCTCTCCTAATGTTATAGAGTAGTAGTAGTAACTGACCCTCTCCACTCCTAATGTTATAGAGTAGTAGTAGTAACTGACTCTCTCCTCTCCTAATGTTATAGAGTAGTAGTAACTGACTCTCTCCTCTCCTAATGTTATAGACTAGTAGTAGTAGTAACTGACCCTCTCCTCTCCTAATGTTATAGAGTAGTAACTGACTCTCTCCACTCCTAATGCGATAGAGTACTAGTAGTAACTGACCCTCTCCTCTCCTAATGTTATACTGTAGTGGTAGTAACTGACTCTCTCCTCTCCTAATGTCATAGAGTAGTAGTAGTAACTGACTCTCTCCTCTCCTAATGTTATCGAGTAGTAGTAGTAACTGACCCTCTCCTCTCCTAATGTAATAGAGTAGTAGTAGTAACTGACACTCTCCTCTCCTAATGTTATAGAGTAGTAGTTGTAGCTGACACTCTCCTCTCCTAATGTTATAGAGTAGTATTAGTAGTAACTGACACTCTCCTCTCCTAATGTTATAGAGTAGTAGTAGTAACTGACCCTCTCCTCTCCTAATGTTATAGAGTAGTAGTAGTAACTGACCCTCTCCTCTCCTAATGTTATAGAGTAGTAGTAGTAACTGACACTCTCCTCTCCTAATGTTATAGAGTAGTAGTAGTAACTGACCCTCTCCTCTCCTAATGTTATAGAGTAGTAGTAGTAACTGACTCTCTCCTCTCCTAATGTTATAGAGTAGTAGTAGTAACTGACCCTCTCCTCTCCTAATGTTATAGAGTTGTCGTAGTAACTGACACTCTCCTCTCCTAATGTTATAGAGTAGTAGTAGTAACTGACCCTCTCCTCTCCTAATGTTATAGAGTAGTAGTAGTAGTAACTGACCCTCTCCTCTCCTAATGTTATAGAGTAGTAGTAGTAGTAACTGACCCTCTCCTCTCCTAATGTTATAGATTAGTAGTAGTAGTAACTGACACTCTCCTCTCCTAATGTTATAGAGTAGTAGTAGTAACTGACTCTCTCCTCTCCTAATGTTATAGAGTAGTAGTAACTGACCCTCTCCTCTCCTAATGTTATACTGTAGTAGTAGTAGCTGACCCTCTCCTCTCCTAATGTTATAGAGTAGTAGTAGTAACTGACTCTCTCCTCTCCTAATGTTATACTGTAGTAGTAGTGACTGACTCTCTCCTCTCCTAATGTTATAGAGTAGTAGTAGTAACTGACCCTCTCCACTCCTAATGTTATAGAGTAGTAGTAGTAACTGACTCTCTCCTCTCCTAATGTTATAGAGTAGTAGTAGTAACTGACCCTCTCCTCTCCTAATGTTATAGAGTAGTAGTAGTAACTGACCCTCTCCTCTCCTAATGTTATAGAGTAGTAGTAGTAGTAACTGACCCTCTCCTCTCCTAATGTTATAGAGTAGTAGTAGTAGTAACTGACCCTCTCCTCTCCTAATGTTATAGATTAGTAGTAGTAACTGACCCTCTCCTCTCCTAATGTTATAGAGTAGTAGTAACTGACCCTCTCCTCTCCTAATGTTATACTGTAGTAGTAGTAGCTGACCCTCTCCTCTCCTAATGTTATAGAGTAGTAGTAGTAACTGACTCTCTCCTCTCCTAATGTTACACTGTAGTAGTAGTGACTGACTCTCTCCTCTCCTAATGTTATAGAGTAGTAGTAGTAACTGACCCTCTCCACTCCTAATGTTATAGAGTAGTAGTAGTAACTGACTCTCTCCTCTCCTAATGTTATAGAGTAGTAGTAGTAACTGACCCTCTCCTCTCCTAATGTTATAGAGTAGTAGTAGTAACTGACACTCTCCTCTCCTAATGTTATAGAGTAGTAGTAGTAACTGACCCTCTCCTCTCCTAATGTTATAGAGTTGTCGTAGTAACTGACACTCTCCTCTCCTAATGTTATAGAGTAGTAGTAGTAACTGACCCTCTCCTCTCCTAATGTTATAGAGTAGTAGTAGTAGTAACTGACCCTCTCCTCTCCTAATGTTATAGAGTAGTAGTAGTAGTAACTGACCCTCTCCTCTCCTAATGTTATAGATTAGTAGTAGTAGTAACTGACACTCTCCTCTCCTAATGTTATAGAGTAGTAGTAGTAACTGACTCTCTCCTCTCCTAATGTTATAGAGTAGTAGTAACTGACCCTCTCCTCTCCTAATGTTATACTGTAGTAGTAGTAGCTGACCCTCTCCTCTCCTAATGTTATAGAGTAGTAGTAGTAACTGACTCTCTCCTCTCCTAATGTTATACTGTAGTAGTAGTGACTGACTCTCTCCTCTCCTAATGTTATAGAGTAGTAGTAGTAACTGACCCTCTCCACTCCTAATGTTATAGAGTAGTAGTAGTAACTGACTCACTCCTCTCCTAATGTTATAGAGTAGTAGTAGTAACTGACCATCTCCTCTCCTAATGTTATAGAGTAGTAGTAGTAACTGACTCTCTCCTCTCCTAATGTTATAGAGTAGTAGTAGTAACTGACCCTCTCCTCTCCTAATGTTATAGAGTTGTCGTAGTAACTGACACTCTCCTCTCCTAATGTTATAGAGTAGTAGTAGTAACTGACCCTCTCCTCTCCTAATGTTATAGAGTAGTAGTAGTAGTAACTGACACTCTCCTCTCCTAATGTTATAGAGTAGTAGTAGTAGTAACTGACCCTCTCCTCTCCTAATGTTATAGATTAGTAGTAGTAGTAACTGACTCTCTCCTCTCCTAATGTTATAGAGTAGTAGTAGTAACTGACCCTCTCCTCTCCTAATGTTATAGAGTAGTAGTAGTAACTGAGTCTCTCCTCTCCTAATGTTATAGAGTAGTAGTAGTAGTAACTGACCCTCTCCTCTCCTAATGTTATAGAGTAGTAGTAGTAGTAACTGACTCTCTCCTCTCCTAATGTTATAGAGTAGTAGTAGTAACTGACCCTCTCCTCTCCTAATGTTATAGAGTAGTAGTAGTAACTGACTCTCTCCTCTCCTAATGTTATAGAGTAGTAGTAACTGACTCTCTCCTCTCCTAATGTTATAGATTAGTAGTAGTAGTAACTGACCCTCTCCTCTCCTAATGTCATAGAGTAGTAACTGACTCTCTCCTCTCCTAATGTTATAGAGTACTAGTAGTAACTGACCCTCTCCTCTCCTAATGTTATACTGTAGTAGTAGTAACTGACTCTCTCCTCTCCTAATGTCATAGAGTAGTAGTAGTCGTAACTGACTCTCTCCTCTCCTAATGTTATAGAGTAGTAGTAACTGACCCTCTCCTCTCCTAATGTTATACTGTAGTAGTAGTAGCTGACCCTCTCCTCTCCTAATGTTATAGAGTAGTAGTAGTAACTGACTCTCTCCTCTCCTAATGTTACACTGTAGTAGTAGTGACTGACTCTCTCCTCTCCTAATGTTATAGAGTAGTAGTAGTAACTGACCCTCTCCTCTCCTAATGTTATAGAGTAGTAGTAGTAACTGACTCTCTCCTCTCCTAATGTTATAGAGTAGTAGTAGTAGTAACTGACTCTCACCTCTCCTAATGTTATAGAGTAGTAACTGACTCTCTCCTCTCCTAATGCTATAGAGTACTAGTAGTAACTGACCCTCTCCTCTCCTAATGTTATACTGTAGTGGTAGTAACTGACTCTCTCCTCTCCTAATGTCATAGAGTAGTAGTAGTAACTGACTCTCTCCTCTACTAATGTTATCGAGTAGTAGTAGTAACTGACCCTCTCCTCTCCTAATGTAATAGAGTAGTAGTAGTAACTGACACTCTACTCTCCTAATGTTATAGAGTAGTAGTTGTAGCTGACACTCTCCTCTCCTAATGTTATAGAGTAGTATTAGTAGTAACTGACACTCTCCTCTCCTAATGTTATAGAGTAGTAGTAGTAACTGACCCTCTCCTCTCCTAATGTTATAGAGTAGTAGTAGTAACTGACCCTCTCCTCTCCTAATGTTATAGAGTAGTAGTAGTAACTGACACTCTCCTCTCCTAATGTTATAGAGTAGTAGTAGTAACTGACCCTCTCCTCTCCTAATGTTATAGAGTAGTAGTAGTAACTGACCCTCTCCTCTCCTAATGTTATAGAGTAGAAGTAGTAGTAACTGACCCTCTCCTCTCCTAATGTTATAGAGTAGTAGTAGTAGTAACTGACTCTCTCCTCTCCTAATGTTATAGAGTAGTATTCGTAGTAACTGACCCTCTCCTCTCCTAATGTAATAGAGTAGTAGTAGTAGTAACTGACTCTCTCCTCTGCTAATGTTATAGAGTAGTAGTAGTAACTGACTCTCTCCTCTCCTAATGTTATAGAGTAGTAGTAGTAGTAACTGACCCTCTCCTCTCCTAATGTTATAGAGTAGTAGTATTAACTGACCCTCTCCTATCCTAATGTTATAGAGTAGTAGTAGTAACTGACTCTCTCCTCTCCTAATGTTATAGAGTAGTAGTAGTAACTGACCCTCTCCTCTCCTAATGTTATAGAGTAGTAGTAGTAACTGACCCTCTCCTCTCCTAATGTTATAGAGTAGTAGTAGTAACTGACTCTCTCCTCTCCTAATGTTATAGAGTAGTAGTAACTGACCCTCTCCTCTCCTAATGTTATACTGTAGTAGTAGTAGCTGACACTCTCCTCTCCTAATGTTATAGAGTAGTAGTAGTAACTGACTCTCTCCTCTCCTAATGTTATACTGTAGTAGTAGTGACTGACTCTGTCCTCTCCTAATGTTATAGAGTAGTAGTAGTAACTGACCCTCTCCACTCCTAATGTTATAGAGTAGTAGTAGTAACTGACTCTCTCCTCTCCTAATGTTATAGAGTAGTAGTAGTAACTGACCCTCTCCTCTCCTAATGTTATAGAGTAGTAGTAGTAACTGACTCTCTCCTCTCCTAATGTTATAGAGTAGTAGTAGTAACTGACCCTCTCCTCTCCTAATGTTATAGAGTTGTCGTAGTAACTGACACTCCCCTCTCCTAATGTTATAGAGTAGTAGTAGTAACTGACCCTCTCCTCTCCTAATGTTATAGAGTAGTAGTAGTAGTAACTGACCCTCTCCTCTCCTAATGTTATAGAGTAGTAGTAGTAGTAACTGACCCTCTCCTCTCCTAATGTTATAGATTAGTAGTAGTAGTAACTGACACTCTCCTCTCCTAATGTTATAGAGTAGTAGTAGTAGCTGACTCTCTCCTCTCCTAATGTTATAGAGTAGTAGTAGTAACTGACTCTCTCCTCTCCTAATGTTATAGAGTTGTAGTAGTAACTGACACTCTCCTCTCCTAATGTTATAGAGTAGTAGTAGTAACTGACCCTCTCCTCTCCTAATGTTATAGAGTAGTAGTAGTAGTAACTGACCCTCTCCTCTCCTAATGTTATAGAGGAGTAGTTGTAGTAACTGACCCTCTCCTCTCATAATGTTATAGAGTAGTAGTAGTAGTAACTGACTCTCTCCTCTCCTAATGTTATAGAGTAGTAGTAGTAACTGACCCTCTCCTCTCCTAATGTTATAGAGTAGTAGTAGTAGTAACTGACCCTCTCCTCTCCTAATGTTATAGAGTAGTAGTAGTAGTAACTGACCCTCTCCTCTCCTAATGTTATAGATTAGTAGTAGTAGTAACTGACACTCTCCTCTCCTAATGTTATAGAGTAGTAGTAGTAGCTGACTCTCTCCTCTCCTAATGTTATAGAGTAGTAGTAGTAACTGACTCTCTCCTCTCCTAATGTTATAGAGTTGTAGTAGTAACTGACACTCTCCTCTCCTAATGTTATAAAGTAGTAGTAGTAACTGACCCTCTCCTCTCCTAATGTTATAGATTAGTAGTAGTAGTAACTGACCCTCTCCTCTCCTAATGTTATAGAGGAGTAGTTGTAGTAACTGACCCTCTCCTCTCATAATGTTATAGAGTAGTAGTAGTAGTAACTGACTCTCTCCTCTCCTAATGTTATAGAGTAGTAGTAGTAGTAACTGACTCTCTCCTCTCCTAATGTTATAGAGTAGTAGTAGTAACTGACCCTCTCCACTCCTAATGTTATAGAGTAGTAGTAGTAACTGACTCTCTCCTCTCCTAATGTTATAGAGTAGTAGTAACTGACTCTCTCCTCTCCTAATGTTATAGACTAGTAGTAGTAGTAACTGACCCTCTCCTCTCCTAATGTTATAGAGTAGTAACTGACTCTCTCCACTCCTAATGCTATAGAGTACTAGTAGTAACTGACCCTCTCCTCTCCTAATGTTATACTGTAGTGGTAGTAACTGACTCTCTCCTCTCCTAATGTCATAGAGTAGTAGTAGTAACTGACTCTCTCCTCTCCTAATGTTATCGAGTAGTAGTAGTAACTGACCCTCTCCTCTCCTAATGTAATAGAGTAGTAGTAGTAACTGACACTCTCCTCTCCTAATGTTATAGAGTAGTAGTTGTAGCTGACACTCTCCTCTCCTAATGTTATAGAGTAGTATTAGTAGTAACTGACACTCTCCTCTCCTAATGTTATAGAGTAGTAGTAGTAACTGACCCTCTCCTCTCCTAATGTTATAGAGTAGTAGTAGTAACTGACCCTCTCCTCTCCTAATGTTATAGAGTAGTAGTAGTAACTGACACTCTCCTCTCCTAATGTTATAGAGTAGTAGTAGTAACTGACCCTCTCCTCTCCTAATGTTATAGAGTAGTAGTAGTAACTGACTCGCTCCTCTCCTAATGTTATAGAGTAGTAGTAGTAACTGACCCTCTCCTCTCCTAATGTTATAGAGTTGTCGTAGTAACTGACACTCTCCTCTCCTAATGTTATAGAGTAGTAGTAGTAACTGACCCTCTCCTCTCCTAATGTTATAGAGTAGTAGTAGTAGTAACTGACCCTCTCCTCTCCTAATGTTATAGAGTAGTAGTAGTAGTAACTGACCCTCTCCTCTCCTAATGTTATAGATTAGTAGTAGTAGTAACTGACACTCTCCTCTCCTAATGTTATAGAGTAGTAGTAGTAACTGACTCTCTCCTCTCCTAATGTTATAGAGTAGTAGTAACTGACCCTCTCCTCTCCTAATGTTATACTGTAGTAGTAGTAGCTGACCCTCTCCTCTCCTAATGTTATAGAGTAGTAGTAGTAACTGACTCTCTCCTCTCCTAATGTTATACTGTAGTAGTAGTGACTGACTCTCTCCTCTCCTAATGTTATAGAGTAGTAGTAGTAACTGACCCTCTCCACTCCTAATGTTATAGAGTAGTAGTAGTAACTGACTCTCTCCTCTCCTAATGTTATAGAGTAGTAGTAGTAACTGACCCTCTCCTCTCCTAATGTTATAGAGTAGTAGTAGTAACTGACCCTCTCCTCTCCTAATGTTATAGAGTAGTAGTAGTAGTAACTGACCCTCTCCTCTCCTAATGTTATAGAGTAGTAGTAGTAGTAACTGACCCTCTCCTCTCCTAATGTTATAGATTAGTAGTAGTAGTAACTGACCATCTCCTCTCCTAATGTTATAGAGTAGTAGTTGTAGCTGACACTCTCCTCTCCTAATGTTATAGAGTAGTATTAGTAGTAACTGACACTCTCCTCTCCTAATGTTATAGAGTAGTAGTAGTAACTGACCCTCTCCTCTCCTAATGTTATAGAGTAGTAGTAGTAACTGACCCTCTCCTCTCCTAATGTTATAGAGTAGTAGTAGTAACTGACACTCTCCTCTCCTAATGTTATAGAGTAGTAGTAGTAACTGACCCTCTCCTCTCCTAATGTTATAGAGTAGTAGTAGTAACTGACTCTCTCCTCTCCTAATGTTATAGAGTAGTAGTAGTAACTGACCCTCTCCTCTCCTAATGTTATAGAGTTGTCGTAGTAACTGACACTCTCCTCTCCTAATGTTATAGAGTAGTAGTAGTAACTGACCCTCTCCTCTCCTAATGTTATAGAGTAGTAGTAGTAGTAACTGACCCTCTCCTCTCCTAATGTTATAGAGTAGTAGTAGTAGTAACTGACCCTCTCCTCTCCTAATGTTATAGATTAGTAGTAGTAGTAACTGACACTCTCCTCTCCTAATGTTATAGAGTAGTAGTAGTAACTGACTCTCTCCTCTCCTAATGTTATAGAGTAGTAGTAACTGACCCTCTCCTCTCCTAATGTTATACTGTAGTAGTAGTAGCTGACCCTCTCCTCTCCTAATGTTATAGAGTAGTAGTAGTAACTGACTCTCTCCTCTCCTAATGTTATACTGTAGTAGTAGTGACTGACTCTCTCCTCTCCTAATGTTATAGAGTAGTAGTAGTAACTGACCCTCTCCACTCCTAATGTTATAGAGTAGTAGTAGTAACTGACTCTCTCCTCTCCTAATGTTATAGAGTAGTAGTAGTAACTGACCCTCTCCTCTCCTAATGTTATAGAGTAGTAGTAGTAACTGACCCTCTCCTCTCCTAATGTTATAGAGTAGTAGTAGTAGTAACTGACCCTCTCCTCTCCTAATGTTATAGAGTAGTAGTAGTAGTAACTGACCCTCTCCTCTCCTAATGTTATAGATTAGTAGTAGTAGTAACTGACCCTCTCCTCTCCTAATGTTATACTGTAGTAGTAGTAGCTGACCCTCTCCTCTCCTAATGTTATAGAGTAGTAGTAGTAACTGACTCTCTCCTCTCCTAATGTTACACTGTAGTAGTAGTGACTGACTCTCTCCTCTCCTAATGTTATAGAGTAGTAGTAGTAACTGACCCTCTCCACTCCTAATGTTATAGAGTAGTAGTAGTAACTGACTCTCTCCTCTCCTAATGTTATAGAGTAGTAGTAGTAACTGACCCTCTCCTCTCCTAATGTTATAGAGTAGTAGTAGTAACTGACACTCTCCTCTCCTAATGTTATAGAGTAGTAGTAGTAACTGACCCTCTCCTCTCCTAATGTTATAGAGTTGTCGTAGTAACTGACACTCTCCTCTCCTAATGTTATAGAGTAGTAGTAGTAACTGACCCTCTCCTCTCCTAATGTTATAGAGTAGTAGTAGTAGTAACTGACCCTCTCCTCTCCTAATGTTATAGAGTAGTAGTAGTAGTAACTGACCCTCTCCTCTCCTAATGTTATAGATTAGTAGTAGTAGTAACTGACACTCTCCTCTCCTAATGTTATAGAGTAGTAGTAGTAACTGACTCTCTCCTCTCCTAATGTTATAGAGTAGTAGTAACTGACCCTCTCCTCTCCTAATGTTATACTGTAGTAGTAGTAGCTGACCCTCTCCTCTCCTAATGTTATAGAGTAGTAGTAGTAACTGACTCTCTCCTCTCCTAATGTTATACTGTAGTAGTAGTGACTGACTCTCTCCTCTCCTAATGTTATAGAGTAGTAGTAGTAACTGACCCTCTCCACTCCTAATGTTATAGAGTAGTAGTAGTAACTGACTCTCTCCTCTCCTAATGTTATAGAGTAGTAGTAGTAACTGACCCTCTCCTCTCCTAATGTTATAGAGTAGTAGTAGTAACTGACTCTCTCCTCTCCTAATGTTATAGAGTAGTAGTAGTAACTGACCCTCTCCTCTCCTAATGTTATAGAGTTGTCGTAGTAACTGACACTCTCCTCTCCTAATGTTATAGAGTAGTAGTAGTAACTGACCCTCTCCTCTCCTAATGTTATAGAGTAGTAGTAGTAGTAACTGACACTCTCCTCTCCTAATGTTATAGAGTAGTAGTAGTAGTAACTGACCCTCTCCTCTCCTAATGTTATAGATTAGTAGTAGTAGTAACTGACTCTCTCCTCTCCTAATGTTATAGAGTAGTAGTAGTAACTGACCCTCTCCTCTCCTAATGTTATAGAGTAGTAGTAGTAACTGACTCTCTCCTCTCCTAATGTTATAGAGTAGTAGTAGTAGTAACTGACCCTCTCCTCTCCTAATGTTATAGAGTAGTAGTAGTAGTAACTGACTCTCTCCTCTCCTAATGTTATAGAGTAGTAGTAGTAACTGACCCTCTCCTCTCCTAATGTTATAGAGTAGTAGTAGTAACTGACTCTCTCCTCTCCTAATGTTATAGAGTAGTAGTAACTGACTCTCTCCTCTCCTAATGTTATAGATTAGTAGTAGTAGTAACTGACCCTCTCCTCTCCTAATGTTATAGAGTAGTAACTGACTCTCTCCTCTCCTAATGTTATAGAGTACTAGTAGTAACTGACCCTCTCCTCTCCTAATGTTATACTGTAGTAGTAGTAACTGACTCTCTCCTCTCCTAATGTCATAGAGTAGTAGTAGTCGTAACTGACTCTCTCCTCTCCTAATGTTATAGAGTAGTAGTAACTGACCCTCTCCTCTCCTAATGTTATACTGTAGTAGTAGTAGCTGACCCTCTCCTCTCCTAATGTTATAGAGTAGTAGTAGTAACTGACTCTCTCCTCTCCTAATGTTACACTGTAGTAGTAGTGACTGACTCTCTCCTCTCCTAATGTTATAGAGTAGTAGTAGTAACTGACCCTCTCCTCTCCTAATGTTATAGAGTAGTAGTAGTAACTGACTCTCTCCTCTCCTAATGTTATAGAGTAGTAGTAGTAGTAACTGACTCTCACCTCTCCTAATGTTATAGAGTAGTAACTGACTCTCTCCTCTCCTAATGCTATAGAGTACTAGTAGTAACTGACCCTCTCCTCTCCTAATGTTATACTGTAGTGGTAGTAACTGACTCTCTCCTCTCCTAATGTCATAGAGTAGTAGTAGTAACTGACTCTCTCCTCTACTAATGTTATCGAGTAGTAGTAGTAACTGACCCTCTCCTCTCCTAATGTAATAGAGTAGTAGTAGTAACTGACACTCTCCTCTCCTAATGTTATAGAGTAGTAGTTGTAGCTGACACTCTCCTCTCCTAATGTTATAGAGTAGTATTAGTAGTAACTGACACTCTCCTCTCCTAATGTTATAGAGTAGTAGTAGTAACTGACCCTCTCCTCTCCTAATGTTATAGAGTAGTAGTAGTAACTGACCCTCTCCTCTCCTAATGTTATAGAGTAGTAGTAGTAACTGACACTCTCCTCTCCTAATGTTATAGAGTAGTAGTAGTAACTGACCCTCTCCTCTCCTAATGTTATAGAGTAGTAGTAGTAACTGACCCTCTCCTCTCCTAATGTTATAGAGTAGAAGTAGTAGTAACTGACCCTCTCCTCTCCTAATGTTATAGAGTAGTAGTAGTAGTAACTGACTCTCTCCTCTCCTAATGTTATAGAGTAGTATTCGTAGTAACTGACCCTCTCCTCTCCTAATGTAATAGAGTAGTAGTAGTAGTAACTGACTCTCTCCTCTGCTAATGTTATAGAGTAGTAGTAGTAACTGACTCTCTCCTCTCCTAATGTTATAGAGTAGTAGTAGTAGTAACTGACCCTCTCCTCTCCTAATGTTATAGAGTAGTAGTATTAACTGACCCTCTCCTATCCTAATGTTATAGAGTAGTAGTAGTAACTGACTCTCTCCTCTCCTAATGTTATAGAGTAGTAGTAGTAACTGACCCTCTCCTCTCCTAATGTTATAGAGTAGTAGTAGTAACTGACCCTCTCCTCTCCTAATGTTATAGAGTAGTAGTAGTAACTGACTCTCTCCTCTCCTAATGTTATAGAGTAGTAGTAACTGACCCTCTCCTCTCCTAATGTTATACTGTAGTAGTAGTAGCTGACACTCTCCTCTCCTAATGTTATAGAGTAGTAGTAGTAACTGACTCTCTCCTCTCCTAATGTTATACTGTAGTAGTAGTGACTGACTCTGTCCTCTCCTAATGTTATAGAGTAGTAGTAGTAACTGACCCTCTCCACTCCTAATGTTATAGAGTAGTAGTAGTAACTGACTCTCTCCTCTCCTAATGTTATAGAGTAGTAGTAGTAACTGACCCTCTCCTCTCCTAATGTTATAGAGTAGTAGTAGTAACTGACTCTCTCCTCTCCTAATGTTATAGAGTAGTAGTAGTAACTGACCCTCTCCTCTCCTAATGTTATAGAGTTGTCGTAGTAACTGACACTCCCCTCTCCTAATGTTATAGAGTAGTAGTAGTAACTGACCCTCTCCTCTCCTAATGTTATAGAGTAGTAGTAGTAGTAACTGACCCTCTCCTCTCCTAATGTTATAGAGTAGTAGTAGTAGTAACTGACCCTCTCCTCTCCTAATGTTATAGATTAGTAGTAGTAGTAACTGACACTCTCCTCTCCTAATGTTATAGAGTAGTAGTAGTAACTGACTCTCTCCTCTCCTAATGTTATAGAGTAGTAGTAGTAACTGACTCTCTCCTCTCCTAATGTTATAGAGTTGTAGTAGTAACTGACACTCTCCTCTCCTAATGTTATAGAGTAGTAGTAGTAACTGACCCTCTCCTCTCCTAATGTTATAGAGTAGTAGTAGTAGTAACTGACCCTCTCCTCTCCTAATGTTATAGAGGAGTAGTTGTAGTAACTGACCCTCTCCTCTCATAATGTTATAGAGTAGTAGTAGTAGTAACTGACTCTCTCCTCTCCTAATGTTATAGAGTAGTAGTAGTAACTGACCCTCTCCTCTCCTAATGTTATAGAGTAGTAGTAGTAGTAACTGACCCTCTCCTCTCCTAATGTTATAGAGTAGTAGTAGTAGTAACTGACCCTCTCCTCTCCTAATGTTATAGATTAGTAGTAGTAGTAACTGACACTCTCCTCTCCTAATGTTATAGAGTAGTAGTAGTAGCTGACTCTCTCCTCTCCTAATGTTATAGAGTAGTAGTAGTAACTGACCCTCTCCTCTCCTAATGTTATAGAGTAGTAGTAGTAACTGACACTCTCCTCTCCTAATGTTATAGAGTAGTAGTAGTAACTGACCCTCTCCTCTCCTAATGTTATAGAGTAGTAGTAGTAACTGACCCTCTCCTCTCCTAATGTTATAGAGTAGAAGTAGTAGTAACTGACCCTCTCCTCTCCTAATGTTATAGAGTAGTAGTAGTAGTAACTGACTCTCTCCTCTCCTAATGTTATAGAGTAGTATTCGTAGTAACTGACCCTCTCCTCTCCTAATGTAATAGAGTAGTAGTAGTAGTAACTGACTCTCTCCTCTCCTAATGTTATAGAGTAGTAGTAGTAACTGACTCTCTCCTCTCCTAATGTTATAGAGTAGTAGTAGTAGTAACTGACCCTCTCCTCTCCTAATGTTATAGAGTAGTAGTATTAACTGACCCTCTCCTATCCTAATGTTATAGAGTAGTAGTAGTAACTGACTCTCTCCTCTCCTAATGTTATAGAGTAGTAGTAGTAACTGACCCTCTCCTCTCCTAATGTTATAGAGTAGTAGTAGTAACTGACCCTCTCCTCTCCTAATGTTATAGAGTAGTAGTAGTAACTGACTCTCTCCTCTCCTAATGTTATAGAGTAGTAGTAACTGACCCTCTCCTCTCCTAATGTTATACTGTAGTAGTAGTAGCTGACACTCTCCTCTCCTAATGTTATAGAGTAGTAGTAGTAACTGACTCTCTCCTCTCCTAATGTTATACTGTAGTAGTAGTGACTGACTCTGTCCTCTCCTAATGTTATAGAGTAGTAGTAGTAACTGACCCTCTCCACTCCTAATGTTATAGAGTAGTAGTAGTAACTGACTCTCTCCTCTCCTAATGTTATAGAGTAGTAGTAGTAACTGACCCTCTCCTCTCCTAATGTTATAGAGTAGTAGTAGTAACTGACTCTCTCCTCTCCTAATGTTATAGAGTAGTAGTAGTAACTGACCCTCTCCTCTCCTAATGTTATAGAGTTGTCGTAGTAACTGACACTCCCCTCTCCTAATGTTATAGAGTAGTAGTAGTAACTGACCCTCTCCTCTCCTAATGTTATAGAGTAGTAGTAGTAGTAACTGACCCTCTCCTCTCCTAATGTTATAGAGTAGTAGTAGTAGTAACTGACCCTCTCCTCTCCTAATGTTATAGATTAGTAGTAGTAGTAACTGACACTCTCCTCTCCTAATGTTATAGAGTAGTAGTAGTAGCTGACTCTCTCCTCTCCTAATGTTATAGAGTAGTAGTAGTAACTGACTCTCTCCTCTCCTAATGTTATAGAGTTGTAGTAGTAACTGACACTCTCCTCTCCTAATGTTATAGAGTAGTAGTAGTAACTGACCCTCTCCTCTCCTAATGTTATAGAGTAGTAGTAGTAGTAACTGACCCTCTCCTCTCCTAATGTTATAGAGGAGTAGTTGTAGTAACTGACCCTCTCCTCTCATAATGTTATAGAGTAGTAGTAGTAGTAACTGACTCTCTCCTCTCCTAATGTTATAGAGTAGTAGTAGTAACTGACCCTCTCCTCTCCTAATGTTATAGAGTAGTAGTAGTAGTAACTGACCCTCTCCTCTCCTAATGTTATAGAGTAGTAGTAGTAGTAACTGACCCTCTCCTCTCCTAATGTTATAGATTAGTAGTAGTAGTAACTGACACTCTCCTCTCCTAATGTTATAGAGTAGTAGTAGTAGCTGACTCTCTCCTCTCCTAATGTTATAGAGTAGTAGTAGTAACTGACTCTCTCCTCTCCTAATGTTATAGAGTTGTAGTAGTAACTGACACTCTCCTCTCCTAATGTTATAAAGTAGTAGTAGTAACTGACCCTCTCCTCTCCTAATGTTATAGAGTAGTAGTAGTAGTAACTGACCCTCTCCTCTCCTAATGTTATAGAGGAGTAGTTGTAGTAACTGACCCTCTCCTCTCATAATGTTATAGAGTAGTAGTAGTAGTAACTGACTCTCTCCTCTCCTAATGTTATAGAGTAGTAGTAGTAGTAACTGACTCTCTCCTCTCCTAATGTTATAGAGTAGTAGTAGTAACTGACCCTCTCCACTCCTAATGTTATAGAGTAGTAGTAGTAACTGACTCTCTCCTCTCCTAATGTTATAGAGTAGTAGTAACTGACTCTCTCCTCTCCTAATGTTATAGACTAGTAGTAGTAGTAACTGACCCTCTCCTCTCCTAATGTTATAGAGTAGTAACTGACTCTCTCCACTCCTAATGCTATAGAGTACTAGTAGTAACTGACCCTCTCCTCTCCTAATGTTATACTGTAGTGGTAGTAACTGACTCTCTCCTCTCCTAATGTCATAGAGTAGTAGTAGTAACTGACTCTCTCCTCTCCTAATGTTATCGAGTAGTAGTAGTAACTGACCCTCTCCTCTCCTAATGTAATAGAGTAGTAGTAGTAACTGACACTCTCCTCTCCTAATGTTATAGAGTAGTAGTTGTAGCTGACACTCTCCTCTCCTAATGTTATAGAGTAGTATTAGTAGTAACTGACACTCTCCTCTCCTAATGTTATAGAGTAGTAGTAGTAACTGACCCTCTCCTCTCCTAATGTTATAGAGTAGTAGTAGTAACTGACCCTCTCCTCTCCTAATGTTATAGAGTAGTAGTAGTAACTGACACTCTCCTCTCCTAATGTTATAGAGTAGTAGTAGTAACTGACCCTCTCCTCTCCTAATGTTATAGAGTAGTAGTAGTAACTGACTCTCTCCTCTCCTAATGTTATAGAGTAGTAGTAGTAACTGACCCTCTCCTCTCCTAATGTTATAGAGTTGTCGTAGTAACTGACACTCTCCTCTCCTAATGTTATAGAGTAGTAGTAGTAACTGACCCTCTCCTCTCCTAATGTTATAGAGTAGTAGTAGTAGTAACTGACCCTCTCCTCTCCTAATGTTATAGAGTAGTAGTAGTAGTAACTGACCCTCTCCTCTCCTAATGTTATAGATTAGTAGTAGTAGTAACTGACACTCTCCTCTCCTAATGTTATAGAGTAGTAGTAGTAACTGACTCTCTCCTCTCCTAATGTTATAGAGTAGTAGTAACTGACCCTCTCCTCTCCTAATGTTATACTGTAGTAGTAGTAGCTGACCCTCTCCTCTCCTAATGTTATAGAGTAGTAGTAGTAACTGACTCTCTCCTCTCCTAATGTTATACTGTAGTAGTAGTGACTGACTCTCTCCTCTCCTAATGTTATAGAGTAGTAGTAGTAACTGACCCTCTCCACTCCTAATGTTATAGAGTAGTAGTAGTAACTGACTCTCTCCTCTCCTAATGTTATAGAGTAGTAGTAGTAACTGACCCTCTCCTCTCCTAATGTTATAGAGTAGTAGTAGTAACTGACCCTCTCCTCTCCTAATGTTATAGAGTAGTAGTAGTAGTAACTGACCCTCTCCTCTCCTAATGTTATAGAGTAGTAGTAGTAGTAACTGACCCTCTCCTCTCCTAATGTTATAGATTAGTAGTAGTAGTAACTGACCATCTCCTCTCCTAATGTTATAGAGTAGTAGTTGTAGCTGACACTCTCCTCTCCTAATGTTATAGAGTAGTATTAGTAGTAACTGACACTCTCCTCTCCTAATGTTATAGAGTAGTAGTAGTAACTGACCCTCTCCTCTCCTAATGTTATAGAGTAGTAGTAGTAACTGACCCTCTCCTCTCCTAATGTTATAGAGTAGTAGTAGTAACTGACACTCTCCTCTCCTAATGTTATAGAGTAGTAGTAGTAACTGACCCTCTCCTCTCCTAATGTTATAGAGTAGTAGTAGTAACTGACTCTCTCCTCTCCTAATGTTATAGAGTAGTAGTAGTAACTGACCCTCTCCTCTCCTAATGTTATAGAGTTGTCGTAGTAACTGACACTCTCCTCTCCTAATGTTATAGAGTAGTAGTAGTAACTGACCCTCTCCTCTCCTAATGTTATAGAGTAGTAGTAGTAGTAACTGACCCTCTCCTCTCCTAATGTTATAGAGTAGTAGTAGTAGTAACTGACCCTCTCCTCTCCTAATGTTATAGATTAGTAGTAGTAGTAACTGACACTCTCCTCTCCTAATGTTATAGAGTAGTAGTAGTAACTGACTCTCTCCTCTCCTAATGTTATAGAGTAGTAGTAACTGACCCTCTCCTCTCCTAATGTTATACTGTAGTAGTAGTAGCTGACCCTCTCCTCTCCTAATGTTATAGAGTAGTAGTAGTAACTGACTCTCTCCTCTCCTAATGTTATACTGTAGTAGTAGTGACTGACTCTCTCCTCTCCTAATGTTATAGAGTAGTAGTAGTAACTGACCCTCTCCACTCCTAATGTTATAGAGTAGTAGTAGTAACTGACTCTCTCCTCTCCTAATGTTATAGAGTAGTAGTAGTAACTGACCCTCTCCTCTCCTAATGTTATAGAGTAGTAGTAGTAACTGACCCTCTCCTCTCCTAATGTTATGAGAGTAGTAGTAGTAACTGACCCTCTCCTCTCCTAATGTTATAGAGTAGTAGTAGTAGTAACTGACCCTCTCCTCTCCTAATGTTATAGATTAGTAGTAGTAGTAACTGACCATCTCCTCTCCTAATGTTATAGATTAGTAGTAGTAGTAACTGACTCCCTCCTCTCCTAATGTTATAGAGTAGTAGTAGTAACTGACCCTCTCCTCTCCTAATGTTATAGAGTAGTAGTAGTAACTGACCCTCTCCTCTCCTAATGTTATAGAGTAGTAGTAGTAACTGACTCTCTCCTCTCCTAATGTTATAGAGTAGTAGTAACTGACCCTCTCCTCTCCTAATGTTATACTGTAGTAGTAGTAGCTGACCCTCTCCTCTCCTAATGTTATAGAGTAGTAGTAGTAACTGACTCTCTCCTCTCCTAATGTTACACTGTAGTAGTAGTGACTGACTCTCTCCTCTCCTAATGTTATAGAGTAGTAGTAGTAACTGACCCTCTCCACTCCTAATGTTATAGAGTAGTAGTAGTAACTGACTCTCTCCTCTCCTAATGTTATAGAGTAGTAGTAGTAACTGACCCTCTCCTCTCCTAATGTTATAGAGTAGTAGTAGTAACTGACTCTCTCCTCTCCTAATGTTATAGAGTAGTAGTAGTAACTGACCCTCTCCTCTCCTAATGTTATAGAGTTGTCGTAGTAACTGACACTCTCCTCTCCTAATGTTATAGAGTAGTAGTAGTAACTGACCCTCTCCTCTCCTAATGTTATAGAGTAGTAGTAGTAGTAACTGACCCTCTCCTCTCCTAATGTTATAGAGTAGTAGTAGTAGTAACTGACCCTCTCCTCTCCTAATGTTATAGATTAGTAGTAGTAGTAACTGACACTCTCCTCTCCTAATGTTATAGAGTAGTAGTAGTAACTGACTCTCTCCTCTCCTAATGTTATAGAGTAGTAGTAACTGACCCTCTCCTCTCCTAATGTTATACTGTAGTAGTAGTAGCTGACCCTCTCCTCTCCTAATGTTATAGAGTAGTAGTAGTAACTGACTCTCTCCTCTCCTAATGTTATACTGTAGTAGTAGTGACTGACTCTCTCCTCTCCTAATGTTATAGAGTAGTAGTAGTAACTGACCCTCTCCACTCCTAATGTTATAGAGTAGTAGTAGTAACTGACTCTCTCCTCTCCTAATGTTATAGAGTAGTAGTAGTAACTGACCCTCTCCTCTCCTAATGTTATAGAGTAGTAGTAGTAACTGACTCTCTCCTCTCCTAATGTTATAGAGTAGTAGTAGTAACTGACCCTCTCCTCTCCTAATGTTATAGAGTTGTCGTAGTAACTGACACTCTCCTCTCCTAATGTTATAGAGTAGTAGTAGTAACTGACCCTCTCCTCTCCTAATGTTATAGAGTAGTAGTAGTAGTAACTGACCCTCTCCTCTCCTAATGTTATAGAGTAGTAGTAGTAGTAACTGACCCTCTCCTCTCCTAATGTTATAGATTAGTAGTAGTAGTAACTGACTCTCTCCTCTCCTAATGTTATAGAGTAGTAGTAGTAACTGACCCTCTCCTCTCCTAATGTTATAGAGTAGTAGTAGTAAATGACTCTCTCCTCTCCTAATGTTATAGAGTAGTAGTAGTAGTAACTTACCCTCTCCTCTCCTAATGTTATAGAGTAGTAGTAGTAGTAACTGACTCTCTCCTCTCCTAATGTTATAGAGTAGTAGTAGTAACTGACCCTCTCCTCTCCTAATGTTATAGAGTAGTAGTAGTAACTGACTCTCTCCTCTCCTAATGTTATAGAGTAGTAGTAACTGACTCTCTCCTCTCCTAATGTTATAGATTAGTAGTAGTAGTAACTGACCCTCTCCTCTCCTAATGTTATAGAGTAGTAACTGACTCTCTCCTCTCCTAATGTTATAGAGTACTAGTATTAACTGACCCTCTCCTCTCCTAATGTTATACTGTAGTAGTAGTAACTGACTCTCTCCTCTCCTAATGTCATAGAGTAGTAGTAGTCGTAACTGACTCTCTCCTCTCCTAATGTTATAGAGTAGTAGTAACTGACCCTCTCCTCTCCTAATGTTATACTGTAGTAGTAGTAGCTGACCCTCTCCTCTCCTAATGTTATAGAGTAGTAGTAGTAACTGACTCTCTCCTCTCCTAATGTTACACTGTAGTAGTAGTGACTGACTCTCTCCTCTCCTAATGTTATAGAGTAGTAGTAGTAACTGACCCTCTCCTCTCCTAATGTTATAGAGTAGTAGTAGTAACTGACTCTCTCCTCTCCTAATGTTATAGAGTAGTAGTAGTAACTGACCCTCTCCACTCCTAATGTTATAGAGTAGTAGTAGTAACTGACTCTCTCCTCTCCTAATGTTATAGAGTAGTAGTAGTAACTGACCCTCTCCTCTCCTAATGTTATAGAGTAGTAGTAGTAACTGACTCTCTCCTCTCCTAATGTTATAGAGTAGTAGTAGTAACTGACCCTCTCCTCTCCTAATGTTATAGAGTTGTCGTAGTAACTGACACTCTCCTCTCCTAATGTTATAGAGTAGTAGTAGTAACTGACCCTCTCCTCTCCTAATGTTATAGAGTAGTAGTAGTAGTAACTGACCCTCTCCTCTCCTAATGTTATAGAGTAGTAGTAGTAGTAACTGACCCTCTCCTCTCCTAATGTTATAGATTAGTAGTAGTAGTAACTGACACTCTCCTCTCCTAATGTTATAGAGTAGTAGTAGTAACTGACTCTCTCCTCTCCTAATGTTATAGAGTAGTAGTAACTGACCCTCTCCTCTCCTAATGTTATACTGTAGTAGTAGTAGCTGACCCTCTCCTCTCCTAATGTTATAGAGTAGTAGTAGTAACTGACTCTCTCCTCTCCTAATGTTATACTGTAGTAGTAGTGACTGACTCTCTCCTCTCCTAATGTTATAGAGTAGTAGTAGTAACTGACCCTCTCCACTCCTAATGTTATAGAGTAGTAGTAGTAACTGACTCTCTCCTCTCCTAATGTTATAGAGTAGTAGTAGTAACTGACCCTCTCCTCTCCTAATGTTATAGAGTAGTAGTAGTAACTGACTCTCTCCTCTCCTAATGTTATAGAGTAGTAGTAGTAACTGACCCTCTCCTCTCCTAATGTTATAGAGTTGTCGTAGTAACTGACACTCTCCTCTCCTAATGTTATAGAGTAGTAGTAGTAACTGACCCTCTCCTCTCCTAATGTTATAGAGTAGTAGTAGTAGTAACTGACCCTCTCCTCTCCTAATGTTATAGAGTAGTAGTAGTAGTAACTGACCCTCTCCTCTCCTAATGTTATAGATTAGTAGTAGTAGTAACTGACTCTCTCCTCTCCTAATGTTATAGAGTAGTAGTAGTAACTGACCCTCTCCTCTCCTAATGTTATAGAGTAGTAGTAGTAACTGACTCTCTCCTCTCCTAATGTTATAGAGTAGTAGTAGTAGTAACTGACCCTCTCCTCTCCTAATGTTATAGAGTAGTAGTAGTAGTAACTGACTCTCTCCTCTCCTAATGTTATAGAGTAGTAGTAGTAACTGACCCTCTCCTCTCCTAATGTTATAGAGTAGTAGTAGTAACTGACTCTCTCCTCTCCTAATGTTATAGAGTAGTAGTAACTGACTCTCTCCTCTCCTAATGTTATAGATTAGTAGTAGTAGTAACTGACCCTCTCCTCTCCTAATGTTATAGAGTAGTAACTGACTCTCTCCTCTCCTAATGTTATAGAGTACTAGTAGTAACTGACCCTCTCCTCTCCTAATGTTATACTGTAGTAGTAGTAACTGACTCTCTCCTCTCCTAATGTCATAGAGTAGTAGTAGTCGTAACTGACTCTCTCCTCTCCTAATGTTATAGAGTAGTAGTAACTGACCCTCTCCTCTCCTAATGTTATACTGTAGTAGTAGTAGCTGACCCTCTCCTCTCCTAATGTTATAGAGTAGTAGTAGTAACTGACTCTCTCCTCTCCTAATGTTACACTGTAGTAGTAGTGACTGACTCTCTCCTCTCCTAATGTTATAGAGTAGTAGTAGTAACTGACCCTCTCCTCTCCTAATGTTATAGAGTAGTAGTAGTAACTGACTCTCTCCTCTCCTAATGTTATAGAGTAGTAGTAGTAGTAACTGACTCTCACATCTCCTAATGTTATAGAGTAGTAACTGACTCTCTCCTCTCCTAATGCTATAGAGTACTAGTAGTAACTGACCCTCTCCTCTCCTAATGTTATACTGTAGTGGTAGTAACTGACTCTCTCCTCTCCTAATGTCATAGAGTAGTAGTAGAAACTGACTCTCTCCTCTACTAATGTTATCGAGTAGTAGTAGTAACTGACCCTCTCCTCTCCTAATGTAATAGAGTAGTAGTAGTAACTGACACTCTACTCTCCTAATGTTATAGAGTAGTAGTTGTAGCTGACACTCTCCTCTCCTAATGTTATAGAGTAGTATTAGTAGTAACTGACACTCTCCTCTCCTAATGTTATAGAGTAGTAGTAGTAACTGACCCTCTCCTCTCCTAATGTTATAGAGTAGTAGTAGTAACTGACCCTCTCCTCTCCTAATGTTATAGAGTAGTAGTAGTAACTGACACTCTCCTCTCCTAATGTTATAGAGTAGTAGTAGTAACTGACCCTCTCCTCTCCTAATGTTATAGAGTAGTAGTAGTAACTGACCCTCTCCTCTCCTAATGTTATAGAGTAGAAGTAGTAGTAACTGACCCTCTCCTCTCCTAATGTTATAGAGTAGTAGTAGTAGTAACTGACTCTCTCCTCTCCTAATGTTATAGAGTAGTATTCGTAGTAACTGACCCTCTCCTCTCCTAATGTAATAGAGTAGTAGTAGTAGTAACTGACTCTCTCCTCTGCTAATGTTATAGAGTAGTAGTAGTAACTGACTCTCTCCTCTCCTAATGTTATAGAGTAGTAGTAGTAGTAACTGACCCTCTCCTCTCCTAATGTTATAGAGTAGTGGTATTAACTGACCCTCTCCTATCCTAATGTTATAGAGTAGTAGTAGTAACTGACTCTCTCCTCTCCTAATGTTATAGAGTAGTAGTAGTAACTGACCCTCTCCTCTCCTAATGTTATAGAGTAGTAGTAGTAACTGACCCTCTCCTCTCCTAATGTTATAGAGTAGTAGTAGTAACTGACTCTCTCCTCTCCTAATGTTATAGAGTAGTAGTAACTGACCCTCTCCTCTCCTAATGTTATACTGTAGTAGTAGTAGCTGACACTCTCCTCTCCTAATGTTATAGAGTAGTAGTAGTAACTGACTCTCTCCTCTCCTAATGTTATACTGTAGTAGTAGTGACTGACTCTGTCCTCTCCTAATGTTATAGAGTAGTAGTAGTAACTGACCCTCTCCACTCCTAATGTTATAGAGTAGTAGTAGTAACTGACTCTCTCCTCTCCTAATGTTATAGAGTAGTAGTAGTAACTGACCCTCTCCTCTCCTAATGTTATAGAGTAGTAGTAGTAACTGACTCTCTCCTCTCCTAATGTTATAGAGTAGTAGTAGTAACTGACCCTCGCCTCTCCTAATGTTATAGAGTTGTCGTAGTAACTGACACTCCCCTCTCCTAATGTTATAGAGTAGTAGTAGTAACTGACCCTCTCCTCTCCTAATGTTATAGAGTAGTAGTAGTAGTAACTGACCCTCTCCTCTCCTAATGTTATAGAGTAGTAGTAGTAGTAACTGACCCTCTCCTCTCCTAATGTTATAGATTAGTAGTAGTAGTAACTGACACTCTCCTCTCCTAATGTTATAGAGTAGTAGTAGTAGCTTACTCTCTCCTCTCCTAATGTTATAGAGTAGTAGTAGTAACTGACTCTCTCCTCTCCTAATGTTATAGAGTTGTAGTAGTAACTGACACTCTCCTCTCCTAATGTTATAGAGTAGTAGTAGTAACTGACCCTCTCCTCTCCTAATGTTATAGAGTAGTAGTAGTAGTAACTGACCCTCTCCTCTCCTAATGTTATAGAGGAGTAGTTGTAGTAACTGACCCTCTCCTCTCATAATGTTATAGAGTAGTAGTAGTAGTAACTGACTCTCTCCTCTCCTAATGTTATAGAGTAGTAGTAGTAACTGACCCTCTCCTCTCCTAATGTTATTGAGTAGTAGTAGTAACTGACTCTCCCCTCTACTAATGTTATAGAGTAGTAGTAGTAGTAACTGACCCTCTCCTCTCCTAATGTTATAGAGTAGTAGTAGTAGTAACTGACTCTCTCCTCTCCTAATGTTATAGAGTAGTAGTAGTAACTGACCCTCTCCACTCCTAATGTTATAGAGTAGTAGTAGTAACTGACTCTCTCCTCTCCTAATGTTATAGAGTAGTAGTAACTGACTCTCTCCTCTCCTAATGTTATAGAGTAGTAACTGACTCTCTCCACTCCTAATGCTATAGAGTACTAGTAGTAACTGACCCTCTCCTCTCCTAATGTTATACTGTAGTGGTAGTAACTGACTCTCTCCTCTCCTAATGTCATAGAGTAGTAGTAGTAACTGACTCTCTCCTCTCCTAATGTTATCGAGTAGTAGTAGTAACTGACCCTCTCCTCTCCTAATGTAATAGAGTAGTAGTAGTAACTGACCCTCTCCTCTCCTAATGTTATAGAGTAGTAGTAGTAGTAACTGACCCTCTCCTCTCCTAATGTTATAGATTAGTAGTAGTAGTAACTGACACTCTCCTCTCCTAATGTTATAGAGTAGTAGTAGTAACTGACTCTCTCCTCTCCTAATGTTATAGAGTAGTAGTAACTGACCCTCTCCTCTCCTAATGTTATACTGTAGTAGTAGTAGCTGACCCTCTCCTCTCCTAATGTTATAGAGTAGTAGTAGTAACTGACTCTCTCCTCTCCTAATGTTATACTGTAGTAGTAGTGACTGACTCTCTCCTCTCCTAATGTTATAGAGTAGTAGTAGTAACTGACCCT
The DNA here is from genome assembly GCF_965601325.2 of Salmo salar. Lineage (NCBI taxonomy): Eukaryota > Metazoa > Chordata > Actinopteri > Salmoniformes > Salmonidae > Salmo > Salmo salar. The sequence continues at coordinate 54,097,450 of NC_138297.1, forward strand.
CTCCACTCCTAATGTTATAGAGTAGTAGTAGTAACTGACTCTCTCCTCTCCTAATGTTATAGAGTAGTAGTAGTAACTGACCCTCTCCTCTCCTAATGTTATAGAGTAGTAGTAGTAACTGACTCTCTCCTCTCCTAATGTTATAGAGTAGTAGTAGTAACTGACCCTCTCCTCTCCTAATGTTATAGAGTTGTCGTAGTAACTGACACTCTCCTCTCCTAATGTTATAGAGTAGTAGTAGTAACTGACCCTCTCCTCTCCTAATGTTATAGAGTAGTAGAAGTAGTAACTGACCCTCTCCTCTCCTAATGTTATAGAGTAGTAGTAGTAGTAACTGACCCTCTCCTCTCCTAATGTTATAGATTAGTAGTAGTAGTAACTGACCATCTCCTCTCCTAATGTTATAGATTAGTAGTAGTAGTAACTGACTCTCTCCTCTCCTAATGTTATAGAGTAGTAGTAGTAACTGACCCTCTCCTCTCCTAATGTTATAGAGTAGTAGTAGTAACTGACCCTCTCCTCTCCTAATGTTATAGAGTAGTAGTAGTAACTGACTCTCTCCTCTCCTAATGTTATAGAGTAGTAGTAACTGACCCTCTCCTCTCCTAATGTTATACTGTAGTAGTAGTAGCTGACCCTCTCCTCTCCTAATGTTATAGAGTAGTAGTAGTAACTGACTCTCTCCTCTCCTAATGTTACACTGTAGTAGTAGTGACTGACTCTCTCCTCTCCTAATGTTATAGAGTAGTAGTAGTAACTGACCCTCTCCACTCCTAATGTTATAGAGTAGTAGTAGTAACTGACTCTCTCCTCTCCTAATGTTATATAGTAGTAGTAGTAACTGACCCTCTCCTCTCCTAATGTTATAGAGTAGTAGTAGTAACTGACACTCTCCTCTCCTAATGTTATAGAGTAGTAGTAGTAACTGACCCTCTCCTCTCCTAATGTTATAGAGTTGTCGTAGTAACTGACACTCTCCTCTCCTAATGTTATAGAGTAGTAGTAGTAACTGACCCTCTCCTCTCCTAATGTTATAGAGTAGTAGTAGTAGTAACTGACCCTCTCCTCTCCTAATGTTATAGAGTAGTAGTAGTAGTAGTTGACCCTCTCCTCTCCTAATGTTATAGATTAGTAGTAGTAGTAACTGACACTCTCCTCTCCTAATGTTATAGAGTAGTAGTAGTAACTGACTCTCTCCTCTCCTAATGTTATAGAGTAGTAGTAACTGACCCTCTCCTCTCCTAATGTTATACTGTAGTAGTAGTAGCTGACCCTCTCCTCTCCTAATGTTATAGAGTAGTAGTAGTAACTGACTCTCTCCTCTCCTAATGTTATACTGTAGTAGTAGTGACTGACTCTCTCCTCTCCTAATGTTATAGAGTAGTAGTAGTAACTGACCCTCTCCACTCCTAATGTTATAGAGTAGTAGTAGTAACTGACTCACTCCTCTCCTAATGTTATAGAGTAGTAGTAGTAACTGACCCTCTCCTCTCCTAATGTTATAGAGTAGTAGTAGTCACTGACTCTCTCCTCTCCTAATGTTATAGAGTAGTAGTAGTAACTGACCCTCTCCTCTCCTAATGTTATAGAGTTGTCGTAGTAACTGACACTCTCCTCTCCTAATGTTATAGAGTAGTAGTAGTAACTGACCCTCTCCTCTCCTAATGTTATAGAGTAGTAGTAGTAGTAACTGACCCTCTCCTCTCCTAATGTTATAGAGTAGTAGTAGTAGTAACTGACCCTCTCCTCTCCTAATGTTATAGATTAGTAGTAGTAGTAACTGACTCTCTCCTCTCCTAATGTTATAGAGTAGTAGTAATAACTGACCCTCTCCTCTCCTAATGTTATAGAGTAGTAGTAGTAACTGACTCTCTCCTCTCCTAATGTTATAGAGTAGTAGTAACTGACTCTCTCCTCTCCTAATGTTATAGATTAGTAGTAGTAGTAACTGACTCTCTCCTCTCCTAATGTTATAGAGTAGTAACTGACTCTCTCCTCTCCTAATGTTATAGAGTACTAGTAGTAACTGACCCTCTCCTCTCCTAATGTTATACTGTAGTAGTATTAACTGACTCTCTCCTCTCCTAATGTCATAGAGTAGTAGTAGTCGTAACTGACTCTCTCCTCTCCTAATGTTATAGAGTAGTAGTAACTGACCCTCTCCTCTCCTAATGTTATACTGTAGTAGTAGTAGCTGACCCTCTCCTCTCCTAATGTTATAGAGTAGTAGTAGTAACTGACTCTCTCCTCTCCTAATGTTACACTGTAGTAGTAGTGACTGACTCTCTGCTCTCCTAATGTTATAGAGTAGTAGTAGTAACTGACCCTCTCCTCTCCTAATGTTATAGAGTAGTAGTAGTAACTGACTCTCTCCTCTCCTAATGTTATAGAGTAGTAGTAGTAGTAACTGACTCTCACCTCTCCTAATGTTATAGAGTAGTAGTAGTAACTGACCCTCTCCTCTCCTAATGTTATAGAGTAGTAGTAGTAACTGACTCTCTCCTCTCCTAATGTTATAGAGTAGTAGTAGTAACTGACTCTCTCCTCTCCTAATGTTATAGAGTAGTAGTAGTAAATGACACTCTCCTCTCCTAATGTTATAGAGTAGTAGTAGTAACTGACTCTCTCCTCTCCTAATGTTATAGAGTAGTAGTAGTAACTGACCCTCTCCTCTCCTAATGTTATAGAGTAGTAGTAGTAACTGACTCTCTCCTCTCCTAATGTTATAGAGTAGTAGTAGTAACTGACCCTCTCCTCTCCTAATGTTATAGAGTTGTCGTAGTAACTGACACTCTCCTCTCCTAATGTTATAGAGTAGTAGTAGTAACTGACCCTCTCCTCTCCTAATGTTATAGAGTAGTAGTAGTAGTAACTGACCCTCTCCTCTCCTAATGTTATAGAGTAGTAGTAGTAGTAACTGACCCTCTCCTCTCCTAATGTTATAGATTAGTAGTAGTAGTAACTGACCATCTCCTCTCCTAATGTTATAGATTAGTAGTAGTAGTAACTGACTCTCTCCTCTCCTAATGTTATAGAGTAGTAGTAGTAACTGACCCTCTCCTCTCCTAATGTTATAGAGTAGTAGTAGTAACTGACCCTCTCCTCTCCTAATGTTATAGAGTAGTAGTAGTAACTGACTCTCTCCTCTCCTAATGTTATAGAGTAGTAGTAACTGACCCTCTCCTCTCCTAATGTTATACTGTAGTAGTAGTAGCTGACCCTCTCCTCTCCTAATGTTATAGAGTAGTAGTAGTAACTGACTCTCTCCTCTCCTAATGTTACACTGTAGTAGTAGTGACTGACTCTCTCCTCTCCTAATGTTATAGAGTAGTAGTAGTAACTGACCCTCTCCACTCCTAATGTTATAGAGTAGTAGTAGTAACTGACTCTCTCCTCTCCTAATGTTATAGAGTAGTAGTAGTAACTGACCCTCTCCTCTCCTAATGTTATAGAGTAGTAGTAGTAACTGACTCTCTCCTCTCCTAATGTTATAGAGTAGTAGTAGTAACTGACCCTCTCCTCTCCTAATGTTATAGAGTTGTCGTAGTAACTGACACTCTCCTCTCCTAATGTTATAGAGTAGTAGTAGTAACTGACCCTCTCCTCTCCTAATGTTATAGAGTAGTAGTAGTAGTAACTGACCCTCTCCTCTCCTAATGTTATAGAGTAGTAGTAGTAGTAACTGACCCTCTCCTCTCCTAATGTTATAGATTAGTAGTAGTAGTAACTGACACTCTCCTCTCCTAATGTTATAGAGTAGTAGTAGTAACTGACTCTCTCCTCTCCTAATGTTATAGAGTAGTAGTAACTGACCCTCTCCTCTCCTAATGTTATACTGTAGTAGTAGTAGCTGACCCTCTCCTCTCCTAATGTTATAGAGTAGTAGTAGTAACTGACTCTCTCCTCTCCTAATGTTATACTGTAGTAGTAGTGACTGACTCTCTCCTCTCCTAATGTTATAGAGTAGTAGTAGTAACTGACCCTCTCCACTCCTAATGTTATAGAGTAGTAGTAGTAACTGACTCTCTCCTCTCCTAATGTTATAGAGTAGTAGTAGTAACTGACCCTCTCCTCTCCTAATGTTATAGAGTAGTAGTAGTAACTGACTCTCTCCTCTCCTAATGTTATAGAGTAGTAGTAGTAACTGACCCTCTCCTCTCCTAATGTTATAGAGTTGTCGTAGTAACTGACACTCTCCTCTCCTAATGTTATAGAGTAGTAGTAGTAACTGACCCTCTCCTCTCCTAATGTTATAGAGTAGTAGTAGTAGTAACTGACCCTCTCCTCTCCTAATGTTATAGATTAGTAGTAGTAGTAACTGACACTCTCCTCTCCTAATGTTATAGAGTAGTAGTAGTAACTGACTCTCTCCTCTCCTAATGTTATAGAGTAGTAGTAACTGACCCTCTCCTCTCCTAATGTTATACTGTAGTAGTAGTAGCTGACCCTCTCCTCTCCTAATGTTATAGAGTAGTAGTAGTAACTGACTCTCTCCTCTCCTAATGTTATACTGTAGTAGTAGTGACTGACTCTCTCCTCTCCTAATGTTATAGAGTAGTAGTAGTAACTGACCCTCTCCACTCCTAATGTTATAGAGTAGTAGTAGTAACTGACTCTCTCCTCTCCTAATGTTATAGAGTAGTAGTAGTAACTGACCCTCTCCTCTCCTAATGTTATAGAGTAGTAGTAGTAACTGACTCTCTCCTCTCCTAATGTTATAGAGTAGTAGTAGTAACTGACCCTCTCCTCTCCTAATGTTATAGAGTTGTCGTAGTAACTGACACTCTCCTCTCCTAATGTTATAGAGTAGTAGTAGTAACTGACCCTCTCCTCTCCTAATGTTATAGAGTAGTAGTAGTAGTAACTGACCCTCTCCTCTCCTAATGTTATAGAGTAGTAGTAGTAGTAACTGACCCTCTCCTCTCCTAATGTTATAGATTAGTAGTAGTAGTAACTGACTCTCTCCTCTCCTAATGTTATAGAGTAGTAGTAGTAACTGACCCTCTCCTCTCCTAATGTTATAGAGTAGTAGTAGTAACTGACTCTCTCCTCTCCTAATGTTATAGATAGTAGTAGTAGTAACTGACCCTCTCCTCTCCTAATGTTATAGAGTAGTAGTAGTAGTAACTGACTCTCTCCTCTCCTAATGTTATAGAGTAGTAACTGACTCTCTCCACTCCTAATGTTATAGAGTACTAGTAGTAACTGACCCTCTCCTCTCCTAATGTTATAGAGTAGTAGTAGTAACTGACCCTCTCCTCTCCTAATGTTATAGAGTAGTAGTATGTAACTGACTCTCTCCTCTCCTAATGTTATAGAGTAGTAGTAACTGACCCTCTCCTCTCCTAATGTTATACTGTAGTAGTAGTAGCTGACCCTCTCCTCTCCTAATGTTATAGAGTAGTAGTAGTAACTGACTCTCTCCTCTCCTAATGTTACACTGTAGTAGTAGTGACTGACTCTCTCCTCTCCTAATGTTATAGAGTAGTAGTAGTAACTGACCCTCTCCACTCCTAATGTTATAGAGTAGTAGTAGTAACTGACTCTCTCCTCTCCTAATGTTATAGAGTAGTAGTAGTAACTGACCCTCTCCTCTCCTAATGTTATAGAGTAGTAGTAGTAACTGACCCTCTCCTCTCCTAATGTTATAGAGTAGTAGTAGTAACTGACTCTCTCCTCTCCTAATGTTATAGAGTAGTAGTAGTAACTGACCCTCTCCTCTCCTAATGTTATAGAGTTGTCGTAGTAACTGACACTCTCCTCTCCTAATGTTATAGAGTAGTAGTAGTAACTGACCCTCTCCTCTCCTAATGTTATAGAGTAGTAGTAGTAGTAACTGACCCTCTCCTCTCCTAATGTTATAGAGTAGTAGTAGTAGTAACTGACCCTCTCCTCTCCTAATGTTATAGAGTAGTAGTAGTAACTGACCCTCTCCTCTCCTAATGTTATAGAGTTGTAGTAGTAACTGACACTCGCCTCTCCTAATGTTATAGAGTAGTAGTAGTAACTGACCCTCTCCTCTCCTAATGTTATAGAGTAGTAGTAGTAACTGACTCTCTCTTCTCCTAATGTTATAGAGTAGTAGTTGTAGCTGACACTCTCCTCTCCTAATGTTATAGAGTTGTAGTAGTAACTGACACTCTCCTCTCCTAATGTTATAGAGTATTTGTAGTAACTGACCCTCTCCTCTCCTAATGTTATAGAGTAGTAGTAGTAACTGACTCTCTCCTCTCCTAATGTTATAGATTAGTAGTAGTAGTAACTGACACTCTCCTCTCCTAATGTTATAGAGTAGTAGTAGTAACTGACTCTCTCCTCTCCTAATGTTATAGAGTAGTAGTAACTGACCCTCTCCTCTCCTAATGTTATACTGTAGTAGTAGTAGCTGACCCTCTCCTCTCCTAATGTTATAGAGTAGTAGTAGTAACTGACTCTCTCCTCTCCTAATGTTATACTGTAGTAGTAGTGACTGACTCTCTCCTCTCCTAATGTTATAGAGTAGTAGTAGTAACTGACCCTCTCCACTCCTAATGTTATAGAGTAGTAGTAGTAACTGACTCTCTCCTCTCCTAATGTTATAGAGTAGTAGTAGTAACTGACCCTCTCCTCTCCTAATGTTATAGAGTAGTAGTAGTAACTGACTCTCTCCTCTCCTAATGTTATAGAGTAGTAGTAGTAACTGACCCTCTCCTCTCCTAATGTTATAGAGTTGTCGTAGTAACTGACACTCTCCTCTCCTAATGTTATAGAGTAGTAGTAGTAACTGACCCTCTCCTCTCCTAATGTTATAGAGTAGTAGTAGTCACTGAGTCTCTCCTCTCCTAATGTTATAGAGTAGTAGTAGTAACTGACACTCTCCTCTCCTAATGTTATAGAGTAGTAGTAGTAACTGACACGCTCCTCTCCTAATGTTATAGAGTAGTAGTAGTCACTGACTCTCTCTTCTCCTAATGTTATAGAGTAGTATTAGTAGTAACTAACTCTCTCCTCTCCTAATGTTATAGAGTAGTAGTAGTAGTAACTGACCCTCTCCTCTCCTAATGTTATAGAGTAGTAGTAGTAACTGACACTCTCCTCTCCTAATGTTATAGAGTAGTATTAGTAGTAACTGACACTCTCCTCTCCTAATGTTATAGAGTAGTATTGGTAGTAACTGACACTCTCCTCTCCTAATGTTATAGAGTAGTAGTTGTAGCTGACACTCTCCTCTCCTAATGTTATAGAGTAGTATTAGTAGTAACTGACACTCTCCTCTCCTAATGTTATAGAGTAGTAGTAGTAGTAACTGACCCTCTCCTCTCCTAATGTTATAGAGTAGTAGTAGTAACTGACCCTCTCCTCTCCTAATGTTATAGAGTAGTAGTAGTAACTGACACTCTCCTCTCCTAATGTTATAGAGTAGTAGTAGTAACTGACCCTCTCCTCTCCTAATGTTATAGAGTAGTAGTAGTAACTGACTCTCTCTTCTCCTAATGTTATAGAGTAGTAGTTGTAGCTGACACTCTCCTCTCCTAATGTTATAGAGTTGTAGTAGTAACTGACACTCTCCTCTCCTAATGTTATAGAGTATTTGTAGTAACTGACCCTCTCCTATCCTAATGTTATAGAGTAGTAGTAGTAACTGACTCTCTCCTCTCCTAATGTTATAGATTAGTAGTAGTAGTAACTGACACTCTCCTCTCCTAATGTTATAGAGTAGTAGTAGTAACTGACTCTCTCCTCTCCTAATGTTATAGAGTAGTAGTAACTGACCCTCTCCTCTCCTAATGTTATACTGTAGTAGTAGTAGCTGACCCTCTCCTCTCCTAATGTTATAGAGTAGTAGTAGTAACTGACTCTCTCCTCTCCTAATGTTATACTGTAGTAGTAGTGACTGACTCTCTCCTCTCCTAATGTTATAGAGTAGTAGTAGTAACTGACCCTCTCCACTCCTAATGTTATAGAGTAGTAGTAGTAACTGACTCTCTCCTCTCCTAATGTTATAGAGTAGTAGTAGTAACTGACCCTCTCCTCTCCTAATGTTATAGAGTAGTAGTAGTAACTGACTCTCTCCTCTCCTAATGTTATAGAGTAGTAGTAGTAACTGACCCTCTCCTCTCCTAATGTTATAGAGTTGTCGTAGTAACTGACACTCTCCTCTCCTAATGTTATAGAGTAGTAGTAGTAACTGACCCTCTCCTCTCCTAATGTTATAGAGTAGTAGTAGTAGTAACTGACCCTCTCCTCTCCTAATGTTATAGAGTAGTAGTAGTAGTAACTGACCCTCTCCTCTCCTAATGTTATAGATTAGTAGTAGTAGTAACTGACTCTCTCCTCTCCTAATGTTATAGAGTAGTAGTAGTAACTGACCCTCTCCTCTCCTAATGTTATAGAGTAGTAGTAGTAACTGACCCTCTCCTCTCCTAATGTTATAGAGTAGTAGTAACTGACTCTCTCCTCTCCTAATGTTATAGATTAGTAGTAGTAGTAACTGACTCTCTCCTCTCCTAATGTTATAGTAGTAGTAGTAACTGACTCTCTCCTCTCCTAATGTTATAGAGTACTAGTAGTAACTGACCCTCTCCTCTCCTAATGTTATACTGTAGTAGTATTAACTGACTCTCTCCTCTCCTAATGTCATAGAGTAGTAGTAGTCGTAACTGACTCTCTCCTCTCCTAATGTTATAGAGTAGTAGTAACTGACCCTCTCCTCTCCTAATGTTATACTGTAGTAGTAGTAGCTGACCCTCTCCTCTCCTAATGTTATAGAGTAGTAGTAGTAACTGACTCTCTCCTCTCCTAATGTTACACTGTAGTAGTAGTGACTGACTCTCTCCTCTCCTAATGTTATAGAGTAGTAGTAGTAACTGACCCTCTCCTCTCCTAATGTTATAGAGTAGTAGTAGTAACTGACTCTCTCCTCTCCTAATGTTATAGAGTAGTAGTAGTAGTAACTGACTCTCTCCTCTCCTAATGTTATAGAGTAGTAGTAGTAACTGACCCTCTCCTCTCCTAATGTTATAGAGTAGTAGTAGTAACTGACCCTCTCCTCTCCTAATGTTATAGAGTAGTAGTAGTAACTGACTCTCTCCTCTCCTAATGTTATAGAGTAGTAGTAGTAACTGACCCTCTCCTCTCCTAATGTTATAGAGTAGTAGTAGTAACTGACTCTCTCCTCTCCTAATGTTATAGAGTAGTAGTAGTAACTGACCCTCTCCTCTCCTAATGTTATAGAGTAGTAGTAGTAACTGACTCTCTCCTCTCCTAATGTTATAGAGTAGTAGTAGTAACTGACCCTCTCCTCTCCTAATGTTATAGAGTTGTCGTAGTAACTGACACTCTCCTCTCCTAATGTTATAGAGTAGTAGTAGTAACTGACCCTCTCCTCTCCTAATGTTATAGAGTAGTAGTAGTAGTAACTGACCCTCTCCTCTCCTAATGTTATAGAGTAGTAGTAGTAGTAACTGACCCTCTCCTCTCCTAATGTTATAGATTAGTAGTAGTAGTAACTGACCCTCTCCTCTCCTAATGTTATAGATTAGTAGTAGTAGTAACTGACTCTCTCCTCTCCTAATGTTATAGAGTAGTAGTAGTAACTGACCCTCTCCTCTCCTAATGTTATAGAGTAGTAGTAGTAACTGACCCTCTCCTCTCCTAATGTTATAGAGTAGTAGTAGTAACTGACTCTCTCCTCTCCTAATGTTATAGAGTAGTAGTAACTGACCCTCTCCTCTCCTAATGTTATACTGTAGTAGTAGTAGCTGACCCTCTCCTCTCCTAATGTTATAGAGTAGTAGTAGTAACTGACTCTCTCCTCTCCTAATGTTACACTGTAGTAGTAGTGACTGACTCTCTCCTCTCCTAATGTTATAGAGTAGTAGTAGTAACTGACCCTCTCCACTCCTAATGTTATAGAGTAGTAGTAGTAACTGACTCTCTCCTCTCCTAATGTTATAGAGTAGTAGTAGTAACTGACCCTCTCCTCTCCTAATGTTATAGAGTAGTAGTAGTAACTGACTCTCTCCTCTCCTAATGTTATAGAGTAGTAGTAGTAACTGACCCTCTCCTCTCCTAATGTTATAGAGTTGTCGTAGTAACTGACACTCTCCTCTCCTAATGTTATAGAGTAGTAGTAGTAACTGACCCTCTCCTCTCCTAATGTTATAGAGTAGTAGTAGTAGTAACTGACCCTCTCCTCTCCTAATGTTATAGAGTAGTAGTAGTAGTAACTGACCCTCTCCTCTCCTAATGTTATAGATTAGTAGTAGTAGTAACTGACACTCTCCTCTCCTAATGTTATAGAGTAGTAGTAGTAACTGACTCTCTCCTCTCCTAATGTTATAGAGTAGTAGTAACTGACCCTCTCCTCTCCTAATGTTATACTGTAGTAGTAGTAGCTGACCCTCTCCTCTCCTAATGTTATAGAGTAGTAGTAGTAACTGACTCTCTCCTCTCCTAATGTTATACTGTAGTAGTAGTGACTGACTCTCTCCTCTCCTAATGTTATAGAGTAGTAGTAGTAACTGACCCTCTCCACTCCTAATGTTATAGAGTAGTAGTAGTAACTGACTCACTCCTCTCCTAATGTTATAGAGTAGTAGTAGTAACTGACCCTCTCCTCTCCTAAAGTTATAGAGTAGTAGTAGTCACTGACTCTCTCCTCTCCTAATGTTATAGAGTAGTAGTAGTAACTGACCCTCTCCTCTCCTAATGTTATAGAGTTGTCGTAGTAACTGACACTCTCCTCTCCTAATGTTATAGAGTAGTAGTAGTAACTGACCCTCTCCTCTCCTAATGTTATAGAGTAGTAGTAGTAGTAGCTGACCCTCTCCTCTCCTAATGTTATAGATTAGTAGTAGTAGTAACTGACACTCTCCTCTCCTAATGTTATAGAGTAGTAGTAGTAACTGACTCTCTCCTCTCCTAATGTTATAGAGTAGTAGTAACTGACCCTCTCCTCTCCTAATGTTATACTGTAGTAGTAGTAGCTGACCCTCTCCTCTCCTAATGTTATAGAGTAGTAGTAGTAACTGACTCTCTCCTCTCCTAATGTTATACTGTAGTAGTAGTGACTGACTCTCTCCTCTCCTAATGTTATAGAGTAGTAGTAGTAACTGACCCTCTCCACTCCTAATGTTATAGAGTAGTAGTAGTAACTGACTCACTCCTCTCCTAATGTTATAGAGTAGTAGTAGTAACTGACCCTCTCCTCTCCTAAAGTTATAGAGTAGTAGTAGTCACTGAGTCTCTCCTCTCCTAATGTTATAGAGTAGTAGTAGTAACTGACCCTCTCCTCTCCTAATGTTATAGAGTTGTCGTAGTAACTGACACTCTCCTCTCCTAATGTTATAGAGTAGTAGTAGTAACTGACCCTCTCCTCTCCTAATGTTATAGAGTAGTAGTAGTAGTAACTGACCCTCTCCTCTCCTAATGTTATAGAGTAGTAGTAGTAGTAACTGACCCTCTCCTCTCCTAATGTTATAGATTAGTAGTAGTAGTAACTGACTCTCTCCTCTCCTAATGTTATAGAGTAGTAGTAATAACTGACCCTCTCCTCTCCTAATGTTATAGAGTAGTAGTAGTAACTGACTCTCTCCTCTCCTAATGTTATGAGAGTAGTAGTAACTGACTCTCTCCTCTCCTAATGTTATAGATTAGTAGTAGTAGTAACTGACTCTCTCCTCTCCTAATGTTATAGAGTAGTAACTGACTCTCTCCACTCCTAATGTTATAGAGTACTAGTAGTAACTGACCCTCTCCTCTCCTAATGTTATACTGTAGTAGTATTAACTGACTCTCTCCTCTCCTAATGTCATAGAGTAGTAGTAGTCGTAACTGACTCTCTCCTCTCCTAATGTTATAGAGTAGTAGTAACTGACCCTCTCCTCTCCTAATGTTATACTGTAGTAGTAGTAGCTGACCCTCTCCTCTCCTAATGTTATAGAGTAGTAGTAGTAACTGACTCTCTCCTCTCCTAATGTTACACTGTAGTAGTAGTGACTGACTCTCTGCTCTCCTAATGTTATAGAGTAGTAGTAGTAACTGACCCTCTCCTCTCCTAATGTTATAGAGTAGTAGTAGTAACTGACTCTCTCCTCTCCTAATGTTATAGAGTAGTAGTAGTAGTAACTGACTCTCACCTCTCCTAATGTTATAGAGTAGTAGTAGTAACTGACACGCTCCTCTCCTAATGTTATAGAGTAGTAGTAGTCACTGACTCTCTCTTCTCCTAGTGTTATAGAGTAGTATTAGTAGTAACTAACTCTCTCCTCTCCTAATGTTATAGAGTAGTAGTAGTAGTAACTGACCCTCTCCTCTCCTAATGTTATAGAGTAGTAGTAGTAACTGACACTCTCCTCTCCTAATGTTATAGAGTAGTATTAGTAGTAACTGACACTCTCCTCTCCTAATGTTATAGAGTAGTATTGGTAGTAACTGACACTCTCCTCTCCTAATGTTATAGAGTAGTAGTTGTAGCTGACACTCTCCTCTCCTAATGTTATAGAGTAGTATTAGTAGTAACTGACACTCTCCTCTCCTAATGTTATAGAGTAGTAGTAGTAGTAACTGACCCTCTCCTCTCCTAATGTTATAGAGTAGTAGTAGTAACTGACCCTCTCCTCTCCTAATGTTATAGAGTTGTAGTAGTAACTGACACTCGCCTCTCCTAATGTTATAGAGTAGTAGTAGTAACTGACCCTCTCCTCTCCTAATGTTATAGAGTAGTAGTAGTAACTGACTCTCTCTTCTCCTAATGTTATAGAGTAGTAGTTGTAGCTGACACTCTCCTCTCCTAATGTTATAGAGTTGTAGTAGTAACTGACACTCTCCTCTCCTAATGTTATAGAGTATTTGTAGTAACTGACCCTCTCCTCTCCTAATGTTATAGAGTAGTAGTAGTAACTGACTCTCTCCTCTCCTAATGTTATAGATTAGTAGTAGTAGTAACTGACACTCTCCTCTCCTAATGTTATAGAGTAGTAGTAGTAACTGACTCTCTCCTCTCCTAATGTTATAGAGTAGTAGTAACTGACCCTCTCCTCTCCTAATGTTATACTGTAGTAGTAGTAGCTGACCCTCTCCTCTCCTAATGTTATAGAGTAGTAGTAGTAACTGACTCTCTCCTCTCCTAATGTTATACTGTAGTAGTAGTCACTGACTCTCTCCTCTCCTAATGTTATAGAGTAGTAGTAGTAACTGACCCTCTCCACTCCTAATGTTATAGAGTAGTAGTAGTAACTGACTCACTCCTCTCCTAATGTTATAGAGTAGTAGTAGTAACTGACCCTCTCCTCTCCTAATGTTATAGAGTAGTAGTAGTCACTGAGTCTCTCCTCTCCTAATGTTATAGAGTAGTAGTAGTAACTGACCCTCTCCTCTCCTAATGTTATAGAGTTGTCGTAGTAACTGACACTCTCCTCCCCTAATGTTATAGAGTAGTAGTAGTAACTGACCCTCTCCTCTCCTAATGTTATAGAGTAGTAGTAGTCACTGAGTCTCTCCTCTCCTAATGTTATAGAGTAGTAGTAGTAACTGACACTCTCCTCTCCTAATGTTATAGAGTAGTAGTAGTAACTGACACGCTCCTCTCCTAATGTTATAGAGTAGTAGTAGTCACTGACTCTCTCTTCTCCTAATGTTATAGAGTAGTATTAGTAGTAACTAACTCTCTCCTCTCCTAATGTTATAGAGTAGTAGTAGTAGTAACTGACCCTCTCCTCTCCTAATGTTATAGAGTAGTAGTAGTAACTGACACTCTCCTCTCCTAATGTTATAGAGTAGTATTAGTAGTAACTGACACTCTCCTCTCCTAATGTTATAGAGTAGTATTGGTAGTAACTGACACTCTCCTCTCCTAATGTTATAGAGTAGTAGTTGTAGCTGACACTCTCCTCTCCTAATGTTATAGAGTAGTATTAGTAGTAACTGACACTCTCCTCTCCTAATGTTATAGAGTAGTAGTAGTAGTAACTGACCCTCTCCTCTCCTAATGTTATAGAGTAGTAGTAGTAACTGACCCTCTCCTCTCCTAATGTTATAGAGTTGTAGTAGTAACTGACACTCTCCTCTCCTAATGTTATAGAGTAGTAGTAGTAACTGACCCTCTCCTCTCCTAATGTTATAGAGTAGTAGTAGTAACTGACTCTCTCTTCTCCTAATGTTATAGAGTAGTAGTTGTAGCTGACACTCTCCTCTCCTAATGTTATAGAGTTGTAGTAGTAACTGACACTCTCCTCTCCTAATGTTATAGAGTATTTGTAGTAACTGACCCTCTCCTATCCTAATGTTATAGAGTAGTAGTAGTAACTGACTCTCTCCTCTCCTAATGTTATAGATTAGTAGTAGTAGTAACTGACACTCTCCTCTCCTAATGTTATAGAGTAGTAGTAGTAACTGACTCTCTCCTCTCCTAATGTTATAGAGTAGTAGTAACTGACCCTCTCCTCTCCTAATGTTATACTGTAGTAGTAGTAGCTGACCCTCTCCTCTCCTAATGTTATAGAGTAGTAGTAGTAACTGACTCTCTCCTCTCCTAATGTTATACTGTAGTAGTAGTGACTGACTCTCTCCTCTCCTAATGTTATAGAGTAGTAGTAGTAACTGACCCTCTCCACTCCTAATGTTATAGAGTAGTAGTAGTAACTGACTCACTCCTCTCCTAATGTTATAGAGTAGTAGTAGTAACTGACCCTCTCCTCTCCTAATGTTATAGAGTAGTAGTAGTCACTGAGTCTCTCCTCTCCTAATGTTATAGAGTAGTAGTAGTAACTGACCCTCTCCTCTCCTAATGTTATAGAGTTGTCGTAGTAACTGACACTCTCCTCTCCTAATGTTATAGAGTAGTAGTAGTAACTGACCCTCTCCTCTCCTAATGTTATAGAGTAGTAGTAGTCACTGAGTCTCTCCTCTCCTAATGTTATAGAGTAGTAGTAGTAACTGACACTCTCCTCTCCTAATGTTATAGAGTAGTAGTAGTAACTGACACGCTCCTCTCCTAATGTTATAGAGTAGTAGTAGTCACTGACTCTCTCTTCTCCTAATGTTATAGAGTAGTATTAGTAGTAACTAACTCTCTCCTCTCCTAATGTTATAGAGTAGTAGTAGTAGTAACTGACCCTCTCCTCTCCTAATGTTATAGAGTAGTAGTAGTAACTGACACTCTCCTCTCCTAATGTTATAGAGTAGTATTAGTAGTAACTGACACTCTCCTCTCCTAATGTTGTAGAGTAGTATTGGTAGTAACTGACACTCTCCTCTCCTAATGTTATAGAGTAGTAGTTGTAGCTGACACTCTCCTCTCCTAATGTTATAGAGTAGTATTAGTAGTAACTGACACTCTCCTCTCCTAATGTTATAGAGTAGTAGTAGTAGTAACTGACCCTCTCCTCTCCTAATGTTATAGAGTAGTAGTAGTAACTGACCCTCTCCTCTCCTAATGTTATAGAGTTGTAGTAGTAACTGACACTCTCCTCTCCTAATGTTATAGAGTAGTAGTAGTAACTGACCCTCTCCTCTCCTAATGTTATAGAGTAGTAGTAGTAACTGACTCTCTCTTCTCCTAATGTTATAGAGTAGTAGTTGTAGCTGACACTCTCCTCTCCTAATGTTATAGAGTTGTAGTAGTAACTGACACTCTCCTCTCCTAATGTTATAGAGTATTTGTAGTAACTGACCCTCTCCTCTCCTAATGTTATAGAGTAGTAGTAGTAACTGACTCTCTCCTCTCCTAATGTTATAGATTAGTAGTAGTAGTAACTGACACTCTCCTCTCCTAATGTTATAGAGTAGTAGTAGTAACTGACTCTCTCCTCTCCTAATGTTATAGAGTAGTAGTAACTGACCCTCTCCTCTCCTAATGTTATACTGTAGTAGTAGTAGCTGACCCTCTCCTCTCCTAATGTTATAGAGTAGTAGTAGTAACTGACTCTCTCCTCTCCTAATGTTATACTGTAGTAGTAGTGACTGACTCTCTCCTCTCCTAATGTTATAGAGTAGTAGTAGTAACTGACCCTCTCCACTCCTAATGTTATAGAGTAGTAGTAGTAACTGACTCACTCCTCTCCTAATGTTATAGAGTAGTAGTAGTAACTGACCCTCTCCTCTCCTAATGTTATAGAGTAGTAGTAGTCACTGAGTCTCTCCTCTCCTAATGTTATAGAGTAGTAGTAGTAACTGACCCTCTCCTCTCCTAATGTTATAGAGTTGTCGTAGTAACTGACACTCTCCTCTCCTAATGTTATAGAGTAGTAGTAGTAACTGACCCTCTCCTCTCCTAATGTTATAGAGTAGTAGTAGTAGTAACTGACCCTCTCCTCTCCTAATGTTATAGAGTAGTAGTAGTAGTAACTGACCCTCTCCTCTCCTAATGTTATAGATTAGTAGTAGTAGTAACTGACTCTCTCCTCTCCTAATGTTATAGAGTAGTAGTAGTAACTGACCCTCTCCTCTCCTAATGTTATAGAGTAGTAGTAGTAACTGACTCTCTCCTCTCCTAATGTTATAGAGTAGTAGTAGTAGTAACTGACCCTCTCCTCTCCTAATGTTATAGAGTAGTAGTAGTAGTAACTGACTCTCTCCTCTCCTAATGTTATAGAGTAGTAGTAGTAACTGACCCTCTCCTCTCCTAATGTTATAGAGTAGTAGTAGTAACTGACTCTCTCCTCTCCTAATGTTATAGAGTAGTAGTAACTGACTCTCTCCTCTCCTAATGTTATAGATTAGTAGTAGTAGTAACTGACTCTCTCCTCTCCTAATGTTATAGAGTAGTAACTGACTCTCTCCTCTCCTAATGTTATAGAGTACTAGTAGTAACTGACCCTCTCCTCTCCTAATGTTATACTGTAGTAGTATTAACTGACTCTCTCCTCTCCTAATGTCATAGAGTAGTAGTAGTCGTAACTGACTCTCTCCTCTCCTAATGTTATAGAGTAGTAGTAACTGACCCTCTCCTCTCCTAATGTTATACTGTAGTAGTAGTAGCTGACCCTCTCCTCTCCTAATGTTATAGAGTAGTAGTAGTAACTGACTCTCTCCTCTCCTAATGTTACACTGTAGTAGTAGTGACTGACTCTCTGCTCTCCTAATGTTATAGAGTAGTAGTAGTAACTGACCCTCTCCTCTCCTAATGTTATAGAGTAGTAGTAGTAACTGACTCTCTCCTCTCCTAATGTTATAGACTAGTAGTAGTAGTAACTGACTCTCACCTCTCCTAATGTTATAGAGTAGTAGTAGTAACTGACCCTCTCCTCTCCTAATGTTATAGAGTAGTAGTAGTAACTGACTCTCTCCTCTCCTAATGTTATAGAGTAGTAGTAGTAACTGACTCTCTCCTCTCCTAATGTTATAGAGTAGTAGTAGTAAATGACACTCTCCTCTCCTAATGTTATAGAGTAGTAGTAGTAACTGACTCTCTCTTCTCCTAATATTATAGAGTAGTATTAGTAGTAACTGACTCTCTCCTCTCCTAATGTTATAGAGTAGTAGTAGTAACTGACCCTCTCCTCTCCTAATGTTATAGAGTAGTAGTAGTAACTGACACTCTCCTCTCCTAATGTTATAGAGTAGTAGTAGTAACTGACACGCTCCTCTCCTAATGTTATAGAGTAGTAGTAGTCACTGACTCTCTCTTCTCCTAATGTTATAGAGTAGTATTAGTAGTAACTAACTCTCTCCTCTCCTAATGTTATAGAGTAGTAGTAGTAGTAACTGACCCTCTCCTCTCCTAATGTTATAGAGTAGTAGTAGTAACTGACACTCTCCTCTCCTAATGTTATAGAGTAGTATTAGTAGTAACTGACACTCTCCTCTCCTAATGTTATAGAGTAGTATTGGTAGTAACTGACACTCTCCTCTCCTAATGTTATAGAGTAGTAGTTGTAGCTGACACTCTCCTCTCCTAATGTTATAGAGTAGTATTAGTAGTAACTGACACTCTCCTCTCCTAATGTTATAGAGTAGTAGTAGTAGTAACTGACCCTCTCCTCTCCTAATGTTATAGAGTAGTAGTAGTAACTGACCCTCTCCTCTCCTAATGTTATAGAGTAGTAGTAGTCACTGAGTCTCTCCTCTCCTAATGTTATAGAGTAGTAGTAGTAACTGACACTCTCCTCTCCTAATGTTATAGAGTAGTAGTAGTAACTGACACGCTCCTCTCCTAATGTTATAGAGTAGTAGTAGTCACTGACTCTCTCTTCTCCTAATGTTATAGAGTAGTATTAGTAGTAACTAACTCTCTCCTCTCCTAATGTTATAGAGTAGTAGTAGTAGTAACTGATCCTCTCCTCTCCTAATGTTATAGAGTAGTAGTAGTAACTGACACTCTCCTCTCCTAATGTTATAGAGTAGTATTAGTAGTAACTGACACTCTCCTCTCCTAATGTTATAGAGTAGTATTGGTAGTAACTGACACTCTCCTCTCCTAATGTTATAGAGTAGTAGTTGTAGCTGACACTCTCCTCTCCTAATGTTATAGAGTAGTATTAGTAGTAACTGACACTCTCCTCTCCTAATGTTATAGAGTAGTAGTAGTAGTAACTGACCCTCTCCTCTCCTAATGTTATAGAGTAGTAGTAGTAACTGACCCTCTCCTCTCCTAATGTTATAGAGTTGTAGTAGTAACTGACACTCTCCTCTCCTAATGTTATAGAGTAGTAGTAGTAACTGACCCTCTCCTCTCCTAATGTTATAGAGTAGTAGTAGTAACTGACTCTCTCTTCTCCTAATGTTATAGAGTAGTAGTTGTAGCTGACACTCTCCTCTCCTAATGTTATAGAGTTGTAGTAGTAACTGACACTCTCCTCTCCTAATGTTATAGAGTATTTGTAGTAACTGACCCTCTCCTCTCCTAATGTTATAGAGTAGTAGTAGTAACTGACTCTCTCCTCTCCTAATGTTATAGATTAGTAGTAGTAGTAACTGACACTCTCCTCTCCTAATGTTATAGAGTAGTAGTAGTAACTGACTCTCTCCTCTCCTAATGTTATAGAGTAGTAGTAACTGACCCTCTCCTCTCCTAATGTTATACTGTAGTAGTAGTAGCTGACCCTCTCCTCTCCTAATGTTATAGAGTAGTAGTAGTAACTGACTCTCTCCTCTCCTAATGTTATACTGTAGTAGTAGTGACTGACTCTCTCCTCTCCTAATGTTATAGAGTAGTAGTAGTAACTGACCCTCTCCACTCCTAATGTTATAGAGTAGTAGTAGTAACTGACTCACTCCTCTCCTAATGTTATAGAGTAGTAGTAGTAACTGACCCTCTCCTCTCCTAATGTTATAGAGTAGTAGTAGTCACTGAGTCTCTCCTCTCCTAATGTTATAGAGTAGTAGTAGTAACTGACCCTCTCCTCTCCTAATGTTATAGAGTTGTCGTAGTAACTGACACTCTCCTCTCCTAATGTTATAGAGTAGTAGTAGTAACTGACCCTCTCCTCTCCTAATGTTATAGAGTAGTAGTAGTAGTAACTGACCCTCTCCTCTCCTAATGTTATAGAGTAGTAGTAGTAGTAACTGACCCTCTCCTCTCCTAATGTTATAGATTAGTAGTAGTAGTAACTGACTGTCTCCTCTCCTAATGTTATAGAGTAGTAGTAGTAACTGACCCTCTCCTCTCCTAATGTTATAGAGTAGTAGTAGTAACTGACTCTCTCCTCTCCTAATGTTATAGAGTAGTAGTAGTAGTAACTGACCCTCTCCTCTCCTAATGTTATAGAGTAGTAGTAGTAGTAACTGACTCTCTCCTCTCCTAATGTTATAGAGTAGTAGTAGTAACTGACCCTCTCCTCTCCTAATGTTATAGAGTAGTAGTAGTAACTGACTCTCTCCTCTCCTAATGTTATAGAGTAGTAGTAACTGACTCTCTCCTCTCCTAATGTTATAGATTAGTAGTAGTAGTAACTGACTCTCTCCTCTCCTAATGTTATAGAGTAGTAACTGACTCTCTCCTCTCCTAATGTTATAGAGTACTAGTAGTAACTGACCCTCTCCTCTCCTAATGTTATACTGTAGTAGTATTAACTGACTCTCTCCTCTCCTAATGTCATAGAGTAGTAGTAGTCGTAACTGACTCTCTCCTCTCCTAATGTTATAGAGTAGTAGTAACTGACCCTCTCCTCTCCTAATGTTATACTGTAGTAGTAGTAGCTGACCCTCTCCTCTCCTAATGTTATACTGTAGTAGTAGTAACTGACTCTCTCCTCTCCTAATGTTACACTGTAGTAGTAGTGACTGACTCTCTGCTCTCCTAATGTTATAGAGTAGTAGTAGTAACTGACCCTCTCCTCTCCTAATGTTATAGAGTAGTAGTAGTAACTGACTCTCTCCTCTCCTAATGTTATAGAGTAGTAGTAGTAGTAACTGACTCTCACCTCTCCTAATGTTATAGAGTAGTAGTAGTAACTGACCCTCTCCTCTCCTAATGTTATAGAGTAGTAGTAGTAACTGACTCTCTCCTCTCCTAATGTTATAGAGTAGTAGTAGTAACTGACTCTCTCCTCTCCTAATGTTATAGAGTAGTAGTAGTAAATGACACTCTCCTCTCCTAATGTTATAGAGTAGTAGTAGTAACTGACTCTCTCTTCTCCTAATATTATAGAGTAGTATTAGTAGTAACTGACTCTCTCCTCTCCTAATGTTATAGAGTAGTAGTAGTAACTGACCCTCTCCTCTCCTAATGTTATAGAGTAGTAGTAGTAACTGACACTCTCCTCTCCTAATGTTATAGAGTAGTAGTAGTAACTGACACGCTCCTCTCCTAATGTTATAGAGTAGTAGTAGTCACTGACTCTCTCTTCTCCTAATGTTATAGAGTAGTATTAGTAGTAACTAACTCTCTCCTCTCCTAATGTTATAGAGTAGTAGTAGTAGTAACTGACCCTCTCCTCTCCTAATGTTATAGAGTAGTAGTAGTAACAGACACTCTCCTCTCCTAATGTTATAGAGTAGTATTAGTAGTAACTGACACTCTCCTCTCCTAATGTTATAGAGTAGTATTGGTAGTAACTGACACTCTCCTCTCCTAATGTTATAGAGTAGTAGTTGTAGCTGACACTCTCCTCTCCTAATGTTATAGAGTAGTATTAGTAGTAACTGACACTCTCCTCTCCTAATGTTATAGAGTAGTAGTAGTAGTAACTGACCCTCTCCTCTCCTAATGTTATAGAGTAGTAGTAGTAACTGACCCTCTCCTCTCCTAATGTTATAGAGTAGTAGTAGTAACTGACACTCTCCTCTCCTAATGTTATAGAGTAGTAGTAGTAACTGACCCTCTCCTCTCCTAATGTTATAGAGTAGTAGTAGTAACTGACTCTCTCTTCTCCTAATGTTATAGAGTAGTAGTTGTAGCTGACACTCTCCTCTCCTAATGTTATAGAGTTGTAGTAGTAACTGACACTCTCCTCTCCTAATGTTATAGAGTATTTGTAGTAACTGACCCTCTCCTCTCCTAATGTTATAGAGTAGTAGTAGTAACTGACTCTCTCCTCTCCTAATGTTATAGAGTAGTAGTAGTAGTAACTGACCCTCTCCTCTCCTAATGTTATAGAGTAGTAGTAGTAGTAACTGACTCTCTCCTCTCCTAATGTTATAGAGTAGTAGTAGTAACTGACCCTCTCCTCTCCTAATGTTATATAGTAGTAGTAGTAACTGACCCTCTCCTCTCCTAATGTTGTAGAGTAGTAGTAGTAACTGACTCTCTCCTCTCCTAATGTTGTAGAGTAGTAGTAGTAACTGACTCTCTCCTCTCTGAATGTTATAGAGTAGTAGTAGCAACTGACCCTGTCCTCTCCTAATGTTATAGAGTAGTAGTAGTAACTGACTCTCACCTCTCCTAATGTTATAGAGTAGTAGTAGTAACTGACCCTCTCCTCTCCTAATGTTATAGAGTAGTAGTAGTAACTGACTCTCTCCTCTCCTAATGTTATAGAGTAGTAGTAGTAACTGACTCTCTCCTCTCCTAATGTTATAGAGTAGTAGTAGTAAATGACACTCTCCTCTCCTAATGTTATAGAGTAGTAGTAGTAACTGACTCTCTCTTCTCCTAATATTATAGAGTAGTATTAGTAGTAACTGACTCTCTCCTCTCCTAATGTTAAAGAGTAGTAGTAGTAACTGACCCTCTCCTCTCCTAATGTTATAGAGTAGTAGTAGTAACTGACACTCTCCTCTCCTAATGTTATAGAGTAGTAGTAGTAACTGACACGCTCCTCTCCTAATGTTATAGAGTAGTAGTAGTCACTGACTCTCTCTTCTCCTAATGTTATAGAGTAGTATTAGTAGTAACTAACTCTCTCCTCTCCTAATGTTATAGAGTAGTAGTAGTAGTAACTGACCCTCTCCTCTCCTAATGTTATAGAGTAGTAGTAGTAACTGACACTCTCCTCTCCTAATGTTATAGAGTAGTATTAGTAGTAACTGACACTCTCCTCTCCTAATGTTATAGAGTAGTATTGGTAGTAACTGACACTCTCCTCTCCTAATGTTATAGAGTAGTAGTTGTAGCTGACACTCTCCTCTCCTAATGTTATAGAGTAGTATTAGTAGTAACTGACACTCTCCTCTCCTAATGTTATAGAGTAGTAGTAGTAGTAACTGACCCTCTCCTCTCCTAATGTTATAGAGTAGTAGTAGTAACTGACCCTCTCCTCTCCTAATGTTATAGAGTAGTAGTAGTAACTGACACTCTCCTCTCCTAATGTTATAGAGTAGTAGTAGTAACTGACCCTCTCCTCTCCTAATGTTATAGAGTAGTAGTAGTAACTGACTCTCTCTTCTCCTAATGTTATAGAGTAGTAGTTGTAGCTGACACTCTCCTCTCCTAATGTTATAGAGTTGTAGTAGTAACTGACACTCTCCTCTCCTAATGTTATAGAGTATTTGTAGTAACTGACCCTCTCCTCTCCTAATGTTATAGAGTAGTAGTAGTAACTGACTCTCTCCTCTCCTAATGTTATAGAGTAGTAGTAGTAGTAACTGACCCTCTCCTCTCCTAATGTTATAGAGTAGTAGTAGTAGTAACTGACTCTCTCCTCTCCTAATGTTATAGAGTAGTAGTAGTAACTGACCCTCTCCTCTCCTAATGTTATATAGTAGTAGTAGTAACTGACCCTCTCCTCTCCTAATGTTGTAGAGTAGTAGTAGTAACTGACTCTCTCCTCTCCTAATGTTGTAGAGTAGTAGTAGTAACTGACTCTCTCCTCTCCGAATGTTATAGAGTAGTAGTAGCAACTGACCCTGTCCTCTCCTAATGTTATAGAGTAGTAGTAGTAACTGACTCTCTCCTCTCCTAATGTTATAGAGTAGTAGTAGTAGTAACTGACACTCTCCTCTCCTAATGTTATAGAGTAGTAGTAGTAACTGACTCTCTCCTCTCCTAATGTTATAGAGTAGTAGTAGTAACTGACTCTGTCCTCTCCTAATGTTATAGAGTAGTAGTAGTAACTGACACTCTCCTCTCCTAATGTTATAGAGTAGTAGTAGCAGTAACTGACTCTGTGCTCTCCTAATGTTATAGAGTAGTAGTAGTAACTAACCCTCTCCTCTCCTAATGTTATAGAGTAGTAGTAGTAGTAATTGACTCTCTCCTCTCCTAATGTTATAGAGTAGTAGTAGTAGTAACTGACCCTCTCCTCTCCTAATGTTATAGAGTAGTAGTATTAACTGACCCTCTCCATTCCTAATGTTATAGAGTAGTAGTAGTAACTGACCCTCTCCTCTCCTAATGTTATAGAGTAGTAGTAGTAATTGACTCTCTCCTCTCCTAATGTTATAGAGTAGTAGTAGTAACTGACCCTCTCCTCTCCTAATGTTATAGAGTAGTAGTATTAACTGACTCTCTCCTCTCCTAATGTTATAGAGTAGTAGTAGTAACTGACCCTCTCCTCTCCTAATGTTATAGAGTAGTAGTAGTAACTGACTCTCTCCTCTCCTAATGTTATAGAGTAGTAGTAGTAAATGACTCTATCCTCTCCTAATGTTATAGAGTAGTATTAGTGACACTCTCCTCTCCTAATGTTATAGAGTAGTAGTCGTAGTAACTGACTCTCTCGTCTCCTAATGTTATAGAGTAGTAGTAGTAACTGACCCTCTCCTCTCCTAATGTTATAGAGTAGTAGTCGTAACTGACACTGTCCTCTCAAAATGTTATAGAGTAGTAGTAGTAACTGACTCTCTCCTCTCCTAATGTTATAGAGTAGTAGTAGTAACTGACTCTCTCCTCTCCTAATGTTATAGAGTAGTAGTAGTAGTAATTGACTCTCTCCTCTCCTAATGTTATAGAGTAGTAGTAGTAGTAACTGACCCTCTCCTCTCCTAATGTTATAGAGTAGTAGTATTAACTGACCCTCTCCATTCCTAATGTTATAGAGTAGTAGTAGTAACTGACCCTCTCCTCTCCTAATGTTATAGAGTAGTAGTAGTAACTGACTCTCTCCTCTCCTAATGTTATAGAGTAGTAGTAGTAGTAACTGACTCTCACCTCTCCTAATGTTATAGAGTAGTAGTAGTAACTGACCCTCTCCTCTCCTAATGTTATAGAGTAGTAGTAGTAACTGACTCTCTCCTCTCCTAATGTTATAGAGTAGTAGTAGTAACTGACTCTCTCCTCTCCTAATGTTATAGAGTAGTAGTAGTAAATGACACTCTCCTCTCCTAATGTTATAGAGTAGTAGTAGTCACTGACTCTCTCTTCTCCTAATGTTATAGAGTAGTATTAGTAGTAACTAACTCTCTCCTCTCCTAATGTTATAGAGTAGTAGTAGTAGTAACTGACCCTCTCCTCTCCTAATGTTATAGAGTAGTAGTAGTAACTGACACTCTCCTCTCCTAATGTTATAGAGTAGTATTAGTAGTAACTGACACTCTCCTCTCCTAATGTTATAGAGTAGTATTGGTAGTAACTGACACTCTCCTCTCCTAATGTTATAGAGTAGTAGTTGTAGCTGACACTCTCCTCTCCTAATGTTATAGAGTAGTATTAGTAGTAACTGACACTCTCCTCTCCTAATGTTATAGAGTAGTAGTAGTAGTAACTGACCCTCTCCTCTCCTAATGTTATAGAGTAGTAGTAGTAACTGACCCTCTCCTCTCCTAATGTTATAGAGTAGTAGTAGTAACTGACACTCTCCTCTCCTAATGTTATAGAGTAGTATTAGTAGTAACTGACACTCTCCTCTCCTAATGTTATAGAGTAGTAGTAGTAGTAACTGACCCTCTCCTCTCCTAATGTTATAGAGTAGTAGTAGTAACTGACCCTCTCCTCTCCTAATGTTATAGAGTTGTAGTAGTAACTGACACTCTCCTCTCCTAATGTTATAGAGTAGTAGTAGTAACTGACCCTCTCCTCTCCTAATGTTATAGAGTAGTAGTAGTAACTGACTCTCTCTTCTCCTAATGTTATAGAGTAGTAGTTGTAGCTGACACTCTCCTCTCCTAATGTTATAGAGTTGTAGTAGTAACTGACACTCTCCTCTCCTAATGTTATAGAGTATTTGTAGTAACTGACCCTCTCCTCTCCTAATGTTATAGAGTAGTAGTAGTAACTGACTCTCTCCTCTCCTAATGTTATAGATTAGTAGTAGTAGTAACTGACACTCTCCTCTCCTAATGTTATAGAGTAGTAGTAGTAACTGACTCTCTCCTCTCCTAATGTTATAGAGTAGTAGTAGTAACTGACTCTCTCCTCTCCTAATGTTATAGAGTAGTAGTAGTAGTAATTGACTCTCTCCTCTCCTAATGTTATAGAGTAGTAGTAGTAGTAACTGACCCTCTCCTCTCCTAATGTTATAGAGTAGTAGTATTAACTGACCCTCTCCATTCCTAATGTTATAGAGTAGTAGTAGTAACTGACCCTCTCCTCTCCTAATGTTATAGAGTAGTAGTAGTAACTGACTCTCTCCTCTCCTAATGTTATAGAGTAGTAGTAGTAGTAACTGACTCTCACCTCTCCTAATGTTATAGAGTAGTAGTAGTAACTGACCCTCTCCTCTCCTAATGTTATAGAGTAGTAGTAGTAACTGACTCTCTCCTCTCCTAATGTTATAGAGTAGTAGTAGTAACTGACTCTCTCCTCTCCTAATGTTATAGAGTAGTAGTAGTAAATGACACTCTCCTCTCCTAATGTTATAGAGTAGTAGTAGTCACTGACTCTCTCTTCTCCTAATGTTATAGAGTAGTATTAGTAGTAACTAACTCTCTCCTCTCCTAATGTTATAGAGTAGTAGTAGTAGTAACTGACCCTCTCCTCTCCTAATGTTATAGAGTAGTAGTAGTAACTGACACTCTCCTCTCCTAATGTTATAGAGTAGTATTAGTAGTAACTGACACTCTCCTCTCCTAATGTTATAGAGTAGTATTGGTAGTAACTGACACTCTCCTCTCCTAATGTTATAGAGTAGTAGTTGTAGCTGACACTCTCCTCTCCTAATGTTATAGAGTAGTATTAGTAGTAACTGACACTCTCCTCTCCTAATGTTATAGAGTAGTAGTAGTAGTAACTGACCCTCTCCTCTCCTAATGTTATAGAGTAGTAGTAGTAACTGACCCTCTCCTCTCCTAATGTTATAGAGTAGTAGTAGTAACTGACACTCTCCTCTCCTAATGTTATAGAGTAGTATTAGTAGTAACTGACACTCTCCTCTCCTAATGTTATAGAGTAGTAGTAGTAGTAACTGACCCTCTCCTCTCCTAATGTTATAGAGTAGTAGTAGTAACTGACCCTCTCCTCTCCTAATGTTATAGAGTTGTAGTAGTAACTGACACTCTCCTCTCCTAATGTTATAGAGTAGTAGTAGTAACTGACCCTCTCCTCTCCTAATGTTATAGAGTAGTAGTAGTAACTGACTCTCTCTTCTCCTAATGTTATAGAGTAGTAGTTGTAGCTGACACTCTCCTCTCCTAATGTTATAGAGTTGTAGTAGTAACTGACACTCTCCTCTCCTAATGTTATAGAGTATTTGTAGTAACTGACCCTCTCCTCTCCTAATGTTATAGAGTAGTAGTAGTAACTGACTCTCTCCTCTCCTAATGTTATAGAATAGTAGTAGTAGTAACTGACACTCTCCTCTCCTAATGTTATAGAGTAGTAGTAGTAACTGACTCTCTCCTCTCCTAATGTTATAGAGTAGTAGTAACTGACCCTCTCCTCTCCTAATGTTATACTGTAGTAGTAGTAGCTGACCCTCTCCTCTCCTAATGTTATAGAGTAGTAGTAGTAACTGACTCTCTCCTCTCCTAATGTTATACTGTAGTAGTAGTGACTGACTCTCTCCTCTCCTAATGTTATAGAGTAGTAGTAGTAACTGACCCTCTCCACTCCTAATGTTATAGAGTAGTAGTAGTAACTGACTCACTCCTCTCCTAATGTTATAGAGTAGTAGTAGTAACTGACCCTCTCCTCTCCTAATGTTATAGAGTAGTAGTAGTCACTGAGTCTCTCCTCTCCTAATGTTATAGAGTAGTAGTAGTAACTGACCCTCTCCTCTCCTAATGTTATAGAGTTGTCGTAGTAACTGACACTCTCCTCTCCTAATGTTATAGAGTAGTAGTAGTAACTGACCCTCTCCTCTCCTAATGTTATAGAGTAGTAGTAGTAGTAACTGACCCTCTCCTCTCCTAATGTTATAGAGTAGTAGTAGTAGTAACTGACCCTCTCCTCTCCTAATGTTATAGATTAGTAGTAGTAGTAACTGACTCTCTCCTCTCCTAATGTTATAGAGTAGTAGTAGTAACTGACCCTCTCCTCTCCTAATGTTATAGAGTAGTAGTAGTAACTGACTCTCTCCTCTCCTAATGTTATAGAGTAGTAGTAGTAGTAACTGACCCTCTCCTCTCCTAATGTTATAGAGTAGTAGTAGTAGTAACTGACTCTCTCCTCTCCTAATGTTATAGAGTAGTAGTAGTAACTGACCCTCTCCTCTCCTAATGTTATAGAGTAGTAGTAGTAACTGACTCTCTCCTCTCCTAATGTTATAGAGTAGTAGTAACTGACTCTCTCCTCTCCTAATGTTATAGATTAGTAGTAGTAGTAACTGACTCTCTCCTCTCCTAATGTTATAGAGTAGTAACTGACTCTCTCCTCTCCTAATGTTATAGAGTACTAGTAGTAACTGACCCTCTCCTCTCCTAATGTTATACTGTAGTAGTATTAACTGACTCTCTCCTCTCCTAATGTCATAGAGTAGTAGTAGTCGTAACTGACTCTCTCCTCTCCTAATGTTATAGAGTAGTAGTAACTGACCCTCTCCTCTCCTAATGTTATACTGTAGTAGTAGTAGCTGACCCTCTCCTCTCCTAATGTTATACTGTAGTAGTAGTAACTGACTCTCTCCTCTCCTAATGTTACACTGTAGTAGTAGTGACTGACTCTCTGCTCTCCTAATGTTATAGAGTAGTAGTAGTAACTGACCCTCTCCTCTCCTAATGTTATAGAGTAGTAGTAGTAACTGACTCTCTCCTCTCCTAATGTTATAGAGTAGTAGTAGTAGTAACTGACTCTCACCTCTCCTAATGTTATAGAGTAGTAGTAGTAACTGACCCTCTCCTCTCCTAATGTTATAGAGTAGTAGTAGTAACTGACTCTCTCCTCTCCTAATGTTATAGAGTAGTAGTAGTAACTGAATCTCTCCTCTCCTAATGTTATAGAGTAGTAGTAGTAAATGACACTCTCCTCTCCTAATGTTATAGAGTAGTAGTAGTAACTGACTCTCTCTTCTCCTAATATTATAGAGTAGTATTAGTAGTAACTGACTCTCTCCTCTCCTAATGTTATAGAGTAGTAGTAGTAACTGACCCTCTCCTCTCCTAATGTTATAGAGTAGTAGTAGTAACTGACACTCTCCTCTCCTAATGTTATAGAGTAGTAGTAGTAACTGACACGCTCCTCTCCTAATGTTATAGAGTAGTAGTAGTCACTGACTCTCTCTTCTCCTAATGTTATAGAGTAGTATTAGTAGTAACTAACTCTCTCCTCTCCTAATGTTATAGAGTAGTAGTAGTAGTAACTGACCCTCTCCTCTCCTAATGTTATAGAGTAGTAGTAGTAACAGACACTCTCCTCTCCTAATGTTATAGAGTAGTATTAGTAGTAACTGACACTCTCCTCTCCTAATGTTATAGAGTAGTATTGGTAGTAACTGACACTCTCCTCTCCTAATGTTATAGAGTAGTAGTTGTAGCTGACACTCTCCTCTCCTAATGTTATAGAGTAGTATTAGTAGTAACTGACACTCTCCTCTCCTAATGTTATAGAGTAGTAGTAGTAGTAACTGACCCTCTCCTCTCCTAATGTTATAGAGTAGTAGTAGTAACTGACCCTCTCCTCTCCTAATGTTATAGAGTAGTAGTAGTAACTGACTCTCTCTTCTCCTAATGTTATAGAGTAGTAGTTGTAGCTGACACTCTCCTCTCCTAATGTTATAGAGTTGTAGTAGTAACTGACACTCTCCTCTCCTAATGTTATAGAGTATTTGTAGTAACTGACCCTCTCCTCTCCTAATGTTATAGAGTAGTAGTAGTAACTGACTCTCTCCTCTCCTAATGTTATAGAGTAGTAGTAGTAGTAACTGACCCTCTCCTCTCCTAATGTTATAGAGTAGTAGTAGTAGTAACTGACTCTCTCCTCTCCTAATGTTATAGAGTAGTAGTAGTAACTGACCCTCTCCTCTCCTAATGTTATATAGTAGTAGTAGTAACTGACCCTCTCCTCTCCTAATGTTGTAGAGTAGTAGTAGTAACTGACTCTCTCCTCTCCTAATGTTGTAGAGTAGTAGTAGTAACTGACTCTCTCCTCTCTGAATGTTATAGAGTAGTAGTAGCAACTGACCCTGTCCTCTCCTAATGTTATAGAGTAGTAGTAGTAACTGACTCTCACCTCTCCTAATGTTATAGAGTAGTAGTAGTAACTGACCCTCTCCTCTCCTAATGTTATAGAGTAGTAGTAGTAACTGACTCTCTCCTCTCCTAATGTTATAGAGTAGTAGTAGTAACTGACTCTCTCCTCTCCTAATGTTATAGAGTAGTAGTAGTAAATGACACTCTCCTCTCCTAATGTTATAGAGTAGTAGTAGTAACTGACTCTCTCTTCTCCTAATATTATAGAGTAGTATTAGTAGTAACTGACTCTCTCCTCTCCTAATGTTAAAGAGTAGTAGTAGTAACTGACCCTCTCCTCTCCTAATGTTATAGAGTAGTAGTAGTAACTGACACTCTCCTCTCCTAATGTTATAGAGTAGTAGTAGTAACTGACACGCTCCTCTCCTAATGTTATAGAGTAGTAGTAGTCACTGACTCTCTCTTCTCCTAATGTTATAGAGTAGTATTAGTAGTAACTAACTCTCTCCTCTCCTAATGTTATAGAGTAGTAGTAGTAGTAACTGACCCTCTCCTCTCCTAATGTTATAGAGTAGTAGTAGTAACTGACACTCTCCTCTCCTAATGTTATAGAGTAGTATTAGTAGTAACTGACACTCTCCTCTCCTAATGTTATAGAGTAGTATTGGTAGTAACTGACACTCTCCTCTCCTAATGTTATAGAGTAGTAGTTGTAGCTGACACTCTCCTCTCCTAATGTTATAGAGTAGTATTAGTAGTAACTGACACTCTCCTCTCCTAATGTTATAGAGTAGTAGTAGTAGTAACTGACCCTCTCCTCTCCTAATGTTATAGAGTAGTAGTAGTAACTGACCCTCTCCTCTCCTAATGTTATAGAGTAGTAGTAGTAACTGACACTCTCCTCTCCTAATGTTATAGAGTAGTAGTAGTAACTGACCCTCTCCTCTCCTAATGTTATAGAGTAGTAGTAGTAACTGACTCTCTCTTCTCCTAATGTTATAGAGTAGTAGTTGTAGCTGACACTCTCCTCTCCTAATGTTATAGAGTTGTAGTAGTAACTGACACTCTCCTCTCCTAATGTTATAGAGTATTTGTAGTAACTGACCCTCTCCTCTCCTAATGTTATAGAGTAGTAGTAGTAACTGACTCTCTCCTCTCCTAATGTTATAGAGTAGTAGTAGTAGTAACTGACCCTCTCCTCTCCTAATGTTATAGAGTAGTAGTAGTAGTAACTGACTCTCTCCTCTCCTAATGTTATAGAGTAGTAGTAGTAACTGACCCTCTCCTCTCCTAATGTTATATAGTAGTAGTAGTAACTGACCCTCTCCTCTCCTAATGTTGTAGAGTAGTAGTAGTAACTGACTCTCTCCTCTCCTAATGTTGTAGAGTAGTAGTAGTAACTGACTCTCTCCTCTCCGAATGTTATAGAGTAGTAGTAGCAACTGACCCTGTCCTCTCCTAATGTTATAGAGTAGTAGTAGTAACTGACTCTCTCCTCTCCTAATGTTATAGAGTAGTAGTAGTAGTAACTGACACTCTCCTCTCCTAATGTTATAGAGTAGTAGTAGTAACTGACTCTCTCCTCTCCTAATGTTATAGAGTAGTAGTAGTAACTGACTCTGTCCTCTCCTAATGTTATAGAGTAGTAGTAGTAACTGACACTCTCCTCTCCTAATGTTATAGAGTAGTAGTAGCAGTAACTGACTCTGTGCTCTCCTAATGTTATAGAGTAGTAGTAGTAACTAACCCTCTCCTCTCCTAATGTTATAGAGTAGTAGTAGTAGTAATTGACTCTCTCCTCTCCTAATGTTATAGAGTAGTAGTAGTAGTAACTGACCCTCTCCTCTCCTAATGTTATAGAGTAGTAGTATTAACTGACCCTCTCCATTCCTAATGTTATAGAGTAGTAGTAGTAACTGACCCTCTCCTCTCCTAATGTTATAGAGTAGTAGTAGTAATTGACTCTCTCCTCTCCTAATGTTATAGAGTAGTAGTAGTAACTGACCCTCTCCTCTCCTAATGTTATAGAGTAGTAGTATTAACTGACTCTCTCCTCTCCTAATGTTATAGAGTAGTAGTAGTAACTGACCCTCTCCTCTCCTAATGTTATAGAGTAGTAGTAGTAACTGACTCTCTCCTCTCCTAATGTTATAGAGTAGTAGTAGTAAATGACTCTATCCTCTCCTAATGTTATAGAGTAGTATTAGTGACACTCTCCTCTCCTAATGTTATAGAGTAGTAGTCGTAGTAACTGACTCTCTCGTCTCCTAATGTTATAGAGTAGTAGTAGTAACTGACCCTCTCCTCTCCTAATGTTATAGAGTAGTAGTCGTAACTGACACTGTCCTCTCAAAATGTTATAGAGTAGTAGTAGTAACTGACTCTCTCCTCTCCTAATGTTATAGAGTAGTAGTAGTAACTGACTCTCTCCTCTCCTAATGTTATAGAGTAGTAGTAGTAGTAATTGACTCTCTCCTCTCCTAATGTTATAGAGTAGTAGTAGTAGTAACTGACCCTCTCCTCTCCTAATGTTATAGAGTAGTAGTATTAACTGACCCTCTCCATTCCTAATGTTATAGAGTAGTAGTAGTAACTGACCCTCTCCTCTCCTAATGTTATAGAGTAGTAGTAGTAACTGACTCTCTCCTCTCCTAATGTTATAGAGTAGTAGTAGTAGTAACTGACTCTCACCTCTCCTAATGTTATAGAGTAGTAGTAGTAACTGACCCTCTCCTCTCCTAATGTTATAGAGTAGTAGTAGTAACTGACTCTCTCCTCTCCTAATGTTATAGAGTAGTAGTAGTAACTGACTCTCTCCTCTCCTAATGTTATAGAGTAGTAGTAGTAAATGACACTCTCCTCTCCTAATGTTATAGAGTAGTAGTAGTCACTGACTCTCTCTTCTCCTAATGTTATAGAGTAGTATTAGTAGTAACTAACTCTCTCCTCTCCTAATGTTATAGAGTAGTAGTAGTAGTAACTGACCCTCTCCTCTCCTAATGTTATAGAGTAGTAGTAGTAACTGACACTCTCCTCTCCTAATGTTATAGAGTAGTATTAGTAGTAACTGACACTCTCCTCTCCTAATGTTATAGAGTAGTATTGGTAGTAACTGACACTCTCCTCTTCTAATGTTATAGAGTAGTAGTTGTAGCTGACACTCTCCTCTCCTAATGTTATAGAGTAGTATTAGTAGTAACTGACACTCTCCTCTCCTAATGTTATAGAGTAGTAGTAGTAGTAACTGACCCTCTCCTCTCCTAATGTTATAGAGTAGTAGTAGTAACTGACCCTCTCCTCTCCTAATGTTATAGAGTAGTAGTAGTAACTGACACTCTCCTCTCCTAATGTTATAGAGTAGTAGTAGTAACTGACCCTCTCCTCTCCTAATGTTATAGAGTAGTAGTAGTAACTGACTCTCTCTTCTCCTAATGTTATAGAGTAGTAGTTGTAGCTGACACTCTCCTCTCCTAATGTTATAGAGTTGTAGTAGTAACTGACACTCTCCTCTCCTAATGTTATAGAGTATTTGTAGTAACTGACCCTCTCCTCTCCTAATGTTATAGAGTAGTAGTAGTAACTGACTCTCTCCTCTCCTAATGTTATAGAGTAGTAGTAGTAGTAACTGACC
This sequence comes from Salmo salar, assembly GCF_965601325.2. Taxonomy (NCBI): domain Eukaryota; kingdom Metazoa; phylum Chordata; class Actinopteri; order Salmoniformes; family Salmonidae; genus Salmo; species Salmo salar. The sequence goes on from NC_138297.1 coordinate 54,130,880, forward strand.
CTCTCCTCTCCTAATGTTATAGAGTAGTAGTAGTAGTAACTGACTCTCTCCTCTCCTAATGTTATAGAGTAGTAGTAGTAACTGACCCTCTCCTCTCCTAATGTTATATAGTAGTAGTAGTAACTGACCCTCTCCTCTCCTAATGTTGTAGAGTAGTAGTAGTAACTGACTCTCTCCTCTCCTAATGTTGTAGAGTAGTAGTAGTAACTGACTCTCTCCTCTCTGAATGTTATAGAGTAGTAGTAGCAACTGACCCTGTCCTCTCCTAATGTTATAGAGTAGTAGTAGTAACTGACTCTCACCTCTCCTAATGTTATAGAGTAGTAGTAGTAACTGACCCTCTCCTCTCCTAATGTTATAGAGTAGTAGTAGTAACTGACTCTCTCCTCTCCTAATGTTATAGAGTAGTAGTAGTAACTGACTCTCTCCTCTCCTAATGTTATAGAGTAGTAGTAGTAAATGACACTCTCCTCTCCTAATGTTATAGAGTAGTAGTAGTAACTGACTCTCTCTTCTCCTAATATTATAGAGTAGTATTAGTAGTAACTGACTCTCTCCTCTCCTAATGTTAAAGAGTAGTAGTAGTAACTGACCCTCTCCTCTCCTAATGTTATAGAGTAGTAGTAGTAACTGACACTCTCCTCTCCTAATGTTATAGAGTAGTAGTAGTAACTGACACGCTCCTCTCCTAATGTTATAGAGTAGTAGTAGTCACTGACTCTCTCTTCTCCTAATGTTATAGAGTAGTATTAGTAGTAACTAACTCTCTCCTCTCCTAATGTTATAGAGTAGTAGTAGTAGTAACTGACCCTCTCCTCTCCTAATGTTATAGAGTAGTAGTAGTAACTGACACTCTCCTCTCCTAATGTTATAGAGTAGTATTAGTAGTAACTGACACTCTCCTCTCCTAATGTTATAGAGTAGTATTGGTAGTAACTGACACTCTCCTCTCCTAATGTTATAGAGTAGTAGTTGTAGCTGACACTCTCCTCTCCTAATGTTATAGAGTAGTATTAGTAGTAACTGACACTCTCCTCTCCTAATGTTATAGAGTAGTAGTAGTAGTAACTGACCCTCTCCTCTCCTAATGTTATAGAGTAGTAGTAGTAACTGACCCTCTCCTCTCCTAATGTTATAGAGTAGTAGTAGTAACTGACACTCTCCTCTCCTAATGTTATAGAGTAGTAGTAGTAACTGACCCTCTCCTCTCCTAATGTTATAGAGTAGTAGTAGTAACTGACTCTCTCTTCTCCTAATGTTATAGAGTAGTAGTTGTAGCTGACACTCTCCTCTCCTAATGTTATAGAGTTGTAGTAGTAACTGACACTCTCCTCTCCTAATGTTATAGAGTATTTGTAGTAACTGACCCTCTCCTCTCCTAATGTTATAGAGTAGTAGTAGTAACTGACTCTCTCCTCTCCTAATGTTATAGAGTAGTAGTAGTAGTAACTGACCCTCTCCTCTCCTAATGTTATAGAGTAGTAGTAGTAGTAACTGACTCTCTCCTCTCCTAATGTTATAGAGTAGTAGTAGTAACTGACCCTCTCCTCTCCTAATGTTATATAGTAGTAGTAGTAACTGACCCTCTCCTCTCCTAATGTTGTAGAGTAGTAGTAGTAACTGACTCTCTCCTCTCCTAATGTTGTAGAGTAGTAGTAGTAACTGACTCTCTCCTCTCCGAATGTTATAGAGTAGTAGTAGCAACTGACCCTGTCCTCTCCTAATGTTATAGAGTAGTAGTAGTAACTGACTCTCTCCTCTCCTAATGTTATAGAGTAGTAGTAGTAGTAACTGACACTCTCCTCTCCTAATGTTATAGAGTAGTAGTAGTAACTGACTCTCTCCTCTCCTAATGTTATAGAGTAGTAGTAGTAACTGACTCTGTCCTCTCCTAATGTTATAGAGTAGTAGTAGTAACTGACACTCTCCTCTCCTAATGTTATAGAGTAGTAGTAGCAGTAACTGACTCTGTGCTCTCCTAATGTTATAGAGTAGTAGTAGTAACTAACCCTCTCCTCTCCTAATGTTATAGAGTAGTAGTAGTAGTAATTGACTCTCTCCTCTCCTAATGTTATAGAGTAGTAGTAGTAGTAACTGACCCTCTCCTCTCCTAATGTTATAGAGTAGTAGTATTAACTGACCCTCTCCATTCCTAATGTTATAGAGTAGTAGTAGTAACTGACCCTCTCCTCTCCTAATGTTATAGAGTAGTAGTAGTAATTGACTCTCTCCTCTCCTAATGTTATAGAGTAGTAGTAGTAACTGACCCTCTCCTCTCCTAATGTTATAGAGTAGTAGTATTAACTGACTCTCTCCTCTCCTAATGTTATAGAGTAGTAGTAGTAACTGACCCTCTCCTCTCCTAATGTTATAGAGTAGTAGTAGTAACTGACTCTCTCCTCTCCTAATGTTATAGAGTAGTAGTAGTAAATGACTCTATCCTCTCCTAATGTTATAGAGTAGTATTAGTGACACTCTCCTCTCCTAATGTTATAGAGTAGTAGTCGTAGTAACTGACTCTCTCGTCTCCTAATGTTATAGAGTAGTAGTAGTAACTGACCCTCTCCTCTCCTAATGTTATAGAGTAGTAGTCGTAACTGACACTGTCCTCTCAAAATGTTATAGAGTAGTAGTAGTAACTGACTCTCTCCTCTCCTAATGTTATAGAGTAGTAGTAGTAACTGACTCTCTCCTCTCCTAATGTTATAGAGTAGTAGTAGTAGTAATTGACTCTCTCCTCTCCTAATGTTATAGAGTAGTAGTAGTAGTAACTGACCCTCTCCTCTCCTAATGTTATAGAGTAGTAGTATTAACTGACCCTCTCCATTCCTAATGTTATAGAGTAGTAGTAGTAACTGACCCTCTCCTCTCCTAATGTTATAGAGTAGTAGTAGTAACTGACTCTCTCCTCTCCTAATGTTATAGAGTAGTAGTAGTAGTAACTGACTCTCACCTCTCCTAATGTTATAGAGTAGTAGTAGTAACTGACCCTCTCCTCTCCTAATGTTATAGAGTAGTAGTAGTAACTGACTCTCTCCTCTCCTAATGTTATAGAGTAGTAGTAGTAACTGACTCTCTCCTCTCCTAATGTTATAGAGTAGTAGTAGTAAATGACACTCTCCTCTCCTAATGTTATAGAGTAGTAGTAGTCACTGACTCTCTCTTCTCCTAATGTTATAGAGTAGTATTAGTAGTAACTAACTCTCTCCTCTCCTAATGTTATAGAGTAGTAGTAGTAGTAACTGACCCTCTCCTCTCCTAATGTTATAGAGTAGTAGTAGTAACTGACACTCTCCTCTCCTAATGTTATAGAGTAGTATTAGTAGTAACTGACACTCTCCTCTCCTAATGTTATAGAGTAGTATTGGTAGTAACTGACACTCTCCTCTCCTAATGTTATAGAGTAGTAGTTGTAGCTGACACTCTCCTCTCCTAATGTTATAGAGTAGTATTAGTAGTAACTGACACTCTCCTCTCCTAATGTTATAGAGTAGTAGTAGTAGTAACTGACCCTCTCCTCTCCTAATGTTATAGAGTAGTAGTAGTAACTGACCCTCTCCTCTCCTAATGTTATAGAGTAGTAGTAGTAACTGACACTCTCCTCTCCTAATGTTATAGAGTAGTAGTAGTAACTGACCCTCTCCTCTCCTAATGTTATAGAGTAGTAGTAGTAACTGACTCTCTCTTCTCCTAATGTTATAGAGTAGTAGTTGTAGCTGACACTCTCCTCTCCTAATGTTATAGAGTTGTAGTAGTAACTGACACTCTCCTCTCCTAATGTTATAGAGTATTTGTAGTAACTGACCCTCTCCTCTCCTAATGTTATAGAGTAGTAGTAGTAACTGACTCTCTCCTCTCCTAATGTTATAGAGTAGTAGTAGTAGTAACTGACCCTCTCCTCTCCTAATGTTATAGAGTAGTAGTAGTAGTAACTGACTCTCTCCTCTCCTAATGTTATAGAGTAGTAGTAGTAACTGACCCTCTCCTCTCCTAATGTTATATAGTAGTAGTAGTAACTGACCCTCTCCTCTCCTAATGTTGTAGAGTAGTAGTAGTAACTGACTCTCTCCTCTCCTAATGTTGTAGAGTAGTAGTAGTAACTGACTCTCTCCTCTCTGAATGTTATAGAGTAGTAGTAGCAACTGACCCTGTCCTCTCCTAATGTTATAGAGTAGTAGTAGTAACTGACTCTCACCTCTCCTAATGTTATAGAGTAGTAGTAGTAACTGACCCTCTCCTCTCCTAATGTTATAGAGTAGTAGTAGTAACTGACTCTCTCCTCTCCTAATGTTATAGAGTAGTAGTAGTAACTGACTCTCTCCTCTCCTAATGTTATAGAGTAGTAGTAGTAAATGACACTCTCCTCTCCTAATGTTATAGAGTAGTAGTAGTAACTGACTCTCTCTTCTCCTAATATTATAGAGTAGTATTAGTAGTAACTGACTCTCTCCTCTCCTAATGTTAAAGAGTAGTAGTAGTAACTGACCCTCTCCTCTCCTAATGTTATAGAGTAGTAGTAGTAACTGACACTCTCCTCTCCTAATGTTATAGAGTAGTAGTAGTAACTGACACGCTCCTCTCCTAATGTTATAGAGTAGTAGTAGTCACTGACTCTCTCTTCTCCTAATGTTATAGAGTAGTATTAGTAGTAACTAACTCTCTCCTCTCCTAATGTTATAGAGTAGTAGTAGTAGTAACTGACCCTCTCCTCTCCTAATGTTATAGAGTAGTAGTAGTAACTGACACTCTCCTCTCCTAATGTTATAGAGTAGTATTAGTAGTAACTGACACTCTCCTCTCCTAATGTTATAGAGTAGTATTGGTAGTAACTGACACTCTCCTCTCCTAATGTTATAGAGTAGTAGTTGTAGCTGACACTCTCCTCTCCTAATGTTATAGAGTAGTATTAGTAGTAACTGACACTCTCCTCTCCTAATGTTATAGAGTAGTAGTAGTAGTAACTGACCCTCTCCTCTCCTAATGTTATAGAGTAGTAGTAGTAACTGACCCTCTCCTCTCCTAATGTTATAGAGTAGTAGTAGTAACTGACACTCTCCTCTCCTAATGTTATAGAGTAGTAGTAGTAACTGACCCTCTCCTCTCCTAATGTTATAGAGTAGTAGTAGTAACTGACTCTCTCTTCTCCTAATGTTATAGAGTAGTAGTTGTAGCTGACACTCTCCTCTCCTAATGTTATAGAGTTGTAGTAGTAACTGACACTCTCCTCTCCTAATGTTATAGAGTATTTGTAGTAACTGACCCTCTCCTCTCCTAATGTTATAGAGTAGTAGTAGTAACTGACTCTCTCCTCTCCTAATGTTATAGAGTAGTAGTAGTAGTAACTGACCCTCTCCTCTCCTAATGTTATAGAGTAGTAGTAGTAGTAACTGACTCTCTCCTCTCCTAATGTTATAGAGTAGTAGTAGTAACTGACCCTCTCCTCTCCTAATGTTATATAGTAGTAGTAGTAACTGACCCTCTCCTCTCCTAATGTTGTAGAGTAGTAGTAGTAACTGACTCTCTCCTCTCCTAATGTTGTAGAGTAGTAGTAGTAACTGACTCTCTCCTCTCCGAATGTTATAGAGTAGTAGTAGCAACTGACCCTGTCCTCTCCTAATGTTATAGAGTAGTAGTAGTAACTGACTCTCTCCTCTCCTAATGTTATAGAGTAGTAGTAGTAGTAACTGACACTCTCCTCTCCTAATGTTATAGAGTAGTAGTAGTAACTGACTCTCTCCTCTCCTAATGTTATAGAGTAGTAGTAGTAACTGACTCTGTCCTCTCCTAATGTTATAGAGTAGTAGTAGTAACTGACACTCTCCTCTCCTAATGTTATAGAGTAGTAGTAGCAGTAACTGACTCTGTGCTCTCCTAATGTTATAGAGTAGTAGTAGTAACTAACCCTCTCCTCTCCTAATGTTATAGAGTAGTAGTAGTAGTAATTGACTCTCTCCTCTCCTAATGTTATAGAGTAGTAGTAGTAGTAACTGACCCTCTCCTCTCCTAATGTTATAGAGTAGTAGTATTAACTGACCCTCTCCATTCCTAATGTTATAGAGTAGTAGTAGTAACTGACCCTCTCCTCTCCTAATGTTATAGAGTAGTAGTAGTAATTGACTCTCTCCTCTCCTAATGTTATAGAGTAGTAGTAGTAACTGACCCTCTCCTCTCCTAATGTTATAGAGTAGTAGTATTAACTGACTCTCTCCTCTCCTAATGTTATAGAGTAGTAGTAGTAACTGACCCTCTCCTCACCTAATGTTATAGAGTAGTAGTAGTAACTGACTCTCTCCTCTCCTAATGTTATAGAGTAGTAGTAGTAAATGACTCTATCCTCTCCTAATGTTATAGAGTAGTATTAGTGACACTCTCCTCTCCTAATGTTATAGAGTAGTAGTCGTAGTAACTGACTCTCTCGTCTCCTAATGTTATAGAGTAGTAGTAGTAACTGACCCTCTCCTCTCCTAATGTTATAGAGTAGTAGTCGTAACTGACACTGTCCTCTCAAAATGTTATAGAGTAGTAGTAGTAACTGACTCTCTCCTCTCCTAATGTTATAGAGTAGTAGTAGTAACTGACTCTCTCCTCTCCTAATGTTATAGAGTAGTAGTAGTAACTGACACTCACCTCTCCTAATGTTATAGAGTAGTAGTAGTAACTGACTCTCTCTTCTCCTAATATTATAGAGTAGTATTAGTAGTAACTGACTCTCTCCTCTCCTAATGTTATAGAGTAGTAGTAGTAGTAACTGACCCTCTCCTCTCCTAATGTTATAGAGTAGTAGTTGTAACTGACACTCTCCTCTCCTAATGTTATAGAGTAGTAGTTGTAACTGACACTCTCCTCTCCTAATGTTATAGAGTAGTAGTAGTAACTGACACTCTCTTCTCCTAATGTTATAGAGTAGTAGTAGTAACTGACACCCTCCTCTCCTAATGTTATAGAGTAGTAGTAGTAGTAACTGACTCTGTCCTCTCCTAATGTTATAGAGTAGTAGTAGTAGTAACTGACCCTCTCCTCTCCTAATGTTATAGAGTAGTAGTAGTAACAGACACTCTCCTCTCCTAATGTTATAGAGTAGTATTAGTAGTAACTGACACTCTCCTCTCCTAATGTTATAGAGTAGTATTGGTAGTAACTGACACTCTCCTCTCCTAATGTTATAGAGTAGTAGTTGTAGCTGACACTCTCCTCTCCTAATGTTATAGAGTAGTATTAGTAGTAACTGACACTCTCCTCTCCTAATGTTATAGAGTAGTAGTAGTAGTAACTGACCCTCTCCTCTCCTAATGTTATAGAGTAGTAGTAGTAACTGACCCTCTCCTCTCCTAATGTTATAGAGTAGTAGTAGTAACTGACACTCTCCTCTCCTAATGTTATAGAGTAGTAGTAGTAACTGACCCTCTCCTCTCCTAATGTTATAGAGTAGTAGTAGTAACTGACTCTCTCTTCTCCTAATGTTATAGAGTAGTAGTTGTAGCTGACACTCTCCTCTCCTAATGTTATAGAGTTGTAGTAGTAACTGACACTCTCCTCTCCTAATGTTATAGAGTATTTGTAGTAACTGACCCTCTCCTCTCCTAATGTTATAGAGTAGTAGTAGTAACTGACTCTCTCCTCTCCTAATGTTATAGAGTAGTAGTAGTAGTAACTGACCCTCTCCTCTCCTAATGTTATAGAGTAGTAGTAGTAGTAACTGACTCTCTCCTCTCCTAATGTTATAGAGTAGTAGTAGTAACTGACCCTCTCCTCTCCTAATGTTATATAGTAGTAGTAGTAACTGACCCTCTCCTCTCCTAATGTTGTAGAGTAGTAGTAGTAACTGACTCTCTCCTCTCCTAATGTTGTAGAGTAGTAGTAGTAACTGACTCTCTCCTCTCTGAATGTTATAGAGTAGTAGTAGCAACTGACCCTGTCCTCTCCTAATGTTATAGAGTAGTAGTAGTAACTGACTCTCACCTCTCCTAATGTTATAGAGTAGTAGTAGTAACTGACCCTCTCCTCTCCTAATGTTATAGAGTAGTAGTAGTAATTGACTCTCTCCTCTCCTAATGTTATAGAGTAGTAGTAGTAACTGACCCTCTCCTCTCCTAATGTTATAGAGTAGTAGTATTAACTGACTCTCTCCTCTCCTAATGTTATAGAGTAGTAGTAGTAACTGACCCTCTCCTCTCCTAATGTTATAGAGTAGTAGTAGTAACTGACTCTCTCCTCTCCTAATGTTATAGAGTAGTAGTAGTAAATGACTCTATCCTCTCCTAATGTTATAGAGTAGTATTAGTGACACTCTCCTCTCCTAATGTTATAGAGTAGTAGTCGTAGTAACTGACTCTCTCGTCTCCTAATGTTATAGAGTAGTAGTAGTAACTGACCCTCTCCTCTCCTAATGTTATAGAGTAGTAGTCGTAACTGACACTGTCCTCTCAAAATGTTATAGAGTAGTAGTAGTAACTGACTCTCTCCTCTCCTAATGTTATAGAGTAGTAGTAGTAACTGACTCTCTCCTCTCCTAATGTTATAGAGTAGTAGTAGTAACTGACACTCACCTCTCCTAATGTTATAGAGTAGTAGTAGTAACTGACTCTCTCTTCTCCTAATATTATAGAGTAGTATTAGTAGTAACTGACTCTCTCCTCTCCTAATGTTATAGAGTAGTAGTAGTAGTAACTGACCCTCTCCTCTCCTAATGTTATAGAGTAGTAGTTGTAACTGACACTCTCCTCTCCTAATGTTATAGAGTAGTAGTTGTAACTGACACTCTCCTCTCCTAATGTTATAGAGTAGTAGTAGTAACTGACACTCTCTTCTCCTAATGTTATAGAGTAGTAGTAGTAACTGACACCCTCCTCTCCTAATGTTATAGAGTAGTAGTAGTAGTAACTGACTCTGTCCTCTCCTAATGTTATAGAGTAGTAGTAGTAGTAACTGACCCTCTCCTCTCCTAATGTTATAGAGTAGTAGTAGTAACAGACACTCTCCTCTCCTAATGTTATAGAGTAGTATTAGTAGTAACTGACACTCTCCTCTCCTAATGTTATAGAGTAGTATTGGTAGTAACTGACACTCTCCTCTCCTAATGTTATAGAGTAGTAGTTGTAGCTGACACTCTCCTCTCCTAATGTTATAGAGTAGTATTAGTAGTAACTGACACTCTCCTCTCCTAATGTTATAGAGTAGTAGTAGTAGTAACTGACCCTCTCCTCTCCTAATGTTATAGAGTAGTAGTAGTAACTGACCCTCTCCTCTCCTAATGTTATAGAGTAGTAGTAGTAACTGACACTCTCCTCTCCTAATGTTATAGAGTAGTAGTAGTAACTGACCCTCTCCTCTCCTAATGTTATAGAGTAGTAGTAGTAACTGACTCTCTCTTCTCCTAATGTTATAGAGTAGTAGTTGTAGCTGACACTCTCCTCTCCTAATGTTATAGAGTTGTAGTAGTAACTGACACTCTCCTCTCCTAATGTTATAGAGTATTTGTAGTAACTGACCCTCTCCTCTCCTAATGTTATAGAGTAGTAGTAGTAACTGACTCTCTCCTCTCCTAATGTTATAGAGTAGTAGTAGTAGTAACTGACCCTCTCCTCTCCTAATGTTATAGAGTAGTAGTAGTAGTAACTGACTCTCTCCTCTCCTAATGTTATAGAGTAGTAGTAGTAACTGACCCTCTCCTCTCCTAATGTTATATAGTAGTAGTAGTAACTGACCCTCTCCTCTCCTAATGTTGTAGAGTAGTAGTAGTAACTGACTCTCTCCTCTCCTAATGTTGTAGAGTAGTAGTAGTAACTGACTCTCTCCTCTCTGAATGTTATAGAGTAGTAGTAGCAACTGACCCTGTCCTCTCCTAATGTTATAGAGTAGTAGTAGTAACTGACTCTCACCTCTCCTAATGTTATAGAGTAGTAGTAGTAACTGACCCTCTCCTCTCCTAATGTTATAGAGTAGTAGTAGTAACTGACTCTCTCCTCTCCTAATGTTATAGAGTAGTAGTAGTAACTGACTCTCTCCTCTCCTAATGTTATAGAGTAGTAGTAGTAAATGACACTCTCCTCTCCTAATGTTATAGAGTAGTAGTAGTAACTGACTCTCTCTTCTCCTAATATTATAGAGTAGTATTAGTAGTAACTGACTCTCTCCTCTCCTAATGTTAAAGAGTAGTAGTAGTAACTGACCCTCTCCTCTCCTAATGTTATAGAGTAGTAGTAGTAACTGACACTCTCCTCTCCTAATGTTATAGAGTAGTAGTAGTAACTGACACGGTCCTCTCCTAATGTTATAGAGTAGTAGTAGTCACTGACTCTCTCTTCTCCTAATGTTATAGAGTAGTATTAGTAGTAACTAACTCTCTCCTCTCCTAATGTTATAGAGTAGTAGTAGTAGTAACTGACCCTCTCCTCTCCTAATGTTATAGAGTAGTAGTAGTAACTGACACTCTCCTCTCCTAATGTTATAGAGTAGTATTAGTAGTAACTGACACTCTCCTCTCCTAATGTTATAGAGTAGTATTGGTAGTAACTGACACTCTCCTCTCCTAATGTTATAGAGTAGTAGTTGTAGCTGACACTCTCCTCTCCTAATGTTATAGAGTAGTATTAGTAGTAACTGACACTCTCCTCTCCTAATGTTATAGAGTAGTAGTAGTAGTAACTGACCCTCTCCTCTCCTAATGTTATAGAGTAGTAGTAGTAACTGACCCTCTCCTCTCCTAATGTTATAGAGTAGTAGTAGTAACTGACACTCTCCTCTCCTAATGTTATAGAGTAGTAGTAGTAACTGACCCTCTCCTCTCCTAATGTTATAGAGTAGTAGTAGTAACTGACTCTCTCTTCTCCTAATGTTATAGAGTAGTAGTTGTAGCTGACACTCTCCTCTCCTAATGTTATAGAGTTGTAGTAGTAACTGACACTCTCCTCTCCTAATGTTATAGAGTATTTGTAGTAACTGACCCTCTCCTCTCCTAATGTTATAGAGTAGTAGTAGTAACTGACTCTCTCCTCTCCTAATGTTATAGAGTAGTAGTAGTAGTAACTGACCCTCTCCTCTCCTAATGTTATAGAGTAGTAGTAGTAGTAACTGACTCTCTCCTCTCCTAATGTTATAGAGTAGTAGTAGTAACTGACCCTCTCCTCTCCTAATGTTATATAGTAGTAGTAGTAACTGACCCTCTCCTCTCCTAATGTTGTAGAGTAGTAGTAGTAACTGACTCTCTCCTCTCCTAATGTTGTAGAGTAGTAGTAGTAACTGACTCTCTCCTCTCCGAATGTTATAGAGTAGTAGTAGCAACTGACCCTGTCCTCTCCTAATGTTATAGAGTAGTAGTAGTAACTGACTCTCTCCTCTCCTAATGTTATAGAGTAGTAGTAGTAGTAACTGACACTCTCCTCTCCTAATGTTATAGAGTAGTAGTAGTAACTGACTCTCTCCTCTCCTAATGTTATAGAGTAGTAGTAGTAACTGACTCTGTCCTCTCCTAATGTTATAGAGTAGTAGTAGTAACTGACACTCTCCTCTCCTAATGTTATAGAGTACTAGTAGCAGTAACTGACTCTGTGCTCTCCTAATGTTATAGAGTAGTAGTAGTAACTAACCCTCTCCTCTCCTAATGTTATAGAGTAGTAGTAGTAGTAATTGACTCTCTCCTCTCCTAATGTTATAGAGTAGTAGTAGTAGTAACTGACCCTCTCCTCTCCTAATGTTATAGAGTAGTAGTATTAACTGACCCTCTCCATTCCTAATGTTATAGAGTAGTAGTAGTAACTGACCCTCTCCTCTCCTAATGTTATAGAGTAGTAGTAGTAATTGACTCTCTCCTCTCCTAATGTTATAGAGTAGTAGTAGTAACTGACCCTCTCCTCTCCTAATGTTATAGAGTAGTAGTATTAACTGACTCTCTCCTCTCCTAATGTTATAGAGTAGTAGTAGTAACTGACCCTCTCCTCTCCTAATGTTATAGAGTAGTAGTAGTAACTGACTCTCTCCTCTCCTAATGTTATAGAGTAGTAGTAGTAAATGACTCTATCCTCTCCTAATGTTATAGAGTAGTATTAGTGACACTCTCCTCTCCTAATGTTATAGAGTAGTAGTCGTAGTAACTGACTCTCTCGTCTCCTAATGTTATAGAGTAGTAGTAGTAACTGACCCTCTCCTCTCCTAATGTTATAGAGTAGTAGTCGTAACTGACACTGTCCTCTCAAAATGTTATAGAGTAGTAGTAGTAACTGACTCTCTCCTCTCCTAATGTTATAGAGTAGTAGTAGTAACTGACTCTCTCCTCTCCTAATGTTATAGAGTAGTAGTAGTAGTAATTGACTCTCTCCTCTCCTAATGTTATAGAGTAGTAGTAGTAGTAACTGACCCTCTCCTCTCCTAATGTTATAGAGTAGTAGTATTAACTGACCCTCTCCATTCCTAATGTTATAGAGTAGTAGTAGTAACTGACCCTCTCCTCTCCTAATGTTATAGAGTAGTAGTAGTAACTGACTCTCTCCTCTCCTAATGTTATAGAGTAGTAGTAGTAGTAACTGACTCTCACCTCTCCTAATGTTATAGAGTAGTAGTAGTAACTGACCCTCTCCTCTCCTAATGTTATAGAGTAGTAGTAGTAACTGACTCTCTCCTCTCCTAATGTTATAGAGTAGTAGTAGTAACTGACTCTCTCCTCTCCTAATGTTATAGAGTAGTAGTAGTAAATGACACTCTCCTCTCCTAATGTTATAGAGTAGTAGTAGTCACTGACTCTCTCTTCTCCTAATGTTATAGAGTAGTATTAGTAGTAACTAACTCTCTCCTCTCCTAATGTTATAGAGTAGTAGTAGTAGTAACTGACCCTCTCCTCTCCTAATGTTATAGAGTAGTAGTAGTAACTGACACTCTCCTCTCCTAATGTTATAGAGTAGTATTAGTAGTAACTGACACTCTCCTCTCCTAATGTTATAGAGTAGTATTGGTAGTAACTGACACTCTCCTCTCCTAATGTTATAGAGTAGTAGTTGTAGCTGACACTCTCCTCTCCTAATGTTATAGAGTAGTATTAGTAGTAACTGACACTCTCCTCTCCTAATGTTATAGAGTAGTAGTAGTAGTAACTGACCCTCTCCTCTCCTAATGTTATAGAGTAGTAGTAGTAACTGACCCTCTCCTCTCCTAATGTTATAGAGTAGTAGTAGTAACTGACACTCTCCTCTCCTAATGTTATAGAGTAGTAGTAGTAACTGACCCTCTCCTCTCCTAATGTTATAGAGTAGTAGTAGTAACTGACTCTCTCTTCTCCTAATGTTATAGAGTAGTAGTTGTAGCTGACACTCTCCTCTCCTAATGTTATAGAGTTGTAGTAGTAACTGACACTCTCCTCTCCTAATGTTATAGAGTATTTGTAGTAACTGACCCTCTCCTCTCCTAATGTTATAGAGTAGTAGTAGTAACTGACTCTCTCCTCTCCTAATGTTATAGAGTAGTAGTAGTAGTAACTGACCCTCTCCTCTCCTAATGTTATAGAGTAGTAGTAGTAGTAACTGACTCTCTCCTCTCCTAATGTTATAGAGTAGTAGTAGTAACTGACCCTCTCCTCTCCTAATGTTATATAGTAGTAGTAGTAACTGACCCTCTCCTCTCCTAATGTTGTAGAGTAGTAGTAGTAACTGACTCTCTCCTCTCCTAATGTTGTAGAGTAGTAGTAGTAACTGACTCTCTCCTCTCTGAATGTTATAGAGTAGTAGTAGCAACTGACCCTGTCCTCTCCTAATGTTATAGAGTAGTAGTAGTAACTGACTCTCACCTCTCCTAATGTTATAGAGTAGTAGTAGTAACTGACCCTCTCCTCTCCTAATGTTATAGAGTAGTAGTAGTAACTGACTCTCTCCTCTCCTAATGTTATAGAGTAGTAGTAGTAACTGACTCTCTCCTCTCCTAATGTTATAGAGTAGTAGTAGTAAATGACACTCTCCTCTCCTAATGTTATAGAGTAGTAGTAGTAACTGACTCTCTCTTCTCCTAATATTATAGAGTAGTATTAGTAGTAACTGACTCTCTCCTCTCCTAATGTTAAAGAGTAGTAGTAGTAACTGACCCTCTCCTCTCCTAATGTTATAGAGTAGTAGTAGTAACTGACACTCTCCTCTCCTAATGTTATAGAGTAGTAGTAGTAACTGACACGCTCCTCTCCTAATGTTATAGAGTAGTAGTAGTCACTGACTCTCTCTTCTCCTAATGTTATAGAGTAGTATTAGTAGTAACTAACTCTCTCCTCTCCTAATGTTATAGAGTAGTAGTAGTAGTAACTGACCCTCTCCTCTCCTAATGTTATAGAGTAGTAGTAGTAACTGACACTCTCCTCTCCTAATGTTATAGAGTAGTATTAGTAGTAACTGACACTCTCCTCTCCTAATGTTATAGAGTAGTATTGGTAGTAACTGACACTCTCCTCTCCTAATGTTATAGAGTAGTAGTTGTAGCTGACACTCTCCTCTCCTAATGTTATAGAGTAGTATTAGTAGTAACTGACACTCTCCTCTCCTAATGTTATAGAGTAGTAGTAGTAGTAACTGACCCTCTCCTCTCCTAATGTTATAGAGTAGTAGTAGTAACTGACCCTCTCCTCTCCTAATGTTATAGAGTAGTAGTAGTAACTGACACTCTCCTCTCCTAATGTTATAGAGTAGTAGTAGTAACTGACCCTCTCCTCTCCTAATGTTATAGAGTAGTAGTAGTAACTGACTCTCTCTTCTCCTAATGTTATAGAGTAGTAGTTGTAGCTGACACTCTCCTCTCCTAATGTTATAGAGTTGTAGTAGTAACTGACACTCTCCTCTCCTAATGTTATAGAGTATTTGTAGTAACTGACCCTCTCCTCTCCTAATGTTATAGAGTAGTAGTAGTAACTGACTCTCTCCTCTCCTAATGTTATAGAGTAGTAGTAGTAGTAACTGACCCTCTCCTCTCCTAATGTTATAGAGTAGTAGTAGTAGTAACTGACTCTCTCCTCTCCTAATGTTATAGAGTAGTAGTAGTAACTGACCCTCTCCTCTCCTAATGTTATATAGTAGTAGTAGTAACTGACCCTCTCCTCTCCTAATGTTGTAGAGTAGTAGTAGTAACTGACTCTCTCCTCTCCTAATGTTGTAGAGTAGTAGTAGTAACTGACTCTCTCCTCTCCGAATGTTATAGAGTAGTAGTAGCAACTGACCCTGTCCTCTCCTAATGTTATAGAGTAGTAGTAGTAACTGACTCTCTCCTCTCCTAATGTTATAGAGTAGTAGTAGTAGTAACTGACACTCTCCTCTCCTAATGTTATAGAGTAGTAGTAGTAACTGACTCTCTCCTCTCCTAATGTTATAGAGTAGTAGTAGTAACTGACTCTGTCCTCTCCTAATGTTATAGAGTAGTAGTAGTAACTGACACTCTCCTCTCCTAATGTTATAGAGTAGTAGTAGCAGTAACTGACTCTGTGCTCTCCTAATGTTATAGAGTAGTAGTAGTAACTAACCCTCTCCTCTCCTAATGTTATAGAGTAGTAGTAGTAGTAATTGACTCTCTCCTCTCCTAATGTTATAGAGTAGTAGTAGTAGTAACTGACCCTCTCCTCTCCTAATGTTATAGAGTAGTAGTATTAACTGACCCTCTCCATTCCTAATGTTATAGAGTAGTAGTAGTAACTGACCCTCTCCTCTCCTAATGTTATAGAGTAGTAGTAGTAATTGACTCTCTCCTCTCCTAATGTTATAGAGTAGTAGTAGTAACTGACCCTCTCCTCTCCTAATGTTATAGAGTAGTAGTATTAACTGACTCTCTCCTCTCCTAATGTTATAGAGTAGTAGTAGTAACTGACCCTCTCCTCTCCTAATGTTATAGAGTAGTAGTAGTAACTGACTCTCTCCTCTCCTAATGTTATAGAGTAGTAGTAGTAAATGACTCTATCCTCTCCTAATGTTATAGAGTAGTATTAGTGACACTCTCCTCTCCTAATGTTATAGAGTAGTAGTCGTAGTAACTGACTCTCTCGTCTCCTAATGTTATAGAGTAGTAGTAGTAACTGACCCTCTCCTCTCCTAATGTTATAGAGTAGTAGTCGTAACTGACACTGTCCTCTCAAAATGTTATAGAGTAGTAGTAGTAACTGACTCTCTCCTCTCCTAATGTTATAGAGTAGTAGTAGTAACTGACTCTCTCCTCTCCTAATGTTATAGAGTAGTAGTAGTAACTGACACTCACCTCTCCTAATGTTATAGAGTAGTAGTAGTAACTGACTCTCTCTTCTCCTAATATTATAGAGTAGTATTAGTAGTAACTGACTCTCTCCTCTCCTAATGTTATAGAGTAGTAGTAGTAGTAACTGACCCTCTCCTCTCCTAATGTTATAGAGTAGTAGTTGTAACTGACACTCTCCTCTCCTAATGTTATAGAGTAGTAGTTGTAACTGACACTCTCCTCTCCTAATGTTATAGAGTAGTAGTAGTAACTGACACTCTCTTCTCCTAATGTTATAGAGTAGTAGTAGTAACTGACACCCTCCTCTCCTAATGTTATAGAGTAGTAGTAGTAGTAACTGACTCTGTCCTCTCCTAATGTTATAGAGTAGTAGTAGTAACTAACCCTCTCCTCTCCTAATGTTATAGAGTAGTAGTAGTAGTAACTGACTCTCTCCTCTCCTAATGTTATAGAGTAGTAGTAGTAGTAACTGACCCTCTCCTCTCCTAATGTAATAGAGTAGTAGTATTAACTGACCCTCTCCACTCCTAATGTTATAGAGTAGTAGAAGTAACTGACCCTCTCCTCTCCTAATGTTATAGAGTAGTAGTAGTAATTGACTCTCTCCTCTCCTAATGTTATAGAGTAGTAGTAGTAACTGACCCTCTCCTCTCCTAATGTTATAGAGTAGTAGTATTAACTGACTCTCTCCTCTCCTAATGTTATAGAGTAGTAGTAGTAACTGACCCTCTCCTCTCCTAATGTTATAGAGTAGTAGTAGTAACTGACTCTCTCCTCTCCTAATGTTATAGAGTAGTAGTAGTAAATGACTCTCTCCTCTCCTAATGTTATAGAGTAGTATTAGTGACACTCTCCTCTCCTAATGTTATAGAGTAGTAGTAGTAGTAACTGACTCTCTCCTCTCCTAATGTTATAGAGTAGTAGTAGTAACTGACCCTCTCCTCTCCTAATGTTATAGAGTAGTAGTCGTAACTGACACTCTCCTCTCCTAATGTTATAGAGTAGTAGTAGTAACTGACTCTCTCCTCTCCTAATGTTATAGAGTAGTAGTAGTAACTGAGTCTCTCCTCTCCTAATGTTATAGAGTAGTAGTAGTAACTGACCCTCTCCTCTCCTAATGTTATAGAGTAGTAGTAGTAACTGACCCTCTCCTCTCCTAATGTTATAGAGTAGTAGTAGCAGTAACTGACTCTGTGCTCTCCTAATGTTATAGAGTAGTAGTAGTAACTAACCCTCTCCTCTCCTAATGTTATAGAGTAGTAGTAGTAGTAATTGACTCTCTCCTCTCCTAATGTTATAGAGTAGTAGTAGTAGTAACTGACCCTCTCCTCTCCTAATGTTATAGAGTAGTAGTATTAACTGACCCTCTCCATTCCTAATGTTATAGAGTAGTAGTAGTAACTGACCCTCTCCTCTCCTAATGTTATAGAGTAGTAGTAGTAATTGACTCTCTCCTCTCCTAATGTTATAGAGTAGTAGTAGTAACTGACCCTCTCCTCTCCTAATGTTATAGAGTAGTAGTATTAACTGACTCTCTCCTCTCCTAATGTTATAGAGTAGTAGTAGTAACTGACCCTCTCCTCTCCTAATGTTATAGAGTAGTAGTAGTAACTGACTCTCTCCTCTCCTAATGTTATAGAGTAGTAGTAGTAAATGACTCTATCCTCTCCTAATGTTATAGAGTAGTATTAGTGACACTCTCCTCTCCTAATGTTATAGAGTAGTAGTCGTAGTAACTGACTCTCTCGTCTCCTAATGTTATAGAGTAGTAGTAGTAACTGACCCTCTCCTCTCCTAATGTTATAGAGTAGTAGTCGTAACTGACACTGTCCTCTCAAAATGTTATAGAGTAGTAGTAGTAACTGACTCTCTCCTCTCCTAATGTTATAGAGTAGTAGTAGTAACTGACTCTCTCCTCTCCTAATGTTATAGAGTAGTAGTAGTAACTGACACTCACCTCTCCTAATGTTATAGAGTAGTAGTAGTAACTGACTCTCTCTTCTCCTAATATTATAGAGTAGTATTAGTAGTAACTGACTCTCTCCTCTCCTAATGTTATAGAGTAGTAGTAGTAGTAAATGACCCTCTCCTCTCCTAATGTTATAGAGTAGTAGTTGTAACTGACACTCTCCTCTCCTAATGTTATAGAGTAGTAGTTGTAACTGACACTCTCCTCTCCTAATGTTATAGAGTAGTAGTAGTAACTGACACTCTCTTCTCCTAATGTTATAGAGTAGTAGTAGTAACTGACACCCTCCTCTCCTAATGTTATAGAGTAGTAGTAGTAGTAACTGACTCTGTCCTCTCCTAATGTTATAGAGTAGTAGTAGTAACTAACCCTCTCCTCTCCTAATGTTATAGAGTAGTAGTAGTAGTAACTGACTCTCTCCTCTCCTAATGTTATAGAGTAGTAGTAGTAGTAACTGACCCTCTCCTCTCCTAATGTTATAGAGTAGTAGTATTAACTGACCCTCTCCACTCCTAATGTTATAGAGTAGTAGAAGTAACTGACCCTCTCCTCTCCTAATGTTATAGAGTAGTAGTAGTAATTGACTCTCTCCTCTCCTAATGTTATAGAGTAGTAGTAGTAACTGACCCTCTCCTCTCCTAATGTTATAGAGTAGTAGTATTAACTGACTCTCTCCTCTCCTAATGTTATAGAGTAGTAGTAGTAACTGACCCTCTCCTCTCCTAATGTTATAGAGTAGTAGTAGTAACTGACTCTCTCCTCTCCTAATGTTATAGAGTAGTAGTAGTAAATGACTCTCTCCTCTCCTAATGTTATAGAGTAGTATTAGTGACACTCTCCTCTCCTAATGTTATAGAGTAGTAGTAGTAGTAACTGACTCTCTCCTCTCCTAATGTTATAGAGTAGTAGTATTAACTGACCCTCTCCTCTCCTAATGTTATAGAGTAGTAGTCGTAACTGACACTCTCCTCTCCTAATGTTATAGAGTAGTAGTAGTAACTGACTCTCTCCTCTCCTAATGTTATAGAGTAGTAGTAGTAACTGAGTCTCTCCTCTCCTAATGTTATAGAGTAGTAGTAGTAACTGACCCTCTCCTCTCCTAATGTTATAGAGTAGTAGTAGTAACTGACCCTCTCCTCTCCTAATGTTATAGAGTACTAGTAGTAACTGACACTCTCCTCTCCTAATGTTATAGAGTAGTAGTAGTAACTGACTCTCTCCTCTCCTAATGTTATAGAGTAGTAGTAACTGACCCTCTCCTCTCCTAATGTTATAGAGTAGTAGTAGTAACTGACTCTGTCCTCTCCTAATGTTATAGAGTAGTAGTAGTAACTAACCCTCTCCTCTCCTAATGTTATAGAGTAGTAGTAGTAGTAACTGACTCTCTCCTCTCCTAATGTTATAGAGTAGTAGTAGTAGTAACTGACACTCTCCTCTCCTAATGTTATAGAGTAGTAGTATTAACTGACCCTCTCCACTCCTAATGTTATAGAGTAGTAGAAGTAACTGACCCTCTCCTCTCCTAATGTTATAGAGTAGTAGTAGTAATTGACTCTCTCCTCTCCTAATGTTATAGAGTAGTAGTAGTAACTGACCCTCTCCTCTCCTAATGTTATAGAGTAGTAGTATTAACTGACTCTCTCCTCTCCTAATGTTATAGAGTAGTAGTAGTAACTGACCCTCTCCTCTCCTAATGTTATAGAGTAGTAGTAGTAACTGACTCTCTCCTCTCCTAATGTTATAGAGTAGTAGTAGTAAATGACTCTCTCCTCTCCTAATGTTATAGAGTAGTATTAGTGACACTCTCCTCTCCTAATGTTATAGAGTAGTAGTAGTAGTAACTGACTCTCTCCTCTCCTAATGTTATAGAGTAGTAGTAGTAACTGACCCTCTCCTCTCCTAATGTTATAGAGTAGTAGTCGTAACTGACACTCTCCTCTCCTAATGTTATAGAGTAGTAGTAGTAACTGACTCTCTCCTCTCCTAATGTTATAGAGTAGTAGTAGTAACTGAGTCTCTCCTCTCCTAATGTTATAGAGTAGTAGTAGTAACTGACCCTCTCCTCTCCTAATGTTATAGAGTAGTAGTAGTAACTGACCCTCTCCTCTCCTAATGTTATAGAGTACTAGTAGTAACTGACACTCTCCTCTCCTAATGTTATAGAGTAGTAGTAGTAACTGACTCTCTCCTCTCCTAATGTTATAGAGTAGTAGTAACTGACCCTCTCCTCTCCTAATGTTATAGAGTAGTAGTAGTAACTGAGTCTCTCCTCTCCTAATGTTATAGAGTAGTAGTAGTAACTGACCCTCTCCTCTCCTAATGTTATAGAGTAGTAGTAGTAACTGACCCTCTCCTCTCCTAATGTTATAGAGTACTAGTAGTAACTGACACTCTCCTCTCCTAATGTTATAGAGTAGTAGTAGTAACTGACTCTCTCCTCTCCTAATGTTATAGAGTAGTAGTAACTGACCCTCTCGTCTCCTAATGTTATACTGTAGTAGTAGTACCTGACCATCTCCTCTCCTAATGTTATAGAGTAGTAGTAGTAACTGACTCTCTCCTCTCCTAATGTTATACTGTAGTAGTAGTGACTGACTCTCTCCTCTCCTAATGTTATAGAGTAGTAGTAGTAACTGACCCTCTCCTCTCCTAATGTTATAGAGTAGTAGTAGTAACTGACTCTCTCCTCTCCTAATGTTATAGAGTAGTATTAGTAACTGACACTCTCCTCTCCTAATGTTATAGAGTAGTAGTAGAAGTAACTGACTCTCTCCTCTCCTAATGTTATAGAGTAGTAGTAGTAACTGACCCTCTCCTCTCCTAATGTTATAGAGTAGTAGTCGTAACTGACACTCTCCTCTCCTAATGTTATAGAGTAGTAGTAGTAACTGACCCTCTCCTCTCCTAATGTTATAGAGTAGTAGTAGTAACTGACACTCTCCTCTCCTAATGTTGTAGAGTAGTAGTAGTAACTGACTCTCTCCTCTCCTAATGTTGTAGAGTAGTAGTAGTAACTGACTCTCTCCTCTCCTAATGTTATAGAGTAGTAGTAGTAACTGACCCTCTCCTCTCCTAATGTTATAGAGTAGTAGTAGTAACTGACTCTCTCCTCTCCTAATGTTATAGAGTAGTAGTAGTAGTAACTGACACTCTCATCTCCTAATGTTATAGAGTAGTAGTAGTAACTGACTCTCTCCTCTCCTAATGTTATAGAGTAGTAGTAGTAACTGACTCTGTCCTCTCCTAATGTTATAGAGTAGTAGTAGTAACTGACACTCTCCTCTCCTAATGTTATAGAGTAGTAGTAGCAGTAACTGACTCTGTCCTCTCCTAATGTTATAGAGTAGTAGTAGTACCTAACCCTCTCCTCTCCTAATGTTATAGAGTAGTAGTAGTAGTAATTGACTCTCTCCTCTCCTAATGTTATAGAGTAGTAGTAGTAACTGACTCTCTCCTCTCCTAATGTTATAGAGTAGTAGTAGTAAATGACTCTCTCCTCTCCTAATGTTATAGAGTAGTATTAGTGACACTCTCCTCTCCTAATGTTATAGAGTAGTAGTAGTAGTAACTGACTCTCTCCTCTCCTAATGTTATAGAGTAGTAGTAGTAACTGACCCTCTCCTCTCCTAATGTTATAGAGTAGTAGTCGTAACTGACACTCTCCTCTCCTAATGTTATAGAGTAGTAGTAGTAACTGACTCTCTCCTCTCCTAATGTTATAGAGTAGTAGTAGTAACTGAGTCTCTCCTCTCCTAATGTTATAGAGTAGTAGTAGTAACTGACCCTCTCCTCTCCTAATGTTATAGAGTAGTAGTAGTAACTGACCCTCTCCTCTCCTAATGTTATAGAGTAGTAGTAGCAGTAACTGACTCTGTGCTCTCCTAATGTTATAGAGTAGTAGTAGTAACTAACCCTCTCCTCTCCTAATGTTATAGAGTAGTAGTAGTAGTAATTGACTCTCTCCTCTCCTAATGTTATAGAGTAGTAGTAGTAGTAACTGACCCTCTCCTCTCCTAATGTTATAGAGTAGTAGTATTAACTGACCCTCTCCATTCCTAATGTTATAGAGTAGTAGTAGTAACTGACCCTCTCCTCTCCTAATGTTATAGAGTAGTAGTAGTAATTGACTCTCTCCTCTCCTAATGTTATAGAGTAGTAGTAGTAACTGACCCTCTCCTCTCCTAATGTTATAGAGTAGTAGTATTAACTGACTCTCTCCTCTCCTAATGTTATAGAGTAGTAGTAGTAACTGACCCTCTCCTCTCCTAATGTTATAGAGTAGTAGTAGTAACTGACTCTCTCCTCTCCTAATGTTATAGAGTAGTAGTAGTAAATGACTCTATCCTCTCCTAATGTTATAGAGTAGTATTAGTGACACTCTCCTCTCCTAATGTTATAGAGTAGTAGTCGTAGTAACTGACTCTCTCGTCTCCTAATGTTATAGAGTAGTAGTAGTAACTGACCCTCTCCTCTCCTAATGTTATAGAGTAGTAGTCGTAACTGACACTGTCCTCTCAAAATGTTATAGAGTAGTAGTAGTAACTGACTCTCTCCTCTCCTAATGTTATAGAGTAGTAGTAGTAACTGACTCTCTCCTCTCCTAATGTTATAGAGTAGTAGTAGTAACTGACACTCACCTCTCCTAATGTTATAGAGTAGTAGTAGTAACTGACTCTCTCTTCTCCTAATATTATAGAGTAGTATTAGTAGTAACTGACTCTCTCCTCTCCTAATGTTATAGAGTAGTAGTAGTAGTAAATGACCCTCTCCTCTCCTAATGTTATAGAGTAGTAGTTGTAACTGACACTCTCCTCTCCTAATGTTATAGAGTAGTAGTTGTAACTGACACTCTCCTCTCCTAATGTTATAGAGTAGTAGTAGTAACTGACACTCTCTTCTCCTAATGTTATAGAGTAGTAGTAGTAACTGACACCCTCCTCTCCTAATGTTATAGAGTAGTAGTAGTAGTAACTGACTCTGTCCTCTCCTAATGTTATAGAGTAGTAGTAGTAACTAACCCTCTCCTCTCCTAATGTTATAGAGTAGTAGTAGTAGTAACTGACTCTCTCCTCTCCTAATGTTATAGAGTAGTAGTAGTAGTAACTGACCCTCTCCTCTCCTAATGTTATAGAGTAGTAGTATTAACTGACCCTCTCCACTCCTAATGTTATAGAGTAGTAGAAGTAACTGACCCTCTCCTCTCCTAATGTTATAGAGTAGTAGTAGTAATTGACTCTCTCCTCTCCTAATGTTATAGAGTAGTAGTAGTAACTGACCCTCTCCTCTCCTAATGTTATAGAGTAGTAGTATTAACTGACTCTCTCCTCTCCTAATGTTATAGAGTAGTAGTAGTAACTGACCCTCTCCTCTCCTAATGTTATAGAGTAGTAGTAGTAACTGACTCTCTCCTCTCCTAATGTTATAGAGTAGTAGTAGTAAATGACTCTCTCCTCTCCTAATGTTATAGAGTAGTATTAGTGACACTCTCCTCTCCTAATGTTATAGAGTAGTAGTAGTAGTAACTGACTCTCTCCTCTCCTAATGTTATAGAGTAGTAGTATTAACTGACCCTCTCCTCTCCTAATGTTATAGAGTAGTAGTCGTAACTGACACTCTCCTCTCCTAATGTTATAGAGTAGTAGTAGTAACTGACTCTCTCCTCTCCTAATGTTATAGAGTAGTAGTAGTAACTGAGTCTCTCCTCTCCTAATGTTATAGAGTAGTAGTAGTAACTGACCCTCTCCTCTCCTAATGTTATAGAGTAGTAGTAGTAACTGACCCTCTCCTCTCCTAATGTTATAGAGTACTAGTAGTAACTGACACTCTCCTCTCCTAATGTTATAGAGTAGTAGTAGTAACTGACTCTCTCCTCTCCTAATGTTATAGAGTAGTAGTAACTGACCCTCTCCTCTCCTAATGTTATAGAGTAGTAGTAGTAACTGACTCTGTCCTCTCCTAATGTTATAGAGTAGTAGTAGTAACTAACCCTCTCCTCTCCTAATGTTATAGAGTAGTAGTAGTAGTAACTGACTCTCTCCTCTCCTAATGTTATAGAGTAGTAGTAGTAGTAACTGACACTCTCCTCTCCTAATGTTATAGAGTAGTAGTATTAACTGACCCTCTCCACTCCTAATGTTATAGAGTAGTAGAAGTAACTGACCCTCTCCTCTCCTAATGTTATAGAGTAGTAGTAGTAATTGACTCTCTCCTCTCCTAATGTTATAGAGTAGTAGTAGTAACTGACCCTCTCCTCTCCTAATGTTATAGAGTAGTAGTATTAACTGACTCTCTCCTCTCCTAATGTTATAGAGTAGTAGTAGTAACTGACCCTCTCCTCTCCTAATGTTATAGAGTAGTAGTAGTAACTGACTCTCTCCTCTCCTAATGTTATAGAGTAGTAGTAGTAAATGACTCTCTCCTCTCCTAATGTTATAGAGTAGTATTAGTGACACTCTCCTCTCCTAATGTTATAGAGTAGTAGTAGTAGTAACTGACTCTCTCCTCTCCTAATGTTATAGAGTAGTAGTAGTAACTGACCCTCTCCTCTCCTAATGTTATAGAGTAGTAGTCGTAACTGACACTCTCCTCTCCTAATGTTATAGAGTAGTAGTAGTAACTGACTCTCTCCTCTCCTAATGTTATAGAGTAGTAGTAGTAACTGAGTCTCTCCTCTCCTAATGTTATAGAGTAGTAGTAGTAACTGACCCTCTCCTCTCCTAATGTTATAGAGTAGTAGTAGTAACTGACCCTCTCCTCTCCTAATGTTATAGAGTACTAGTAGTAACTGACACTCTCCTCTCCTAATGTTATAGAGTAGTAGTAGTAACTGACTCTCTCCTCTCCTAATGTTATAGAGTAGTAGTAACTGACCCTCTCCTCTCCTAATGTTATAGAGTAGTAGTAGTAACTGAGTCTCTCCTCTCCTAATGTTATAGAGTAGTAGTAGTAACTGACCCTCTCCTCTCCTAATGTTATAGAGTAGTAGTAGTAACTGACCCTCTCCTCTCCTAATGTTATAGAGTACTAGTAGTAACTGACACTCTCCTCTCCTAATGTTATAGAGTAGTAGTAGTAACTGACTCTCTCCTCTCCTAATGTTATAGAGTAGTAGTAACTGACCCTCTCGTCTCCTAATGTTATACTGTAGTAGTAGTACCTGACCATCTCCTCTCCTAATGTTATAGAGTAGTAGTAGTAACTGACTCTCTCCTCTCCTAATGTTATACTGTAGTAGTAGTGACTGACTCTCTCCTCTCCTAATGTTATA
Organism: Salmo salar; assembly: GCF_965601325.2. NCBI lineage: Eukaryota > Metazoa > Chordata > Actinopteri > Salmoniformes > Salmonidae > Salmo > Salmo salar. The sequence goes on from NC_138297.1 coordinate 54,156,316, forward strand.
GAGTAGTAGTAGTAACTGACCCTCTCCTCTCCTAATGTTATAGAGTAGTAGTAGTAACTAACTCTCTCCTCTCCTAATGTTATAGAGTAGTATTAGTAACTGACACTCTCCTCTCCTAATGTTATAGAGTAGTAGTAGAAGTAACTGACTCTCTCCTCTCCTAATGTTATAGAGTAGTAGTAGTAACTGACCCTCTCCTCTCCTAATGTTATAGAGTAGTAGTCGTAACTGACACTCTCCTCTCCTAATGTTATAGAGTAGTAGTAGTAACTGACCCTCTCCTCTCCTAATGTTATAGAGTAGTAGTAGTAACTGACACTCTCCTCTCCTAATGTTGTAGAGTAGTAGTAGTAACTGACTCTCTCCTCTCCTAATGTTGTAGAGTAGTAGTAGTAACTGACTCTCTCCTCTCCTAATGTTATAGAGTAGTAGTAGTAACTGACCCTCTCCTCTCCTAATGTTATAGAGTAGTAGTAGTAACTGACTCTCTCCTCTCCTAATGTTATAGAGTAGTAGTAGTAGTAACTGACACTCTCATCTCCTAATGTTATAGAGTAGTAGTAGTAACTGACTCTCTCCTCTCCTAATGTTATAGAGTAGTAGTAGTAACTGACTCTGTCCTCTCCTAATGTTATAGAGTAGTAGTAGTAACTGACACTCTCCTCTCCTAATGTTATAGAGTAGTAGTAGCAGTAACTGACTCTGTCCTCTCCTAATGTTATAGAGTAGTAGTAGTACCTAACCCTCTCCTCTCCTAATGTTATAGAGTAGTAGTAGTAGTAATTGACTCTCTCCTCTCCTAATGTTATAGAGTAGTAGTAGTAGTAACTGACCCTCTCCTCTCCTAATGTTATAGAGTAGTAGTATTAACTGACCCTCTCCACTCCTAATGTTATAGAGTAGTAGTAGTAACTGACCCTCTCCTCTCCTAATGTTATAGAGTAGTAGTAGTAATTGACTCTCTCCTCTCCTAATGTTATAGAGTAGTAGTAGTAACTGACCCTCTCCTCTCCTAATGTTATAGAGTAGTAGTATTAACTGACTCTCTCCTCTCCTAATGTTATAGAGTAGTAGTAGTAACTGACCCTCTCCTCTCCTAATGTTATAGAGTAGTAGTAGTAAATGACTCTATCCTCTCCTAATGTTATAGAGTAGTATTAGTGACACTCTCCTCTCCTAATGTTATAGAGTAGTAGTAGTAGTAACTGACTCTCTCGTCTCCTAATGTTATAGAGTAGTAGTAGTAACTGACCCTCTCCTCTCCTAATGTTATAGAGTAGTAGTCGTAACTGACACTCTCCTCTCAAAATGTTATAGAGTAGTAGTAGTAACTGACTCTCTCCTCTCCTAATGTTATAGAGTAGTAGTAGTAACTGACTCTCTCCTCTCCTAATGTTATAGAGTAGTAGTAGTAACTGACACTCTCCTCTCCTAATGTTATAGAGTAGTAGTAGTAACTGACTCTCTCTTCTCCTAATATTATAGAGTAGTATTAGTAGTAACTGACTCTCTCCTCTCCTAATGTTATAGAGTAGTAGTAGTAGTAACTGACCCTCTCCTCTCCTAATGTTATAGAGTAGTAGTTGTAACTGACACTCTCCTCTCCTAATTTTATAGAGTAGTAGTTGTAACTGACACTCTCCTCTCCAAATGTTATAGAGTAGTAGTAGTAACTGACACTCTCTTCTCCTAATGTTATAGAGTAGTAGTATTAACTGACCCTCTCCACTCCTAATGTTATAGAGTAGTAGTAGTAACTGACCCTCTCCTCTCCTAATGTTATAGAGTAGTAGTAGTAATTGACTCTCTCCTCTCCTAATGTTATAGAGTAGTAGTAGTAACTGACCCTCTCCTCTCCTAATGTTATAGAGTAGTAGTATTAACTGACTCTCTCCTCTCCTAATGTTATAGAGTAGTAGTAGTAACTGACCCTCTCCTCTCCTAATGTTATAGAGTAGTAGTAGTAACTGACTCTCTCCTCTCCTAATGTTATAGAGTAGTAGTAGTAAATGACTCTCTCCTCTCCTAATGTTATAGAGTAGTATTAGTGACACTCTCCTCTCCTAATGTTATAGAGTAGTAGTAGTAGTAGTAACTGACTCTTTCCTCTCCTAATGTTATAGAGTAGTAGTAGTAACTGACCCTCTCCTCTCCTAATGTTATAGAGTAGTAGTCGTAACTGACACTCTCCTCTCCTAATGTTATAGAGTAGTAGTAGTAACTGACTCTCTCCTCTCCTAATGTTATAGAGTAGTAGTAGTAACTGACTCTCTCCTCTCCTAATGTTATAGAGTAGTAGTAGTAACTGACCCTCTCCTCTCCTAATGTTATAGAGTAGTAGTAGTAGTAACTGACTCTCACCTCTCCTAATGTTATAGAGTAGTAGTAGTAACTGACCCTCTCCTCTCCTAATGTTATAGAGTACTAGTAGTAACTGACACTCTCCTCTCCTAATGTTATAGAGTAGTAGTAGTAACTGACTCTCTCCTCTCCTAATGTTATAGAGTAGTAGTAACTGACCCTCTCGTCTCCTAATGTTATACTGTAGTAGTAGTACCTGACCATCTCCTCTCCTAATGTTATAGAGTAGTAGTAGTAACTGACTCTCTCCTCTCCTAATGTTATACTGTAGTAGTAGTGACTGACTCTCTCCTCTCCTAATGTTATAGAGTAGTAGTAGTAACTGACCCTCTCCTCTCCTAATGTTATAGAGTAGTAGTAGTAACTGACCCTCTCCTCTCCTAATGTTATAGAGTAGTAGTAGTAACTGACCCTCTCCTCACCTAATGTTATAGAGTAGTAGTAGTAACTGACTCTCTCCTCTCCTAATGTTATAGAGTAGTAGTAGTAGTAACTGACTCTCTCCTCTCCTAATGTTATAGAGTGGTAGTAGTAACTGACCCTCTCCTCTCCTAATGTTATAGAGTAGTAGTAGTAACTGACCCTCTCCTCTCCTAATGTTGTAGAGTAGTATTAGTAACTGACTCTCTCCTCTCCTAATGTTGTAGAGTAGTAGTAGTAACTGACTCTCTCCTCTCCTAATGTTATAGAGTAGTAGTAGTAACTGACTCTCTCCTCTCCTAATGTTATAGAGTAGTAGTAGTAGTAACTGACACTCTCCTCTCCTAATGTTATAGAGTAGTAGTAGTAACTGACTCTCTCCTCTCCTAATGTTATAGAGTAGTAGTAGTAACTGACTCTCTCCTCTCCTAATGTTATAGAGTAGTAGTAGTAACTGACACTCTCCTCTCCTAATGTTATAGAGTAGTAGTAGTAACTGACTCTCTCTTCTCCTAATATTATAGAGTAGTATTAGTAGTAACTGACTCTCTCCTCTCCTAATGTTATAGAGTAGTAGTAGTAGTAACTGACCCTCTCCTCTCCTAATGTTATAGAGTAGTAGTTGTAACTGACACTCTCCTCTCCTAATGTTATAGAGTAGTAGTAGTAGTAGTAACTGACTCTTTCCTCTCCTAATGTTATAGAGTAGTAGTCGTAACTGACACTCTCCTCTCCTAATGTTATAGAGTAGTAGTAGTAACTGACTCTCTCCTCTCCTAATGTTATAGAGTAGTAGTAGTAACTGACTCTCTCCTCTCCTAATGTTATAGAGTAGTAGTAGTAACTGACCCTCTCCTCTCCTAATGTTATAGAGTAGTAGTAGTAGTAACTGACTCTCACCTCTCCTAATGTTATAGAGTAGTAGTAGTAACTGACCCTCTCCTCTCCTAATGTTATAGAGTACTAGTAGTAACTGACACTCTCCTCTCCTAATGTTATAGAGTAGTAGTAGTAACTGACTCTCTCCTCTCCTAATGTTATAGAGTAGTAGTAACTGACCCTCTCGTCTCCTAATGTTATACTGTAGTAGTAGTACCTGACCATCTCCTCTCCTAATGTTATAGAGTAGTAGTAGTAACTGACTCTCTCCTCTCCTAATGTTATACTGTAGTAGTAGTGACTGACTCTCTCCTCTCCTAATGTTATAGAGTAGTAGTAGTAACTGACCCTCTCCTCTCCTAATGTTATAGAGTAGTAGTAGTAACTGACCCTCTCCTCTCCTAATGTTATAGAGTAGTAGTAGTAACTGACCCTCTCCTCACCTAATGTTATAGAGTAGTAGTAGTAACTGACTCTCTCCTCTCCTAATGTTATAGAGTAGTAGTAGTAGTAACTGACTCTCTCCTCTCCTAATGTTATAGAGTGGTAGTAGTAACTGACCCTCTCCTCTCCTAATGTTATAGAGTAGTAGTAGTAACTGACCCTCTCCTCTCCTAATGTTGTAGAGTAGTATTAGTAACTGACTCTCTCCTCTCCTAATGTTGTAGAGTAGTAGTAGTAACTGACTCTCTCCTCTCCTAATGTTATAGAGTAGTAGTAGTAACTGACACTCTCCTCTCCTAATGTTATAGAGTAGTAGTAGTAACTGACTCTCTCTTCTCCTAATATTATAGAGTAGTATTAGTAGTAACTGACTCTCTCCTCTCCTAATGTTATAGAGTAGTAGTAGTAGTAACTGACCCTCTCCTCTCCTAATGTTATAGAGTAGTAGTTGTAACTGACACTCTCCTCTCCTAATGTTATAGAGTAGTAGTAGTAGTAGTAACTGACTCTTTCCTCTCCTAATGTTATAGAGTAGTAGTAGTAACTGACCCTCTCCTCTCCTAATGTTATAGAGTAGTAGTCGTAACTGACACTCTCCTCTCCTAATGTTATAGAGTAGTAGTAGTAACTGACTCTCTCCTCTCCTAATGTTATAGAGTAGTAGTAGTAACTGACTCTCTCCTCTCCTAATGTTATAGAGTAGTAGTAGTAACTGACCCTCTCCTCTCCTAATGTTATAGAGTAGTAGTAGTAGTAACTGACTCTCACCTCTCCTAATGTTATAGAGTAGTAGTAGTAACTGACCCTCTCCTCTCCTAATGTTATAGAGTACTAGTAGTAACTGACACTCTCCTCTCCTAATGTTATAGAGTAGTAGTAGTAACTGACTCTCTCCTCTCCTAATGTTATAGAGTAGTAGTAACTGACCCTCTCGTCTCCTAATGTTATACTGTAGTAGTAGTACCTGACCATCTCCTCTCCTAATGTTATAGAGTAGTAGTAGTAACTGACTCTCTCCTCTCCTAATGTTATACTGTAGTAGTAGTGACTGACTCTCTCCTCTCCTAATGTTATAGAGTAGTAGTAGTAACTGACCCTCTCCTCTCCTAATGTTATAGAGTAGTAGTAGTAACTGACCCTCTCCTCTCCTAATGTTATAGAGTAGTAGTAGTAACTGACCCTCTCCTCACCTAATGTTATAGAGTAGTAGTAGTAACTGACTCTCTCCTCTCCTAATGTTATAGAGTAGTAGTAGTAGTAACTGACTCTCTCCTCTCCTAATGTTATAGAGTGGTAGTAGTAACTGACCCTCTCCTCTCCTAATGTTATAGAGTAGTAGTAGTAACTGACCCTCTCCTCTCCTAATGTTGTAGAGTAGTATTAGTAACTGACTCTCTCCTCTCCTAATGTTGTAGAGTAGTAGTAGTAACTGACTCTCTCCTCTCCTAATGTTATAGAGTAGTAGTAGTAACTGACTCTCTCCTCTCCTAATGTTATAGAGTAGTAGTAGTAGTAACTGACACTCTCCTCTCCTAATGTTATAGAGTAGTAGTAGTAACTGACTCTCTCCTCTCCTAATGTTATAGAGTAGTAGTAGTAACTGACTCTCTCCTCTCCTAATGTTATAGAGTAGTAGTAGTAACTGACACTCTCCTCTCCTAATGTTATAGAGTAGTAGTAGTAACTGACTCTCTCTTCTCCTAATATTATAGAGTAGTATTAGTAGTAACTGACTCTCTCCTCTCCTAATGTTATAGAGTAGTAGTAGTAGTAACTGACCCTCTCCTCTCCTAATGTTATAGAGTAGTAGTTGTAACTGACACTCTCCTCTCCTAATGTTATAGAGTAGTAGTAGTAGTAGTAACTGACTCTTTCCTCTCCTAATGTTATAGAGTAGTAGTAGTAACTGACCCTCTCCTCTCCTAATGTTATAGAGTAGTAGTCGTAACTGACACTCTCCTCTCCTAATGTTATAGAGTAGTAGTAGTAACTGACTCTCTCCTCTCCTAATGTTATAGAGTAGTAGTAGTAACTGACTCTCTCCTCTCCTAATGTTATAGAGTAGTAGTAGTAACTGACCCTCTCCTCTCCTAATGTTATAGAGTAGTAGTAGTAGTAACTGACTCTCACCTCTCCTAATGTTATAGAGTAGTAGTAGTAACTGACCCTCTCCTCTCCTAATGTTATAGAGTACTAGTAGTAACTGACACTCTCCTCTCCTAATGTTATAGAGTAGTAGTAGTAACTGACTCTCTCCTCTCCTAATGTTATAGAGTAGTAGTAACTGACCCTCTCGTCTCCTAATGTTATACTGTAGTAGTAGTACCTGACCATCTCCTCTCCTAATGTTATAGAGTAGTAGTAGTAACTGACTCTCTCCTCTCCTAATGTTATACTGTAGTAGTAGTGACTGACTCTCTCCTCTCCTAATGTTATAGAGTAGTAGTAGTAACTGACCCTCTCCTCTCCTAATGTTATAGAGTAGTAGTAGTAACTGACCCTCTCCTCTCCTAATGTTATAGAGTAGTAGTAGTAACTGACCCTCTCCTCACCTAATGTTATAGAGTAGTAGTAGTAACTGACTCTCTCCTCTCCTAATGTTATAGAGTAGTAGTAGTAGTAACTGACTCTCTCCTCTCCTAATGTTATAGAGTGGTAGTAGTAACTGACCCTCTCCTCTCCTAATGTTATAGAGTAGTAGTAGTAACTGACCCTCTCCTCTCCTAATGTTGTAGAGTAGTATTAGTAACTGACTCTCTCCTCTCCTAATGTTGTAGAGTAGTAGTAGTAACTGACTCTCTCCTCTCCTAATGTTATAGAGTAGTAGTAGTAACTGACACTCTCCTCTCCTAATGTTATAGAGTAGTAGTAGTAACTGACTCTCTCTTCTCCTAATATTATAGAGTAGTATTAGTAGTAACTGACTCTCTCCTCTCCTAATGTTATAGAGTAGTAGTAGTAACTGACACTCTCCTCTCCTAATGTTATAGAGTAGTAGTAGTAACTGACTCTCTCTTCTCCTAATATTATAGAGTAGTATTAGTAGTAACTGACTCTCTCCTCTCCTAATGTTATAGAGTAGTAGTAGTAGTAACTGACCCTCTCCTCTCCTAATGTTATAGAGTAGTAGTTGTAACTGACACTCTCCTCTCCTAATGTTATAGAGTAGTAGTAGTAGTAGTAACTGACTCTTTCCTCTCCTAATGTTATAGAGTAGTAGTAGTAACTGACCCTCTCCTCTCCTAATGTTATAGAGTAGTAGTCGTAACTGACACTCTCCTCTCCTAATGTTATAGAGTAGTAGTAGTAACTGACTCTCTCCTCTCCTAATGTTATAGAGTAGTAGTAGTAACTGACTCTCTCCTCTCCTAATGTTATAGAGTAGTAGTAGTAACTGACCCTCTCCTCTCCTAATGTTATAGAGTAGTAGTAGTAGTAACTGACTCTCACCTCTCCTAATGTTATAGAGTAGTAGTAGTAACTGACCCTCTCCTCTCCTAATGTTATAGAGTACTAGTAGTAACTGACACTCTCCTCTCCTAATGTTATAGAGTAGTAGTAGTAACTGACTCTCTCCTCTCCTAATGTTATAGAGTAGTAGTAACTGACCCTCTCGTCTCCTAATGTTATACTGTAGTAGTAGTACCTGACCATCTCCTCTCCTAATGTTATAGAGTAGTAGTAGTAACTGACTCTCTCCTCTCCTAATGTTATACTGTAGTAGTAGTGACTGACTCTCTCCTCTCCTAATGTTATAGAGTAGTAGTAGTAACTGACCCTCTCCTCTCCTAATGTTATAGAGTAGTAGTAGTAACTGACCCTCTCCTCTCCTAATGTTATAGAGTAGTAGTAGTAACTGACCCTCTCCTCACCTAATGTTATAGAGTAGTAGTAGTAACTGACTCTCTCCTCTCCTAATGTTATAGAGTAGTAGTAGTAGTAACTGACTCTCTCCTCTCCTAATGTTATAGAGTGGTAGTAGTAACTGACCCTCTCCTCTCCTAATGTTATAGAGTAGTAGTAGTAACTGACCCTCTCCTCTCCTAATGTTGTAGAGTAGTATTAGTAACTGACTCTCTCCTCTCCTAATGTTGTAGAGTAGTAGTAGTAACTGACTCTCTCCTCTCCTAATGTTATAGAGTAGTAGTAGTAACTGACACTCTCCTCTCCTAATGTTATAGAGTAGTAGTAGTAACTGACTCTCTCTTCTCCTAATATTATAGAGTAGTATTAGTAGTAACTGACTCTCTCCTCTCCTAATGTTATAGAGTAGTAGTAGTAGTAACTGACCCTCTCCTCTCCTAATGTTATAGAGTAGTAGTTGTAACTGACACTCTCCTCTCCTAATGTTATAGAGTAGTAGTAGTAGTAGTAACTGACTCTTTCCTCTCCTAATGTTATAGAGTAGTAGTAGTAACTGACCCTCTCCTCTCCTAATGTTATAGAGTAGTAGTCGTAACTGACACTCTCCTCTCCTAATGTTATAGAGTAGTAGTAGTAACTGACTCTCTCCTCTCCTAATGTTATAGAGTAGTAGTAGTAACTGACTCTCTCCTCTCCTAATGTTATAGAGTAGTAGTAGTAACTGACCCTCTCCTCTCCTAATGTTATAGAGTAGTAGTAGTAGTAACTGACTCTCACCTCTCCTAATGTTATAGAGTAGTAGTAGTAACTGACCCTCTCCTCTCCTAATGTTATAGAGTACTAGTAGTAACTGACACTCTCCTCTCCTAATGTTATAGAGTAGTAGTAGTAACTGACTCTCTCCTCTCCTAATGTTATAGAGTAGTAGTAACTGACCCTCTCGTCTCCTAATGTTATACTGTAGTAGTAGTACCTGACCATCTCCTCTCCTAATGTTATAGAGTAGTAGTAGTAACTGACTCTCTCCTCTCCTAATGTTATACTGTAGTAGTAGTGACTGACTCTCTCCTCTCCTAATGTTATAGAGTAGTAGTAGTAACTGACCCTCTCCTCTCCTAATGTTATAGAGTAGTAGTAGTAACTGACCCTCTCCTCTCCTAATGTTATAGAGTAGTAGTAGTAACTGACCCTCTCCTCACCTAATGTTATAGAGTAGTAGTAGTAACTGACTCTCTCCTCTCCTAATGTTATAGAGTAGTAGTAGTAGTAACTGACTCTCTCCTCTCCTAATGTTATAGAGTGGTAGTAGTAACTGACCCTCTCCTCTCCTAATGTTATAGAGTAGTAGTAGTAACTGACCCTCTCCTCTCCTAATGTTGTAGAGTAGTATTAGTAACTGACTCTCTCCTCTCCTAATGTTGTAGAGTAGTAGTAGTAACTGACTCTCTCCTCTCCTAATGTTATAGAGTAGTAGTAGTAACTGACTCTCTCCTCTCCTAATGTTATAGAGTAGTAGTAGTAGTAACTGACACTCTCCTCTCCTAATGTTATAGAGTAGTAGTAGTAACTGACTCTCTCCTCTCCTAATGTTATAGAGTAGTAGTAGTAACTGACTCTCTCCTCTCCTAATGTTATAGAGTAGTAGTAGTAACTGACACTCTCCTCTCCTAATGTTATAGAGTAGTAGTAGTAACTGACTCTCTCTTCTCCTAATATTATAGAGTAGTATTAGTAGTAACTGACTCTCTCCTCTCCTAATGTTATAGAGTAGTAGTAGTAGTAACTGACCCTCTCCTCTCCTAATGTTATAGAGTAGTAGTTGTAACTGACACTCTCCTCTCCTAATGTTATAGAGTAGTAGTAGTAGTAGTAACTGACTCTTTCCTCTCCTAATGTTATAGAGTAGTAGTAGTAACTGACCCTCTCCTCTCCTAATGTTATAGAGTAGTAGTCGTAACTGACACTCTCCTCTCCTAATGTTATAGAGTAGTAGTAGTAACTGACTCTCTCCTCTCCTAATGTTATAGAGAAGTAGTAGTAACTGACTCTCTCCTCTCCTAATGTTATAGAGTAGTAGTAGTAACTGACCCTCTCCTCTCCTAATGTTATAGAGTAGTAGTAGTAGTAACTGACTCTCACCTCTCCTAATGTTATAGAGTAGTAGTAGTAACTGACCCTCTCCTCTCCTAATGTTATAGAGTACTAGTAGTAACTGACACTCTCCTCTCCTAATGTTATAGAGTAGTAGTAGTAACTGACTCTCTCCTCTCCTAATGTTATAGAGTAGTAGTAACTGACCCTCTCGTCTCCTAATGTTATACTGTAGTAGTAGTACCTGACCATCTCCTCTCCTAATGTTATAGAGTAGTAGTAGTAACTGACTCTCTCCTCTCCTAATGTTATACTGTAGTAGTAGTGACTGACTCTCTCCTCTCCTAATGTTATAGAGTAGTAGTAGTAACTGACCCTCTCCTCTCCTAATGTTATAGAGTAGTAGTAGTAACTGACCCTCTCCTCTCCTAATGTTATAGAGTAGTAGTAGTAACTGACCCTCTCCTCACCTAATGTTATAGAGTAGTAGTAGTAACTGACTCTCTCCTCTCCTAATGTTATAGAGTAGTAGTAGTAGTAACTGACTCTCTCCTCTCCTAATGTTATAGAGTGGTAGTAGTAACTGACCCTCTCCTCTCCTAATGTTATAGAGTAGTAGTAGTAACTGACCCTCTCCTCTCCTAATGTTGTAGAGTAGTATTAGTAACTGACTCTCTCCTCTCCTAATGTTGTAGAGTAGTAGTAGTAACTGACTCTCTCCTCTCCTAATGTTATAGAGTAGTAGTAGTAACTGACTCTCTCCTCTCCTAATGTTATAGAGTAGTAGTAGTAGTAACTGACACTCTCCTCTCCTAATGTTATAGAGTAGTAGTAGTAACTGACTCTCTCCTCTCCTAATGTTATAGAGTAGTAGTAGTAACTGACTCTCTCCTCTCCTAATGTTATAGAGTAGTAGTAGTAACTGACACTCTCCTCTCCTAATGTTATAGAGTAGTAGTAGTAACTGACTCTCTCTTCTCCTAATATTATAGAGTAGTATTAGTAGTAACTGACTCTCTCCTCTCCTAATGTTATAGAGTAGTAGTAGTAGTAACTGACCCTCTCCTCTCCTAATGTTATAGAGTAGTAGTTGTAACTGACACTCTCCTCTCCTAATTTTATAGAGTAGTAGTTGTAACTGACACTCTCCTCTCCAAATGTTATAGAGTAGTAGTAGTAACTGACACTCTCTTCTCCTAATGTTATAGAGTAGTAGTATTAACTGACCCTCTCCACTCCTAATGTTATAGAGTAGTAGTAGTAACTGACCCTCTCCTCTCCTAATGTTATAGAGTAGTAGTAGTAATTGACTCTCTCCTCTCCTAATGTTATAGAGTAGTAGTAGTAACTGACCCTCTCCTCTCCTAATGTTATAGAGTAGTAGTATTAACTGACTCTCTCCTCTCCTAATGTTATAGAGTAGTAGTAGTAACTGACCCTCTCCTCTCCTAATGTTATAGAGTACTAGTAGTAACTGACACTCTCCTCTCCTAATGTTATAGAGTAGTAGTAGTAACTGACTCTCTCCTCTCCTAATGTTATAGAGTAGTAGTAACTGACTCTCTCCTCTCCTAATGTTATAGAGTGGTAGTAGTAACTGACCCTCTCCTCTCCTAATGTTATAGAGTAGTAGTAGTAACTGACCCTCTCCTCTCCTAATGTTGTAGAGTAGTATTAGTAACTGACTCTCTCCTCTCCTAATGTTGTAGAGTAGTAGTAGTAACTGACTCTCTCCTCTCCTAATGTTATAGAGTAGTAGTAGTAACTGACACTCTCCTCTCCTAATGTTATAGAGTAGTAGTAGTAACTGACTCTCTCTTCTCCTAATATTATAGAGTAGTATTAGTAGTAACTGACTCTCTCCTCTCCTAATGTTATAGAGTAGTAGTAGTAGTAACTGACCCTCTCCTCTCCTAATGTTATAGAGTAGTAGTTGTAACTGACACTCTCCTCTCCTAATGTTATAGAGTAGTAGTAGTAGTAGTAACTGACTCTTTCCTCTCCTAATGTTATAGAGTAGTAGTAGTAACTGACCCTCTCCTCTCCTAATGTTATAGAGTAGTAGTCGTAACTGACACTCTCCTCTCCTAATGTTATAGAGTAGTAGTAGTAACTGACTCTCTCCTCTCCTAATGTTATAGAGTAGTAGTAGTAACTGACTCTCTCCTCTCCTAATGTTATAGAGTAGTAGTAGTAACTGACCCTCTCCTCTCCTAATGTTATAGAGTAGTAGTAGTAGTAACTGACTCTCACCTCTCCTAATGTTATAGAGTAGTAGTAGTAACTGACCCTCTCCTCTCCTAATGTTATAGAGTACTAGTAGTAACTGACACTCTCCTCTCCTAATGTTATAGAGTAGTAGTAGTAACTGACTCTCTCCTCTCCTAATGTTATAGAGTAGTAGTAACTGACCCTCTCGTCTCCTAATGTTATACTGTAGTAGTAGTACCTGACCATCTCCTCTCCTAATGTTATAGAGTAGTAGTAGTAACTGACTCTCTCCTCTCCTAATGTTATACTGTAGTAGTAGTGACTGACTCTCTCCTCTCCTAATGTTATAGAGTAGTAGTAGTAACTGACCCTCTCCTCTCCTAATGTTATAGAGTAGTAGTAGTAACTGACCCTCTCCTCTCCTAATGTTATAGAGTAGTAGTAGTAACTGACCCTCTCCTCACCTAATGTTATAGAGTAGTAGTAGTAACTGACTCTCTCCTCTCCTAATGTTATAGAGTAGTAGTAGTAGTAACTGACTCTCTCCTCTCCTAATGTTATAGAGTGGTAGTAGTAACTGACCCTCTCCTCTCCTAATGTTATAGAGTAGTAGTAGTAACTGACCCTCTCCTCTCCTAATGTTGTAGAGTAGTATTAGTAACTGACTCTCTCCTCTCCTAATGTTGTAGAGTAGTAGTAGTAACTGACTCTCTCCTCTCCTAATGTTATAGAGTAGTAGTAGTAACTGACTCTCTCCTCTCCTAATGTTATAGAGTAGTAGTAGTAGTAACTGACACTCTCCTCTCCTAATGTTATAGAGTAGTAGTAGTAACTGACTCTCTCCTCTCCTAATGTTATAGAGTAGTAGTAGTAACTGACTCTCTCCTCTCCTAATGTTATAGAGTAGTAGTAGTAACTGACACTCTCCTCTCCTAATGTTATAGAGTAGTAGTAGTAACTGACTCTCTCTTCTCCTAATATTATAGAGTAGTATTAGTAGTAACTGACTCTCTCCTCTCCTAATGTTATAGAGTAGTAGTAGTAGTAACTGACCCTCTCCTCTCCTAATGTTATAGAGTAGTAGTTGTAACTGACACTCTCCTCTCCTAATGTTATAGAGTAGTAGTAGTAGTAGTAACTGACTCTTTCCTCTCCTAATGTTATAGAGTAGTAGTAGTAACTGACCCTCTCCTCTCCTAATGTTATAGAGTAGTAGTCGTAACTGACACTCTCCTCTCCTAATGTTATAGAGTAGTAGTAGTAACTGACTCTCTCCTCTCCTAATGTTATAGAGAAGTAGTAGTAACTGACTCTCTCCTCTCCTAATGTTATAGAGTAGTAGTAGTAACTGACCCTCTCCTCTCCTAATGTTATAGAGTAGTAGTAGTAGTAACTGACTCTCACCTCTCCTAATGTTATAGAGTAGTAGTAGTAACTGACCCTCTCCTCTCCTAATGTTATAGAGTACTAGTAGTAACTGACACTCTCCTCTCCTAATGTTATAGAGTAGTAGTAGTAACTGACTCTCTCCTCTCCTAATGTTATAGAGTAGTAGTAACTGACCCTCTCGTCTCCTAATGTTATACTGTAGTAGTAGTACCTGACCATCTCCTCTCCTAATGTTATAGAGTAGTAGTAGTAACTGACTCTCTCCTCTCCTAATGTTATACTGTAGTAGTAGTGACTGACTCTCTCCTCTCCTAATGTTATAGAGTAGTAGTAGTAACTGACCCTCTCCTCTCCTAATGTTATAGAGTAGTAGTAGTAACTGACCCTCTCCTCTCCTAATGTTATAGAGTAGTAGTAGTAACTGACCCTCTCCTCACCTAATGTTATAGAGTAGTAGTAGTAACTGACTCTCTCCTCTCCTAATGTTATAGAGTAGTAGTAGTAGTAACTGACTCTCTCCTCTCCTAATGTTATAGAGTGGTAGTAGTAACTGACCCTCTCCTCTCCTAATGTTATAGAGTAGTAGTAGTAACTGACCCTCTCCTCTCCTAATGTTGTAGAGTAGTATTAGTAACTGACTCTCTCCTCTCCTAATGTTGTAGAGTAGTAGTAGTAACTGACTCTCTCCTCTCCTAATGTTATAGAGTAGTAGTAGTAACTGACTCTCTCCTCTCCTAATGTTATAGAGTAGTAGTAGTAGTAACTGACACTCTCCTCTCCTAATGTTATAGAGTAGTAGTAGTAACTGACTCTCTCCTCTCCTAATGTTATAGAGTAGTAGTAGTAACTGACTCTCTCCTCTCCTAATGTTATAGAGTAGTAGTAGTAACTGACACTCTCCTCTCCTAATGTTATAGAGTAGTAGTAGTAACTGACTCTCTCTTCTCCTAATATTATAGAGTAGTATTAGTAGTAACTGACTCTCTCCTCTCCTAATGTTATAGAGTAGTAGTAGTAGTAACTGACCCTCTCCTCTCCTAATGTTATAGAGTAGTAGTTGTAACTGACACTCTCCTCTCCTAATTTTATAGAGTAGTAGTTGTAACTGACACTCTCCTCTCCAAATGTTATAGAGTAGTAGTAGTAACTGACACTCTCTTCTCCTAATGTTATAGAGTAGTAGTATTAACTGACCCTCTCCACTCCTAATGTTATAGAGTAGTAGTAGTAACTGACCCTCTCCTCTCCTAATGTTATAGAGTAGTAGTAGTAATTGACTCTCTCCTCTCCTAATGTTATAGAGTAGTAGTAGTAACTGACCCTCTCCTCTCCTAATGTTATAGAGTAGTAGTATTAACTGACTCTCTCCTCTCCTAATGTTATAGAGTAGTAGTAGTAACTGACCCTCTCCTCTCCTAATGTTATAGAGTAGTAGTAGTAACTGACTCTCTCCTCTCCTAATGTTATAGAGTAGTAGTAGTAAATGACTCTCTCCTCTCCTAATGTTATAGAGTAGTATTAGTGACACTCTCCTCTCCTAATGTTATAGAGTAGTAGTAGTAGTAGTAACTGACTCTTTCCTCTCCTAATGTTATAGAGTAGTAGTAGTAACTGACCCTCTCCTCTCCTAATGTCATAGAGTAGTAGTCGTAACTGACACTCTCCTCTCCTAATGTTATAGAGTAGTAGTAGTAACTGACTCTCTCCTCTCCTAATGTTATAGAGTAGTAGTAGTAACTGACACTCTCCTCTCCTAATGTGATAGAGTAGTAGTAGTAACTGACACTCTCCTCTCCTAATGTTATAGAGTAGTAGTAGTAACTGACTCTCTCCTCTCCTAATGTTATAGAGTAGTAGTAGTAACTGACTCTCTCCTCTCCTAATGTTATAGAGTAGTAGTAGTAACTGACACTCTCCTCTCCTAATGTTATAGAGTAGTAGTAGTAACTGACTCTCTCTTCTCCTAATATTATAGAGTAGTATTAGTAGTAACTGACTCTCTCCTCTCCTAATGTTATAGAGTAGTAGTAGTAGTAACTGACCCTCTCCTCTCCTAATGTTATAGAGTAGTAGTTGTAACTGACACTCTCCTCTCCTAATTTTATAGAGTAGTAGTTGTAACTGACACTCTCCTCTCCAAATGTTATAGAGTAGTAGTAGTAACTGACACTCTCTTCTCCTAATGTTATAGAGTAGTAGTATTAACTGACCCTCTCCACTCCTAATGTTATAGAGTAGTAGTAGTAACTGACCCTCTCCTCTCCTAATGTTATAGAGTAGTAGTAGTAATTGACTCTCTCCTCTCCTAATGTTATAGAGTAGTAGTAGTAACTGACCCTCTCCTCTCCTAATGTTATAGAGTAGTAGTATTAACTGACTCTCTCCTCTCCTAATGTTATAGAGTAGTAGTAGTAACTGACCCTCTCCTCTCCTAATGTTATAGAGTAGTAGTAGTAACTGACTCTCTCCTCTCCTAATGTTATAGAGTAGTAGTAGTAAATGACTCTCTCCTCTCCTAATGTTATAGAGTAGTATTAGTGACACTCTCCTCTCCTAATTTTATAGAGTAGTAGTAGTAGTAGTAACTGACTCTTTCCTCTCCTAATGTTATAGAGTAGTAGTAGTAACTGACCCTCTCCTCTCCTAATGTTATAGAGTAGTAGTCGTAACTGACACTCTCCTCTCCTAATGTTATAGAGTAGTAGTAGTAACTGACTCTCTCCTCTCCTAATGTTATAGAGTAGTAGTAGTAACTGACTCTCTCCTCTCCTAATGTTATAGAGTAGTAGTAGTAACTGACCCTCTCCTCTCCTAATGTTATAGAGTAGTAGTAGTAGTAACTGACTCTCACCTCTCCTAATGTTATAGAGTAGTAGTAGTAACTGACCCTCTCCTCTCCTAATGTTATAGAGTACTAGTAGTAACTGACACTCTCCTCTCCTAATGTTATAGAGTAGTAGTAGTAACTCACACTCTCCTCTCCTAATGTTATAGAGTAGTAGTAACTGACCCTCTCGTCTCCTAATGTTATACTGTAGTAGTAGTACCTGACCATCTCCTCTCCTAATGTTATAGAGTAGTAGTAGTAACTGACTCTCTCCTCTCCTAATGTTATACTGTAGTAGTAGTGACTGACTCTCTCCTCTCCTAATGTTATAGAGTAGTAGTAGTAACTGACCCTCTCCTCTCCTAATGTTATAGAGTAGTAGTAGTAACTGACCCTCTCCTCTCCTAATGTTATAGAGTAGTAGTAGTAACTGACCCTCTCCTCACCTAATGTTATAGAGTAGTAGTAGTAACTGACTCTCTCCTCTCCTAATGTTATAGAGTAGTAGTAGTAGTAACTGACTCTCTCCTCTCCTAATGTTATAGAGTGGTAGTAGTAACTGACCCTCTCCTCTCCTAATGTTATAGAGTAGTAGTAGTAACTGACCCTCACGTCTCCTAATGTTATAGAGTAGTAGTAGTAACTGACCCTCTCCTCTCCTAATGTTATAGAGTAGTAGTAGTAACTGACCCTCTCCTCACCTAATGTTATAGAGTAGTAGTAGTAACTGACTCTCTCCTCTCCTAATGTTATAGAGTAGTAGTAGTAGTAACTGACTCTCTCCTCTCCTAATGTTATAGAGTGGTAGTAGTAACTGACCCTCTCCTCTCCTAATGTTATAGAGTAGTAGTAGTAACTGACCCTCTCCTCTCCTAATGTTGTAGAGTAGTATTAGTAACTGACTCTCTCCTCTCCTAATGTTGTAGAGTAGTAGTAGTAACTGACTCTCTCCTCTCCTAATGTTATAGAGTAGTAGTAGTAACTGACTCTCTCCTCTCCTAATGTTATAGAGTAGTAGTAGTAGGAACTGACACTCTCCTCTCCTAATGTTATAGAGTAGTAGTAGTAACTGACTCTCTCCTCTCCTAATGTTATAGAGTAGTAGTAGTAACTGACTCTCTCCTCTCCTAATGTTATAGAGTAGTAGTAGTAACTGACACTCTCCTCTCCTAATGTTATAGAGTAGTAGTAGTAACTGACTCTCTCTTCTCCTAATATTATAGAGTAGTATTAGTAGTAACTGACTCTCTCCTCTCCTAATGTTATAGAGTAGTAGTAGTAGTAACTGACCCTCTCCTCTCCTAATGTTATAGAGTAGTAGTTGTAACTGACACTCTCCTCTCCTAATGTTATAGAGTAGTAGTAGTAGTAGTAACTGACTCTTTCCTCTCCTAATGTTATAGAGTAGTAGTAGTAACTGACCCTCTCCTCTCCTAATGTTATAGAGTAGTAGTCGTAACTGACACTCTCCTCTCCTAATGTTATAGAGTAGTAGTAGTAACTGACTCTCTCCTCTCCTAATGTTATAGAGTAGTAGTAGTAACTGACTCTCTCCTCTCCTAATGTTATAGAGTAGTAGTAGTAACTGACCCTCTCCTCTCCTAATGTTATAGAGTAGTAGTAGTAGTAACTGACTCTCACCTCTCCTAATGTTATAGAGTAGTAGTAGTAACTCACCCTCTCCTCTCCTAATGTTATAGAGTACTAGTAGTAACTGACACTCTCCTCTCCTAATGTTATAGAGTAGTAGTAGTAACTGACTCTCTCCTCTCCTAATGTTATAGAGTAGTAGTAACTGACCCTCTCGTCTCCTAATGTTATACTGTAGTAGTAGTACCTGACCATCTCCTCTCCTAATGTTATAGAGTAGTAGTAGTAACTGACTCTCTCCTCTCCTAATGTTATACTGTAGTAGTAGTGACTGACTCTCTCCTCTCCTAATGTTATAGAGTAGTAGTAGTAACTGACCCTCTCCTCTCCTAATGTTATAGAGTAGTAGTAGTAACTGACCCTCTCCTCTCCTAATGTTATAGAGTAGTAGTAGTAACTGACCCTCTCCTCACCTAATGTTATAGAGTAGTAGTAGTAACTGACTCTCTCCTCTCCTAATGTTATAGAGTAGTAGTAGTAGTAACTGACTCTCTCCTCTCCTAATGTTATAGAGTGGTAGTAGTAACTGACCCTCTCCTCTCCTAATGTTATAGAGTAGTAGTAGTAACTGACCCTCTCCTCTCCTAATGTTGTAGAGTAGTATTAGTAACTGACTCTCTCCTCTCCTAATGTTGTAGAGTAGTAGTAGTAACTGACTCTCTCCTCTCCTAATGTTATAGAGTAGTAGTAGTAACTGACTCTCTCCTCTCCTAATGTTATAGAGTAGTAGTAGTAGTAACTGACACTCTCCTCTCCTAATGTTATAGAGTAGTAGTAGTAACTGACTCTCTCCTCTCCTAATGTTATAGAGTAGTAGTAGTAACTGACTCTCTCCTCTCCTAATGTTATAGAGTAGTAGTAGTAACTGACACTCTCCTCTCCTAATGTTATAGAGTAGTAGTAGTAACTGACTCTCTCTTCTCCTAATATTATAGAGTAGTATTAGTAGTAACTGACTCTCTCCTCTCCTAATGTTATAGTGTAGTAGTAGTAGTAACTGACCCTCTCCTCTCCTAATGTTATAGAGTAGTAGTTGTAACTGACACTCTCCTCTCCAAATGTTATAGAGTAGTAGTAGTAACTGACACTCTCTTCTCCTAATGTTATAGAGTAGTAGTATTAACTGACCCTCTCCACTCCTAATGTTATAGAGTAGTAGTAGTAACTGACCCTCTCCTCTCCTAATGTTATAGAGTAGTAGTAGTAATTGACTCTCTCCTCTCCTAATGTTATAGAGTAGTAGTAGTAACTGACCCTCTCCTCTCCTAATGTTATAGAGTAGTAGTATTAACTGACTCTCTCCTCTCCTAATGTTATAGAGTAGTAGTAGTAACTGACCCTCTCCTCTCCTAATGTTATAGAGTAGTAGTAGTAACTGACTCTCTCCTCTCCTAATGTTATAGAGTAGTAGTAGTAAATGACTCTCTCCTCTCCTAATGTTATAGAGTAGTATTAGTGACACTCTCCTCTCCTAATGTTATAGAGTAGTAGTAGTAGTAGTAACTGACTCTTTCCTCTCCTAATGTTATAGAGTAGTAGTAGTAACTGACCCTCTCCTCTCCTAATGTTATAGAGTAGTAGTCGTAACTGACACTCTCCTCTCCTAATGTTATAGAGTAGTAGTAGTAACTGACTCTCTCCTCTCCTAATGTTATAGAGTAGTAGTAGTAACTGACTCTCTCCTCTCCTAATGTTATAGAGTAGTAGTAGTAACTGACCCTCTCCTCTCCTAATGTTATAGAGTAGTAGTAGTAGTAACTGACTCTCACCTCTCCTAATGTTATAGAGTAGTAGTAGTAACTGACCCTCTCCTCTCCTAATGTTATAGAGTACTAGTAGTAACTGACACTCTCCTCTCCTAATGTTATAGAGTAGTAGTAGTAACTGACACTCTCCTCTCCTAATGTTATAGAGTAGTAGTAACTGACCCTCTCGTCTCCTAATGTTATACTGTAGTAGTAGTACCTGACCATCTCCTCTCCTAATGTTATAGAGTAGTAGTAGTAACTGACTCTCTCCTCTCCTAATGTTATACTGTAGTAGTAGTGACTGACTCTCTCCTCTCCTAATGTTATAGAGTAGTAGTAGTAACTGACCCTCTCCTCTCCTAATGTTATAGAGTAGTAGTAGTAACTGACCCTCTCCTCTCCTAATGTTATAGAGTAGTAGTAGTAACTGACCCTCTCCTCACCTAATGTTATAGAGTAGTAGTAGTAACTGACTCTCTCCTCTCCTAATGTTATAGAGTAGTAGTAGTAGTAACTGACTCTCTCCTCTCCTAATGTTATAGAGTGGTAGTAGTAACTGACCCTCTCCTCTCCTAATGTTATAGAGTAGTAGTAGTAACTGACCCTCTCCTCTCCTAATGTTGTAGAGTAGTATTAGTAACTGACTCTCTCCTCTCCTAATGTTGTAGAGTAGTAGTAGTAACTGACTCTCTCCTCTCCTAATGTTATAGAGTAGTAGTAGTAACTGACTCTCTCCTCTCCTAATGTTATAGAGTAGTAGTAGTAGTAACTGACACTCTCCTCTCCTAATGTTATAGAGTAGTAGTAGTAACTGACTCTCTCCTCTCCTAATGTTATAGAGTAGTAGTAGTAACTGACTCTGTCCTCTCCTAATGTTATAGAGTAGTAGTAGTAACTGACACTCTCCTCTCCTAATGTTATAGAGTAGAAGTAGTAGTAACTGACTCTGTCCTCTCCTAATGTTATAGAGTAGTAGTAGTAACTGACACTCTCCTCTCCTAATGTTATAGAGTAGTAGTAGTAGTAACTGACTCTGTCCTCTCCTAATGTTATAGAGTAGTAGTAGTAACTGACCCTCTCCTCTCCTAAAGTTATAGAGTAGTAGTAGTAGTAACTGACTCTCTCCTCTCCTATTGTTATAGAGTAGTAGTAGTAGTAACTGACTCTGTCCTCTCCAAATGTTATAGAGTAGTAGTAGTAACTGACCCTCTCCTCTCCTAATGTTATAGAGTAGTAGTAGTAGTAACTGACTCTCACCTCTCCTAATGTTATAGAGTAGTAGTAGTAACTGACCCTCTCCTCTCCTAATGTTATAGAGTACTAGTAGTAACTGACACTCTCCTCTCCTAATGTTATAGAGTAGTAGTAGTAACTGACTCTCTCCTCTCCTAATGTTATAGAGTAGTAGTAACTGACCCTCTCCTCTCCTAATGTTATACTGTAGTAGTAGTACCTGACCATCTCCTCTCCTAATGTTATAGAGTAGTAGTAGTAACTGACTCTCTCCTCTCCTAATGTCATACTGTAGTAGTAGTGACTGACTCTCTCCTCTCCTAATGTTATAGAGTAGTAGTAGTAACTGACCCTCTCCTCTCCTAATGTTATAGAGTAGTAGTAGTAACTGACCTTCTCCTCTCCTAATGTTATAGAGTAGTAGTAGTAACTGACCCTCTCCTCTCCTAATGTTATAGAGTAGTAGTAGTAACTGACTCTCTCCTCTCCTAATGTTATAGAGTAGTAGTAGTAACTGACTCTCTCCTCTCCTAATGTTATAGAGTAGTAGTAGTAACTGACACTCTCCTCTCCTAATGTTATAGAGTAGTATTAGTAGTAACTGACACTCTCCTCTCCTAATGTTATAGAGTAGTATTAGTAGTAACTGACACTCTCCTCTCCTAATGTTATAGAGTAGTAGTTGTAGCTGAGACTCTCCTCTCCTAATGTTATAGAGTAGTATAAGTAGTAACTGACACTCTCCTCTCCTAATGTTATAGAGTAGTAGTAGTAACTGACCCTCTCCTCTCCTAATGTTATAGAGTAGTAGTAGTAACTGACCCTCTCCTCTCCTAATGTTATAGAGTAGTAGTAGTAACTGACACTCTCCTCTCCTAATGTTATAGAGTAGTAGTAGTAACTGACCCTCTCCTCTCCTAATGTTATAGAGTAGTAGTAGTAACTGACTCTCTCTTCTCCTAATGTTATAGAGTAGTAGTTGTAGCTGACACTCTCCTCTCCTAATGTTATAGAGTTGTAGTAGTAACTGACACTCTCCTCTCCTAATGTTATAGAGTAGTAGTAGTAACTGACCCTCTCCTCTCCTAATGTTATAGAGTAGTAGTAGTAACTGACTCTCTCCTCTCCTAATGTTATAGAGTGGTAGTAGTA
This sequence comes from Salmo salar, assembly GCF_965601325.2. Taxonomy (NCBI): domain Eukaryota; kingdom Metazoa; phylum Chordata; class Actinopteri; order Salmoniformes; family Salmonidae; genus Salmo; species Salmo salar. Next base: position 54,178,585 of record NC_138297.1, read on the forward strand.
ACTGACCCTCTCCTCTCCTAATGTTATAGAGTAGTAGTAGTAACTGACCCTCTCCTCTCCTAATGTTGTAGAGTAGTAGTAGTAACTGACTCTCTCCTCTCCTAAAGTTGTAGAGTAGTAGTAGTAACTGACTCTCTCCTCTCCTAATGTTATAGAGTAGTAGTAGTAACTGAGTCTCTCCTCTCCTAATGTTATAGTGTAGTAGTAGTAGTAACTGACACTCTCCTCTCCTAATGTTATAGAGTAGGAGTAGTAGTAACTGACTCTCTCCTCTCCTAATGTTATAGAGTGGTAGTAGTAACTGTCCCTCTCCTCTCCTAATGTTATAGAGTAGTAGTAGTAACTGACCCTCTCCTCTCCTAATGTTGTAGAGTAGTAGTAGTAACTGACTCTCTCCTCTCCTAATGTTGTAGAGTAGTAGTAGTAACTGACTCTCTCCTCTCCTAATGTTATAGAGTAGTAGTAGTAACTGACTCTCTCCTCTCCTAATGTTATAGAGTAGTAGTAGTAGTAACTGACACTCTCCTCTCCTAATGTGATAGAGTAGTAGTAGTAACTGACTCTCTCCTCTCCTAATGTTATAGAGTAGTAGTAGTAACTGACTCTGTCCTCTCCTAATGTTATAGAGTAGTAGTAGTAACTGACACTCTCCTCTCCTAATGTTATAGAGTAGTAGTAGTAGTAACTGACTCTGTCCTCTCCTAATGTTATAGAGTAGTAGTAGTAACTGACCCTCTCCTCTCCTAATGTTATAGAGTAGTAGTAGTAGTAACTGACTCTCTCCTCTCCTAATGTTATAGAGTAGTAGTAGTAGTAACTGACTCTGTCCTCTCCAAATGTTATAGAGTAGTAGTAGTAACTGACCCTCTCCTCTCCTAATGTTATAGAGTAGTAGTAGTAGTAACTGACTCTCACCTCTCCTAATGTTATAGAGTAGTAGTAGTAACTGACCCTCTCCTCTCCTAATGTTATAGAGTACTAGTAGTAACTGACACTCTCCTCTCCTAATGTTATAGAGTAGTAGTAGTAACTGACTCTCTCCTCTCCTAATGTTATAGAGTAGTAGTAACTGACCCTCTCCTCTCCTAATGTTATACTGTAGTAGTAGTACCTGACCATCTCCTCTCCTAATGTTATAGAGTAGTAGTAGTAACTGACTCTCTCCTCTCCTAATGTTATACTGTAGTAGTAGTGACTGACTCTCTCCTCTCCTAATGTTATAGAGTAGTAGTAGTAACTGACCCTCTCCTCTACTAATGTTATAGAGTAGTAGTAGTAACTGACCCTCTCCTCTCCTAATGTTATAGAGTAGTAGTAGTAACTGACCCTCTCCTCTCCTAATGTTATAGAGTAGTAGTAGTAACTGACTCTCTCCTCTCCTAATGTTATAGAGTAGTAGTAGTAAATGACTCTCTCCTCTCCTAATGTTATAGAGTAGTATTAGTGACACTCTCCTCTCCTAATGTTATAGAGTAGTAGTAGTAGTAACAGACTCTCTCCTCTCCTAATGTTATAGAGTAGTAGTAGTAACTGACCCTCTCCTCTCCTAATGTTATAGAGTAGTAGTCGTAACTGACACTCTCCTCTCCTAATGTTATAGAGTAGTAGAAGTAACTGACTCTCTCCTCTCCTAATGTTATAGAGTAGTAGTAGTAACTGACTCTCTCCTCTCCTAATGTTATAGAGTAGTAGTAGTAACTGACACTCTCCTCTCCTAATGTTATAGAGTAGTAGTAGTAACTGACTCTCTCTTCTCCTAATATTATAGAGTAGTATTAGTAGTAACTGACTCTCTCCTCTCCTAATGTTATAGAGTAGTAGTAGTAACTGACCCTTTCCTCTCCTAATGTTATAGAGTAGTAGTAGTAACTGACACTCTCCTCTCCTAATGTTATAGAGTAGTATTAGTAGTAACTGACACTCTCCTCTCCTAATGTTATAGAGTAGTATTAGTAGTAACTGACACTCTCCTCTCCTAATGTTATAGAGTAGTATTAGTAGTAACTGACACTCTCCTCTCCTAATGTTATAGAGTAGTAGTAGTAACTGACCCTCTCCTCTCCTAATGTTATAGAGTAGTAGTAGTAGTAACTGACTCTCACCTCTCCTAATGTTATAGAGTAGTAGTAGTAACTGACCCTCTCCTCTCCTAATGTTATAGAGTACTAGTAGTAACTGACACTCTCCTCTCCTAATGTTATAGAGTAGTAGTAGTAACTGACTCTCTCCTCTCCTAATGTTATAGAGTAGTAGTAACTGACCCTCTCCTCTCCTAATGTTAGACTGTAGTAGTAGTACCTGACCATCTCCTCTCCTAATGTTATAGAGTAGTAGTAGTAACTGACTCTCTCCTCTCCTAATGTTATACTGTAGTAGTAGTGACTGACTCTCTCCTCTCCTAATGTTATAGAGTAGTAGTAGTAACTGACCCTCTCCTCTACTAATGTTATAGAGTAGTAGAAGTAACTGACTCTCTCCTCTCCTAATGTTATAGAGTAGTAGTAGTAACTGACTCTCTCCTCTCCTAATGTTATAGAGTAGTAGTAGTAACTGACACTCTCCTCTCCTAATGTTATAGAGTAGTAGTAGTAACTGACTCTCTCTTCTCCTAATATTATAGAGTAGTATTAGTAGTAACTGACTCTCTCCTCTCCTAATGTTATAGAGTAGTAGTAGTAACTGAACCTCTCCTCTCCTAATGTTATAGAGTAGTAGTAGTAACTGACACTCTCCTCTCCTAATGTTATAGAGTAGTATTAGTAACTGACCCTCTCCTCTCCTAATGTTATAGAGTAGTAGTAGTAACTGACTCTCTCTTCTCATAATGTTATAGAGTAGTATTTGTAGTAACTGACTCTCTCCTCTCCTAATGTTATAGAGTAGTAGTAGTAACTGACCCTTTCCTCTCCTAATGTTATAGAGTAGTAGTAGTAACTGACACTCTCCTCTCCTAATGTTATAGAGTAGTATTAGTAGTAACTGACACTCTCCTCTCCTAATGTTATAGAGTAGTATTAGTAGTAACTGACACTCTCCTCTCCTAATGTTATAGAGTAGTATTAGTAGTAACTGACACTCTCCTCTCCTAATGTTATAGAGTAGTAGTAGTAACTGACCCTCTCCTCTCCTAATGTTATAGAGTAGTAGTAGTAGTAACTGACTCTCACCTCTCCTAATGTTATAGAGTAGTAGTAGTAACTGACCCTCTCCTCTCCTAATGTTATAGAGTACTAGTAGTAACTGACACTCTCCTCTCCTAATGTTATAGAGTAGTAGTAGTAACTGACTCTCTCCTCTCCTAATGTTATAGAGTAGTAGTAACTGACCCTCTCCTCTCCTAATGTTATACTGTAGTAGTAGTACCTGACCATCTCCTCTCCTAATGTTATAGAGTAGTAGTAGTAACTGACTCTCTCCTCTCCTAATGTTATACTGTAGTAGTAGTGACTGACTCTCTCCTCTCCTAATGTTATAGAGTAGTAGTAGTAACTGACCCTCTCCTCTACTAATGTTATAGAGTAGTAGTAGTAACTGACCCTCTCCTCTCCTAATGTTATAGAGTAGTAGTAGTAACTGACCCTCTCCTCTCCTAATGTTATAGAGTAGTAGTAGTAACTGACTCTCTCCTCTCCTAATGTTATAGAGTAGTAGTAGTAAATGACTCTCTCCTCTCCTAATGTTATAGAGTAGTATTAGTGACACTCTCCTCTCCTAATGTTATAGAGTAGTAGTAGTAGTAACAGACTCTCTCCTCTCCTAATGTTATAGAGTAGTAGTAGTAACTGACCCTCTCCTCTCCTAATGTTATAGAGTAGTAGTCGTAACTGACACTCTCCTCTCCTAATGTTATAGAGTAGTAGAAGTAACTGACTCTCTCCTCTCCTAATGTTATAGAGTAGTAGTAGTAACTGACTCTCTCCTCTCCTAATGTTATAGAGTAGTAGTAGTAACTGACACTCTCCTCTCCTAATGTTATAGAGTAGTAGTAGTAACTGACTCTCTCTTCTCCTAATATTATAGAGTAGTATTAGTAGTAACTGACTCTCTCCTCTCCTAATGTTATAGAGTAGTAGTAGTAACTGACCCTCTCCTCTCCTAATGTTATAGAGTAGTAGTAGTAACTGACACTCTCCTCTCCTAATGTTATAGAGTAGTATTAGTAACTGACCCTCTCCTCTCCTAATGTTATAGAGTAGTAGTAGTAACTGACTCTCTCTTCTCATAATGTTATAGAGTAGTATTTGTAGTAACTGACTCTCTCCTCTCCTAATGTTATAGAGTAGTAGTAGTAACTGACCCTTTCCTCTCCTAATGTTATAGAGTAGTAGTAGTAACTGACACTCTCCTCTCCTAATGTTATAGAGTAGTATTAGTATTAACTGACACTCTCCTCTCCTAATGTTATAGAGTAGTATTAGTAGTAACTGACACTCTCCTCTCCTAATGTTATAGAGTAGTATTAGTAGTAACTGACACTCTCCTCTCCTAATGTTATAGAGTAGTAGTAGTAACTGACTCTCTCCTCTCCTAATGTTATAGAGTAGTAGTAGTAAATGACACTCTCCTCTCCTAATGTTATAGAGTAGTAGTAGTAACTGACTCTCTCTTCTCCTAATATTATAGAGTAGTATTAGTAGTAACTGACTCTCTCCTCTCCTAATGTTATAGAGTAGTAGTAGTAACTGACCCTCTCCTCTCCTAATGTTATAGAGTAGTAGTAGTAACTGACACTCTCCTCTCCTAATGTTATAGAGTAGTAGTAGTAACTGACACGCTCCTCTCCTAATGTTATAGAGTAGTAGTAGTCACTGACTCTCTCTTCTCCTAATGTTATAGAGTAGTATTAGTAGTAACTAACTCTCTCCTCTCCTAATGTTATAGAGTAGTAGTAGTAGTAACTGACCCTCTCCTCTCCTAATGTTATAGAGTAGTAGTAGTAACTGACACTCTCCTCTCCTAATGTTATAGAGTAGTATTAGTAGTAATTGACACTCTCCTCTCCTAATGTTATAGAGTAGTATTGGTAGTAACTGACACTCTCCTCTCCTAATGTTATAGAGTAGTAGTTGTAGCTGACACTCTCCTCTCCTAATGTTATAGAGTAGTATTAGTAGTAACTGACACTCTCCTCTCCTAATGTTATAGAGTAGTAGTAGTAGTAACTGACCCTCTCCTCTCCTAATGTTATAGAGTAGTAGTAGTAACTGACCCTCTCCTCTCCTAATGTTATAGAGTAGTAGTAGTAACTGACACTCTCCTCTCCTAATGTTATAGAGTAGTAGTAGTAACTGACCCTCTCCTCTCCCAATGTTATAGAGTAGTAGTAGTAACTGACTCTCTCTTCTCCTAATGTTATAGAGTAGTAGTTGTAGCTGACACTCTCCTCTCCTAATGTTATAGAGTTGTAGTAGTAACTGACACTCTCCTCTCCTAATGTTATAGAGTATTTGTAGTAACTGACCCTCTCCTCTCCTAATGTTATAGAGTAGTAGTAGTAACTGACTCTCTCCTCTCCTAATGTTATAGAGTAGTAGTAGTAGTAACTGACCCTCTCCTCTCCTAATGTTATAGAGTAGTAGTAGTAGTAACTGACTCTCTCCTCTCCTAATGTTATAGAGTAGTAGTAGTAACTGACCCTCTCCTCTCCTAATGTTATAGAGTAGTAGTAGTAACTGACCCTCTCCTCTCCTAATGTTGTAGAGTAGTAGTAGTAACTGACTCTCTCCTCTCCTAATGTTGTAGAGTAGTAGTAGTAACTGACTCTCTCCTCTCCGAATGTTATAGAGTAGTAGTAGCAACTGACCCTGTCCTCTCCTAATGTTATAGAGTAGTAGTAGTAACTGACTCTCTCCTCTCCTAATGTTATAGAGTAGTAGTAGTAGTAACTGACACTCTCCTCTCCTAATGTTATAGAGTAGTAGTAGTAACTGACTCTCTCCTCTCCTAATGTTATAGAGTAGTAGTAGTAACTGACTCTGTCCTCTCCTAATGTTATAGAGTAGTAGTAGTAACTGACACTCTCCTCTCCTAATGTTATAGAGTAGTAGTAGCAGTAACTGACTCTGTGCTCTCCTAATGTTATAGAGTAGTAGTAGTAACTAACCCTCTCCTCTCCTAATGTTATAGAGTAGTAGTAGTAGTAATTGACTCTCTCCTCTCCTAATGTTATAGAGTAGTAGTAGTAGTAACTGACCCTCTCCTCTCCTAATGTTATAGAGTAGTAGTATTAACTGACCCTCTCCACTCCTAATGTTATAGAGTAGTAGTAGTAACTGACCCTCTCCTCTCCTAATGTTATAGAGTAGTAGTAGTAATTGACTCTCTCCTCTCCTAATGTTATAGAGTAGTAGTAGTAACTGACCCTCTCCTCTCCTAATGTTATAGAGTAGTAGTATTAACTGACTCTCTCCTCTCCTAATGTTATAGAGTAGTAGTAGTAACTGACCCTCTCCTCTCCTAATGTTATAGAGTAGTAGTAGTAACTGACTCTCTCCTCTCCTAATGTTATAGAGTAGTAGTAGTAAATGACTCTATCCTCTCCTAATGTTATAGAGTAGTATTAGTGACACTCTCCTCTCCTAATGTTATAGAGTAGTAGTCGTAGTAACTGACTCTCTCGTCTCCTAATGTTATAGAGTAGTAGTAGTAACTGACCCTCTCCTCTCCTAATGTTATAGAGTAGTAGTCGTAACTGACACTGTCCTCTCAAAATGTTATAGAGTAGTAGTAGTAACTGACTCTCTCCTCTCCTAATGTTATAGAGTAGTAGTAGTAACTGACTCTCTCCTCTCCTAATGTTATAGAGTAGTAGTAGTAACTGACACTCACCTCTCCTAATGTTATAGAGTAGTAGTAGTAACTGACTCTCTCCTCTCCTAATGTTGTAGAGTAGTAGTAGTAACTGACTCTCTCCTCTCCTAAAGTTGTAGAGTAGTAGTAGTAACTGACTCTCTCCTCTCCTAATGTTATAGAGTAGTAGTAGTAACTGAGTCTCTCCTCTCCTAATGTTATAGTGTAGTAGTAGTAGTAACTGACACTCTCCTCTCCTAATGTTATAGAGTAGGAGTAGTAGTAACTGACTCTCTCCTCTCCTAATGTTATAGAGTGGTAGTAGTAACTTTCCCTCTCCTCTCCTAATGTTATAGAGTAGTAGTAGTAACTGACCCTCTCCTCTCCTAATGTTGTAGAGTAGTAGTAGTAACTGACTCTCTCCTCTCCTAATGTTGTAGAGTAGTAGTAGTAACTGACTCTCTCCTCTCTTAATGTTATAGAGTAGTAGTAGTAACTGACTCTCTCCTCTCCTAATGTTATAGAGTAGTAGTAGTAGTAACTGACACTCTCCTCTCCTAATGTGATAGAGTAGTAGTAGTAACTGACTCTCTCCTCTCCTAATGTTATAGAGTAGTAGTAGTAACTGACTCTGTCCTCTCCTAATGTTATAGAGTAGTAGTAGTAACTGACCCTCTCCTCTCCTAATGTTATAGAGTAGTAGTAGTAGTAACTGACTCTCTCCTCTCCTAATGTTATAGAGTAGTAGTAGTAGTAACTGACTCTGTCCTCTCCAAATGTTATAGAGTAGTAGTAGTAACTGACCCTCTCCTCTCCTAATGTTATAGAGTAGTAGTAGTAGTAACTGACTCTCACCTCTCCTAATGTTATAGAGTAGTAGTAGTAACTGACCCTCTCCTCTCCTAATGTTATAGAGTACTAGTAGTAACTGACACTCTCCTCTCCTAATGTTATAGAGTAGTAGTAGTAACTGACTCTCTCCTCTCCTAATGTTATAGAGTAGTAGTAACTGACCCTCTCCTCTCCTAATGTTATACTGTAGTAGTAGTACCTGACCATCTCCTCTGCTAATGTTATAGAGTAGTAGTAGTAACTGACTCTCTCCTCTCCTAATGTTATACTGTAGTAGTAGTGACTGACTCTCTCCTCTCCTAATGTTATAGAGTAGTAGTAGTAACTGACCCTCTCCTCTACTAATGTTATAGAGTAGTAGTAGTAACTGACCCTCTCCTCTCCTAATGTTATAGAGTAGTAGTAGTAACTGACCCTCTCCTCTCCTAATGTTATAGAGTAGTAGTAGTAACTGACTCTCTCCTCTCCTAATGTTATAGAGTAGTAGTAGTAAATGACTCTCTCCTCTCCTAATGTTATAGAGTAGTATTAGTGACACTCTCCTCTCCTAATGTTATAGAGTAGTAGTAGTAGTAACAGACTCTCTCCTCTCCTAATGTTATAGAGTAGTAGTAGTAACTGACCCTCTCCTCTCCTAATGTTATAGAGTAGTAGTCGTAACTGACACTCTCCTCTCCTAATGTTATAGAGTAGTAGAAGTAACTGACTCTCTCCTCTCCTAATGTTATAGAGTAGTAGTAGTAACTGACTCTCTCCTCTCCTAATGTTATAGAGTAGTAGTAGTAACTGACACTCTCCTCTCCTAATGTTATAGAGTAGTAGTAGTAACTGACTCTCTCTTCTCCTAATATTATAGAGTAGTATTAGTAGTAACTGACTCTCTCCTCTCCTAATGTTATAGAGTAGTAGTAGTAACTGACCCTCTCCTCTCCTAATGTTATAGAGTAGTAGTAGTAACTGACACTCTCCTCTCCTAATGTTATAGAGTAGTATTAGTAACTGACCCTCTCCTCTCCTAATGTTATAGAGTAGTAGTAGTAACTGACTCTCTCTTCTCATAATGTTATAGAGTAGTATTTGTAGTAACTGACTCTCTCCTCTCCTAATGTTATAGAGTAGTAGTAGTAACTGACCCTTTCCTCTCCTAATGTTATAGAGTAGTAGTAGTAACTGACACTCTCCTCTCCTAATGTTATAGAGTAGTATTAGTAGTAACTGACACTCTCCTCTCCTAATGTTATAGAGTAGTATTAGTAGTAACTGACACTCTCCTCTCCTAATGTTATAGAGTAGTATTAGTAGTAACTGACACTCTCCTCTCCTAATGTTATAGAGTAGTAGTAGTAACTGACTCTCTCCTCTCCTAATGTTATAGAGTAGTAGTAGTAAATGACACTCTCCTCTCCTAATGTTATAGAGTAGTAGTAGTAACTGACTCTCTCTTCTCCTAATATTATAGAGTAGTATTAGTAGTAACTGACTCTCTCCTCTCCTAATGTTATAGAGTAGTAGTAGTAACTGACCCTCTCCTCTCCTAATATTATAGAGTAGTAGTAGTAACTGACACTCTCCTCTCCTAATGTTATAGAGTAGTAGTAGTAACTGACACGCTCCTCTCCTAATGTTATAGAGTAGTAGTAGTCACTGACTCTCTCTTCTCCTAATGTTATAGAGTAGTATTAGTAGTAACTAACTCTCTCCTCTCCTAATGTTATAGAGTAGTAGTAGTAGTAACTGACCCTCTCCTCTCCTAATGTTATAGAGTAGTAGTAGTAACTGACACTCTCCTCTCCTAATGTTATAGAGTAGTATTAGTAGTAACTGACACTCTCCTCTCCTAATGTTATAGAGTAGTATTGGTAGTAACTGACACTCTCCTCTCCTAATGTTATAGAGTAGTAGTTGTAGCTGACACTCTCCTCTCCTAATGTTATAGAGTAGTAGTAGTAACTGACTCTCTCCTCTCCTAATGTTATAGAGTAGTAGTAGTAACTGACACTCACCTCTCCTAATGTTATAGAGTAGTAGTAGTAACTGACTCTCTCCTCTCCTAATGTTGTAGAGTAGTAGTAGTAACTGACTCTCTCCTCTCCTAAAGTTGTAGAGTAGTAGTAGTAACTGACTCTCTCCTCTCCTAATGTTATAGAGTAGTAGTAGTAACTGAGTCTCTCCTCTCCTAATGTTATAGTGTAGTAGTAGTAGTAACTGACACTCTCCTCTGTTAATGTTATAGAGTAGGAGTAGTAGTAACTGACTCTCTCCTCTCCTAATGTTATAGAGTGGTAGTAGTAACTGTCCCTCTCCTCTCCTAATGTTATAGAGTAGTAGTAGTAACTGACCCTCTCCTCTCCTAATGTTGTAGAGTAGTAGTAGTAACTGACTCTCTCCTCTCCTAATGTTGTAGAGTAGTAGTAGTAACTGACTCTCTCCTCTCCTAATGTTATAGAGTAGTAGTAGTAACTGACTCTCTCCTCTCCTAATGTTATAGAGTAGTAGTAGTAGTAACTGACACTCTCCTCTCCTAATGTGATAGAGTAGTAGTAGTAACTGACTCTCTCCTCTCCTAATGTTATAGAGTAGTAGTAGTAACTGACTCTGTCCTCTCCTAATGTTATAGAGTAGTAGTAGTAACTGACCCTCTCCTCTCCTAATGTTATAGAGTAGTAGTAGTAGTAACTGACTCTCTCCTCACCTAATGTTATAGAGTAGTAGTAGTAGTAACTGACTCTGTCCTCTCCAAATGTTATAGAGTAGTAGTAGTAACTGACCCTCTCCTCTCCTAATGTTATAGAGTAGTAGTAGTAGTAACTGACTCTCACCTCTCCTAATGTTATAGAGTAGTAGTAGTAACTGACCCTCTCCTCTCCTAATGTTATAGAGTACTAGTAGTAACTGACACTCTCCTCTCCTAATGTTATAGAGTAGTAGTAGTAACTGACTCTCTCCTCTCCTAATGTTATAGAGTAGTAGTAACTGACCCTCTCCTCTCCTAATGTTATACTGTAGTAGTAGTACCTGACCATCTCCTCTGCTAATGTTATAGAGTAGTAGTAGTAACTGACTCTCTCCTCTCCTAATGTTATACTGTAGTAGTAGTGACTGACTCTCTCCTCTCCTAATGTTATAGAGTAGTAGTAGTAACTGACCCTCTCCTCTACTAATGTTATAGAGTAGTAGTAGTAACTGACCCTCTCCTCTCCTAATGTTATAGAGTAGTAGTAGTAACTGACCCTCTCCTCTCCTAATGTTATAGAGTAGTAGTAGTAACTGACTCTCTCCTCTCCTAATGTTATAGAGTAGTAGTAGTAAATGACTCTCTCCTCTCCTAATGTTATAGAGTAGTATTAGTGACACTCTCCTCTCCTAATGTTATAGAGTAGTAGTAGTAGTAACAGACTCTCTCCTCTCCTAATGTTATAGAGTAGTAGTAGTAACTGACCCTCTCCTCTCCTAATGTTATAGAGTAGTAGTCGTAACTGACACTCTCCTCTCCTAATGTTATAGAGTAGTAGAAGTAACTGACTCTCTCCTCTCCTAATGTTATAGAGTAGTAGTAGTAACTGACTCTCTCCTCTCCTAATGTTATAGAGTAGTAGTAGTAACTGACACTCTCCTCTCCTAATGTTATAGAGTAGTAGTAGTAACTGACTCTCTCTTCTCCTAATATTATAGAGTAGTATTAGTAGTAACTGACTCTCTCCTCTCCTAATGTTATAGAGTAGTAGTAGTAACTGACCCTCTCCTCTCCTAATGTTATAGAGTAGTAGTAGTAACTGACACTCTCCTCTCCTAATGTTATAGAGTAGTATTAGTAACTGACCCTCTCCTCTCCTAATGTTATAGAGTAGTAGTAGTAACTGACTCTCTCTTCTCATAATGTTATAGAGTAGTATTTGTAGTAACTGACTCTCTCCTCTCCTAATGTTATAGAGTAGTAGTAGTAACTGACCCTTTCCTCTCCTAATGTTATAGAGTAGTAGTAGTAACTGACACTCTCCTCTCCTAATGTTATAGAGTAGTATTAGTAGTAACTGACACTCTCCTCTCCTAATGTTATAGAGTAGTATTAGTAGTAACTGACACTCTCCTCTCCTAATGTTATAGAGTAGTATTAGTAGTAACTGACACTCTCCTCTCCTAATGTTATAGAGTAGTAGTAGTAACTGACTCTCTCCTCTCCTAATGTTATAGAGTAGTAGTAGTAAATGACACTCTCCTCTCCTAATGTTATAGAGTAGTAGTAGTAACTGACTCTCTCTTCTCCTAATATTATAGAGTAGTATTAGTAGTAACTGACTCTCTCCTCTCCTAATGTTATAGAGTAGTAGTAGTAACTGACCCTCTCCTCTCCTAATATTATAGAGTAGTAGTAGTAACTGACACTCTCCTCTCCTAATGTTATAGAGTAGTAGTAGTAACTGACACGCTCCTCTCCTAATGTTATAGAGTAGTAGTAGTCACTGACTCTCTCTTCTCCTAATGTTATAGAGTAGTATTAGTAGTAACTAACTCTCTCCTCTCCTAATGTTATAGAGTAGTAGTAGTAGTAACTGACCCTCTCCTCTCCTAATGTTATAGAGTAGTAGTAGTAACTGACACTCTCCTCTCCTAATGTTATAGAGTAGTATTAGTAGTAACTGACACTCTCCTCTCCTAATGTTATAGAGTAGTATTGGTAGTAACTGACACTCTCCTCTCCTAATGTTATAGAGTAGTAGTTGTAGCTGACACTCTCCTCTCCTAATGTTATAGAGTAGTAGTAGTAACTGACTCTCTCCTCTCCTAATGTTATAGAGTAGTAGTAGTAACTGACACTCACCTCTCCTAATGTTATAGAGTAGTAGTAGTAACTGACTCTCTCCTCTCCTAATGTTGTAGAGTAGTAGTAGTAACTGACTCTCTCCTCTCCTAAAGTTGTAGAGTAGTAGTAGTAACTGACTCTCTCCTCTCCTAATGTTATAGAGTAGTAGTAGTAACTGAGTCTCTCCTCTCCTAATGTTATAGTGTAGTAGTAGTAGTAACTGACACTCTCCTCTGTTAATGTTATAGAGTAGGAGTAGTAGTAACTGACTCTCTCCTCTCCTAATGTTATAGAGTGGTAGTAGTAACTGTCCCTCTCCTCTCCTAATGTTATAGAGTAGTAGTAGTAACTGACCCTCTCCTCTCCTAATGTTGTAGAGTAGTAGTAGTAACTGACTCTCTCCTCTCCTAATGTTGTAGAGTAGTAGTAGTAACTGACTCTCTCCTCTCCTAATGTTATAGAGTAGTAGTAGTAACTGACTCTCTCCTCTCCTAATGTTATAGAGTAGTAGTAGTAGTAACTGACACTCTCCTCTCCTAATGTGATAGAGTAGTAGTAGTAACTGACTCTCTCCTCTCCTAATGTTATAGAGTAGTAGTAGTAACTGACTCTGTCCTCTCCTAATGTTATAGAGTAGTAGTAGTAACTGACACTCTCCTCTCCTAATGTTATAGAGTAGTAGTAGTAGTAACTGACTCTGTCCTCTCCTAATGTTATAGAGTAGTAGTAGTAACTGACCCTCTCCTCTCCTAATGTTATAGAGTAGTAGTAGTAGTAACTGACTCTCTCCTCTCCTAATGTTATAGAGTAGTAGTAGTAGTAACTGACTCTGTCCTCTCCTAATGTTATAGAGTAGTATTAGTAGTAACTAACTCTCTCCTCTCCTAATGTTATAGAGTAGTAGTAGTAGTAACTGACCCTCTCCTCTCCTAATGTTATAGAGTAGTAGTAGTAACTGACACTCTCCTCTCCTAATGTTATAGAGTAGTATTAGTAGTAACTGACACTCTCCTCTCCTAATGTTATAGAGTAGTATTGGTAGTAACTGACACTCTCCTCTCCTAATGTTATAGAGTAGTAGTTGTAGCTGACACTCTCCTCTCCTAATGTTATAGAGTAGTAGTAGTAACTGACTCTCTCCTCTCCTAATGTTATAGAGTAGTAGTAGTAACTGACACTCACCTCTCCTAATGTTATAGAGTAGTAGTAGTAACTGACTCTCTCCTCTCCTAATGTTGTAGAGTAGTAGTAGTAACTGACTCTCTCCTCTCCTAAAGTTGTAGAGTAGTAGTAGTAACTGACTCTCTCCTCTCCTAATGTTATAGAGTAGTAGTAGTAACTGAGTCTCTCCTCTCCTAATGTTATAGTGTAGTAGTAGTAGTAACTGACACTCTCCTCTGTTAATGTTATAGAGTAGGAGTAGTAGTAACTGACTCTCTCCTCTCCTAATGTTATAGAGTGGTAGTAGTAACTGTCCCTCTCCTCTCCTAATGTTATAGAGTAGTAGTAGTAACTGACCCTCTCCTCTCCTAATGTTGTAGAGTAGTAGTAGTAACTGACTCTCTCCTCTCCTAATGTTGTAGAGTAGTAGTAGTAACTGACTCTCTCCTCTCCTAATGTTATAGAGTAGTAGTAGTAAATGACTCTCTCCTCTCCTAATGTTATAGAGTAGTATTAGTGACACTCTCCTCTCCTAATGTTATAGAGTAGTAGTAGTAGTAACAGACTCTCTCCTCTCCTAATGTTATAGAGTAGTAGTAGTAACTGACCCTCTCCTCTCCTAATGTTATAGAGTAGTAGTCGTAACTGACACTCTCCTCTCCTAATGTTATAGAGTAGTAGAAGTAACTGACTCTCTCCTCTCCTAATGTTATAGAGTAGTAGTAGTAACTGACTCTCTCCTCTCCTAATGTTATAGAGTAGTAGTAGTAACTGACACTCTCCTCTCCTAATGTTATAGAGTAGTAGTAGTAACTGACTCTCTCTTCTCCTAATATTATAGAGTAGTATTAGTAGTAACTGACTCTCTCCTCTCCTAATGTTATAGAGTAGTAGTAGTAACTGACCCTCTCCTCTCCTAATGTTATAGAGTAGTAGTAGTAACTGACACTCTCCTCTCCTAATGTTATAGAGTAGTATTAGTAACTGACCCTCTCCTCTCCTAATGTTATAGAGTAGTAGTAGTAACTGACTCTCTCTTCTCATAATGTTATAGAGTAGTATTTGTAGTAACTGACTCTCTCCTCTCCTAATGTTATAGAGTAGTAGTAGTAACTGACCCTTTCCTCTCCTAATGTTATAGAGTAGTAGTAGTAACTGACACTCTCCTCTCCTAATGTTATAGAGTAGTATTAGTAGTAACTGACACTCTCCTCTCCTAATGTTATAGAGTAGTATTAGTAGTAACTGACACTCTCCTCTCCTAATGTTATAGAGTAGTATTAGTAGTAACTGACACTCTCCTCTCCTAATGTTATAGAGTAGTAGTAGTAACTGACTCTCTCCTCTCCTAATGTTATAGAGTAGTAGTAGTAACTGACACTCTCCTCTCCTAATGTTATAGAGTAGTAGTAGTAGTAACTGACTCTGTCCTCTCCTAATGTTATAGAGTAGTAGTAGTAACTGACCCTCTCCTCTCCTAATGTTATAGAGTAGTAGTAGTAGTAACTGACTCTCTCCTCTCCTAATGTTATAGAGTAGTAGTAGTAGTAACTGACTCTGTCCTCTCCTAATGTTATAGAGTAGTATTAGTAGTAACTAACTCTCTCCTCTCCTAATGTTATAGAGTAGTAGTAGTAGTAACTGACCCTCTCCTCTCCTAATGTTATAGAGTAGTAGTAGTAACTGACACTCTCCTCTCCTAATGTTATAGAGTAGTATTAGTAGTAACTGACACTCTCCTCTCCTAATGTTATAGAGTAGTATTGGTAGTAACTGACACTCTCCTCTCCTAATGTTATAGAGTAGTAGTTGTAGCTGACACTCTCCTCTCCTAATGTTATAGAGTAGTAGTAGTAACTGACTCTCTCCTCTCCTAATGTTATAGAGTAGTAGTAGTAACTGACACTCACCTCTCCTAATGTTATAGAGTAGTAGTAGTAACTGACTCTCTCCTCTCCTAATGTTGTAGAGTAGTAGTAGTAACTGACTCTCTCCTCTCCTAAAGTTGTAGAGTAGTAGTAGTAACTGACTCTCTCCTCTCCTAATGTTATAGAGTAGTAGTAGTAACTGAGTCTCTCCTCTCCTAATGTTATAGTGTAGTAGTAGTAGTAACTGACACTCTCCTCTGTTAATGTTATAGAGTAGGAGTAGTAGTAACTGACTCTCTCCTCTCCTAATGTTATAGAGTGGTAGTAGTAACTGTCCCTCTCCTCTCCTAATGTTATAGAGTAGTAGTAGTAACTGACCCTCTCCTCTCCTAATGTTGTAGAGTAGTAGTAGTAACTGACTCTCTCCTCTCCTAATGTTGTAGAGTAGTAGTAGTAACTGACTCTCTCCTCTCCTAATGTTATAGAGTAGTAGTAGTAAATGACTCTCTCCTCTCCTAATGTTATAGAGTAGTATTAGTGACACTCTCCTCTCCTAATGTTATAGAGTAGTAGTAGTAGTAACAGACTCTCTCCTCTCCTAATGTTATAGAGTAGTAGTAGTAACTGACCCTCTCCTCTCCTAATGTTATAGAGTAGTAGTCGTAACTGACACTCTCCTCTCCTAATGTTATAGAGTAGTAGAAGTAACTGACTCTCTCCTCTCCTAATGTTATAGAGTAGTAGTAGTAACTGACTCTCTCCTCTCCTAATGTTATAGAGTAGTAGTAGTAACTGACACTCTCCTCTCCTAATGTTATAGAGTAGTAGTAGTAACTGACTCTCTCTTCTCCTAATATTATAGAGTAGTATTAGTAGTAACTGACTCTCTCCTCTCCTAATGTTATAGAGTAGTAGTAGTAACTGACCCTCTCCTCTCCTAATGTTATAGAGTAGTAGTAGTAACTGACACTCTCCTCTCCTAATGTTATAGAGTAGTATTAGTAACTGACCCTCTCCTCTCCTAATGTTATAGAGTAGTAGTAGTAACTGACTCTCTCTTCTCATAATGTTATAGAGTAGTATTTGTAGTAACTGACTCTCTCCTCTCCTAATGTTATAGAGTAGTAGTAGTAACTGACCCTTTCCTCTCCTAATGTTATAGAGTAGTAGTAGTAACTGACACTCTCCTCTCCTAATGTTATAGAGTAGTATTAGTAGTAACTGACACTCTCCTCTCCTAATGTTATAGAGTAGTATTAGTAGTAACTGACACTCTCCTCTCCTAATGTTATAGAGTAGTATTAGTAGTAACTGACACTCTCCTCTCCTAATGTTATAGAGTAGTAGTAGTAACTGACTCTCTCCTCTCCTAATGTTATAGAGTAGTAGTAGTAAATGACACTCTCCTCTCCTAATGTTATAGAGTAGTAGTAGTAACTGACTCTCTCTTCTCCTAATATTATAGAGTAGTATTAGTAGTAACTGACTCTCTCCTCTCCTAATGTTATAGAGTAGTAGTAGTAACTGACCCTCTCCTCTCCTAATATTATAGAGTAGTAGTAGTAACTGACACTCTCCTCTCCTAATGTTATAGAGTAGTAGTAGTAACTGACACGCTCCTCTCCTAATGTTATAGAGTAGTAGTAGTCACTGACTCTCTCTTCTCCTAATGTTATAGAGTAGTATTAGTAGTAACTAACTCTCTCCTCTCCTAATGTTATAGAGTAGTAGTAGTAGTAACTGACCCTCTCCTCTCCTAATGTTATAGAGTAGTAGTAGTAACTGACACTCTCCTCTCCTAATGTTATAGAGTAGTATTAGTAGTAACTGACACTCTCCTCTCCTAATGTTATAGAGTAGTATTGGTAGTAACTGACACTCTCCTCTCCTAATGTTATAGAGTAGTAGTTGTAGCTGACACTCTCCTCTCCTAATGTTATAGAGTAGTAGTAGTAACTGACTCTCTCCTCTCCTAATGTTATAGAGTAGTAGTAGTAACTGACACTCACCTCTCCTAATGTTATAGAGTAGTAGTAGTAACTGACTCTCTCCTCTCCTAATGTTGTAGAGTAGTAGTAGTAACTGACTCTCTCCTCTCCTAAAGTTGTAGAGTAGTAGTAGTAACTGACTCTCTCCTCTCCTAATGTTATAGAGTAGTAGTAGTAACTGAGTCTCTCCTCTCCTAATGTTATAGTGTAGTAGTAGTAGTAACTGACACTCTCCTCTGTTAATGTTATAGAGTAGGAGTAGTAGTAACTGACTCTCTCCTCTCCTAATGTTATAGAGTGGTAGTAGTAACTGTCCCTCTCCTCTCCTAATGTTATAGAGTAGTAGTAGTAACTGACCCTCTCCTCTCCTAATGTTGTAGAGTAGTAGTAGTAACTGACTCTCTCCTCTCCTAATGTTGTAGAGTAGTAGTAGTAACTGACTCTCTCCTCTCCTAATGTTATAGAGTAGTAGTAGTAACTGACTCTCTCCTCTCCTAATGTTATAGAGTAGTAGTAGTAGTAACTGACACTCTCCTCTCCTAATGTGATAGAGTAGTAGTAGTAACTGACTCTCTCCTCTCCTAATGTTATAGAGTAGTAGTAGTAACTGACTCTGTCCTCTCCTAATGTTATAGAGTAGTAGTAGTAACTGACACTCTCCTCTCCTAATGTTATAGAGTAGTAGTAGTAGTAACT
Organism: Salmo salar; assembly: GCF_965601325.2. Classification (NCBI taxonomy): domain Eukaryota; kingdom Metazoa; phylum Chordata; class Actinopteri; order Salmoniformes; family Salmonidae; genus Salmo; species Salmo salar. Next base: position 54,196,740 of record NC_138297.1, read on the forward strand.
GACTCTGTCCTCTCCTAATGTTATAGAGTAGTAGTAGTAACTGACCCTCTCCTCTCCTAATGTTATAGAGTAGTAGTAGTAGTAACTGACTCTCTCCTCTCCTAATGTTATAGAGTAGTAGTAGTAGTAACTGACTCTGTCCTCTCCTAATGTTATAGAGTAGTATTAGTAGTAACTAACTCTCTCCTCTCCTAATGTTATAGAGTAGTAGTAGTAGTAACTGACCCTCTCCTCTCCTAATGTTATAGAGTAGTAGTAGTAACTGACACTCTCCTCTCCTAATGTTATAGAGTAGTATTAGTAGTAACTGACACTCTCCTCTCCTAATGTTATAGAGTAGTATTGGTAGTAACTGACACTCTCCTCTCCTAATGTTATAGAGTAGTAGTTGTAGCTGACACTCTCCTCTCCTAATGTTATAGAGTAGTAGTAGTAACTGACTCTCTCCTCTCCTAATGTTATAGAGTAGTAGTAGTAACTGACACTCACCTCTCCTAATGTTATAGAGTAGTAGTAGTAACTGACTCTCTCCTCTCCTAATGTTGTAGAGTAGTAGTAGTAACTGACTCTCTCCTCTCCTAAAGTTGTAGAGTAGTAGTAGTAACTGACTCTCTCCTCTCCTAATGTTATAGAGTAGTAGTAGTAACTGAGTCTCTCCTCTCCTAATGTTATAGTGTAGTAGTAGTAGTAACTGACACTCTCCTCTGTTAATGTTATAGAGTAGGAGTAGTAGTAACTGACTCTCTCCTCTCCTAATGTTATAGAGTGGTAGTAGTAACTGTCCCTCTCCTCTCCTAATGTTATAGAGTAGTAGTAGTAACTGACCCTCTCCTCTCCTAATGTTGTAGAGTAGTAGTAGTAACTGACTCTCTCCTCTCCTAATGTTGTAGAGTAGTAGTAGTAACTGACTCTCTCCTCTCCTAATGTTATAGAGTAGTAGTAGTAACTGACTCTCTCCTCTCCTAATGTTATAGAGTAGTAGTAGTAGTAACTGACACTCTCCTCTCCTAATGTGATAGAGTAGTAGTAGTAACTGACTCTCTCCTCTCCTAATGTTATAGAGTAGTAGTAGTAACTGACTCTGTCCTCTCCTAATGTTATAGAGTAGTAGTAGTAACTGACACTCTCCTCTCCTAATGTTATAGAGTAGTAGTAGTAGTAACTGACTCTGTTCTCTCCTAATGTTATAGAGTAGTAGTAGTAACTGACCCTCTCCTCTCCTAATGTTATAGAGTAGTAGTAGTAGTAACTGACTCTCTCCTCTCCTAATGTTATAGAGTAGTAGTAGTAGTAACTGACTCTGTCCTCTCCAAATGTTATAGAGTAGTAGTAGTAACTGACCCTCTCCTCTCCTAATGTTATAGAGTAGTAGTAGTAGTAACTGACTCTCACCTCTCCTAATGTTATAGAGTAGTAGTAGTAACTGACCCTCTCCTCTCCTAATGTTATAGAGTACTAGTAGTAACTGACACTCTCCTCTCCTAATGTTATAGAGTAGTAGTAGTAACTGACTCTCTCCTCTCCTAATGTTATAGAGTAGTAGTAACTGACCCTCTCCTCTCCTAATGTTATACTGTAGTAGTAGTACCTGACCATCTCCTCTCCTAATGTTATAGAGTAGTAGTAGTAACTGACTCTCTCCTCTCCTAATGTTATACTGTAGTAGTAGTGACTGACTCTCTCCTCTCCTAATGTTATAGAGTAGTAGTAGTAACTGACCCTCTCCTCTACTAATGTTATAGAGTAGTAGTAGTAACTGACCCTCTCCTCTCCTAATGTTATAGAGTAGTAGTAGTAACTGACCCTCTCCTCTCCTAATGTTATAGAGTAGTAGTAGTAACTGACTCTCTCCTCTCCTAATGTTATAGAGTAGTAGTAGTAAATGACTCTCTCCTCTCCTAATGTTATAGAGTAGTATTAGTGACACTCTCCTCTCCTAATGTTATAGAGTAGTAGTAGTAGTAACAGACTCTCTCCTCTCCTAATGTTATAGAGTAGTAGTAGTAACTGACCCTCTCCTCTCCTAATGTTATAGAGTAGTAGTCGTAACTGACACTCTCCTCTCCTAATGTTATAGAGTAGTAGAAGTAACTGACTCTCTCCTCTCCTAATGTTATAGAGTAGTAGTAGTAACTGACTCTCTCCTCTCCTAATGTTATAGAGTAGTAGTAGTAACTGACACTCTCCTCTCCTAATGTTATAGAGTAGTAGTAGTAACTGACTCTCTCTTCTCCTAATATTATAGAGTAGTATTAGTAGTAACTGACTCTCTCCTCTCCTAATGTTATAGAGTAGTAGTAGTAACTGACCCTCTCCTCTCCTAATGTTATAGAGTAGTAGTAGTAACTGACACTCTCCTCTCCTAATGTTATAGAGTAGTATTAGTAACTGACCCTCTCCTCTCCTAATGTTATAGAGTAGTAGTAGTAACTGACTCTCTCTTCTCATAATGTTATAGAGTAGTATTTGTAGTAACTGACTCTCTCCTCTCCTAATGTTATAGAGTAGTAGTAGTAACTGACCCTTTCCTCTCCTAATGTTATAGAGTAGTAGTAGTAACTGACACTCTCCTCTCCTAATGTTATAGAGTAGTATTAGTAGTAACTGACACTCTCCTCTCCTAATGTTATAGAGTAGTATTAGTAGTAACTGACACTCTCCTCTCCTAATGTTATAGAGTAGTATTAGTAGTAACTGACACTCTCCTCTCCTAATGTTATAGAGTAGTAGTAGTAACTGACTCTCTCCTCTCCTAATGTTATAGAGTAGTAGTAGTAAATGACACTCTCCTCTCCTAATGTTATAGAGTAGTAGTAGTAACTGACTCTCTCTTCTCCTAATATTATAGAGTAGTATTAGTAGTAACTGACTCTCTCCTCTCCTAATGTTATAGAGTAGTAGTAGTAACTGACCCTCTCCTCTCCTAATGTTATAGAGTAGTAGTAGTAACTGACACTCTCCTCTCCTAATGTTATAGAGTAGTAGTAGTAACTGACACGCTCCTCTCCTAATGTTATAGAGTAGTAGTAGTCACTGACTCTCTCTTCTCCTAATGTTATAGAGTAGTATTAGTAGTAACTAACTCTCTCCTCTCCTAATGTTATAGAGTAGTAGTAGTAGTAACTGACCCTCTCCTCTCCTAATGTTATAGAGTAGTAGTAGTAACTGACACTCTCCTCTCCTAATGTTATAGAGTAGTATTAGTAGTAACTGACACTCTCCTCTCCTAATGTTATAGAGTAGTATTGGTAGTAACTGACACTCTCCTCTCCTAATGTTATAGAGTAGTAGTTGTAGCTGACACTCTCCTCTCCTAATGTTATAGAGTAGTATTAGTAGTAACTGACACTCTCCTCTCCTAATGTTATAGAGTAGTAGTAGTAGTAACTGACCCTCTCCTCTCCTAATGTTATAGAGTAGTAGTAGTAACTGACCCTCTCCTCTCCTAATGTTATAGAGTAGTAGTAGTAACTGACACTCTCCTCTCCTAATGTTATAGAGTAGTAGTAGTAACTGACCCTCTCCTCTCCTAATGTTATAGAGTAGTAGTAGTAACTGACTCTCTCTTCTCCTAATGTTATAGAGTAGTAGTTGTAGCTGACACTCTCCTCTCCTAATGTTATAGAGTTGTAGTAGTAACTGACACTCTCCTCTCCTAATGTTATAGAGTATTTGTAGTAACTGACCCTCTCCTCTCCTAATGTTATAGAGTAGTAGTAGTAACTGACTCTCTCCTCTCCTAATGTTATAGAGTAGTAGTAGTAGTAACTGACCCTCTCCTCTCCTAATGTTATAGAGTAGTAGTAGTAGTAACTGACTCTCTCCTCTCCTAATGTTATAGAGTAGTAGTAGTAACTGACCCTCTCCTCTCCTAATGTTATAGAGTAGTAGTAGTAACTGACCCTCTCCTCTCCTAATGTTGTAGAGTAGTAGTAGTAACTGACTCTCTCCTCTCCTAATGTTGTAGAGTAGTAGTAGTAACTGACTCTCTCCTCTCCGAATGTTATAGAGTAGTAGTAGCAACTGACCCTGTCCTCTCCTAATGTTATAGAGTAGTAGTAGTAACTGACTCTCTCCTCTCCTAATGTTATAGAGTAGTAGTAGTAGTAACTGACACTCTCCTCTCCTAATGTTATAGAGTAGTAGTAGTAACTGACTCTCTCCTCTCCTAATGTTATAGAGTAGTAGTAGTAACTGACTCTGTCCTCTCCTAATGTTATAGAGTAGTAGTAGTAACTGACACTCTCCTCTCCTAATGTTATAGAGTAGTAGTAGCAGTAACTGACTCTGTGCTCTCCTAATGTTATAGAGTAGTAGTAGTAACTAACCCTCTCCTCTCCTAATGTTATAGAGTAGTAGTAGTAGTAATTGACTCTCTCCTCTCCTAATGTTATAGAGTAGTAGTAGTAGTAACTGACCCTCTCCTCTCCTAATGTTATAGAGTAGTAGTATTAACTGACCCTCTCCACTCCTAATGTTATAGAGTAGTAGTAGTAACTGACCCTCTCCTCTCCTAATGTTATAGAGTAGTAGTAGTAATTGACTCTCTCCTCTCCTAATGTTATAGAGTAGTAGTAGTAACTGACCCTCTCCTCTCCTAATGTTATAGAGTAGTAGTATTAACTGACTCTCTCCTCTCCTAATGTTATAGAGTAGTAGTTGTAACTGACCCTCTCCTCTCCTAATGTTATAGAGTAGTAGTAGTAACTGACTCTCTCCTCTCCTAATGTTATAGAGTAGTAGTAGTAAATGACTCTATCCTCTCCTAATGTTATAGAGTAGTATTAGTGACACTCTCCTCTCCTAATGTTATAGAGTAGTAGTCGTAGTAACTGACTCTCTCGTCTCCTAATGTTATAGAGTAGTAGTAGTAACTGACCCTCTCCTCTCCTAATGTTATAGAGTAGTAGTCGTAACTGACACTGTCCTCTCAAAATGTTATAGAGTAGTAGTAGTAACTGACTCTCTCCTCTCCTAATGTTATAGAGTAGTAGTAGTAACTGACTCTCTCCTCTCCTAATGTTATAGAGTAGTAGTAGTAAGTGACACTCACCTCTCCTAATGTTATAGAGTAGTAGTAGTAACTGACTCTCTCTTCTCCTAATATTATAGAGTAGTATTAGTAGTAACTGACTCTCTCCTCTCCTAATGTTATAGAGTAGTAGTAGTAGTAACTGACCCTCTCCTCTCCTAATGTTATAGAGTAGTAGTTGTAACTGACACTCTCCTCTCCTAATGTTATAGAGTAGTAGTTGTAACTGACACTCTCCTCTCCTAATGTTATAGAGTAGTAGTAGTAACTGACACTCTCTTCTCCTAATGTTATAGAGTAGTAGTAGTAACTGACACCCTCCTCTCCTAATGTTATAGAGTAGTAGTAGTAGTAACTGACTCTGTCCTCTCCTAATGTTATAGAGTAGTAGTAGTAACTAACCCTCTCCTCTCCTAATGTTATAGAGTAGTAGTAGTAACTGACCCTCTCCTCTCCTAATGTTATAGAGTAGTAGTAGTAACTGACTCTCTCCTCTCCTAATGTTATAGAGTAGTAGTAGTAAATGACTCTCTCCTCTCCTAATGTTATAGAGTAGTATTAGTGACACTCTCCTCTCCTAATGTTATAGAGTAGTAGTAGTAGTAACTGACTCTCTCCTCTCCTAATGTTATAGAGTAGTAGTAGTAACTGACCCTCTCCTCTCCTAATGTTATAGAGTAGTAGTCGTAACTGACACTCTCCTCTCCTAATGTTATAGAGTAGTAGTAGTAACTGACTCTCTCCTCTCCTAATGTTATAGAGTAGTAGTAGTAACTGAGTCTCTCCTCTCCTAATGTTATAGAGTAGTAGTAGTAACTGACCCTCTCCTCTCCTAATGTTATAGAGTAGTAGTAGTAACTGACCCTCTCCTCTCCTAATGTTATAGAGTACTAGTAGTAACTGACACTCTCCTCTCCTAATGTTATAGAGTAGTAGTAGTAACTGACTCTCTCCTCTCCTAATGTTATAGAGTAGTAGTAACTGACCCTCTCCTCTCCTAATGTTATAGAGTAGTAGTAGTAACTGAGTCTCTCCTCTCCTAATGTTATAGAGTAGTAGTAGTAACTGACCCTCTCCTCTCCTAATGTTATAGAGTAGTAGTAGTAACTGACCCTCTCCTCTCCTAATGTTATAGAGTACTAGTAGTAACTGACACTCTCCTCTCCTAATGTTATAGAGTAGTAGTAGTAACTGACTCTCTCCTCTCCTAATGTTATAGAGTAGTAGTAACTGACCCTCTCGTCTCCTAATGTTATACTGTAGTAGTAGTACCTGACCATCTCCTCTCCTAATGTTATAGAGTAGTAGTAGTAACTGACTCTCTCCTCTCCTAATGTTATACTGTAGTAGTAGTGACTGACTCTCTCCTCTCCTAATGTTATAGAGTAGTAGTAGTAACTGACCCTCTCCTCTCCTAATGTTATAGAGTAGTAGTAGTAACTGACTCTCTCTTCTCCTAATGTTATAGAGTAGTAGTTGTAGCTGACACTCTCCTCTCCTAATGTTATAGAGTTGTAGTAGTAACTGACACTCTCCTCTCCTAATGTTATAGAGTATTTGTAGTAACTGACCCTCTCCTCTCCTAATGTTATAGAGTAGTAGTAGTAACTGACTCTCTCCTCTCCTAATGTTATAGAGTAGTAGTAGTAGTAACTGACCCTCTCCTCTCCTAATGTTATAGAGTAGTTGTAGTAGTAACTGACTCTCTCCTCTCCTAATGTTATAGAGTAGTAGTAGTAACTGACCCTCTCCTCTCCTAATGTTATAGAGTAGTAGTAGTAACTGACCCTCTCCTCTCCTAATGTTGTAGAGTAGTAGTAGTAACTGACTCTCTCCTCTCCTAATGTTGTAGAGTAGTAGTAGTAACTGACTCTCTCCTCTCCGAATGTTATAGAGTAGTAGTAGCAACTGACCCTGTCCTCTCCTAATGTTATAGAGTAGTAGTAGTAACTGACTCTCTCCTCTCCTAATGTTATAGAGTAGTAGTAGTAGTAACTGACACTCTCCTCTCCTAATGTTATAGAGTAGTAGTAGTAACTGACTCTCTCCTCTCCTAATGTTATAGAGTAGTAGTAGTAACTGACTCTGTCCTCTCCTAATGTTATAGAGTAGTAGTAGTAACTGACACTCTCCTCTCCTAATGTTATAGAGTAGTAGTAGCAGTAACTGACTCTGTGCTCTCCTAATGTTATAGAGTAGTAGTAGTAACTAACCCTCTCCTCTCCTAATGTTATAGAGTAGTAGTAGTAGTAATTGACTCTCTCCTCTCCTAATGTTATAGAGTAGTAGTAGTAGTAACTGACCCTCTCCTCTCCTAATGTTATAGAGTAGTAGTATTAACTGACCCTCTCCACTCCTAATGTTATAGAGTAGTAGTAGTAACTGACCCTCTCCTCTCCTAATGTTATAGAGTAGTAGTAGTAATTGACTCTCTCCTCTCCTAATGTTATAGAGTAGTAGTAGTAACTGACCCTCTCCTCTCCTAATGTTATAGAGTAGTAGTATTAACTGACTCTCTCCTCTCCTAATGTTATAGAGTAGTAGTAGTAACTGACCCTCTCCTCTCCTAATGTTATAGAGTAGTAGTAGTAACTGACTCTCTCCTCTCCTAATGTTATAGAGTAGTAGTAGTAAATGACTCTATCCTCTCCTAATGTTATAGAGTAGTATTAGTGACACTCTCCTCTCCTAATGTTATAGAGTAGTAGTCGTAGTAACTGACTCTCTCGTCTCCTAATGTTATAGAGTAGTAGTAGTAACTGACCCTCTCCTCTCCTAATGTTATAGAGTAGTAGTCGTAACTGACACTGTCCTCTCAAAATGTTATAGAGTAGTAGTAGTAACTGACTCTCTCCTCTCCTAATGTTATAGAGTAGTAGTAGTAACTGACTCTCTCCTCTCCTAATGTTATAGAGTAGTAGTAGTAAGTGACACTCACCTCTCCTAATGTTATAGAGTAGTAGTAGTAACTGACTCTCTCTTCTCCTAATATTATAGAGTAGTATTAGTAGTAACTGACTCTCTCCTCTCCTAATGTTATAGAGTAGTAGTAGTAGTAACTGACCCTCTCCTCTCCTAATGTTATAGAGTAGTAGTTGTAACTGACACTCTCCTCTCCTAATGTTATAGAGTAGTAGTTGTAACTGACACTCTCCTCTCCTAATGTTATAGAGTAGTAGTAGTAACTGACACTCTCTTCTCCTAATGTTATAGAGTAGTAGTAGTAACTGACACCCTCCTCTCCTAATGTTATAGAGTAGTAGTAGTAACTGACTCTGTCCTCTCCTAATGTTATAGAGTAGTAGTAGTAACTAACCCTCTCCTCTCCTAATGTTATAGAGTAGTAGTAGTAACTGACCCTCTCCTCTCCTAATGTTATAGAGTAGTAGTAGTAACTGACTCTCTCCTCTCCTAATGTTATAGAGTAGTAGTAGTAAATGACTCTCTCCTCTCCTAATGTTATAGAGTAGTATTAGTGACACTCTCCTCTCCTAATGTTATAGAGTAGTAGTAGTAGTAACTGACTCTCTCCTCTCCTAATGTTATAGAGTAGTAGTAGTAACTGACCCTCTCCTCTCCTAATGTTATAGAGTAGTAGTCGTAACTGACACTCTCCTCTCCTAATGTTATAGAGTAGTAGTAGTAACTGACTCTCTCCTCTCCTAATGTTATAGAGTAGTAGTAGTAACTGAGTCTCTCCTCTCCTAATGTTATAGAGTAGTAGTAGTAACTGACCCTCTCCTCTCCTAATGTTATAGAGTAGTAGTAGTAACTGACCCTCTCCTCTCCTAATGTTATAGAGTACTAGTAGTAACTGACCCTCTCCTCTCCTAATGTTATAGAGTAGTAGTAGTAACTGAGTCTCTCCTCTCCTAATGTTATAGAGTAGTAGTAGTAACTGACCCTCTCCTCTCCTAATGTTATAGAGTAGTAGTAGTAACTGACCCTCTCCTCTCCTAATGTTATAGAGTACTAGTAGTAACTGACACTCTCCTCTCCTAATGTTATAGAGTAGTAGTAGTAACTGACTCTCTCCTCTCCTAATGTTATAGAGTAGTAGTAACTGACCCTCTCGTCTCCTAATGTTATACTGTAGTAGTAGTACCTGACCATCTCCTCTCCTAATGTTATAGAGTAGTAGTAGTAACTGACTCTCTCCTCTCCTAATGTTATACTGTAGTAGTAGTGACTGACTCTCTCCTCTCCTAATGTTATAGAGTAGTAGTAGTAACTGACCCTCTCCTCTCCTAATGTTATAGAGTAGTAGTAGTAACTGACTCTCTCCTCTCCTAATGTTATAGAGTAGTATTAGTAACTGACACTCTCCTCTCCTAATGTTATAGAGTAGTAGTAGAAGTAACTGACTCTCTCCTCTCCTAATGTTATAGAGTAGTAGTAGTAACTGACCCTCTCCTCTCCTAATGTTATAGAGTAGTAGTCTTAACTGACACTCTCCTCTCCTAATGTTATAGAGTAGTAGTAGTAACTGACCCTCTCCTCTCCTAATGTTATAGAGTAGTAGTAGTAACTGACCCTCTCCTCTCCTAATGTTGTAGAGTAGTAGTAGTAACTGACTCTCTCCTCTCCTAATGTTGTAGAGTAGTAGTAACTGACTCTCTCCTCTCCTAATGTTATAGAGTAGTAGTAGTAACTGACCCTCTCCTCTCCTAATGTTATAGAGTAGTAGTAGTAACTGACTCTCTCCTCTCCTAATGTTATAGAGTAGTAGTAGTAGTAACTGACACTCTCATCTCCTAATGTTATAGAGTAGTAGTAGTAACTGACTCTCTCCTCTCCTAATGTTATAGAGTAGTAGTAGTAACTGACTCTGTCCTCTCCTAATGTTATAGAGTAGTAGTAGTACTAGTAACTGACTCTTTCCTCTCCTAATGTTATAGAGTAGTAGTAGTAACTGACCCTCTCCTCTCCTAATGTTATAGAGTAGTAGTCGTAACTGACACTCTCCTCTCCTAATGTTATAGAGTAGTAGTAGTAACTGACTCTCTCCTCTCCTAATGTTATAGAGTAGTAGTAGTAACTGACTCTCTCCTCTCCTAATGTTATAGAGTAGTAGTAGTAACTGACCCTCTCCTCTCCTAATGTTATAGAGTAGTAGTAGTAGTAACTGACTCTCACCTCTCCTAATGTTATAGAGTAGTAGTAGTAACTGACCCTCTCCTCTCCTAATGTTATAGAGTACTAGTAGTAACTGACACTCTCCTCTCCTAATGTTATAGAGTAGTAGTAGTAACTGACTCTCTCCTCTCCTAATGTTATAGAGTAGTAGTAACTGACCCTCTCGTCTCCTAATGTTATACTGTAGTAGTAGTACCTGACCATCTCCTCTCCTAATGTTATAGAGTAGTAGTAGTAACTGACTCTCTCCTCTCCTAATGTTATACTGTAGTAGTAGTGACTGACTCTCTCCTCTCCTAATGTTATAGAGTAGTAGTAGTAACTGACCCTCTCCTCTCCTAATGTTATAGAGTAGTAGTAGTAACTGACCCTCTCCTCTCCTAATGTTATAGAGTAGTAGTAGTAACTGACCCTCTCCTCACCTAATGTTATAGAGTAGTAGTAGTAACTGACTCTCTCCTCTCCTAATGTTATAGAGTAGTAGTAGTAGTAACTGACTCTCTCCACTCCTAATGTTATAGAGTGGTAGTAGTAACTGACCCTCTCCTCTCCTAATGTTATAGAGTAGTAGTAGTAACTGACCCTCTCCTCTCCTAATGTTGTAGAGTAGTATTAGTAACTGACTCTCTCCTCTCCTAATGTTGTAGAGTAGTAGTAGTAACTGACTCTCTCCTCTCCTAATGTTATAGAGTAGTAGTAGTAACTGACTCTCTCCTCTCCTAATGTTATAGAGTAGTAGTAGTAGTAACTGACACTCTCCTCTCCTAATGTTATAGAGTAGTAGTAGTAACTGACTCTCTCCTCTCCTAATGTTATAGAGTAGTAGTAGTAACTGACTCTGTCCTCTCCTAATGTTATAGAGTAGTAGTAGTAACTGACACTCTCCTCTCCTAATGTTATAGAGTAGAAGTAGTAGTAACTGACTCTGTCCTCTCCTAATGTTATAGAGTAGTAGTAGTAACTGACACTCTCCTCTCCTAATGTTATAGAGTAGTAGTAGTAGTAACTGACTCTGTCCTCTCCTAATGTTATAGAGTAGTAGTAGTAACTGACCCTCTCCTCTCCTAAAGTTATAGAGTAGTAGTAGTAGTAACTGACTCTCTCCTCTCCTAATGTTATAGAGTAGTAGTAGTAGTAACTGACTCTGTCCTCTCCAAATGTTATAGAGTAGTAGTAGTAACTGACCCTCTCCTCTCCTAATGTTATAGAGTAGTAGTAGTAGTAACTGACTCTCACCTCTCCTAATGTTATAGAGTAGTAGTAGTAACTGACCCTCTCCTCTCCTAATGTTATAGAGTACTAGTAGTAACTGACACTCTCCTCTCCTAATGTTATAGAGTAGTAGTAGTAACTGACTCTCTCCTCTCCTAATGTTATAGAGTAGTAGTAACTGACCCTCTCCTCTCCTAATGTTATACTGTAGTAGTAGTACCTGACCATCTCCTCTCCTAATGTTATAGAGTAGTAGTAGTAACTGACTCTCTCCTCTCCTAATGTTATACTGTAGTAGTAGTGACTGACTCTCTCCTCTCCTAATGTTATAGAGTAGTAGTAGTAACTGACCCTCTCCTCTCCTAATGTTATAGAGTAGTAGTAGTAACTGACCTTCTCCTCTCCTAATGTTATAGAGTAGTAGTAGTAACTGACCCTCTCCTCTCCTAATGTTATAGAGTAGTAGTAGTAACTGACTCTCTCCTCTCCTAATGTTATAGAGTAGTAGTAGTAACTGACCCTCTCCTCTCCTAATGTTATAGAGTAGTAGTCGTAACTGACACTCTCCTCTCCTAATGTTATAGAGTAGTAGTAGTAACTGACTCTCTTCTTTCCTAATGTTATAGAGTAGTAGTAGTAACTGACTCTCTCCTCTCCTAATGTTATAGAGTAGTAGTAGTAACTGACACTCTCCTCTCCTAATGTTATAGAGTAGTAGTAGTAACTGACTCTCTCTTCTCCTAATATTATAGAGTAGTATTAGTAGTAACTGACTCTCTCCTCTCCTAATGTTATAGAGTAGTAGTAGTAACTGACCCTCTCCTCTCCTAATGTTATAGAGTAGTAGTAGTAACTGACACTCTCCTCTCCTAATGTTATAGAGTAGTATTAGTAGTAACTGACACTCTCCTCTCCTAATGTTATAGAGTAGTAGTTGTAGTAACTGACACTCTCCTCTCCTAATGTTATAGAGTAGTAGTAGTAACTCACCCTCTCCTCTCCTAATGTTATAGAGTAGTAGTAGTAACTGACCCTCTCCTCTCCTAATGTTATAGAGTAGTAGTAGTAACTGACACTCTCCTCTCCTAATGTTATAGAGTAGTAGTAGTAACTGACCCTCTCCTCTCCTAATGTTATAGAGTAGTAGTAGTAACTGACTCTCTCTTCTCCTAATGTTATAGAGTAGTAGTTGTAGCTGACACTCTCCTCTCCTAATGTTATAGAGTTGTAGTAGTAACTGACACTCTCCTCTCCTAATGTTATAGAGTAGTAGTAGTAACTGACCCTCTCCTCTCCTAATGTTATAGAGTAGTAGTAGTAACTGACTCTCTCCTCTCCTAATGTTATAGAGTGGTAGTAGTAACTGACCCTCTCCTCTCCTAATGTTATAGAGTAGTAGTAGTAACTGACTCTCTCCTCTCCTAATGTTATAGAGTAGTAGTAGTAACTGAGTCTCTCCTCTCCTAATGTTATAGAGTAGTAGTAGTAACTGACCCTCTCCTCTCCTAATGTTATAGAGTAGTAGTAGTAACTGACCCTCTCCTCTCCTAATGTTATAGAGTACTAGTAGTAACTGACCCTCTCCTCTCCTAATGTTATAGAGTAGTAGTAGTAACTGAGTCTCTCCTCTCCTAATGTTATAGAGTAGTAGTAGTAACTGACCCTCTCCTCTCCTAATGTTATAGAGTAGTAGTAGTAACTGACCCTCTCCTCTCCTAATGTTATAGAGTACTAGTAGTAACTGACACTCTCCTCTCCTAATGTTATAGAGTAGTAGTAGTAACTGACTCTCTCCTCTCCTAATGTTATAGAGTAGTAGTAACTGACCCTCTCGTCTCCTAATGTTATACTGTAGTAGTAGTACCTGACCATCTCCTCTCCTAATGTTATAGAGTAGTAGTAGTAACTGACTCTCTCCTCTCCTAATGTTATACTGTAGTAGTAGTGACTGACTCTCTCCTCTCCTAATGTTATAGAGTAGTAGTAGTAACTGACCCTCTCCTCTCCTAATGTTATAGAGTAGTAGTAGTAACTGACTCTCTCCTCTCCTAATGTTATAGAGTAGTATTAGTAACTGACACTCTCCTCTCCTAATGTTATAGAGTAGTAGTAGAAGTAACTGACTCTCTCCTCTCCTAATGTTATAGAGTAGTAGTAGTAACTGACCCTCTCCTCTCCTAATGTTATAGAGTAGTAGTCTTAACTGACACTCTCCTCTCCTAATGTTATAGAGTAGTAGTAGTAACTGACCCTCTCCTCTCCTAATGTTATAGAGTAGTAGTAGTAACTGACCCTCTCCTCTCCTAATGTTGTAGAGTAGTAGTAGTAACTGACTCTCTCCTCTCCTAATGTTGTAGAGTAGTAGTAACTGACTCTCTCCTCTCCTAATGTTATAGAGTAGTAGTAGTAACTGACCCTCTCCTCTCCTAATGTTATAGAGTAGTAGTAGTAACTGACTCTCTCCTCTCCTAATGTTATAGAGTAGTAGTAGTAGTAACTGACACTCTCATCTCCTAATGTTATAGAGTAGTAGTAGTAACTGACTCTCTCCTCTCCTAATGTTATAGAGTAGTAGTAGTAACTGACTCTGTCCTCTCCTAATGTTATAGAGTAGTAGTAGTACTAGTAACTGACTCTTTCCTCTCCTAATGTTATAGAGTAGTAGTAGTAACTGACCCTCTCCTCTCCTAATGTTATAGAGTAGTAGTCGTAACTGACACTCTCCTCTCCTAATGTTATAGAGTAGTAGTAGTAACTGACTCTCTCCTCTCCTAATGTTATAGAGTAGTAGTAGTAACTGACTCTCTCCTCTCCTAATGTTATAGAGTAGTAGTAGTAACTGACCCTCTCCTCTCCTAATGTTATAGAGTAGTAGTAGTAGTAACTGACTCTCACCTCTCCTAATGTTATAGAGTAGTAGTAGTAACTGACCCTCTCCTCTCCTAATGTTATAGAGTACTAGTAGTAACTGACACTCTCCTCTCCTAATGTTATAGAGTAGTAGTAGTAACTGACTCTCTCCTCTCCTAATGTTATAGAGTAGTAGTAACTGACCCTCTCGTCTCCTAATGTTATACTGTAGTAGTAGTACCTGACCATCTCCTCTCCTAATGTTATAGAGTAGTAGTAGTAACTGACTCTCTCCTCTCCTAATGTTATACTGTAGTAGTAGTGACTGACTCTCTCCTCTCCTAATGTTATAGAGTAGTAGTAGTAACTGACCCTCTCCTCTCCTAATGTTATAGAGTAGTAGTAGTAACTGACCCTCTCCTCTCCTAATGTTATAGAGTAGTAGTAGTAACTGACCCTCTCCTCACCTAATGTTATAGAGTAGTAGTAGTAACTGACTCTCTCCTCTCCTAATGTTATAGAGTAGTAGTAGTAGTAACTGACTCTCTCCACTCCTAATGTTATAGAGTGGTAGTAGTAACTGACCCTCTCCTCTCCTAATGTTATAGAGTAGTAGTAGTAACTGACCCTCTCCTCTCCTAATGTTGTAGAGTAGTATTAGTAACTGACTCTCTCCTCTCCTAATGTTGTAGAGTAGTAGTAGTAACTGACTCTCTCCTCTCCTAATGTTATAGAGTAGTAGTAGTAACTGACTCTCTCCTCTCCTAATGTTATAGAGTAGTAGTAGTAGTAACTGACACTCTCCTCTCCTAATGTTATAGATTAGTAGTAGTAACTGACTCTCTCCTCTCCTAATGTTATAGAGTAGTAGTAGTAACTGACTCTGTCCTCTCCTAATGTTATAGAGTAGTAGTAGTAACTGACACTCTCCTCTCCTAATGTTATAGAGTAGAAGTAGTAGTAACTGACTCTGTCCTCTCCTAATGTTATAGAGTAGTAGTAGTAACTGACACTCTCCTCTCCTAATGTTATAGAGTAGTAGTAGTAGTAACTGACTCTGTCCTCTCCTAATGTTATAGAGTAGTAGTAGTAACTGACCCTCTCCTCTCCTAAAGTTATAGAGTAGTAGTAGTAGTAACTGACTCTCTCCTCTCCTAATGTTATAGAGTAGTAGTAGTAGTAACTGACTCTGTCCTCTCCAAATGTTATAGAGTAGTAGTAGTAACTGACCCTCTCCTCTCCTAATGTTATAGAGTAGTAGTAGTAGTAACTGACTCTCACCTCTCCTAATGTTATAGAGTAGTAGTAGTAACTGACCCTCTCCTCTCCTAATGTTATAGAGTACTAGTAGTAACTGACACTCTCCTCTCCTAATGTTATAGAGTAGTAGTAGTAACTGACTCTCTCCTCTCCTAATGTTATAGAGTAGTAGTAACTGACCCTCTCCTCTCCTAATGTTATACTGTAGTAGTAGTACCTGACCATCTCCTCTCCTAATGTTATAGAGTAGTAGTAGTAACTGACTCTCTCCTCTCCTAATGTTATACTGTAGTAGTAGTGACTGACTCTCTCCTCTCCTAATGTTATAGAGTAGTAGTAGTAACTGACCCTCTCCTCTCCTAATGTTATAGAGTAGTAGTAGTAACTGACCTTCTCCTCTCCTAATGTTATAGAGTAGTAGTAGTAACTGACCCTCTCCTCTCCTAATGTTATAGAGTAGTAGTAGTAACTGACTCTCTCCTCTCCTAATGTTATAGAGTAGTAGTAGTAACTGACCCTCTCCTCTCCTAATGTTATAGAGTAGTAGTCGTAACTGACACTCTCCTCTCCTAATGTTATAGAGTAGTAGTAGTAACTGACTCTCTTCTTTCCTAATGTTATAGAGTAGTAGTAGTAACTGACTCTCTCCTCTCCTAATGTTATAGAGTAGTAGTAGTAACTGACACTCTCCTCTCCTAATGTTATAGAGTAGTAGTAGTAACTGACTCTCTCTTCTCCTAATATTATAGAGTAGTATTAGTAGTAACTGACTCTCTCCTCTCCTAATGTTATAGAGTAGTAGTAGTAACTGACCCTCTCCTCTCCTAATGTTATAGAGTAGTAGTAGTAACTGACACTCTCCTCTCCTAATGTTATAGAGTAGTATTAGTAGTAACTGACACTCTCCTCTCCTAATGTTATAGAGTAGTAGTTGTAGTAACTGACACTCTCCTCTCCTAATGTTATAGAGTAGTAGTAGTAACTCACCCTCTCCTCTCCTAATGTTATAGAGTAGTAGTAGTAACTGACCCTCTCCTCTCCTAATGTTATAGAGTAGTAGTAGTAACTGACACTCTCCTCTCCTAATGTTATAGAGTAGTAGTAGTAACTGACCCTCTCCTCTCCTAATGTTATAGAGTAGTAGTAGTAACTGACTCTCTCTTCTCCTAATGTTATAGAGTAGTAGTTGTAGCTGACACTCTCCTCTCCTAATGTTATAGAGTTGTAGTAGTAACTGACACTCTCCTCTCCTAATGTTATAGAGTAGTAGTAGTAACTGACCCTCTCCTCTCCTAATGTTATAGAGTAGTAGTAGTAACTGACTCTCTCCTCTCCTAATGTTATAGAGTGGTAGTAGTAACTGACCCTCTCCTCTCCTAATGTTATAGAGTAGTAGTAGTAACTGACCCTCTCCTCTCCTAATGTTGTAGAGTAGTAGTAGTAACTGACTCTCTCCTCTCCTAATGTTGTAGAGTAGTAGTAGTAACTGACTCTCTCCTCTCCTAATGTTATAGAGTAGTAGTAGTAACTGACTCTCTCCTCTCCTAATGTTATAGAGTAGTAGTAGTAGTAACTGACACTCTCCTCTCCTAATGTTATAGAGTAGGAGTAGTAGTAACTGACTCTCTCCTCTCCTAATGTTATAGAGTGGTAGTAGTAACTGTCCCTCTCCTCTCCTAATGTTATAGAGTAGTAGTAGTAACTGACCCTCTCCTCTCCTAATGTTGTAGAGTAGTAGTAGTAACTGACTCTCTCCTCTCCTAATGTTGTAGAGTAGTAGTAGTAACTGACTCTCTCCTCTCCTAATGTTATAGAGTAGTAGTAGTAACTGACTCTCTCCTCTCCTAATGTTATAGAGTAGTAGTAGTAGTAACTGACACTCTCCTCTCCTAATGTGATAGAGTAGTAGTAGTAACTGACTCTCTCCTCTCCTAATGTTATAGAGTAGTAGTAGTAGTAACTGACTCTGTCCTCTCCTAATGTTATAGAGTAGTAGTAGTAACTGACACTCTCCTCTCCTAATGTTATAGAGTAGTAGTAGTAGTAACTGACTCTGTCCTCTCCTAATGTTATAGAGTAGTAGTAGTAACTGACCCTCTCCTCTCCTAATGTTATAGAGTAGTAGTAGTAGTAACTGACTCTCTCCTCTCCTTATGTTATAGAGTAGTAGTAGTAGTAACTGACTCTGTCCTCTCCTAATGTTATAGAGTAGTAGTAGTAACTCACCCTCTCCTCTCCTAATGTTATAGAGTAGTAGTAGTAGTAACTGACTCTCTCCTCTCCTAATGTTATAGAGTAGTAGTAGTAGTAACTGACTCTGTCCTCTCCAAATGTTATAGAGTAGTAGTAGTAACTGACCCTCTCCTCTCCTAATGTTATAGAGTAGTAGTAGTAGTAACTGACTCTCACCTCTCCTAATGTTATAGAGTAGTAGTAGTAACTGACCCTCGCCTCTCCTAATGTTATAGAGTACTAGTAGTAACTGACACTCTCCTCTCCTAATGTTATAGAGTAGTAGTAGTAACTGACTCTCTCCTCTCCTAATGTTATAGAGTAGTAGTAACTGACCCTCTCCTCTCCTAATGTTATACTGTAGTAGTAGTACCTGACCATCTCCTCTCCTAATGTTATAGAGTAGTAGTAGTAACTGACTCTCTCCTCTCCTAATGTTATACTGTAGTAGTAGTGACTGACTCTCTCCTCTCCTAATGTTATAGAGTATTAGTAGTAACTGACCCTCTCCTCTACTAATGTTATAGAGTAGTAGTAGTAACTGACCCTCTCCTCTCCTAATGTTATAGAGTAGTAGTAGTAACTGACCCTCTCCTCTCCTAATGTTATAGAGTAGTAGTAGTAACTGACTCTCTCCTCTCCTAATGTTATAGAGTAGTAGTAGTAAATGACTCTCTCCTCTCCTAATGTTATAGAGTAGTATTAGTGACACTCTCCTCTCCTAATGTTATAGAGTAGTAGTAGTAGTAACAGACTCTCTCCTCTCCTAATGTTATAGAGTAGTAGTAGTAACTGACCCTCTCCTCTCCTAATGTTATAGAGTAGTAGTCGTAACTGACACTCTCCTCTCCTAATGTTATAGAGTAGTAGAAGTAACTGACTCTCTCCTCTCCTAATGTTATAGAGTAGTAGTAGTAACTGACTCTCTCCTCTCCTAATGTTATAGAGTAGTAGTAGTAACTGACACTCTCCTCTCCTAATGTTATAGAGTAGTAGTAGTAACTGACTCTCTCTTCTCCTAATATTATAGAGTAGTATTAGTAGTAACTGACTCTCTCCTCTCCTAATGTTATAGAGTAGTAGTAGTAACTGACCCTCTCCTCTCCTAATGTTATAGAGTAGTAGTAGTAACTGACACTCTCCTCTCCTAATGTTATAGAGTAGTATTAGTAACTGACCCTCTCCTCTCCTAATGTTATAGAGTAGTAGTAGTAACTGACTCTCTCTTCTCATAATGTTATAGAGTAGTATTTGTAGTAACTGACTCTCTCCTCTCCTAATGTTATAGAGTAGTAGTAGTAACTGACCCTTTCCTCTCCTAATGTTATAGAGTAGTAGTAGTAACTGACACTCTCCTCTCCTAATGTTATAGAGTAGTATTAGTAGTAACTGACACTCTCCTCTCCTAATGTTATAGAGTAGTATTAGTAGTAACTGACACTCTCCTCTCCTAATGTTATAGAGTAGTAGTTGTAGCTGAGACTCTCCTCTCCTAATGTTATAGAGTAGTATAAGTAGTACCTGACCATCTCCTCTCCTAATGTTATAGAGTAGTAGTAGTAACTGACTCTCTCCTCTCCTAATGTTATACTGTAGTAGTAGTGACTGACTCTCTCCTCTCCTAATGTTATAGAGTATTAGTAGTAACTGACCCTCTCCTCTACTAATGTTATAGAGTAGTAGTAGTAACTGACCCTCTCCTCTCCTAATGTTATAGAGTAGTAGTAGTAACTGACCCTCTCCTCTCCTAATGTTATAGAGTAGTAGTAGTAACTGACTCTCTCCTCTCCTAATGTTATAGAGTAGTAGTAGTAAATGACTCTCTCCTCTCCTAATGTTATAGAGTAGTAGTAGTAGTAACTGACACTCTCCTCTCCTAATGTTATAGAGTAGTAGTAGTAACTGACTCTCTCCTCTCCTAATGTTATAGAGTAGTAGTAGTAACTGACTCTGTCCTCTCCTAATGTTATAGAGTAGTAGTAGTAACTGACACTCTCCTCTCCTAATGTTATAGAGTAGAAGTAGTAGTAACTGACTCTGTCCTCTCCTAATGTTATAGAGTAGTAGTAGTAACTGACACTCTCCTCTCCTAATGTTATAGAGTAGTAGTAGTAGTAACTGACTCTGTCCTCTCCTAATGTTATAGAGTAGTAGTAGTAACTGACCCTCTCCTCTCCTAAAGTTATAGAGTAGTAGTAGTAGTAACTGACTCTCTCCTCTCCTAATGTTATAGAGTAGTAGTAGTAGTAACTGACTCTGTCCTCTCCAAATGTTATAGAGTAGTAGTAGTAACTGACCCTCTCCTCTCCTAATGTTATAGAGTAGTAGTAGTAGTAACTGACTCTCACCTCTCCTAATGTTATAGAGTAGTAGTAGTAACTGACCCTCTCCTCTCCTAATGTTATAGAGTACTAGTAGTAACTGACACTCTCCTCTCCTAATGTTATAGAGTAGTAGTAGTAACTGACTCTCTCCTCTCCTAATGTTATAGAGTAGTAGTAACTGACCCTCTCCTCTCCTAATGTTATACTGTAGTAGTAGTACCTGACCATCTCCTCTCCTAATGTTATAGAGTAGTAGTAGTAACTGACTCTCTCCTCTCCTAATGTTATACTGTAGTAGTAGTGACTGACTCTCTCCTCTCCTAATGTTATAGAGTAGTAGTAGTAACTGACCCTCTCCTCTCCTAATGTTATAGAGTAGTAGTAGTAACTGACCTTCTCCTCTCCTAATGTTATAGAGTAGTAGTAGTAACTGACCCTCTCCTCTCCTAATGTTATAGAGTAGTAGTAGTAACTGACTCTCTCCTCTCCTAATGTTATAGAGTAGTAGTAGTAACTGACCCTCTCCTCTCCTAATGTTATAGAGTAGTAGTCGTAACTGACACTCTCCTCTCCTAATGTTATAGAGTAGTAGTAGTAACTGACTCTCTTCTTTCCTAATATTATAGAGTAGTAGTAGTAACTGACTCTCTCCTCTCCTAATGTTATAGAGTAGTAGTAGTAACTGACACTCTCCTCTCCTAATGTTATAGAGTAGTAGTAGTAACTGACTCTCTCTTCTCCTAATATTATAGAGTAGTATTAGTAGTAACTGACTCTCTCCTCTCCTAATGTTATAGAGTAGTAGTAGTAACTGACCCTCTCCTCTCCTAATGTTATAGAGTAGTAGTAGTAACTGACACTCTCCTCTCCTAATGTTATAGAGTAGTATTAGTAGTAACTGACACTCTCCTCTCCTAATGTTATAGAGTAGTAGTTGTAGCTGAGACTCTCCTCTCCTAATGTTATAGAGTAGTATAAGTAGTAACTGACACTCTCCTCTCCTAATGTTATAGAGTAGTAGTAGTAACTCACCCTCTCCTCTCCTAATGTTATAGAGTAGTAGTAGTAACTGACCCTCTCCTCTCCTAATGTTATAGAGTAGTAGTAGTAACTGACACTCTCCTCTCCTAATGTTATAGAGTAGTAGTAGTAACTGACCCTCTCCTCTCCTAATGTTATAGAGTAGTAGTAGTAACTGACTCTCTCTTCTCCTAATGTTATAGAGTAGTAGTTGTAGCTGACACTCTCCTCTCCTAATGTTATAGAGTTGTAGTAGTAACTGACACTCTCCTCTCCTAATGTTATAGAGTAGTAGTAGTAACTGACCCTCTCCTCTCCTAATGTTATAGAGTAGTAGTAGTAACTGACTCTCTCCTCTCCTAATGTTATAGAGTGGTAGTAGTAACTGACCCTCTCCTCTCCTAATGTTATAGAGTAGTAGTAGTAACTGACCCTCTCCTCTCCTAATGTTGTAGAGTAGTAGTAGTAACTGACTCTCTCCTCTCCTAATGTTGTAGAGTAGTAGTAGTAACTGACTCTCTCCTCTCCTAATGTTATAGAGTAGTAGTAGTAACTGACTCTCTCCTCTCCTAATGTTATAGAGTAGTAGTAGTAGTAACTGACACTCTCCTCTCCTAATGTTATAGAGTAGGAGTAGTAGTAACTGACTCTCTCCTCTCCTAATGTTATAGAGTGGTAGTAGTAACTGTCCCTCTCCTCTCCTAATGTTATAGAGTAGTAGTAGTAACTGACCCTCTCCTCTCCTAATGTTGTAGAGTAGTAGTAGTAACTGACTCTCTCCTCTCCTAATGTTGTAGAGTAGTAGTAGTAGTAACTGACACTCTCCTCTCCTAATGTTATAGAGTAGTATTAGTAGTAACTGACACTCTCCTCTCCTAATGTTATAGAGTAGTAGTTGTAGCTGAGACTCTCCTCTCCTAATGTTATAGAGTAGTATAAGTAGTACTACTCTATAACATTAGGAGAGGAGAGTGTCAGTTACGACTACTACTCTATAACATTAGGAGAGGAGAGAGTCATTTACTACTACTACTCTATAACATTAGGAGAGGAGAGAGTCAGTTACTACTACTACTCTATAACATTAGGAGAGGAGAGGGTCAGTTACTACTACTACTCTATAACATTAGGAGAGGAGAGGGTCAGTTACTACTACTACTCTATAACATTAGGAGAGGAGAGTGTCAGTTACTACTTATACTACTCTATAACATTAGGAGAGGAGAGTCTCAGCTACAACTACTACTCTATAACATTAGGAGAGGAGAGTGTCAGTTACTACTAATACTACTCTATAACATTAGGAGAGGAGAGTGTCAGTTACTACTAATACTACTCTCCTCTCCTAATGTTATAGAGTAGTAGTAGTAACTGACACTCTCCTCTCCTAATGTTATAGAGTAGTAGTCGTAACTGACACTCTCCTCTCCTAATGTTATAGAGTAGTAGAAGTAACTGACTCTCTCCTCTCCTAATGTTATAGAGTAGTAGTAGTAACTGACTCTCTCCTCTCCTAATGTTATAGAGTAGTAGTAGTAACTGACACTCTCCTCTCCTAATGTTATAGAGTAGTAGTAGTAACTGACTCTCTCTTCTCCTAATATTATAGAGTAGTATTAGTAGTAACTGACTCTCTCCTCTCCTAATGTTATAGAGTAGTAGTAGTAACTGACCCTCTCCTCTCCTAATGTTATAGAGTAGTAGTAGTAACTGACACTCTCCTCTCCTAATGTTATAGAGTAGTATTAGTAACTGACCCTCTCCTCTCCTAATGTTATAGAGTAGTAGTAGTAACTGACTCTCTCTTCTCATAATGTTATAGAGTAGTATTTGTAGTAACTGACTCTCTCCTCTCCTAATGTTATAGAGTAGTAGTAGTAACTGACCCTTTCCTCTCCTAATGTTATAGAGTAGTAGTAGTAACTGACACTCTCCTCTCCTAATGTTATAGAGTAGTATTAGTAGTAACTGACACTCTCCTCTCCTAATGTTATAGAGTAGTATTAGTAGTAACTGACACTCTCCTCTCCTAATGTTATAGAGTAGTAGTTGTAGCTGAGACTCTCCTCTCCTAATGTTATAGAGTAGTATAAGTAGTACCTGACCATCTCCTCTCCTAATGTTATAGAGTAGTAGTAGTAACTGACTCTCTCCTCTCCTAATGTTATACTGTAGTAGTAGTGACTGACTCTCTCCTCTCCTAATGTTATAGAGTATTAGTAGTAACTGACCCTCTCCTCTACTAATGTTATAGAGTAGTAGTAGTAACTGACCCTCTCCTCTCCTAATGTTATAGAGTAGTAGTAGTAACTGACCCTCTCCTCTCCTAATGTTATAGAGTAGTAGTAGTAACTGACTCTCTCCTCTCCTAATGTTATAGAGTAGTAGTAGTAAATGACTCTCTCCTCTCCTAATGTTATAGAGTAGTATTAGTGACACTCTCCTCTCCTAATGTTATAGAGTAGTAGTAGTAGTAACAGACTCTCTCCTCTCCTAATGTTATAGAGTAGTAGTAGTAACTGACCCTCTCCTCTCCTAATGTTATAGAGTAGTAGTCGTAACTGACACTCTCCTCTCCTAATGTTATAGAGTAGTAGAAGTAACTGACTCTCTCCTCTCCTAATGTTATAGAGTAGTAGTAGTAACTGACTCTCTCCTCTCCTAATGTTATAGAGTAGTAGTAGTAACTGACACTCTCCTCTCCTAATGTTATAGAGTAGTAGTAGTAACTGACTCTCTCTTCTCCTAATATTATAGAGTAGTATTAGTAGTAACTGACTCTCTCCTCTCCTAATGTTATAGAGTAGTAGTAGTAACTGACCCTCTCCTCTCCTAATGTTATAGAGTAGTAGTAGTAACTGACACTCTCCTCTCCTAATGTTATAGAGTAGTATTAGTAACTGACCCTCTCCTCTCCTAATGTTATAGAGTAGTAGTAGTAACTGACTCTCTCTTCTCATAATGTTATAGAGTAGTATTTGTAGTAACTGACTCTCTCCTCTCCTAATGTTATAGAGTAGTAGTAGTAACTGACCCTTTCCTCTCCTAATGTTATAGAGTAGTAGTAGTAACTGACACTCTCCTCTCCTAATGTTATAGAGTAGTATTAGTAGTAACTGACACTCTCCTCTCCTAATGTTATAGAGTAGTATTAGTAGTAACTGACACTCTCCTCTCCTAATGTTATAGAGTAGTAGTTGTAGCTGAGACTCTCCTCTCCTAATGTTATAGAGTAGTATAAGTAGTAACTGACACTCTCCTCTCCTAATGTTATAGAGTAGTAGTAGTAACTGACACTCTCCTCTCCTAATGTTATAGAGTAGTAGTAGTAACTGACCCTCTCCTCTCCTAATGTTATAGAGTAGTAGTAGTAACTGACTCTCTCCTCTCCTAATGTTATAGAGTAGTAGTAGTAAATGACTCTCTCCTCTCCTAATGTTATAGAGTAGTATTAGTGACACTCTCCTCTCCTAATGTTATAGAGTAGTAGTAGTAGTAACTGACTCTCTCCTCTCCTAATGTTATAGAGTAGTAGTAGTAACTGACCCTCTCCTCTCCTAATGTTATAGAGTAGTAGTCGTAACTGACACTCTCCTCTCCTAATGTTATAGAGTAGTAGTAGTAACTGACTCTCTCCTCTCCTAATGTTATAGAGTAGTAGTAGTAACTGACTCTCTCCTCTCCTAATGTTATAGAGTAGTAGTAGTAACTGACACTCTCCTCTCCTAATGTTATAGAGTAGTAGTTGTAACTGACTCTCTCTTCTCCTAATATTATAGAGTAGTATTAGTATTAACTGACTCTCTCCTCTCCTAATGTTATAGAGTAGTAGTAGTAACTGACCCTCTCCTCTCCTAATGTTATAGAGTAGTAGTAGTAACTGACACTCTCCTCTCCTAATGTTATAGAGTAGTAGTAGTAACTGACACTCTCCTCTCCTAATGTTATAGAGTAGTAGTAGTAACTGACACTCTCTTCTCCTAATGTTATAGAGTAGTAGTAGTAACTGACACTCTCCTCTCCTAATGTTATAGAGTAGTAGTAGTAGTAACTGACTCTGTCCTCTCCTAATGTTATAGAGTAGTAGTAGTAACTAACCCTCTCCTCTCCTAATGTTATAGAGTAGTAGTAGTAGTAACTGACTCTCTCCTCTCCTAATGTTATAGAGTAGTAGTAGTAGTAACTGACCCTCTCCTCTCCTAATGTTATAGAGTAGTAGTAGTAACTGACCCTCTCATCTCCTAATGTTATAGATTAGTAGTAGTAACTGACTCTCTCCTCTCCTAATGTTATAGAGTAGTAGTAGTAACTGACCCTCTCCTCTCCTAATGTTATAGAGTAGTAGTAGTAGCTGACACTCTCCTCTCCTAATGTTATAGAGTAGTAGTAGTAAATGACATGCTCCTCTCCTAATGTTATAGAGTAGTAGTAGTCACTGACTCTCTCTTCTCCTAATGTTATAGAGTAGTATTAGTAGTAACTGACTCTCTCCTCTCCTAATGTTATAGAGTAGTAGTAGTAGTAACTGACCCTCTCCTCTCCTAATGTTATAGAGTAGTAGTAGTAACTGACACTCTCCTCTCCTAATGTTATAGAGTAGTATTAGTAGTAACTGACACTCTCCTCTCCTAATGTTATAGAGTAGTAGTTGTAGCTGAGACTCTCCTCTCCTAATGTTATAGAGTAGTATAAGTAGTAACTGACACTCTCCTCTCCTAATGTTATAGAGTAGTAGTAGTAACTGACCCTCTCCTCTCCTAACGTTATAGAGTAGTAGTAGTAACTGACCCTCTCCTCTCCTAATGTTATAGAGTAGTAGTAGTAACTGACACTCTCCTCTCCTAATGTTATAGAGTAGTAGTAGTAACTGACCCTCTCCTCTCCTAATGTTATAGAGTAGTAGTAGTAACTGACTCTCTCTTCTCCTAATGTTATAGAGTAGTAGTTATAGCTGACACTCTCCTCTCCTAATGTTATAGAGTTGTAGTAGTAACTGACACTCTCCTCTCCTAATGTTATAGAGTAGTAGTAGTAACTGACCCTCTCCTCTCCTAATGTTATAGAGTAGTAGTAGTAACTGACACTCTCCTCTCCTAATGTTATAGAGTAGTAGTAGTAACTGACACTCTCCTCTCCTAATGTTATAGAGTAGTAGTAGTAACTGACACTCTCTTCTCCTAATGTTATAGAGTAGTAGTAGTAACTGACTCTCTCCTCTCCTTATGTTATAGAGTAGTAGTAGTAGTAACTGACTCTGTCCTCTCCTAATGTTATAGAGTAGTAGTAGTAACTGACCCTCTCCTCTCCTAATGTTATAGAGTAGTAGTAGTAGTAACTGACTCTCTCCTCTCCTAATGTTATAGAGTAGTAGTAGTAGTAACTGACTCTGTCCTCTCCAAATGTTATAGAGTAGTAGTAGTAACTGACCCTCTCCTCTCCTAATGTTATAGAGTAGTAGTAGTAGTAACTGACTCTCACCTCTCCTAATGTTATAGAGTAGTAGTAGTAACTGACCCTCGCCTCTCCTAATGTTATAGAGTACTAGTAGTAACTGACACTCTCCTCTCCTAATGTTATAGAGTAGTAGTAGTAACTGACTCTCTCCTCTCCTAATGTTATAGAGTAGTAGTAACTGACCCTCTCCTCTCCTAATGTTATACTGTAGTAGTAGTACCTGACCATCTCCTCTCCTAATGTTATAGAGTAGTAGTAGTAACTGACTCTCTCCTCTCCTAATGTTATACTGTAGTAGTAGTGACTGACTCTCTCCTCTCCTAATGTTATAGAGTATTAGTAGTAACTGACCCTCTCCTCTACTAATGTTATAGAGTAGTAGTAGTAACTGACCCTCTCCTCTCCTAATGTTATAGAGTAGTAGTAGTAACTGACCCTCTCCTCTCCTAATGTTATAGAGTAGTAGTAGTAACTGACTCTCTCCTCTCCTAATGTTATAGAGTAGTAGTAGTAAATGACTCTCTCCTCTCCTAATGTTATAGAGTAGTATTAGTGACACTCTCCTCTCCTAATGTTATAGAGTAGTAGTAGTAGTAACAGACTCTCTCCTCTCCTAATGTTATAGAGTAGTAGTAGTAACTGACCCTCTCCTCTCCTAATGTTATAGAGTAGTAGTCGTAACTGACACTCTCCTCTCCTAATGTTATAGAGTAGTAGAAGTAACTGACTCTCTCCTCTCCTAATGTTATAGAGTAGTAGTAGTAACTGACTCTCTCCTCTCCTAATGTTATAGAGTAGTAGTAGTAACTGACACTCTCCTCTCCTAATGTTATAGAGTAGTAGTAGTAACTGACTCTCTCTTCTCCTAATATTATAGAGTAGTATTAGTAGTAACTGACTCTCTCCTCTCCTAATGTTATAGAGTAGTAGTAGTAACTGACCCTCTCCTCTCCTAATGTTATAGAGTAGTAGTAGTAACTGACACTCTCCTCTCCTAATGTTATAGAGTAGTATTAGTAACTGACCCTCTCCTCTCCTAATGTTATAGAGTAGTAGTAGTAACTGACTCTCTCTTCTCATAATGTTATAGAGTAGTATTTGTAGTAACTGACTCTCTCCTCTCCTAATGTTATAGAGTAGTAGTAGTAACTGACCCTTTCCTCTCCTAATGTTATAGAGTAGTAGTAGTAACTGACACTCTCCTCTCCTAATGTTATAGAGTAGTATTAGTAGTAACTGACACTCTCCTCTCCTAATGTTATAGAGTAGTATTAGTAGTAACTGACACTCTCCTCTCCTAATGTTATAGAGTAGTAGTTGTAGCTGAGACTCTCCTCTCCTAATGTTATAGAGTAGTATAAGTAGTAACTGACACTCTCCTCTCCTAATGTTATAGAGTAGTAGTAGTAACTGACACTCTCCTCTCCTAATGTTATAGAGTAGTAGTAGTAACTGACCCTCTCCTCTCCTAATGTTATAGAGTAGTAGTAGTAACTGACTCTCTCCTCTCCTAATGTTATAGAGTAGTAGTAGTAAATGACTCTCTCCTCTCCTAATGTTATAGAGTAGTATTAGTGACACTCTCCTCTCCTAATGTTATAGAGTAGTAGTAGTAGTAACTGACTCTCTCCTCTCCTAATGTTATAGAGTAGTAGTAGTAACTGACCCTCTCCTCTCCTAATGTTATAGAGTAGTAGTCGTAACTGACACTCTCCTCTCCTAATGTTATAGAGTAGTAGTAGTAACTGACTCTCTCCTCTCCTAATGTTATAGAGTAGTAGTAGTAACTGACTCTCTCCTCTCCTAATGTTATAGAGTAGTAGTAGTAACTGACACTCTCCTCTCCTAATGTTATAGAGTAGTAGTAGTAACTGACTCTCTCTTCTCCTAATATTATAGAGTAGTATTAGTATTAACTGACTCTCTCCTCTCCTAATGTTATAGAGTAGTAGTAGTAACTGACCCTCTCCTCTCCTAATGTTATAGAGTAGTAGTAGTAACTGACACTCTCCTCTCCTAATGTTATAGAGTAGTAGTAGTAACTGACACTCTCCTCTCCTAATGTTATAGAGTAGTAGTAGTAACTGACACTCTCTTCTCCTAATGTTATAGAGTAGTAGTAGTAACTGACACTCTCCTCTCCTAATGTTATAGAGTAGTAGTAGTAGTAACTGACTCTGTCCTCTCCTAATGTTATAGAGTAGTAGTAGTAACTAACCCTCTCCTCTCCTAATGTTATAGAGTAGTAGTAGTAGTAACTGACTCTCTCCTCTCCTAATGTTATAGAGTAGTAGTAGTAGTAACTGACCCTCTCCTCTCCTAATGTTATAGAGTAGTAGTAGTAACTGACCCTCTCATCTCCTAATGTTATAGATTAGTAGTAGTAACTGACTCTCTCCTCTCCTAATGTTATAGAGTAGTAGTAGTAACTGACCCTCTCCTCTCCTAATGTTATAGAGTAGTAGTAGTAGCTGACACTCTCCTCTCCTA
This sequence comes from Salmo salar, assembly GCF_965601325.2. Lineage (NCBI taxonomy): Eukaryota > Metazoa > Chordata > Actinopteri > Salmoniformes > Salmonidae > Salmo > Salmo salar. The sequence goes on from NC_138297.1 coordinate 54,225,750, forward strand.
ATGTTATAGAGTAGTAGTAGTAACTGACATGCTCCTCTCCTAATGTTATAGAGTAGTAGTAGTCACTGACTCTCTCTTCTCCTAATGTTATAGAGTAGTATTAGTAGTAACTGACTCTCTCCTCTCCTAATGTTATAGAGTAGTAGTAGTAGTAACTGACCCTCTCCTCTCCTAATGTTATAGAGTAGTAGTAGTAACTGACACTCTCCTCTCCTAATGTTATAGAGTAGTATTAGTAGTAACTGACACTCTCCTCTCCTAATGTTATAGAGTAGTAGTTGTAGCTGAGACTCTCCTCTCCTAATGTTATAGAGTAGTATAAGTAGTAACTGACACTCTCCTCTCCTAATGTTATAGAGTAGTAGTAGTAACTGACCCTCTCCTCTCCTAACGTTATAGAGTAGTAGTAGTAACTGACCCTCTCCTCTCCTAATGTTATAGAGTAGTAGTAGTAACTGACACTCTCCTCTCCTAATGTTATAGAGTAGTAGTAGTAACTGACCCTCTCCTCTCCTAATGTTATAGAGTAGTAGTAGTAACTGACTCTCTCTTCTCCTAATGTTATAGAGTAGTAGTTATAGCTGACACTCTCCTCTCCTAATGTTATAGAGTTGTAGTAGTAACTGACACTCTCCTCTCCTAATGTTATAGAGTAGTAGTAGTAACTGACCCTCTCCTCTCCTAATGTTATAGAGTAGTAGTAGAAACTGACACTCTCCTCTCCTAATGTTATAGAGTAGTAGTAGTAACTGACACTCTCCTCTCCTAATGTTATAGAGTAGTAGTAGTAACTGACACTCTCTTCTCCTAATGTTATAGAGTAGTAGTAGTAACTGACACTCTCCTCTCCTAATGTTATAGAGTAGTAGTAGTAGTAACTGACTCTGTCCTCTCCTAATGTTATAGAGTAGTAGTAGTAACTAACCCTCTCCTCTCCTAATGTTATAGAGTAGTAGTAGTAGTAACTGACTCTCTCCTCTCCTAATGTTATAGAGTAGTAGTAGTAGTAACTGACCCTCTCCTCTCCTAATGTTAAAGAGTAGTAGTAGTAACTGACCCTCTCATCTCCTAATGTTATAGAGTAGTAGTAGTAACTGACTCTCTCCTCTCCTAATGTTATAGAGTAGTAGTAGTAACTGACCCTCTCCTCTCCTAATGTTATAGAGTAGTAGTAGTAACTGACACTCTCCTCTCCTAATGTTATAGAGTAGTAGTAGTAACTGACATGCTCCTCTCCTAATGTTATAGAGTAGTAGTAGTCACTGACTCTCTCTTCTCCTAATGTTATAGAGTAGTATTAGTAGTAACTGACTCTCTCCTCTCCTAATGTTATAGAGTAGTAGTAGTAGTAACTGACCCTCTCCTCTCCTAATGTTATAGAGTAGTAGTAGTAACTGACACTCTCCTCTCCTAATGTTATAGAGTAGTATTAGTAGTAACTGACACTCTCCTCTCCTAATGTTATAGAGTAGTAGTTGTAGCTGAGACTCTCCTCTCCTAATGTTATAGAGTAGTATAAGTAGTAACTGACACTCTCCTCTCCTAATGTTATAGAGTAGTAGTAGTAACTGACCCTCTCCTCTCCTAATGTTATAGAGTAGTAGTAGTAACTGACCCTCTCCTCTCCTAATGTTATAGAGTAGTAGTAGTAACTGACACTCTCCTCTCCTAATGTTATAGAGTAGTAGTAGTAACTGACCCTCTCCTCTCCTAATGTTATAGAGTAGTAGTAGTAACTGACTCTCTCTTCTCCTAATGTTATAGAGTAGTAGTTGTAGCTGACACTCTCCTCTCCTAATGTTATAGAGTTGTAGTAGTAACTGACACTCTCCTCTCCTAATGTTATAGAGTAGTAGTAGTAACTGACCCTCTCCTCTCCTAATGTTATAGAGTAGTAGTAGTAACTGACTCTCTCCTCTCCTAATGTTATAGAGTAGTAGTAGTAGTAACTGACCCTCTCCTCTCCTAATGTTATAGAGTAGGAGTAGTAGTAACTGACTCTCTCCTCTCCTAATGTTATAGAGTGGTAGTAGTAACTGTCCCTCTCCTCTCCTAATGTTATAGAGTAGTAGTAGTAACTGACCCTCTCCTCTCCTAATGTTGTAGAGTAGTAGTAGTAACTGACTCTCTCCTCTCCTAATGTTGTAGAGTAGTAGTAGTAACTGACTCTCTCCTCTCCTAATGTTATAGAGTAGTAGTAGTAACTGACTCTCTCCTCTCCTAATGTTATAGAGTAGTAGTAGTAGTAACTGACACTCTCCTCTCCTAATGTGATAGAGTAGTAGTAGTAACTGACTCTCTCCTCTCCTGATGTTATAGAGTAGTAGTAGTAACTGACTCTGTCCTCTCCTAATGTTATAGAGTAGTAGTAGTAACTGACACTCTCCTCTCCTAATGTTATAGAGTAGTAGTAGTAGTAACTGACTCTGTCCTCTCCTAATGTTATAGAGTAGTAGTAGTAACTGACCCTCTCCTCTCCTAATGTTATAGAGTAGTAGTAGTAGTAACTGACTCTCTCCTCTCCTAATGTTATAGAGTAGTAGTAGTAGTAACTGACTCTGTCCTCTCCAAATGTTATAGAGTAGTAGTAGTAACTGACCCTCTCCTCTCCTAATGTTATAGAGTAGTAGTAGTAGTAACTGACTCTCACCTCTCCTAATGTTATAGAGTAGTAGTAGTAACTGACCCTCTCCTCTCCTAATGTTATAGAGTACTAGTAGTAACTGACACTCTCCTCTCCTAATGTTATAGAGTAGTAGTAGTAACTGACTCTGTCCTCTCCTAATGTTATAGAGTAGTAGTAACTGACCCTCTCCTCTCCTAATGTTATACTGTAGTAGTAGTACCTGACCATCTCCTCTCCTAATGTTATAGAGTAGTAGTAGTAACTGACTCTCTCCTCTCCTAATGTTATACTGTAGTAGTAGTGACTGACTCTCTCCTCTCCTAATGTTATAGAGTAGTAGTAGTAACTGACCCTCTCCTCTCCTAATGTTATAGAGTAGTAGTAGTAACTGACCCTCTCCTCTCCTAATGTTATAGAGTAGTAGTAGTAACTGACCCTCTCCTCTCCTAATGTTATAGAGTAGTAGTAGTAACTGACTCTCTCCTCTCCTAATGTTATAGAGTAGTAGTAGTAAATGACTCTCTCCTCTCCTAATGTTATAGAGTAGTATTAGTGACACTCTCCTCTCCTAATGTTATAGAGTAGTAGTAGTAGTAACAGACTCTCTCCTCTCCTAATGTTATAGAGTAGTAGTAGTAACTGACCCTCTCCTCTCCTAATGTTATAGAGTAGTAGTCGTAACTGACACTCTCCTCTCCTAATGTTATAGAGTAGTAGTAGTAACTGACTCTCTCCTCTCCTAATGTTATAGAGTAGTAGTAGTAACTGACTCTCTCCTCTCCTAATGTTATAGAGTAGTAGTAGTAACTGACACTCTCCTTTCCTAATGTTATAGAGTAGTAGTAGTAACTGACTCTCTCTTCTCCTAATATTATAGAGTAGTATTAGTAGTAACTGACTCTCTCCTCTCCTAATGTTATAGAGTAGTAGTAGTAACTGACCCTCTCCTCTCCTAATGTTATAGAGTAGTAGTAGTAACTGACACTCTCCTCTCCTAATGTTATAGAGTACTAGTAGTAACTGACCCTCTCCTCTCCTAATGTTATAGAGTAGTAGTAGTAACTGACTCTCTCTTCTCATAATGTTATAGAGTAGTATTTGTAGTAACTGACTCTCTCCTCTCCTAATGTGATAGAGTAGTAGTAGTAACTGACTCTCTCCTCTCCTAATGTTATAGAGTAGTAGTAGTAACTGACTCTGTCCTCTCCTAATGTTGTAGAGTAGTATTAGTAACTGACTCTCTCCTCTCCTAATGTTGTAGAGTAGTAGTAGTAACTGACTCTCTCCTCTCCTAATGTTATAGAGTAGTAGTAGTAACTGACTCTCTCCTCTCCTAATGTTATAGAGTAGTAGTAGTAGTAACTGACACTCTCCTCTCCTAATGTTATAGAGTAGTAGTAGTAACTGACTCTCTCCTCTCCTAATGTTATAGAGTAGTAGTAGTAACTGACTCTGTCCTCTCCTAATGTTATAGAGTAGTAGTAGTAACTGACACTCTCCTCTCCTAATGTTATAGAGTAGAAGTAGTAGTAACTGACTCTGTCCTCTCCTAATGTTATAGAGTAGTAGTAGTAACTGACACTCTCCTCTCCTAATGTTATAGAGTAGTAGTAGTAGTAACTGACTCTGTCCTCTCCTAATGTTATAGAGTAGTAGTAGTAACTGACCCTCTCCTCTCCTAAAGTTATAGAGTAGTAGTAGTAGTAACTGACTCTCTCCTCTCCTAATGTTATAGAGTAGTAGTAGTAGTAACTGACTCTGTCCTCTCCAAATGTTATAGAGTAGTAGTAGTAACTGACCCTCTCCTCTCCTAATGTTATAGAGTAGTAGTAGTAGTAACTGACTCTCACCTCTCCTAATGTTATAGAGTAGTAGTAGTAACTGACCCTCTCCTCTCCTAATGTTATAGAGTACTAGTAGTAACTGACACTCTCCTCTCCTAATGTTATAGAGTAGTAGTAGTAACTGACTCTCTCCTCTCCTAATGTTATAGAGTAGTAGTAACTGACCCTCTCCTCTCCTAATGTTATACTGTAGTAGTAGTACCTGACCATCTCCTCTCCTAATGTTATAGAGTAGTAGTAGTAACTGACTCTCTCCTCTCCTAATGTTATACTGTAGTAGTAGTGACTGACTCTCTCCTCTCCTAATGTTATAGAGTAGTAGTAGTAACTGACCCTCTCCTCTCCTAATGTTATAGAGTAGTAGTAGTAACTGACCTTCTCCTCTCCTAATGTTATAGAGTAGTAGTAGTAACTGACCCTCTCCTCTCCTAATGTTATAGAGTAGTAGTAGTAACTGACTCTCTCCTCTCCTAATGTTATAGAGTAGTAGTAGTAACTGACCCTCTCCTCTCCTAATGTTATAGAGTAGTAGTCGTAACTGACACTCTCCTCTCCTAATGTTATAGAGTAGTAGTAGTAACTGACTCTCTCCTCTCCTAATGTTATAGAGTAGTAGTAGTAACTGACTCTCTCCTCTCCTAATGTTATAGAGTAGTAGTAGTAACTGACACTCTCCTCTCCTAATGTTATAGAGTAGTAGTAGTAACTGACTCTCTCTTCTCCTAATGTTATAGAGTAGTATTAGTAGTAACTGACTCTCTCCTCTCCTAATGTTATAGAGTAGTAGTAGTAACTGACCCTCTCCTCTCCTAATGTTATAGAGTAGTAGTAGTAACTGACACTCTCCTCTCCTAATGTTATAGAGTAGTATTAGTAGTAACTGACACTCTCCTCTCCTAATGTTATAGAGTAGTAGTTGTAGCTGAGACTCTCCTCTCCTAATGTTATAGAGTAGTATAAGTAGTAACTGACACTCTCCTCTCCTAATGTTATAGAGTAGTAGTAGTAACTGACCCTCTCCTCTCCTAATGTTATAGAGTAGTAGTAGTAACTGACCCTCTCCTCTCCTAATGTTATAGAGTAGTAGTAGTAACTGACACTCTCCTCTCCTAATGTTATAGAGTAGTAGTAGTAACTGACCCTCTCCTCTCCTAATGTTATAGAGTAGTAGTAGTAACTGACTCTCTCTTCTCCTAATGTTATAGAGTAGTAGTTGTAGCTGACACTCTCCTCTCCTAATGTTATAGAGTTGTAGTAGTAACTGACACTCTCCTCTCCTAATGTTATAGAGTAGTAGTAGTAACTGACCCTCTCCTCTCCTAATGTTATAGAGTAGTAGTAGTAACTGACTCTCTCCTCTCCTAATGTTATAGAGTGGTAGTAGTAACTGACCCTCTCCTCTCCTAATGTTATAGAGTAGTAGTAGTAACTGACCCTCTCCTCTCCTAATGTTGTAGAGTAGTAGTAGTAACTGACTCTCTCCTCTCCTAATGTTGTAGAGTAGTAGTAGTAACTGACTCTCTCCTCTCCTAATGTTATAGAGTAGTAGTAGTAACTGACTCTCTCCTCTCCTAATGTTATAGAGTAGTAGTAGTAGTAACTGACACTCTCCTCTCCTAATGTTATAGAGTAGGAGTAGTAGTAACTGACTCTCTCCTCTCCTAATGTTATAGAGTGGTAGTAGTAACTGTCCCTCTCCTCTCCTAATGTTATAGAGTAGTAGTAGTAACTGACCCTCTCCTCTCCTAATGTTGTAGAGTAGTAGTAGTAACTGACTCTCTCCTCTCCTAATGTTGTAGAGTAGTAGTAGTAACTGACTCTCTCCTCTCCTAATGTTATAGAGTAGTAGTAGTAACTGACTCTCTCCTCTCCTAATGTTATAGAGTAGTAGTAGTAGTAACTGACACTCTCCTCTCCTAATGTGATAGAGTAGTAGTAGTAACTGACTCTCTCCTCTCCTAATGTTATAGAGTAGTAGTAGTAACTGACTCTGTCCTCTCCTAATGTTATAGAGTAGTAGTAGTAACTGACACTCTCCTCTCCTAATGTTATAGAGTAGTAGTAGTAGTAACTGACTCTGTCCTCTCCTAATGTTATAGAGTAGTAGTAGTAACTGACCCTCTCCTCTCCTAATGTTATAGAGTAGTAGTAGTAGTAACTGACTCTCTCCTCTCCTTATGTTATAGAGTAGTAGTAGTAGTAACTGACTCTGTCCTCTCCTAATGTTATAGAGTAGTAGTAGTAACTGACCCTCTCCTCTCCTAATGTTATAGAGTAGTAGTAGTAGTAACTGACTCTCTCCTCTCCTAATGTTATAGAGTAGTAGTAGTAGTAACTGACTCTGTCCTCTCCAAATGTTATAGAGTAGTAGTAGTAACTGACCCTCTCCTCTCCTAATGTTATAGAGTAGTAGTAGTAGTAACTGACTCTCACCTCTCCTAATGTTATAGAGTAGTAGTAGTAACTGACCCTCTCCTCTCCTAATGTTATAGAGTACTAGTAGTAACTGACACTCTCCTCTCCTAATGTTATAGAGTAGTAGTAGTAACTGACTCTCTCCTCTCCTAATGTTATAGAGTAGTAGTAACTGACCCTCTCCTCTCCTAATGTTATACTGTAGTAGTAGTACCTGACCATCTCCTCTCCTAATGTTATAGAGTAGTAGTAGTAACTGACTCTCTCCTCTCCTAATGTTATACTGTAGTAGTAGTGACTGACTCTCTCCTCTCCTAATGTTATAGAGTAGTAGTAGTAACTGACCCTCTCCTCTACTAATGTTATAGAGTAGTAGTAGTAACTGACCCTCTCCTCTCCTAATGTTATAGAGTAGTAGTAGTAACTGACCCTCTCCTCTCCTAATGTTATAGAGTAGTAGTAGTAACTGACTCTCTCCTCTCCTAATGTTATAGAGTAGTAGTAGTAAATGACTCTCTCCTCTCCTAATGTTATAGAGTAGTATTAGTGACACTCTCCTCTCCTAATGTTATAGAGTAGTAGTAGTAGTAACAGACTCTCTCCTCTCCTAATGTTATAGAGTAGTAGTAGTAACTGACCCTCTCCTCTCCTAATGTTATAGAGTAGTAGTCGTAACTGACACTCTCCTCTCCTAATGTTATAGAGTAGTAGAAGTAACTGACTCTCTCCTCTCCTAATGTTATAGAGTAGTAGTAGTAACTGACTCTCTCCTCTCCTAATGTTATAGAGTAGTAGTAGTAACTGACACTCTCCTCTCCTAATGTTATAGAGTAGTAGTAGTAACTGACTCTCTCTTCTCCTAATATTATAGAGTAGTATTAGTAGTAACTGACTCTCTCCTCTCCTAATGTTATAGAGTAGTAGTAGTAACTGACCCTCTCCTCTCCTAATGTTATAGAGTAGTAGTAGTAACTGACACTCTCCTCTCCTAATGTTATAGAGTAGTATTAGTAACTGACCCTCTCCTCTCCTAATGTTATAGAGTAGTAGTAGTAACTGACTCTCTCTTCTCATAATGTTATAGAGTAGTATTTGTAGTAACTGACTCTCTCCTCTCCTAATGTTATAGAGTAGTAGTAGTAACTGACCCTTTCCTCTCCTAATGTTATAGAGTAGTAGTAGTAACTGACACTCTCCTCTCCTAATGTTATAGAGTAGTATTAGTAGTAACTGACACTCTCCTCTCCTAATGTTATAGAGTAGTATTAGTAGTAACTGACACTCTCCTCTCCTAATGTTATAGAGTAGTAGTTGTAGCTGAGACTCTCCTCTCCTAATGTTATAGAGTAGTATAAGTAGTAACTGACACTCTCCTCTCCTAATGTTATAGAGTAGTAGTAGTAACTGACTCTCTCCTCTCCTAATGTTATACTGTAGTAGTAGTGACTGACTCTCTCCTCTCCTAATGTTATAGAGTAGTAGTAGTAACTGACCCTCTCCTCTCCTAATGTTATAGAGTAGTAGTAGTAACTGACACTCTCCTCTCCTAATGTTATAGAGTAGTAGTAGTAACTGACCCTCTCCTCTCCTAATGTTATAGAGTAGTAGTAGTAACTGACTCTCTCCTCTCCTAATGTTATAGAGTAGTAGTAGTAAATGACTCTCTCCTCTCCTAATGTTATAGAGTAGTATTAGTGACACTCTCCTCTCCTAATGTTATAGAGTAGTAGTAGTAGTAACAGACTCTCTCCTCTCCTAATGTTATAGAGTAGTAGTAGTAACTGACCCTCTCCTCTCCTAATGTTATAGAGTAGTAGTCGTAACTGACACTCTCCTCTCCTAATGTTATAGAGTAGTAGAAGTAACTGACTCTCTCCTCTCCTAATGTTATAGAGTAGTAGTAGTAACTGACTCTCTCCTCTCCTAATGTTATAGAGTAGTAGTAGTAACTGACACTCTCCTCTCCTAATGTTATAGAGTAGTAGTAGTAACTGACTCTCTCTTCTCCTAATATTATAGAGTAGTATTAGTAGTAACTGACTCTCTCCTCTCCTAATGTTATAGAGTAGTAGTAGTAACTGACCCTCTCCTCTCCTAATGTTATAGAGTAGTAGTAGTAACTGACACTCTCCTCTCCTAATGTTATAGAGTAGTATTAGTAACTGACCCTCTCCTCTCCTAATGTTATAGAGTAGTAGTAGTAACTGACTCTCTCTTCTCATAATGTTATAGAGTAGTATTTGTAGTAACTGACTCTCTCCTCTCCTAATGTTATAGAGTAGTAGTAGTAACTGACCCTTTCCTCTCCTAATGTTATAGAGTAGTAGTAGTAACTGACACTCTCCTCTCCTAATGTTATAGAGTAGTATTAGTAGTAACTGACACTCTCCTCTCCTAATGTTATAGAGTAGTATTAGTAGTAACTGACACTCTCCTCTCCTAATGTTATAGAGTAGTAGTTGTAGCTGAGACTCTCCTCTCCTAATGTTATAGAGTAGTATAAGTAGTAACTGACACTCTCCTCTCCTAATGTTATAGAGTAGTAGTAGTAACTGACACTCTCCTCTCCTAATGTTATAGAGTAGTAGTAGTAACTGACCCTCTCCTCTCCTAATGTTATAGAGTAGTAGTAGTAACTGACTCTCTCCTCTCCTAATGTTATAGAGTAGTAGTAGTAAATGACTCTCTCCTCTCCTAATGTTATAGAGTAGTATTAGTGACACTCTCCTCTCCTAATGTTATAGAGTAGTAGTAGTAGTAACTGACTCTCTCCTCTCCTAATGTTATAGAGTAGTAGTAGTAACTGACCCTCTCCTCTCCTAATGTTATAGAGTAGTAGTCGTAACTGACACTCTCCTCTCCTAATGTTATAGAGTAGTAGTAGTAACTGACTCTCTCCTCTCCTAATGTTATAGAGTAGTAGTAGTAACTGACTCTCTCCTCTCCTAATGTTATAGAGTAGTAGTAGTAACTGACACTCTCCTCTCCTAATGTTATAGAGTAGTAGTAGTAACTGACTCTCTCTTCTCCTAATATTATAGAGTAGTATTAGTAGTAACTGACTCTCTCCTCTCCTAATGTTATAGAGTAGTAGTAGTAACTGACTCTCTCCTCTCCTAATGTTATAGAGTAGTAGTAGTAGCTGACACTCTCCTCTCCTAATGTTATAGAGTAGTAGTAGTAGTAACTGACCCTCTCCTCTCCTAATGTTATAGAGTAGTAGTAGTAACTGACCCTCTCCTCTCCTAATGTTATAGAGTAGTAGTAGTAACTGACACTCTCCTCTCCTAATGTTATAGAGTAGTAGTAGTAACTGACCCTCTCCTCTCCTAATGTTATAGAGTAGTAGTAGTAACTGACACTCTCCTCTCCTAATGTTATAGAGTAGTAGTAGTAACTGACACTCTCCTCTCCTAATGTTATAGAGTAGTAGTAGTAACTGACTCTCTCTTCTCCTAATGTTATAGAGTAGTATTAGTAGTAACTGACTCTCTCCTCTCCTAATGTTATAGAGTAGTAGTAGTAACTGACCCTCTCCTCTCCTAATGTTATAGAGTAGTAGTAGTAACTGACACTCTCCTCTCCTAATGTTATAGAGTAGTATTAGTAACTGACCCTCTCCTCTCCTAATGTTATAGAGTAGTAGTAGTAACTGACTCTCTCTTCTCATAATGTTATAGAGTAGTATTTGTAGTAACTGACTCTCTCCTCTCCTAATGTTATAGAGTAGTAGTAGTAACTGACCCTTTCCTCTCCTAATGTTATAGAGTAGTAGTAGTAACTGACACTCTCCTCTCCTAATGTTATAGAGTAGTATTAGTAGTAACTGACACTCTCCTCTCCTAATGTTATAGAGTAGTATTAGTAGTAACTGACACTCTCCTCTCCTAATGTTATAGAGTAGTAGTTGTAGCTGAGACTCTCCTCTCCTAATGTTATACAGTAGTATAAGTAGTACCTGACCATCTCCTCTCCTAATGTTATAGAGTAGTAGTAGTAACTGACTCTCTCCTCTCCTAATGTTATACTGTAGTAGTAGTGACTGACTCTCTCCTCTCCTAATGTTATAGAGTAGTAGTAGTAACTGACCCTCTCCTCTCCTAATGTTATAGAGTAGTAGTAGTAACTGACCCTCTCCTCTCCTAATGTTATAGAGTAGTAGTAGTAACTGACCCTCTCCTCTCCTAATGTTATAGAGTAGTAGTAGTAACTGACTCTCTCCTCTCCTAATGTTATAGAGTAGTAGTAGTAAATGACTCTCTCCTCTCCTAATGTTATAGAGTAGTATTAGTGACACTCTCCTCTCCTAATGTTATAGAGTAGTAGTAGTAGTAACTGACTCTCTCCTCTCCTAATGTTATAGAGTAGTAGTAGTAACTGACCCTCTCCTCTCCTAATGTTATAGAGTAGTAGTAGTAACTGACACTCTCCTCTCCTAATGTTATAGAGTAGTAGTAGTAACTGACTCTCTCCTCTCCTAATGTTATAGAGTAGTAGTAGTAACTGACTCTCTCCTCTCCTAATGTTATAGAGTAGTAGTAGTAACTGACACTCTCCTCTCCTAATGTTATAGAGTAGTAGTAGTAACTGACTCTCTCTTCTCCTAATGTTATAGAGTAGTATTAGTAGTAACTGACTCTCTCCTCTCCTAATGTTATAGAGTAGTAGTAGTAACTGACCCTCTCCTCTCCTAATGTTATAGAGTAGTAGTAGTAACTGACACTCTCCTCTCCTAATGTTATAGAGTAGTAGTTAGTAACTGACTCTCTCCTCTCCTAATGTTATAGAGTAGTAGTAGTAACTGACTCTCTCCTCTCCTAATGTTATAGAGTAGTAGTAGTAGTAACTGACTCTCTCCTCTCCTAATGTTATAGAGTAGTAGTAGTAACTGACCCTCTCCTCTCCTAATGTTATAGAGTAGTAGTAGTAACTGACCCTCTCCTCTCCTAATGTTATAGAGTAGTAGTAGTAACTGACACTCTCCTCTCCTAATGTTATAGAGTAGTATTAGTAGTAACTGACACTCTCCTCTCCTAATGTTATAGAGTAGTAGTTGTAGCTGAGACTCTCCTCTCCTAATGTTATAGAGTAGTATAAGTAGTAACTGACACTCTCCTCTCCTAATGTTATAGAGTAGTAGTAGTAACTGACACTCTCCTCTCCTAATGTTATAGAGTAGTAGTAGTAACTGACCCTCTCCTCTCCTAATGTTATAGAGTAGTAGTAGTAACTGACTCTCTCCTCTCCTAATGTTATAGAGTAGTAGTAGTAACTGACCCTCTCCTCTCCTAATGTTATAGAGTAGTAGTAGTAGCTGACACTCTCCTCTCCTAATGTTATAGAGTAGTAGTAGTAGTAACTGACTCTCTCCTCTCCTAATGTTATAGAGTAGTAGTAGTAACTGACCCTCTCCTCTCCTAATGTTATAGAGTAGTAGTCGTAACTGACACTCTCCTCTCCTAATGTTATAGAGTAGTAGTAGTAACTGACTCTCTCCTCTCCTAATGTTATAGAGTAGTAGTAGTAACTGACTCTCTCCTCTCCTAATGTTATAGAGTAGTAGTAGTAACTGACACTCTCCTCTCCTAATGTTATAGAGTAGTAGTAGTAACTGACTCTCTCTTCTCCTAATATTATAGAGTAGTATTAGTATTAACTGACTCTCTCCTCTCCTAATGTTATAGAGTAGTAGTAGTAACTGACCCTCTCCTCTCCTAATGTTATAGAGTAGTAGTAGTAACTGACACTCTCCTCTCCTAATGTTATAGAGTAGTAGTAGTAACTGACACTCTCCTCTCCTAATGTTATAGAGTAGTAGTAGTAACTGACACTCTCTTCTCCTAATGTTATAGAGTAGTAGTAGTAACTGACACTCTCCTCTCCTAATGTTATAGAGTAGTAGTAGTAGTAACTGACTCTGTCCTCTCCTAATGTTATAGAGTAGTAGTAGTAACTAACCCTCTCCTCTCCTAATGTTATAGAGTAGTAGTAGTAGTAACTGACTCTCTCCTCTCCTAATGTTATAGAGTAGTAGTAGTAGTAACTGACCCTCTCCTCTCCTAATGTTATAGAGTAGTAGTAGTAACTGACCCTCTCCTCTCCTAATGTTATAGAGTAGTAGTAGTAACTGACTCTCTCCTCTCCTAATGTTATAGAGTAGTAGTAGTAACTGACCCTCTCCTCTCCTAATGTTATAGAGTAGTAGTAGTAACTGACACTCTCCTCTCCTAATGTTATAGAGTAGTAGTAGTAACTGACATGCTCCTCTCCTAATGTTATAGAGTAGTAGTAGTCACTGACTCTCTCTTCTCCTAATGTTATAGAGTAGTATTAGTAGTAACTGACTCTCTCCTCTCCTAATGTTATAGAGTAGTAGTAGTAGTAACTGACCCTCTCCTCTCCTAATGTTATAGAGTAGTAGTAGTAACTGACACTCTCCTCTCCTAATGTTATAGAGTAGTATTAGTAGTAACTGACACTCTCCTCTCCTAATGTTATAGAGTAGTAGTTGTAAGCTGACTGACTCTCCTCTCCTAATGTTATAGAGTAGGTAGTAAGTAGTAACTGACCCTCTCCTCTCCTAATGTTATAGAGTAGTAGTAGTAACTGACACTCTCCTCTCCTAATGTTATAGAGTAGTAGTAGTAACTGACCCTCTCCTCTCCTAATGTTATAGAGTAGTAGTAGTAACTGACTCTCTCTTCTCCTAATGTTATAGAGTAGTAGTTGTAGCTGACACTCTCCTCTCCTAATGTTATAGAGTTGTAGTAGTAACTGACACTCTCCTCTCCTAATGTTATAGAGTAGTAGTAGTAACTGACCCTCTCCTCTCCTAATGTTATAGAGTAGTAGTAGTAACTGACACTCTCCTCTCCTAATGTTATAGAGTAGTAGTAGTAACTGACTCTCTCCTCTCCTAATGTTATAGAGTAGTAGTAGTAACTGACTCTGTCCTCTCCTAATGTTATAGAGTAGTAGTAGTAACTGACACTCTCCTCTCCTAATGTTATAGAGTAGTAGTAGTAGTAACTGACTCTGTCCTCTCCTAATGTTATAGAGTAGTAGTAGTAACTGACCCTCTCCTCTCCTAATGTTATAGAGTAGTAGTAGTAGTAACTGACTCTCTCCTCTCCTAATGTTATAGAGTAGTAGTAGTAGTAACTGACTCTGTCCTCTCCAAATGTTATAGAGTAGTAGTAGTAACTGACCCTCTCCTCTCCTAATGTTATAGAGTAGTAGTAGTAGTAACTGACTCTCACCTCTCCTAATGTTATAGAGTAGTAGTAGTAACTGACCCTCTCCTCTCCTAATGTTATAGAGTACTAGTAGTAACTGACACTCTCCTCTCCTAATGTTATAGAGTAGTAGTAGTAACTGACTCTCTCCTCTCCTAATGTTATAGAGTAGTAGTAACTGACCCTCTCCTCTCCTAATGTTATACTGTAGTAGTAGTACCTGACCATCTCCTCTCCTAATGTTATAGAGTAGTAGTAGTAACTGACTCTCTCCTCTCCTAATGTTATACTGTAGTAGTAGTGACTGACTCTCTCCTCTCCTAATGTTATAGAGTAGTAGTAGTAACTGACCCTCTCCTCTCCTAATGTTATAGAGTAGTAGTAGTAACTGACCCTCTCCTCTCCTAATGTTATAGAGTAGTAGTAGTAACTGACCCTCTCCTCTCCTAATGTTATAGAGTAGTAGTAGTAACTGACTCTCTCCTCTCCTAATGTTATAGAGTAGTAGTAGTAAATGACTCTCTCCTCTCCTAATGTTATAGAGTAGTATTAGTGACACTCTCCTCTCCTAATGTTATAGAGTAGTAGTAGTAGTAACAGACTCTCTCCTCTCCTAATGTTATAGAGTAGTAGTAGTAACTGACCCTCTCCTCTCCTAATGTTATAGAGTAGTAGTCGTAACTGACACTCTCCTCTCCTAATGTTATAGAGTAGTAGTAGTAACTGACTCTCTCCTCTCCTAATGTTATAGAGTAGTAGTAGTAACTGACTCTCTCCTCTCCTAATGTTATAGAGTAGTAGTAGTAACTGACACTCTCCTCTCCTAATGTTATAGAGTAGTAGTAGTAACTGACTCTCTCTTCTCCTAATATTATAGAGTAGTATTAGTAGTAACTGACTCTCTCCTCTCCTAATGTTATAGAGTAGTAGTAGTAACTGACCCTCTCCTCTCCTAATGTTATAGAGTGAGTAGTAGTAACTGACACTCTCCTCTCCTAATGTTATAGAGTAGTAGTAGTAACTGACCCTCTCCTCTCCTAATGTTATAGAGTAGTAGTAGTAACTGACTCTCTCTTCTCCTAATGTTATAGAGTAGTATTTGTAGTAACTGACTCTCTCCTCTCCTAATGTTATAGAGTAGTAGTAGTAACTGACCCTGTCCTCTCCTAATGTTATAGAGTAGTAGTAGTAACTGACACTCTCCTCTCCTAATGTTATAGAGTAGTATTAGTAGTAACTGACTCTCTCCTCTCCTAATGTTATAGAGTAGTATTAGTAGTAACTGACACTCTCCTCTCCTAATGTTATAGAGTAGTAGTTGTAGCTGAGACTCTCCTCTCCTAATGTTATAGAGTAGTATAAGTAGTAACTGACACTCTCCTCTCCTAATGTTATAGAGTAGTAGTAGTAACTGACCCTCTCCTCTCCTAATGTTATAGAGTAGTAGTAGTAACTGACCCTCTCCTCTCCTAATGTTATAGAGTAGTAGTAGTAACTGACTCTCTCCTCTCCTAATGTTATAGAGTAGTAGTAGTAAATGACTCTCTCCTCTCCTAATGTTATAGAGTAGTATTAGTGACACTCTCCTCTCCTAATGTTATAGAGTAGTAGTAGTAGTAACTGACTCTGTCCTCTCCTAATGTTATAGAGTAGTAGTAGTAACTAACCCTCTCCTCTCCTAATGTTATAGAGTAGTAGTAGTAGTAACTGACTCTCTCCTCTCCTAATGTTATAGAGTAGTAGTAGTAGTAACTGACCCTCTCCTCTCCTAATGTTATAGAGTAGTAGTAGTAACTGACCCTCTCATCTCCTAATGTTATAGAGTAGTAGTAGTAACTGACTCTCTCCTCTCCTAATGTTATAGAGTAGTAGTAGTAACTGACCCTCTCCTCTCCTAATGTTATAGAGTAGTAGTAGTAGCTGACACTCTCCTCTCCTAATGTTATAGAGTAGTAGTAGTAAATGACATGCTCCTCTCCTAATGTTATAGAGTAGTAGTAGTCACTGACTCTCTCTTCTCCTAATGTTATAGAGTAGTATTAGTAGTAACTGACTCTCTCCTCTCCTAATGTTATAGAGTAGTAGTAGTAGTAACTGACCCTCTCCTCTCCTAATGTTATAGAGTAGTAGTAGTAACTGACACTCTCCTCTCCTAATGTTATAGAGTAGTATTAGTAGTAACTGACACTCTCCTCTCCTAATGTTATAGAGTAGTAGTAGTAACTGACCCTCTCCTCTCCTAATGTTATAGAGTAGTAGTAGTAACTGACCCTCTCCTCTCCTAATGTTATAGAGTAGTAGTAGTAACTGACACTCTCCTCTCCTAATGTTATAGAGTAGTAGTAGTAACTGACCCTCTCCTCTCCTAATGTTATAGAGTAGTAGTAGTAACTGACTCTCTCTTCTCCTAATGTTATAGAGTAGTAGTTATAGCTGACACTCTCCTCTCCTAATGTTATAGAGTTGTAGTAGTAACTGACACTCTCCTCTCCTAATGTTATAGAGTAGTAGTAGTAACTGACCCTCTCCTCTCCTAATGTTATAGAGTAGTAGTAGTAACTGACACTCTCCTCTCCTAATGTTATAGAGTAGTAGTAGTAACTGACACTCTCCTCTCCTAATGTTATAGAGTAGTAGTAGTAACTGACACTCTCTTCTCCTAATGTTATAGAGTAGTAGTAGTAACTGACACTCTCCTCTCCTAATGTTATAGAGTAGTAGTAGTAGTAACTGACTCTGTCCTCTCCTAATGTTATAGAGTAGTAGTAGTAACTAACCCTCTCCTCTCCTAATGTTATAGAGTAGTAGTAGTAGTAACTGACTCTCTCCTCTCCTAATGTTATAGAGTAGTAGTAGTAGTAACTGACCCTCTCCTCTCCTAATGTTATAGAGTAGTAGTAGTAACTGACCCTCTCATCTCCTAATGTTATAGAGTAGTAGTAGTAACTGACTCTCTCCTCTCCTAATGTTATAGAGTAGTAGTAGTAACTGACCCTCTCCTCTCCTAATGTTATAGAGTAGTAGTAGTAACTGACACTCTCCTCTCCTAATGTTATAGAGTAGTAGTAGTAACTGACATGCTCCTCTCCTAATGTTATAGAGTAGTAGTAGTCACTGACTCTCTCTTCTCCTAATGTTATAGAGTAGTATTAGTAGTAACTGACTCTCTCCTCTCCTAATGTTATAGAGTAGTAGTAGTAGTAACTGACCCTCTCCTCTCCTAATGTTATAGAGTAGTAGTAGTAACTGACACTCTCCTCTCCTAATGTTATAGAGTAGTATTAGTAGTAACTGACACTCTCCTCTCCTAATGTTATAGAGTAGTAGTTGTAGCTGAGACTCTCCTCTCCTAATGTTATAGAGTAGTATAAGTAGTAACTGACACTCTCCTCTCCTAATGTTATAGAGTAGTAGTAGTAACTGACCCTCTCCTCTCCTAATGTTATAGAGTAGTAGTAGTAACTGACCCTCTCCTCTCCTAATGTTATAGAGTAGTAGTAGTAACTGACACTCTCCTCTCCTAATGTTATAGAGTAGTAGTAGTAACTGACCCTCTCCTCTCCTAATGTTATAGAGTAGTAGTAGTAACTGACTCTCTCTTCTCCTAATGTTATAGAGTAGTAGTTGTAGCTGACACTCTCCTCTCCTAATGTTATAGAGTTGTAGTAGTAACTGACACTCTCCTCTCCTAATGTTATAGAGTAGTAGTAGTAACTGACCCTCTCCTCTCCTAATGTTATAGAGTAGTAGTAGTAACTGACTCTCTCCTCTCCTAATGTTATAGAGTAGTAGTAGTAGTAACTGACCCTCTCCTCTCCTAATGTTATAGAGTAGGAGTAGTAGTAACTGACTCTCTCCTCTCCTAATGTTATAGAGTGGTAGTAGTAACTGTCCCTCTCCTCTCCTAATGTTATAGAGTAGTAGTAGTAACTGACCCTCTCCTCTCCTAATGTTGTAGAGTAGTAGTAGTAACTGACTCTCTCCTCTCCTAATGTTGTAGAGTAGTAGTAGTAACTGACTCTCTCCTCTCCTAATGTTATAGAGTAGTAGTAGTAACTGACTCTCTCCTCTCCTAATGTTATAGAGTAGTAGTAGTAGTAACTGACACTCTCCTCTCCTAATGTGATAGAGTAGTAGTAGTAACTGACTCTCTCCTCTCCTGATGTTATAGAGTAGTAGTAGTAACTGACTCTGTCCTCTCCTAATGTTATAGAGTAGTAGTAGTAACTGACACTCTCCTCTCCTAATGTTATAGAGTAGTAGTAGTAGTAACTGACTCTGTCCTCTCCTAATGTTATAGAGTAGTAGTAGTAACTGACCCTCTCCTCTCCTAATGTTATAGAGTAGTAGTAGTAGTAACTGACTCTCTCCTCTCCTAATGTTATAGAGTAGTAGTAGTAGTAACTGACTCTGTCCTCTCCAAATGTTATAGAGTAGTAGTAGTAACTGACCCTCTCCTCTCCTAATGTTATAGAGTAGTAGTAGTAGTAACTGACTCTCACCTCTCCTAATGTTATAGAGTAGTAGTAGTAACTGACCCTCTCCTCTCCTAATGTTATAGAGTACTAGTAGTAACTGACACTCTCCTCTCCTAATGTTATAGAGTAGTAGTAGTAACTGACTCTGTCCTCTCCTAATGTTATAGAGAAGTAGTAACTGACCCTCTCCTCTCCTAATGTTATACTGTAGTAGTAGTACCTGACCATCTCCTCTCCTAATGTTATAGAGTAGTAGTAGTAACTGACTCTCTCCTCTCCTAATGTTATACTGTAGTAGTAGTGACTGACTCTCTCCTCTCCTAATGTTATAGAGTAGTAGTAGTAACTGACCCTCTCCTCTCCTAATGTTATAGAGTAGTAGTAGTAACTGACCCTCTCCTCTCCTAATGTTATAGAGTAGTAGTAGTAACTGACCCTCTCCTCTCCTAATGTTATAGAGTAGTAGTAGTAACTGACTCTCTCCTCTCCTAATGTTATAGAGTAGTAGTAGTAAATGACTCTCTCCTCTCCTAATGTTATAGAGTAGTAGTTGTAGCTGACACTCTCCTCTCCTAATGTTATAGAGTTGTAGTAGTAACTGACACTCTCCTCTCCTAATGTTATAGAGTAGTAGTAGTAACTGACCCTCTCCTCTCCTAATGTTATAGAGTAGTAGTAGTAACTGACTCTCTCCTCTCCTAATGTTATAGAGTAGTAGTAGTAGTAACTGACCCTCTCCTCTCCTAATGTTATAGAGTAGGAGTAGTAGTAACTGACTCTCTCCTCTCCTAATGTTATAGAGTGGTAGTAGTAACTGTCCCTCTCCTCTCCTAATGTTATAGAGTAGTAGTAGTAACTGACCCTCTCCTCTCCTAATGTTGTAGAGTAGTAGTAGTAACTGACTCTCTCCTCTCCTAATGTTGTAGAGTAGTAGTAGTAACTGACTCTCTCCTCTCCTAATGTTATAGAGTAGTAGTAGTAACTGACTCTCTCCTCTCCTAATGTTATAGAGTAGTAGTAGTAGTAACTGACACTCTCCTCTCCTAATGTGATAGAGTAGTAGTAGTAACTGACTCTCTCCTCTCCTAATGTTATAGAGTAGTAGTAGTAACTGACTCTGTCCTCTCCTAATGTTATAGAGTAGTAGTAGTAACTGACACTCTCCTCTCCTAATGTTATAGAGTAGTAGTAGTAGTAACTGACTCTGTCCTCTCCTAATGTTATAGAGTAGTAGTAGTAACTGACCCTCTCCTCTCCTAATGTTATAGAGTAGTAGTAGTAGTAACTGACTCTCTCCTCTCCTAATGTTATAGAGTAGTAGTAGTAGTAACTGACTCTGTCCTCTCCAAATGTTATAGAGTAGTAGTAGTAACTGACCCTCTCCTCTCCTAATGTTATAGAGTAGTAGTAGTAGTAACTGACTCTCACCTCTCCTAATGTTATAGAGTAGTAGTAGTAACTGACCCTCTCCTCTCCTAATGTTATAGAGTACTAGTAGTAACTGACACTCTCCTCTCCTAATGTTATAGAGTAGTAGTAGTAACTGACTCTGTCCTCTCCTAATGTTATAGAGTAGTAGTAACTGACCCTCTCCTCTCCTAATGTTATACTGTAGTAGTAGTACCTGACCATCTCCTCTCCTAATGTTATAGAGTAGTAGTAGTAACTGACTCTCTCCTCTCCTAATGTTATACTGTAGTAGTAGTGACTGACTCTCTCCTCTCCTAATGTTATAGAGTAGTAGTAGTAACTGACCCTCTCCTCTCCTAATGTTATAGAGTAGTAGTAGTAACTGACCCTCTCCTCTCCTAATGTTATAGAGTAGTAGTAGTAACTGACCCTCTCCTCTCCTAATGTTATAGAGTAGTAGTAGTAACTGACTCTCTCCTCTCCTAATGTTATAGAGTAGTAGTAGTAAATGACTCTCTCCTCTCCTAATGTTATAGAGTAGTATTAGTGACACTCTCCTCTCCTAATGTTATAGAGTAGTAGTAGTAGTAACAGACTCTCTCCTCTCCTAATGTTATAGAGTAGTAGTAGTAACTGACCCTCTCCTCTCCTAATGTTATAGAGTAGTAGTCGTAACTGACACTCTCCTCTCCTAATGTTATAGAGTAGTAGTAGTAACTGACTCTCTCCTCTCCTAATGTTATAGAGTAGTAGTAGTAACTGACTCTCTCCTCTCCTAATGTTATAGAGTAGTAGTAGTAACTGACACTCTCCTTTCCTAATGTTATAGAGTAGTAGTAGTAACTGACTCTCTCTTCTCCTAATATTATAGAGTAGTATTAGTAGTAACTGACTCTCTCCTCTCCTAATGTTATAGAGTAGTAGTAGTAACTGACCCTCTCCTCTCCTAATGTTATAGAGTAGTAGTAGTAACTGACACTCTCCTCTCCTAATGTTATAGAGTACTAGTAGTAACTGACCCTCTCCTCTCCTAATGTTATAGAGTAGTAGTAGTAACTGACTCTCTCTTCTCATAATGTTATAGAGTAGTATTTGTAGTAACTGACTCTCTCCTCTCCTAATGTGATAGAGTAGTAGTAGTAACTGACTCTCTCCTCTCCTAATGTTATAGAGTAGTAGTAGTAACTGACTCTGTCCTCTCCTAATGTTATAGAGTAGTAGTAGTAACTGACACTCTCCTCTCCTAATGTTATACAGTAGTAGTAGTAGTAACTGACTCTGTCCTCTCCTAATGTTATAGAGTAGTAGTAGTAACTGACCCTCTCCTCTCCTAATGTTATAGAGTAGTAGTAGTAGTACATGACTCTCTCCTCTCCTAATGTTATAGAGTTGTATTAGTAACTGACCCTCTCCTCTCCTAATGTTATAGAGTAGTAGTAGTAACTGACTCTCTCTTCTCATAATGTTATAGAGTATTATTTGTAGTAACTGACTCTCTCCTCTCCTAATGTTATAGAGTAGTAGTAGTAACTGACCCTTTCCTCTCCTAATGTTATAGAGTAGTAGTAGTAACTGACACTCTCCTCTCCTAATGTTGAAGAGTAGTATTAGTAGTAACTGACACTCTCCTCTCCTAATGTTATAGAGTAGTATTAGTAGTAACTGACACTCTCCTCTCCTAATGTTATAGAGTAGTAGTTGTAGCTGAGACTCTCCTCTCCTAATGTTATAGAGTAGTATAAGTAGTAACTGTAACTCTCCTCTCCTAATGTTATAGAGTAGTAGTAGTAACTGACACTCTCCTCTCCTAATGTTATAGAGTAGTAGTAGTAACTGACCCTCTCCTCTCCTAATGTTATAGAGTAGTAGTAGTAACTGACTCTCTCCTCTCCTAATGTTATAGAGTAGTAGTAGTAAATGACTCTCTCCTCTCCTAATGTTATAGAGTAGTATTAGTGACACTCTCCTCTCCTAATGTTATAGAGTAGTAGTAGTAGTAACTGACTCTCTCCTCTCCTAATGTTATAGAGTAGTAGTAGTAACTGACCCTCTCCTCTCCTAATGTTATAGAGTAGTAGTCGTAACTGACACTCTCCTCTCCTAATGTTATAGAGTAGTAGTAGTAACTGACTCTCTCCTCTCCTAATGTTATAGAGTAGTAGTAGTAACTGACTCTCTCCTCTCCTAATGTTATAGAGTAGTAGTAGTAACTGACACTCTCCTCTCCTAATGTTATAGAGTAGTAGTAGTAACTGACTCTCTCTTCTCCTAATATTATAGAGTAGTATTAGTATTAACTGACTCTCTCCTCTCCTAATGTTATAGAGTAGTAGTAGTAACTGACCCTCTCCTCTCCTAATGTTATAGAGTAGTAGTAGTAACTGACACTCTCCTCTCCTAATGTTATAGAGTAGTAGTAGTAACTGACACTCTCCTCTCCTAATTTTATAGAGTAGTAGTAGTAACTGACACTCTCTTCTCCTAATGTTATAGAGTAGTAGTAGTAACTGACACTCTCCTCTCCTAATGTTATAGAGTAGTAGTAGTAGTAACTGACTCTGTCCTCTCCTAATGTTATAGAGTAGTAGTAGTAACTAACCCTCTCCTCTCCTAATGTTATAGAGTAGTAGTAGTAGTAACTGACTCTCTCCTCTCCTAATGTTATAGAGTAGTAGTAGTAGTAACTGACCCTCTCCTTTCCTAATGTTATAGAGTAGTAGTAGTAACTGACCCTCTCCTCTCCTAATGTTATAGAGTAGTAGTAGTAACTGACTCTCTCCTCTCCTAATGTTATAGAGTAGTAGTAGTAACTGACCCTCTCCTCTCCTAATGTTATAGAGTAGTAGTAGTAACTGACACTCTCCTCTCCTAATGTTATAGAGTAGTAGTAGTAACTGACATGCTCCTCTCCTAATGTTATAGAGTAGTAGTAGTCACTGACTCTCTCTTCTCCTAATGTTATAGAGTAGTATTAGTAGTAACTGACTCTCTCCTCTCCTAATGTTATAGAGTAGTAGTAGTAGTAACTGACCCTCTCCTCTCCTAATGTTATAGAGTAGTAGTAGTAACTGACACTCTCCTCTCCTAATGTTATAGAGTAGTATTAGTAGTAACTGACACTCTCCTCTCCTAATGTTATAGAGTAGTAGTTGTAGCTGAGACTCTCCTCTCCTAATGTTATAGAGTAGTATAAGTTTTAACTGACACTCTCCTCTCCTAATGTTATAGAGTAGTAGTAGTAACTGACCCTCTCCTCTCCTAATGTTATAGAGTAGTAGTAGTAACTGACCCTCTCCTCTCCTAATGTTATAGAGTAGTAGTAGTAACTGACACTCTCCTCTCCTAATGTTATAGAGTAGTAGTAGTAACTGACCCTCTCCTCTCCTAATGTTATAGAGTAGTAGTAGTAACTGACCCTCTCCTCTCCTAATGTTGTAGAGTAGTAGTAGTAACTGACTCTCTCCTCTCCTAATGTTGTAGAGTAGTAGTAGTAACTGACTCTCTCCTCTCCTAATGTTATAGAGTAGTAGTAGTAACTGACTCTCTCCTCTCCTAATGTTATAGAGTAGTAGTAGTAGTAACTGACACTCTCCTCTCCTAATGTGATAGAGTAGTAGTAGTAACTGACTCTCTCCTCTCCTAATGTTATAGAGTAGTAGTAGTAACTGACTCTGTCCTCTCCTAATGTTATAGAGTAGTAGTAGTAACTGACCCTCTCCTCTCCTAATGTTATAGAGTAGTAGTAGTAGTAACTGACTCTCTCCTCTCCTAATGTTATAGAGTAGTAGTAGTAGTAACTGACTCTGTCCTCTCCAAATGTTATAGAGTAGTAGTAGTAACTGACCCTCTCCTCTCCTAATGTTATAGAGTAGTAGTAGTAGTAACTGACTCTCACCTCTCCTAATGTTATAGAGTAGTAGTAGTAACTGACCCTCTCCTCTCCTAATGTTATAGAGTACTAGTAGTAACTGACACTCTCCTCTCCTAATGTTATAGAGTAGTAGTAGTAACTGACTCTGTCCTCTCCTAATGTTATAGAGTAGTAGTAACTGACCCTCTCCTCTCCTAATGTTATACTGTAGTAGTAGTACCTGACCATCTCCTCTCCTAATGTTATAGAGTAGTAGTAGTAACTGACTCTCTCCTCTCCTAATGTTATACTGTAGTAGTAGTGACTGACTCTCTCCTCTCCTAATGTTATAGAGTAGTAGTAGTAACTGACCCTCTCCTCTCCTAATGTTATAGAGTAGTAGTAGTAACTGACCCTCTCCTCTCCTAATGTTATAGAGTAGTAGTAGTAACTGACCCTCTCCTCTCCTAATGTTATAGAGTAGTAGTAGTAACTGACTCTCTCCTCTCCTAATGTTATAGAGTAGTAGTAGTAAATGACTCTCTCCTCTCCTAATGTTATAGAGTAGTATTAGTGACACTCTCCTCTCCTAATGTTATAGAGTAGTAGTAGTAGTAACAGACTCTCTCCTCTTCTAATGTTATAGAGTAGTAGTAGTAACTGACCCTCTCCGCTCCTAATGTTATAGAGTAGTAGTCGTAACTGACACTCTCCTCTCCTAATGTTATAGAGTAGTAGTAATAACTGACTCTCTCCTCTCCTAATGTTATAGAGTAGTAGTAGTAACTGACTCTCTCCTCTCCTAATGTTATAGAGTAGTAGTAGTAACTGACACTCTCCTTTCCTAATGTTATAGAGTAGTAGTAGTAACTGACTCTCTCTTCTCCTAATATTATAGAGTAGTATTAGTAGTAACTGACTCTCTCCTCTCCTAATGTTATAGAGTAGTAGTAGTAACTGACCCTCTCCTCTCCTAATGTTATAGAGTAGTAGTAGTAGTAACTGACTCTCTCCTCTCCTAATGTTATAGAGTAGTAGTAGTAACTGACACTCTCCTCTCCTAATGTTATAGAGTAGTAGTAGTAACTGACATGCTCCTCTCCTAATGTTATAGAGTAGTAGTAGTCACTGACTCTCTCTTCTCCTAATGTTATAGAGTAGTATTAGTAGTAACTGACTCTCTCCTCTCCTAATGTTATAGAGTAGTAGTAGTAGTAACTGACCCTC
Organism: Salmo salar; assembly: GCF_965601325.2. Lineage (NCBI taxonomy): Eukaryota > Metazoa > Chordata > Actinopteri > Salmoniformes > Salmonidae > Salmo > Salmo salar. The sequence continues at coordinate 54,250,835 of NC_138297.1, forward strand.
TCCTCTCCTAATGTTATAAAGTAGTAGTAGTAACTGACACTCTCCTCTCCTAATGTTATAGAGTAGTATTAGTAGTAACTGACACTCTCCTCTCCTAATGTTATAGAGTAGTAGTTGTAGCTGAGACTCTCCTCTCCTAATGTTATAGAGTAGTATAAGTTTTAACTGACACTCTCCTCTCCTAATGTTATAGAGTAGTAGTAGTAACTGACCCTCTCCTCTCCTAATGTTATAGAGTAGTAGTAGTAACTGACCCTCTCCTCTCCTAATGTTATAGAGTAGTAGTAGTAACTGACACTCTCCTCTCCTAATGTTATAGAGTAGTAGTAGTAACTGACCCTCTCCTCTCCTAATGTTATAGAGTAGTAGTAGTAAATGACTCTCTCCTCTCCTAATGTTATAGAGTAGTATTAGTGACACTCTCCTCTCCTAATGTTATAGAGTAGTAGTAGTAGTAACTGACTCTCTCCTCTCCTAATGTTATAGAGTAGTAGTAGTAACTGACCCTCTCCTCTCCTAATGTTATAGAGTAGTAGTCGTAACTGACACTCTCCTCTCCTAATGTTATAGAGTAGTAGTAGTAACTGACTCTCTCCTCTCCTAATGTTATAGAGTAGTAGTAGTAACTGACACTCTCCTCTCCTAATGTTATAGAGTAGTAGTAGTAACTGACCCTCTCCTCTCCTAATGTTATAGAGTAGTAGTAGTAGTAACTGACTCTCTCCTCTCCTAATGTTATAGAGTAGTAGTAGTAGTAACTGACTCTGTCCTCTCCAAATGTTATAGAGTAGTAGTAGTAACTGACCCTCTCCTCTCCTAATGTTATAGAGTAGTAGTAGTAGTAACTGACTCTCACCTCTCCTAATGTTATAGAGTAGTAGTAGTAACTGACCCTCTCCTCTCCTAATGTTATAGAGTACTAGTAGTAACTGACACTCTCCTCTCCTAATGTTATAGAGTAGTAGTAGTAACTGACTCTCTCCTCTCCTAATGTTATAGAGTAGTAGTAGTAACTGACTCTCTCCTCTCCTAATGTTATACTGTAGTAGTAGTACCTGACCATCTCCTCTCCTAATGTTATAGAGTAGTAGTAGTAACTGACCCTCTCCTCTCCTAATGTTATAGAGTAGTAGTAGTAACTGACCCTCTCCTCTCCTAATGTTATAGAGTAGTAGTAGTAACTGACTCTCTCCTCTCCTAATGTTATAGAGTAGTAGTAGTAAATGACTCTCTCCTCTCCTAATGTTATAGAGTAGTATTAGTGACACTCTCCTCTCCTAATGTTATAGAGTAGTAGTAGTAGTAACAGACTCTCTCCTCTTCTAATGTTATAGAGTAGTAGTAGTAACTGACCCTCTCCGCTCCTAATGTTATAGAGTAGTAGTCGTAACTGACACTCTCCTCTCCTAATGTTATAGAGTAGTAGTAGTAACTGACTCTCTCCTCTCCTAATGTTATAGAGTAGTAGTAGTAACTGACTCTCTCCTCTCCTAATGTTATAGAGTAGTAGTAGTAACTGACACTCTCCTTTCCTAATGTTATAGAGTAGTAGTAGTAACTGACTCTCTCTTCTCCTAATATTATAGAGTAGTATTAGTAGTAACTGACTCTCTCCTCTCCTAATGTTATAGAGTAGTAGTAGTAACTGACCCTCTCCTCTCCTAATGTTATAGAGTAGTAGTAGTAGTAACTGACTCTCTCCTCTCCTAATGTTATAGAGTAGTAGTAGTAAATGACTCTCTCCTCTCCTAATGTTATAGAGTAGTATTAGTGACACTCTCCTCTCCTAATGTTATAGAGTAGTAGTAGTAGTAACTGACTCTCTCCTCTCCTAATGTTATAGAGTAGTAGTAGTAACTGACCCTCTCCTCTCCTAATGTTATAGAGTAGTAGTTTTAACTGACACTCTCCTCTCCTAATGTTATAGAGTAGTAGTAGTAACTGACTCTCTCCTCTCCTAATGTTATAGAGTAGTAGTAGTAACTGACTCTCTCCTCTCCTAATGTTATAGAGTAGTATTAGTAACTGACACTCTCCTCTCCTAATGTTATAGAGTAGTAGTAGTAACTGACTCTCTCTTCTCCTAATATTATAGAGTAGTATTAGTATTAACTGACTCTCTCCTCTCCTAATGTTATAGAGTAGTAGTAGTAACTGACCCTCTCCTCTCCTAATGTTATAGAGTAGTAGTAGTAACTGACACTCTCCTCTCCTAATGTTATAGAGTAGTAGTAGTAACTGACACTCTCCTCTCCTAATGTTATAGAGTAGTAGTAGTAACTGACACTCTCTTCTCCTAATGTTATAGAGTAGTAGTAGTAACTGACACTCTCCTCTCCTAATGTTATAGAGTAGTAGTAGTAGTAACTGACTCTGTCCTCTCCTAATGTTATAGAGTAGTAGTAGTAACTAACCCTCTCCTCTCCTAATGTTATAGAGTAGTAGTAGTAGTAACTGACTCTCTCCTCTCCTAATGTTATAGAGTAGTAGTAGTAGTAGTAACTGACCCTCTCCTCTCCTAATGTTATAGAGTAGTAGTAGTAACTGACCCTCTCCTCTCCTAATGTTATAGAGTAGTAGTAGTAACTGACTCTCTCCTCTCCTAATGTTATAGAGTAGTAGTAGTAACTGACCCTCTCCTCTCCTAATGTTATAGAGTAGTAGTAGTAACTGACACTCTCCTCTCCTAATGTTATAGAGTACTAGTAGTAACTGACCCTCTCCTCTCCTAATGTTATAGAGTAGTAGTAGTAACTGACTCTCTCTTCTCATAATGTTATAGAGTAGTATTTGTAGTAACTGACTCTCTCCTCTCCTAATGTGATAGAGTAGTAGTAGTAACTGACTCTCTCCTCTCCTAATGTTATAGAGTAGTAGTAGTAACTGACTCTGTCCTCTCCTAATGTTATAGAGTAGTAGTAGTAGCTGACACTCTCCTCTCCTAATGTTATACAGTAGTAGTAGTAGTAACTGACTCTGTCCTCTCCTAATGTTATAGAGTAGTAGTAGTAACTGACCCTCTCCTCTCCTAATGTTATAGAGTAGTAGTAGTAGTACATGACTCTCTCCTCTCCTAATGTTATAGAGCTGTATTAGTAACTGACCCTCTCCTCTCCTAATGTTATAGAGTAGTAGTAGTAACTGACTCTCTCTTCTCATAATGTTATAGAGTAGTATTTGTAGTAACTGACTCTCTCCTCTCCTAATGTTATAGAGTAGTAGTAGTAACTGACCCTTTCCTCTCCTAATGTTATAGAGTAGTAGTAGTAACTGACACTCTCCTCTCCTAATGTTATAGAGTAGTATTAGTAGTAACTGACACTCTCCTCTCCTAATGTTATAGAGTAGTATTAGTAGTAACTGACACTCTCCTCTCCTAATGTTATAGAGTAGTAGTTGTAGCTGAGACTCTCCTCTCCTAATGTTATAGAGTAGTATAAGTAGTAACTGACACTCTCCTCTCCTAATGTTATAGAGTAGTAGTAGTAACTGACACTCTCCTCTCCTAATGTTATAGAGTAGTAGTAGTAACTGACCCTCTCCTCTCCTAATGTTATAGAGTAGTAGTAGTAACTGACTCTCTCCTCTCCTAATGTTATAGAGTAGTAGTAGTAAATGACTCTCTCCTCTCCTAATGTTATAGAGTAGTATTAGTGACACTCTCCTCTCCTAATGTTATAGAGTAGTAGTAGTAGTAACTGACTCTCTCCTCTCCTAATGTTATAGAGTAGTAGTAGTAACTGACCCTCTCCTCTCCTAATGTTATAGAGTAGTAGTCGTAACTGACACTCTCCTCTCCTAATGTTATAGAGTAGTAGTAGTAACTGACTCTCTCCTCTCCTAATGTTATAGAGTAGTAGTAGTAACTGACACTCTCCTCTCCTAATGTTATAGAGTAGTAGTAGTAACTGACATGCTCCTCTCCTAATGTTATAGAGTAGTAGTAGTCACTGACTCTCTCTTCTCCTAATGTTATAGAGTAGTATTAGTAGTAACTGACTCTCTCCTCTCCTAATGTTATAGAGTAGTAGTAGTAGTAACTGACCCTCTCCTCTCCTAATGTTATAGAGTAGTAGTAGTAACTGACACTCTCCTCTCCTAATGTTATAGAGTAGTATTAGTAGTAACTGACACTCTCCTCTCCTAATGTTATAGAGTAGTAGTTGTAGCTGAGACTCTCCTCTCCTAATGTTATAGAGTAGTATAAGTTTTAACTGACACTCTCCTCTCCTAATGTTATAGAGTAGTAGTAGTAACTGACCCTCTCCTCTCCTAATGTTATAGAGTAGTAGTAGTAACTGACACTCTCCTCTCCTAATGTTATAGAGTAGTAGTAGTAACTGACCCTCTCCTCTCCTAATGTTATAGAGTAGTAGTAGTAACTGACTCTCTCTTCTCCTAATGTTATAGAGTAGTAGTTGTAGCTGACACTCTCCTCTCCTAATGTTATAGAGTTGTAGTAGTAACTGATACTCTCCTCTCCTAATGTTATAGAGTAGTAGTAGTAACTGACCCTCTCCTCTCCTAATGTTATAGAGTAGTAGTAGTAACTGACATGCTCCTCTCCTAATGTTATAGAGTAGTAGTAGTCACTGACTCTCTCTTCTCCTAATGTTATAGAGTAGTATTAGTAGTAACTGACTCTCTCCTCTCCTAATGTTATAGAGTAGTAGTAGTAGTAACTGACCCTCTCCTCTCCTAATGTTATAGAGTAGTAGTAGTAACTGACACTCTCCTCTCCTAATGTTATAGAGTAGTATTAGTAGTAACTGACACTCTCCTCTCCTAATGTTATAGAGTAGTAGTTGTAGCTGAGACTCTCCTCTCCTAATGTTATAGAGTAGTATAAGTTTTAACTGACACTCTCCTCTCCTAATGTTATAGAGTAGTAGTAGTAACTGACCCTCTCCTCTCCTAATGTTATAGAGTAGTAGTAGTAACTGACCCTCTCCTCTCCTAATGTTATAGAGTAGTAGTAGTAACTGACACTCTCCTCTCCTAATGTTATAGAGTAGTAGTAGTAACTGACCCTCTCCTCTCCTAATGTTATAGAGTAGTAGTAGTAAATGACTCTCTCCTCTCCTAATGTTATAGAGTAGTATTAGTGACACTCTCCTCTCCTAATGTTATAGAGTAGTAGTAGTAGTAACTGACTCTCTCCTCTCCTAATGTTATAGAGTAGTAGTAGTAACTGACCCTCTCCTCTCCTAATGTTATAGAGTAGTAGTCGTAACTGACACTCTCCTCTCCTAATGTTATAGAGTAGTAGTAGTAACTGACTCTCTCCTCTCCTAATGTTATAGAGTAGTAGTAGTAACTGACACTCTCCTCTCCTAATGTTATAGAGTAGTAGTAGTAACTGACTCTCTCCTCTCCTAATGTTATAGAGTAGTAGTAGTAGTAACTGACTCTGTCCTCTCCAAATGTTATAGAGTAGTAGTAGTAACTGACCCTCTCCTCTCCTAATGTTATAGAGTAGTAGTAGTAGTAACTGACTCTCACCTCTCCTAATGTTATAGAGTAGTAGTAGTAACTGACCCTCTCCTCTCCTAATGTTATAGAGTACTAGTAGTAACTGACACTCTCCTCTCCTAATGTTATAGAGTAGTAGTAGTAACTGACTCTGTCCTCTCCTAATGTTATAGAGTAGTAGTAACTGACCCTCTCCTCTCCTAATGTTATACTGTAGTAGTAGTACCTGACCATCTCCTCTCCTAATGTTATAGAGTAGTAGTAGTAACTGACCCTCTCCTCTCCTAATGTTATAGAGTAGTAGTAGTAACTGACCCTCTCCTCTCCTAATGTTATAGAGTAGTAGTAGTAACTGACTCTCTCCTCTCCTAATGTTATAGAGTAGTAGTAGTAAATGACTCTCTCCTCTCCTAATGTTATAGAGTAGTATTAGTGACACTCTCCTCTCCTAATGTTATAGAGTAGTAGTAGTAGTAACAGACTCTCTCCTCTTCTAATGTTATAGAGTAGTAGTAGTAACTGACCCTCTCCGCTCCTAATGTTATAGAGTAGTAGTCGTAACTGACACTCTCCTCTCCTAATGTTATAGAGTAGTAGTAGTAACTGACTCTCTCCTCTCCTAATGTTATAGAGTAGTAGTAGTAACTGACTCTCTCCTCTCCTAATGTTATAGAGTAGTAGTAGTAACTGACACTCTCCTTTCCTAATGTTATAGAGTAGTAGTAGTAACTGACTCTCTCTTCTCCTAATATTATAGAGTAGTATTAGTAGTAACTGACTCTCTCCTCTCCTAATGTTATAGAGTAGTAGTAGTAACTGACCCTCTCCTCTCCTAATGTTATAGAGTAGTAGTAGTAGTAACTGACTCTCTCCTCTCCTAATGTTATAGAGTAGTAGTAGTAAATGACTCTCTCCTCTCCTAATGTTATAGAGTAGTATTAGTGACACTCTCCTCTCCTAATGTTATAGAGTAGTAGTAGTAGTAACTGACTCTCTCCTCTCCTAATGTTATAGAGTAGTAGTAGTAACTGACCCTCTCCTCTCCTAATGTTATAGAGTAGTAGTCGTAACTGACACTCTCCTCTCCTAATGTTATAGAGTAGTAGTAGTAACTGACTCTCTCCTCTCCTAATGTTATAGAGTAGTAGTAGTAACTGACTCTCTCCTCTCCTAATGTTATAGAGTAGTATTAGTAACTGACACTCTCCTCTCCTAATGTTATAGAGTAGTAGTAGTAACTGACTCTCTCTTCTCCTAATATTATAGAGTAGTATTAGTATTAACTGACTCTCTCCTCTCCTAATGTTATAGAGTAGTAGTAGTAACTGACCCTCTCCTCTCCTAATGTTATAGAGTAGTAGTAGTAACTGACACTCTCCTCTCCTAATGTTATAGAGTAGTAGTAGTAACTGACACTCTCCTCTCCTAATGTTATAGAGTAGTAGTAGTAACTGACACTCTCTTCTCCTAATGTTATAGAGTAGTAGTAGTAACTGACACTCTCCTCTCCTAATGTTATAGAGTAGTAGTAGTAGTAACTGACTCTGTCCTCTCCTAATGTTATAGAGTAGTAGTAGTAACTAACCCTCTCCTCTCCTAATGTTATAGAGTAGTAGTAGTAGTAACTGACTCTCTCCTCTCCTAATGTTATAGAGTAGTAGTAGTAGTAGTAACTGACCCTCTCCTCTCCTAATGTTATAGAGTAGTAGTAGTAACTGACCCTCTCCTCTCCTAATGTTATAGAGTAGTAGTAGTAACTGACTCTCTCCTCTCCTAATGTTATAGAGTAGTAGTAGTAACTGACCCTCTCCTCTCCTAATGTTATAGAGTAGTAGTAGTAACTGACACTCTCCTCTCCTAATGTTATAGAGTACTAGTAGTAACTGACCCTCTCCTCTCCTAATGTTATAGAGTAGTAGTAGTAACTGACTCTCTCTTCTCATAATGTTATAGAGTAGTATTTGTAGTAACTGACTCTCTCCTCTCCTAATGTGATAGAGTAGTAGTAGTAACTGACTCTCTCCTCTCCTAATGTTATAGAGTAGTAGTAGTAACTGACTCTGTCCTCTCCTAATGTTATAGAGTAGTAGTAGTAGCTGACACTCTCCTCTCCTAATGTTATACAGTAGTAGTAGTAGTAACTGACTCTGTCCTCTCCTAATGTTATAGAGTAGTAGTAGTAACTGACCCTCTCGTCTCCTAATGTTATAGAGTAGTAGTAGTAGTACATGACTCTCTCCTCTCCTAATGTTATAGAGCTGTATTAGTAACTGACCCTCTCCTCTCCTAATGTTATAGAGTAGTAGTAGTAACTGACTCTCTCTTCTCATAATGTTATAGAGTAGTATTTGTAGTAACTGACTCTCTCCTCTCCTAATGTTATAGAGTAGTAGTAGTAACTGACCCTTTCCTCTCCTAATGTTATAGAGTAGTAGTAGTAACTGACACTCTCCTCTCCTAATGTTATAGAGTAGTATTAGTAGTAACTGACACTCTCCTCTCCTAATGTTATAGAGTAGTATTAGTAGTAACTGACACTCTCCTCTCCTAATGTTATAGAGTAGTAGTTGTAGCTGAGACTCTCCTCTGCTAATGTTATAGAGTAGTATAAGTAGTAACTGACACTCTCCTCTCCTAATGTTATAGAGTAGTAGTAGTAACTGACACTCTCCTCTCCTAATGTTATAGAGTAGTAGTAGTAACTGACCCTCTCCTCTCCTAATGTTATAGAGTAGTAGTAGTAACTGACTCTCTCCTCTCCTAATGTTATAGAGTAGTAGTAGTAAATGACTCTCTCCTCTCCTAATGTTATAGAGTAGTATTAGTGACACTCTCCTCTCCTAATGTTATAGAGTAGTAGTAGTAGTAACTGACTCTCTCCTCTCCTAATGTTATAGAGTAGTAGTAGTAACTGACCCTCTCCTCTCCTAATGTTATAGAGTAGTAGTCGTAACTGACACTCTCCTCTCCTAATGTTATAGAGTAGTAGTAGTAACTGACTCTCTCCTCTCCTAATGTTATAGAGTAGTAGTAGTAACTGACACTCTCCTCTCCTAATGTTATAGAGTAGTAGTAGTAACTGACATGCTCCTCTCCTAATGTTATAGAGTAGTAGTAGTCACTGACTCTCTCTTCTCCTAATGTTATAGAGTAGTATTAGTAGTAACTGACTCTCTCCTCTCCTAATGTTATAGAGTAGTAGTAGTAGTAACTGACCCTCTCCTCTCCTAATGTTATAGAGTAGTAGTAGTAACTGACACTCTCCTCTCCTAATGTTATAGAGTAGTATTAGTAGTAACTGACACTCTCCTCTCCTAATGTTATAGAGTAGTAGTTGTAGCTGAGACTCTCCTCTCCTAATGTTATAGAGTAGTATAAGTTTTAACTGACACTCTCCTCTCCTAATGTTATAGAGTAGTAGTAGTAACTGACCCTCTCCTCTCCTAATGTTATAGAGTAGTAGTAGTAACTGACACTCTCCTCTCCTAATGTTATAGAGTAGTAGTAGTAACTGACCCTCTCCTCTCCTAATGTTATAGAGTAGTAGTAGTAACTGACTCTCTCTTCTCCTAATGTTATAGAGTAGTAGTTGTAGCTGACACTCTCCTCTCCTAATGTTATAGAGTTGTAGTAGTAACTGATACTCTCCTCTCCTAATGTTATAGAGTAGTAGTAGTAACTGACCCTCTCCTCTCCTAATGTTATAGAGTAGTAGTAGTAACTGACATGCTCCTCTCCTAATGTTATAGAGTAGTAGTAGTCACTGACTCTCTCTTCTCCTAATGTTATAGAGTAGTATTAGTAGTAACTGACTCTCTCCTCTCCTAATGCTATAGAGTAGTAGTAGTAGTAACTGACCCTCTCCTCTCCTAATGTTATAGAGTAGTAGTAGTAACTGACACTCTCCTCTCCTAATGTTATAGAGTAGTATTAGTAGTAACTGACACTCTCCTCTCCTAATGTTATAGAGTAGTAGTTGTAGCTGAGACTCTCCTCTCCTAATGTTATAGAGTAGTATAAGTTTTAACTGACACTCTCCTCTCCTAATGTTATAGAGTAGTAGTAGTAACTGACCCTCTCCTCTCCTAATGTTATAGAGTAGTAGTAGTAACTGACACTCTCCTCTCCTAATGTTATAGAGTAGTAGTAGTAACTGACCCTCTCCTCTCCTAATGTTATAGAGTAGTAGTAGTAACTGACTCTCTCTTCTCCTAATGTTATAGAGTAGTAGTTGTAGCTGACACTCTCCTCTCCTAATGTTATAGAGTTGTAGTAGTAACTGATACTCTCCTCTCCTAATGTTATAGAGTAGTAGTAGTAACTGACCCTCTCCTCTCCTAATGTTATAGAGTAGTAGTAGTAACTGACTCTCTCCTCTCCTAATGTTATAGAGTAGTAGTAGTAGTAACTGACCCTCTCCTCTCCTAATGTTATAGAGTAGGAGTAGTAGTAACTGACTCTCTCCTCTCCTAATGTTATAGAGTGGTAGTAGTAACTGTCCCTCTCCTCTCCTAATGTTATAGAGTAGTAGTAGTAACTGACCCTCTCCTCTCCTAATGTTGTAGAGTAGTAGTAGTAACTGACTCTCTCCTCTCCTAATGTTGTAGAGTAGTAGTAGTAACTGACTCTCTCCTCTCCTAATGTTATAGAGTAGTAGTAGTAACTGACTCTCTCCTCTCCTAATGTTATAGAGTAGTAGTAGTAGTAACTGACACTCTCCTCTCCTAATGTGATAGAGTAGTAGTAGTAACTGACTCTCTCCTCTCCTAATGTTATAGAGTAGTAGTAGTAACTGACTCTGTCCTCTCCTAATGTTATAGAGTAGTAGTAGTAACTGACCCTCTCCTCTCCTAATGTTATAGAGTAGTAGTAGTAGTAACTGACTCTCTCCTCTCCTAATGTTATAGAGTAGTAGTAGTAGTAACTGACTCTGTCCTCTCCAAATGTTATAGAGTAGTAGTAGTAACTGACCCTCTCCTCTCCTAATGTTATAGAGTAGTAGTAGTAGTAACTGACTCTCACCTCTCCCAATGTTATAGAGTAGTAGTAGTAACTGACCCTCTCCTCTCCTAATGTTATAGAGTACTAGTAGTAACTGACACTCTCCTCTCCTAATGTTATAGAGTAGTAGTAGTAACTGACTCTGTCCTCTCCTAATGTTATAGAGTAGTAGTAACTGACCCTCTCCTCTCCTAATTTTATACTGTAGTAGTAGTACCTGACCATCTCCTCTCCTAATGTTATAGAGTAGTAGTAGTAACTGACTCTCTCCTCTCCTAATGTTATAGAGTAGTAGTAGTAGTAACTGACACTCTCCTCTCCTAATGTTATAGAGTAGTAGTAGTAACTGACTCTCTCCTCTCCTAATGTTATAGAGTAGTAGTAGTAACTGACTCTGTCCTCTCCTAATGTTATAGAGTAGTAGTAGTAACTGACACTCTCCTCTCCTAATGTTATAGAGTAGTAGTAGCAGTAACTGACTCTGTGCTCTCCTAATGTTATAGAGTAGTAGTAGTAGTAATTGACACTCTCCTCTCCTAATGTTATAGAGTAGTAGTAGTAACTAACCCTCTCCTCTCCTAATGTTATAGAGTAGTAGTAGTAGTAATTGACTCTCTCCTCTCCTAATGTTATAGAGTAGTAGTAGTAGTAACTGACCCTCTCCTCTCCTAATGTTATAGAGTAGTAGTATTAACTGACCCTCTCCATTCCTAATGTTATAGAGTAGTAGTAGTAACTGACCCTCTCCTCTCCTAATGTTATAGAGTAGTAGTAGTAATTGACTCTCTCCTCTCCTAATGTTATAGAGTAGTAGTAGTAACTGACCCTCTCCTCTCCTAATGTTATAGAGTAGTAGTATTAACTGACTCTCTCCTCTCCTAATGTTATAGAGTAGTAGTAGTAACTGACCCTCTCCTCTCCTAATGTTATAGAGTAGTAGTAGTAACTGACTCTCTCCTCTCCTAATGTTATAGAGTAGTAGTAGTAAATGACTCTATCCTCTCCTAATGTTATAGAGTAGTATTAGTGACACTCTCCTCTCCTAATGTTATAGAGTAGTAGTCGTAGTAACTGACTCTCTCGTCTCCTAATGTTATAGAGTAGTAGTAGTAACTGACCCTCTCCTCTCCTAATGTTATAGAGTAGTAGTCGTAACTGACACTGTCCTCTCAAAATGTTATAGAGTAGTAGTAGTAACTGACTCTCTCCTCTCCTAATGTTATAGAGTAGTAGTAGTAACTGACTCTCTCCTCTCCTAATGTTATAGAGTAGTAGTAGTAGTAATTGACTCTCTCCTCTCCTAATGTTATAGAGTAGTAGTAGTAGTAACTGACCCTCTCCTCTCCTAATGTTATAGAGTAGTAGTATTAACTGACCCTCTCCATTCCTAATGTTATAGAGTAGTAGTAGTAACTGACCCTCTCCTCTCCTAATGTTATAGAGTAGTAGTAGTAACTGACTCTCTCCTCTCCTAATGTTATAGAGTAGTAGTAGTAGTAACTGACTCTCACCTCTCCTAATGTTATAGAGTAGTAGTAGTAACTGACCCTCTCCTCTCCTAATGTTATAGAGTAGTAGTAGTAACTGACTCTCTCCTCTCCTAATGTTATAGAGTAGTAGTAGTAACTGACTCTCTCCTCTCCTAATGTTATAGAGTAGTAGTAGTAAATGACACTCTCCTCTCCTAATGTTATAGAGTAGTAGTAGTCACTGACTCTCTCTTCTCCTAATGTTATAGAGTAGTATTAGTAGTAACTAACTCTCTCCTCTCCTAATGTTATAGAGTAGTAGTAGTAGTAACTGACCCTCTCCTCTCCTAATGTTATAGAGTAGTAGTAGTAACTGACACTCTCCTCTCCTAATGTTATAGAGTAGTATTAGTAGTAACTGACACTCTCCTCTCCTAATGTTATAGAGTAGTATTGGTAGTAACTGACACTCTCCTCTCCTAATGTTATAGAGTAGTAGTTGTAGCTGACACTCTCCTCTCCTAATGTTATAGAGTAGTATTAGTAGTAACTGACACTCTCCTCTCCTAATGTTATAGAGTAGTAGTAGTAGTAACTGACCCTCTCCTCTCCTAATGTTATAGAGTAGTAGTAGTAACTGACCCTCTCCTCTCCTAATGTTATAGAGTAGTAGTAGTAACTGACACTCTCCTCTCCTAATGTTATAGAGTAGTAGTAGTAACTGACCCTCTCCTCTCCTAATGTTATAGAGTAGTAGTAGTAACTGACTCTCTCTTCTCCTAATGTTATAGAGTAGTAGTTGTAGCTGACACTCTCCTCTCCTAATGTTATAGAGTTGTAGTAGTAACTGACACTCTCCTCTCCTAATGTTATAGAGTATTTGTAGTAACTGACCCTCTCCTCTCCTAATGTTATAGAGTAGTAGTAGTAACTGACTCTCTCCTCTCCTAATGTTATAGAGTAGTAGTAGTAGTAACTGACCCTCTCCTCTCCTAATGTTATAGAGTAGTAGTAGTAGTAACTGACTCTCTCCTCTCCTAATGTTATAGAGTAGTAGTAGTAACTGACCCTCTCCTCTCCTAATGTTATATAGTAGTAGTAGTAACTGACCCTCTCCTCTCCTAATGTTGTAGAGTAGTAGTAGTAACTGACTCTCTCCTCTCCTAATGTTGTAGAGTAGTAGTAGTAACTGACTCTCTCCTCTCTGAATGTTATAGAGTAGTAGTAGCAACTGACCCTGTCCTCTCCTAATGTTATAGAGTAGTAGTAGTAACTGACTCTCACCTCTCCTAATGTTATAGAGTAGTAGTAGTAACTGACCCTCTCCTCTCCTAATGTTATAGAGTAGTAGTAGTAACTGACTCTCTCCTCTCCTAATGTTATAGAGTAGTAGTAGTAACTGACTCTCTCCTCTCCTAATGTTATAGAGTAGTAGTAGTAAATGACACTCTCCTCTCCTAATGTTATAGAGTAGTAGTAGTAACTGACTCTCTCTTCTCCTAATATTATAGAGTAGTATTAGTAGTAACTGACTCTCTCCTCTCCTAATGTTAAAGAGTAGTAGTAGTAACTGACCCTCTCCTCTCCTAATGTTATAGAGTAGTAGTAGTAACTGACACTCTCCTCTCCTAATGTTATAGAGTAGTAGTAGTAACTGACACGCTCCTCTCCTAATGTTATAGAGTAGTAGTAGTCACTGACTCTCTCTTCTCCTAATGTTATAGAGTAGTATTAGTAGTAACTAACTCTCTCCTCTCCTAATGTTATAGAGTAGTAGTAGTAGTAACTGACCCTCTCCTCTCCTAATGTTATAGAGTAGTAGTAGTAACTGACACTCTCCTCTCCTAATGTTATAGAGTAGTATTAGTAGTAACTGACACTCTCCTCTCCTAATGTTATAGAGTAGTATTGGTAGTAACTGACACTCTCCTCTCCTAATGTTATAGAGTAGTAGTTGTAGCTGACACTCTCCTCTCCTAATGTTATAGAGTAGTATTAGTAGTAACTGACACTCTCCTCTCCTAATGTTATAGAGTAGTAGTAGTAGTAACTGACCCTCTCCTCTCCTAATGTTATAGAGTAGTAGTAGTAACTAACCCTCTCCTCTCCTAATGTTATAGAGTAGTAGTAGTAACTGACACTCTCCTCTCCTAATGTTATAGAGTAGTAGTAGTAACTGACCCTCTCCTCTCCTAATGTTATAGAGTAGTAGTAGTAACTGACTCTCTCTTCTCCTAATGTTATAGAGTAGTAGTTGTAGCTGACACTCTCCTCTCCTAATGTTATAGAGTTGTAGTAGTAACTGACACTCTCCTCTCCTAATGTTATAGAGTATTTGTAGTAACTGACCCTCTCCTCTCCTAATGTTATAGAGTAGTAGTAGTAACTGACTCTCTCCTCTCCTAATGTTATAGAGTAGTAGTAGTAGTAACTGACCCTCTCCTCTCCTAATGTTATAGAGTAGTAGTAGTAGTAACTGACTCTCTCCTCTCCTAATGTTATAGAGTAGTAGTAGTAACTGACCCTCTCCTCTCCTAATGTTATATAGTAGTAGTAGTAACTGACCCTCTCCTCTCCTAATGTTGTAGAGTAGTAGTAGTAACTGACTCTCTCCTCTCCTAATGTTGTAGAGTAGTAGTAGTAACTGACTCTCTCCTCTCCGAATGTTATAGAGTAGTAGTAGCAACTGACCCTGTCCTCTCCTAATGTTATAGAGTAGTAGTAGTAACTGACTCTCTCCTCTCCTAATGTTATAGAGTAGTAGTAGTAGTAACTGACACTCTCCTCTCCTAATGTTATAGAGTAGTAGTAGTAACTGACTCTCTCCTCTCCTAATGTTATAGAGTAGTAGTAGTAACTGACTCTGTCCTCTCCTAATGTTATAGAGTAGTAGTAGTAACTGACACTCTCCTCTCCTAATGTTATAGAGTAGTAGTAGCAGTAACTGACTCTGTGCTCTCCTAATGTTATAGAGTAGTAGTAGTAACTAACCCTCTCCTCTCCTAATGTTATAGAGTAGTAGTAGTAGTAATTGACTCTCTCCTCTCCTAATGTTATAGAGTAGTAGTAGTAGTAACTGACCCTCTCCTCTCCTAATGTTATAGAGTAGTAGTATTAACTGACCCTCTCCATTCCTAATGTTATAGAGTAGTAGTAGTAACTGACCCTCTCCTCTCCTAATGTTATAGAGTAGTAGTAGTAATTGACTCTCTCCTCTCCTAATGTTATAGAGTAGTAGTAGTAACTGACCCTCTCCTCTCCTAATGTTATAGAGTAGTAGTATTAACTGACTCTCTCCTCTCCTAATGTTATAGAGTAGTAGTAGTAACTGACCCTCTCCTCTCCTAATGTTATAGAGTAGTAGTAGTAACTGACTCTCTCCTCTCCTAATGTTATAGAGTAGTAGTAGTAAATGACTCTATCCTCTCCTAATGTTATAGAGTAGTATTAGTGACACTCTCCTCTCCTAATGTTATAGAGTAGTAGTCGTAGTAACTGACTCTCTCGTCTCCTAATGTTATAGAGTAGTAGTAGTAACTGACCCTCTCCTCTCCTAATGTTATAGAGTAGTAGTAGTAACTGACTCTCTCCTCTCCTAATGTTATAGAGTAGTAGTAGTAAATGACTCTATCCTCTCCTAATGTTATAGAGTAGTATTAGTGACACTCTCCTCTCCTAATGTTATAGAGTAGTAGTCGTAGTAACTGACTCTCTCGTCTCCTAATGTTATAGAGTAGTAGTAGTAACTGACCCTCTCCTCTCCTAATGTTATAGAGTAGTAGTCGTAACTGACACTGTCCTCTCAAAATGTTATAGAGTAGTAGTAGTAACTGACTCTCTCCTCTCCTAATGTTATAGAGTAGTAGTAGTAACTGACTCTCTCCTCTCCTAATGTTATAGAGTAGTAGTAGTAACTGACACTCACCTCTCCTAATGTTATAGAGTAGTAGTAGTAACTGACTCTCTCTTCTCCTAATATTATAGAGTAGTATTAGTAGTAACTGACTCTCTCCTCTCCTAATGTTATAGAGTAGTAGTAGTAGTAACTGACCCTCTCCTCTCCTAATGTTATAGAGTAGTAGTTGTAACTGACACTCTCCTCTCCTAATGTTATAGAGTAGTAGTTGTAACTGACACTCTCCTCTCCTAATGTTATAGAGTAGTAGTAGTAACTGACACTCTCTTCTCCTAATGTTATAGAGTAGTAGTAGTAACTGACACCCTCCTCTCCTAATGTTATAGAGTAGTAGTAGTAGTAACTGACTCTGTCCTCTCCTAATGTTATAGAGTAGTAGTAGTAACTAACCCTCTCCTCTCCTAATGTTATAGAGTAGTAGTAGTAGTAACTGACTCTCTCCTCTCCTAATGTTATAGAGTAGTAGTAGTAGTAACTGACCCTCTCCTCTCCTAATGTAATAGAGTAGTAGTATTAACTGACCCTCTCCACTCCTAATGTTATAGAGTAGTAGAAGTAACTGACCCTCTCCTCTCCTAATGTTATAGAGTAGTAGTAGTAATTGACTCTCTCCTCTCCTAATGTTATAGAGTAGTAGTAGTAACTGACCCTCTCCTCTCCTAATGTTATAGAGTAGTAGTATTAACTGACTCTCTCCTCTCCTAATGTTATAGAGTAGTAGTAGTAACTGACCCTCTCATCTCCTAATGTTATAGAGTAGTAGTAGTAACTGACTCTCTCCTCTCCTAATGTTATAGAGTAGTAGTAGTAAATGACTCTCTCCTCTCCTAATGTTATAGAGTAGTATTAGTGACACTCTCCTCTCCTAATGTTATAGAGTAGTAGTAGTAGTAACTGACTCTCTCCTCTCCTAATGTTATAGAGTAGTAGTAGTAACTGACCCTCTCCTCTCCTAATGTTATAGAGTAGTAGTCGTAACTGACACTCTCCTCTCCTAATGTTATAGAGTAGTAGTAGTAACTGACTCTCTCCTCTCCTAATGTTATAGAGTAGTAGTAGTAACTGAGTCTCTCCTCTCCTAATGTTATAGAGTAGTAGTAGTAACTGACCCTCTCCTCTCCTAATGTTATAGAGTAGTAGTAGTAACTGACCCTCTCCTCTCCTAATGTTATAGAGTAGTAGTAGCAGTAACTGACTCTGTGCTCTCCTAATGTTATAGAGTAGTAGTAGTAACTAACCCTCTCCTCTCCTAATGTTATAGAGTAGTAGTAGTAGTAATTGACTCTCTCCTCTCCTAATGTTATAGAGTAGTAGTAGTAGTAGTAACTGACCCTCTCCTCTCCTAATGTTATAGAGTAGTAGTATTAACTGACCCTCTCCATTCCTAATGTTATAGAGTAGTAGTAGTAACTGACCCTCTCCTCTCCTAATGTTATAGAGTAGTAGTAGTAATTGACTCTCTCCTCTCCTAATGTTATAGAGTAGTAGTAGTAACTGACCCTCTCCTCTCCTAATGTTATAGAGTAGTAGTATTAACTGACTCTCTCCTCTCCTAATGTTATAGAGTAGTAGTAGTAACTGACCCTCTCCTCTCCTAATGTTATAGAGTAGTAGTAGTAACTGACTCTCTCCTCTCCTAATGTTATAGAGTAGTAGTAGTAAATGACTCTATCCTCTCCTAATGTTATAGAGTAGTATTAGTGACACTCTCCTCTCCTAATGTTATAGAGTAGTAGTCGTAGTAACTGACTCTCTCGTCTCCTAATGTTATAGAGTAGTAGTAGTAACTGACCCTCTCCTCTCCTAATGTTATAGAGTAGTAGTCGTAACTGACACTGTCCTCTCAAAATGTTATAGAGTAGTAGTAGTAACTGACTCTCTCCTCTCCTAATGTTATAGAGTAGTAGTAGTAACTGACTCTCTCCTCTCCTAATGTTATAGAGTAGTAGTAGTAACTGACACTCACCTCTCCTAATGTTATAGAGTAGTAGTAGTAACTGACTCTCTCTTCTCCTAATATTATAGAGTAGTATTAGTAGTAACTGACTCTCTCCTCTCCTAATGTTATAGAGTAGTAGTAGTAGTAAATGACCCTCTCCTCTCCTAATGTTATAGAGTAGTAGTTGTAACTGACACTCTCCTCTCCTAATGTTATAGAGTAGTAGTTGTAACTGACACTCTCCTCTCCTAATGTTATAGAGTAGTAGTAGTAACTGACACTCTCTTCTCCTAATGTTATAGAGTAGTAGTAGTAACTGACACCCTCCTCTCCTAATGTTATAGAGTAGTAGTAGTAGTAACTGACTCTGTCCTCTCCTAATGTTATAGAGTAGTAGTAGTAACTAACCCTCTCCTCTCCTAATGTTATAGAGTAGTAGTAGTAGTAACTGACTCTCTCCTCTCCTAATGTTATAGAGTAGTAGTAGTAGTAACTGACCCTCTCCTCTCCTAATGTTATAGAGTAGTAGTATTAACTGACCCTCTCCACTCCTAATGTTATAGAGTAGTAGAAGTAACTGACCCTCTCCTCTCCTAATGTTATAGAGTAGTAGTAGTAATTGACTCTCTCCTCTCCTAATGTTATAGAGTAGTAGTAGTAACTGACCCTCTCCTCTCCTAATTTTATAGAGTAGTAGTATTAACTGACTCTCTCCTCTCCTAATGTTATAGAGTAGTAGTAGTAACTGACCCTCTCCTCTCCTAATGTTATAGAGTAGTAGTAGTAACTGACTCTCTCCTCTCCTAATGTTATAGAGTAGTAGTAGTAAATGACTCTCTCCTCTCCTAATGTTATAGAGTAGTATTAGTGACACTCTCCTCTCCTAATGTTATAGAGTAGTAGTAGTAGTAACTGACTCTCTCCTCTCCTAATGTTATAGAGTAGTAGTCGTAACTGACACTCTCCTCTCCTAATGTTATAGAGTAGTAGTAGTAACTGACTCTCTCCTCTCCTAATGTTATAGAGTAGTAGTAGTAACTGAGTCTCTCCTCTCCTAATGTTATAGAGTAGTAGTAGTAACTGACCCTCTCCTCTCCTAATGTTATAGAGTAGTAGTAGTAACTGACCCTCTCCTCTCCTAATGTTATAGAGTACTAGTAGTAACTGACACTCTCCTCTCCTAATGTTATAGAGTAGTAGTAGTAACTGACTCTCTCCTCTCCTAATGTTATAGAGTAGTAGTAACTGACCCTCTCCTCTCCTAATGTTATAGAGTAGTAGTAGTAACTGACTCTGTCCTCTCCTAATGTTATAGAGTAGTAGTAGTAACTAACCCTCTCCTCTCCTAATGTTATAGAGTAGTAGTAGTAGTAACTGACTCTCTCCTCTCCTAATGTTATAGAGTAGTAGTAGTAGTAACTGACACTCTCCTCTCCTAATGTTATAGAGTAGTAGTATTAACTGACCCTCTCCACTCCTAATGTTATAGAGTAGTAGAAGTAACTGACCCTCTCCTCTCCTAATGTTATAGAGTAGTAGTAGTAATTGACTCTCTCCTCTCCTAATGTTATAGAGTAGTAGTAGTAACTGACCCTCTCCTCTCCTAATGTTATAGAGTAGTAGTATTAACTGACTCTCTCCTCTCCTAATGTTATAGAGTAGTAGTAGTAACTGACCCTCTCCTCTCCTAATGTTATAGAGTAGTAGTAGTAACTGACTCTCTCCTCTCCTAATGTTATAGAGTAGTAGTAGTAAATGACTCTCTCCTCTCCTAATGTTATAGAGTAGTATTAGTGACACTCTCCTCTCCTAATGTTATAGAGTAGTAGTAGTAGTAACTGACTCTCTCCTCTCCTAATGTTATAGAGTAGTAGTAGTAACTGACCCTCTCCTCTCCTAATGTTATAGAGTAGTAGTCGTAACTGACACTCTCCTCTCCTAATGTTATAGAGTAGTAGTAGTAACTGACTCTCTCCTCTCCTAATGTTATAGAGTAGTAGTAGTAACTGAGTCTCTCCTCTCCTAATGTTATAGAGTAGTAGTAGTAACTGACCCTCTCCTCTCCTAATGTTATAGAGTAGTAGTAGTAACTGACCCTCTCCTCTCCTAATGTTATAGAGTACTAGTAGTAACTGACACTCTCCTCTCCTAATGTTATAGAGTAGTAGTAGTAACTGACTCTCTCCTCTCCTAATGTTATAGAGTAGTAGTAACTGACCCTCTCCTCTCCTAATGTTATAGAGTAGTAGTAGTAACTGAGTCTCTCCTCTCCTAATGTTATAGAGTAGTAGTAGTAACTGACCCTCTCCTCTCCTAATTTTATAGAGTAGTAGTAGTAACTGACCCTCTCCTCTCCTAATGTTATAGAGTACTAGTAGTAACTGACACTCTCCTCTCCTAATGTTATAGAGTAGTAGTAGTAACTGACTCTCTCCTCTCCTAATGTTATAGAGTAGTAGTAACTGACCCTCTCGTCTCCTAATGTTATACTGTAGTAGTAGTACCTGACCATCTCCTCTCCTAATGTTATAGAGTAGTAGTAGTAACTGACTCTCTCCTCTCCTAATGTTATACTGTAGTAGTAGTGACTGACTCTCTCCTCTCCTAATGTTATAGAGTAGTAGTAGTAACTGACCCTCTCCTCTCCTAATGTTATAGAGTAGTAGTAGTAACTGACTCTCTCCTCTCCTAATGTTATAGAGTAGTATTAGTAACTGACACTCTCCTCTCCTAATGTTATAGAGTAGTAGTAGAAGTAACTGACTCTCTCCTCTCCTAATGTTATAGAGTAGTAGTAGTAACTGACCCTCTCCTCTCCTAATGTTATAGAGTAGTAGTCGTAACTGACACTCTCCTCTCCTAATGTTATAGAGTAGTAGTAGTAACTGACCCTCTCCTCTCCTAATGTTATAGAGTAGTAGTAGTAACTGACACTCTCCTCTCCTAATGTTGTAGAGTAGTAGTAGTAACTGACTCTCTCCTCTCCTAATGTTGTAGAGTAGTAGTAGTAACTGACTCTCTCCTCTCCTAATGTTATAGAGTAGTAGTAGTAACTGACCCTCTCCTCTCCTAATGTTATAGAGTAGTAGTAGTAACTGACTCTCTCCTCTCCTAATGTTATAGAGTAGTAGTAGTAGTAACTGACACTCTCATCTCCTAATGTTATAGAGTAGTAGTAGTAACTGACTCTCTCCTCTCCTAATGTTATAGAGTAGTAGTAGTAACTGACTCTGTCCTCTCCTAATGTTATAGAGTAGTAGTAGTAACTGACACTCTCCTCTCCTAATGTTATAGAGTAGTAGTAGCAGTAACTGACTCTGTCCTCTCCTAATGTTATAGAGTAGTAGTAGTACCTAACCCTCTCCTCTCCTAATGTTATAGAGTAGTAGTAGTAGTAATTGACTCTCTCCTCTCCTAATGTTATAGAGTAGTAGTAGTAGTAACTGACCCTCTCCTCTCCTAATGTTATAGAGTAGTAGTATTAACTGACCCTCTCCACTCCTAATGTTATAGAGTAGTAGTAGTAACTGACCCTCTCCTCTCCTAATGTTATAGAGTAGTAGTAGTAATTGACTCTCTCCTCTCCTAATGTTATAGAGTAGTAGTAGTAACTGACCCTCTCCTCTCCTAATGTTATAGAGTAGTAGTATTAACTGACTCTCTCCTCTCCTAATGTTATAGAGTAGTAGTAGTAACTGACCCTCTCCTCTCCTAATGTTATAGAGTAGTAGTAGTAAATGACTCTATCCTCTCCTAATGTTATAGAGTAGTATTAGTGACACTCTCCTCTCCTAATGTTATAGAGTAGTAGTAGTAGTAACTGACTCTCTCGTCTCCTAATGTTATAGAGTAGTAGTAGTAACTGACCCTCTCCTCTCCTAATGTTATAGAGTAGTAGTCGTAACTGACACTCTCCTCTCAAAATGTTATAGAGTAGTAGTAGTAACTGACTCTCTCCTCTCCTAATGTTATAGAGTAGTAGTAGTAACTGACTCTCTCCTCTCCTAATGTTATAGAGTAGTAGTAGTAACTGACACTCTCCTCTCCTAATGTTATAGAGTAGTAGTAGTAACTGACTCTCTCTTCTCCTAATATTATAGAGTAGTATTAGTAGTAACTGACTCTCTCCTCTCCTAATGTTATAGAGTAGTAGTAGTAGTAACTGACCCTCTCCTCTCCTAATGTTATAGAGTAGTAGTTGTAACTGACACTCTCCTCTCCTAATTTTATAGAGTAGTAGTTGTAACTGACACTCTCCTCTCCAAATGTTATAGAGTAGTAGTAGTAACTGACACTCTCTTCTCCTAATGTTATAGAGTAGTAGTATTAACTGACCCTCTCCACTCCTAATGTTATAGAGTAGTAGTAGTAACTGACCCTCTCCTCTCCTAATGTTATAGAGTAGTAGTAGTAATTGACTCTCTCCTCTCCTAATGTTATAGAGTAGTAGTAGTAACTGACCCTCTCCTCTCCTAATGTTATAGAGTAGTAGTATTAACTGACTCTCTCCTCTCCTAATGTTATAGAGTAGTAGTAGTAACTGACCCTCTCCTCTCCTAATGTTATAGAGTAGTAGTAGTAACTGACTCTCTCCTCTCCTAATGTTATAGAGTAGTAGTAGTAAATGACTCTCTCCTCTCCTAATGTTATAGAGTAGTATTAGTGACACTCTCCTCTCCTAATGTTATAGAGTAGTAGTAGTAGTAGTAACTGACTCTTTCCTCTCCTAATGTTATAGAGTAGTAGTAGTAACTGACCCTCTCCTCTCCTAATGTTATAGAGTAGTAGTCGTAACTGACACTCTCCTCTCCTAATGTTATAGAGTAGTAGTAGTAACTGACTCTCTCCTCTCCTAATGTTATAGAGTAGTAGTAGTAACTGACTCTCTCCTCTCCTAATGTTATAGAGTAGTAGTAGTAACTGACCCTCTCCTCTCCTAATGTTATAGAGTAGTAGTAGTAGTAACTGACTCTCACCTCTCCTAATGTTATAGAGTAGTAGTAGTAACTGACCCTCTCCTCTCCTAATGTTATAGAGTACTAGTAGTAACTGACACTCTCCTCTCCTAATGTTATAGAGTAGTAGTAGTAACTGACTCTCTCCTCTCCTAATGTTATAGAGTAGTAGTAACTGACCCTCTCGTCTCCTAATGTTATACTGTAGTAGTAGTACCTGACCATCTCCTCTCCTAATGTTATAGAGTAGTAGTAGTAACTGACTCTCTCCTCTCCTAATGTTATACTGTAGTAGTAGTGACTGACTCTCTCCTCTCCTAATGTTATAGAGTAGTAGTAGTAACTGACCCTCTCCTCTCCTAATGTTATAGAGTAGTAGTAGTAACTGACCCTCTCCTCTCCTAATGTTATAGAGTAGTAGTAGTAACTGACCCTCTCCTCACCTAATGTTATAGAGTAGTAGTAGTAACTGACTCTCTCCTCTCCTAATGTTATAGAGTAGTAGTAGTAGTAACTGACTCTCTCCTCTCCTAATGTTATAGAGTGGTAGTAGTAACTGACCCTCTCCTCTCCTAATGTTATAGAGTAGTAGTAGTAACTGACCCTCTCCTCTCCTAATGTTGTAGAGTAGTATTAGTAACTGACTCTCTCCTCTCCTAATGTTGTAGAGTAGTAGTAGTAACTGACTCTCTCCTCTCCTAATGTTATAGAGTAGTAGTAGTAACTGACTCTCTCCTCTCCTAATGTTATAGAGTAGTAGTAGTAGTAACTGACACTCTCCTCTCCTAATGTTATAGAGTAGTAGTAGTAACTGACTCTCTCCTCTCCTAATGTTATAGAGTAGTAGTAGTAACTGACTCTCTCCTCTCCTAATGTTATAGAGTAGTAGTAGTAACTGACACTCTCCTCTCCTAATGTTATAGAGTAGTAGTAGTAACTGACTCTCTCTTCTCCTAATATTATAGAGTAGTATTAGTAGTAACTGACTCTCTCCTCTCCTAATGTTATAGAGTAGTAGTAGTAGTAACTGACCCTCTCCTCTCCTAATGTTATAGAGTAGTAGTTGTAACTGACACTCTCCTCTCCTAATGTTATAGAGTAGTAGTAGTAGTAGTAACTGACTCTTTCCTCTCCTAATGTTATAGAGTAGTAGTAGTAACTGACCCTCTCCTCTCCTAATGTTATAGAGTAGTAGTCGTAACTGACACTCTCCTCTCCTAATGTTATAGAGTAGTAGTAGTAACTGACTCTCTCCTCTCCTAATGTTATAGAGTAGTAGTAGTAACTGACTCTCTCCTCTCCTAATGTTATAGAGTAGTAGTAGTAACTGACCCTCTCCTCTCCTAATGTTATAGAGTAGTAGTAGTAGTAACTGACTCTCACCTCTCCTAATGTTATAGAGTAGTAGTAGTAACTGACCCTCTCCTCTCCTAATGTTATAGAGTACTAGTAGTAACTGACACTCTCCTCTCCTAATGTTATAGAGTAGTAGTAGTAACTGACTCTCTCCTCTCCTAATGTTATAGAGTAGTAGTAACTGACCCTCTCGTCTCCTAATGTTATACTGTAGTAGTAGTACCTGACCATCTCCTCTCCTAATGTTATAGAGTAGTAGTAGTAACTGACTCTCTCCTCTCCTAATGTTATACTGTAGTAGTAGTGACTGACTCTCTCCTCTCCTAATGTTATAGAGTAGTAGTAGTAACTGACCCTCTCCTCTCCTAATGTTATAGAGTAGTAGTAGTAACTGACCCTCTCCTCTCCTAATGTTATAGAGTAGTAGTAGTAACTGACCCTCTCCTCACCTAATGTTATAGAGTAGTAGTAGTAACTGACTCTCTCCTCTCCTAATGTTATAGAGTAGTAGTAGTAGTAACTGACTCTCTCCTCTCCTAATGTTATAGAGTGGTAGTAGTAACTGACCCTCTCCTCTCCTAATGTTATAGAGTAGTAGTAGTAACTGACCCTCTCCTCTCCTAATGTTGTAGAGTAGTATTAGTAACTGACTCTCTCCTCTCCTAATGTTGTAGAGTAGTAGTAGTAACTGACTCTCTCCTCTCCTAATGTTATAGAGTAGTAGTAGTAACTGACACTCTCCTCTCCTAATGTTATAGAGTAGTAGTAGTAACTGACTCTCTCTTCTCCTAATATTATAGAGTAGTATTAGTAGTAACTGACTCTCTCCTCTCCTAATGTTATAGAGTAGTAGTAGTAGTAACTGACCCTCTCCTCTCCTAATGTTATAGAGTAGTAGTTGTAACTGACACTCTCCTCTCCTAATGTTATAGAGTAGTAGTAGTAGTAGTAACTGACTCTTTCCTCTCCTAATGTTATAGAGTAGTAGTAGTAACTGACCCTCTCCTCTCCTAATGTTATAGAGTAGTAGTCGTAACTGACACTCTCCTCTCCTAATGTTATAGAGTAGTAGTAGTAACTGACTCTCTCCTCTCCTAATGTTATAGAGTAGTAGTAGTAACTGACTCTCTCCTCTCCTAATGTTATAGAGTAGTAGTAGTAACTGACCCTCTCCTCTCCTAATGTTATAGAGTAGTAGTAGTAGTAACTGACTCTCACCTCTCCTAATGTTATAGAGTAGTAGTAGTAACTGACCCTCTCCTCTCCTAATGTTATAGAGTACTAGTAGTAACTGACACTCTCCTCTCCTAATGTTATAGAGTAGTAGTAGTAACTGACTCTCTCCTCTCCTAATGTTATAGAGTAGTAGTAACTGACCCTCTCGTCTCCTAATGTTATACTGTAGTAGTAGTACCTGACCATCTCCTCTCCTAATGTTATAGAGTAGTAGTAGTAACTGACTCTCTCCTCTCCTAATGTTATACTGTAGTAGTAGTGACTGACTCTCTCCTCTCCTAATGTTATAGAGTAGTAGTAGTAACTGACCCTCTCCTCTCCTAATGTTATAGAGTAGTAGTAGTAACTGACCCTCTCCTCTCCTAATGTTATAGAGTAGTAGTAGTAACTGACCCTCTCCTCACCTAATGTTATAGAGTAGTAGTAGTAACTGACTCTCTCCTCTCCTAATGTTATAGAGTAGTAGTAGTAGTAACTGACTCTCTCCTCTCCTAATGTTATAGAGTGGTAGTAGTAACTGACCCTCTCCTCTCCTAATGTTATAGAGTAGTAGTAGTAACTGACCCTCTCCTCTCCTAATGTTGTAGAGTAGTATTAGTAACTGACTCTCTCCTCTCCTAATGTTGTAGAGTAGTAGTAGTAACTGACTCTCTCCTCTCCTAATGTTATAGAGTAGTAGTAGTAACTGACTCTCTCCTCTCCTAATGTTATAGAGTAGTAGTAGTAGTAACTGACACTCTCCTCTCCTAATGTTATAGAGTAGTAGTAGTAACTGACTCTCTCCTCTCCTAATGTTATAGAGTAGTAGTAGTAACTGACTCTCTCCTCTCCTAATGTTATAGAGTAGTAGTAGTAACTGACACTCTCCTCTCCTAATGTTATAGAGTAGTAGTAGTAACTGACTCTCTCTTCTCCTAATATTATAGAGTAGTATTAGTAGTAACTGACTCTCTCCTCTCCTAATGTTATAGAGTAGTAGTAGTAGTAACTGACCCTCTCCTCTCCTAATGTTATAGAGTAGTAGTTGTAACTGACACTCTCCTCTCCTAATGTTATAGAGTAGTAGTAGTAGTAGTAACTGACTCTTTCCTCTCCTAATGTTATAGAGTAGTAGTAGTAACTGACCCTCTCCTCTCCTAATGTTATAGAGTAGTAGTCGTAACTGACACTCTCCTCTCCTAATGTTATAGAGTAGTAGTAGTAACTGACTCTCTCCTCTCCTAATGTTATAGAGTAGTAGTAGTAACTGACTCTCTCCTCTCCTAATGTTATAGAGTAGTAGTAGTAACTGACCCTCTCCTCTCCTAATGTTATAGAGTAGTAGTAGTAGTAACTGACTCTCACCTCTCCTAATGTTATAGAGTAGTAGTAGTAACTGACCCTCTCCTCTCCTAATGTTATAGAGTACTAGTAGTAACTGACACTCTCCTCTCCTAATGTTATAGAGTAGTAGTAGTAACTGACTCTCTCCTCTCCTAATGTTATAGAGTAGTAGTAACTGACCCTCTCGTCTCCTAATGTTATACTGTAGTAGTAGTACCTGACCATCTCCTCTCCTAATGTTATAGAGTAGTAGTAGTAACTGACTCTCTCCTCTCCTAATGTTATACTGTAGTAGTAGTGACTGACTCTCTCCTCTCCTAATGTTATAGAGTAGTAGTAGTAACTGACCCTCTCCTCTCCTAATGTTATAGAGTAGTAGTAGTAACTGACCCTCTCCTCTCCTAATGTTATAGAGTAGTAGTAGTAACTGACCCTCTCCTCACCTAATGTTATAGAGTAGTAGTAGTAACTGACTCTCTCCTCTCCTAATGTTATAGAGTAGTAGTAGTAGTAACTGACTCTCTCCTCTCCTAATGTTATAGAGTGGTAGTAGTAACTGACCCTCTCCTCTCCTAATGTTATAGAGTAGTAGTAGTAACTGACCCTCTCCTCTCCTAATGTTGTAGAGTAGTATTAGTAACTGACTCTCTCCTCTCCTAATGTTGTAGAGTAGTAGTAGTAACTGACTCTCTCCTCTCCTAATGTTATAGAGTAGTAGTAGTAACTGACACTCTCCTCTCCTAATGTTATAGAGTAGTAGTAGTAACTGACTCTCTCTTCTCCTAATATTATAGAGTAGTATTAGTAGTAACTGACTCTCTCCTCTCCTAATGTTATAGAGTAGTAGTAGTAGTAACTGACCCTCTCCTCTCCTAATGTTATAGAGTAGTAGTTGTAACTGACACTCTCCTCTCCTAATGTTATAGAGTAGTAGTAGTAGTAGTAACTGACTCTTTCCTCTCCTAATGTTATAGAGTAGTAGTAGTAACTGACCCTCTCCTCTCCTAATGTTATAGAGTAGTAGTCGTAACTGACACTCTCCTCTCCTAATGTTATAGAGTAGTAGTAGTAACTGACTCTCTCCTCTCCTAATGTTATAGAGTAGTAGTAGTAACTGACTCTCTCCTCTCCTAATGTTATAGAGTAGTAGTAGTAACTGACCCTCTCCTCTCCTAATGTTATAGAGTAGTAGTAGTAGTAACTGACTCTCACCTCTCCTAATGTTATAGAGTAGTAGTAGTAACTGACCCTCTCCTCTCCTAATGTTATAGAGTACTAGTAGTAACTGACACTCTCCTCTCCTAATGTTATAGAGTAGTAGTAGTAACTGACTCTCTCCTCTCCTAATGTTATAGAGTAGTAGTAACTGACCCTCTCGTCTCCTAATGTTATACTGTAGTAGTAGTACCTGACCATCTCCTCTCCTAATGTTATAGAGTAGTAGTAGTAACTGACTCTCTCCTCTCCTAATGTTATACTGTAGTAGTAGTGACTGACTCTCTCCTCTCCTAATGTTATAGAGTAGTAGTAGTAACTGACCCTCTCCTCTCCTAATGTTATAGAGTAGTAGTAGTAACTGACCCTCTCCTCTCCTAATGTTATAGAGTAGTAGTAGTAACTGACCCTCTCCTCACCTAATGTTATAGAGTAGTAGTAGTAACTGACTCTCTCCTCTCCTAATGTTATAGAGTAGTAGTAGTAGTAACTGACTCTCTCCTCTCCTAATGTTATAGAGTGGTAGTAGTAACTGACCCTCTCCTCTCCTAATGTTATAGAGTAGTAGTAGTAACTGACCCTCTCCTCTCCTAATGTTGTAGAGTAGTATTAGTAACTGACTCTCTCCTCTCCTAATGTTGTAGAGTAGTAGTAGTAACTGACTCTCTCCTCTCCTAATGTTATAGAGTAGTAGTAGTAACTGACTCTCTCCTCTCCTAATGTTATAGAGTAGTAGTAGTAGTAACTGACACTCTCCTCTCCTAATGTTATAGAGTAGTAGTAGTAACTGACTCTCTCCTCTCCTAATGTTATAGAGTAGTAGTAGTAACTGACTCTCTCCTCTCCTAATGTTATAGAGTAGTAGTAGTAACTGACACTCTCCTCTCCTAATGTTATAGAGTAGTAGTAGTAACTGACTCTCTCTTCTCCTAATATTATAGAGTAGTATTAGTAGTAACTGACTCTCTCCTCTCCTAATGTTATAGAGTAGTAGTAGTAGTAACTGACCCTCTCCTCTCCTAATGTTATAGAGTAGTAGTTGTAACTGACACTCTCCTCTCCTAATGTTATAGAGTAGTAGTAGTAGTAGTAACTGACTCTTTCCTCTCCTAATGTTATAGAGTAGTAGTAGTAACTGACCCTCTCCTCTCCTAATGTTATAGAGTAGTAGTCGTAACTGACACTCTCCTCTCCTAATGTTATAGAGTAGTAGTAGTAACTGACTCTCTCCTCTCCTAATGTTATAGAGTAGTAGTAGTAACTGACTCTCTCCTCTCCTAATGTTATAGAGTAGTAGTAGTAACTGACCCTCTCCTCTCCTAATGTTATAGAGTAGTAGTAGTAGTAACTGACTCTCACCTCTCCTAATGTTATAGAGTAGTAGTAGTAACTGACCCTCTCCTCTCCTAATGTTATAGAGTACTAGTAGTAACTGACACTCTCCTCTCCTAATGTTATAGAGTAGTAGTAGTAACTGACTCTCTCCTCTCCTAATGTTATAGAGTAGTAGTAACTGACCCTCTCGTCTCCTAATGTTATACTGTAGTAGTAGTACCTGACCATCTCCTCTCCTAATGTTATAGAGTAGTAGTAGTAACTGACTCTCTCCTCTCCTAATGTTATACTGTAGTAGTAGTGACTGACTCTCTCCTCTCCTAATGTTATAGAGTAGTAGTAGTAACTGACCCTCTCCTCTCCTAATGTTATAGAGTAGTAGTAGTAACTGACCCTCTCCTCTCCTAATAATATAGAGTAGTAGTAGTAACTGACCCTCTCCTCACCTAATGTTATAGAGTAGTAGTAGTAACTGACTCTCTCCTCTCCTAATGTTATAGAGTAGTAGTAGTAGTAACTGACTCTCTCCTCTCCTAATGTTATAGAGTGGTAGTAGTAACTGACCCTCTCCTCTCCTAATGTTATAGAGTAGTAGTAGTAACTGACCCTCTCCTCTCCTAATGTTGTAGAGTAGTATTAGTAACTGACTCTCTCCTCTCCTAATGTTGTAGAGTAGTAGTAGTAACTGACTCTCTCCTCTCCTAATGTTATAGAGTAGTAGTAGTAACTGACTCTCTCCTCTCCTAATGTTATAGAGTAGTAGTAGTAGTAACTGACACTCTCCTCTCCTAATGTTATAGAGTAGTAGTAGTAACTGACTCTCTCCTCTCCTAATGTTATAGAGTAGTAGTAGTAACTGACTCTCTCCTCTCCTAATGTTATAGAGTAGTAGTAGTAACTGACACTCTCCTCTCCTAATGTTATAGAGTAGTAGTAGTAACTGACTCTCTCTTCTCCTAATATTATAGAGTAGTATTAGTAGTAACTGACTCTCTCCTCTCCTAATGTTATAGAGTAGTAGTAGTAGTAACTGACCCTCTCCTCTCCTAATGTTATAGAGTAGTAGTTGTAACTGACACTCTCCTCTCCTAATTTTATAGAGTAGTAGTTGTAACTGACACTCTCCTCTCCAAATGTTATAGAGTAGTAGTAGTAACTGACACTCTCTTCTCCTAATGTTATAGAGTAGTAGTATTAACTGACCCTCTCCACTCCTAATGTTATAGAGTAGTAGTAGTAACTGACCCTCTCCTCTCCTAATGTTATAGAGTAGTAGTAGTAATTGACTCTCTCCTCTCCTAATGTTATAGAGTAGTAGTAGTAACTGACCCTCTCCTCTCCTAATGTTATAGAGTAGTAGTATTAACTGACTCTCTCCTCTCCTAATGTTATAGAGTAGTAGTAGTAACTGACCCTCTCCTCTCCTAATGTTATAGAGTAGTAGTAGTAACTGACTCTCTCCTCTCCTAATGTTATAGAGTAGTAGTAGTAAATGACTCTCTCCTCTCCTAATGTTATAGAGTAGTATTAGTGACACTCTCCTCTCCTAATGTTATAGAGTAGTAGTAGTAGTAGTAACTGACTCTTTCCTCTCCTAATGTTATAGAGTAGTAGTAGTAACTGACCCTCTCCTCTCCTAATGTCATAGAGTAGTAGTCGTAACTGACACTCTCCTCTCCTAATGTTATAGAGTAGTAGTAGTAACTGACTCTCTCCTCTCCTAATGTTATAGAGTAGTAGTAGTAACTGACACTCTCCTCTCCTAATGTGATAGAGTAGTAGTAGTAACTGACACTCTCCTCTCCTAATGTTATAGAGTAGTAGTAGTAACTGACTCTCTCCTCTCCTAATGTTATAGAGTAGTAGTAGTAACTGACTCTCTCCTCTCCTAATGTTATAGAGTAGTAGTAGTAACTGACACTCTCCTCTCCTAATGTTATAGAGTAGTAGTAGTAACTGACTCTCTCTTCTCCTAATATTATAGAGTAGTATTAGTAGTAACTGACTCTCTCCTCTCCTAATGTTATAGAGTAGTAGTAGTAGTAACTGACCCTCTCCTCTCCTAATGTTATAGAGTAGTAGTTGTAACTGACACTCTCCTCTCCTAATTTTATAGAGTAGTAGTTGTAACTGACACTCTCCTCTCCAAATGTTATAGAGTAGTAGTAGTAACTGACACTCTCTTCTCCTAATGTTATAGAGTAGTAGTATTAACTGACCCTCTCCACTCCTAATGTTATAGAGTAGTAGTAGTAACTGACCCTCTCCTCTCCTAATGTTATAGAGTAGTAGTAGTAATTGACTCTCTCCTCTCCTAATGTTATAGAGTAGTAGTAGTAACTGACCCTCTCCTCTCCTAATGTTATAGAGTAGTAGTATTAACTGACTCTCTCCTCTCCTAATGTTATAGAGTAGTAGTAGTAACTGACCCTCTCCTCTCCTAATGTTATAGAGTAGTAGTAGTAACTGACTCTCTCCTCTCCTAATGTTATAGAGTAGTAGTAGTAAATGACTCTCTCCTCTCCTAATGTTATAGAGTAGTATTAGTGACACTCTCTTCTCCTAATGTTATAGAGTAGTAGTAGTAGTAGTAACTGACTCTTTCCTCTCCTAATGTTATAGAGTAGTAGTAGTAACTGACCCTCTCCTCTCCTAATGTTATAGAGTAGTAGTCGTAACTGACACTCTCCTCTCCTAATGTTATAGAGTAGTAGTAGTAACTGACTCTCTCCTCTCCTAATGTTATAGAGTAGTAGTAGTAACTGACTCTCTCCTCTCCTAATGTTATAGAGTAGTAGTAGTAACTGACCCTCTCCTCTCCTAATGTTATAGAGTAGTAGTAGTAGTAACTGACTCTCACCTCTCCTAATGTTATAGAGTAGTAGTAGTAACTGACCCTCTCCTCTCCTAATGTTATAGAGTACTAGTAGTAACTGACACTCTCCTCTCCTAATGTTATAGAGTAGTAGTAGTAACTCACACTCTCCTCTCCTAATGTTATAGAGTAGTAGTAACTGACCCTCTCGTCTCC
Source organism: Salmo salar (assembly GCF_965601325.2). NCBI lineage: Eukaryota > Metazoa > Chordata > Actinopteri > Salmoniformes > Salmonidae > Salmo > Salmo salar. The sequence goes on from NC_138297.1 coordinate 54,283,083, forward strand.
TAATGTTATACTGTAGTAGTAGTACCTGACCATCTCCTCTCCTAATGTTATAGAGTAGTAGTAGTAACTGACTCTCTCCTCTCCTAATGTTATACTGTAGTAGTAGTGACTGACTCTCTCCTCTCCTAATGTTATAGAGTAGTAGTAGTAACTGACCCTCTCCTCTCCTAATGTTATAGAGTAGTAGTAGTAACTGACCCTCTCCTCTCCTAATGTTATAGAGTAGTAGTAGTAACTGACCCTCTCCTCTCCTAATGTTATAGAGTAGTAGTAGTAACTGACTCTCTCCTCTCCTAATGTTATAGAGTAGTAGTAACTGACCCTCTCGTCTCCTAATGTTATACTGTAGTAGTAGTACCTGACCATCTCCTCTCCTAATGTTATAGAGTAGTAGTAGTAACTGACTCTCTCCTCTCCTAATGTTATACTGTAGTAGTAGTGACTGACTCTCTCCTCTCCTAATGTTATAGAGTAGTAGTAGTAACTGACCCTCTCCTCTCCTAATGTTATAGAGTAGTAGTAGTAACTGACCCTCTCCTCTCCTAATGTTATAGAGTAGTAGTAGTAACTGACCCTCTCCTCACCTAATGTTATAGAGTAGTAGTAGTAACTGACTCTCTCCTCTCCTAATGTTATAGAGTAGTAGTAGTAGTAACTGACTCTCTCCTCTCCTAATGTTATAGAGTGGTAGTAGTAACTGACCCTCTCCTCTCCTAATGTTATAGAGTAGTAGTAGTAACTGACCCTCTCCTCTCCTAATGTTGTAGAGTAGTATTAGTAACTGACTCTCTCCTCTCCTAATGTTGTAGAGTAGTAGTAGTAACTGACTCTCTCCTCTCCTAATGTTATAGAGTAGTAGTAGTAACTGACTCTCTCCTCTCCTAATGTTATAGAGTAGTAGTAGTAGTAACTGACACTCTCCTCTCCTAATGTTATAGAGTAGTAGTAGTAACTGACTCTCTCCTCTCCTAATGTTATAGAGTAGTAGTAGTAACTGACTCTCTCCTCTCCTAATGTTATAGAGTAGTAGTAGTAACTGACACTCTCCTCTCCTAATGTTATAGAGTAGTAGTAGTAACTGACTCTCTCTTCTCCTAATATTATAGAGTAGTATTAGTAGTAACTGACTCTCTCCTCTCCTAATGTTATAGAGTAGTAGTAGTAGTAACTGACCCTCTCCTCTCCTAATGTTATAGAGTAGTAGTTGTAACTGACACTCTCCTCTCCTAATGTTATAGAGTAGTAGTAGTAGTAGTAACTGACTCTTTCCTCTCCTAATGTTATAGAGTAGTAGTAGTAACTGACCCTCTCCTCTCCTAATGTTATAGAGTAGTAGTCGTAACTGACACTCTCCTCTCCTAATGTTATAGAGTAGTAGTAGTAACTGACTCTCTCCTCTCCTAATGTTATAGAGTAGTAGTAGTAACTGACTCTCTCCTCTCCTAATGTTATAGAGTAGTAGTAGTAACTGACCCTCTCCTCTCCTAATGTTATAGAGTAGTAGTAGTAGTAACTGACTCTCACCTCTCCTAATGTTATAGAGTAGTAGTAGTAACTGACCCTCTCCTCTCCTAATGTTATAGAGTACTAGTAGTAACTGACACTCTCCTCTCCTAATGTTATAGAGTAGTAGTAGTAACTGACTCTCTCCTCTCCTAATGTTATAGAGTAGTAGTAACTGACCCTCTCGTCTCCTAATGTTATACTGTAGTAGTAGTACCTGACCATCTCCTCTCCTAATGTTATAGAGTAGTAGTAGTAACTGACTCTCTCCTCTCCTAATGTTATACTGTAGTAGTAGTGACTGACTCTCTCCTCTCCTAATGTTATAGAGTAGTAGTAGTAACTGACCCTCTCCTCTCCTAATGTTATAGAGTAGTAGTAGTAACTGACCCTCTCCTCTCCTAATGTTATAGAGTAGTAGTAGTAACTGACCCTCTCCTCACCTAATGTTATAGAGTAGTAGTAGTAACTGACTCTCTCCTCTCCTAATGTTATAGAGTAGTAGTAGTAGTAACTGACTCTCTCCTCTCCTAATGTTATAGAGTGGTAGTAGTAACTGACCCTCTCCTCTCCTAATGTTATAGAGTAGTAGTAGTAACTGACCCTCTCCTCTCCTAATGTTGTAGAGTAGTATTAGTAACTGACTCTCTCCTCTCCTAATGTTGTAGAGTAGTAGTAGTAACTGACTCTCTCCTCTCCTAATGTTATAGAGTAGTAGTAGTAACTGACTCTCTCCTCTCCTAATGTTATAGAGTAGTAGTAGTAGTAACTGACACTCTCCTCTCCTAATGTTATAGAGTAGTAGTAGTAACTGACTCTCTCCTCTCCTAATGTTATAGAGTAGTAGTAGTAACTGACTCTCTCCTCTCCTAATGTTATAGAGTAGTAGTAGTAACTGACACTCTCCTCTCCTAATGTTATAGAGTAGTAGTAGTAACTGACTCTCTCTTCTCCTAATATTATAGAGTAGTATTAGTAGTAACTGACTCTCTCCTCTCCTAATGTTATAGAGTAGTAGTAGTAGTAACTGACCCTCTCCTCTCCTAATGTTATAGAGTAGTAGTTGTAACTGACACTCTCCTCTCCTAATTTTATAGAGTAGTAGTTGTAACTGACACTCTCCTCTCCAAATGTTATAGAGTAGTAGTAGTAACTGACACTCTCTTCTCCTAATGTTATAGAGTAGTAGTATTAACTGACCCTCTCCACTCCTAATGTTATAGAGTAGTAGTAGTAACTGACCCTCTCCTCTCCTAATGTTATAGAGTAGTAGTAGTAATTGACTCTCTCCTCTCCTAATGTTATAGAGTAGTAGTAGTAACTGACCCTCTCCTCTCCTAATGTTATAGAGTAGTAGTATTAACTGACTCTCTCCTCTCCTAATGTTATAGAGTAGTAGTAGTAACTGACCCTCTCCTCTCCTAATGTTATAGAGTAGTAGTAGTAACTGACTCTCTCCTCTCCTAATGTTATAGAGTAGTAGTAGTAAATGACTCTCTCCTCTCCTAATGTTATAGAGTAGTATTAGTGACACTCTCCTCTCCTAATGTTATAGAGTAGTAGTAGTAGTAGTAACTGACTCTTTCCTCTCCTAATGTTATAGAGTAGTAGTAGTAACTGACCCTCTCCTCTCCTAATGTCATAGAGTAGTAGTCGTAACTGACACTCTCCTCTCCTAATGTTATAGAGTAGTAGTAGTAACTGACTCTCTCCTCTCCTAATGTTATAGAGTAGTAGTAGTAACTGACACTCTCCTCTCCTAATGTGATAGAGTAGTAGTAGTAACTGACACTCTCCTCTCCTAATGTTATAGAGTAGTAGTAGTAACTGACTCTCTCCTCTCCTAATGTTATAGAGTAGTAGTAGTAACTGACTCTCTCCTCTCCTAATGTTATAGAGTAGTAGTAGTAACTGACACTCTCCTCTCCTAATGTTATAGAGTAGTAGTAGTAACTGACTCTCTCTTCTCCTAATATTATAGAGTAGTATTAGTAGTAACTGACTCTCTCCTCTCCTAATGTTATAGAGTAGTAGTAGTAGTAACTGACCCTCTCCTCTCCTAATGTTATAGAGTAGTAGTTGTAACTGACACTCTCCTCTCCTAATTTTATAGAGTAGTAGTTGTAACTGACACTCTCCTCTCCAAATGTTATAGAGTAGTAGTAGTAACTGACACTCTCTTCTCCTAATGTTATAGAGTAGTAGTATTAACTGACCCTCTCCACTCCTAATGTTATAGAGTAGTAGTAGTAACTGACCCTCTCCTCTCCTAATGTTATAGAGTAGTAGTAGTAATTGACTCTCTCCTCTCCTAATGTTATAGAGTAGTAGTAGTAACTGACCCTCTCCTCTCCTAATGTTATAGAGTAGTAGTATTAACTGACTCTCTCCTCTCCTAATGTTATAGAGTAGTAGTAGTAACTGACCCTCTCCTCTCCTAATGTTATAGAGTAGTAGTAGTAACTGACTCTCTCCTCTCCTAATGTTATAGAGTAGTAGTAGTAAATGACTCTCTCCTCTCCTAATGTTATAGAGTAGTATTAGTGACACTCTCTTCTCCTAATGTTATAGAGTAGTAGTAGTAGTAGTAACTGACTCTTTCCTCTCCTAATGTTATAGAGTAGTAGTAGTAACTGACCCTCTCCTCTCCTAATGTTATAGAGTAGTAGTCGTAACTGACACTCTCCTCTCCTAATGTTATAGAGTAGTAGTAGTAACTGACTCTCTCCTCTCCTAATGTTATAGAGTAGTAGTAGTAACTGACTCTCTCCTCTCCTAATGTTATAGAGTAGTAGTAGTAACTGACCCTCTCCTCTCCTAATGTTATAGAGTAGTAGTAGTAGTAACTGACTCTCACCTCTCCTAATGTTATAGAGTAGTAGTAGTAACTGACCCTCTCCTCTCCTAATGTTATAGAGTACTAGTACTAACTGACACTCTCCTCTCCTAATGTTATAGAGTAGTAGTAGTAACTCACACTCTCCTCTCCTAATGTTATAGAGTAGTAGTAACTGACCCTCTCGTCTCCTAATGTTATACTGTAGTAGTAGTACCTGACCATCTCCTCTCCTAATGTTATAGAGTAGTAGTAGTAACTGACTCTCTCCTCTCCTAATGTTATACTGTAGTAGTAGTGACTGACTCTCTCCTCTCCTAATGTTATAGAGTAGTAGTAGTAACTGACCCTCTCCTCTCCTAATGTTATAGAGTAGTAGTAGTAACTGACCCTCTCCTCTCCTAATGTTATAGAGTAGTAGTAGTAACTGACCCTCTCCTCTCCTAATGTTATAGAGTAGTAGTAGTAACTGACTCTCTCCTCTCCTAATGTTATAGAGTAGTAGTAACTGACCCTCTCGTCTCCTAATGTTATACTGTAGTAGTAGTACCTGACCATCTCCTCTCCTAATGTTATAGAGTAGTAGTAGTAACTGACTCTCTCCTCTCCTAATGTTATACTGTAGTAGTAGTGACTGACTCTCTCCTCTCCTAATGTTATAGAGTAGTAGTAGTAACTGACCCTCTCCTCTCCTAATGTTATAGAGTAGTAGTAGTAACTGACCCTCTCCTATCCTAATGTTATAGAGTAGTAGTAGTAACTGACCCTCTCCTCACCTAATGTTATAGAGTAGTAGTAGTAACTGACACTCTCCTCTCCTAATGTGATAGAGTAGTAGTAGTAACTGACACTCTCCTCTCCTAATGTTATAGAGTAGTAGTAGTAACTGACTCTCTCCTCTCCTAATGTTATAGAGTAGTAGTAGTAACTGACTCTCTCCTCTCCTAATGTTATAGAGTAGTAGTAGTAACTGACACTCTCCTCTCCTAATGTTATAGAGTAGTAGTAGTAACTGACTCTCTCTTCTCCTAATATTATAGAGTAGTATTAGTAGTAACTGACTCTCTCCTCTCCTAATGTTATAGAGTAGTAGTAGTAGTAACTGACCCTCTCCTCTCCTAATGTTATAGAGTAGTAGTTGTAACTGACACTCTCCTCTCCTAATTTTATAGAGTAGTAGTTGTAACTGACACTCTCCTCTCCAAATGTTATAGAGTAGTAGTAGTAACTGACACTCTCTTCTCCTAATGTTATAGAGTAGTAGTATTAACTGACCCTCTCCACTCCTAATGTTATAGAGTAGTAGTAGTAACTGACCCTCTCCTCTCCTAATGTTATAGAGTAGTAGTAGTAATTGACTCTCTCCTCTCCTAATGTTATAGAGTAGTAGTAGTAACTGACCCTCTCCTCTCCTAATGTTATAGAGTAGTAGTATTAACTGACTCTCTCCTCTCCTAATGTTATAGAGTAGTAGTAGTAACTGACCCTCTCCTCTCCTAATGTTATAGAGTAGTAGTAGTAACTGACTCTCTCCTCTCCTAATGTTATAGAGTAGTAGTAGTAAATGACTCTCTCCTCTCCTAATGTTATAGAGTAGTATTAGTGACACTCTCTTCTCCTAATGTTATAGAGTAGTAGTAGTAGTAGTAACTGACTCTTTCCTCTCCTAATGTTATAGAGTAGTAGTAGTAACTGACCCTCTCCTCTCCTAATGTTATAGAGTAGTAGTCGTAACTGACACTCTCCTCTCCTAATGTTATAGAGTAGTAGTAGTAACTGACTCTCTCCTCTCCTAATGTTATAGAGTAGTAGTAGTAACTGACTCTCTCCTCTCCTAATGTTATAGAGTAGTAGTAGTAACTGACCCTCTCCTCTCCTAATGTTATAGAGTAGTAGTAGTAGTAACTGACTCTCACCTCTCCTAATGTTATAGAGTAGTAGTAGTAACTGACCCTCTCCTCTCCTAATGTTATAGAGTACTAGTACTAACTGACACTCTCCTCTCCTAATGTTATAGAGTAGTAGTAGTAACTCACACTCTCCTCTCCTAATGTTATAGAGTAGTAGTAACTGACCCTCTCGTCTCCTAATGTTATACTGTAGTAGTAGTACCTGACCATCTCCTCTCCTAATGTTATAGAGTAGTAGTAGTAACTGACTCTCTCCTCTCCTAATGTTATACTGTAGTAGTAGTGACTGACTCTCTCCTCTCCTAATGTTATAGAGTAGTAGTAGTAACTGACCCTCTCCTCTCCTAATGTTATAGAGTAGTAGTAGTAACTGACCCTCTCCTCTCCTAATGTTATAGAGTAGTAGTAGTAACTGACCCTCTCCTCTCCTAATGTTATAGAGTAGTAGTAGTAACTGACTCTCTCCTCTCCTAATGTTATAGAGTAGTAGTAACTGACCCTCTCGTCTCCTAATGTTATACTGTAGTAGTAGTACCTGACCATCTCCTCTCCTAATGTTATAGAGTAGTAGTAGTAACTGACTCTCTCCTCTCCTAATGTTATACTGTAGTAGTAGTGACTGACTCTCTCCTCTCCTAATGTTATAGAGTAGTAGTAGTAACTGACCCTCTCCTCTCCTAATGTTATAGAGTAGTAGTAGTAACTGACCCTCTCCTCTCCTAATGTTATAGAGTAGTAGTAGTAACTGACCCTCTCCTCACCTAATGTTATAGAGTAGTAGTAGTAACTGACTCTCTCCTCTCCTAATGTTATAGAGTAGTAGTAGTAGTAACTGACTCTCTCCTCTCCTAATGTTATAGAGTGGTAGTAGTAACTGACCCTCTCCTCTCCTAATGTTATAGAGTAGTAGTAGTAACTGACCCTCTCCTCTCCTAATGTTGTAGAGTAGTATTAGTAACTGACTCTCTCCTCTCCTAATGTTGTAGAGTAGTAGTAGTAACTGACTCTCTCCTCTCCTAATGTTATAGAGTAGTAGTAGTAACTGACTCTCTCCTCTCCTAATGTTATAGAGTAGTAGTAGTAGTAACTGACACTCTCCTCTCCTAATGTTATAGAGTAGTAGTAGTAACTGACTCTCTCCTCTCCTAATGTTATAGAGTAGTAGTAGTAACTGACTCTCTCCTCTCCTAATGTTATAGAGTAGTAGTAGTAACTGACACTCTCCTCTCCTAATGTTATAGAGTAGTAGTAGTAACTGACTCTCTCTTCTCCTAATATTATAGAGTAGTATTAGTAGTAACTGACTCTCTCCTCTCCTAATGTTATAGAGTAGTAGTAGTAGTAACTGACCCTCTCCTCTCCTAATGTTATAGAGTAGTAGTTGTAACTGACACTCTCCTCTCCTAATGTTATAGAGTAGTAGTAGTAGTAGTAACTGACTCTTTCCTCTCCTAATGTTATAGAGTAGTAGTAGTAACTGACCCTCTCCTCTCCTAATGTTATAGAGTAGTAGTAGTAACTGACTCTCTCCTCTCCTAATGTTATAGAGTAGTAGTAGTAACTGACTCTCTCCTCTCCTAATGTTATAGAGTAGTAGTAGTAACTGACCCTCTCCTCTCCTAATGTTATAGAGTAGTAGTAGTAGTAACTGACTCTCACCTCTCCTAATGTTATAGAGTAGTAGTAGTAACTGACCCTCTCCTCTCCTAATGTTATAGAGTACTAGTAGTAACTGACACTCTCCTCTCCTAATGTTATAGAGTAGTAGTAGTAACTGACTCTCTCCTCTCCTAATGTTATAGAGTAGTAGTAACTGACCCTCTCGTCTCCTAATGTTATACTGTAGTAGTAGTACCTGACCATCTCCTCTCCTAATGTTATAGAGTAGTAGTAGTAACTGACTCTCTCCTCTCCTAATGTTATACTGTAGTAGTAGTGACTGACTCTCTCCTCTCCTAATGTTATAGAGTAGTAGTAGTAACTGACCCTCTCCTCTCCTAATGTTATAGAGTAGTAGTAGTAACTGACCCTCTCCTCTCCTAATGTTATAGAGTAGTAGTAGTAACTGACCCTCTCCTCACCTAATGTTATAGAGTAGTAGTAGTAACTGACTCTCTCCTCTCCTAATGTTATAGAGTAGTAGTAGTAGTAACTGACTCTCTCCTCTCCTAATGTTATAGAGTGGTAGTAGTAACTGACCCTCTCCTCTCCTAATGTTATAGAGTAGTAGTAGTAACTGACCCTCTCCTCTCCTAATGTTGTAGAGTAGTATTAGTAACTGACTCTCTCCTCTCCTAATGTTGTAGAGTAGTAGTAGTAACTGACTCTCTCCTCTCCTAATGTTATAGAGTAGTAGTAGTAACTGACTCTCTCCTCTCCTAATGTTATAGAGTAGTAGTAGTAGTAACTGACACTCTCCTCTCCTAATGTTATAGAGTAGTAGTAGTAACTGACTCTCTCCTCTCCTAATGTTATAGAGTAGTAGTAGTAACTGACTCTCTCCTCTCCTAATGTTATAGAGTAGTAGTAGTAACTGACACTCTCCTCTCCTAATGTTATAGAGTAGTAGTAGTAACTGACTCTCTCTTCTCCTAATATTATAGAGTAGTATTAGTAGTAACTGACTCTCTCCTCTCCTAATGTTATAGAGTAGTAGTAGTAGTAACTGACCCTCTCCTCTCCTAATGTTATAGAGTAGTAGTTGTAACTGACACTCTCCTCTCCTAATTTTATAGAGTAGTAGTTGTAACTGACACTCTCCTCTCCAAATGTTATAGAGTAGTAGTAGTAACTGACACTCTCTTCTCCTAATGTTATAGAGTAGTAGTATTAACTGACCCTCTCCACTCCTAATGTTATAGAGTAGTAGTAGTAACTGACCCTCTCCTCTCCTAATGTTATAGAGTAGTAGTAGTAATTGACTCTCTCCTCTCCTAATGTTATAGAGTAGTAGTAGTAACTGACCCTCTCCTCTCCTAATGTTATAGAGTAGTAGTATTAACTGACTCTCTCCTCTCCTAATGTTATAGAGTAGTAGTAGTAACTGACCCTCTCCTCTCCTAATGTTATAGAGTAGTAGTAGTAACTGACTCTCTCCTCTCCTAATGTTATAGAGTAGTAGTAGTAAATGACTCTCTCCTCTCCTAATGTTATAGAGTAGTATTAGTGACACTCTCCTCTCCTAATGTTATAGAGTAGTAGTAGTAGTAGTAACTGACTCTTTCCTCTCCTAATGTTATAGAGTAGTAGTAGTAACTGACCCTCTCCTCTCCTAATGTCATAGAGTAGTAGTCGTAACTGACACTCTCCTCTCCTAATGTTATAGAGTAGTAGTAGTAACTGACTCTCTCCTCTCCTAATGTTATAGAGTAGTAGTAGTAACTGACACTCTCCTCTCCTAATGTGATAGAGTAGTAGTAGTAACTGACACTCTCCTCTCCTAATGTTATAGAGTAGTAGTAGTAACTGACTCTCTCCTCTCCTAATGTTATAGAGTAGTAGTAGTAACTGACTCTCTCCTCTCCTAATGTTATAGAGTAGTAGTAGTAACTGACACTCTCCTCTCCTAATGTTATAGAGTAGTAGTAGTAACTGACTCTCTCTTCTCCTAATATTATAGAGTAGTATTAGTAGTAACTGACTCTCTCCTCTCCTAATGTTATAGAGTAGTAGTAGTAGTAACTGACCCTCTCCTCTCCTAATGTTATAGAGTAGTAGTTGTAACTGACACTCTCCTCTCCTAATTTTATAGAGTAGTAGTTGTAACTGACACTCTCCTCTCCAAATGTTATAGAGTAGTAGTAGTAACTGACACTCTCTTCTCCTAATGTTATAGAGTAGTAGTATTAACTGACCCTCTCCACTCCTAATGTTATAGAGTAGTAGTAGTAACTGACCCTCTCCTCTCCTAATGTTATAGAGTAGTAGTAGTAATTGACTCTCTCCTCTCCTAATGTTATAGAGTAGTAGTAGTAACTGACCCTCTCCTCTCCTAATGTTATAGAGTAGTAGTATTAACTGACTCTCTCCTCTCCTAATGTTATAGAGTAGTAGTAGTAACTGACCCTCTCCTCTCCTAATGTTATAGAGTAGTAGTAGTAACTGACTCTCTCCTCTCCTAATGTTATAGAGTAGTAGTAGTAAATGACTCTCTCCTCTCCTAATGTTATAGAGTAGTATTAGTGACACTCTCCTCTCCTAATGTTATAGAGTAGTAGTAGTAGTAGTAACTGACTCTTTCCTCTCCTAATGTTATAGAGTAGTAGTAGTAACTGACCCTCTCCTCTCCTAATGTTATAGAGTAGTAGTCGTAACTGACACTCTCCTCTCCTAATGTTATAGAGTAGTAGTAGTAACTGACTCTCTCCTCTCCTAATGTTATAGAGTAGTAGTAGTAACTGACTCTCTCCTCTCCTAATGTTATAGAGTAGTAGTAGTAACTGACCCTCTCCTCTCCTAATGTTATAGAGTAGTAGTAGTAGTAACTGACTCTCACCTCTCCTAATGTTATAGAGTAGTAGTAGTAACTGACCCTCTCCTCTCCTAATGTTATAGAGTACTAGTAGTAACTGACACTCTCCTCTCCTAATGTTATAGAGTAGTAGTAGTAACTCACACTCTCCTCTCCTAATGTTATAGAGTAGTAGTAACTGACCCTCTCGTCTCCTAATGTTATACTGTAGTAGTAGTACCTGACCATCTCCTCTCCTAATGTTATAGAGTAGTAGTAGTAACTGACTCTCTCCTCTCCTAATGTTATACTGTAGTAGTAGTGACTGACTCTCTCCTCTCCTAATGTTATAGAGTAGTAGTAGTAACTGACCCTCTCCTCTCCTAATGTTATAGAGTAGTAGTAGTAACTGACCCTCTCCTCTCCTAATGTTATAGAGTAGTAGTAGTAACTGACCCTCTCCTCACCTAATGTTATAGAGTAGTAGTAGTAACTGACTCTCTCCTCTCCTAATGTTATAGAGTAGTAGTAGTAGTAACTGACTCTCTCCTCTCCTAATGTTATAGAGTGGTAGTAGTAACTGACCCTCTCCTCTCCTAATGTTATAGAGTAGTAGTAGTAACTGACCCTCTCCTCTCCTAATGTTATAGAGTAGTAGTAGTAACTGACCCTCTCCTCTCCTAATGTTATAGAGTAGTAGTAGTAACTGACCCTCTCCTCACCTAATGTTATAGAGTAGTAGTAGTAACTGACTCTCTCCTCTCCTAATGTTATAGAGTAGTAGTAGTAGTAACTGACTCTCTCCTCTCCTAATGTTATAGAGTGGTAGTAGTAACTGACCCTCTCCTCTCCTAATGTTATAGAGTAGTAGTAGTAACTGACCCTCTCCTCTCCTAATGTTGTAGAGTAGTATTAGTAACTGACTCTCTCCTCTCCTAATGTTGTAGAGTAGTAGTAGTAACTGACTCTCTCCTCTCCTAATGTTATAGAGTAGTAGTAGTAACTGACTCTCTCCTCTCCTAATGTTATAGAGTAGTAGTAGTAGTAACTGACACTCTCCTCTCCTAATGTTATAGAGTAGTAGTAGTAACTGACTCTCTCCTCTCCTAATGTTATAGAGTAGTAGTAGTAACTGACTCTCTCCTCTCCTAATGTTATAGAGTAGTAGTAGTAACTGACACTCTCCTCTCCTAATGTTATAGAGTAGTAGTAGTAACTGACTCTCTCTTCTCCTAATATTATAGAGTAGTATTAGTAGTAACTGACTCTCTCCTCTCCTAATGTTATAGAGTAGTAGTAGTAGTAACTGACCCTCTCCTCTCCTAATGTTATAGAGTAGTAGTTGTAACTGACACTCTCCTCTCCTAATGTTATAGAGTAGTAGTAGTAGTAGTAACTGACTCTTTCCTCTCCTAATGTTATAGAGTAGTAGTAGTAACTGACCCTCTCCTCTCCTAATGTTATAGAGTAGTAGTCGTAACTGACACTCTCCTCTCCTAATGTTATAGAGTAGTAGTAGTAACTGACTCTCTCCTCTCCTAATGTTATAGAGTAGTAGTAGTAACTGACTCTCTCCTCTCCTAATGTTATAGAGTAGTAGTAGTAACTGACCCTCTCCTCTCCTAATGTTATAGAGTAGTAGTAGTAGTAACTGACTCTCACCTCTCCTAATGTTATAGAGTAGTAGTAGTAACTGACCCTCTCCTCTCCTAATGTTATAGAGTACTAGTAGTAACTGACACTCTCCTCTCCTAATGTTATAGAGTAGTAGTAGTAACTGACTCTCTCCTCTCCTAATGTTATAGAGTAGTAGTAACTGACCCTCTCGTCTCCTAATGTTATACTGTAGTAGTAGTACCTGACCATCTCCTCTCCTAATGTTATAGAGTAGTAGTAGTAACTGACTCTCTCCTCTCCTAATGTTATACTGTAGTAGTAGTGACTGACTCTCTCCTCTCCTAATGTTATAGAGTAGTAGTAGTAACTGACCCTCTCCTCTCCTAATGTTATAGAGTAGTAGTAGTAACTGACCCTCTCCTCTCCTAATGTTGTAGAGTAGTATTAGTAACTGACTCTCTCCTCTCCTAATGTTGTAGAGTAGTAGTAGTAACTGACTCTCTCCTCTCCTAATGTTATAGAGTAGTAGTAGTAACTGACTCTCTCCTCTCCTAATGTTATAGAGTAGTAGTAGTAGTAACTGACACTCTCCTCTCCTAATGTTATAGAGTAGTAGTAGTAACTGACTCTCTCCTCTCCTAATGTTATAGAGTAGTAGTAGTAACTGACTCTCTCCTCTCCTAATGTTATAGAGTAGTAGTAGTAACTGACACTCTCCTCTCCTAATGTTATAGAGTAGTAGTAGTAACTGACTCTCTCTTCTCCTAATATTATAGAGTAGTATTAGTAGTAACTGACTCTCTCCTCTCCTAATGTTATAGAGTAGTAGTAGTAGTAACTGACCCTCTCCTCTCCTAATGTTATAGAGTAGTAGTTGTAACTGACACTCTCCTCTCCTAATGTTATAGAGTAGTAGTAGTAGTAGTAACTGACTCTTTCCTCTCCTAATGTTATAGAGTAGTAGTAGTAACTGACCCTCTCCTCTCCTAATGTTATAGAGTAGTAGTCGTAACTGACACTCTCCTCTCCTAATGTTATAGAGTAGTAGTAGTAACTGACTCTCTCCTCTCCTAATGTTATAGAGTAGTAGTAGTAACTGACTCTCTCCTCTCCTAATGTTATAGAGTAGTAGTAGTAACTGACCCTCTCCTCTCCTAATGTTATAGAGTAGTAGTAGTAGTAACTGACTCTCACCTCTCCTAATGTTATAGAGTAGTAGTAGTAACTGACCCTCTCCTCTCCTAATGTTATAGAGTACTAGTAGTAACTGACACTCTCCTCTCCTAATGTTATAGAGTAGTAGTAGTAACTGACTCTCTCCTCTCCTAATGTTATAGAGTAGTAGTAACTGACCCTCTCGTCTCCTAATGTTATACTGTAGTAGTAGTACCTGACCATCTCCTCTCCTAATGTTATAGAGTAGTAGTAGTAACTGACTCTCTCCTCTCCTAATGTTATACTGTAGTAGTAGTGACTGACTCTCTCCTCTCCTAATGTTATAGAGTAGTAGTAGTAACTGACCCTCTCCTCTCCTAATGTTATAGAGTAGTAGTAGTAACTGACCCTCTCCTCTCCTAATGTTGTAGAGTAGTATTAGTAACTGACTCTCTCCTCTCCTAATGTTGTAGAGTAGTAGTAGTAACTGACTCTCTCCTCTCCTAATGTTATAGAGTAGTAGTAGTAACTGACTCTCTCCTCTCCTAATGTTATAGAGTAGTAGTAGTAGTAACTGACACTCTCCTCTCCTAATGTTATAGAGTAGTAGTAGTAACTGACTCTCTCCTCTCCTAATGTTATAGAGTAGTAGTAGTAACTGACTCTCTCCTCTCCTAATGTTATAGAGTAGTAGTAGTAACTGACACTCTCCTCTCCTAATGTTATAGAGTAGTAGTAGTAACTGACTCTCTCTTCTCCTAATATTATAGAGTAGTATTAGTAGTAACTGACTCTCTCCTCTCCTAATGTTATAGAGTAGTAGTAGTAGTAACTGACCCTCTCCTCTCCTAATGTTATAGAGTAGTAGTTGTAACTGACACTCTCCTCTCCTAATGTTATAGAGTAGTAGTAGTAGTAGTAACTGACTCTTTCCTCTCCTAATGTTATAGAGTAGTAGTAGTAACTGACCCTCTCCTCTCCTAATGTTATAGAGTAGTAGTCGTAACTGACACTCTCCTCTCCTAATGTTATAGAGTAGTAGTAGTAACTGACTCTCTCCTCTCCTAATGTTATAGAGTAGTAGTAGTAACTGACTCTCTCCTCTCCTAATGTTATAGAGTAGTAGTAGTAACTGACCCTCTCCTCTCCTAATGTTATAGAGTAGTAGTAGTAGTAACTGACTCTCACCTCTCCTAATGTTATAGAGTAGTAGTAGTAACTGACCCTCTCCTCTCCTAATGTTATAGAGTACTAGTAGTAACTGACACTCTCCTCTCCTAATGATATAGAGTAGTAGTAGTAACTGACTCTCTCCTCTCCTAATGTTATAGAGTAGTAGTAACTGACCCTCTCGTCTCCTAATGTTATACTGTAGTAGTAGTACCTGACCATCTCCTCTCCTAATGTTATAGAGTAGTAGTAGTAACTGACTCTCTCCTCTCCTAATGTTATACTGTAGTAGTAGTGACTGACTCTCTCCTCTCCTAATGTTATAGAGTAGTAGTAGTAACTGACCCTCTCCTCTCCTAATGTTATAGAGTAGTAGTAGTAACTGACCCTCTCCTCTCCTAATGTTATAGAGTAGTAGTAGTAACTGACCCTCTCCTCACCTAATGTTATAGAGTAGTAGTAGTAACTGACTCTCTCCTCTCCTAATGTTATAGAGTAGTAGTAGTAGTAACTGACTCTCTCCTCTCCTAATGTTATAGAGTGGTAGTAGTAACTGACCCTCTCCTCTCCTAATGTTATAGAGTAGTAGTAGTAACTGACCCTCTCCTCTCCTAATGTTGTAGAGTAGTATTAGTAACTGACTCTCTCCTCTCCTAATGTTGTAGAGTAGTAGTAGTAACTGACTCTCTCCTCTCCTAATGTTATAGAGTAGTAGTAGTAACTGACTCTCTCCTCTCCTAATGTTATAGAGTAGTAGTAGTAGTAACTGACACTCTCCTCTCCTAATGTTATAGAGTAGTAGTAGTAACTGACTCTCTCCTCTCCTAATGTTATAGAGTAGTAGTAGTAACTGACTCTCTCCTCTCCTAATGTTATAGAGTAGTAGTAGTAACTGACACTCTCCTCTCCTAATGTTATAGAGTAGTAGTAGTAACTGACTCTCTCTTCTCCTAATATTATAGAGTAGTATTAGTAGTAACTGACTCTCTCCTCTCCTAATGTTATAGAGTAGTAGTAGTAGTAACTGACCCTCTCCTCTCCTAATGTTATAGAGTAGTAGTTGTAACTGACACTCTCCTCTCCTAATTTTATAGAGTAGTAGTTGTAACTGACACTCTCCTCTCCAAATGTTATAGAGTAGTAGTAGTAACTGACACTCTCTTCTCCTAATGTTATAGAGTAGTAGTATTAACTGACCCTCTCCACTCCTAATGTTATAGAGTAGTAGTAGTAACTGACCCTCTCCTCTCCTAATGTTATAGAGTAGTAGTAGTAATTGACTCTCTCCTCTCCTAATGTTATAGAGTAGTAGTAGTAACTGACCCTCTCCTCTCCTAATGTTATAGAGTAGTAGTATTAACTGACTCTCTCCTCTCCTAATGTTATAGAGTAGTAGTAGTAACTGACCCTCTCCTCTCCTAATGTTATAGAGTAGTAGTAGTAACTGACTCTCTCCTCTCCTAATGTTATAGAGTAGTAGTAGTAAATGACTCTCTCCTCTCCTAATGTTATAGAGTAGTATTAGTGACACTCTCCTCTCCTAATGTTATAGAGTAGTAGTAGTAGTAGTAACTGACTCTTTCCTCTCCTAATGTTATAGAGTAGTAGTAGTAACTGACCCTCTCCTCTCCTAATGTCATAGAGTAGTAGTCGTAACTGACACTCTCCTCTCCTAATGTTATAGAGTAGTAGTAGTAACTGACTCTCTCCTCTCCTAATGTTATAGAGTAGTAGTAGTAACTGACACTCTCCTCTCCTAATGTGATAGAGTAGTAGTAGTAACTGACACTCTCCTCTCCTAATGTTATAGAGTAGTAGTAGTAACTGACTCTCTCCTCTCCTAATGTTATAGAGTAGTAGTAGTAACTGACTCTCTCCTCTCCTAATGTTATAGAGTAGTAGTAGTAACTGACACTCTCCTCTCCTAATGTTATAGAGTAGTAGTAGTAACTGACTCTCTCTTCTCCTAATATTATAGAGTAGTATTAGTAGTAACTGACTCTCTCCTCTCCTAATGTTATAGAGTAGTAGTAGTAGTAACTGACCCTCTCCTCTCCTAATGTTATAGAGTAGTAGTTGTAACTGACACTCTCCTCTCCTAATTTTATAGAGTAGTAGTTGTAACTGACACTCTCCTCTCCAAATGTTATAGAGTAGTAGTAGTAACTGACACTCTCTTCTCCTAATGTTATAGAGTAGTAGTATTAACTGACCCTCTCCACTCCTAATGTTATAGAGTAGTAGTAGTAACTGACCCTCTCCTCTCCTAATGTTATAGAGTAGTAGTAGTAATTGACTCTCTCCTCTCCTAATGTTATAGAGTAGTAGTAGTAACTGACCCTCTCCTCTCCTAATGTTATAGAGTAGTAGTATTAACTGACTCTCTCCTCTCCTAATGTTATAGAGTAGTAGTAGTAACTGACCCTCTCCTCTCCTAATGTTATAGAGTAGTAGTAGTAACTGACTCTCTCCTCTCCTAATGTTATAGAGTAGTAGTAGTAAATGACTCTCTCCTCTCCTAATGTTATAGAGTAGTATTAGTGACACTCTCCTCTCCTAATGTTATAGAGTAGTAGTAGTAGTAGTAACTGACTCTTTCCTCTCCTAATGTTATAGAGTAGTAGTAGTAACTGACCCTCTCCTCTCCTAATGTTATAGAGTAGTAGTCGTAACTGACACTCTCCTCTCCTAATGTTATAGAGTAGTAGTAGTAACTGACTCTCTCCTCTCCTAATGTTATAGAGTAGTAGTAGTAACTGACTCTCTCCTCTCCTAATGTTATAGAGTAGTAGTAGTAACTGACCCTCTCCTCTCCTAATGTTATAGAGTAGTAGTAGTAGTAACTGACTCTCACCTCTCCTAATGTTATAGAGTAGTAGTAGTAACTGACCCTCTCCTCTCCTAATGTTATAGAGTACTAGTAGTAACTGACACTCTCCTCTCCTAATGTTATAGAGTAGTAGTAGTAACTCACACTCTCCTCTCCTAATGTTATAGAGTAGTAGTAACTGACCCTCTCGTCTCCTAATGTTATACTGTAGTAGTAGTACCTGACCATCTCCTCTCCTAATGTTATAGAGTAGTAGTAGTAACTGACTCTCTCCTCTCCTAATGTTATACTGTAGTAGTAGTGACTGACTCTCTCCTCTCCTAATGTTATAGAGTAGTAGTAGTAACTGACCCTCTCCTCTCCTAATGTTATAGAGTAGTAGTAGTAACTGACCCTCTCCTCTCCTAATGTTATAGAGTAGTAGTAGTAACTGACCCTCTCCTCACCTAATGTTATAGAGTAGTAGTAGTAACTGACTCTCTCCTCTCCTAATGTTATAGAGTAGTAGTAGTAGTAACTGACTCTCTCCTCTCCTAATGTTATAGAGTGGTAGTAGTAACTGACCCTCTCCTCTCCTAATGTTATAGAGTAGTAGTAGTAACTGACCCTCTCCTCTCCTAATGTTATAGAGTAGTAGTAGTAACTGACCCTCTCCTCTCCTAATGTTATAGAGTAGTAGTAGTAACTGACCCTCTCCTCACCTAATGTTATAGAGTAGTAGTAGTAACTGACTCTCTCCTCTCCTAATGTTATAGAGTAGTAGTAGTAGTAACTGACTCTCTCCTCTCCTAATGTTATAGAGTGGTAGTAGTAACTGACCCTCTCCTCTCCTAATGTTATAGAGTAGTAGTAGTAACTGACCCTCTCCTCTCCTAATGTTGTAGAGTAGTATTAGTAACTGACTCTCTCCTCTCCTAATGTTGTAGAGTAGTAGTAGTAACTGACTCTCTCCTCTCCTAATGTTATAGAGTAGTAGTAGTAACTGACTCTCTCCTCTCCTAATGTTATAGAGTAGTAGTAGTAGTAACTGACACTCTCCTCTCCTAATGTTATAGAGTAGTAGTAGTAACTGACTCTCTCCTCTCCTAATGTTATAGAGTAGTAGTAGTAACTGACTCTCTCCTCTCCTAATGTTATAGAGTAGTAGTAGTAACTGACACTCTCCTCTCCTAATGTTATAGAGTAGTAGTAGTAACTGACTCTCTCTTCTCCTAATATTATAGAGTAGTATTAGTAGTAACTGACTCTCTCCTCTCCTAATGTTATAGAGTAGTAGTAGTAGTAACTGACCCTCTCCTCTCCTAATGTTATAGAGTAGTAGTTGTAACTGACACTCTCCTCTCCTAATGTTATAGAGTAGTAGTAGTAGTAGTAACTGACTCTTTCCTCTCCTAATGTTATAGAGTAGTAGTAGTAACTGACCCTCTCCTCTCCTAATGTTATAGAGTAGTAGTCGTAACTGACACTCTCCTCTCCTAATGTTATAGAGTAGTAGTAGTAACTGACTCTCTCCTCTCCTAATGTTATAGAGTAGTAGTAGTAACTGACTCTCTCCTCTCCTAATGTTATAGAGTAGTAGTAGTAACTGACCCTCTCCTCTCCTAATGTTATAGAGTAGTAGTAGTAGTAACTGACTCTCACCTCTCCTAATGTTATAGAGTAGTAGTAGTAACTGACCCTCTCCTCTCCTAATGTTATAGAGTAGTAGTAGTAACTGACACTCTCCTCTCCTAATGTTATAGAGTAGTAGTAGTAACTGACTCTCTCTTCTCCTAATATTATAGAGTAGTATTAGTAGTAACTGACTCTCTCCTCTCCTAATGTTATAGAGTAGTAGTAGTAGTAACTGACCCTCTCCTCTCCTAATGTTATAGAGTAGTAGTTGTAACTGACACTCTCCTCTCCTAATTTTATAGAGTAGTAGTTGTAACTGACACTCTCCTCTCCAAATGTTATAGAGTAGTAGTAGTAACTGACACTCTCTTCTCCTAATGTTATAGAGTAGTAGTATTAACTGACCCTCTCCACTCCTAATGTTATAGAGTAGTAGTAGTAACTGACCCTCTCCTCTCCTAATGTTATAGAGTAGTAGTAGTAATTGACTCTCTCCTCTCCTAATGTTATAGAGTAGTAGTAGTAACTGACCCTCTCCTCTCCTAATGTTATAGAGTAGTAGTATTAACTGACTCTCTCCTCTCCTAATGTTATAGAGTAGTAGTAGTAACTGACCCTCTCCTCTCCTAATGTTATAGAGTAGTAGTAGTAACTGACTCTCTCCTCTCCTAATGTTATAGAGTAGTAGTAGTAAATGACTCTCTCCTCTCCTAATGTTATAGAGTAGTATTAGTGACACTCTCCTCTCCTAATGTTATAGAGTAGTAGTAGTAGTAGTAACTGACTCTTTCCTCTCCTAATGTTATAGAGTAGTAGTAGTAACTGACCCTCTCCTCTCCTAATGTCATAGAGTAGTAGTCGTAACTGACACTCTCCTCTCCTAATGTTATAGAGTAGTAGTAGTAACTGACTCTCTCCTCTCCTAATGTTATAGAGTAGTAGTAGTAACTGACACTCTCCTCTCCTAATGTGATAGAGTAGTAGTAGTAACTGACACTCTCCTCTCCTAATGTTATAGAGTAGTAGTAGTAACTGACTCTCTCCTCTCCTAATGTTATAGAGTAGTAGTAGTAACTGACTCTCTCCTCTCCTAATGTTATAGAGTAGTAGTAGTAACTGACACTCTCCTCTCCTAATGTTATAGAGTAGTAGTAGTAACTGACTCTCTCTTCTCCTAATATTATAGAGTAGTATTAGTAGTAACTGACTCTCTCCTCTCCTAATGTTATAGAGTAGTAGTAGTAGTAACTGACCCTCTCCTCTCCTAATGTTATAGAGTAGTAGTTGTAACTGACACTCTCCTCTCCTAATTTTATAGAGTAGTAGTTGTAACTGACACTCTCCTCTCCAAATGTTATAGAGTAGTAGTAGTAACTGACACTCTCTTCTCCTAATGTTATAGAGTAGTAGTATTAACTGACCCTCTCCACTCCTAATGTTATAGAGTAGTAGTAGTAACTGACCCTCTCCTCTCCTAATGTTATAGAGTAGTAGTAGTAATTGACTCTCTCCTCTCCTAATGTTATAGAGTAGTAGTAGTAACTGACCCTCTCCTCTCCTAATGTTATAGAGTAGTAGTATTAACTGACTCTCTCCTCTCCTAATGTTATAGAGTAGTAGTAGTAACTGACCCTCTCCTCTCCTAATGTTATAGAGTAGTAGTAGTAACTGACTCTCTCCTCTCCTAATGTTATAGAGTAGTAGTAGTAAATGACTCTCTCCTCTCCTAATGTTATAGAGTAGTATTAGTGACACTCTCCTCTCCTAATGTTATAGAGTAGTAGTAGTAGTAGTAACTGACTCTTTCCTCTCCTAATGTTATAGAGTAGTAGTAGTAACTGACCCTCTCCTCTCCTAATGTTATAGAGTAGTAGTCGTAACTGACACTCTCCTCTCCTAATGTTATAGAGTAGTAGTAGTAACTGACTCTCTCCTCTCCTAATGTTATAGAGTAGTAGTAGTAACTGACTCTCTCCTCTCCTAATGTTATAGAGTAGTAGTAGTAACTGACCCTCTCCTCTCCTAATGTTATAGAGTAGTAGTAGTAGTAACTGACTCTCACCTCTCCTAATGTTATAGAGTAGTAGTAGTAACTGACCCTCTCCTCTCCTAATGTTATAGAGTACTAGTAGTAACTGACACTCTCCTCTCCTAATGTTATAGAGTAGTAGTAGTAACTCACACTCTCCTCTCCTAATGTTATAGAGTAGTAGTAACTGACCCTCTCGTCTCCTAATGTTATACTGTAGTAGTAGTACCTGACCATCTCCTCTCCTAATGTTATAGAGTAGTAGTAGTAACTGACTCTCTCCTCTCCTAATGTTATACTGTAGTAGTAGTGACTGACTCTCTCCTCTCCTAATGTTATAGAGTAGTAGTAGTAACTGACCCTCTCCTCTCCTAATGTTATAGAGTAGTAGTAGTAACTGACCCTCTCCTCTCCTAATGTTATAGAGTAGTAGTAGTAACTGACCCTCTCCTCACCTAATGTTATAGAGTAGTAGTAGTAACTGACTCTCTCCTCTCCTAATGTTATAGAGTAGTAGTAGTAGTAACTGACTCTCTCCTCTCCTAATGTTATAGAGTGGTAGTAGTAACTGACCCTCTCCTCTCCTAATGTTATAGAGTAGTAGTAGTAACTGACCCTCTCCTCTCCTAATGTTATAGAGTAGTAGTAGTAACTGACCCTCTCCTCTCCTAATGTTATAGAGTAGTAGTAGTAACTGACCCTCTCCTCACCTAATGTTATAGAGTAGTAGTAGTAACTGACTCTCTCCTCTCCTAATGTTATAGAGTAGTAGTAGTAGTAACTGACTCTCTCCTCTCCTAATGTTATAGAGTGGTAGTAGTAACTGACCCTCTCCTCTCCTAATGTTATAGAGTAGTAGTAGTAACTGACCCTCTCCTCTCCTAATGTTGTAGAGTAGTATTAGTAACTGACTCTCTCCTCTCCTAATGTTGTAGAGTAGTAGTAGTAACTGACTCTCTCCTCTCCTAATGTTATAGAGTAGTAGTAGTAACTGACTCTCTCCTCTCCTAATGTTATAGAGTAGTAGTAGTAGTAACTGACACTCTCCTCTCCTAATGTTATAGAGTAGTAGTAGTAACTGACTCTCTCCTCTCCTAATGTTATAGAGTAGTAGTAGTAACTGACTCTCTCCTCTCCTAATGTTATAGAGTAGTAGTAGTAACTGACACTCTCCTCTCCTAATGTTATAGAGTAGTAGTAGTAACTGACTCTCTCTTCTCCTAATATTATAGAGTAGTATTAGTAGTAACTGACTCTCTCCTCTCCTAATGTTATAGAGTAGTAGTAGTAGTAACTGACCCTCTCCTCTCCTAATGTTATAGAGTAGTAGTTGTAACTGACACTCTCCTCTCCTAATGTTATAGAGTAGTAGTAGTAGTAGTAACTGACTCTTTCCTCTCCTAATGTTATAGAGTAGTAGTAGTAACTGACCCTCTCCTCTCCTAATGTTATAGAGTAGTAGTCGTAACTGACACTCTCCTCTCCTAATGTTATAGAGTAGTAGTAGTAACTGACTCTCTCCTCTCCTAATGTTATAGAGTAGTAGTAGTAACTGACTCTCTCCTCTCCTAATGTTATAGAGTAGTAGTAGTAACTGACCCTCTCCTCTCCTAATGTTATAGAGTAGTAGTAGTAGTAACTGACTCTCACCTCTCCTAATGTTATAGAGTAGTAGTAGTAACTGACCCTCTCCTCTCCTAATGTTATAGAGTACTAGTAGTAACTGACACTCTCCTCTCCTAATGTTATAGAGTAGTAGTAGTAACTGACTCTCTCCTCTCCTAATGTTATAGAGTAGTAGTAACTGACCCTCTCGTCTCCTAATGTTATACTGTAGTAGTAGTACCTGACCATCTCCTCTCCTAATGTTATAGAGTAGTAGTAGTAACTGACTCTCTCCTCTCCTAATGTTATACTGTAGTAGTAGTGACTGACTCTCTCCTCTCCTAATGTTATAGAGTAGTAGTAGTAACTGACCCTCTCCTCTCCTAATGTTATAGAGTAGTAGTAGTAACTGACCCTCTCCTCTCCTAATGTTATAGAGTAGTAGTAGTAACTGACCCTCTCCTCACCTAATGTTATAGAGTAGTAGTAGTAACTGACTCTCTCCTCTCCTAATGTTATAGAGTAGTAGTAGTAGTAACTGACTCTCTCCTCTCCTAATGTTATAGAGTGGTAGTAGTAACTGACCCTCTCCTCTCCTAATGTTATAGAGTAGTAGTAGTAACTGACCCTCTCCTCTCCTAATGTTGTAGAGTAGTATTAGTAACTGACTCTCTCCTCTCCTAATGTTGTAGAGTAGTAGTAGTAACTGACTCTCTCCTCTCCTAATGTTATAGAGTAGTAGTAGTAACTGACTCTCTCCTCTCCTAATGTTATAGAGTAGTAGTAGTAGTAACTGACACTCTCCTCTCCTAATGTTATAGAGTAGTAGTAGTAACTGACTCTCTCCTCTCCTAATGTTATAGAGTAGTAGTAGTAACTGACTCTCTCCTCTCCTAATGTTATAGAGTAGTAGTAGTAACTGACACTCTCCTCTCCTAATGTTATAGAGTAGTAGTAGTAACTGACTCTCTCTTCTCCTAATATTATAGAGTAGTATTAGTAGTAACTGACTCTCTCCTCTCCTAATGTTATAGTGTAGTAGTAGTAGTAACTGACCCTCTCCTCTCCTAATGTTATAGAGTAGTAGTAGTAATTGACTCTCTCCTCTCCTAATGTTATAGAGTAGTAGTATTAACTGACCCTCTCCACTCCTAATGTTATAGAGTAGTAGTAGTAACTGACCCTCTCCTCTCCTAATGTTATAGAGTAGTAGTAGTAATTGACTCTCTCCTCTCCTAATGTTATAGAGTAGTAGTAGTAACTGACCCTCTCCTCTCCTAATGTTATAGAGTAGTAGTATTAACTGACTCTCTCCTCTCCTAATGTTATAGAGTAGTAGTAGTAACTGACCCTCTCCTCTCCTAATGTTATAGAGTAGTAGTAGTAACTGACTCTCTCCTCTCCTAATGTTATAGAGTAGTAGTAGTAAATGACTCTCTCCTCTCCTAATGTTATAGAGTAGTATTAGTGACACTCTCCTCTCCTAATGTTATAGAGTAGTAGTAGTAGTAGTAACTGACTCTTTCCTCTCCTAATGTTATAGAGTAGTAGTAGTAACTGACCCTCTCCTCTCCTAATGTTATAGAGTAGTAGTCGTAACTGACACTCTCCTCTCCTAATGTTATAGAGTAGTAGTAGTAACTGACTCTCTCCTCTCCTAATGTTATAGAGTAGTAGTAGTAACTGACTCTCTCCTCTCCTAATGTTATAGAGTAGTAGTAGTAACTGACCCTCTCCTCTCCTAATGTTATAGAGTAGTAGTAGTAGTAACTGACTCTCACCTCTCCTAATGTTATAGAGTAGTAGTAGTAACTGACCCTCTCCTCTCCTAATGTTATAGAGTACTAGTAGTAACTGACACTCTCCTCTCCTAATGTTATAGAGTAGTAGTAGTAACTGACACTCTCCTCTCCTAATGTTATAGAGTAGTAGTAACTGACCCTCTCGTCTCCTAATGTTATACTGTAGTAGTAGTACCTGACCATCTCCTCTCCTAATGTTATAGAGTAGTAGTAGTAACTGACTCTCTCCTCTCCTAATGTTATACTGTAGTAGTAGTGACTGACTCTCTCCTCTCCTAATGTTATAGAGTAGTAGTAGTAACTGACCCTCTCCTCTCCTAATGTTATAGAGTAGTAGTAGTAACTGACCCTCTCCTCTCCTAATGTTATAGAGTAGTAGTAGTAACTGACCCTCTCCTCACCTAATGTTATAGAGTAGTAGTAGTAACTGACTCTCTCCTCTCCTAATGTTATAGAGTAGTAGTAGTAGTAACTGACTCTCTCCTCTCCTAATGTTATAGAGTGGTAGTAGTAACTGACCCTCTCCTCTCCTAATGTTATAGAGTAGTAGTAGTAACTGACCCTCTCCTCTCCTAATGTTGTAGAGTAGTATTAGTAACTGACTCTCTCCTCTCCTAATGTTGTAGAGTAGTAGTAGTAACTGACTCTCTCCTCTCCTAATGTTATAGAGTAGTAGTAGTAACTGACTCTCTCCTCTCCTAATGTTATAGAGTAGTAGTAGTAGTAACTGACACTCTCCTCTCCTAATGTTATAGAGTAGTAGTAGTAACTGACTCTCTCCTCTCCTAATGTTATAGAGTAGTAGTAGTAACTGACTCTGTCCTCTCCTAATGTTATAGAGTAGTAGTAGTAACTGACACTCTCCTCTCCTAATGTTATAGAGTAGAAGTAGTAGTAACTGACTCTGTCCTCTCCTAATGTTATAGAGTAGTAGTAGTAACTGACACTCTCCTCTCCTAATGTTATAGAGTAGTAGTAGTAGTAACTGACTCTGTCCTCTCCTAATGTTATAGAGTAGTAGTAGTAACTGACCCTCTCCTCTCCTAAAGTTATAGAGTAGTAGTAGTAGTAACTGACTCTCTCCTCTCCTAATGTTATAGAGTAGTAGTAGTAGTAACTGACTCTGTCCTCTCCAAATGTTATAGAGTAGTAGTAGTAACTGACCCTCTCCTCTCCTAATGTTATAGAGTAGTAGTAGTAGTAACTGACTCTCACCTCTCCTAATGTTATAGAGTAGTAGTAGTAACTGACCCTCTCCTCTCCTAATGTTATAGAGTACTAGTAGTAACTGACACTCTCCTCTCCTAATGTTATAGAGTAGTAGTAGTAACTGACTCTCTCCTCTCCTAATGTTATAGAGTAGTAGTAACTGACCCTCTCCTCTCCTAATGTTATACTGTAGTAGTAGTACCTGACCATCTCCTCTCCTAATGTTATAGAGTAGTAGTAGTAACTGACTCTCTCCTCTCCTAATGTTATACTGTAGTAGTAGTGACTGACTCTCTCCTCTCCTAATGTTATAGAGTAGTAGTAGTAACTGACCCTCTCCTCTCCTAATGTTATAGAGTAGTAGTAGTAACTGACCTTCTCCTCTCCTAATGTTATAGAGTAGTAGTAGTAACTGACCCTCTCCTCTCCTAATGTTATAGAGTAGTAGTAGTAACTGACTCTCTCCTCTCCTAATGTTATAGAGTAGTAGTAGTAACTGACTCTCTCCTCTCCTAATGTTATAGAGTAGTAGTAGTAACTGACACTCTCCTCTCCTAATGTTATAGAGTAGTATTAGTAGTAACTGACACTCTCCTCTCCTAATGTTATAGAGTAGTATTAGTAGTAACTGACACTCTCCTCTCCTAATGTTATAGAGTAGTAGTTGTAGCTGAGACTCTCCTCTCCTAATGTTATAGAGTAGTATAAGTAGTAACTGACACTCTCCTCTCCTAATGTTATAGAGTAGTAGTAGTAACTGACCCTCTCCTCTCCTAATGTTATAGAGTAGTAGTAGTAACTGACCCTCTCCTCTCCTAATGTTATAGAGTAGTAGTAGTAACTGACACTCTCCTCTCCTAATGTTATAGAGTAGTAGTAGTAACTGACCCTCTCCTCTCCTAATGTTATAGAGTAGTAGTAGTAACTGACTCTCTCTTCTCCTAATGTTATAGAGTAGTAGTTGTAGCTGACACTCTCCTCTCCTAATGTTATAGAGTTGTAGTAGTAACTGACACTCTCCTCTCCTAATGTTATAGAGTAGTAGTAGTAACTGACCCTCTCCTCTCCTAATGTTATAGAGTAGTAGTAGTAACTGACTCTCTCCTCTCCTAATGTTATAGAGTGGTAGTAGTAACTGACCCTCTCCTCTCCTAATGTTATAGAGTAGTAGTAGTAACTGACCCTCTCCTCTCCTAATGTTGTAGAGTAGTAGTAGTAACTGACTCTCTCCTCTCCTAAAGTTGTAGAGTAGTAGTAGTAACTGACTCTCTCCTCTCCTAATGTTATAGAGTAGTAGTAGTAACTGAGTCTCTCCTCTCCTAATGTTATAGTGTAGTAGTAGTAGTAACTGACACTCTCCTCTCCTAATGTTATAGAGTAGGAGTAGTAGTAACTGACTCTCTCCTCTCCTAATGTTATAGAGTGGTAGTAGTAACTGTCCCTCTCCTCTCCTAATGTTATAGAGTAGTAGTAGTAACTGACCCTCTCCTCTCCTAATGTTGTAGAGTAGTAGTAGTAACTGACTCTCTCCTCTCCTAATGTTGTAGAGTAGTAGTAGTAACTGACTCTCTCCTCTCCTAATGTTATAGAGTAGTAGTAGTAACTGACTCTCTCCTCTCCTAATGTTATAGAGTAGTAGTAGTAGTAACTGACACTCTCCTCTCCTAATGTGATAGAGTAGTAGTAGTAACTGACTCTCTCCTCTCCTAATGTTATAGAGTAGTAGTAGTAACTGACTCTGTCCTCTCCTAATGTTATAGAGTAGTAGTAGTAACTGACACTCTCCTCTCCTAATGTTATAGAGTAGTAGTAGTAGTAACTGACTCTGTCCTCTCCTAATGTTATAGAGTAGTAGTAGTAACTGACCCTCTCCTCTCCTAATGTTATAGAGTAGTAGTAGTAGTAACTGACTCTCTCCTCTCCTAATGTTATAGAGTAGTAGTAGTAGTAACTGACTCTGTCCTCTCCAAATGTTATAGAGTAGTAGTAGTAACTGACCCTCTCCTCTCCTAATGTTATAGAGTAGTAGTAGTAGTAACTGACTCTCACCTCTCCTAATGTTATAGAGTAGTAGTAGTAACTGACCCTCTCCTCTCCTAATGTTATAGAGTACTAGTAGTAACTGACACTCTCCTCTCCTAATGTTATAGAGTAGTAGTAGTAACTGACTCTCTCCTCTCCTAATGTTATAGAGTAGTAGTAACTGACCCTCTCCTCTCCTAATGTTATACTGTAGTAGTAGTACCTGACCATCTCCTCTCCTAATGTTATAGAGTAGTAGTAGTAACTGACTCTCTCCTCTCCTAATGTTATACTGTAGTAGTAGTGACTGACTCTCTCCTCTCCTAATGTTATAGAGTAGTAGTAGTAACTGACCCTCTCCTCTACTAATGTTATAGAGTAGTAGTAGTAACTGACCCTCTCCTCTCCTAATGTTATAGAGTAGTAGTAGTAACTGACCCTCTCCTCTCCTAATGTTATAGAGTAGTAGTAGTAACTGACTCTCTCCTCTCCTAATGTTATAGAGTAGTAGTAGTAAATGACTCTCTCCTCTCCTAATGTTATAGAGTAGTATTAGTGACACTCTCCTCTCCTAATGTTATAGAGTAGTAGTAGTAGTAACAGACTCTCTCCTCTCCTAATGTTATAGAGTAGTAGTAGTAACTGACCCTCTCCTCTCCTAATGTTATAGAGTAGTAGTCGTAACTGACACTCTCCTCTCCTAATGTTATAGAGTAGTAGAAGTAACTGACTCTCTCCTCTCCTAATGTTATAGAGTAGTAGTAGTAACTGACTCTCTCCTCTCCTAATGTTATAGAGTAGTAGTAGTAACTGACACTCTCCTCTCCTAATGTTATAGAGTAGTAGTAGTAACTGACTCTCTCTTCTCCTAATATTATAGAGTAGTATTAGTAGTAACTGACTCTCTCCTCTCCTAATGTTATAGAGTAGTAGTAGTAACTGACCCTTTCCTCTCCTAATGTTATAGAGTAGTAGTAGTAACTGACACTCTCCTCTCCTAATGTTATAGAGTAGTATTAGTAGTAACTGACACTCTCCTCTCCTAATGTTATAGAGTAGTATTAGTAGTAACTGACACTCTCCTCTCCTAATGTTATAGAGTAGTATTAGTAGTAACTGACACTCTCCTCTCCTAATGTTATAGAGTAGTAGTAGTAACTGACCCTCTCCTCTCCTAATGTTATAGAGTACTAGTAGTAACTGACACTCTCCTCTCCTAATGTTATAGAGTAGTAGTAGTAACTGACTCTCTCCTCTCCTAATGTTATAGAGTAGTAGTAACTGACCCTCTCCTCTCCTAATGTTAGACTGTAGTAGTAGTACCTGACCATCTCCTCTCCTAATGTTATAGAGTAGTAGTAGTAACTGACTCTCTCCTCTCCTAATGTTATACTGTAGTAGTAGTGACTGACTCTCTCCTCTCCTAATGTTATAGAGTAGTAGTAGTAACTGACCCTCTCCTCTACTAATGTTATAGAGTAGTAGAAGTAACTGACTCTCTCCTCTCCTAATGTTATAGAGTAGTAGTAGTAACTGACTCTCTCCTCTCCTAATGTTATAGAGTAGTAGTAGTAACTGACACTCTCCTCTCCTAATGTTATAGAGTAGTAGTAGTAACTGACTCTCTCTTCTCCTAATATTATAGAGTAGTATTAGTAGTAACTGACTCTCTCCTCTCCTAATGTTATAGAGTAGTAGTAGTAACTGAACCTCTCCTCTCCTAATGTTATAGAGTAGTAGTAGTAACTGACACTCTCCTCTCCTAATGTTATAGAGTAGTATTAGTAACTGACCCTCTCCTCTCCTAATGTTATAGAGTAGTAGTAGTAACTGACTCTCTCTTCTCATAATGTTATAGAGTAGTATTTGTAGTAACTGACTCTCTCCTCTCCTAATGTTATAGAGTAGTAGTAGTAACTGACCCTTTCCTCTCCTAATGTTATAGAGTAGTAGTAGTAACTGACACTCTCCTCTCCTAATGTTATAGAGTAGTATTAGTAGTAACTGACACTCTCCTCTCCTAATGTTATAGAGTAGTATTAGTAGTAACTGACACTCTCCTCTCCTAATGTTATAGAGTAGTATTAGTAGTAACTGACACTCTCCTCTCCTAATGTTATAGAGTAGTAGTAGTAACTGACCCTCTCCTCTCCTAATGTTATAGAGTAGTAGTAGTAGTAACTGACTCTCACCTCTCCTAATGTTATAGAGTAGTAGTAGTAACTGACCCTCTCCTCTCCTAATGTTATAGAGTACTAGTAGTAACTGACACTCTCCTCTCCTAATGTTATAGAGTAGTAGTAGTAACTGACTCTCTCCTCTCCTAATGTTATAGAGTAGTAGTAACTGACCCTCTCCTCTCCTAATGTTATACTGTAGTAGTAGTACCTGACCATCTCCTCTCCTAATGTTATAGAGTAGTAGTAGTAACTGACTCTCTCCTCTCCTAATGTTATACTGTAGTAGTAGTGACTGACTCTCTCCTCTCCTAATGTTATAGAGTAGTAGTAGTAACTGACCCTCTCCTCTACTAATGTTATAGAGTAGTAGTAGTAACTGACCCTCTCCTCTCCTAATGTTATAGAGTAGTAGTAGTAACTGACCCTCTCCTCTCCTAATGTTATAGAGTAGTAGTAGTAACTGACTCTCTCCTCTCCTAATGTTATAGAGTAGTAGTAGTAAATGACTCTCTCCTCTCCTAATGTTATAGAGTAGTATTAGTGACACTCTCCTCTCCTAATGTTATAGAGTAGTAGTAGTAGTAACAGACTCTCTCCTCTCCTAATGTTATAGAGTAGTAGTAGTAACTGACCCTCTCCTCTCCTAATGTTTTAGAGTAGTAGTCGTAACTGACACTCTCCTCTCCTAATGTTATAGAGTAGTAGAAGTAACTGACTCTCTCCTCTCCTAATGTTATAGAGTAGTAGTAGTAACTGACTCTCTCCTCTCCTAATGTTATAGAGTAGTAGTAGTAACTGACACTCTCCTCTCCTAATGTTATAGAGTAGTAGTAGTAACTGACTCTCTCTTCTCCTAATATTATAGAGTAGTATTAGTAGTAACTGACTCTCTCCTCTCCTAATGTTATAGAGTAGTAGTAGTAACTGACCCTCTCCTCTCCTAATGTTATAGAGTAGTAGTAGTAACTGACACTCTCCTCTCCTAATGTTATAGAGTAGTATTAGTAACTGACCCTCTCCTCTCCTAATGTTATAGAGTAGTAGTAGTAACTGACTCTCTCTTCTCATAATGTTATAGAGTAGTATTTGTAGTAACTGACTCTCTCCTCTCCTAATGTTATAGAGTAGTAGTAGTAACTGACCCTTTCCTCTCCTAATGTTATAGAGTAGTAGTAGTAACTGACACTCTCCTCTCCTAATGTTATAGAGTAGTATTAGTAGTAACTGACACTCTCCTCTCCTAATGTTATAGAGTAGTATTAGTAGTAACTGACACTCTCCTCTCCTAATGTTATAGAGTAGTATTAGTAGTAACTGACACTCTCCTCTCCTAATGTTATAGAGTAGTAGTAGTAACTGACTCTCTCCTCTCCTAATGTTATAGAGTAGTAGTAGTAAATGACACTCTCCTCTCCTAATGTTATAGAGTAGTAGTAGTAACTGACTCTCTCTTCTCCTAATATTATAGAGTAGTATTAGTAGTAACTGACTCTCTCCTCTCCTAATGTTATAGAGTAGTAGTAGTAACTGACCCTCTCCTCTCCTAATGTTATAGAGTAGTAGTAGTAACTGACACTCTCCTCTCCTAATGTTATAGAGTAGTAGTAGTAACTGACACGCTCCTCTCCTAATGTTATAGAGTAGTAGTAGTCACTGACTCTCTCTTCTCCTAATGTTATAGAGTAGTATTAGTAGTAACTAACTCTCTCCTCTCCTAATGTTATAGAGTAGTAGTAGTAGTAACTGACCCTCTCCTCTCCTAATGTTATAGAGTAGTAGTAGTAACTGACACTCTCCTCTCCTAATGTTATAGAGTAGTAGTTGTAGCTGACACTCTCCTCTCCTAATGTTATAGAGTAGTATTAGTAGTAACTGACACTCTCCTCTCCTAATGTTATAGAGTAGTATTGGTAGTAACTGACACTCTCCTCTCCTAATGTTATAGAGTAGTAGTTGTAGCTGACACTCTCCTCTCCTAATGTTATAGAGTAGTATTAGTAGTAACTGACACTCTCCTCTCCTAATGTTATAGAGTAGTAGTAGTAGTAACTGACCCTCTCCTCTCCTAATGTTATAGAGTAGTAGTAGTAACTGACCCTCTCCTCTCCTAATGTTATAGAGTAGTAGTAGTAACTGACACTCTCCTCTCCTAATGTTATAGAGTAGTAGTAGTAACTGACCCTCTCCTCTCCCAATGTTATAGAGTAGTAGTAGTAACTGACTCTCTCTTCTCCTAATGTTATAGAGTAGTAGTTGTAGCTGACACTCTCCTCTCCTAATGTTATAGAGTTGTAGTAGTAACTGACACTCTCCTCTCCTAATGTTATAGAGTATTTGTAGTAACTGACCCTCTCCTCTCCTAATGTTATAGAGTAGTAGTAGTAACTGACTCTCTCCTCTCCTAATGTTATAGAGTAGTAGTAGTAGTAACTGACCCTCTCCTCTCCTAATGTTATAGAGTAGTAGTAGTAGTAACTGACTCTCTCCTCTCCTAATGTTATAGAGTAGTAGTAGTAACTGACCCTCTCCTCTCCTAATGTTATAGAGTAGTAGTAGTAACTGACCCTCTCCTCTCCTAATGTTGTAGAGTAGTAGTAGTAACTGACTCTCTCCTCTCCTAATGTTGTAGAGTAGTAGTAGTAACTGACTCTCTCCTCTCCGAATGTTATAGAGTAGTAGTAGCAACTGACCCTGTCCTCTCCTAATGTTATAGAGTAGTAGTAGTAACTGACTCTCTCCTCTCCTAATGTTATAGAGTAGTAGTAGTAGTAACTGACACTCTCCTCTCCTAATGTTATAGAGTAGTAGTAGTAACTGAACCTCTCCTCTCCTAATGTTATAGAGTAGTAGTAGTAACTGACTCTGTCCTCTCCTAATGTTATAGAGTAGTAGTAGTAACTGACACTCTCCTCTCCTAATGTTATAGAGTAGTAGTAGCAGTAACTGACTCTGTGCTCTCCTAATGTTATAGAGTAGTAGTAGTAACTAACCCTCTCCTCTCCTAATGTTATAGAGTAGTAGTAGTAG
Source organism: Salmo salar (assembly GCF_965601325.2). Classification (NCBI taxonomy): domain Eukaryota; kingdom Metazoa; phylum Chordata; class Actinopteri; order Salmoniformes; family Salmonidae; genus Salmo; species Salmo salar. The sequence goes on from NC_138297.1 coordinate 54,316,042, forward strand.
TAATTGACTCTCTCCTCTCCTAATGTTATAGAGTAGTAGTAGTAGTAACTGACCCTCTCCTCTCCTAATGTTATAGAGTAGTAGTATTAACTGACCCTCTCCACTCCTAATGTTATAGAGTAGTAGTAGTAACTGACCCTCTCCTCTCCTAATGTTATAGAGTAGTAGTAGTAATTGACTCTCTCCTCTCCTAATGTTATAGAGTAGTAGTAGTAACTGACCCTCTCCTCTCCTAATGTTATAGAGTAGTAGTATTAACTGACTCTCTCCTCTCCTAATGTTATAGAGTAGTAGTAGTAACTGACCCTCTCCTCTCCTAATGTTATAGAGTAGTAGTAGTAACTGACTCTCTCCTCTCCTAATGTTATAGAGTAGTAGTAGTAAATGACTCTCTCCTCTCCTAATGTTGTAGAGTAGTAGTAGTAACTGACTCTCTCCTCTCCTAAAGTTGTAGAGTAGTAGTAGTAACTGACTCTCTCCTCTCCTAATGTTATAGAGTAGTAGTAGTAACTGAGTCTCTCCTCTCCTAATGTTATAGTGTAGTAGTAGTAGTAACTGACACTCTCCTCTCCTAATGTTATAGAGTAGGAGTAGTAGTAACTGACTCTCTCCTCTCCTAATGTTATAGAGTGGTAGTAGTAACTGTCCCTCTCCTCTCCTAATGTTATAGAGTAGTAGTAGTAACTGACCCTCTCCTCTCCTAATGTTGTAGAGTAGTAGTAGTAACTGACTCTCTCCTCTCCTAATGTTGTAGAGTAGTAGTAGTAACTGACTCTCTCCTCTCTTAATGTTATAGAGTAGTAGTAGTAACTGACTCTCTCCTCTCCTAATGTTATAGAGTAGTAGTAGTAGTAACTGACACTCTCCTCTCCTAATGTGATAGAGTAGTAGTAGTAACTGACTCTCTCCTCTCCTAATGTTATAGAGTAGTAGTAGTAACTGACTCTGTCCTCTCCTAATGTTATAGAGTAGTAGTAGTAACTGACCCTCTCCTCTCCTAATGTTATAGAGTAGTAGTAGTAGTAACTGACTCTCTCCTCTCCTAATGTTATAGAGTAGTAGTAGTAGTAACTGACTCTGTCCTCTCCAAATGTTATAGAGTAGTAGTAGTAACTGACCCTCTCCTCTCCTAATGTTATAGAGTAGTAGTAGTAGTAACTGACTCTCACCTCTCCTAATGTTATAGAGTAGTAGTAGTAACTGACCCTCTCCTCTCCTAATGTTATAGAGTACTAGTAGTAACTGACACTCTCCTCTCCTAATGTTATAGAGTAGTAGTAGTAACTGACTCTCTCCTCTCCTAATGTTATAGAGTAGTAGTAACTGACCCTCTCCTCTCCTAATGTTATACTGTAGTAGTAGTACCTGACCATCTCCTCTCCTAATGTTATAGAGTAGTAGTAGTAACTGACTCTCTCCTCTCCTAATGTTATACTGTAGTAGTAGTGACTGACTCTCTCCTCTCCTAATGTTATAGAGTAGTAGTAGTAACTGACCCTCTCCTCTACTAATGTTATAGAGTAGTAGTAGTAACTGACCCTCTCCTCTCCTAATGTTATAGAGTAGTAGTAGTAACTGACCCTCTCCTCTCCTAATGTTATAGAGTAGTAGTAGTAACTGACTCTCTCCTCTCCTAATGTTATAGAGTAGTAGTAGTAAATGACTCTCTCCTCTCCTAATGTTATAGAGTAGTATTAGTGACACTCTCCTCTCCTAATGTTATAGAGTAGTAGTAGTAGTAACAGACTCTCTCCTCTCCTAATGTTATAGAGTAGTAGTAGTAACTGACCCTCTCCTCTCCTAATGTTATAGAGTAGTAGTCGTAACTGACACTCTCCTCTCCTAATGTTATAGAGTAGTAGAAGTAACTGACTCTCTCCTCTCCTAATGTTATAGAGTAGTAGTAGTAACTGACTCTCTCCTCTCCTAATGTTATAGAGTAGTAGTAGTAACTGACACTCTCCTCTCCTAATGTTATAGAGTAGTAGTAGTAACTGACTCTCTCTTCTCCTAATATTATAGAGTAGTATTAGTAGTAACTGACTCTCTCCTCTCCTAATGTTATAGAGTAGTAGTAGTAACTGACCCTCTCCTCTCCTAATGTTATAGAGTAGTAGTAGTAACTGACACTCTCCTCTCCTAATGTTATAGAGTAGTATTAGTAACTGACCCTCTCCTCTCCTAATGTTATAGAGTAGTAGTAGTAACTGACTCTCTCTTCTCATAATGTTATAGAGTAGTATTTGTAGTAACTGACTCTCTCCTCTCCTAATGTTATAGAGTAGTAGTAGTAACTGACCCTTTCCTCTCCTAATGTTATAGAGTAGTAGTAGTAACTGACACTCTCCTCTCCTAATGTTATAGAGTAGTATTAGTAGTAACTGACACTCTCCTCTCCTAATGTTATAGAGTAGTATTAGTAGTAACTGACACTCTCCTCTCCTAATGTTATAGAGTAGTATTAGTAGTAACTGACACTCTCCTCTCCTAATGTTATAGAGTAGTAGTAGTAACTGACTCTCTCCTCTCCTAATGTTATAGAGTAGTAGTAGTAAATGACACTCTCCTCTCCTAATGTTATAGAGTAGTAGTAGTAACTGACTCTCTCTTCTCCTAATATTATAGAGTAGTATTAGTAGTAACTGACTCTCTCCTCTCCTAATGTTATAGAGTAGTAGTAGTAACTGACCCTCTCCTCTCCTAATGTTATAGAGTAGTAGTAGTAACTGACACTCTCCTCTCCTAATGTTATAGAGTAGTAGTAGTAACTGACACGCTCCTCTCCTAATGTTATAGAGTAGTAGTAGTCACTGACTCTCTCTTCTCCTAATGTTATAGAGTAGTATTAGTAGTAACTAACTCTCTCCTCTCCTAATGTTATAGAGTAGTAGTAGTAGTAACTGACCCTCTCCTCTCCTAATGTTATAGAGTAGTAGTAGTAACTGACACTCTCCTCTCCTAATGTTATAGAGTAGTATTAGTAGTAACTGACACTCTCCTCTCCTAATGTTATAGAGTAGTATTGGTAGTAACTGACACTCTCCTCTCCTAATGTTATAGAGTAGTAGTTGTAGCTGACACTCTCCTCTCCTAATGTTATAGAGTAGTAGTAGTAACTGACTCTCTCCTCTCCTAATGTTATAGAGTAGTAGTAGTAACTGACACTCACCTCTCCTAATGTTATAGAGTAGTAGTAGTAACTGACTCTCTCCTCTCCTAATGTTGTAGAGTAGTAGTAGTAACTGACTCTCTCCTCTCCTAAAGTTGTAGAGTAGTAGTAGTAACTGACTCTCTCCTCTCCTAATGTTATAGAGTAGTAGTAGTAACTGAGTCTCTCCTCTCCTAATGTTATAGTGTAGTAGTAGTAGTAACTGACACTCTCCTCTGTTAATGTTATAGAGTAGGAGTAGTAGTAACTGACTCTCTCCTCTCCTAATGTTATAGAGTGGTAGTAGTAACTGTCCCTCTCCTCTCCTAATGTTATAGAGTAGTAGTAGTAACTGACCCTCTCCTCTCCTAATGTTGTAGAGTAGTAGTAGTAACTGACTCTCTCCTCTCCTAATGTTGTAGAGTAGTAGTAGTAACTGACTCTCTCCTCTCCTAATGTTATAGAGTAGTAGTAGTAACTGACTCTCTCCTCTCCTAATGTTATAGAGTAGTAGTAGTAGTAACTGACACTCTCCTCTCCTAATGTGATAGAGTAGTAGTAGTAACTGACTCTCTCCTCTCCTAATGTTATAGAGTAGTAGTAGTAACTGACTCTGTCCTCTCCTAATGTTATAGAGTAGTAGTAGTAACTGACACTCTCCTCTCCTAATGTTATAGAGTAGTAGTAGTAGTAACTGACTCTGTCCTCTCCTAATGTTATAGAGTAGTAGTAGTAACTGACCCTCTCCTCTCCTAATGTTATAGAGTAGTAGTAGTAGTAACTGACTCTCTCCTCTCCTAATGTTATAGAGTAGTAGTAGTAGTAACTGACTCTGTCCTCTCCTAATGTTATAGAGTAGTATTAGTAGTAACTAACTCTCTCCTCTCCTAATGTTATAGAGTAGTAGTAGTAGTAACTGACCCTCTCCTCTCCTAATGTTATAGAGTAGTAGTAGTAACTGACACTCTCCTCTCCTAATGTTATAGAGTAGTATTAGTAGTAACTGACACTCTCCTCTCCTAATGTTATAGAGTAGTATTGGTAGTAACTGACACTCTCCTCTCCTAATGTTATAGAGTAGTAGTTGTAGCTGACACTCTCCTCTCCTAATGTTATAGAGTAGTAGTAGTAACTGACTCTCTCCTCTCCTAATGTTATAGAGTAGTAGTAGTAACTGACACTCACCTCTCCTAATGTTATAGAGTAGTAGTAGTAACTGACTCTCTCCTCTCCTAATGTTGTAGAGTAGTAGTAGTAACTGACTCTCTCCTCTCCTAAAGTTGTAGAGTAGTAGTAGTAACTGACTCTCTCCTCTCCTAATGTTATAGAGTAGTAGTAGTAACTGAGTCTCTCCTCTCCTAATGTTATAGTGTAGTAGTAGTATTAACTGACACTCTCCTCTGTTAATGTTATAGAGTAGGAGTAGTAGTAACTGACTCTCTCCTCTCCTAATGTTATAGAGTGGTAGTAGTAACTGTCCCTCTCCTCTCCTAATGTTATAGAGTAGTAGTAGTAACTGACCCTCTCCTCTCCTAATGTTGTAGAGTAGTAGTAGTAACTGACTCTCTCCTCTCCTAATGTTGTAGAGTAGTAGTAGTAACTGACTCTCTCCTCTCCTAATGTTATAGAGTAGTAGTAGTAACTGACTCTCTCCTCTCCTAATGTTATAGAGTAGTAGTAGTAGTAACTGACACTCTCCTCTCCTAATGTGATAGAGTAGTAGTAGTAACTGACTCTCTCCTCTCCTAATGTTATAGAGTAGTAGTAGTAACTGACTCTGTCCTCTCCTAATGTTATAGAGTAGTAGTAGTAACTGACACTCTCCTCTCCTAATGTTATAGAGTAGTAGTAGTAGTAACTGACTCTGTCCTCTCCTAATGTTATAGAGTAGTAGTAGTAACTGACCCTCTCCTCTCCTAATGTTATAGAGTAGTAGTAGTAGTAACTGACTCTCTCCTCTCCTAATGTTATAGAGTAGTAGTAGTAGTAACTGACTCTGTCCTCTCCAAATGTTATAGAGTAGTAGTAGTAACTGACCCTCTCCTCTCCTAATGTTATAGAGTAGTAGTAGTAGTAACTGACTCTCACCTCTCCTAATGTTATAGAGTAGTAGTAGTAACTGACCCTCTCCTCTCCTAATGTTATAGAGTACTAGTAGTAACTGACACTCTCCTCTCCTAATGTTATAGAGTAGTAGTAGTAACTGACTCTCTCCTCTCCTAATGTTATAGAGTAGTAGTAACTGACCCTCTCCTCTCCTAATGTTATACTGTAGTAGTAGTACCTGACCATCTCCTCTCCTAATGTTATAGAGTAGTAGTAGTAACTGACTCTCTCCTCTCCTAATGTTATACTGTAGTAGTAGTGACTGACTCTCTCCTCTCCTAATGTTATAGAGTAGTAGTAGTAACTGACCCTCTCCTCTACTAATGTTATAGAGTAGTAGTAGTAACTGACCCTCTCCTCTCCTAATGTTATAGAGTAGTAGTAGTAACTGACCCTCTCCTCTCCTAATGTTATAGAGTAGTAGTAGTAACTGACTCTCTCCTCTCCTAATGTTATAGAGTAGTAGTAGTAAATGACTCTCTCCTCTCCTAATGTTATAGAGTAGTATTAGTGACACTCTCCTCTCCTAATGTTATAGAGTAGTAGTAGTAGTAACAGACTCTCTCCTCTCCTAATGTTATAGAGTAGTAGTAGTAACTGACCCTCTCCTCTCCTAATGTTATAGAGTAGTAGTCGTAACTGACACTCTCCTCTCCTAATGTTATAGAGTAGTAGAAGTAACTGACTCTCTCCTCTCCTAATGTTATAGAGTAATAGTAGTAACTGACTCTCTCCTCTCCTAATGTTATAGAGTAGTAGTAGTAACTGACACTCTCCTCTCCTAATGTTATAGAGTAGTAGTAGTAACTGACTCTCTCTTCTCCTAATATTATAGAGTAGTATTAGTAGTAACTGACTCTCTCCTCTCCTAATGTTATAGAGTAGTAGTAGTAACTGACCCTCTCCTCTCCTAATGTTATAGAGTAGTAGTAGTAACTGACACTCTCCTCTCCTAATGTTATAGAGTAGTATTAGTAACTGACCCTCTCCTCTCCTAATGTTATAGAGTAGTAGTAGTAACTGACTCTCTCTTCTCATAATGTTATAGAGTAGTATTTGTAGTAACTGACTCTCTCCTCTCCTAATGTTATAGAGTAGTAGTAGTAACTGACCCTTTCCTCTCCTAATGTTATAGAGTAGTAGTAGTAACTGACACTCTCCTCTCCTAATGTTATAGAGTAGTATTAGTAGTAACTGACACTCTCCTCTCCTAATGTTATAGAGTAGTATTAGTAGTAACTGACACTCTCCTCTCCTAATGTTATAGAGTAGTATTAGTAGTAACTGACACTCTCCTCTCCTAATGTTATAGAGTAGTAGTAGTAACTGACTCTCTCCTCTCCTAATGTTATAGAGTAGTAGTAGTAAATGACACTCTCCTCTCCTAATGTTATAGAGTAGTAGTAGTAACTGACTGTCTCTTCTCCTAATATTATAGAGTAGTATTAGTAGTAACTGACTCTCTCCTCTCCTAATGTTATAGAGTAGTAGTAGTAACTGACCCTCTCCTCTCCTAATGTTATAGAGTAGTAGTAGTAACTGACACTCTCCTCTCCTAATGTTATAGAGTAGTAGTAGTAACTGACACGCTCCTCTCCTAATGTTATAGAGTAGTAGTAGTCACTGACTCTCTCTTCTCCTAATGTTATAGAGTAGTATTAGTAGTAACTAACTCTCTCCTCTCCTAATGTTATAGAGTAGTAGTAGTAGTAACTGACCCTCTCCTCTCCTAATGTTATAGAGTAGTAGTAGTAACTGACACTCTCCTCTCCTAATGTTATAGAGTAGTATTAGTAGTAACTGACACTCTCCTCTCCTAATGTTATAGAGTAGTATTGGTAGTAACTGACACTCTCCTCTCCTAATGTTATAGAGTAGTAGTTGTAGCTGACACTCTCCTCTCCTAATGTTATAGAGTAGTATTAGTAGTAACTGACACTCTCCTCTCCTAATGTTATAGAGTAGTAGTAGTAGTAACTGACCCTCTCCTCTCCTAATGTTATAGAGTAGTAGTAGTAACTGACCCTCTCCTCTCCTAATGTTATAGAGTAGTAGTAGTAACTGACACTCTCCTCTCCTAATGTTATAGAGTAGTAGTAGTAACTGACCCTCTCCTCTCCTAATGTTATAGAGTAGTAGTAGTAACTGACTCTCTCTTCTCCTAATGTTATAGAGTAGTAGTTGTAGCTGACACTCTCCTCTCCTAATGTTATAGAGTTGTAGTAGTAACTGACACTCTCCTCTCCTAATGTTATAGAGTATTTGTAGTAACTGACCCTCTCCTCTCCTAATGTTATAGAGTAGTAGTAGTAACTGACTCTCTCCTCTCCTAATGTTATAGAGTAGTAGTAGTAGTAACTGACCCTCTCCTCTCCTAATGTTATAGAGTAGTAGTAGTAGTAACTGACTCTCTCCTCTCCTAATGTTATAGAGTAGTAGTAGTAACTGACCCTCTCCTCTCCTAATGTTATAGAGTAGTAGTAGTAACTGACCCTCTCCTCTCCTAATGTTGTAGAGTAGTAGTAGTAACTGACTCTCTCCTCTCCTAATGTTGTAGAGTAGTAGTAGTAACTGACTCTCTCCTCTCCGAATGTTATAGAGTAGTAGTAGCAACTGACCCTGTCCTCTCCTAATGTTATAGAGTAGTAGTAGTAACTGACTCTCTCCTCTCCTAATGTTATAGAGTAGTAGTAGTAGTAACTGACACTCTCCTCTCCTAATGTTATAGAGTAGTAGTAGTAACTGACTCTCTCCTCTCCTAATGTTATAGAGTAGTAGTAGTAACTGACTCTGTCCTCTCCTAATGTTATAGAGTAGTAGTAGTAACTGACACTCTCCTCTCCTAATGTTATAGAGTAGTAGTAGCAGTAACTGACTCTGTGCTCTCCTAATGTTATAGAGTAGTAGTAGTAACTAACCCTCTCCTCTCCTAATGTTATAGAGTAGTAGTAGTAGTAATTGACTCTCTCCTCTCCTAATGTTATAGAGTAGTAGTAGTAGTAACTGACCCTCTCCTCTCCTAATGTTATAGAGTAGTAGTATTAACTGACCCTCTCCACTCCTAATGTTATAGAGTAGTAGTAGTAACTGACCCTCTCCTCTCCTAATGTTATAGAGTAGTAGTAGTAATTGACTCTCTCCTCTCCTAATGTTATAGAGTAGTAGTAGTAACTGACCCTCTCCTCTCCTAATGTTATAGAGTAGTAGTATTAACTGACTCTCTCCTCTCCTAATGTTATAGAGTAGTAGTTGTAACTGACCCTCTCCTCTCCTAATGTTATAGAGTAGTAGTAGTAACTGACTCTCTCCTCTCCTAATGTTATAGAGTAGTAGTAGTAAATGACTCTATCCTCTCCTAATGTTATAGAGTAGTATTAGTGACACTCTCCTCTCCTAATGTTATAGAGTAGTAGTCGTAGTAACTGACTCTCTCGTCTCCTAATGTTATAGAGTAGTAGTAGTAACTGACCCTCTCCTCTCCTAATGTTATAGAGTAGTAGTCGTAACTGACACTGTCCTCTCAAAATGTTATAGAGTAGTAGTAGTAACTGACTCTCTCCTCTCCTAATGTTATAGAGTAGTAGTAGTAACTGACTCTCTCCTCTCCTAATGTTATAGAGTAGTAGTAGTAAGTGACACTCACCTCTCCTAATGTTATAGAGTAGTAGTAGTAACTGACTCTCTCTTCTCCTAATATTATAGAGTAGTATTAGTAGTAACTGACTCTCTCCTCTCCTAATGTTATAGAGTAGTAGTAGTAGTAACTGACTCTCTCCTCTCCTAATGTTATAGAGTAGTAGTTGTAACTGACACTCTCCTCTCCTAATGTTATAGAGTAGTAGTTGTAACTGACACTCTCCTCTCCTAATGTTATAGAGTAGTAGTAGTAACTGACACTCTCTTCTCCTAATGTTATAGAGTAGTAGTAGTAACTGACACCCTCCTCTCCTAATGTTATAGAGTAGTAGTAGTAGTAACTGACTCTGTCCTCTCCTAATGTTATAGAGTAGTAGTAGTAACTAACCCTCTCCTCTCCTAATGTTATAGAGTAGTAGTAGTAACTGACCCTCTCCTCTCCTAATGTTATAGAGTAGTAGTAGTAACTGACTCTCTCCTCTCCTAATGTTATAGAGTAGTAGTAGTAAATGACTATCTCCTCTCCTAATGTTATAGAGTAGTATTAGTGACACTCTCCTCTCCTAATGTTATAGAGTAGTAGTAGTAGTAACTGACTCTCTCCTCTCCTAATGTTATAGAGTAGTAGTAGTAACTGACCCTCTCCTCTCCTAATGTTATAGAGTAGTAGTCGTAACTGACACTCTCCTCTCCTAATGTTATAGAGTAGTAGTAGTAACTGACTCTCTCCTCTCCTAATGTTATAGAGTAGTAGTAGTAACTGAGTCTCTCCTCTCCTAATGTTATAGAGTAGTAGTAGTAACTGACCCTCTCCTCTCCTAATGTTATAGAGTAGTAGTAGTAACTGACCCTCTCCTCTCCTAATGTTATAGAGTACTAGTAGTAACTGACACTCTCCTCTCCTAATGTTATAGAGTAGTAGTAGTAACTGACTCTCTCCTCTCCTAATGTTATAGAGTAGTAGTAACTGACCCTCTCCTCTCCTAATGTTATAGAGTAGTAGTAGTAACTGAGTCTCTCCTCTCCTAATGTTATAGAGTAGTAGTAGTAACTGACCCTCTCCTCTCCTAATGTTATAGAGTAGTAGTAGTAACTGACCCTCTCCTCTCCTAATGTTATAGAGTACTAGTAGTAACTGACACTCTCCTCTCCTAATGTTATAGAGTAGTAGTAGTAACTGACTCTCTCCTCTCCTAATGTTATAGAGTAGTAGTAACTGACCCTCTCGTCTCCTAATGTTATACTGTAGTAGTAGTACCTGACCATCTCCTCTCCTAATGTTATAGAGTAGTAGTAGTAACTGACTCTCTCCTCTCCTAATGTTATACTGTAGTAGTAGTGACTGACTCTCTCCTCTCCTAATGTTATAGAGTAGTAGTAGTAACTGACCCTCTCCTCTCCTAATGTTATAGAGTAGTAGTAGTAACTGACTCTCTCTTCTCCTAATGTTATAGAGTAGTAGTTGTAGCTGACACTCTCCTCTCCTAATGTTATAGAGTTGTAGTAGTAACTGACACTCTCCTCTCCTAATGTTATAGAGTATTTGTAGTAACTGACCATCTCCTCTCCTAATGTTATAGAGTAGTAGTAGTAACTGACTCTCTCCTCTCCTAATGTTATAGAGTAGTAGTAGTAGTAACTGACCCTCTCCTCTCCTAATGTTATAGAGTAGTTGTAGTAGTAACTGACTCTCTCCTCTCCTAATGTTATAGAGTAGTAGTAGTAACTGACCCTCTCCTCTCCTAATGTTATAGAGTAGTAGTAGTAACTGACCCTCTCCTCTCCTAATGTTGTAGAGTAGTAGTAGTAACTGACTCTCTCCTCTCCTAATGTTGTAGAGTAGTAGTAGTAACTGACTCTCTCCTCTCCGAATGTTATAGAGTAGTAGTAGCAACTGACCCTGTCCTCTCCTAATGTTATAGAGTAGTAGTAGTAACTGACTCTCTCCTCTCCTAATGTTATAGAGTAGTAGTAGTAGTAACTGACACTCTCCTCTCCTAATGTTATAGAGTAGTAGTAGTAACTGACTCTCTCCTCTCCTAATGTTATAGAGTAGTAGTAGTAACTGACTCTGTCCTCTCCTAATGTTATAGAGTAGTAGTAGTAACTGACACTCTCCTCTCCTAATGTTATAGAGTAGTAGTAGCAGTAACTGACTCTGTGCTCTCCTAATGTTATAGAGTAGTAGTAGTAACTAACCCTCTCCTCTCCTAATGTTATAGAGTAGTAGTAGTAGTAATTGACTCTCTCCTCTCCTAATGTTATAGAGTAGTAGTAGTAGTAACTGACCCTCTCCTCTCCTAATGTTATAGAGTAGTAGTATTAACTGACCCTCTCCACTCCTAATGTTATAGAGTAGTAGTAGTAACTGACCCTCTCCTCTCCTAATGTTATAGAGTAGTAGTAGTAATTGACTCTCTCCTCTCCTAATGTTATAGAGTAGTAGTAGTAACTGACCCTCTCCTCTCCTAATGTTATAGAGTAGTAGTATTAACTGACTCTCTCCTCTCCTAATGTTATAGAGTAGTAGTAGTAACTGACCCTCTCCTCTCCTAATGTTATAGAGTAGTAGTAGTAACTGACTCTCTCCTCTCCTAATGTTATAGAGTAGTAGTAGTAAATGACTCTATCCTCTCCTAATGTTATAGAGTAGTATTAGTGACACTCTCCTCTCCTAATGTTATAGAGTAGTAGTCGTAGTAACTGACTCTCTCGTCTCCTAATGTTATAGAGTAGTAGTAGTAACTGACCCTCTCCTCTCCTAATGTTATAGAGTAGTAGTCGTAACTGACACTGTCCTCTCAAAATGTTATAGAGTAGTAGTAGTAACTGACTCTCTCCTCTCCTAATGTTATAGAGTAGTAGTAGTAACTGACTCTCTCCTCTCCTAATGTTATAGAGTAGTAGTAGTAAGTGACACTCACCTCTCCTAATGTTATAGAGTAGTAGTAGTAACTGACTCTCTCTTCTCCTAATATTATAGAGTAGTATTAGTAGTAACTGACTCTCTCCTCTCCTAATGTTATAGAGTAGTAGTAGTAGTAACTGACCCTCTCCTCTCCTAATGTTATAGAGTAGTAGTTGTAACTGACACTCTCCTCTCCTAATGTTATAGAGTAGTAGTTGTAACTGACACTCTCCTCTCCTAATGTTATAGAGTAGTAGTAGTAACTGACACTCTCTTCTCCTAATGTTATAGAGTAGTAGTAGTAACTGACACCCTCCTCTCCTAATGTTATAGAGTAGTAGTAGTAACTGACTCTGTCCTCTCCTAATGTTATAGAGTAGTAGTAGTAACTAACCCTCTCCTCTCCTAATGTTATAGAGTAGTAGTAGTAACTGACCCTCTCCTCTCCTAATGTTATAGAGTAGTAGTAGTAACTGACTCTCTCCTCTCCTAATGTTATAGAGTAGTAGTAGTAAATGACTCTCTCCTCTCCTAATGTTATAGAGTAGTATTAGTGACACTCTCCTCTCCTAATGTTATAGAGTAGTAGTAGTAGTAACTGACTCTCTCCTCTCCTAATGTTATAGAGTAGTAGTAGTAACTGACCCTCTCCTCTCCTAATGTTATAGAGTAGTAGTCGTAACTGACACTCTCCTCTCCTAATGTTATAGAGTAGTAGTAGTAACTGACTCTCTCCTCTCCTAATGTTATAGAGTAGTAGTAGTAACTGAGTCTCTCCTCTCCTAATGTTATAGAGTAGTAGTAGTAACTGACCCTCTCGTCTCCTAATGTTATAGAGTAGTAGTAGTAACTGACCCTCTCCTCTCCTAATGTTATAGAGTACTAGTAGTAACTGACCCTCTCCTCTCCTAATGTTATAGAGTAGTAGTAGTAACTGAGTCTCTCCTCTCCTAATGTTATAGAGTAGTAGTAGTAACTGACCCTCTCCTCTCCTAATGTTATAGAGTAGTAGTAGTAACTGACCCTCTCCTCTCCTAATGTTATAGAGTACTAGTAGTAACTGACACTCTCCTCTCCTAATGTTATAGAGTAGTAGTAGTAACTGACTCTCTCCTCTCCTAATGTTATAGAGTAGTAGTAACTGACCCTCTCGTCTCCTAATGTTATACTGTAGTAGTAGTACCTGACCATCTCCTCTCCTAATGTTATAGAGTAGTAGTAGTAACTGACTCTCTCCTCTCCTAATGTTATACTGTAGTAGTAGTGACTGACTCTCTCCTCTCCTAATGTTATAGAGTAGTAGTAGTAACTGACCCTCTCCTCTCCTAATGTTATAGAGTAGTAGTAGTAACTGACTCTCTCCTCTCCTAATGTTATAGAGTAGTATTAGTAACTGACACTCTCCTCTCCTAATGTTATAGAGTAGTAGTAGAAGTAACTGACTCTCTCCTCTCCTAATGTTATAGAGTAGTAGTAGTAACTGACCCTCTCCTCTCCTAATGTTATAGAGTAGTAGTCTTAACTGACACTCTCCTCTCCTAATGTTATAGAGTAGTAGTAGTAACTGACCCTCTCCTCTCCTAATGTTATAGAGTAGTAGTAGTAACTGACCCTCTCCTCTCCTAATGTTGTAGAGTAGTAGTAGTAACTGACTCTCTCCTCTCCTAATGTTGTAGAGTAGTAGTAACTGACTCTCTCCTCTCCTAATGTTATAGAGTAGTAGTAGTAACTGACCCTCTCCTCTCCTAATGTTATAGAGTAGTAGTAGTAACTGACTCTCTCCTCTCCTAATGTTATAGAGTAGTAGTAGTAGTAACTGACACTCTCATCTCCTAATGTTATAGAGTAGTAGTAGTAACTGACTCTCTCCTCTCCTAATGTTATAGAGTAGTAGTAGTAACTGACTCTGTCCTCTCCTAATGTTATAGAGTAGTAGTAGTACTAGTAACTGACTCTTTCCTCTCCTAATGTTATAGAGTAGTAGTAGTAACTGACCCTCTCCTCTCCTAATGTTATAGAGTAGTAGTCGTAACTGACACTCTCCTCTCCTAATGTTATAGAGTAGTAGTAGTAACTGACTCTCTCCTCTCCTAATGTTATAGAGTAGTAGTAGTAACTGACTCTCTCCTCTCCTAATGTTATAGAGTAGTAGTAGTAACTGACCCTCTCCTCTCCTAATGTTATAGAGTAGTAGTAGTAGTAACTGACTCTCACCTCTCCTAATGTTATAGAGTAGTAGTAGTAACTGACCCTCTCCTCTCCTAATGTTATAGAGTACTAGTAGTAACTGACACTCTCCTCTCCTAATGTTATAGAGTAGTAGTAGTAACTGACTCTCTCCTCTCCTAATGTTATAGAGTAGTAGTAACTGACCCTCTCGTCTCCTAATGTTATACTGTAGTAGTAGTACCTGACCATCTCCTCTCCTAATGTTATAGAGTAGTAGTAGTAACTGACTCTCTCCTCTCCTAATGTTATACTGTAGTAGTAGTGACTGACTCTCTCCTCTCCTAATGTTATAGAGTAGTAGTAGTAACTGACCCTCTCCTCTCCTAATGTTATAGAGTAGTAGTAGTAACTGACCCTCTCCTCTCCTAATGTTATAGAGTAGTAGTAGTAACTGACCCTCTCCTCACCTAATGTTATAGAGTAGTAGTAGTAACTGACTCTCTCCTCTCCTAATGTTATAGAGTAGTAGTAGTAGTAACTGACTCTCTCCACTCCTAATGTTATAGAGTGGTAGTAGTAACTGACCCTCTCCTCTCCTAATGTTATAGAGTAGTAGTAGTAACTGACCCTCTCCTCTCCTAATGTTGTAGAGTAGTATTAGTAACTGACTCTCTCCTCTCCTAATGTTGTAGAGTAGTAGTAGTAACTGACTCTCTCCTCTCCTAATGTTATAGAGTAGTAGTAGTAACTGACTCTCTCCTCTCCTAATGTTATAGAGTAGTAGTAGTAGTAACTGACACTCTCCTCTCCTAATGTTATAGAGTAGTAGTAGTAACTGACTCTCTCCTCTCCTAATGTTATAGAGTAGTAGTAGTAACTGACTCTGTCCTCTCCTAATGTTATAGAGTAGTAGTAGTAACTGACACTCTCCTCTCCTAATGTTATAGAGTAGAAGTAGTAGTAACTGACTCTGTCCTCTCCTAATGTTATAGAGTAGTAGTAGTAACTGACACTCTCCTCTCCTAATGTTATAGAGTAGTAGTAGTAGTAACTGACTCTGTCCTCTCCTAATGTTATAGAGTAGTAGTAGTAACTGACCCTCTCCTCTCCTAAAGTTATAGAGTAGTAGTAGTAGTAACTGACTCTCTCCTCTCCTAATGTTATAGAGTAGTAGTAGTAGTAACTGACTCTGTCCTCTCCAAATGTTATAGAGTAGTAGTAGTAACTGACCCTCTCCTCTCCTAATGTTATAGAGTAGTAGTAGTAGTAACTGACTCTCACCTCTCCTAATGTTATAGAGTAGTAGTAGTAACTGACCCTCTCCTCTCCTAATGTTATAGAGTACTAGTAGTAACTGACACTCTCCTCTCCTAATGTTATAGAGTAGTAGTAGTAACTGACTCTCTCCTCTCCTAATGTTATAGAGTAGTAGTAACTGACCCTCTCCTCTCCTAATGTTATACTGTAGTAGTAGTACCTGACCATCTCCTCTCCTAATGTTATAGAGTAGTAGTAGTAACTGACTCTCTCCTCTCCTAATGTTATACTGTAGTAGTAGTGACTGACTCTCTCCTCTCCTAATGTTATAGAGTAGTAGTAGTAACTGACCCTCTCCTCTCCTAATGTTATAGAGTAGTAGTAGTAACTGACCTTCTCCTCTCCTAATGTTATAGAGTAGTAGTAGTAACTGACCCTCTCCTCTCCTAATGTTATAGAGTAGTAGTAGTAACTGACTCTCTCCTCTCCTAATGTTATAGAGTAGTAGTAGTAACTGACCCTCTCCTCTCCTAATGTTATAGAGTAGTAGTCGTAACTGACACTCTCCTCTCCTAATGTTATAGAGTAGTAGTAGTAACTGACTCTCTTCTTTCCTAATGTTATAGAGTAGTAGTAGTAACTGACTCTCTCCTCTCCTAATGTTATAGAGTAGTAGTAGTAACTGACACTCTCCTCTCCTAATGTTATAGAGTAGTAGTAGTAACTGACTCTCTCTTCTCCTAATATTATAGAGTAGTATTAGTAGTAACTGACTCTCTCCTCTCCTAATGTTATAGAGTAGTAGTAGTAACTGACCCTCTCCTCTCCTAATGTTATAGAGTAGTAGTAGTAACTGACACTCTCCTCTCCTAATGTTATAGAGTAGTATTAGTAGTAACTGACACTCTCCTCTCCTAATGTTATAGAGTAGTAGTTGTAGCTGAGACTCTCCTCTCCTAATGTTATAGAGTAGTATAAGTAGTAACTGACACTCTCCTCTCCTAATGTTATAGAGTAGTAGTAGTAACTCACCCTCTCCTCTCCTAATGTTATAGAGTAGTAGTAGTAACTGACCCTCTCCTCTCCTAATGTTATAGAGTAGTAGTAGTAACTGACACTCTCCTCTCCTAATGTTATAGAGTAGTAGTAGTAACTGACCCTCTCCTCTCCTAATGTTATAGAGTAGTAGTAGTAACTGACTCTCTCTTCTCCTAATGTTATAGAGTAGTAGTTGTAGCTGACACTCTCCTCTCCTAATGTTATAGAGTTGTAGTAGTAACTGACACTCTCCTCTCCTAATGTTATAGAGTAGTAGTAGTAACTGACCCTCTCCTCTCCTAATGTTATAGAGTAGTAGTAGTAACTGACTCTCTCCTCTCCTAATGTTATAGAGTGGTAGTAGTAACTGACCCTCTCCTCTCCTAATGTTATAGAGTAGTAGTAGTAACTGACCCTCTCCTCTCCTAATGTTGTAGAGTAGTAGTAGTAACTGACTCTCTCCTCTCCTAATGTTGTAGAGTAGTAGTAGTAACTGACTCTCTCCTCTCCTAATGTTATAGAGTAGTAGTAGTAACTGACTCTCTCCTCTCCTAATGTTATAGAGTAGTAGTAGTAGTAACTGACACTCTCCTCTCCTAATGTTATAGAGTAGGAGTAGTAGTAACTGACTCTCTCCTCTCCTAATGTTATAGAGTGGTAGTAGTAACTGTCCCTCTCCTCTCCTAATGTTATAGAGTAGTAGTAGTAACTGACCCTCTCCTCTCCTAATGTTGTAGAGTAGTAGTAGTAACTGACTCTCTCCTCTCCTAATGTTGTAGAGTAGTAGTAGTAACTGACTCTCTCCTCTCCTAATGTTATAGAGTAGTAGTAGTAACTGACTCTCTCCTCTCCTAATGTTATAGAGTAGTAGTAGTAGTAACTGACACTCTCCTCTCCTAATGTGATAGAGTAGTAGTAGTAACTGACTCTCTCCTCTCCTAATGTTATAGAGTAGTAGTAGTAACTGACTCTGTCCTCTCCTAATGTTATAGAGTAGTAGTAGTAACTGACACTCTCCTCTCCTAATGTTATAGAGTAGTAGTAATAGTAACTGACTCTGTCCTCTCCTAATGTTATAGAGTAGTAGTAGTAACTGACCCTCTCCTCTCCTAATGTTATAGAGTAGTAGTAGTAGTAACTGACTCTCTCCTCTCCTTATGTTATAGAGTAGTAGTAGTAGTAACTGACTCTGTCCTCTCCTAATGTTATAGAGTAGTAGTAGTAACTGACCCTCTCCTCTCCTAATGTTATAGAGTAGTAGTAGTAGTAACTGACTCTCTCCTCTCCTAATGTTATAGAGTAGTAGTAGTAGTAACTGACTCTGTCCTCTCCAAATGTTATAGAGTAGTAGTAGTAACTGACCCTCTCCTCTCCTAATGTTATAGAGTAGTAGTAGTAGTAACTGACTCTCACCTCTCCTAATGTTATAGAGTAGTAGTAGTAACTGACCCTCGCCTCTCCTAATGTTATAGAGTACTAGTAGTAACTGACACTCTCCTCTCCTAATGTTATAGAGTAGTAGTAGTAACTGACTCTCTCCTCTCCTAATGTTATAGAGTAGTAGTAACTGACCCTCTCCTCTCCTAATGTTATACTGTAGTAATAGTACCTGACCATCTCCTCTCCTAATGTTATAGAGTAGTAGTAGTAACTGACTCTCTCCTCTCCTAATGTTATACTGTAGTAGTAGTGACTGACTCTCTCCTCTCCTAATGTTATAGAGTATTAGTAGTAACTGACCCTCTCCTCTACTAATGTTATAGAGTAGTAGTAGTAACTGACCCTCTCCTCTCCTAATGTTATAGAGTAGTAGTAGTAACTGACCCTCTCCTCTCCTAATGTTATAGAGTAGTAGTAGTAACTGACTCTCTCCTCTCCTAATGTTATAGAGTAGTAGTAGTAAATGACTCTCTCCTCTCCTAATGTTATAGAGTAGTATTAGTGACACTCTCCTCTCCTAATGTTATAGAGTAGTAGTAGTAGTAACAGACTCTCTCCTCTCCTAATGTTATAGAGTAGTAGTAGTAACTGACCCTCTCCTCTCCTAATGTTATAGAGTAGTATTCGTAACTGACACTCTCCTCTCCTAATGTTATAGAGTAGTAGAAGTAACTGACTCTCTCCTCTCCTAATGTTATAGAGTAGTAGTAGTAACTGACTCTCTCCTCTCCTAATGTTATAGAGTAGTAGTAGTAACTGACACTCTCCTCTCCTAATGTTATAGAGTAGTAGTAGTAACTGACTCTCTCTTCTCCTAATATTATAGAGTAGTATTAGTAGTAACTGACTCTCTCCTCTCCTAATGTTATAGAGTAGTAGTAGTAACTGACCCTCTCCTCTCCTAATGTTATAGAGTAGTAGTAGTAACTGACACTCTCCTCTCCTAATGTTATAGAGTAGTATTAGTAACTGACCCTCTCCTCTCCTAATGTTATAGAGTAGTAGTAGTAACTGACTCTCTCTTCTCATAATGTTATAGAGTAGTATTTGTAGTAACTGACTCTCTCCTCTCCTAATGTTATAGAGTAGTAGTAGTAACTGACCCTTTCCTCTCCTAATGTTATAGAGTAGTAGTAGTAACTGACACTCTCCTCTCCTAATGTTATAGAGTAGTATTAGTAGTAACTGACACTCTCCTCTCCTAATGTTATAGAGTAGTATTAGTAGTAACTGACACTCTCCTCTCCTAATGTTATAGAGTAGTAGTTGTAGCTGAGACTCTCCTCTCCTAATGTTATAGAGTAGTATAAGTAGTACCTGACCATCTCCTCTCCTAATGTTATAGAGTAGTAGTAGTAACTGACTCTCTCCTCTCCTAATGTTATACTGTAGTAGTAGTGACTGACTCTCTCCTCTCCTAATGTTATAGAGTATTAGTAGTAACTGACCCTCTCCTCTACTAATGTTATAGAGTAGTAGTAGTAACTGACCCTCTCCTCTCCTAATGTTATAGAGTAGTAGTAGTAACTGACCCTCTCCTCTCCTAATGTTATAGAGTAGTAGTAGTAACTGACTCTCTCCTCTCCTAATGTTATAGAGTAGTAGTAGTAAATGACTCTCTCCTCTCCTAATGTTATAGAGTAGTATTAGTGACACTCACCTCTCCTAATGTTATAGAGTAGTAGTAGTAGTAACAGACTCTCTCCTCTCCTAATGTTATAGAGTAGTAGTAGTAACTGACCCTCTCCTCTCCTAATGTTATAGAGTAGTAGTCGTAACTGACACTCTCCTCTCCTAATGTTATAGAGTAGTAGAAGTAACTGACTCTCTCCTCTCCTAATGTTATAGAGTAGTAGTAGTAACTGACTCTCTCCTCTCCTAATGTTATAGAGTAGTAGTAGTAACTGACACTCTCCTCTCCTAATGTTATAGAGTAGTAGTAGTAACTGACTCTCTCTTCTCCTAATATTATAGAGTAGTATTAGTAGTAACTGACTCTCTCCTCTCCTAATGTTATAGAGTAGTAGTAGTAACTGACCCTCTCCTCTCCTAATGTTATAGAGTAGTAGTAGTAACTGACACTCTCCTCTCCTAATGTTATAGAGTAGTATTAGTAACTGACCCTCTCCTCTCCTAATGTTATAGAGTAGTAGTAGTAACTGACTCTCTCTTCTCATAATGTTATAGAGTAGTATTTGTAGTAACTGACTCTCTCCTCTCCTAATGTTATAGAGTAGTAGTAGTAACTGACCCTTTCCTCTCCTAATGTTATAGAGTAGTAGTAGTAACTGACACTCTCCTCTCCTAATGTTATAGAGTAGTATTAGTAGTAACTGACACTCTCCTCTCCTAATGTTATAGAGTAGTATTAGTAGTAACTGACACTCTCCTCTCCTAATGTTATAGAGTAGTAGTTGTAGCTGAGACTCTCCTCTCCTAATGTTATAGAGTAGTATAAGTAGTAACTGACACTCTCCTCTCCTAATGTTATAGAGTAGTAGTAGTAACTGACACTCTCCTCTCCTAATGTTATAGAGTAGTAGTAGTAACTGACCCTCTCCTCTCCTAATGTTATAGAGTAGTAGTAGTAACTGACTCTCTCCTCTCCTAATGTTATAGAGTAGTAGTAGTAAATGACTCTCTCCTCTCCTAATGTTATAGAGTAGTATTAGTGACACTCTCCTCTCCTAATGTTATAGAGTAGTAGTAGTAGTAACTGACTCTCTCCTCTCCTAATGTTATAGAGTAGTAGTAGTAACTGACCCTCTCCTCTCCTAATGTTATAGAGTAGTAGTCGTAACTGACACTCTCCTCTCCTAATGTTATAGAGTAGTAGTAGTAACTGACTCTCTCCTCTCCTAATGTTATAGAGTAGTAGTAGTAACTGACTCTCTCCTCTCCTAATGTTATAGAGTAGTAGTAGTAACTGACACTCTCCTCTCCTAATGTTATAGAGTAGTAGTAGTAACTGACTCTCTCTTCTCCTAATATTATAGAGTAGTATTAGTATTAACTGACTCTCTCCTCTCCTAATGTTATAGAGTAGTAGTAGTAACTGACCCTCTCCTCTCCTAATGTTATAGAGTAGTAGTAGTAACTGACACTCTCCTCTCCTAATGTTATAGAGTAGTAGTAGTAACTGACACTCTCCTCTCCTAATGTTATAGAGTAGTAGTAGTAACTGACACTCTCTTCTCCTAATGTTATAGAGTAGTAGTAGTAACTGACACTCTCCTCTCCTAATGTTATAGAGTAGTAGTAGTAGTAACTGACTCTGTCCTCTCCTAATGTTATAGAGTAGTAGTAGTAACTAACCCTCTCCTCTCCTAATGTTATAGAGTAGTAGTAGTAGTAACTGACTCTCTCCTCTCCTAATGTTATAGAGTAGTAGTAGTAGTAACTGACACTCTCCTCTCCTAATGTTATAGAGTAGTAGTAGTAACTGACCCTCTCATCTCCTAATGTTATAGATTAGTAGTAGTAACTGACTCTCTCCTCTCCTAATGTTATAGAGTAGTAGTAGTAACTGACCCTCTCCTCTCCTAATGTTATAGAGTAGTAGTAGTAGCTGACACTCTCCTCTCCTAATGTTATAGAGTAGTAGTAGTAAATGACATGCTCCTCTCCTAATGTTATAGAGTAGTAGTAGTCACTGACTCTCTCTTCTCCTAATGTTATAGAGTAGTATTAGTAGTAACTGACTCTCTCCTCTCCTAATGTTATAGAGTAGTAGTAGTAGTAACTGACCCTCTCCTCTCCTAATGTTATAGAGTAGTAGTAGTAACTGACACTCTCCTCTCCTAATGTTATAGAGTAGTATTAGTAGTAACTGACACTCTCCTCTCCTAATGTTATAGAGTAGTAGTTGTAGCTGAGACTCTCCTCTCCTAATGTTATAGAGTAGTATAAGTAGTAACTGACACTCTCCTCTCCTAATGTTATAGAGTAGTAGTAGTAACTGACCCTCTCCTCTCCTAACGTTATAGAGTAGTAGTAGTAACTGACCCTCTCCTCTCCTAATGTTATAGAGTAGTAGTAGTAACTGACACTCTCCTCTCATAATGTTATAGAGTAGTATTTGTAGTAACTGACTCTCTCCTCTCCTAATGTTATAGAGTAGTAGTAGTAACTGACCCTTTCCTCTCCTAATGTTATAGAGTAGTATAAGTAGTAACTGACACTCTCCTCTCCTAATGTTATAGAGTAGTAGTAGTAACTGACCCTCTCCTCTCCTAACGTTATAGAGTAGTAGTAGTAACTGACCCTCTCCTCTCCTAATGTTATAGAGTAGTAGTAGTAACTGACACTCTCCTCTCCTAATGTTATAGAGTAGTAGTAGTAACTGACCCTCTCCTCTGCTAATGTTATAGAGTAGTAGTAGTAACTGACTCTCTCTTCTCCTAATGTTATAGAGTAGTAGTTATAGCTGACACTCTCCTCTCCTAATGTTATAGAGTTGTAGTAGTAACTGACACTCTCCTCTCCTAATGTTATAGAGTAGTAGTAGTAACTGACCCTCTCCTCTCCTAATGTTATAGAGTAGTAGTAGAAACTGACACTCTCCTCTCCTAATGTTATAGAGTAGTAGTAGTAACTGACCCTCTCCTCTCCTAATGTTATAGAGTAGTAGTCGTAACTGACACTCTCCTCTCCTAATGTTATAGAGTAGTAGAAGTAACTGACTCTCTCCTCTCCTAATGTTATAGAGTAGTAGTAGTAACTGACTCTCTCCTCTCCTAATGTTATAGAGTAGTAGTAGTAACTGACACTCTCCTCTCCTAATGTTATAGAGTAGTAGTAGTAACTGACTCTCTCTTCTCCTAATATTATAGAGTAGTATTAGTAGTAACTGACTCTCTCCTCTCCTAATGTTATAGAGTAGTAGTAGTAACTGACCCTCTCCTCTCCTAATGTTATAGAGTAGTAGTAGTAACTGACACTCTCCTCTCCTAATGTTATAGAGTAGTATTAGTAACTGACCCTCTCCTCTCCTAATGTTATAGAGTAGTAGTAGTAACTGACTCTCTCTTCTCATAATGTTATAGAGTAGTATTTGTAGTAACTGACTCTCTCCTCTCCTAATGTTATAGAGTAGTAGTAGTAACTGACCCTTTCCTCTCCTAATGTTATAGAGTAGTAGTAGTAACTGACACTCTCCTCTCCTAATGTTATAGAGTAGTATTAGTAGTAACTGACACTCTCCTCTCCTAATGTTATAGAGTAGTATTAGTAGTAACTGACACTCTCCTCTCCTAATGTTATAGAGTAGTAGTTGTAGCTGAGACTCTCCTCTCCTAATGTTATAGAGTAGTATAAGTAGTAACTGACACTCTCCTCTCCTAATGTTATAGAGTAGTAGTAGTAACTGACACTCTCCTCTCCTAATGTTATAGAGTAGTAGTAGTAACTGACCCTCTCCTCTCCTAATGTTATAGAGTAGTAGTAGTAACTGACTCTCTCCTCTCCTAATGTTATAGAGTAGTAGTAGTAAATGACTCTCTCCTCTCCTAATGTTATAGAGTAGTATTAGTGACACTCTCCTCTCCTAATGTTATAGAGTAGTAGTAGTAGTAACAGACTCTCTCCTCTCCTAATGTTATAGAGTAGTAGTAGTAACTGACCCTCTCCTCTCCTAATGTTATAGAGTAGTAGTCGTAACTGACACTCTCCTCTCCTAATGTTATAGAGTAGTAGAAGTAACTGACTCTCTCCTCTCCTAATGTTATAGAGTAGTAGTAGTAACTGACTCTCTCCTCTCCTAATGTTATAGAGTAGTAGTAGTAACTGACACTCTCCTCTCCTAATGTTATAGAGTAGTAGTAGTAACTGACTCTCTCTTCTCCTAATATTATAGAGTAGTATTAGTAGTAACTGACTCTCTCCTCTCCTAATGTTATAGAGTAGTAGTAGTAACTGACCCTCTCCTCTCCTAATGTTATAGAGTAGTAGTAGTAACTGACACTCTCCTCTCCTAATGTTATAGAGTAGTATTAGTAACTGACCCTCTCCTCTCCTAATGTTATAGAGTAGTAGTAGTAACTGACTCTCTCTTCTCATAATGTTATAGAGTAGTATTTGTAGTAACTGACTCTCTCCTCTCCTAATGTTATAGAGTAGTAGTAGTAACTGACCCTTTCCTCTCCTAATGTTATAGAGTAGTAGTAGTAACTGACACTCTCCTCTCCTAATGTTATAGAGTAGTATTAGTAGTAACTGACACTCTCCTCTCCTAATGTTATAGAGTAGTATTAGTAGTAACTGACACTCTCCTCTCCTAATGTTATAGAGTAGTAGTTGTAGCTGAGACTCTCCTCTCCTAATGTTATAGAGTAGTATAAGTAGTAACTGACACTCTCCTCTCCTAATGTTATAGAGTAGTAGTAGTAACTGACACTCTCCTCTCCTAATGTTATAGAGTAGTAGTAGTAACTGACCCTCTCCTCTCCTAATGTTATAGAGTAGTAGTAGTAACTGACTCTCTCCTCTCCTAATGTTATAGAGTAGTAGTAGTAAATGACTCTCTCCTCTCCTAATGTTATAGAGTAGTATTAGTGACACTCTCCTCTCCTAATGTTATAGAGTAGTAGTAGTAGTAACTGACTCTCTCCTCTCCTAATGTTATAGAGTAGTAGTAGTAACTGACCCTCTCCTCTCCTAATGTTATAGAGTAGTAGTCGTAACTGACACTCTCCTCTCCTAATGTTATAGAGTAGTAGTAGTAACTGACTCTCTCCTCTCAAACTGTAATAGAGTAGTAGTAGTAACTGACTCTCTCCTCTCCTAATGTTATAGAGTAGTAGTAGTAACTGACACTCTCCTCTCCTAATGTTATAGAGTAGTAGTAGTAACTGACTCTCTCTTCTCCTAATATTATAGAGTAGTATTAGTATTAACTGACTCTCTCCTCTCCTAATGTTATAGAGTAGTAGTAGTAACTGACCCTCTCCTCTCCTAATGTTATAGAGTAGTAGTAGTAACTGACACTCTCCTCTCCTAATGTTATAGAGTAGTAGTAGTAACTGACACTCTCCTCTCCTAATGTTATAGAGTAGTAGTAGTAGTAACAGACTCTCTCCTCTTCTAATGTTATAGAGTAGTAGTAGTAACTGACCCTCTCCGCTCCTAATGTTTTAGAGTAGTAGTCGTAACTGACACTCTCCTCTCCTAATGTTATAGAGTAGTAGTAGTAACTGACTCTCTCCTCTCCTAATGTTATAGAGTAGTAGTAGTAACTGACTCTCTCCTCTCCTAATGTTATAGAGTAGTAGTAGTAACTGACACTCTCCTTTCCTAATGTTATAGAGTAGTAGTAGTAACTGACTCTCTCTTCTCCTAATATTATAGAGTAGTATTAGTAGTAACTGACTCTCTCCTCTCCTAATGTTATAGAGTAGTAGTAGTAACTGACCCTCTCCTCTCCTAATGTTATAGAGTAGTAGTAGTAGTAACTGACTCTCTCCTCTCCTAATGTTATAGAGTAGTAGTAGTAACTGACACTCTCCTCTCCTAATGTTATAGAGTAGTAGTAGTAACTGACATGCTCCTCTCCTAATGTTATAGAGTAGTAGTAGTCACTGACTCTCTCTTCTCCTAATGTTATAGAGTAGTATTAGTAGTAACTGACTCTCTCCTCTCCTAATGTTATAGAGTAGTAGTAGTAGTAACTGACCCTCTCCTCTCCTAATGTTATAGAGTAGTAGTAGTAACTGACACTCTCCTCTCCTAATGTTATAGAGTAGTATTAGTAGTAACTGACACTCTCCTCTCCTAATGTTATAGAGTAGTAGTTGTAGCTGAGACTCTCCTCTCCTAATGTTATAGAGTAGTATAAGTTTTAACTGACACTCTCCTCTCCTAATGTTATAGAGTAGTAGTAGTAACTGACCCTCTCCTCTCCTAATGTTATAGAGTAGTAGTAGTAACTGACCCTCTCCTCTCCTAATGTTATAGAGTAGTAGTAGTAACTGACACTCTCCTCTCCTAATGTTATAGAGTAGTAGTAGTAACTGACCCTCTCCTCTCCTAATGTTATAGAGTAGTAGTAGTAAATGACTCTCTCCTCTCCTAATGTTATAGAGTAGTATTAGTGACACTCTCCTCTCCTAATGTTATAGAGTAGTAGTAGTAGTAACTGACTCTCTCCTCTCCTAATGTTATAGAGTAGTAGTAGTAACTGACCCTCTCCTCTCCTAATGTTATAGAGTAGTAGTCGTAACTGACACTCTCCTCTCCTAATGTTATAGAGTAGTAGTAGTAACTGACTCTCTCCTCTCCTAATGTTATAGAGTAGTAGTAGTAACTGACACTCTCCTCTCCTAATGTTATAGAGTAGTAGTAGTAACTGACCCTCTCCTCTCCTAATGTTATAGAGTAGTAGTAGTAGTAACTGACTCTCTCCTCTCCTAATGTTATAGAGTAGTAGTAGTAGTAACTGACTCTGTCCTCTCCAAATGTTATAGAGTAGTAGTAGTAACTGACCCTCTCCTCTCCTAATGTTATAGAGTAGTAGTAGTAGTAACTGACTCTCACCTCTCCTAATGTTATAGAGTAGTAGTAGTAACTGACCCTCTCCTCTCCTAATGTTATAGAGTACTAGTAGTAACTGACACTCTCCTCTCCTAATGTTATAGAGTAGTAGTAGTAACTGACTCTGTCCTCTCCTAATGTTATAGAGTAGTAGTAACTGACCCTCTCCTCTCCTAATGTTATACTGTAGTAGTAGTACCTGACCATCTCCTCTCCTAATGTTATAGAGTAGTAGTAGTAACTGACCCTCTCCTCTCCTAATGTTATAGAGTAGTAGTAGTAACTGACCCTCTCCTCTCCTAATGTTATAGAGTAGTAGTAGTAACTGACTCTCTCCTCTCCTAATGTTATAGAGTAGTAGTAGTAAATGACTCTCTCCTCTCCTAATGTTATAGAGTAGTATTAGTGACACTCTCCTCTCCTAATGTTATAGAGTAGTAGTAGTAGTAACAGACTCTCTCCTCTTCTAATGTTATAGAGTAGTAGTAGTAACTGACCCTCTCCGCTCCTAATGTTATAGAGTAGTAGTCGTAACTGACACTCTCCTCTCCTAATGTTATAGAGTAGTAGTAGTAACTGACTCTCTCCTCTCCTAATGTTATAGAGTAGTAGTAGTAACTGACTCTCTCCTCTCCTAATGTTATAGAGTAGTAGTAGTAACTGACACTCTCCTTTCCTAATGTTATAGAGTAGTAGTAGTAACTGACTCTCTCTTCTCCTAATATTATAGAGTAGTATTAGTAGTAACTGACTCTCTCCTCTCCTAATGTTATAGAGTAGTAGTAGTAACTGACCCTCTCCTCTCCTAATGTTATAGAGTAGTAGTAGTAGTAACTGACTCTCTCCTCTCCTAATGTTATAGAGTAGTAGTAGTAAATGACTCTCTCCTCTCCTAATGTTATAGAGTAGTATTAGTGACACTCTCCTCTCCTAATGTTATAGAGTAGTAGTAGTAGTAACTGACTCTCTCCTCTCCTAATGTTATAGAGTAGTAGTAGTAACTGACCCTCTCCTCTCCTAATGTTATAGAGTAGTAGTCGTAACTGACACTCTCCTCTCCTAATGTTATAGAGTAGTAGTAGTAACTGACTCTCTCCTCTCCTAATGTTATAGAGTAGTAGTAGTAACTGACTCTCTCCTCTCCTAATGTTATAGAGTAGTATTAGTAACTGACACTCTCCTCTCCTAATGTTATAGAGTAGTAGTAGTAACTGACTCTCTCTTCTCCTAATATTATAGAGTAGTATTAGTATTAACTGACTCTCTCCTCTCCTAATGTTATAGAGTAGTAGTAGTAACTGACCCTCTCCTCTCCTAATGTTATAGAGTAGTAGTAGTAACTGACACTCTCCTCTCCTAATGTTATAGAGTAGTAGTAGTAACTGACACTCTCCTCTCCTAATGTTATAGAGTAGTAGTAGTAACTGACACTCTCTTCTCCTAATGTTATAGAGTAGTAGTAGTAACTGACACTCTCCTCTCCTAATGTTATAGAGTAGTAGTAGTAGTAACTGACTCTGTCCTCTCCTAATGTTATAGAGTAGTAGTAGTAACTAACCCTCTCCTCTCCTAATGTTATAGAGTAGTAGTAGTAGTAACTGACTCTCTCCTCTCCTAATGTTATAGAGTAGTAGTAGTAGTAGTAACTGACCCTCTCCTCTCCTAATGTTATAGAGTAGTAGTAGTAACTGACCCTCTCCTCTCCTAATGTTATAGAGTAGTAGTAGTAACTGACTCTCTCCTCTCCTAATGTTATAGAGTAGTAGTAGTAACTGACCCTCTCCTCTCCTAATGTTATAGAGTAGTAGTAGTAACTGACACTCTCCTCTCCTAATGTTATAGAGTACTAGTAGTAACTGACCCTCTCCTCTCCTAATGTTATAGAGTAGTAGTAGTAACTGACTCTCTCTTCTCATAATGTTATAGAGTAGTATTTGTAGTAACTGACTCTCTCCTCTCCTAATGTGATAGAGTAGTAGTAGTAACTGACTCTCTCCTCTCCTAATGTTATAGAGTAGTAGTAGTAACTGACTCTGTCCTCTCCTAATGTTATAGAGTAGTAGTAGTAGCTGACACTCTCCTCTCCTAATGTTATACAGTAGTAGTAGTAGTAACTGACTCTGTCCTCTCCTAATGTTATAGAGTAGTAGTAGTAACTGACCCTCTCCTCTCCTAATGTTATAGAGTAGTAGTAGTAGTACATGACTCTCTCCTCTCCTAATGTTATAGAGCTGTATTAGTAACTGACCCTCTCCTCTCCTAATGTTATAGAGTAGTAGTAGTAACTGACTCTCTCTTCTCATAATGTTATAGAGTAGTATTTGTAGTAACTGACTCTCTCCTCTCCTAATGTTATAGAGTAGTAGTAGTAACTGACCCTTTCCTCTCCTAATGTTATAGAGTAGTAGTAGTAACTGACACTCTCCTCTCCTAATGTTATAGAGTAGTATTAGTAGTAACTGACACTCTCCTCTCCTAATGTTATAGAGTAGTATTAGTAGTAACTGACACTCTCCTCTCCTAATGTTATAGAGTAGTAGTTGTAGCTGAGACTCTCCTCTCCTAATGTTATAGAGTAGTATAAGTAGTAACTGACACTCTCCTCTCCTAATGTTATAGAGTAGTAGTAGTAACTGACACTCTCCTCTCCTAATGTTATAGAGTAGTAGTAGTAACTGACCCTCTCCTCTCCTAATGTTATAGAGTAGTAGTAGTAACTGACTCTCTCCTCTCCTAATGTTATAGAGTAGTAGTAGTAAATGACTCTCTCCTCTCCTAATGTTATAGAGTAGTATTAGTGACACTCTCCTCTCCTAATGTTATAGAGTAGTAGTAGTAGTAACTGACTCTCTCCTCTCCTAATGTTATAGAGTAGTAGTAGTAACTGACCCTCTCCTCTCCTAATGTTATAGAGTAGTAGTCGTAACTGACACTCTCCTCTCCTAATGTTATAGAGTAGTAGTAGTAACTGACTCTCTCCTCTCCTAATGTTATAGAGTAGTAGTAGTAACTGACACTCTCCTCTCCTAATGTTATAGAGTAGTAGTAGTAACTGACATGCTCCTCTCCTAATGTTATAGAGTAGTAGTAGTCACTGACTCTCTCTTCTCCTAATGTTATAGAGTAGTATTAGTAGTAACTGACTCTCTCCTCTCCTAATGTTATAGAGTAGTAGTAGTAGTAACTGACCCTCTCCTCTCCTAATGTTATAGAGTAGTAGTAGTAACTGACACTCTCCTCTCCTAATGTTATAGAGTAGTATTAGTAGTAACTGACACTCTCCTCTCCTAATGTTATAGAGTAGTAGTTGTAGCTGAGACTCTCCTCTCCTAATGTTATAGAGTAGTATAAGTTTTAACTGACACTCTCCTCTCCTAATGTTATAGAGTAGTAGTAGTAACTGACCCTCTCCTCTCCTAATGTTATAGAGTAGTAGTAGTAACTGACACTCTCCTCTCCTAATGTTATAGAGTAGTAGTAGTAACTGACCCTCTCCTCTCCTAATGTTATAGAGTAGTAGTAGTAACTGACTCTCTCTTCTCCTAATGTTATAGAGTAGTAGTTGTAGCTGACACTCTCCTCTCCTAATGTTATAGAGTTGTAGTAGTAACTGATACTCTCCTCTCCTAATGTTATAGAGTAGTAGTAGTAACTGACCCTCTCCTCTCCTAATGTTATAGAGTAGTAGTAGTAACTGACATGCTCCTCTCCTAATGTTATAGAGTAGTAGTAGTCACTGACTCTCTCTTCTCCTAATGTTATAGAGTAGTATTAGTAGTAACTGACTCTCTCCTCTCCTAATGTTATAGAGTAGTAGTAGTAGTAACTGACCCTCTCCTCTCCTAATGTTATAGAGTAGTAGTAGTAACTGACACTCTCCTCTCCTAATGTTATAGAGTAGTATTAGTAGTAACTGACACTCTCCTCTCCTAATGTTATAGAGTAGTAGTTGTAGCTGAGACTCTCCTCTCCTAATGTTATAGAGTAGTATAAGTTTTAACTGACACTCTCCTGTCCTAATGTTATAGAGTAGTAGTAGTAACTGACCCTCTCCTCTCCTAATGTTATAGAGTAGTAGTAGTAACTGACACTCTCCTCTCCTAATGTTATAGAGTAGTAGTAGTAACTGACCCTCTCCTCTCCTAATGTTATAGAGTAGTAGTAGTAACTGACTCTCTCTTCTCCTAATGTTATAGAGTAGTAGTTGTAGCTGACACTCTCCTCTCCTAATGTTATAGAGTTGTAGTAGTAACTGATACTCTCCTCTCCTAATGTTATAGAGTAGTAGTAGTAACTGACCCTCTCCTCTCCTAATGTTATAGAGTAGTAGTAGTAACTGACTCTCTCCTCTCCTAATGTTATAGAGTAGTAGTAGTAGTAACTGACCCTCTCCTCTCCTAATGTTATAGAGTAGGAGTAGTAGTAACTGACTCTCTCCTCTCCTAATGTTATAGAGTGGTAGTAGTAACTGTCCCTCTCCTCTCCTAATGTTATAGAGTAGTAGTAGTAACTGACCCTCTCCTCTCCTAATGTTGTAGAGTAGTAGTAGTAACTGACTCTCTCCTCTCCTAATGTTGTAGAGTAGTAGTAGTAACTGACTCTCTCCTCTCCTAATGTTATAGAGTAGTAGTAGTAACTGACTCTCTCCTCTCCTAATGTTATAGAGTAGTAGTAGTAGTAACTGACACTCTCCTCTCCTAATGTGATAGAGTAGTAGTAGTAACTGACTCTCTCCTCTCCTAATGTTATAGAGTAGTAGTAGTAACTGACTCTGTCCTCTCCTAATGTTATAGAGTAGTAGTAGTAACTGACCCTCTCCTCTCCTAATGTTATAGAGTAGTAGTAGTAACTGACTCTCTCTTCTCCTAATGTTATAGAGTAGTAGTTGTAGCTGACACTCTCCTCTCCTAATGTTATAGAGTTGTAGTAGTAACTGATACTCTCCTCTCCTAATGTTATAGAGTAGTAGTAGTAACTGACCCTCTCCTCTCCTAATGTTATAGAGTAGTAGTAGTAACTGACTCTCTCCTCTCCTAATGTTATAGAGTAGTAGTAGTAGTAACTGACCCTCTCCTCTCCTAATGTTATAGAGTAGGAGTAGTAGTAACTGACTCTCTCCTCTCCTAATGTTATAGAGTGGTAGTAGTAACTGTCCCTCTCCTCTCCTAATGTTATAGAGTAGTAGTAGTAACTGACCCTCTCCTCTCCTAATGTTGTAGAGTAGTAGTAGTAACTGACTCTCTCCTCTCCTAATGTTGTAGAGTAGTAGTAGTAACTGACTCTCTCCTCTCCTAATGTTATAGAGTAGTAGTAGTAACTGACTCTCTCCTCTCCTAATGTTATAGAGTAGTAGTAGTAGTAACTGACACTCTCCTCTCCTAATGTGATAGAGTAGTAGTAGTAACTGACTCTCTCCTCTCCTAATGTTATAGAGTAGTAGTAGTAACTGACTCTGTCCTCTCCTAATGTTATAGAGTAGTAGTAGTAACTGACCCTCTCCTCTCCTAATGTTATAGAGTAGTAGTAGTAGTAACTGACTCTCTCCTCTCCTAATGTTATAGAGTAGTAGTAGTAGTAACTGACTCTGTCCTCTCCAAATGTTATAGAGTAGTAGTAGTAACTGACCCTCTCCTCTCCTAATGTTATAGAGTAGTAGTAGTAGTAACTGACTCTCACCTCTCCCAATGTTATAGAGTAGTAGTAGTAACTGACCCTCTCCTCTCCTAATGTTATAGAGTACTAGTAGTAACTGACACTCTCCTCTCCTAATGTTATAGAGTAGTAGTAGTAACTGACTCTGTCCTCTCCTAATGTTATAGAGTAGTAGTAACTGACCCTCTCCTCTCCTAATTTTATACTGTAGTAGTAGTACCTGACCATCTCCTCTCCTAATGTTATAGAGTAGTAGTAGTAACTGACTCTCTCCTCTCCTAATGTTATACTGTAGTAGTAGTGACTGACTCTCTCCTCTCCTAATGTTATAGAGTAGTAGTAGTAACTGACCCTCTCCTCTCCTAATGTTATAGAGTAGTAGTAGTAACTGACCCTCTCCTCTCCTAATGTTATAGAGTAGTAGTAGTAACTGACCCTCTCCTCTCCTAATGTTATAGAGTAGTAGTAGTAACTGACTCTCTCCTCTCCTAATGTTATAGAGTAGTAGTAGTAAATGACTCTCTCCTCTCCTAATGTTATAGAGTAGTATTAGTGACACTCTCCTCTCCTAATGTTATAGAGTAGTAGTAGTAGTAACAGACTCTCTCCTCTTCTAATGTTATAGAGTAGTAGTAGTAACTGACCCTCTCCGCTCCTAATGTTATAGAGTAGTAGTCGTAACTGACACTCTCCTCTCCTAATGTTATAGAGTAGTAGTAGTAACTGACTCTCTCCTCTCCTAATGTTATAGAGTAGTAGTAGTAACTGACTCTCTCCTCTCCTAATGTTATAGAGTAGTAGTAGTAACTGACACTCTCCTTTCCTAATGTTATAGAGTAGTAGTAGTAACTGACTCTCTCTTCTCCTAATATTATAGAGTAGTATTAGTAGTAACTGACTCTCTCCTCTCCTAATGTTATAGAGTAGTAGTAGTAACTGACCCTCTCCTCTCCTAATGTTATAGAGTAGTAGTAGTAGTAACTGACTCTCTCCTCTCCTAATGTTATAGAGTAGTAGTAGTAAATGACTCTCTCCTCTCCTAATGTTATAGAGTAGTATTAGTGACACTCTCCTCTCCTAATGTTATAGAGTAGTAGTAGTAGTAACTGACTCTCTCCTCTCCTAATGTTATAGAGTGGTAGTAGTAACTGTCCCTCTCCTCTCCTAATGTTATAGAGTAGTAGTAGTAACTGACCCTCTCCTCTCCTAATGTTGTAGAGTAGTAGTAGTAACTGACTCTCTCCTCTCCTAATGTTGTAGAGTAGTAGTAGTAACTGACTCTCTCCTCTCCTAATGTTATAGAGTAGTAGTAGTAACTGACTCTCTCCTCTCCTAATGTTATAGAGTAGTAGTAGTAGTAACTGACACTCTCCTCTCCTAATGTGATAGAGTAGTAGTAGTAACTGACTCTCTCCTCTCCTAATGTTATAGAGTAGTAGTAGTAACTGACTCTGTCCTCTCCTAATGTTATAGAGTAGTAGTAGTAACTGACCCTCTCCTCTCCTAATGTTATAGAGTAGTAGTAGTAGTAACTGACTCTCTCCTCTCCTAATGTTATAGAGTAGTAGTAGTAGTAACTGACTCTGTCCTCTCCAAATGTTATAGAGTAGTAGTAGTAACTGACCCTCTCCTCTCCTAATGTTATAGAGTAGTAGTAGTAGTAACTGACTCTCACCTCTCCCAATGTTATAGAGTAGTAGTAGTAACTGACCCTCTCCTCTCCTAATGTTATAGAGTACTAGTAGTAACTGACACTCTCCTCTCCTAATGTTATAGAGTAGTAGTAGTAACTGACTCTGTCCTCTCCTAATGTTATAGAGTAGTAGTAACTGACCCTCTCCTCTCCTAATTTTATACTGTAGTAGTAGTACCTGACCATCTCCTCTCCTAATGTTATAGAGTAGTAGTAGTAACTGACTCTCTCCTCTCCTAATGTTATACTGTAGTAGTAGTGACTGACTCTCTCCTCTCCTAATGTTATAGAGTAGTAGTAGTAACTGACCCTCTCCTCTCCTAATGTTATAGAGTAGTAGTAGTAACTGACCCTCTCCTCTCCTAATGTTATAGAGTAGTAGTAGTAACTGACTCTCTCCTCTCCTAATGTTATAGAGTAGTAGTAGTAAATGACTCTCTCCTCTCCTAATGTTATAGAGTAGTATTAGTGACACTCTCCTCTCCTAATGTTATAGAGTAGTAGTAGTAGTAACAGACTCTCTCCTCTTCTAATGTTATAGAGTAGTAGTAGTAACTGACCCTCTCCGCTCCTAATGTTATAGAGTAGTAGTCGTAACTGACACTCTCCTCTCCTAATGTTATAGAGTAGTAGTAGTAACTGACTCTCTCCTCTCCTAATGTTATAGAGTAGTAGTAGTAACTGACTCTCTCCTCTCCTAATGTTATAGAGTAGTAGTAGTAACTGACACTCTCCTTTCCTAATGTTATAGAGTAGTAGTAGTAACTGACTCTCTCTTCTCCTAATATTATAGAGTAGTATTAGTAGTAACTGACTCTCTCCTCTCCTAATGTTATAGAGTAGTAGTAGTAACTGACCCTCTCCTCTCCTAATGTTATAGAGTAGTAGTAGTAGTAACTGACTCTCTCCTCTCCTAATGTTATAGAGTAGTAGTAGTAAATGACTCTCTCCTCTCCTAATGTTATAGAGTAGTATTAGTGACACTCTCCTCTCCTAATGTTATAGAGTAGTAGTAGTAGTAACTGACTCTCTCCTCTCCTAATGTTATAGAGTAGTAGTAGTAACTGACCCTCTCCTCTCCTAATGTTATAGAGTAGTAGTCGTAACTGACACTCTCCTCTCCTAATGTTATAGAGTAGTAGTAGTAACTGACTCTCTCCTCTCCTAATGTTATAGAGTAGTAGTAGTAACTGACTCTCTCTTCTCCTAACATTATAGAGTAGTATTAGTATTAACTGACTCTCTCCTCTCCTAATGTTATAGAGTAGTAGTAGTAACTGACCCTCTCCTCTCCTAATGTTATAGATTAGTAGTAGTAACTGACACTCTCCTCTCCTAATGTTATAGAGTAGTAGTAGTAACTGACACTCTCCTCTCCTAATGTTATAGAGTAGTAGTAGTAACTGACACTCTCTTCTCCTAATGTTATAGAGTAGTAGTAGTAACTGACACTCTCCTCTCCTAATGTTATAGAGTAGTAGTAGTAGTAACTGACTCTGTCCTCTCCTAATGTTATAGAGTAGTAGTAGTAACTAACCCTCTCCTCTCCTAATGTTATAGAGTAGTAGTAGTAGTAACTGACTCTCTCCTCTCCTAATGTTATAGAGTAGTAGTAGTAGTAGTAACTGACCCTCTCCTCTCCTAATGTTATAGAGTAGTAGTAGTAACTGACCCTCTCCTCTCCTAATGTTATAGAGTAGTAGTAGTAACTGACTCTCTCCTCTCCTAATGTTATAGAGTAGTAGTAGTAACTGACCCTCTCCTCTCCTAATGTTATAGAGTAGTAGTAGTAACTGACCCTCTCCTCTCCTAATGTTATAGAGTAGTAGTAGTAACTGACTCTCTCCTCTCCTAATGTTATAGAGTAGTAGTAGTAAATGACTCTCTCCTCTCCTAATGTTATAGAGTAGTATTAGTGACACTCTCCTCTCCTAATGTTATAGAGTAGTAGTAGTAGTAACAGACTCTCTCCTCTTCTAATGTTATAGAGTAGTAGTAGTAACTGACCCTCTCCGCTCCTAATGTTATAGAGTAGTAGTCGTAACTGACACTCTCCTCTCCTAATGTTATAGAGTAGTAGTAGTAACTGACTCTCTCCTCTCCTAATGTTATAGAGTAGTAGTAGTAACTGACTCTCTCCTCTCCTAATGTTATAGAGTAGTAGTAGTAACTGACACTCTCCTTTCCTAATGTTATAGAGTAGTAGTAGTAACTGACTCTCTCTTCTCCTAATATTATAGAGTAGTAGTAGTAACTGACCCTCTCCTCTCCTAATGTTATAGAGTAGTAGTAGTAGTAACTGACTCTCTCCTCTCCTAATGTTATAGAGTAGTAGTAGTAAATGACTCTCTCCTCTCCTAATGTTATAGAGTAGTATTAGTGACACTCTCCTCTCCTAATGTTATAGAGTAGTAGTAGTAGTAACTGACTCTCTCCTCTCCTAATGTTATAGAGTGGTAGTAGTAACTGTCCCTCTCCTCTCCTAATGTTATAGAGTAGTAGTAGTAACTGACCCTCTCCTCTCCTAATGTTGTAGAGTAGTAGTAGTAACTGACTCTCTCCTCTCCTAATGTTGTAGAGTAGTAGTAGTAACTGACTCTCTCCTCTCCTAATGTTATAGAGTAGTAGTAGTAACTGACTCTCTCCTCTCCTAATGTTATAGAGTAGTAGTAGTAGTAACTGACACTCTCCTCTCCTAATGTGATAGAGTAGTAGTAGTAACTGACTCTCTCCTCTCCTAATGTTATAGAGTAGTAGTAGTAACTGACTCTGTCCTCTGCTAATGTTATAGAGTAGTAGTAGTAACTGACTCTCTCCTCTCCTAATGTTATAGAGTAGTAGTAGTAGTAACTGACCCTCTCCTCTCCTAATGTTATAGAGTAGGAGTAGTAGTAACTGACTCTCTCCTCTCCTAATGTTATAGAGTGGTAGTAGTAACTGTCCCTCTCCTCTCCTAATGTTATAGAGTAGTAGTAGTAACTGACCCTCTCCTCTCCTAATGTTGTAGAGTAGTAGTAGTAACTGACTCTCTCCTCTCCTAATGTTGTAGAGTAGTAGTAGTAACTGACTCTCTCCTCTCCTAATGTTATAGAGTAGTAGTAGTAACTGACTCTCTCCTCTCCTAATGTTATAGAGTAGTAGTAGTAGTAACTGACACTCTCCTCTCCTAATGTGATAGAGTAGTAGTAGTAACTGACTCTCTCCTCTCCTAATGTTATAGAGTAGTAGTAGTAACTGACTCTGTCCTCTCCTAATGTTATAGAGTAGTAGTAGTAACTGACCCTCTCCTCTCCTAATGTTATAGAGTAGTAGTAGTAACTGACTCTCTCTTCTCCTAATGTTATAGAGTAGTAGTTGTAGCTGACACTCTCCTCTCCTAATGTTATAGAGTTGTAGTAGTAACTGATACTCTCCTCTCCTAATGTTATAGAGTAGTAGTAGTAACTGACCCTCTCCTCTCCTAATGTTATAGAGTAGTAGTAGTAACTGACTCTCTCCTCTCCTAATGTTATAGAGTAGTAGTAGTAGTAACTGACCCTCTCCTCTCCTAATGTTATAGAGTAGGAGTAGTAGTAACTGACTCTCTCCTCTCCTAATGTTATAGAGTGGTAGTAGTAACTGTCCCTCTCCTCTCCTAATGTTATAGAGTAGTAGTAGTAACTGACCCTCTCCTCTCCTAATGTTGTAGAGTAGTAGTAGTAACTGACTCTCTCCTCTCCTAATGTTGTAGAGTAGTAGTAGTAACTGACTCTCTCCTCTCCTAATGTTATAGAGTAGTAGTAGTAACTGACTCTCTCCTCTCCTAATGTTATAGAGTAGTAGTAGTAGTAACTGACACTCTCCTCTCCTAATGTGATAGAGTAGTAGTAGTAACTGACTCTCTCCTCTCCTAATGTTATAGAGTAGTAGTAGTAACTGACTCTGTCCTCTCCTAATGTTATAGAGTAGTAGTAGTAACTGACCCTCTCCTCTCCTAATGTTATAGAGTAGTAGTAGTAGTAACTGACTCTCTCCTCTCCTAATGTTATAGAGTAGTAGTAGTAGTAACTGACTCTGTCCTCTCCAAATGTTATAGAGTAGTAGTAGTAACTGACCCTCTCCTCTCCTAATGTTATAGATTAGTAGTAGTAACTGACACTCTCCTCTCCTAATGTTATAGAGTAGTAGTAGTAACTGACACTCTCCTCTCCTAATGTTATAGAGTAGTAGTAGTAACTGACACTCTCTTCTCCTAATGTTATAGAGTAGTAGTAGTAACTGACACTCTCCTCTCCTAATGTTATAGAGTAGTAGTAGTAGTAACTGACTCTGTCCTCTCCTAATGTTATAGAGTAGTAGTAGTAACTAACCCTCTCCTCTCCTAATGTTATAGAGTAGTAGTAGTAGTAACTGACTCTCTCCTCTCCTAATGTTATAGAGTAGTAGTAGTAGTAGTAACTGACCCTCTCCTCTCCTAATGTTATAGAGTAGTAGTAGTAACTGACCCTCTCCTCTCCTAATGTTATAGAGTAGTAGTAGTAACTGACTCTCTCCTCTCCTAATGTTATAGAGTAGTAGTAGTAACTGACCCTCTCCTCTCCTAATGTTATAGAGTAGTAGTAGTAACTGACCCTCTCCTCTCCTAATGTTATAGAGTAGTAGTAGTAACTGACTCTCTCCTCTCCTAATGTTATAGAGTAGTAGTAGTAAATGACTCTCTCCTCTCCTAATGTTATAGAGTAGTATTAGTGACACTCTCCTCTCCTAATGTTATAGAGTAGTAGTAGTAGTAACAGACTCTCTCCTCTTCTAATGTTATAGAGTAGTAGTAGTAACTGACCCTCTCCGCTCCTAATGTTATAGAGTAGTAGTCGTAACTGACACTCTCCTCTCCTAATGTTATAGAGTAGTAGTAGTAACTGACTCTCTCCTCTCCTAATGTTATAGAGTAGTAGTAGTAACTGACTCTCTCCTCTCCTAATGTTATAGAGTAGTAGTAGTAACTGACACTCTCCTTTCCTAATGTTATAGAGTAGTAGTAGTAACTGACTCTGTCCTCTCCCAATGTTATAGAGTAGTAGTAGTAACTGACCCTCTCCTCTCCTAATGTTATAGAGTACTAGTAGTAACTGACACTCTCCTCTCCTAATGTTATAGAGTAGTAGTAGTAACTGACTCTGTCCTCTCCTAATGTTATAGAGTAGTAGTAACTGACCCTCTCCTCTCCTAATTTTATACTGTAGTAGTAGTACCTGACCATCTCCTCTCCTAATGTTATAGAGTAGTAGTAGTAACTGACTCTCTCCTCTCCTAATGTTATAGAGTAGTAGTAGTAACTGACACTCTCCTTTCCTAATGTTATAGAGTAG
Source organism: Salmo salar (assembly GCF_965601325.2). NCBI lineage: Eukaryota > Metazoa > Chordata > Actinopteri > Salmoniformes > Salmonidae > Salmo > Salmo salar. The sequence goes on from NC_138297.1 coordinate 54,354,963, forward strand.
TAGTAGTAACTGACTCTCTCTTCTCCTAATATTATAGAGTAGTATTAGTAGTAACTGACTCTCTCCTCTCCTAATGTTATAGAGTAGTAGTAGTAACTGACCCTCTCCTCTCCTAATGTTATAGAGTAGTAGTAGTAGTAACTGACTCTCTCCTCTCCTAATGTTATAGAGTAGTAGTAGTAAATGACTCTCTCCTCTCCTAATGTTATAGAGTAGTATTAGTGACACTCTCCTCTCCTAATGTTATAGAGTAGTAGTAGTAGTAACTGACTCTCTCCTCTCCTAATGTTATAGAGTAGTAGTAGTAACTGACCCTCTCCTCTCCTAATGTTATAGAGTAGTAGTCGTAACTGACACTCTCCTCTCCTAATGTTATAGAGTAGTAGTAGTAACTGACTCTCTCCTCTCCTAATGTTATAGAGTAGTAGTAGTAACTGACTCTCTCTTCTCCTAACATTATAGAGTAGTATTAGTATTAACTGACTCTCTCCTCTCCTAATGTTATAGAGTAGTAGTAGTAACTGACCCTCTCCTCTCCTAATGTTATAGATTAGTAGTAGTAACTGACACTCTCCTCTCCTAATGTTATAGAGTAGTAGTAGTAACTGACACTCTCCTCTCCTAATGTTATAGAGTAGTAGTAGTAACTGACACTCTCTTCTCCTAATGTTATAGAGTAGTAGTAGTAACTGACACTCTCCTCTCCTAATGTTATAGAGTAGTAGTAGTAGTAACTGACTCTGTCCTCTCCTAATGTTATAGAGTAGTAGTAGTAACTAACCCTCTCCTCTCCTAATGTTATAGAGTAGTAGTAGTAGTAACTGACTCTCTCCTCTCCTAATGTTATAGAGTAGTAGTAGTAGTAGTAACTGACCCTCTCCTCTCCTAATGTTATAGAGTAGTAGTAGTAACTGACCCTCTCCTCTCCTAATGTTATAGAGTAGTAGTAGTAACTGACTCTCTCCTCTCCTAATGTTATAGAGTAGTAGTAGTAACTGACCCTCTCCTCTCCTAATGTTATAGAGTAGTAGTAGTAACTGACCCTCTCCTCTCCTAATGTTATAGAGTAGTAGTAGTAACTGACTCTCTCCTCTCCTAATGTTATAGAGTAGTAGTAGTAAATGACTCTCTCCTCTCCTAATGTTATAGAGTAGTATTAGTGACACTCTCCTCTCCTAATGTTATAGAGTAGTAGTAGTAGTAACAGACTCTCTCCTCTTCTAATGTTATAGAGTAGTAGTAGTAACTGACCCTCTCCGCTCCTAATGTTATAGAGTAGTAGTCGTAACTGACACTCTCCTCTCCTAATGTTATAGAGTAGTAGTAGTAACTGACTCTCTCCTCTCCTAATGTTATAGAGTAGTAGTAGTAACTGACTCTCTCCTCTCCTAATGTTATAGAGTAGTAGTAGTAACTGACACTCTCCTTTCCTAATGTTATAGAGTAGTAGTAGTAACTGACTCTCTCTTCTCCTAATATTATAGAGTAGTAGTAGTAACTGACCCTCTCCTCTCCTAATGTTATAGAGTAGTAGTAGTAGTAACTGACTCTCTCCTCTCCTAATGTTATAGAGTAGTAGTAGTAAATGACTCTCTCCTCTCCTAATGTTATAGAGTAGTATTAGTGACACTCTCCTCTCCTAATGTTATAGAGTAGTAGTAGTAGTAACTGACTCTCTCCTCTCCTAATGTTATAGAGTGGTAGTAGTAACTGTCCCTCTCCTCTCCTAATGTTATAGAGTAGTAGTAGTAACTGACCCTCTCCTCTCCTAATGTTGTAGAGTAGTAGTAGTAACTGACTCTCTCCTCTCCTAATGTTGTAGAGTAGTAGTAGTAACTGACTCTCTCCTCTCCTAATGTTATAGAGTAGTAGTAGTAACTGACTCTCTCCTCTCCTAATGTTATAGAGTAGTAGTAGTAGTAACTGACACTCTCCTCTCCTAATGTGATAGAGTAGTAGTAGTAACTGACTCTCTCCTCTCCTAATGTTATAGAGTAGTAGTAGTAACTGACTCTGTCCTCTGCTAATGTTATAGAGTAGTAGTAGTAACTGACTCTCTCCTCTCCTAATGTTATAGAGTAGTAGTAGTAGTAACTGACCCTCTCCTCTCCTAATGTTATAGAGTAGGAGTAGTAGTAACTGACTCTCTCCTCTCCTAATGTTATAGAGTGGTAGTAGTAACTGTCCCTCTCCTCTCCTAATGTTATAGAGTAGTAGTAGTAACTGACCCTCTCCTCTCCTAATGTTGTAGAGTAGTAGTAGTAACTGACTCTCTCCTCTCCTAATGTTGTAGAGTAGTAGTAGTAACTGACTCTCTCCTCTCCTAATGTTATAGAGTAGTAGTAGTAACTGACTCTCTCCTCTCCTAATGTTATAGAGTAGTAGTAGTAGTAACTGACACTCTCCTCTCCTAATGTGATAGAGTAGTAGTAGTAACTGACTCTCTCCTCTCCTAATGTTATAGAGTAGTAGTAGTAACTGACTCTGTCCTCTCCTAATGTTATAGAGTAGTAGTAGTAACTGACCCTCTCCTCTCCTAATGTTATAGAGTAGTAGTAGTAACTGACTCTCTCTTCTCCTAATGTTATAGAGTAGTAGTTGTAGCTGACACTCTCCTCTCCTAATGTTATAGAGTTGTAGTAGTAACTGATACTCTCCTCTCCTAATGTTATAGAGTAGTAGTAGTAACTGACCCTCTCCTCTCCTAATGTTATAGAGTAGTAGTAGTAACTGACTCTCTCCTCTCCTAATGTTATAGAGTAGTAGTAGTAGTAACTGACCCTCTCCTCTCCTAATGTTATAGAGTAGGAGTAGTAGTAACTGACTCTCTCCTCTCCTAATGTTATAGAGTAGTAGTAGTAGTAACTGACACTCTCCTCTCCTAATGTGATAGAGTAGTAGTAGTAACTGACTCTCTCCTCTCCTAATGTTATAGAGTAGTAGTAGTAACTGACTCTGTCCTCTGCTAATGTTATAGAGTAGTAGTAGTAACTGACCCTCTCCTCTCCTAATGTTATAGAGTAGTAGTAGTAGTAACTGACTCTCTCCTCTCCTAATGTTATAGAGTAGTAGTAGTAGTAACTGACTCTGTCCTCTCCAAATGTTATAGAGTAGTAGTAGTAACTGACCCTCTCCTCTCCTAATGTTATAGAGTAGTAGTAGTAGTAACTGACTCTCACCTCTCCCAATGTTATAGAGTAGTAGTAGTAACTGACCCTCTCCTCTCCTAATGTTATAGAGTACTAGTAGTAACTGACACTCTCCTCTCCTAATGTTATAGAGTAGTAGTAGTAACTGACTCTGTCCTCTCCTAATGTTATAGAGTAGTAGTAACTGACCCTCTCCTCTCCTAATTTTATACTGTAGTAGTAGTACCTGACCATCTCCTCTCCTAATGTTATAGAGTAGTAGTAGTAACTGACTCTCTCCTCTCCTAATGTTATACTGTAGTAGTAGTGACTGACTCTCTCCTCTCCTAATGTTATAGAGTAGTAGTAGTAACTGACCCTCTCCTCTCCTAATGTTATAGAGTAGTAGTAGTAACTGACCCTCTCCTCTCCTAATGTTATAGAGTAGTAGTAGTAACTGACCCTCTCCTCTCCTAATGTTATAGAGTAGTAGTAGTAACTGACTCTCTCCTCTCCTAATGTTATAGAGTAGTAGTAGTAAATGACTCTCTCCTCTCCTAATGTTATAGAGTAGTATTAGTGACACTCTCCTCTCCTAATGTTATAGAGTAGTAGTAGTAGTAACAGACTCTCTCCTCTTCTAATGTTATAGAGTAGTAGTAGTAACTGACCCTCTCCGCTCCTAATGTTATAGAGTAGTAGTCGTAACTGACACTCTCCTCTCCTAATGTTATAGAGTAGTAGTAGTAACTGACTCTCTCCTCTCCTAATGTTATAGAGTAGTAGTAGTAACTGACTCTCTCCTCTCCTAATGTTATAGAGTAGTAGTAGTAACTGACACTCTCCTTTCCTAATGTTATAGAGTAGTAGTAGTAACTGACTCTCTCTTCTCCTAATATTATAGAGTAGTATTAGTAGTAACTGACTCTCTCCTCTCCTAATGTTATAGAGTAGTAGTAGTAACTGACCCTCTCCTCTCCTAATGTTATAGAGTAGTAGTAGTAGTAACTGACTCTCTCCTCTCCTAATGTTATAGAGTAGTAGTAGTAAATGACTCTCTCCTCTCCTAATGTTATAGAGTAGTATTAGTGACACTCTCCTCTCCTAATGTTATAGAGTAGTAGTAGTAGTAACTGACTCTCTCCTCTCCTAATGTTATAGAGTAGTAGTAGTAACTGACCCTCTCCTCTCCTAATGTTATAGAGTAGTAGTCGTAACTGACACTCTCCTCTCCTAATGTTATAGAGTAGTAGTAGTAACTGACTCTCTCCTCTCCTAATGTTATAGAGTAGTAGTAGTAACTGACTCTCTCCTCTCCTAATGTTATAGAGTAGTATTAGTAACTGACACTCTCCTCTCCTAATGTTATAGAGTAGTAGTAGTAACTGACTCTCTCTTCTCCTAATATTATAGAGTAGTATTAGTATTAACTGACTCTCTCCTCTCCTAATGTTATAGAGTAGTAGTAGTAACTGACCCTCTCCTCTCCTAATGTTATAGATTAGTAGTAGTAACTGACACTCTCCTCTCCTAATGTTATAGAGTAGTAGTAGTAACTGACACTCTCCTCTCCTAATGTTATAGAGTAGTAGTAGTAACTGACACTCTCTTCTCCTAATGTTATAGAGTAGTAGTAGTAACTGACACTCTCCTCTCCTAATGTTATAGAGTAGTAGTAGTAGTAACTGACTCTGTCCTCTCCTAATGTTATAGAGTAGTAGTAGTAACTAACCCTCTCCTCTCCTAATGTTATAGAGTAGTAGTAGTAGTAACTGACTCTCTCCTCTCCTAATGTTATAGAGTAGTAGTAGTAGTAGTAACTGACCCTCTCCTCTCCTAATGTTATAGAGTAGTAGTAGTAACTGACCCTCTCCTCTCCTAATGTTATAGAGTAGTAGTAGTAACTGACTCTCTCCTCTCCTAATGTTATAGAGTAGTAGTAGTAACTGACCCTCTCCTCTCCTAATGTTATAGAGTAGTAGTAGTAACTGACACTCTCCTCTCCTAATGTTATAGAGTACTAGTAGTAACTGACCCTCTCCTCTCCTAATGTTATAGAGTAGTAGTAGTAACTGACTCTCACTTCTCATAATGTTATAGAGTAGTATTTGTAGTAACTGACTCTCTCCTCTCCTAATGTGATAGAGTAGTAGTAGTAACTGACTCTCTCCTCTCCTAATGTTATAGAGTAGTAGTAGTAACTGACTCTGTCCTCTCCTAATGTTATAGAGTAGTAGTAGTAGCTGACACTCTCCTCTCCTAATGTTATACAGTAGTAGTAGTAGTAACTGACTCTGTCCTCTCCTAATGTTATAGAGTAGTAGTAGTAACTGACCCTCTCCTCTCCTAATGTTATAGAGTAGTAGTAGTAGTACATGACTCTCTCCTCTCCTAATGTTATAGAGCTGTATTAGTAACTGACCCTCTCCTCTCCTAATGTTATAGAGTAGTAGTAGTAACTGACTCTCTCTTCTCATAATGTTATAGAGTAGTATTTGTAGTAACTGACTCTCTCCTCTCCTAATGTTATAGAGTAGTAGTAGTAACTGACCCTTTCCTCTCCTAATGTTATAGAGTAGTAGTAGTAACTGACACTCTCCTCTCCTAATGTTATAGAGTAGTATTAGTAGTAACTGACACTCTCCTCTCCTAATGTTATAGAGTAGTATTAGTAGTAACTGACACTCTCCTCTCCTAATGTTATAGAGTAGTAGTTGTAGCTGAGACTCTCCTCTCCTAATGTTATAGAGTAGTATAAGTAGTAACTGACACTCTCCTCTCCTAATGTTATAGAGTAGTAGTAGTAACTGACACTCTCCTCTCCTAATGTTATAGAGTAGTAGTAGTAACTGACCCTCTCCTCTCCTAATGTTATAGAGTAGTAGTAGTAACTGACTCTCTCCTCTCCTAATGTTATAGAGTAGTAGTAGTAAATGACTCTCTCCTCTCCTAATGTTATAGAGTAGTATTAGTGACACTCTCCTCTCCTAATGTTATAGAGTAGTAGTAGTAGTAACTGACTCTCTCCTCTCCTAATGTTATAGAGTAGTAGTAGTAACTGACCCTCTCCTCTCCTAATGTTATAGAGTAGTAGTCGTAACTGACTCTCTCTTCTCCTAATATTATAGAGTAGTATTAGTATTAACTGACTCTCTCCTCTCCTAATGTTATATAGTAGTAGTAGTAACTGACCCTCTCCTCTCCTAATGTTATAGATTAGTAGTAGTAACTGACACTCTCCTCTCCTAATGTTATAGAGTAGTAGTAGTAACTGACACTCTCCTCTCCTAATGTTATAGAGTAGTAGTAGTAACTGACACTCTCTTCTCCTAATGTTATAGAGTAGTAGTAGTAACTGACACTCTCCTCTCCTAATGTTATAGAGTAGTAGTAGTAGTAACTGACTCTGTCCTCTCCTAATGTTATAGAGTAGTAGTAGTAACTAACCCTCTCCTCTCCTAATGTTATAGAGTAGTAGTAGTAGTAACTGACTCTCTCCTCTCCTAATGTTATAGAGTAGTAGTAGTAGTAGTAACTGACCCTCTCCTCTCCTAATGTTATAGAGTAGTAGTAGTAACTGACCCTCTCCTCTCCTAATGTTATAGAGTAGTAGTAGTAACTGACTCTCTCCTCTCCTAATGTTATAGAGTAGTAGTAGTAACTGACCCTCTCCTCTCCTAATGTTATAGAGTAGTAGTAGTAACTGACACTCTCCTCTCCTAATGTTATAGAGTACTAGTAGTAACTGACCCTCTCCTCTCCTAATGTTATAGAGTAGTAGTAGTAACTGACTCTCTCTTCTCATAATGTTATAGAGTAGTATTTGTAGTAACTGACTCTCTCCTCTCCTAATGTGATAGAGTAGTAGTAGTAACTGACACTCTCCTCTCCTAATGTTATAGAGTAGTAGTAGTAACTGACTCTCTCCTCTCCTAATGTTATAGAGTAGTAGTAGTAAATGACTCTCTCCTCTCCTAATGTTATAGAGTAGTATTAGTGACACTCTCCTCTCCTAATGTTATAGAGTAGTAGTAGTAGTAACTGACTCTCTCCTCTCCTAATGTTATAGAGTAGTAGTAGTAACTGACCCTCTCCTCTCCTAATGTTATAGAGTAGTAGTCGTAACTGACTCTCTCTTCTCCTAATATTATAGAGTAGTATTAGTATTAACTGACTCTCTCCTCTCCTAATGTTATATAGTAGTAGTAGTAACTGACCCTCTCCTCTCCTAATGTTATAGATTAGTAGTAGTAACTGACACTCTCCTCTCCTAATGTTATAGAGTAGTAGTAGTAACTGACACTCTCCTCTCCTAATGTTATAGAGTAGTAGTAGTAACTGACACTCTCTTCTCCTAATGTGATAGAGTAGTAGTAGTAACTGACACTCTCCTCTCCTAATGTTATAGAGTAGTAGTAGTAGTAACTGACTCTGTCCTCTACTAATGTTATAGAGTAGTAGTAGTAACTAACCCTCTCCTCTCCTAATGTTATAGAGTAGTAGTAGTAGTAACTGACTCTCTCCTCTCCTAATGTTATAGAGTAGTAGTAGTAGTAGTAACTGACCCTCTCCTCTCCTAATGTTATAGAGTAGTAGTAGTAACTGACCCTCTCCTCTCCTAATGTTATAGAGTAGTAGTAGTAACTGACTCTCTCCTCTCCTAATGTTATAGAGTAGTAGTAGTAACTGACCCTCTCCTAATGTTATAGAGTAGTAGTAGTAACTGACACTCTCCTCTCCTAATGTTATAGAGTACTAGTAGTAACTGACCCTCTCCTCTCCTAATGTTATAGAGTAGTAGTAGTAACTGACTCTCTCTTCTCATAATGTTATAGAGTAGTATTTGTAGTAACTGACTCTCTCCTCTCCTAATGTGATAGAGTAGTAGTAGTAACTGACTCTCTCCTCTCCTAATGTTATAGAGTAGTAGTAGTAACTGACTCTGTCCTCTCCTAATGTTATAGAGTAGTAGTAGTAGCTGACACTCTCCTCTCCTAATGTTATACAGTAGTAGTAGTAGTAACTGACTCTGTCCTCTCCTAATGTTATAGAGTAGTAGTAGTAACTGACCCTCTCCTCTCCTAATGTTATAGAGTAGTAGTAGTAGTACATGACTCTCTCCTCTCCTAATGTTATAGAGCTGTATTAGTAACTGACCCTCTCCTCTCCTAATGTTATAGAGTAGTAGTAGTAACTGACTCTCTCTTCTCATAATGTTATAGAGTACTATTTGTAGTAACTGACTCTCTCCTCTCCTAATGTTATAGAGTAGTAGTAGTAACTGACCCTTTCCTCTCCTAATGTTATAGAGTAGTAGTAGTAACTGACACTCTCCTCTCCTAATGTTATAGAGTAGTATTAGTAGTAACTGACACTCTCCTCTCCTAATGTTATAGAGTAGTATTAGTAGTAACTGACACTCTCCTCTCCTAATGTTATAGAGTAGTAGTTGTAGCTGAGACTCTCCTCTCCTAATGTTATAGAGTAGTATAAGTAGTAACTGACACTCTCCTCTCCTAATGTTATAGAGTAGTAGTAGTAACTGACACTCTCCTCTCCTAATGTTATAGAGTAGTAGTAGTAACTGACCCTCTCCTCTCCTAATGTTATAGAGTAGTAGTAGTAACTGACTCTCTCCTCTCCTAATGTTATAGAGTAGTAGTAGTAAATGACTCTCTCCTCTCCTAATGTTATAGAGTAGTATTAGTGACACTCTCCTCTCCTAATGTTATAGAGTAGTAGTAGTAGTAACTGACTCTCTCCTCTCCTAATGTTATAGAGTAGTAGTAGTAACTGACCCTCTCCTCTCCTAATGTTATAGAGTAGTAGTCGTAACTGACACTCTCCTCTCCTAATGTTATAGAGTAGTAGTAGTAACTGACTCTCTCCTCTCCTAATGTTATAGAGTAGTAGTAGTAACTGACTCTCTCCTCTCCTAATGTTATAGAGTAGTAGTAGTAACTGACACTCTCCTCTCCTAATGTTATAGAGTAGTAGTAGTAACTGACTCTCTCTTCTCCTAATATTATAGAGTAGTATTAGTATTAACTGACTCTCTCCTCTCCTAATGTTATAGAGTAGTAGTAGTAACTGACCCTCTCCTCTCCTAATGTTATAGAGTAGTAGTAGTAACTGACACTCTCCTCTCCTAATGTTATAGAGTAGTAGTAGTAACTGACACTCTCCTCTCCTAATGTTATAGAGTAGTAGTAGTAACTGACACTCTCTTCTCCTAATGTTATAGAGTAGTAGTAGTAACTGACACTCTCCTCTCCTAATGTTATAGAGTAGTAGTAGTAGTAACTGACTCTGTCCTCTCCTAATGTTATAGAGTAGTAGTAGTAACTAACCCTCTCCTCTCCTAATGTTATAGAGTAGTAGTAGTAGTAACTGACTCTCTCCTCTCCTAATGTTATAGAGTAGTAGTAGTAGTAACTGACCCTCTCCTCTCCTAATGTTATAGAGTAGTAGTAGTAACTGACCCTCTCCTCTCCTAATGTTATAGAGTAGTAGTAGTAACTGACTCTCTCCTCTCCTAATGTTATAGAGTAGTAGTAGTAACTGACCCTCTCCTCTCCTAATGTTATAGAGTAGTAGTAGTAACTGACACTCTCCTCTCCTAATGTTATAGAGTAGTAGTAGTAACTGACATGCTCCTCTCCTAATGTTATAGAGTAGTAGTAGTCACTGACTCTCTCTTCTCCTAATGTTATAGAGTAGTATTAGTAGTAACTGACTCTCTCCTCTCCTAATGTTATAGAGTAGTAGTAGTAGTAACTGACACTCTCCTCTCCTAATGTTATAGAGTAGTAGTAGTAACTGACACTCTCCTCTCCTAATGTTATAGAGTAGTATTAGTAGTAACTGACACTCTCCTCTCCTAATGTTATAGAGTAGTAGTTGTAGCTGAGACTCTCCTCTCCTAATGTTATAGAGTAGTATAAGTTTTAACTGACACTCTCCTCTCCTAATGTTATAGAGTAGTAGTAGTAACTGACCCTCTCCTCTCCTAATGTTATAGAGTAGTAGTAGTAACTGACCCTCTCCTCTCCTAATGTTATAGAGTAGTAGTAGTAACTGACACTCTCCTCTCCTAATGTTATAGAGTAGTAGTAGTAACTGACCCTCTCCTCTCCTAATGTTATAGAGTAGTAGTAGTAACTGACTCTCTCTTCTCCTAATGTTATAAAGTAGTAGTTGTAGCTGACACTCTCCTCTCCTAATGTTATAGAGTTGTAGTAGTAACTGACACTCTCCTCTCCTAATGTTATAGAGTAGTAGTAGTAACTGACCCTCTCCTCTCCTAATGTTATAGAGTAGTAGTAGTAACTGACTCTCTCCTCTCCTAATGTTATAGAGTAGTAGTAGTAGTAACTGACCCTCTCCTCTCCTAATGTTATAGAGTAGGAGTAGTAGTAACTGACTCTCTCCTCTCCTAATGTTATAGAGTGGTAGTAGTAACTGTCCCTCTCCTCTCCTAATGTTATAGAGTAGTAGTAGTAACTGACCCTCTCCTCTCCTAATGTTGTAGAGTAGTAGTAGTAACTGACTCTCTCCTCTCCTAATGTTGTAGAGTAGTAGTAGTAACTGACTCTCTCCTCTCCTAATGTTATAGAGTAGTAGTAGTAACTGACCCTCTCCTCTCCTAATGTTATAGAGTAGTAGCAGTAACTGACACTCTCCTCTCCTAATGTTATAGAGTAGTATTAGTAGTAACTGACACTCTCCTCTCCTAATGTTATAGAGTAGTAGTTGTAGCTGAGACTCTCCTCTCCTAATGTTATAGAGTAGTATAAGTTTTAACTGACACTCTCCTCTCCTAATGTTATAGAGTAGTAGTAGTAACTGACCCTCTCCTCTCCTAATGTTATAGAGTAGTAGTAGTAACTGACCCTCTCCTCTCCTAATGTTATAGAGTTGTATTAGTAACTGACCCTCTCCTCTCCTAATGTTATAGAGTAGTAGTAGTAACTGACTCTCTCTTCTCATAATGTTATAGAGTAGTATTTGTAGTAACTGACTCTCTCCTCTCCTAATGTTATAGAGTAGTAGTAGTAACTGACCCTTTCCTCTCCTAATGTTATAGAGTAGTAGTAGTAACTGACACTCTCCTCTCCTAATGTTATAGAGTAGTATTAGTAGTAACTGACACTCTCCTCTCCTAATGTTATAGAGTAGTATTAGTAGTAACTGACACTCTCCTCTCCTAATGTTATAGAGTAGTAGTTGTAGCTGAGACTCTCCTCTCCTAATGTTATAGAGTAGTATAAGTAGTAACTGACACTCTCCTCTCCTAATGTTATAGAGTAGTAGTAGTAACTGACACTCTCCTCTCCTAATGCTATAGAGTAGTAGTAGTAACTGACCCTCTCCTCTCCTAATGTTATAGAGTAGTAGTAGTAACTGACTCTCTCCTCTCCTAATGTTATAGAGTAGTAGTAGTAAATGACTCTCTCCTCTCCTAATGTTATAGAGTAGTATTAGTGACACTCTCCTCTCCTAATGTTATAGAGTAGTAGTAGTAGTAACTGACTCTCTCCTCTCCTAATGTTATAGAGTAGTAGTAGTAACTGACCCTCTCCTCTCCTAATGTTATAGAGTAGTAGTCGTAACTGACACTCTCCTCTCCTAATGTTATAGAGTAGTAGTAGTAACTGACTCTCTCCTCTCCTAATGTTATAGAGTAGTAGTAGTAACTGACTCTCTCCTCTCCTAATGTTATAGAGTAGTAGTAGTAACTGACACTCTCCTCTCCTAATGTTATAGAGTAGTAGTAGTAACTGACTCTCTCTTCTCCTAATATTATAGAGTAGTATTAGTATTAACTGACTCTCTCCTCTCCTAATGTTATAGAGTAGTAGTAGTAACTGACCCTCTCCTCTCCTAATGTTATAGAGTAGTAGTAGTAACTGACACTCTCCTCTCCTAATGTTATAGAGTAGTAGTAGTAACTGACCCTCTCCTCTCCTAATGTTATAGAGTAGTAGTAGTAGTACATGACTCTCTCCTCTCCTAATGTTATAGAGCTGTATTAGTAACTGACCCTCTCCTCTCCTAATGTTATAGAGTAGTAGTAGTAACTGACTCTCTCTTCTCATAATGTTATAGAGTAGTATTTGTAGTAACTGACTCTCTCCTCTCCTAATGTTATAGAGTAGTAGTAGTAACTGACCCTTTCCTCTCCTAATGTTATAGAGTAGTAGTAGTAACTGACACTCTCCTCTCCTAATGTTATAGAGTAGTATTAGTAGTAACTGACACTCTCCTCTCCTAATGTTATAGAGTAGTATTAGTAGTAACTGACACTCTCCTCTCCTAATGTTATAGAGTAGTAGTTGTAGCTGAGACTCTCCTCTCCTAATGTTATAGAGTAGTATAAGTAGTAACTGACACTCTCCTCTCCTAATGTTATAGAGTAGTAGTAGTAACTGACACTCTCCTCTCCTAATGCTATAGAGTAGTAGTAGTAACTGACCCTCTCCTCTCCTAATGTTATAGAGTAGTAGTAGTAACTGACTCTCTCCTCTCCTAATGTTATAGAGTAGTAGTAGTAAATGACTCTCTCCTCTCCTAATGTTATAGAGTAGTATTAGTGACACTCTCCTCTCCTAATGTTATAGAGTAGTAGTAGTAGTAACTGACTCTCTCCTCTCCTAATGTTATAGAGTAGTAGTAGTAACTGACCCTCTCCTCTCCTAATGTTATAGAGTAGTAGTCGTAACTGACACTCTCCTCTCCTAATGTTATAGAGTAGTAGTAGTAACTGACTCTCTCCTCTCCTAATGTTATAGAGTAGTAGTAGTAACTGACTCTCTCCTCTCCTAATGTTATAGAGTAGTAGTAGTAACTGACACTCTCCTCTCCTAATGTTATAGAGTAGTAGTAGTAACTGACTCTCTCTTCTCCTAATATTATAGAGTAGTATTAGTATTAACTGACTCTCTCCTCTCCTAATGTTATAGAGTAGTAGTAGTAACTGACCCTCTCCTAATGTTATAGAGTAGTAGTAGTAACTGACACTCTCCTCTCCTAATGTTATAGAGTAGTAGTAGTAACTGACCCTCTCCTCTCCTAATGTTATAGAGTAGTAGTAGTAGTACATGACTCTCTCCTCTCCTAATGTTATAGAGCTGTATTAGTAACTGACCCTCTCCTCTCCTAATGTTATAGAGTAGTAGTAGTAACTGACTCTCTCTTCTCATAATGTTATAGAGTAGTATTTGTAGTAACTGACTCTCTCCTCTCCTAATGTTATAGAGTAGTAGTAGTAACTGACCCTTTCCTCTCCTAATGTTATAGAGTAGTAGTAGTAACTGACACTCTCCTCTCCTAATGTTATAGAGTAGTAGTAGTAGTACATGACTCTCTCCTCTCCTAATGTTATAGAGCTGTATTAGTAACTGACCCTCTCCTCTCCTAATGTTATAGAGTAGTAGTAGTAACTGACTCTCTCTTCTCATAATGTTATAGAGTAGTATTTGTAGTAACTGACTCTCTCCTCTCCTAATGTTATAGAGTAGTAGTAGTAACTGACCCTTTCCTCTCCTAATGTTATAGAGTAGTAGTAGTAACTGACACTCTCCTCTCCTAATGTTATAGAGTAGTATTAGTAGTAACTGACACTCTCCTCTCCTAATGTTATAGAGTAGTATTAGTAGTAACTGACACTCTCCTCTCCTAATGTTATAGAGTAGTAGTTGTAGCTGAGACTCTCCTCTCCTAATGTTATAGAGTAGTATAAGTAGTAACTGACACTCTCCTCTCCTAATGTTATAGAGTAGTAGTAGTAACTGACACTCTCCTCTCCTAATGCTATAGAGTAGTAGTAGTAACTGACCCTCTCCTCTCCTAATGTTATAGAGTAGTAGTAGTAACTGACTCTCTCCTCTCCTAATGTTATAGAGTAGTAGTAGTAAATGACTCTCTCCTCTCCTAATGTTATAGAGTAGTATTAGTGACACTCTCCTCTCCTAATGTTATAGAGTAGTAGTAGTAGTAACTGACTCTCTCCTCTCCTAATGTTATAGAGTAGTAGTAGTAACTGACCCTCTCCTCTCCTAATGTTATAGAGTAGTAGTCGTAACTGACACTCTCCTCTCCTAATGTTATAGAGTAGTAGTAGTAACTGACTCTCTCCTCTCCTAATGTTATAGAGTAGTAGTAGTAGTACATGACTCTCTCCTCTCCTAATGTTATAGAGCTGTATTAGTAACTGACCCTCTCCTCTCCTAATGTTATAGAGTAGTAGTAGTAACTGACTCTCTCTTCTCATAATGTTATAGAGTAGTATTTGTAGTAACTGACTCTCTCCTCTCCTAATGTTATAGAGTAGTAGTAGTAACTGACCCTTTCCTCTCCTAATGTTATAGAGTAGTAGTAGTAACTGACACTCTCCTCTCCTAATGTTATAGAGTAGTATTAGTAGTAACTGACACTCTCCTCTCCTAATGTTATAGAGTAGTATTAGTAGTAACTGACACTCTCCTCTCCTAATGTTATAGAGTAGTAGTTGTAGCTGAGACTCTCCTCTCCTAATGTTATAGAGTAGTATAAGTAGTAACTGACACTCTCCTCTCCTAATGTTATAGAGTAGTAGTAGTAACTGACACTCTCCTCTCCTAATGCTATAGAGTAGTAGTAGTAACTGACCCTCTCCTCTCCTAATGTTATAGAGTAGTAGTAGTAACTGACTCTCTCCTCTCCTAATGTTATAGAGTAGTAGTAGTAAATGACTCTCTCCTCTCCTAATGTTATAGAGTAGTATTAGTGACACTCTCCTCTCCTAATGTTATAGAGTAGTAGTAGTAGTAACTGACTCTCTCCTCTCCTAATGTTATAGAGTAGTAGTAGTAACTGACCCTCTCCTCTCCTAATGTTATAGAGTAGTAGTCGTAACTGACACTCTCCTCTCCTAATGTTATAGAGTAGTAGTAGTAACTGACTCTCTCCTCTCCTAATGTTATAGAGTAGTAGTAGTAACTGACTCTCTCCTCTCCTAATGTTATAGAGTAGTAGTAGTAACTGACACTCTCCTCTCCTAATGTTATAGAGTAGTAGTAGTAACTGACTCTCTCTTCTCCTAATATTATAGAGTAGTATTAGTATTAACTGACTCTCTCCTCTCCTAATGTTATAGAGTAGTAGTAGTAACTGACCCTCTCCTAATGTTATAGAGTAGTAGTAGTAACTGACACTCTCCTCTCCTAATGTTATAGAGTAGTAGTAGTAACTGACCCTCTCCTCTCCTAATGTTATAGAGTAGTAGTAGTAGTACATGACTCTCTCCTCTCCTAATGTTATAGAGCTGTATTAGTAACTGACCCTCTCCTCTCCTAATGTTATAGAGTAGTAGTAGTAACTGACTCTCTCTTCTCATAATGTTATAGAGTAGTATTTGTAGTAACTGACTCTCTCCTCTCCTAATGTTATAGAGTAGTAGTAGTAACTGACCCTTTCCTCTCCTAATGTTATAGAGTAGTAGTAGTAACTGACACTCTCCTCTCCTAATGTTATAGAGTAGTAGTAGTAGTACATGACTCTCTCCTCTCCTAATGTTATAGAGCTGTATTAGTAACTGACCCTCTCCTCTCCTAATGTTATAGAGTAGTAGTAGTAACTGACTCTCTCTTCTCATAATGTTATAGAGTAGTATTTGTAGTAACTGACTCTCTCCTCTCCTAATGTTATAGAGTAGTAGTAGTAACTGACCCTTTCCTCTCCTAATGTTATAGAGTAGTAGTAGTAACTGACACTCTCCTCTCCTAATGTTATAGAGTAGTATTAGTAGTAACTGACACTCTCCTCTCCTAATGTTATAGAGTAGTATTAGTAGTAACTGACACTCTCCTCTCCTAATGTTATAGAGTAGTAGTTGTAGCTGAGACTCTCCTCTCCTAATGTTATAGAGTAGTATAAGTAGTAACTGACACTCTCCTCTCCTAATGTTATAGAGTAGTAGTAGTAACTGACACTCTCCTCTCCTAATGCTATAGAGTAGTAGTAGTAACTGACCCTCTCCTCTCCTAATGTTATAGAGTAGTAGTAGTAACTGACTCTCTCCTCTCCTAATGTTATAGAGTAGTAGTAGTAAATGACTCTCTCCTCTCCTAATGTTATAGAGTAGTATTAGTGACACTCTCCTCTCCTAATGTTATAGAGTAGTAGTAGTAGTAACTGACTCTCTCCTCTCCTAATGTTATAGAGTAGTAGTAGTAACTGACCCTCTCCTCTCCTAATGTTATAGAGTAGTAGTCGTAACTGACACTCTCCTCTCCTAATGTTATAGAGTAGTAGTAGTAACTGACTCTCTCCTCTCCTAATGTTATAGAGTAGTAGTAGTAAATGACTCTCTCCTCTCCTAATGTTATAGAGTAGTATTAGTGACACTCTCCTCTCCTAATGTTATAGAGTAGTAGTAGTAGTAACTGACTCTCTCCTCTCCTAATGTTATAGAGTAGTAGTAGTAACTGACACTCTCCTCTCCTAATGTTATAGAGTAGTATTAGTAGTAACTGACACTCTCCTCTCCTAATGTTATAGAGTAGTATTAGTAGTAACTGACACTCTCCTCTCCTAATGTTATAGAGTAGTAGTTGTAGCTGAGACTCTCCTCTCCTAATGTTATAGAGTAGTATAAGTAGTAACTGACACTCTCCTCTCCTAATGTTATAGAGTAGTAGTAGTAACTGACACTCTCCTCTCCTAATGTTATAGAGTAGTAGTAGTAACTGACCCTCTCCTCTCCTAATGTTATAGAGTAGTAGTAGTAACTGACTCTCTCCTCTCCTAATGTTATAGAGTAGTAGTAGTAAATGACTCTCTCCTCTCCTAATGTTATAGAGTAGTATTAGTGACACTCTCCTCTCCTAATGTTATAGAGTAGTAGTAGTAGTAACTGACTCTCTCCTCTCCTAATGTTATAGAGTAGTAGTAGTAACTGACCCTCTCCTCTCCTAATGTTATAGAGTAGTAGTCGTAACTGACACTCTCCTCTCCTAATGTTATAGAGTAGTAGTAGTAACTGACTCTCTCCTCTCCTAATGTTATAGAGTAGTAGTAGTAACTGACTCTCTCCTCTCCTAATGTTATAGAGTAGTAGTAGTAACTGACACTCTCCTCTCCTAATGTTATAGAGTAGTAGTAGTAACTGACTCTCTCTTCTCCTAATATTATAGAGTAGTATTAGTATTAACTGACTCTCTCCTCTCCTAATGTTATAGAGTAGTAGTAGTAACTGACCCTCTCCTCTCCTAATGTTATAGAGTAGTAGTAGTAACTGACACTCTCCTCTCCTAATGTTATAGAGTAGTAGTAGTAACTGACACTCTCCTCTCCTAATGTTATAGAGTAGTAGTAGTAACTGACACTCTCTTCTCCTAATGTTATAGAGTAGTAGTAGTAACTGACACTCTCCTCTCCTAATGTTATAGAGTAGTAGTAGTAGTAACTGACTCTGTCCTCTCCTAATGTTATAGAGTAGTAGTAGTAACTAACCCTCTCCTCTCCTAATGTTATAGAGTAGTAGTAGTAGTAACTGACTCTCTCCTCTCCTAATGTTATAGAGTAGTAGTAGTAGTAACTGACCCTCTCCTCTCCTAATGTTATAGAGTAGTAGTAGTAACTGACCCTCTCCTCTCCTAATGTTATAGAGTAGTAGTAGTAACTGACTCTCTCCTCTCCTAATGTTATAGAGTAGTAGTAGTAACTGACCCTCTCCTCTCCTAATGTTATAGAGTAGTAGTAGTAACTGACACTCTCCTCTCCTAATGTTATAGAGTAGTAGTAGTAACTGACATGCTCCTCTCCTAATGTTATAGAGTAGTAGTAGTAACTGACACTCTCTTCTCCTAATGTTATAGAGTAGTAGTAGTAACTGACACTCTCCTCTCCTAATGTTATAGAGTAGTAGTAGTAGTAACTGACTCTGTCCTCTCCTAATGTTATAGAGTAGTAGTAGTAACTAACCCTCTCCTCTCCTAATGTTATAGAGTAGTAGTAGTAGTAACTGACTCTCTCCTCTCCTAATGTTATAGAGTAGTAGTAGTAGTAACTGACCCTCTCCTCTCCTAATGTTATAGAGTAGTAGTAGTAACTGACCCTCTCCTCTCCTAATGTTATAGAGTAGTAGTAGTAACTGACTCTCTCCTCTCCTAATGTTATAGAGTAGTAGTAGTAACTGACCCTCTCCTCTCCTAATGTTATAGAGTAGTAGTAGTAACTGACACTCTCCTCTCCTAATGTTATAGAGTAGTAGTAGTAACTGACATGCTCCTCTCCTAATGTTATAGAGTAGTAGTAGTCACTGACTCTCTCTTCTCCTAATGTTATAGAGTAGTATTAGTAGTAACTGACTCTCTCCTCTCCTAATGTTATAGAGTAGTAGTAGTAGTAACTGACCCTCTCCTCTCCTAATGTTATAGAGTAGTAGTAGTAACTGACACTCTCCTCTCCTAATGTTATAGAGTAGTATTAGTAGTAACTGACACTCTCCTCTCCTAATGTTATAGAGTAGTAGTTGTAGCTGAGACTCTCCTCTCCTAATGTTATAGAGTAGTATAAGTTTTAACTGACACTCTCCTCTCCTAATGTTATAGAGTAGTAGTAGTAACTGACCCTCTCCTCTCCTAATGTTATAGAGTAGTAGTAGTAACTGACCCTCTCCTCTCCTAATGTTATAGAGTAGTAGTAGTAACTGACACTCTCCTCTCCTAATGTTATAGAGTAGTAGTAGTAACTGACCCTCTCCTCTCCTAATGTTATAGAGTAGTAGTAGTAACTGACTCTCTCTTCTCCTAATGTTATAAAGTAGTAGTTGTAGCTGACACTCTCCTCTCCTAATGTTATAGAGTTGTAGTAGTAACTGACACTCTCCTCTCCTAATGTTATAGAGTAGTAGTAGTAACTGACCCTCTCCTCTCCTAATGTTATAGAGTAGTAGTAGTAACTGACTCTCTCCTCTCCTAATGTTATAGAGTAGTAGTAGTAGTAACTGACCCTCTCCTCTCCTAATGTTATAGAGTAGGAGTAGTAGTAACTGACTCTCTCCTCTCCTAATGTTATAGAGTGGTAGTAGTAACTGTCCCTCTCCTCTCCTAATGTTATAGAGTAGTAGTAGTAACTGACCCTCTCCTCTCCTAATGTTGTAGAGTAGTAGTAGTAACTGACTCTCTCCTCTCCTAATGTTGTAGAGTAGTAGTAGTAACTGACTCTCTCCTCTCCTAATGTTATAGAGTAGTAGTAGTAACTGACCCTCTCCTCTCCTAATGTTATAGAGTAGTAGCAGTAACTGACACTCTCCTCTCCTAATGTTATAGAGTAGTATTAGTAGTAACTGACACTCTCCTCTCCTAATGTTATAGAGTAGTAGTTGTAGCTGAGACTCTCCTCTCCTAATGTTATAGAGTAGTATAAGTTTTAACTGACACTCTCCTCTCCTAATGTTATAGAGTAGTAGTAGTAACTGACCCTCTCCTCTCCTAATGTTATAGAGTAGTAGTAGTAACTGACCCTCTCCTCTCCTAATGTTATAGAGTTGTATTAGTAACTGACCCTCTCCTCTCCTAATGTTATAGAGTAGTAGTAGTAACTGACTCTCTCTTCTCATAATGTTATAGAGTAGTATTTGTAGTAACTGACTCTCTCCTCTCCTAATGTTATAGAGTAGTAGTAGTAACTGACCCTTTCCTCTCCTAATGTTATAGAGTAGTAGTAGTAACTGACACTCTCCTCTCCTAATGTTATAGAGTAGTATTAGTAGTAACTGACACTCTCCTCTCCTAATGTTATAGAGTAGTATTAGTAGTAACTGACACTCTCCTCTCCTAATGTTATAGAGTAGTAGTTGTAGCTGAGACTCTCCTCTCCTAATGTTATAGAGTAGTATAAGTAGTAACTGACACTCTCCTCTCCTAATGTTATAGAGTAGTAGTAGTAACTGACACTCTCCTCTCCTAATGCTATAGAGTAGTAGTAGTAACTGACCCTCTCCTCTCCTAATGTTATAGAGTAGTAGTAGTAACTGACTCTCTCCTCTCCTAATGTTATAGAGTAGTAGTAGTAAATGACTCTCTCCTCTCCTAATGTTATAGAGTAGTATTAGTGACACTCTCCTCTCCTAATGTTATAGAGTAGTAGTAGTAGTAACTGACTCTCTCCTCTCCTAATGTTATAGAGTAGTAGTAGTAACTGACCCTCTCCTCTCCTAATGTTATAGAGTAGTAGTCGTAACTGACACTCTCCTCTCCTAATGTTATAGAGTAGTAGTAGTAACTGACTCTCTCCTCTCCTAATGTTATAGAGTAGTAGTAGTAACTGACTCTCTCCTCTCCTAATGTTATAGAGTAGTAGTAGTAACTGACACTCTCCTCTCCTAATGTTATAGAGTAGTAGTAGTAACTGACTCTCTCTTCTCCTAATATTATAGAGTAGTATTAGTATTAACTGACTCTCTCCTCTCCTAATGTTATAGAGTAGTAGTAGTAACTGACCCTCTCCTCTCCTAATGTTATAGAGTAGTAGTAGTAACTGACACTCTCCTCTCCTAATGTTATAGAGTAGTAGTAGTAACTGACACTCTCCTCTCCTAATGTTATAGAGTAGTAGTAGTAACTGACACTCTCTTCTCCTAATGTTATAGAGTAGTAGTAGTAACTGACACTCTCCTCTCCTAATGTTATAGAGTAGTAGTAGTAGTAACTGACTCTGTCCTCTCCTAATGTTATAGAGTAGTAGTAGTAACTAACCCTCTCCTCTCCTAATGTTATAGAGTAGTAGTAGTAGTAACTGACTCTCTCCTCTCCTAATGTTATAGAGTAGTAGTAGTAGTAACTGACCCTCTCCTCTCCTAATGTTATAGAGTAGTTGTAGTAACTGACCCTCTCCTCTCCTAATGTTATAGAGTAGTAGTAGTAACTGACTCTCTCCTCTCCTAATGTTATAGAGTAGTAGTAGTAACTGACCCTCTCCTCTCCTAATGTTATAGAGTAGTAGTAGTAACTGACACTCTCCTCTCCTAATGTTATAGAGTAGTAGTAGTAACTGACATGCTCCTCTCCTAATGTTATAGAGTAGTAGTAGTCACTGACTCTCTCTTCTCCTAATGTTATAGAGTAGTATTAGTAGTAACTGACTCTCTCCTCTCCTAATGTTATAGAGTAGTAGTAGTAGTAACTGACCCTCTCCTCTCCTAATGTTATAGAGTAGTAGTAGTAACTGACACTCTCCTCTCCTAATGTTATAGAGTAGTATTAGTAGTAACTGACACTCTCCTCTCCTAATGTTATAGAGTAGTAGTTGTAGCTGAGACTCTCCTCTCCTAATGTTATAGAGTAGTATAAGTTTTAACTGACACTCTCCTCTCCTAATGTTATAGAGTAGTAGTAGTAACTGACCCTCTCCTCTCCTAATGTTATAGAGTAGTAGTAGTAACTGACCCTCTCCTCTCCTAATGTTATAGAGTAGTAGTAGTAACTGACACTCTCCTCTCCTAATGTTATAGAGTAGTAGTAGTAACTGACCCTCTCCTCTCCTAATGTTATAGAGTAGTAGTAGTAACTGACTCTCTCTTCTCCTAATGTTATAAAGTAGTAGTTGTAGCTGACACTCTCCTCTCCTAATGTTATAGAGTTGTAGTAGTAACTGACACTCTCCTCTCCTAATGTTATAGAGTAGTAGTAGTAACTGACCCTCTCCTCTCCTAATGTTATAGAGTAGTAGTAGTAACTGACTCTCTCCTCTCCTAATGTTATAGAGTAGTAGTAGTAGTAACTGACCCTCTCCTCTCCTAATGTTATAGAGTAGGAGTAGTAGTAACTGACTCTCTCCTCTCCTAATGTTATAGAGTGGTAGTAGTAACTGTCCCTCTCCTCTCCTAATGTTATAGAGTAGTAGTAGTAACTGACCCTCTCCTCTCCTAATGTTGTAGAGTAGTAGTAGTAACTGACTCTCTCCTCTCCTAATGTTGTAGAGTAGTAGTAGTAACTGACTCTCTCCTCTCCTAATGTTATAGAGTAGTAGTAGTAACTGACCCTCTCCTCTCCTAATGTTATAGAGTAGTAGCAGTAACTGACACTCTCCTCTCCTAATGTTATAGAGTAGTATTAGTAGTAACTGACACTCTCCTCTCCTAATGTTATAGAGTAGTAGTTGTAGCTGAGACTCTCCTCTCCTAATGTTATAGAGTAGTATAAGTTTTAACTGACACTCTCCTCTCCTAATGTTATAGAGTAGTAGTAGTAACTGACCCTCTCCTCTCCTAATGTTATAGAGTAGTAGTAGTAACTGACCCTCTCCTCTCCTAATGTTATAGAGTTGTATTAGTAACTGACCCTCTCCTCTCCTAATGTTATAGAGTAGTAGTAGTAACTGACTCTCTCTTCTCATAATGTTATAGAGTAGTATTTGTAGTAACTGACTCTCTCCTCTCCTAATGTTATAGAGTAGTAGTAGTAACTGACCCTTTCCTCTCCTAATGTTATAGAGTAGTAGTAGTAACTGACACTCTCCTCTCCTAATGTTGTAGAGTAGTAGTAGTAACTGACTCTCTCCTCTCCTAATGTTGTAGAGTAGTAGTAGTAACTGACTCTCTCCTCTCCTAATGTTATAGAGTAGTAGTAGTAACTGACCCTCTCCTCTCCTAATGTTATAGAGTAGTAGCAGTAACTGACACTCTCCTCTCCTAATGTTATAGAGTAGTATTAGTAGTAACTGACACTCTCCTCTCCTAATGTTATAGAGTAGTAGTTGTAGCTGAGACTCTCCTCTCCTAATGTTATAGAGTAGTATAAGTTTTAACTGACACTCTCCTCTCCTAATGTTATAGAGTAGTAGTAGTAACTGACCCTCTCCTCTCCTAATGTTATAGAGTAGTAGTAGTAACTGACCCTCTCCTCTCCTAATGTTATAGAGTTGTATTAGTAACTGACCCTCTCCTCTCCTAATGTTATAGAGTAGTAGTAGTAACTGACTCTCTCTTCTCATAATGTTATAGAGTAGTATTTGTAGTAACTGACTCTCTCCTCTCCTAATGTTATAGAGTAGTAGTAGTAACTGACCCTTTCCTCTCCTAATGTTATAGAGTAGTAGTAGTAACTGACACTCTCCTCTCCTAATGTTATAGAGTAGTATTAGTAGTAACTGACACTCTCCTCTCCTAATGTTATAGAGTAGTATTAGTAGTAACTGACACTCTCCTCTCCTAATGTTATAGAGTAGTAGTTGTAGCTGAGACTCTCCTCTCCTAATGTTATAGAGTAGTATAAGTAGTAACTGACACTCTCCTCTCCTAATGTTATAGAGTAGTAGTAGTAACTGACACTCTCCTCTCCTAATGCTATAGAGTAGTAGTAGTAACTGACCCTCTCCTCTCCTAATGTTATAGAGTAGTAGTAGTAACTGACTCTCTCCTCTCCTAATGTTATAGAGTAGTAGTAGTAAATGACTCTCTCCTCTCCTAATGTTATAGAGTAGTATTAGTGACACTCTCCTCTCCTAATGTTATAGAGTAGTAGTAGTAGTAACTGACTCTCTCCTCTCCTAATGTTATAGAGTAGTAGTAGTAACTGACCCTCTCCTCTCCTAATGTTATAGAGTAGTAGTCGTAACTGACACTCTCCTCTCCTAATGTTATAGAGTAGTAGTAGTAACTGACTCTCTCCTCTCCTAATGTTATAGAGTAGTAGTAGTAACTAACCCTCTCCTCTCCTAATGTTATAGAGTAGTAGTAGTAGTAACTGACTCTCTCCTCTCCTAATGTTATAGAGTAGTAGTAGTAGTAACTGACCCTCTCCTCTCCTAATGTTATAGAGTAGTAGTAGTAACTGACCCTCTCCTCTCCTAATGTTATAGAGTAGTAGTAGTAACTGACTCTCTCCTCTCCTAATGTTATAGAGTAGTAGTAGTAACTGACCCTCTCCTCTCCTAATGTTATAGAGTAGTAGTAGTAACTGACACTCTCCTCTCCTAATGTTATAGAGTAGTAGTAGTAACTGACATGCTCCTCTCCTAATGTTATAGAGTAGTAGTAGTCACTGACTCTCTCTTCTCCTAATGTTATAGAGTAGTATTAGTAGTAACTGACTCTCTCCTCTCCTAATGTTATAGAGTAGTAGTAGTAGTAACTGACCCTCTCCTCTCCTAATGTTATAGAGTAGTAGTAGTAACTGACACTCTCCTCTCCTAATGTTATAGAGTAGTATTAGTAGTAACTGACACTCTCCTCTCCTAATGTTATAGAGTAGTAGTTGTAGCTGAGACTCTCCTCTCCTAATGTTATAGAGTAGTATAAGTTTTAACTGACACTCTCCTCTCCTAATGTTATAGAGTAGTAGTAGTAACTGACCCTCTCCTCTCCTAATGTTATAGAGTAGTAGTAGTAACTGACCCTCTCCTCTCCTAATGTTATAGAGTAGTAGTAGTAACTGACACTCTCCTCTCCTAATGTTATAGAGTAGTAGTAGTAACTGACCCTCTCCTCTCCTAATGTTATAGAGTAGTAGTAGTAACTGACTCTCTCTTCTCCTAATGTTATAAAGTAGTAGTTGTAGCTGACACTCTCCTCTCCTAATGTTATAGAGTTGTAGTAGTAACTGACACTCTCCTCTCCTAATGTTATAGAGTAGTAGTAGTAACTGACCCTCTCCTCTCCTAATGTTATAGAGTAGTAGTAGTAACTGACTCTCTCCTCTCCTAATGTTATAGAGTAGTAGTAGTAGTAACTGACCCTCTCCTCTCCTAATGTTATAGAGTAGGAGTAGTAGTAACTGACTCTCTCCTCTCCTAATGTTATAGAGTGGTAGTAGTAACTGTCCCTCTCCTCTCCTAATGTTATAGAGTAGTAGTAGTAACTGACCCTCTCCTCTCCTAATGTTGTAGAGTAGTAGTAGTAACTGACTCTCTCCTCTCCTAATGTTGTAGAGTAGTAGTAGTAACTGACTCTCTCCTCTCCTAATGTTATAGAGTAGTAGTAGTAACTGACCCTCTCCTCTCCTAATGTTATAGAGTAGTAGCAGTAACTGACACTCTCCTCTCCTAATGTTATAGAGTAGTATTAGTAGTAACTGACACTCTCCTCTCCTAATGTTATAGAGTAGTAGTTGTAGCTGAGACTCTCCTCTCCTAATGTTATAGAGTAGTATAAGTTTTAACTGACACTCTCCTCTCCTAATGTTATAGAGTAGTAGTAGTAACTGACCCTCTCCTCTCCTAATGTTATAGAGTAGTAGTAGTAACTGACCCTCTCCTCTCCTAATGTTATAGAGTTGTATTAGTAACTGACCCTCTCCTCTCCTAATGTTATAGAGTAGTAGTAGTAACTGACTCTCTCTTCTCATAATGTTATAGAGTAGTATTTGTAGTAACTGACTCTCTCCTCTCCTAATGTTATAGAGTAGTAGTAGTAACTGACCCTTTCCTCTCCTAATGTTATAGAGTAGTAGTAGTAACTGACACTCTCCTCTCCTAATGTTATAGAGTAGTATTAGTAGTAACTGACACTCTCCTCTCCTAATGTTATAGAGTAGTATTAGTAGTAACTGACACTCTCCTCTCCTAATGTTATAGAGTAGTAGTTGTAGCTGAGACTCTCCTCTCCTAATGTTATAGAGTAGTATAAGTAGTAACTGACACTCTCCTCTCCTAATGTTATAGAGTAGTAGTAGTAACTGACACTCTCCTCTCCTAATGCTATAGAGTAGTAGTAGTAACTGACCCTCTCCTCTCCTAATGTTATAGAGTAGTAGTAGTAACTGACTCTCTCCTCTCCTAATGTTATAGAGTAGTAGTAGTAAATGACTCTCTCCTCTCCTAATGTTATAGAGTAGTATTAGTGACACTCTCCTCTCCTAATGTTATAGAGTAGTAGTAGTAGTAACTGACTCTCTCCTCTCCTAATGTTATAGAGTAGTAGTAGTAACTGACCCTCTCCTCTCCTAATGTTATAGAGTAGTAGTCGTAACTGACACTCTCCTCTCCTAATGTTATAGAGTAGTAGTAGTAACTGACTCTCTCCTCTCCTAATGTTATAGAGTAGTAGTAGTAACTGACTCTCTCCTCTCCTAATGTTATAGAGTAGTAGTAGTAACTGACACTCTCCTCTCCTAATGTTATAGAGTAGTAGTAGTAACTGACTCTCTCTTCTCCTAATATTATAGAGTAGTATTAGTATTAACTGACTCTCTCCTCTCCTAATGTTATAGAGTAGTAGTAGTAACTGACCCTCTCCTCTCCTAATGTTATAGAGTAGTAGTAGTAACTGACACTCTCCTCTCCTAATGTTATAGAGTAGTAGTAGTAACTGACACTCTCCTCTCCTAATGTTATAGAGTAGTAGTAGTAACTGACACTCTCTTCTCCTAATGTTATAGAGTAGTAGTAGTAACTGACACTCTCCTCTCCTAATGTTATAGAGTAGTAGTAGTAGTAACTGACTCTGTCCTCTCCTAATGTTATAGAGTAGTAGTAGTAACTAACCCTCTCCTCTCCTAATGTTATAGAGTAGTAGTAGTAGTAACTGACTCTCTCCTCTCCTAATGTTATAGAGTAGTAGTAGTAGTAACTGACCCTCTCCTCTCCTAATGTTATAGAGTAGTAGTAGTAACTGACCCTCTCCTCTCCTAATGTTATAGAGTAGTAGTAGTAACTGACTCTCTCCTCTCCTAATGTTATAGAGTAGTAGTAGTAACTGACCCTCTCCTCTCCTAATGTTATAGAGTAGTAGTAGTAACTGACACTCTCATCTCCTAATGTTATAGAGTAGTAGTAGTAACTGACATGCTCCTCTCCTAATGTTATAGAGTAGTAGTAGTCACTGACTCTCTCTTCTCCATATGTTATAGAGTAGTATTAGTAGTAACTGACTCTCTCCTCTCCTAATGTTATAGAGTAGTAGTAGTAGTAACTGACCCTCTCCTCTCCTAATGTTATAGAGTAGTAATAGTAACTGACACTCTCCTCTCCTAATGTTATAGAGTAGTATTAGTAGTAACTGACACTCTCCTCTCCTAATGTTATAGAGTAGTAGTTGTAGCTGAGACTCTCCTCTCCTAATGTTATAGAGTAGTATAAGTTTTAACTGACACTCTCCTCTCCTAATGTTATAGAGTAGTAGTAGTAACTGACCCTCTCCTCTCCTAATGTTATAGAGTAGTAGTAGTAACTGACCCTCTCCTCTCCTAATGTTATAGAGTAGTAGTAGTAACTGACACTCTCCTCTCCTAATGTTATAGAGTAGTAGTAGTAACTGACCCTCTTCTCTCCTAATGTTATAGAGTAGTAGTAGTAACTGACTCTCTCTTCTCCTAATGTTATAAAGTAGTAGTTGTAGCTGACACTCTCCTCTCCTAATGTTATAGAATTGTAGTAGTAACTGACACTCTCCTCTCCTAATGTTATAGAGTAGTAGTAGTAACTGACCCTCTCCTCTCCTAATGTTATAGAGTAGTAGTAGTAACTGACTCTCTCCTCTCCTAATGTTATAGAGTAGTAGTAGTAGTAACTGACCCTCTCCTCTCCTAATGTTATAGAGTAGGAGTAGTAGTAACTGACTCTCTCCTCTCCTAATGTTATAGAGTGGTAGTAGTAACTGTCCCTCTCCTCTCCTAATGTTATAGAGTAGTAGTAGTAACTGACCCTCTCCTCTCCTAATGTTGTAGAGTAGTAGTAGTAACTGACTCTCTCCTCTCCTAATGTTGTAGAGTAGTAGTAGTAACTGACTCTCTCCTCTCCTAATGTTATAGAGTAGTAGTAGTAACTGTCTCTCTCCTCTCCTAATGTTATAGAGTAGTAGTAGTAGTAACTGACACTCTCCTCTCCTAATTTGATAGAGTAGTAGTAGTAACTGACTCTCTCCTCTCCTAATGTTATAGAGTAGTAGTAGTAACTGACTCTGTCCTCTCCTAATGTTATAGAGTAGTAGTAGTAACTGACACTCTCCTCTCCTAATGTTATAGAGTAGTAGTAGTAGTAACTGACTCTGTCCTCTCCTAATGTTATAGAGTAGTAGTAGTAACTGACACTCTCCTCTCCTAATGTTATAGAGTAGTAGTAGTAACTGACTCTCTCTTCTCCTAATATTATAGAGTAGTATTAGTATTAACTGACTCTCTCCTCTCCTAATGTTATAGAGTAGTAGTAGTAACTGACCCTCTCCTCTCCTAATGTTATAGAGTAGTAGTAGTAACTGACACTCTCCTCTCCTAATGTTATAGAGTAGTAGTAGTAACTGACACTCTCCTCTCCTAATGTTATAGAGTAGTAGTAGTAACTGACACTCTCTTCTCCTAATGTTATAGAGTAGTAGTAGTAACTGACACTCTCCTCTCCTAATGTTATAGAGTAGTAGTAGTAGTAACTGACTCTGTCCTCTCCTAATGTTATAGAGTAGTAGTAGTAACTAACCCTCTCCTCTCCTAATGTTATAGAGTAGTAGTAGTAGTAACTGACTCTCTCCTCTCCTAATGTTATAGAGTAGTAGTAGTAGTAACTGACCCTCTCCTCTCCTAATGTTATAGAGTAGTAGTAGTAACTGACCCTCTCCTCTCCTAATGTTATAGAGTAGTAGTAGTAACTGACTCTCTCCTCTCCTAATGTTATAGAGTAGTAGTAGTAACTGACCCTCTCCTCTCCTAATGTTATAGAGTAGTAGTAGTAACTGACACTCTCCTCTCCTAATGTTATAGAGTAGTAGTAGTAACTGACATGCTCCTATCCTAATGTTATAGAGTAGTAGTAGTCACTGACTCTCTCTTCTCCTAATGTTATAGAGTAGTATTAGTAGTAACTGACTCTCTCCTCTCCTAATGTTATAGAGTAGTAGTAGTAGTAACTGACCCTCTCCTCTCCTAATGTTATAGAGTAGTAGTAGTAACTGACACTCTCCTCTCCTAATGTTATAGAGTAGTATTAGTAGTAACTGACACTCTCCTCTCCTAATGTTATAGAGTAGTAGTTGTAGCTGAGACTCTCCTCTCCTAATGTTATAGAGTAGTATAAGTTTTAACTGACACTCTCCTCTCCTAATGTTATAGAGTAGTAGTAGTAACTGACCCTCTCCTCTCCTAATGTTATAGAGTAGTAGTAGTAGTAACTGACTCTGTCCTCTCCTAATGTTATAGAGTAGTAGTAGTAACTGACACTCTCCTCTCCTAATGTTATAGAGTAGTAGTAGTAACTGACTCTCTCTTCTCCAAATATTATAGAGTAGTATTAGTATTAACTGACTCTCTCCTCTCCTAATGTTATAGAGTAGTAGTAGTAACTGACCCTCTCCTCTCCTAATGTTATAGAGTAGTAGTAGTAACTGACACTCTCCTCTCCTAATGTTATAGAGTAGTAGTAGTAACTGACACTCTCCTCTCCTAATGTTATAGAGTAGTAGTAGTAACTGACACTCTCTTCTCCTAATGTTATAGAGTAGTAGTAGTAACTGACACTCTCCTCTCCTAATGTTATAGAGTAGTAGTAGTAGTAACTGACTCTGTCCTCTCCTAATGTTATAGAGTAGTAGTAGTAACTAACCCTCTCCTCTCCTAATGTTATAGAGTAGTAGTAGTAGTAACTGACTCTCTCCTCTCCTAATGTTATAGAGTAGTAGTAGTAGTAACTGACCCTCTCCTCTCCTAATGTTATAGAGTAGTAGTAGTAACTGACCCTCTCCTCTCCTAATGTTATAGAGTAGTAGTAGTAACTGACTCTCTCCTCTCCTAATGTTATAGAGTAGTAGTAGTAACTGACCCTCTCCTCTCCTAATGTTATAGAGTAGTAGTAGTAACTGACACTCTCCTCTCCTAATGTTATAGAGTAGTAGTAGTAACTGACATGCTCCTATCCTAATGTTATAGAGTAGTAGTAGTCACTGACTCTCTCTTCTCCTAATGTTATAGAGTAGTATTAGTAGTAACTGACTCTCTCCTCTCCTAATGTTATAGAGTAGTAGTAGTAGTAACTGACCCTCTCCTCTCCTAATGTTATAGAGTAGTAGTAGTAACTGACACTCTCCTCTCCTAATGTTATAGAGTAGTATTAGTAGTAACTGACACTCTCCTCTCCTAATGTTATAGAGTAGTAGTTGTAGCTGAGACTCTCCTCTCCTAATGTTATAGAGTAGTATAAGTTTTAACTGACACTCTCCTCTCCTAATGTTATAGAGTAGTAGTAGTAACTGACCCTCTCCTCTCCTAATGTTATAGAGTAGTAGTAGTAACTGACCCTCTCCTCTCCTAATGTTATAGAGTAGTAGTAGTAACTGACACTCTCCTCTCCTAATGTTATAGAGTAGTAGTAGTAACTGACACTCTCTTCTCCTAATGTTATAGAGTAGTAGTAGTAACTGACACTCTCCTCTCCTAATGTTATAGAGTAGTAGTAGTAGTAACTGACTCTGTCCTCTCCTAATGTTATAGAGTAGTAGTAGTAACTAACCCTCTCCTCTCCTAATGTTATAGAGTAGTAGTAGTAGTAACTGACTCTCTCCTCTCCTAATGTTATAGAGTAGTAGTAGTAGTAACTGACCCTCTCCTCTCCTAATGTTATAGAGTAGTAGTAGTAACTGACCCTCTCCTCTCCTAATGTTATAGAGTAGTAGTAGTAACTGACTCTCTCCTCTCCTAATGTTATAGAGTAGTAGTAGTAACTGACCCTCTCCTCTCCTAATGTTATAGAGTAGTAGTAGTAACTGACACTCTCCTCTCCTAATGTTATAGAGTAGTAGTAGTAACTGACATGCTCCTCTCCTAATGTTATAGAGTAGTAGTAGTCACTGACTCTCTCTTCTCCTAATGTTATAGAGTAGTATTAGTAGTAACTGACTCTCTCCTCTCCTAATGTTATAGAGTAGTAGTAGTAGTAACTGACCCTCTCCTCTCCTAATGTTATAGAGTAGTAGTAGTAACTGACACTCTCCTCTCCTAATGTTATAGAGTAGTATTAGTAGTAACTGACACTCTCCTCTCCTAATGTTATAGAGTAGTAGTTGTAGCTGAGACTCTCCTCTCCTAATGTTATAGAGTAGTAGTAGTAACTGACCCTCTCCTCTCCTAATGTTATAGAGTAGTAGTAGTAACTGACCCTCTCCTCTCCTAATGTTATAGAGTAGTAGTAGTAACTGACACTCTCCTCTCCTAATGTTATAGAGTAGTAGTAGTAACTGACACTCTCTTCTCCTAATGTTATAGAGTAGTAGTAGTAACTGACACTCTCCTCTCCTAATGTTATAGAGTAGTAGTAGTAGTAACTGACTCTGTCCTCTCCTAATGTTATAGAGTAGTAGTAGTAACTAACCCTCTCCTCTCCTAATGTTATAGAGTAGTAGTAGTAGTAACTGACTCTCTCCTCTCCTAATGTTATAGAGTAGTAGTAGTAGTAACTGACCCTCTCCTCTCCTAATGTTATAGAGTAGTAGTAGTAACTGACCCTCTCCTCTCCTAATGTTATAGAGTAGTAGTAGTAACTGACTCTCTCCTCTCCTAATGTTATAGAGTAGTAGTAGTAACTGACCCTCTCCTCTCCTAATGTTATAGAGTAGTAGTAGTAACTGACACTCTCCTCTCCTAATGTTATAGAGTAGTAGTAGTAACTGACATGCTCCTCTCCTAATGTTATAGAGTAGTAGTAGTCACTGACTCTCTCTTCTCCTAATGTTATAGAGTAGTATTAGTAGTAACTGACTCTCTCCTCTCCTAATGTTATAGAGTAGTAGTAGTAGTAACTGACCCTCTCCTCTCCTAATGTTATAGAGTAGTAGTAGTAACTGACACTCTCCTCTCCTAATGTTATAGAGTAGTATTAGTAGTAACTGACACTCTCCTCTCCTAATGTTATAGAGTAGTAGTTGTAGCTGAGACTCTCCTCTCCTAATGTTATAGAGTAGTATAAGTTTTAACTGACACTCTCCTCTCCTAATGTTATAGAGTAGTAGTAGTAACTGACCCTCTCCTCTCCTAATGTTATAGAGTAGTAGTAGTAACTGACCCTCTCCTCTCCTAATGTTATAGAGTAGTAGTAGTAACTGACACTCTCCTCTCCTAATGTTATAGAGTAGTAGTAGTAACTGACCCTCTCCTCTCCTAATGTTATAGAGTAGTAGTAGTAACTGACTCTCTCTTCTCCTAATGTTAT
Source organism: Salmo salar (assembly GCF_965601325.2). NCBI lineage: Eukaryota > Metazoa > Chordata > Actinopteri > Salmoniformes > Salmonidae > Salmo > Salmo salar. The sequence goes on from NC_138297.1 coordinate 54,387,200, forward strand.
AAAGTAGTAGTTGTAGCTGACACTCTCCTCTCCTAATGTTATAGAATTGTAGTAGTAACTGACACTCTCCTCTCCTAATGTTATAGAGTAGTAGTAGTAACTGACCCTCTCCTCTCCTAATGTTATAGAGTAGTAGTAGTAACTGACTCTCTCCTCTCCTAATGTTATAGAGTAGTAGTAGTAGTAACTGACCCTCTCCTCTCCTAATGTTATAGAGTAGGAGTAGTAGTAACTGACTCTCTCCTCTCCTAATGTTATAGAGTGGTAGTAGTAACTGTCCCTCTCCTCTCCTAATGTTATAGAGTAGTAGTAGTAACTGACCCTCTCCTCTCCTAATGTTGTAGAGTAGTAGTAGTAACTGACTCTCTCCTCTCCTAATGTTGTAGAGTAGTAGTAGTAACTTACTCTCTCCTCTCCTAATGTTATAGAGTAGTAGTAGTAACTGACTCTCTCCTCTCCTAATGTTATAGAGTAGTAGTAGTAACTGACTCTCTCTTCTCATAATGTTATAGAGTAGTATTTGTAGTAACTGACTCTCTCCTCTCCTAATGTTATAGAGTAGTAGTAGTAACTGACCCTTTCCTCTCCTAATGTTATAGAGTAGTAGTAGTAACTGACACTCTCCTCTCCTAATGTTATAGAGTAGTATTAGTAGTAACTGACACTCTCCTCTCCTAATGTTATAGAGTAGTATTAGTAGTAACTGACACTCTCCTCTCCTAATGTTATAGAGTAGTAGTTGTAGCTGAGACTCTCCTCTCCTAATGTTATAGAGTAGTATAAGTAGTAACTGACACTCTCCTCTCCTAATGTTATAGATTAGTAGTAGTAACTGACACTCTCCTCTCCTAATGCTATAGAGTAGTAGTAGTAACTGACCCTCTCCTCTCCTAATGTTATAGAGTAGTAGTAGTAACTGACTCTCTCCTCTCCTAATGTTATAGAGTAGTAGTAGTAAATGACTCTCTCCTCTCCTAATGTTATAGAGTAGTATTAGTGACACTCTCCTCTCCTAATGTTATAGAGTAGTAGTAGTAGTAACTGACTCTCTCCTCTCCTAATGTTATAGAGTAGTAGTAGTAACTGACCCTCTCCTCTCCTAATGTTATAGAGTAGTAGTCGTAACTGACACTCTCCTCTCCTAATGTTATAGAGTAGTAGTAGTAACTGACTCTCTCCTCTCCTAATGTTATAGAGTAGTAGTAGTAACTGACTCTCTCCTCTCCTAATGTTATAGAGTAGTAGTAGTAACTGACACTCTCCTCTCCTAATGTTATAGAGTAGTAGTAGTAACTGACTCTCTCTTCTCCTAATATTATAGAGTAGTATTAGTATTAACTGACTCTCTCCTCTCCTAATGTTATAGAGTAGTAGTAGTAACTGACCCTCTCCTCTCCTAATGTTATAGAGTAGTAGTAGTAACTGACACTCTCCTCTCCTAATGTTATAGAGTAGTAGTAGTAACTGACACTCTCCTCTCCTAATGTTATAGAGTAGTAGTAGTAACTGACACTCTCTTCTCCTAATGTTATAGAGTAGTAGTAGTAACTGACACTCTCCTCTCCTAATGTTATAGAGTAGTAGTAGTAGTAACTGACTCTGTCCTCTCCTAATGTTATAGAGTAGTAGTAGTAACTAACCCTCTCCTCTCCTAATGTTATAGAGTAGTAGTAGTAGTAACTGACTCTCTCCTCTCCTAATGTTATAGAGTAGTAGTAGTAGTAACTGACCCTCTCCTCTCCTAATGTTATAGAGTAGTAGTAGTAACTGACCCTCTCCTCTCCTAATGTTATAGAGTAGTAGTAGTAACTGACTCTCTCCTCTCCTAATGTTATAGAGTAGTAGTAGTAACTGACCCTCTCCTCTCCTAATGTTATAGAGTAGTAGAAGTAACTGACACTCTCCTCTCCTAATGTTATAGAGTAGTAGTAGTAACTGACATGCTCCTCTCCTAATGTTATAGAGTAGTAGTAGTCACTGACTCTCTCTTCTCCTAATGTTATAGAGTAGTATTAGTAGTAACTGACTCTCTCCTCTCCTAATGTTATAGAGTAGTAGTAGTAGTAACTGACCCTCTCCTCTCCTAATGTTATAGAGTAGTAGTAGTAACTGACACTCTCCTCTCCTAATGTTATAGAGTAGTATTAGTAGTAACTGACACTCTCCTCTCCTAATGTTATAGAGTAGTAGTTGTAGCTGAGACTCTCCTCTCCTAATGTTATAGAGTAGTATAAGTTTTAACTGACACTCTCCTCTCCTAATGTTATAGAGTAGTAGTAGTAACTGACCCTCTCCTCTCCTAATGTTATAGAGTAGTAGTAGTAACTGACCCTCTCCTCTCCTAATGTTATAGAGTAGTAGTAGTAACTGACACTCTCCTCTCCTAATGTTATAGAGTAGTAGTAGTAACTGACCCTCTCCTCTCCTAATGTTATAGAGTAGTAGTAGTAACTGACTCTCTCTTCTCCTAATGTTATAAAGTAGTAGTTGTAGCTGACACTCTCCTCTCCTAATGTTATAGAATTGTAGTAGTAACTGACACTCTCCTCTCCTAATGTTATAGAGTAGTAGTAGTAACTGACCCTCTCCTCTCCTAATGTTATAGAGTAGTAGTAGTAACTGACTCTCTCCTCTCCTAATGTTATAGAGTAGTAGTAGTAGTAACTGACCCTCTCCTCTCCTAATGTTATAGAGTAGGAGTAGTAGTAACTGACTCTCTCCTCTCCTAATGTTATAGAGTGGTAGTAGTAACTGTCCCTCTCCTCTCCTAATGTTATAGAGTAGTAGTAGTAACTGACCCTCTCCTCTCCTAATGTTGTAGAGTAGTAGTAGTAACTGACTCTCTCCTCTCCTAATGTTGTAGAGTAGTAGTAGTAACTTACTCTCTCCTCTCCTAATGTTATAGAGTAGTAGTAGTAACTGACTCTCTCCTCTCCTAATGTTATAGAGTAGTAGTAGTAACTGACTCTCTCTTCTCATAATGTTATAGAGTAGTATTTGTAGTAACTGACTCTCTCCTCTCCTAATGTTATAGAGTAGTAGTAGTAACTGACCCTTTCCTCTCCTAATGTTATAGAGTAGTAGTAGTAACTGACACTCTCCTCTCCTAATGTTATAGAGTAGTATTAGTAGTAACTGACACTCTCCTCTCCTAATGTTATAGAGTAGTATTAGTAGTAACTGACACTCTCCTCTCCTAATGTTATAGAGTAGTAGTTGTAGCTGAGACTCTCCTCTCCTAATGTTATAGAGTAGTATAAGTAGTAACTGACACTCTCCTCTCCTAATGTTATAGATTAGTAGTAGTAACTGACACTCTCCTCTCCTAATGCTATAGAGTAGTAGTAGTAACTGACCCTCTCCTCTCCTAATGTTATAGAGTAGTAGTAGTAACTGACTCTCTCCTCTCCTAATGTTATAGAGTAGTAGTAGTAAATGACTCTCTCCTCTCCTAATGTTATAGAGTAGTATTAGTGACACTCTCCTCTCCTAATGTTATAGAGTAGTAGTAGTAGTAACTGACTCTCTCCTCTCCTAATGTTATAGAGTAGTAGTAGTAACTGACCCTCTCCTCTCCTAATGTTATAGAGTAGTAGTCGTAACTGACACTCTCCTCTCCTAATGTTATAGAGTAGTAGTAGTAACTGACTCTCTCCTCTCCTAATGTTATAGAGTAGTAGTAGTAACTGACTCTCTCCTCTCCTAATGTTATAGAGTAGTAGTAGTAACTGACACTCTCCTCTCCTAATGTTATAGAGTAGTAGTAGTAACTGACTCTCTCTTCTCCTAATATTATAGAGTAGTATTAGTATTAACTGACTCTCTCCTCTCCTAATGTTATAGAGTAGTAGTAGTAACTGACCCTCTCCTCTCCTAATGTTATAGAGTAGTAGTAGTAACTGACACTCTCCTCTCCTAATGTTATAGAGTAGTAGTAGTAACTGACACTCTCCTCTCCTAATGTTATAGAGTAGTAGTAGTAACTGACACTCTCTTCTCCTAATGTTATAGAGTAGTAGTAGTAACTGACACTCTCCTCTCCTAATGTTATAGAGTAGTAGTAGTAGTAACTGACTCTGTCCTCTCCTAATGTTATAGAGTAGTAGTAGTAACTAACCCTCTCCTCTCCTAATGTTATAGAGTAGTAGTAGTAGTAACTGACTCTCTCCTCTCCTAATGTTATAGAGTAGTAGTAGTAGTAACTGACCCTCTCCTCTCCTAATGTTATAGAGTAGTAGTAGTAACTGACCCTCTCCTCTCCTAATGTTATAGAGTAGTAGTAGTAACTGACTCTCTCCTCTCCTAATGTTATAGAGTAGTAGTAGTAACTGACCCTCTCCTCTCCTAATGTTATAGAGTAGTAGAAGTAACTGACACTCTCCTCTCCTAATGTTATAGAGTAGTAGTAGTAACTGACATGCTCCTCTCCTAATGTTATAGAGTAGTAGTAGTCACTGACTCTCTCTTCTCCTAATGTTATAGAGTAGTATTAGTAGTAACTGACTCTCTCCTCTCCTAATGTTATAGAGTAGTAGTAGTAGTAACTGACCCTCTCCTCTCCTAATGTTATAGAGTAGTAGTAGTAACTGACACTCTCCTCTCCTAATGTTATAGAGTAGTATTAGTAGTAACTGACACTCTCCTCTCCTAATGTTATAGAGTAGTAGTTGTAGCTGAGACTCTCCTCTCCTAATGTTATAGAGTAGTATAAGTTTTAACTGACACTCTCCTCTCCTAATGTTATAGAGTAGTAGTAGTAACTGACCCTCTCCTCTCCTAATGTTATAGAGTAGTAGTAGTAACTGACCCTCTCCTCTCCTAATGTTATAGAGTAGTAGTAGTAACTGACACTCTCCTCTCCTAATGTTATAGAGTAGTAGTAGTAACTGACCCTCTCCTCTCCTAATGTTATAGAGTAGTAGTAGTAACTGACTCTCTCTTCTCCTAATGTTATAAAGTAGTAGTTGTAGCTGACACTCTCCTCTCCTAATGTTATAGAATTGTAGTAGTAACTGACACTCTCCTCTCCTAATGTTATAGAGTAGTAGTAGTAACTGACCCTCTCCTCTCCTAATGTTATAGAGTAGTAGTAGTAACTGACTCTCTCCTCTCCTAATGTTATAGAGTAGTAGTAGTAGTAACTGACCCTCTCCTCTCCTAATGTTATAGAGTAGGAGTAGTAGTAACTGACTCTCTCCTCTCCTAATGTTATAGAGTGGTAGTAGTAACTGTCCCTCTCCTCTCCTAATGTTATAGAGTAGTAGTAGTAACTGACCCTCTCCTCTCCTAATGTTGTAGAGTAGTAGTAGTAACTGACTCTCTCCTCTCCTAATGTTGTAGAGTAGTAGTAGTAACTGACTCTCTCCTCTCCTAATGTTATAGAGTAGTAGTAGTAACTGACTCTCTCCTCTCCTAATGTTATAGAGTAGTAGTAGTAGTAACTGACACTCTCCTCTCCTAATTTGATAGAGTAGTAGTAGTAACTGACTCTCTCCTCTCCTAATGTTATAGAGTAGTAGTAGTAACTGACTCTGTCCTCTCCTAATGTTATAGAGTAGTAGTAGTAACTGACACTCTCCTCTCCTAATGTTATAGAGTAGTAGTAGTAGTAACTGACTCTGTCCTCTCCTAATGTTATAGAGTAGTAGTAGTAACTGACACTCTCCTCTCCTAATGTTATAGAGTAGTAGTAGTAACTGACCCTCTCCTCTCCTAATGTTATAGAGTAGGAGTAGTAACTGACTCTCTCTTCTCCTAATGTTATAAAGTAGTAGTTGTAGCTGACACTCTCCTCTCCTAATGTTATAGAATTGTAGTAGTAACTGACACTCTCCTCTCCTAATGTTATAGAGTAGTAGTAGTAACTGACCCTCTCCTCTCCTAATGTTATAGAGTAGTAGTAGTAACTGACTCTCTCCTCTCCTAATGTTATAGAGTAGTAGTAGTAGTAACTGACCCTCTCCTCTCCTAATGTTATAGAGTAGGAGTAGTAGTAACTGACTCTCTCCTCTCCTAATGTTATAGAGTGGTAGTAGTAACTGTCCCTCTCCTCTCCTAATGTTATAGAGTAGTAGTAGTAACTGACCCTCTCCTCTCCTAATGTTGTAGAGTAGTAGTAGTAACTGACTCTCTCCTCTCCTAATGTTGTAGAGTAGTATTTGTAGTAACTGACTCTCTCCTCTCCTAATGTTATAGAGTAGTAGTAGTAACTGACCCTTTCCTCTCCTAATGTTATAGAGTAGTAGTAGTAACTGACACTCTCCTCTCCTAATGTTATAGAGTAGTATTAGTAGTAACTGACACTCTCCTCTCCTAATGTTATAGAGTAGTATTAGTAGTAACTGACACTCTCCTCTCCTAATGTTATAGAGTAGTAGTTGTAGCTGAGATTCTCCTCTCCTAATGTTATAGAGTAGTATAAGTAGTAACTGACACTCTCCTCTCCTAATGTTATAGAGTAGTAGTAGTAACTGACACTCTCCTCTCCTAATGCTATAGAGTAGTAGTAGTAACTGACCCTCTCCTCTCCTAATGTTATAGAGTAGTAGTAGTAACTGACTCTCTCCTCTCCTAATGTTATAGAGTAGTAGTAGTAAATGACTCTCTCCTCTCCTAATGTTATAGAGTAGTATTAGTGACACTCTCCTCTCCTAATGTTATAGAGTAGTAGTAGTAGTAACTGACTCTCTCCTCTCCTAATGTTATAGAGTAGTAGTAGTAACTGACCCTCTCCTCTCCTAATGTTATAGAGTAGTAGTCGTAACTGACACTCTCCTCTCCTAATGTTATAGAGTAGTAGTAGTAACTGACTCTCTCCTCTCCTAATGTTATAGAGTAGTAGTAGTAACTGACTCTCTCCTCTCCTAATGTTATAGAGTAGTAGTAGTAACTGACACTCTCCTCTCCTAATGTTATAGAGTAGTAGTAGTAACTGACTCTCTCTTCTCCTAATATTATAGAGTAGTATTAGTATTAACTGACTCTCTCCTCTCCTAATGTTATAGAGTAGTAGTAGTAACTGACCCTCTCCTCTCCTAATGTTATAGAGTAGTAGTAGTAACTGACACTCTCCTCTCCTAATGTTATAGAGTAGTAGTAGTAACTGACACTCTCCTCTCCTAATGTTATAGAGTAGTAGTAGTAACTGACACTCTCTTCTCCTAATGTTATAGAGTAGTAGTAGTAACTGACACTCTCCTCTCCTAATGTTATAGAGTAGTAGTAGTAGTAACTGACTCTGTCCTCTCCTAATGTTATAGAGTAGTAGTAGTAACTAACCCTCTCCTCTCCTAATGTTATAGAGTAGTAGTAGTAGTAACTGACTCTCTCCTCTCCTAATGTTATAGAGTAGTAGTAGTAGTAACTGACCCTCTCCTCTCCTAATGTTATAGAGTAGTAGTAGTAACTGACCCTCTCCTCTCCTAATGTTATAGAGTAGTAGTAGTAACTGACTCTCTCCTCTCCTAATGTTATAGAGTAGTAGTAGTAACTGACCCTCTCCTCTCCTAATGTTATAGAGTAGTAGTAGTAACTGACACTCTCCTCTCCTAATGTTATAGAGTAGTAGTAGTAACTGACATGCTCCTCTCCTAATGTTATAGAGTAGTAGTAGTCACTGACTCTCTCTTCTCCTAATGTTATAGAGTAGTATTAGTAGTAACTGACTCTCTCCTCTCCTAATGTTATAGAGTAGTAGTAGTAGTAACTGACCCTCTCCTCTCCTAATGTTATAGAGTAGTAGTAGTAACTGACCCTCTCCTCTCCTAATGTTATAGAGTAGTAGTAGTAACTGACTCTCTCTTCTCCTAATGTTATAAAGTAGTAGTTGTAGCTGACACTCTCCTCTCCTAATGTTATAGAATTGTAGTAGTAACTGACACTCTCCTCTCCTAATGTTATAGAGTAGTAGTAGTAACTGACCCTCTCCTCTCCTAATGTTATAGAGTAGTAGTAGTAACTGACTCTCTCCTCTCCTAATGTTATAGAGTAGTAGTAGTAGTAACTGACCCTCTCCTCTCCTAATGTTATAGAGTAGGAGTAGTAGTAACTGACTCTCTCCTCTCCTAATGTTATAGAGTGGTAGTAGTAACTGTCCTTCTCCTCTCCTAATGTTATAGAGTAGTAGTAGTAACTGACCCTCTCCTCTCCTAATGTTGTAGAGTAGTAGTAGTAACTGACTCTCTCCTCTCCTAATGTTGTAGAGTAGTAGTAGTAACTGACTCTCTCCTCTCCTAATGTTATAGAGTAGTAGTAGTAACTGACTCTCTCCTCTCCTAATGTTATAGAGTAGTAGTAGTAGTAACTGACACTCTCCTCTCCTAATTTGATAGAGTAGTAGTAGTAACTGACTCTCTCCTCTCCTAATGTTATAGAGTAGTAGTAGTAACTGACTCTGTCCTCTCCTAATGTTATAGAGTAGTAGTAGTAACTGACACTCTCCTCTCCTAATGTTATAGAGTAGTAGTAGTAGTAACTGACTCTGTCCTCTCCTAATGTTATAGAGTAGTAGTAGTAACTGACACTCTCCTCTCCTAATGTTATAGAGTAGTAGTAGTAACTGACTCTCTCTTCTCCTAATATTATAGAGTAGTATTAGTATTAACTGACTCTCTCCTCTCCTAATGTTATAGAGTAGTAGTAGTAACTGACCCTCTCCTCTCCTAATGTTATAGAGTAGTAGTAGTAACTGACACTCTCCTCTCCTAATGTTATAGAGTAGTAGTAGTAACTGACACTCTCCTCTCCTAATGTTATAGAGTAGTAGTAGTAACTGACACTCTCTTCTCCTAATGTTATAGAGTAGTAGTAGTAACTGACACTCTCCTCTCCTAATGTTATAGAGTAGTAGTAGTAGTAACTGACTCTGTCCTCTCCTAATGTTATAGAGTAGTAGTAGTAACTAACCCTCTCCTCTCCTAATGTTATAGAGTAGTAGTAGTAGTAACTGACTCTCTCCTCTCCTAATGTTATAGAGTAGTAGTAGTAGTAATTGACCCTCTCCTCTCCTAATGTTATAGAGTAGTAGTAGTAACTGACCCTCTCCTCTCCTAATGTTATAGAGTAGTAGTAGTAACTGACTCTCTCCTCTCCTAATGTTATAGAGTAGTAGTAGTAACTGACCCTCTCCTCTCCTAATGTTATAGAGTAGTAGTAGTCACTGACACTCTCCTCTCCTAATGTTATAGAGTAGTAGTAGTAACTGACATGCTCCTATCCTAATGTTATAGAGTAGTAGTAGTCACTGACTCTCTCTTCTCCTAATGTTATAGAGTAGTATTAGTAGTAACTGACTCTCTCCTCTCCTAATGTTATAGAGTAGTAGTAGTAGTAACTGACCCTCTCCTCTCCTAATGTTATAGAGTAGTAGTAGTAACTGACACTCTCCTCTCCTAATGTTATAGAGTAGTATTAGTAGTAACTGACACTCTCCTCTCCTAATGTTATAGAGTAGTAGTTGTAGCTGAGACTCTCCTCTCCTAATGTTATAGAGTAGTATAAGTTTTAACTGACACTCTCCTCTCCTAATGTTATAGAGTAGTAGTAGTAACTGACCCTCTCCTCTCCTAATGTTATAGAGTAGTAGTAGTAACTGACCCTCTCCTCTCCTAATGTTATAGAGTAGTAGTAGTAACTGACACTCTCCTCTCCTAATGTTATAGAGTAGTAGTAGTAACTGACACTCTCTTCTCCTAATGTTATAGAGTAGTAGTAGTAACTGACAGTCTCCTCTCCTAATGTTATAGAGTAGTAGTAGTAGTAACTGACTCTGTCCTCTCCTAATGTTATAGAGTAGTAGTAGTAACTAACCCTCTCCTCTCCTAATGTTATAGAGTAGTAGTAGTAGTAACTGACTCTCTCCTCTCCTAATGTTATAGAGTAGTAGTAGTAGTAACTGACCCTCTCCTCTCCTTATGTTATAGAGTAGTAGTAGTAGTAACTGACTCTGTCCTCTCCTAATGTTATAGAGTAGTAGTAGTAACTGACTCTGTCCTCTCCTAATGTTATAGAGTAGTAGTAGTAACTGACACTCTCCTCTCCTAATGTTATAGAGTAGTAGTAGTAGTAACTGACTCTGTCCTCTCCTAATGTTATAGAGTAGTAGTAGTAACTGACCCTCTCCTCTCCTAATGTTATAGAGTAGTAGTAGTAGTAACTGACTCTCTCCTCTCCTTATGTTATAGAGTAGTAGTAGTAGTAACTGACTCTGTCCTCTCCTAATGTTATAGAGTAGTAGTAGTAACTGACCCTCTCCTCTCCTAATGTTATAGAGTAGTAGTAGTAGTAACTGACTCTCTCCTCTCCTAATGTTATAGAGTAGTAGTAGTAGTAACTGACTCTGTCCTCTCCAAATGTTATAGAGTAGTAGTAGTAACTGACCCTCTCCTCTCCTAATGTTATAGAGTAGTAGTAGTAGTAACTGACTCTCACCTCTCCTAATGTTATAGAGTAGTAGTAGTAACTGACCCTCGCCTCTCCTAATGTTATAGAGTACTAGTAGTAACTGACACTCTCCTCTCCTAATGTTATAGAGTAGTAGTAGTAACTGACTCTCTCCTCTCCTAATGTTATAGAGTAGTAGTAACTGACCCTCTCCTCTCCTAATGTTATACTGTAGTAATAGTACCTGACCATCTCCTCTCCTAATGTTATAGAGTAGTAGTAGTAACTGACTCTCTCCTCTCCTAATGTTATACTGTAGTAGTAGTGACTGACTCTCTCCTCTCCTAATGTTATAGAGTATTAGTAGTAACTGACCCTCTCCTCTACTAATGTTATAGAGTAGTAGTAGTAACTGACCCTCTCCTCTCCTAATGTTATAGAGTAGTAGTAGTAACTGACCCTCTCCTCTCCTAATGTTATAGAGTAGTAGTAGTAACTGACTCTCTCCTCTCCTAATGTTATAGAGTAGTAGTAGTAAATGACTCTCTCCTCTCCTAATGTTATAGAGTAGTATTAGTGACACTCTCCTCTCCTAATGTTATAGAGTAGTAGTAGTAGTAACAGACTCTCTCCTCTCCTAATGTTATAGAGTAGTAGTAGTAACTGACCCTCTCCTCTCCTAATGTTGTAGAGTAGTAGTAGTAACTGACTCTCTCCTCTCCTAATGTTGTAGAGTAGTAGTAGTAACTGACTCTCTCCTCTCCTAATGTTATAGAGTAGTAGTAGTAACTGACTCTCTCCTCTCCTAATGTTATAGAGTAGTAGTAGTAGTAACTGACACTCTCCTCTCCTAATTTGATAGAGTAGTAGTAGTAACTGACTCTCTCCTCTCCTAATGTTATAGAGTAGTAGTAGTAACTGACTCTGTCCTCTCCTAATGTTATAGAGTAGTAGTAGTAACTGACACTCTCCTCTCCTAATGTTATAGAGTAGTAGTAGTAGTAACTGACTCTGTCCTCTCCTAATGTTATAGAGTAGTAGTAGTAACTGACACTCTCCTCTCCTAATGTTATAGAGTAGTAGTAGTAACTGACTCTCTCTTCTCCTAATATTATAGAGTAGTATTAGTATTAACTGACTCTCTCCTCTCCTAATGTTATAGAGTAGTAGTAGTAACTGACCCTCTCCTCTCCTAATGTTATAGAGTAGTAGTAGTAACTGACACTCTCCTCTCCTAATGTTATAGAGTAGTAGTAGTAACTGACACTCTCCTCTCCTAATGTTATAGAGTAGTAGTAGTAACTGACACTCTCTTCTCCTAATGTTATAGAGTAGTAGTAGTAACTGACACTCTCCTCTCCTAATGTTATAGAGTAGTAGTAGTAGTAACTGACTCTGTCCTCTCCTAATGTTATAGAGTAGTAGTAGTAACTAACCCTCTCCTCTCCTAATGTTATAGAGTAGTAGTAGTAGTAACTGACTCTCTCCTCTCCTAATGTTATAGAGTAGTAGTAGTAGTAACTGACCCTCTCCTCTCCTAATGTTATAGAGTAGTAGTAGTAACTGACCCTCTCCTCTCCTAATGTTATAGAGTAGTAGTAGTAACTGACTCTCTCCTCTCCTAATGTTATAGAGTAGTAGTAGTAACTGACCCTCTCCTCTCCTAATGTTATAGAGTAGTAGTAGTAACTGACACTCTCCTCTCCTAATGTTATAGAGTAGTAGTAGTAACTGACATGCTCCTATCCTAATGTTATAGAGTAGTAGTAGTCACTGACTCTCTCTTCTCCTAATGTTATAGAGTAGTATTAGTAGTAACTGACTCTCTCCTCTCCTAATGTTATAGAGTAGTAGAAGTAGTAACTGACCCTCTCCTCTCCTAATGTTATAGAGTAGTAGTAGTAACTGACACTCTCCTCTCCTAATGTTATAGAGTAGTATTAGTAGTAACTGACACTCTCCTCTCCTAATGTTATAGAGTAGTAGTTGTAGCTGAGACTCTCCTCTCCTAATGTTATAGAGTAGTATAAGTTTTAACTGACACTCTCCTCTCCTAATGTTATAGAGTAGTAGTAGTAACTGACCCTCTCCTCTCCTAATGTTATAGAGTAGTAGTAGTAACTGACCCTCTCCTCTCCTAATGTTATAGAGTAGTAGTAGTAACTGACACTCTCCTCTCCTAATGTTATAGAGTAGTAGTAGTAACTGACTCTGTCCTCTCCTAATGTTATAGAGTAGTAGTAACTGACCCTCTCCTCTCCTAATGTTATACTGTAGTAGTAGTACCTGACCATCTCCTCTCCTAATGTTATAGAGTAGTAGTAGTAACTGACTCTCTCCTCTCCTAATGTTATACTGTAGTAGTAGTGACTGACTCTCTCCTCTCCTAATGTTATAGAGTAGTAGTAGTAACTGACCCTCTCCTCTCCTAATGTTATAGAGTAGTAGTAGTAACTGACCCTCTCCTCTCCTAATGTTATAGAGTAGTAGTAGTAACTGACCCTCTCCTCTCCTAATGTTATAGAGTAGTAGTAGTAACTGACTGTCTCCTCTCCTAATGTTATAGAGTAGTAGTAGTAAATGAATCTCTCCTCTCCTAATGTTATAGAGTAGTATTAGTGACACTCTCCTCTCCTAATGTTATAGAGTAGTAGTAGTAGTAACTGACTCTCTCTTCTCCTAATGTTATAAAGTAGTAGTTGTAGCTGACACTCTCCTCTCCTAATGTTATAGAGTTGTAGTAGTAACTGACACTCTCCTCTCCTAATGTTATAGAGTAGTAGTAGTAACTGACCCTCTCCTCTCCTAATGTTATAGAGTAGTAGTAGTAACTGACTCTCTCCTCTCCTAATGTTATAGAGTAGTAGTAGTAGTAACTGACACTCTCCTCTCCTAATGTTATAGAGTAGGAGTAGTAGTAACTGACTCTCTCCTCTCCTAATGTTATAGAGTGGTAGTAGTAACTGTCCCTCTCCTCTCCTAATGTTATAGAGTAGTAGTAGTAACTGACCCTCTCCTCTCCTAATGTTGTAGAGTAGTAGTAGTAACTGACTCTCTCCTCTCCTAATGTTGTAGAGTAGTAATAGTAACTGACTCTCTCCTCTCCTAATGTTATAGAGTAGTAGTAGCAACTGACTCTCTCCTCTCCTAATGTTATAGAGTAGTAGTAGTAGTAACTGACACTCTCCTCTCCTAATTTGATAGAGTAGTAGTAGTAACTGACTCTCTCCTCTCCTAATGTTATAGAGTAGTAGTAGTAACTGACTCTGTCCTCTCCTAATGTTATAGAGTAGTAGTAGTAACTGACACTCTCCTCTCCTAATGTTATAGAGTAGTAGTAGTAGTAACTGACTCTGTCCTCTCCTAATGTTATAGAGTAGTAGTAGTAACTGACCCTCTCCTCTCCTAATGTTATAGAGTAGTAGTAGTAGTAACTGACTCTCTCCTCTCCTAATGTTATAGAGTAGTAGTAGTAGTAACTGACTCTGTCCTCTCCAAATGTTATAGAGTAGTAGTAGTAACTGACCCTCTCCTCTCCTAATGTTATAGAGTAGTAGTAGTAGTAACTGACTCTCACCTCTCCTAATGTTATAGAGTAGTAGTAGTAACTGACCCTCTCCTCTCCTAATGTTATAGAGTACTAGTAGTAACTGACACTCTCCTCTCCTAATGTTATAGAGTAGTAGTAGTAACTGACTCTGTCCTCTCCTAATGTTATAGAGTAGTAGTAACTGACCCTCTCCTCTCCTAATGTTATACTGTAGTAGTAGTACCTGACCATCTCCTCTCCTAATGTTATAGAGTAGTAGTAGTAACTGACTCTCTCCTCTCCTAATGTTATACTGTAGTAGTAGTGACTGACTCTCTCCTCTCCTAATGTTATAGAGTAGTAGTAGTAACTGACCCTCTCCTCTCCTAATGTTATAGAGTAGTAGTAGTAACTGACCCTCTCCTCTCCTAATGTTATAGAGTAGTAGTAGTAACTGACCCTCTCCTCTCCTAATGTTATAGAGTAGTAGTAGTAACTGACTGTCTCCTCTCCTAATGTTATAGAGTAGTAGTAGTAAATGAATCTCTCCTCTCCTAATGTTATAGAGTAGTATTAGTGACACTCTCCTCTCCTAATGTTATAGAGTAGTAGTAGTAGTAACAGACTCTCTCCTCTCCTAATGTTATAGAGTAGTAGTAGTCACTGACTCTCTCTTCTCCTAATGTTATAGAGTAGTATTAGTAGTAACTGACTCTCTCCTCTCCTAATGTTATAGAGTAGTAGAAGTAGTAACTGACCCTCTCCTCTCCTAATGTTATAGAGTAGTAGTAGTAACTGACACTCTCCTCTCCTAATGTTATAGAGTAGTATTAGTAGTAACTGACACTCTCCTCTCCTAATGTTATAGAGTAGTAGTTGTAGCTGAGACTCTCCTCTCCTAATGTTATAGAGTAGTATAAGTTTTAACTGACACTCTCCTCTCCTAATGTTATAGAGTAGTAGTAGTAACTGACCCTCTCCTCTCCTAATGTTATAGAGTAGTAGTAGTAACTGACCCTCTCCTCTCCTAATGTTATAGAGTAGTAGTAGTAACTGACACTCTCCTCTCCTAATGTTATAGAGTAGTAGTAGTAACTGACTCTGTCCTCTCCTAATGTTATAGAGTAGTAGTAACTGACCCTCTCCTCTCCTAATGTTATACTGTAGTAGTAGTACCTGACCATCTCCTCTCCTAATGTTATAGAGTAGTAGTAGTAACTGACTCTCTCCTCTCCTAATGTTATACTGTAGTAGTAGTGACTGACTCTCTCCTCTCCTAATGTTATAGAGTAGTAGTAGTAACTGACCCTCTCCTCTCCTAATGTTATAGAGTAGTAGTAGTAACTGACCCTCTCCTCTCCTAATGTTATAGAGTAGTAGTAGTAACTGACCCTCTCCTCTCCTAATGTTATAGAGTAGTAGTAGTAACTGACTGTCTCCTCTCCTAATGTTATAGAGTAGTAGTAGTAAATGAATCTCTCCTCTCCTAATGTTATAGAGTAGTATTAGTGACACTCTCCTCTCCTAATGTTATAGAGTAGTAGTAGTAGTAACTGACTCTCTCTTCTCCTAATGTTATAAAGTAGTAGTTGTAGCTGACACTCTCCTCTCCTAATGTTATAGAGTTGTAGTAGTAACTGACACTCTCCTCTCCTAATGTTATAGAGTAGTAGTAGTAACTGACCCTCTCCTCTCCTAATGTTATAGAGTAGTAGTAGTAACTGACTCTCTCCTCTCCTAATGTTATAGAGTAGTAGTAGTAGTAACTGACACTCTCCTCTCCTAATGTTATAGAGTAGGAGTAGTAGTAACTGACTCTCTCCTCTCCTAATGTTATAGAGTGGTAGTAGTAACTGTCCCTCTCCTCTCCTAATGTTATAGAGTAGTAGTAGTAACTGACCCTCTCCTCTCCTAATGTTGTAGAGTAGTAGTAGTAACTGACTCTCTCCTCTCCTAATGTTGTAGAGTAGTAATAGTAACTGACTCTCTCCTCTCCTAATGTTATAGAGTAGTAGTAGCAACTGACTCTCTCCTCTCCTAATGTTATAGAGTAGTAGTAGTAGTAACTGACACTCTCCTCTCCTAATTTGATAGAGTAGTAGTAGTAACTGACTCTCTCCTCTCCTAATGTTATAGAGTAGTAGTAGTAACTGACTCTGTCCTCTCCTAATGTTATAGAGTAGTAGTAGTAACTGACACTCTCCTCTCCTAATGTTATAGAGTAGTAGTAGTAGTAACTGACTCTGTCCTCTCCTAATGTTATAGAGTAGTAGTAGTAACTGACCCTCTCCTCTCCTAATGTTATAGAGTAGTAGTAGTAGTAACTGACTCTCTCCTCTCCTAATGTTATAGAGTAGTAGTAGTAGTAACTGACTCTGTCCTCTCCAAATGTTATAGAGTAGTAGTAGTAACTGACCCTCTCCTCTCCTAATGTTATAGAGTAGTAGTAGTAGTAACTGACTCTCACCTCTCCTAATGTTATAGAGTAGTAGTAGTAACTGACCCTCTCCTCTCCTAATGTTATAGAGTACTAGTAGTAACTGACACTCTCCTCTCCTAATGTTATAGAGTAGTAGTAGTAACTGACTCTGTCCTCTCCTAATGTTATAGAGTAGTAGTAACTGACCCTCTCCTCTCCTAATGTTATACTGTAGTAGTAGTACCTGACCATCTCCTCTCCTAATGTTATAGAGTAGTAGTAGTAACTGACTCTCTCCTCTCCTAATGTTATACTGTAGTAGTAGTGACTGACTCTCTCCTCTCCTAATGTTATAGAGTAGTAGTAGTAACTGACCCTCTCCTCTCCTAATGTTATAGAGTAGTAGTAGTAACTGACCCTCTCCTCTCCTAATGTTATAGAGTAGTAGTAGTAACTGACCCTCTCCTCTCCTAATGTTATAGAGTAGTAGTAGTAACTGACTGTCTCCTCTCCTAATGTTATAGAGTAGTAGTAGTAAATGAATCTCTCCTCTCCTAATGTTATAGAGTAGTATTAGTGACACTCTCCTCTCCTAATGTTATAGAGTAGTAGTAGTAGTAACAGACTCTCTCCTCTCCTAATGTTATAGAGTAGTAGTAGTAACTGACTCTCTCCTCTCCTAATGTTATAGAGTAGTAGTAGTAACTGACACTCTCCTTTCCTAATGTTATAGAGTAGTAGTAGTAACTGACTCTCTCTTCTCCTAATATTATAGAGTAGTATTAGTAGTAACTGACTCTCTCCTCTCCTAATGTTATAGAGTAGTAGTAGTAACTGACCCTCTCCTCTCCTAATGTTATAGAGTAGTAGTAGTAGTAACTGACTCTCTCCTCTCCTAATGTTATAGAGTAGTAGTAGTAAATGACTCTCTCCTCTCCTAATGTTATAGAGTAGTATTAGTGACACTCTCCTCTCCTAATGTTATAGAGTAGTAGTAGTAGTAACTGACTCTCTCCTCTCCTAATGTTATAGAGTAGTAGTAGTAACTGACCCTCTCCTCTCCTAATGTTATAGAGTAGTAGTCGTAACTGACACTCTCCTCTCCTAATGTTATAGAGTAGTAGTAGTAACTGACTCTCTCCTCTCCTAATGTTATAGAGTAGTAGTAGTAACTGACTCTCTCCTCTCCTAATGTTATAGAGTAGTATTAGTAACTGACACTCTCCTCTCCTAATGTTATAGAGTAGTAGTAGTAACTGACTCTCTCTTCTCCTAATATTATAGAGTAGTATTAGTATTAACTGACTCTCTCCTCTCCTAATGTTATAGAGTAGTAGTAGTAACTGACCCTCTCCTCTCCTAATGTTATAGAGTAGTAGTAGTAACTGACACTCTCCTATCCTAATGTTATAGAGTAGTAGTAGTAACTGACACTCTCCTCTCCTAATGTTATAGAGTAGTAGTAGTAACTGACACTCTCTTCTCCTAATGTTATAGAGTAGTAGTAGTAACTGACACTCTCCTCTCCTAATGTTATAGAGTAGTAGTAGTAGTAACTGACTCTGTCCTCTCCTAATGTTATAGAGTAGTAGTAGTAACTAACCCTCTCCTCTCCTAATGTTATAGAGTAGTAGTAGTAACTGACCCTCTCCTCTCCTAATGTTATAGAGTAGTAGTAGTAACTGACTCTCTCCTCTCCTAATGTTATAGAGTAGTAGTAGTAACTGACCCTCTCCTCTCCTAATGTTATAGAGTAGTAGTAGTAACTGACACTCTCCTCTCCTAATGTTATAGAGTAGTAGTAGTAACTGACATGCTCCTCTCCTAATGTTATAGAGTAGTAGTAGTCACTGACTCTCTCTTCTCCTAATGTTATAGAGTAGTATTAGTAGTAACTGATTCTCTCCTCTCCTAATGTTATAGAGTAGTAGTAGTAGTAACTGACCCTCTCCTCTCCTAATGTTATAGAGTAGTAGTAGTAACTGACACTCTCCTCTCCTAATGTTATAGAGTAGTATTAGTAGTAACTGACACTCTCCTCTCCTAATGTTATAGAGTAGTAGTTGTAGCTGAGACTCTCCTCTCCTAATGTTATAGAGTAGTATAAGTTTTAACTGACACTCTCCTCTCCTAATGCTATAGAGTAGTAGTAGTAACTGACCCTCTCCTCTCCTAATGTTATAGAGTAGTAGTAGTAACTGACCCTCTCCTCTCCTAATGTTATAGAGTAGTAGTAGTAACTGAAACTCTCCTCTCCTAATGTTATAGAGTAGTAGTAGTAACTGACCCTCTCCTCTCCTAATGTTATAGAGTAGTAGTAGTAACTGACTCTCTCTTCTCCTAATGTTATAGAGTAGTAGTTGTAGCTGACACTCTCCTCTCCTAATGTTATAGAGTTGTAGTAGTAACTGACACTCTCCTCTCCTAATGTTATAGAGTAGTATTAGTAACTGACCCTCTCCTCTCCTAATGTTATAGAGTAGTAGTAGTAACTGACTCTCTCCTCTCCTAATGTTATAGAGTAGTAGTAGTAGTCACTGACCCTCTCCTCTCCTAATGTTATAGAGTAGTAGTAGTAACTGACTCTCTCCTCTCCTAATGTTATAGAGTGGTAGTAGTAACTGTCCCTCTCCTCTCCTAATGTTATAGAGTAGTAGTAGTAACTGACACTCTCCTCTCCTAATGTTATAGAGTAGTAGTAGTAACTGACACTCTCCTCTCCTAATGTTATAGAGTAGTAGTAGTAACTGACACTCTCTTCTCCTAATGTTATAGAGTAGTAGTAGTAACTGACACTCTCCTCTCCTAATGTTATAGAGTAGTAGTAGTAGTAACTGACTCTGTCCTCTCCTAATGTTATAGAGTACTAGTAGTAACTAACCCTCTCCTCTCCTAATGTTATAGAGTAGTAGTAGTAGTAACTGACTCTCTCTTCTCCTAATGTTATAGAGTAGTAGTAGTAGTAGTAACTGACCCTCTCCTCTCCTAATGTTATAGAGTAGTAGTAGTAACTGACCCTCTCCTCTCCTAATGTTATAGAGTAGTAGTAGTAACTGACTCTCTCCTCTCCTAATGTTATAGAGTAGTAGTAGTAACTGACCCTCTCCTCTCCTAATGTTATAGAGTAGTAGTAGTAACTGACACTCTCCTCTCCTAATGTTATAGAGTAGTAGTAGTAACTGACATGCTCCTCTCCTAATGTTATAGAGTAGTAGTAGTCACTGACTCTCTCTTCTCCTAATGTTATAGAGTAGTATTAGTAGTAACTGATTCTCTCCTCTCCTAATGTTTTAGAGTAGTAGTAGTAGTAACTGACCCTCTCCTCTCCTAATGTTATAGAGTAGTAGTAGTAACTGACACTCTCCTCTCCTAATGTTATAGAGTAGTATTAGTAGTAACTGACACTCTACACTCCTAATGTTATAGAGTAGTAGTTGTAGCTGAGACTCTCCTCTCCTAATGTTATAGAGTAGTATAAGTTTTAACTGACACTCTCCTCTCCTAATGTTATAGAGTAGTAGTAGTAACTGACCCTCTCCTCTCCTAATGTTATAGAGTAGTAGTAGTAACTGACCCTCTCCTCTCCTAATGTTATAGAGTAGTAGTAGTAACTGAAACTCTCCTCTCCTAATGTTATAGAGTAGTAGTAGTAACTGACCCTCTCCTCTCCTAATGTTATAGAGTAGTAGTAGTAACTGACTCTCTCTTCTCCTAATGTTATAGAGTAGTAGTTGTAGCTGACACTCTCCTCTCCTAATGTTATAGAGTTGTAGTAGTAACTGACACTCTCCTCTCCTAATGTTATAGAGTAGTAGTAGTAACTGACCCTCTCCTCTCCTAATGTTATAGAGTAGTAGTAGTAACTGACTCTCTCCTCTCCTAATGTTATAGAGTAGTAGTAGTAGTAACTGACCCTCTCCTCTCCTAATGTTATAGAGTAGGAGTAGTAGTAACTGACTCTCTCCTCTCCTAATGTTATAGAGTGGTAGTAGTAACTGTCCCTCTCCTCTCCTAATGTTATAGAGTAGTAGTAGTAACTGACCCTCTCCTCTCCTAATGTTGTAGAGTAGTAGTAGTAACTGACTCTCTCCTCTCCTAATGTTATAGAGTAGTAGTAACTGACTCTCTCCTCTCCTAATGTTATAGAGTAGTAGTAGTAACTGACTCTGTCCTCTCCTAATGTTATAGAGTAGTAGTAGTAACTGACACTCTCCTCTCCTACTGTTATAGAGTAGTAGTAGTAGTAACTGACTCTGTCCTCTCCTAATGTTATAGAGTAGTAGTAGTAACTGACCCTCTCCTCTCCTAATGTTATAGAGTAGTAGTAGTAGTAACTGACTCTCTCCTCTCCTAATGTTATAGAGTAGTAGTAGTAGTAACTGACTCTGTCCTCTCCAAATGTTATAGAGTAGTAGTAGTAACTGACCCTCTCCTCTCCTAATGTTATAGAGTAGTAGTAGTAGTAACTGACTCTCACCTCTCCTAATGTTATAGAGTAGTAGTAGTAACTGACCCTCTCCTCTCCTAATGTTATAGTGTACTAGTAGTAACTGACACTCTCCTCTCCTAATGTTATAGAGTAGTAGTAGTAACTGACTCTGTCCTCTCCTAATGTTATAGAGTAGTAGTAACTGACCCTCTCCTCTCCTAATGTTATACTGTAGTAGTAGTACCTGACCATCTCCTCTCCTAATGTTATAGAGTAGTAGTAGTAACTGACTCTCTCCTCTCCTAATGTTATACTGTAGTAGTAGTGACTGACTCTCTCCTCTCCTAATGTTATAGAGTAGTAGTAGTAACTGACCCTCTCCTCTCCTAATGTTATAGAGTAGTAGTAGTAACTGACCCTCTCCTCTCCTAATGTTATAGAGTAGTAGTAGTAACTGACCCTCTCCTCTCCTAATGTTATAGAGTAGTAGTAGTAACTGACTCTCTCCTCTCCTAATGTTATAGAGTAGTAGTAGTAAATGACTCTCTCCTCTCCTAATGTTATAGAGTAGTATTAGTGACACTCTCCTCTCCTAATGTTATAGAGTAGTAGTAGTAGTAACAGACTCTCTCCTCTCCTAATGTTATAGAGTAGTAGTAGTAACTGACCCTCTCCGCTCCTAATGTTATAGAGTAGTAGTCGTAACTGACACTCTCCTCTCCTAATGTTATAGAGTAGTAGTAGTAACTGACTCTCTCCTCTCCTAATGTTATAGAGTAGTAGTAGTAACTGACTCTCTCCTCTCCTAATGTTATAGAGTAGTAGTAGTAACTGACACTCTCCTTTCCTAATGTTATAGAGTAGTAGTAGTAACTGACTCTCTCTTCTCCTAATATTATAGAGTAGTATTAGTAGTAACTGACTCTCTCCTCTCCTAATGTTATAGAGTAGTAGTAGTAACTGACCCTCTCCTCTCCTAATGTTATAGAGTAGTAGTAGTAACTGACACTCTCCTCTCCTAATGTTATAGAGTAGTAGTAGTAACTGACCCTCTCCTCTCCTAATGTTATAGAGTAGTAGTAGTAACTGACTCTCTCTTCTCATAATGTTATAGAGTAGTATTTGTAGTAACTGACTCTCTCCTCTCCTAATGTGATAGAGTAGTAGTAGTAACTGACTCTCTCCTCTCCTAATGTTATAGAGTAGTAGTAGTAACTGACTCTGTCCTCTCCTAATGTTATAGAGTAGTAGTAGTAACTGACACTCTCCTCTCCTAATGTTATACAGTAGTAGTAGTAGTAACTGACTCTGTCCTCTCCTAATGTTATAGAGTAGTAGTAGTAACTGACCCTCTCCTCTCCTAATGTTATAGAGTAGTAGTAGTAGTAACTGACACTCTCCTCTCCTAATGTTATAGAGTAGTAGTAGTAGTAACTGACTCTGTCCTCTCCAAATGTTATAGAGTAGTAGTAGTAACTGACCCTCTCCTCTCCTAATGTTATAGAGTAGTAGTAGTAGTAACTGACTCTCACCTCTCCTAATGTTATAGAGTAGTAGTAACTGACCCTCTCCTCTCCTAATGTTATAGAGTAGTAGTAGTAACTGACCCTCTCCTCTCCTAATGTTATAGAGTAGTAGTAGTAACTGACTCTCTCCTCTCCTAATGTTATAGAGTAGTAGTAGTAGTAACTGACCCTCTCCTCTCCTAATGTTATAGAGTAGGAGTAGTAGTAACTGACTCTCTCCTCTACTAATGTTATAGAGTGGTAGTAGTAACTGTCCCTCTCCTCTCCTAATGTTATAGAGTAGTAGTAGTAACTGACCCTCTCCTCTCCTAATGTTGTAGAGTAGTAGTAGTAACTGACTCTCTCCTCTCCTAATGTTGTAGAGTAGTAGTAGTAACTGACTCTCTCCTCTCCTAATGTTATAGAGTAGTAGTAGTAACTGACTCTCTCCTCTCCTAATGTTATAGAGTAGTAGTAGTAGTAACTGACACTCTCCTCTCCTAATGTGATAGAGTAGTAGTAGTAACTGACTCTCTCCTCTCCTAATGTTATAGAGTAGTAGTAGTAACTGACTCTGTCCTCTCCTAATGTTATAGAGTAGTAGTAGTAACTGACACTCTCCTCTCCTAATGTTATAGAGTAGTAGTAGTAGTAACTGACTCTGTCCTCTCCTAATGTTATAGAGTAGTAGTAGTAACTGACCGTCTCCTCTCCTAATGTTATAGAGTAGTAGTAGTAGTAACTGACTCTCTCCTCTCCTAATGTTATAGAGTAGTAGTATTAGTAACTGACTCTGTCCTCTCCAAATGTTATAGAGTAGTAGTAGTAACTGACCCTCTCCTCTCCTAATGTTATAGAGTAGTAGTAGTAGTAACTGACTCTCACCTCTCCTAATGTTATAGAGTAGTAGTAGTAACTGACCCTCTCCTCTCCTAATGTTATAGAGTAGTAGTAGTAACTGACTCTCTCCTCTCCTAATGTTATAGAGTAGTAGTAGTAGTAACTGACCCTCTCCTCTCCTAATGTTATAGAGTAGGAGTAGTAGTAACTGACTCTCTCCTCTCCTAATGTTATAGAGTGGTAGTAGTAACTGTCCCTCTCCTCTCCTAATGTTATAGAGTAGTAGTAGTAACTGACCCTCTCCTCTCCTAATGTTGTAGAGTAGTAGTAGTAACTGACTCTCTCCTCTCCTAATGTTGTAGAGTAGTAGTAGTAACTGACTCTCTCCTCTCCTAATGTTATAGAGTAGTAGTAGTAACTGACTCTCTCCTCTCCTAATGTTATAGAGTAGTAGTAGTAGTAACTGACACTCTCCTCTCCTAATGTGATAGAGTAGTAGTAGTAACTGACTCTCTCCTCTCCTAATGTTATAGAGTAGTAGTAGTAACTGACTCTGTCCTCTCCTAATGTTATAGAGTAGTAGTAGTAACTGACACTCTCCTCTCCTAATGTTATAGAGTAGTAGTAGTAGTAACTGACTCTGTCCTCTCCTAATGTTATAGAGTAGTAGTAGTAACTGACCCTCTCCTCTCCTAATGTTATAGAGTAGTAGTAGCAGTAACTGACTCTCTCCTCTCCTAATGTTATAGAGTAGTAGTATTAGTAACTGACTCTGTCCTCTCCAAATGTTATAGAGTAGTAGTAGTAACTGACCCTCTCCTCTCCTAATGTTATAGAGTAGTAGTAGTAGTAACTGACTCTCACCTCTCCTAATGTTATAGAGTAGTAGTAGTAACTGACCCTCTCCTCTCCTAATGTTATAGAGTAGTAGTAGTAGTAACTGACACTCTCCTCTCCTAATCTTATAGAGTAGTAGTAGTAACTGACATGCTCCACTCCTAATGTTATAGAGTAGTAGTAGTCACTGACTCTCTCTTCTCCTAATGTTATAGAGTAGTATTAGTAGTAACTGACTCTCTCCTCTCCTAATGTTATAGAGTAGTAGTAGTAGTAACTGACCCTCTCCTCTCCTAATGTTATAGAGTAGTAGTAGTAACTGACACTCTCCTCTCCTAATGTTATAGAGTAGTATTAGTAGTAACTGACACTCTCCTCTCCTAATGTTATAGAGTAGTAGTTGTAGCTGAGACTCTCCTCTCCTAATGTTATAGAGTAGTAGTAGTAACTGACACTCTCCTCTCCTAATGTTATAGAGTAGTAGTAGTAGTAACTGACCCTCTCCTCTCCTAATGTTATAGAGTAGGAGTAGTAGTAACTGACTCTCTCCTCTCCTAATGTTATAGAGTGGTAGTAGTAACTGTCCCTCTCCTCTCCTAATGTTATAGAGTAGTAGTAGTAACTGACCCTCTCCTCTCCTAATGTTGTAGAGTAGTAGTAGTAACTGACTCTCTCCTCTCCTAATGTTATAGAGTAGTAGTAACTGACTCTCTCCTCTCCTAATGTTATAGAGTAGTAGTAGTAACTGACTCTGTCCTCTCCTAATGTTATAGAGTAGTAGTAGTAACTGACACTCTCCTATCCTAATGTTATAGAGTAGTAGTAGTAGTAACTGACTCTGTCCTCTCCTAATGTTATAGAGTAGTAGTAGTAACTGACCCTCTCCTCTCCTAATGTTATAGAGTAGTAGTAGTAGTAACTGACTCTCTCCTCTCCTAATGTTATGGAGTAGTAGTAGTAGTAACTGACTCTGTCCTCTCCAAATGTTATAGAGTAGTAGTAGTAACTGACCCTCTCCTCTCCTAATGTTATAGAGTAGTAGTAGTAGTAACTGACACTCTCCTCTCCTAATGTTATAGAGTAGTAGTAACTGACTCTCTCCTCTCCTAATGTTATAGAGTAGTAGTAGTAACTGACTCTGTCCTCTCCTAATGTTATAGAGTAGTAGTAGTAACTGACACTCTCCTATCCTAATGTTATAGAGTAGTAGTAGTAGTAACTGACTCTGTCCTCTCCTAATGTTATAGAGTAGTAGTAGTAACTGACCCTCTCCTCTCCTAATGTTATAGAGTAGTAGTAGTAGTAACTGACTCTCTCCTCTCCTAATGTTATAGAGTAGTAGTAGTAGTAACTGACTCTGTCCTCTCCAAATGTTATAGAGTAGTAGTAGTAACTGACCCTCTCCTCTCCTAATGTTATAGAGTAGTAGTAGTAGTAACTGACACTCTCCTCTCCTAATGTTATAGAGTAGTAGTAGTAACTGACATGCTCCTCTCCTAATGTTATAGAGTAGTAGTAGTCACTGACTCTCTCTTCTCCTAATGTTATAGAGTAGTATTAGTAGTAACTGACTCTCTCCTCTCCTAATGTTATAGAGTAGTAGTAGTAGTAACTGACCCTCTCCTCTCCTAATGTTATAGAGTAGTAGTAGTAACTGACACTCTCCTCTCCTAATGTTATAGAGTAGTATTAGTAGTAACTGACACTCTCCTCTCCTAATGTTATAGAGTAGTAGTTGTAGCTGAGACTCTCCTCTCCTAATGTTATAGAGTAGTATAAGTTTTAACTGACTCTCTACTCTCCTAATGTTGTAGAGTAGTAGTAGTAACTGACTCTCTCCTCTCCTAATGTTATAGAGTAGTAGTAGTAACTGACTCTCTCCTCTCCTAATGTTATAGAGTAGTAGTAGTAGTAACTGACACTCTCCTCTCCTAATGTGATAGAGTAGTAGTAGTAACTGACTCTCTCCTCTCCTAATGTTATAGAGTAGTAGTAGTAACTGACTCTGTCCTCTCCTAATGTTATAGAGTAGTAGTAGTAACTGACACTCTCCTCTCCTAATGTTATAGAGTAGTAGTAGTAGTAACTGACTCTGTCCTCTCCTAATGTTATAGAGTAGTAGTAGTAACTGACCCTCTCCTCTCCTAATGTTATAGAGTAGTAGTAGTAGTAACTGACTCTGTCCTCTCCAAATGTTATAGAGTAGTAGTAGTAACTGACCCTCTCCTCTCCTAATGTTATAGAGTAGTAGTAGTAGTAACTGACTCTCACCTCTCCTAATGTTATAGAGTAGTAGTAGTAACTGACCCTCTCCTCTCCTAATGTTATAGTGTACTAGTAGTAACTGACACTCTCCTCTCCTAATGTTATAGAGTAGTAGTAGTAACTGACTCTGTCCTCTCCTAATGTTATAGAGTAGTAGTAACTGACCCTCTCCTCTCCTAATGTTATACTGTAGTAGTAGTACCTGACCATCTCCTCTCCTAATGTTATAGAGTAGTAGTAGTAACTGACTCTCTCCTCTCCTAATGTTATACTGTAGTAGTAGTGACTGACTCTCTCCTCTCCTAATGTTATAGAGTAGTAGTAGTAACTGACCCTCTCCTCTCCTAATGTTATAGAGTAGTAGTAGTAACTGACCCTCTCCTCTCCTAATGTTATAGAGTAGTAGTAGTAACTGACCCTCTCCTCTCCTAATGTTATAGAGTAGTAGTAGTAACTGACTCTCTCCTCTCCTAATGTTATAGAGTAGTAGTAGTAAATGACTCTCTCCTCTCCTAATGTTATAGAGTAGTATTAGTGACACTCTCCTCTCCTAATGTTATAGAGTAGTAGTAGTAGTAACAGACTCTCTCCTCTCCTAATGTTATAGAGTAGTAGTAGTAACTGACCCTCTCCGCTCCTAATGTTATAGAGTAGTAGTAGTAGTAACTGACTCTGTCCTCTCTTAATGTTATAGAGTAGTAGTAGTAACTGACCCTCTCCTCTCCTAATGTTATAGAGTAGTAGTAGTAACTGACTCTCTCCTCTCCTAATGTTATAGAGTAGTAGTAGTAACTGACTCTGTCCTCTCCTAATGTTATAGAGTAGTAGTAGTAACTGACACTCTCCTCTCCTAATGTTATACAGTAGTAGTAGTAGTAACTGACTCTGTCCTCTCCTAATGTTATAGAGTAGTAGTAGTAACTGACCCTCTCCTCTCCTAATGTTATAGAGTAGTAGTAGTAGTAACTGACTCTCTCCTCTCCTAATGTTATAGAGTAGTAGTAGTAGTAACTGACTCTGTCCTCTCCAAATGTTATAGAGTAGTAGTAGTAACTGACCCTCTCCTCTCCTAATGTTATAGAGTAGTAGTAGTAGTAACTGACTCTCACCTCTCCTAATGTTATAGAGTAGTAGTAACTGACCCTCTCCTCTCCTAATGTTATAGAGTAGTAGTAGTAACTGACCCTCTCCTCTCCTAATGTTATAGAGTAGTAGTAGTAACTGACACTCTCCTCTCCTAATGTTATAGAGTAGTAGTAGTAACTGACCCTCTCCTCTCCTAATGTTATAGAGTAGTAGTAGTAACTGACTCTCTCTTCTCCTAATGTTATAGAGTAGTAGTTGTAGCTGACACTCTCCTCTCCTAATGTTATAGAGTTGTAGTAGTAACTGACACTCTCCTCTCCTAATGTTATAGAGTAGTAGTAGTAACTGACCCTCTCCTCTCCTAATGTTATAGAGTAGTAGTAGTAACTGACTCTCTCCTCTCCTAATGTTATAGAGTAGTAGTAGTAACTGACCCTCTCCTCTCCTAATGTTGTAGAGTAGTAGTAGTAACTGACTCTCTCCTCTCCTAATGTTGTAGAGTAGTAGTAGTAACTGACTCTCTCCTCTCCTAATGTTATAGAGTAGTAGTAGTAACTGACTCTCTCCTCTCCTAATGTTATAGAGTAGTAGTAGTAGTAACTGACACTCTCCTTACCTAATGTGATAGAGTAGTAGTAGTAACTGACTCTCTCCTCTCCTAATGTTATAGAGTAGTAGTAGTAGTAACTGACTCTGTCCTCTCCTAATGTTATAGAGTAGTAGTAGTAACTGACACTCTCCTCTCCTAATGTTATAGAGTAGTAGTAGTAGTAACTGACTCTGTCCTCTCCTAATGTTATAGAGTAGTAGTAGTAACTGACCCTCTCCTCTCCTAATGTTATAGAGTAGTAGTAGTAGTAACTGACTCTGTCCTCTCCAAATGTTATAGAGTAGTAGTAGTAACTGACCCTCTCCTCTCCTAATGTTATAGAGTAGTAGTAGTAGTAACTGACTCTCACCTCTCCTAATGTTATAGAGTAGTAGTAGTAACTGACCCTCTCCTCTCCTAATGTTATAGTGTACTAGTAGTAACTGACACTCTCCTCTCCTAATGTTATAGAGTAGTAGTAGTAACTGACTCTGTCCTCTCCTAATGTTATAGAGTAGTAGTAACTGACCCTCTCCTCTCCTAATGTTATACTGTAGTAGTAGTACCTGACCATCTCCTCTCCTAATGTTATAGAGTAGTAGTAGTAACTGACTCTCTCCTCTCCTAATGTTATACTGTAGTAGTAGTGACTGACTCTCTCCTCTCCTAATGTTATAGAGTAGTAGTAGTAACTGACCCTCTCCTCTCCTAATGTTATAGAGTAGTAGTAGTAACTGACCCTCTCCTCTCCTAATGTTATAGAGTAGTAGTAGTAACTGACCCTCTCCTCTCCTAATGTTATAGAGTAGTAGTAGTAACTGACTCTCTCCTCTCCTAATGTTATAGAGTAGTAGTAGTAAATGACTCTCTCCTCTCCTAATGTTATAGAGTAGTATTAGTGACACTCTCCTCTCCTAATGTTATAGAGTAGTAGTAGTAGTAACAGACTCTCTCCTCTCCTAATGTTATAGAGTAGTAGTAGTAACTGACCCTCTCCGCTCCTAATGTTATAGAGTAGTAGTAGTAGTAACTGACTCTGTCCTCTCTTAATGTTATAGAGTAGTAGTAGTAACTGACCCTCTCCTCTCCTAATGTTATAGAGTAGTAGTAGTAACTGACTCTCTCCTCTCCTAATGTTATAGAGTAGTAGTAGTAACTGACTCTGTCCTCTCCTAATGTTATAGAGTAGTAGTAGTAACTGACACTCTCCTCTCCTAATGTTATACAGTAGTAGTAGTAGTAACTGACTCTGTCCTCTCCTAATGTTATAGAGTAGTAGTAGTAACTGACCCTCTCCTCTCCTAATGTTATAGAGTAGTAGTAGTAGTAACTGACTCTCTCCTCTCCTAATGTTATAGAGTAGTAGTAGTAGTAACTGACTCTGTCCTCTCCAAATGTTATAGAGTAGTAGTAGTAACTGACCCTCTCCTCTCCTAATGTTATAGAGTAGTAGTAGTAGTAACTGACTCTCACCTCTCCTAATGTTATAGAGTAGTAGTAACTGACCCTCTCCTCTCCTAATGTTATAGAGTAGTAGTAGTAACTGACCCTCTCCTCTCCTAATGTTATAGAGTAGTAGTAGTAACTGACTCTCTCTTCTCCTAATGTTATAGAGTAGTAGTTGTAGCTGACACTCTCCTCTCCTAATGTTATAGAGTTGTAGTAGTAACTGACACTCTCCTCTCCTAATGTTATAGAGTAGTAGTAGTAACTGACCCTCTCCTCTCCTAATGTTATAGAGTAGTAGTAGTAACTGACTCTCTCCTCTCCTAATGTTATAGAGTAGTAGTAGTAACTGACCCTCTCCTCTCCTAATGTTGTAGAGTAGTAGTAGTAACTGACTCTCTCCTCTCCTAATGTTGTAGAGTAGTAGTAGTAACTGACTCTCTCCTCTCCTAATGTTATAGAGTAGTAGTAGTAACTGACTCTCTCCTCTCCTAATGTTATAGAGTAGTAGTAGTAGTAACTGACACTCTCCTTACCTAATGTGATAGAGTAGTAGTAGTAACTGACTCTCTCCTCTCCTAATGTTATAGAGTAGTAGTAGTAGTAACTGACTCTGTCCTCTCCTAATGTTATAGAGTAGTAGTAGTAACTGACACTCTCCTCTCCTAATGTTATAGAGTAGTAGTAGTAGTAACTGACTCTGTCCTCTCCTAATGTTATAGAGTAGTAGTAGTAACTGACCCTCTCCTCTCCTAATGTTATAGAGTAGTAGTAGTAGTAACTGACTCTCTCCTCTCCTAATGTTATAGAGTAGTAGTATTAGTAACTGACTCTGTCCCCTCCAAATGTTATAGAGTAGTAGTAGTAACTGACCCTCTCCTCTCCTAATGTTATAGAGTAGTAGTAGTAGTAACTGACTCTCACCTCTCCTAATGTTATAGAGTAGTAGTAGTAACTGACCCTCTCCTCTCCTAATGTTATAGAGTAGTAGTAGTAGTAACTGACACTCTCCTCTCCTAATCTTATAGAGTAGTAGTAGTAACTGACATGCTCCACTCCTAATGTTATAGAGTAGTAGTAGTCACTGACTCTCTCTTCTCCTAATGTTATAGAGTAGTATTAGTAGTAACTGACTCTCTCCTCTCCTAATGTTATAGAGTAGTAGTAGTAGTAACTGACCCTCTCCTCTCCTAATGTTATAGAGTAGTAGTAGTAACTGACACTCTCCTCTCCTAATGTTATAGAGTAGTATTAGTAGTAACTGACACTCTCCTCTCCTAATGTTATAGAGTAGTAGTTGTAGCTGAGACTCTCCTCTCCTAATGTTATAGAGTAGTAGTAGTAACTGACACTCTCCTCTCCTAATGTTATAGAGTAGTAGTAGTAGTAACTGACCCTCTCCTCTCCTAATGTTATAGAGTAGGAGTAGTAGTAACTGACTCTCTCCTCTCCTAATGTTATAGAGTGGTAGTAGTAACTGTCCCTCTCCTCTCCTAATGTTATAGAGTAGTAGTAGTAACTGACCCTCTCCTCTCCTAATGTTGTAGAGTAGTAGTAGTAACTGACTCTCTCCTCTCCTAATGTTATAGAGTAGTAGTAACTGACTCTCTCCTCTCCTAATGTTATAGAGTAGTAGTAGTAACTGACTCTGTCCTCTCCTAATGTTATAGAGTAGTAGTAGTAACTGACACTCTCCTATCCTAATGTTATAGAGTAGTAGTAGTAGTAACTGACTCTGTCCTCTCCTAATGTTATAGAGTAGTAGTAGTAACTGACCCTCTCCTCTCCTAATGTTATAGAGTAGTAGTAGTAGTAACTGACTCTCTCCTCTCCTAATGTTATAGAGTAGTAGTAGTAGTAACTGACTCTGTCCTCTCCAAATGTTATAGAGTAGTAGTAGTAACTGACCCTCTCCTCTCCTAATGTTATAGAGTAGTAGTAGTAGTAACTGACACTCTCCTCTCCTAATGTTATAGAGTAGTAGTAGTAACTGACATGCTCCTCTCCTAATGTTATAGAGTAGTAGTAGTCACTGACTCTCTCTTCTCCTAATGTTATAGAGTAGTATTAGTAGTAACTGACTCTCTCCTCTCCTAATGTTATAGAGTAGTAGTAGTAGTAACTGACCCTCTCCTCTCCTAATGTTATAGAGTAGTAGTAGTAACTGACACTCTCCTCTCCTAATGTTATAGAGTAGTATTAGTAGTAACTGACACTCTCCTCTCCTAATGTTATAGAGTAGTAGTTGTAGCTGAGACTCTCCTCTCCTAATGTTATAGAGTAGTATAAGTTTTAACTGACTCTCTCCTCTCCTAATGTTGTAGAGTAGTAGTAGTAACTGACTCTCTCCTCTCCTAATGTTATAGAGTAGTAGTAGTAACTGACTCTCTCCTCTCCTAATGTTATAGAGTAGTAGTAGTAGTAACTGACACTCTCCTCTCCTAATGTGATAGAGTAGTAGTAGTAACTGACTCTCTCCTCTCCTAATGTTATAGAGTAGTAGTAGTAACTGACTCTGTCCTCTCCTAATGTTATAGAGTAGTAGTAGTAACTGACCCTCTCCTCTCCTAATGTTATAGAGTAGTAGTAGTAACTGACTCTCTCTTCTCATAATGTTATAGAGTAGTATTTGTAGTAACTGACTCTCTCCTCTCCTAATGTGATAGAGTAGTAGTAGTAACTGACTCTCTCCTCTCCTAATGTTATAGAGTAGTAGTAGTAACTGACTCTGTCCTCTCCTAATGTTATAGAGTAGTAGTAGTAACTGACACTCTCCTCTCCTAATGTTATACAGTAGTAGTAGTAGTAACTGACTCTGTCCTCTCCAAATGTTATAGAGTAGTAGTAGTAACTGACCCTCTCCTCTCCTAATGTTATAGAGTAGTAGTAGTAGTAACTGACTCTCACCTCTCCTAATGTTATAGAGTAGTAGTAACTGACCCTCTCCTCTCCTAATGTTATAGAGTAGTAGTAGTAACTGACCCTCTCCTCTCCTAATGTTATAGAGTAGTAGTAGTAACTGACTCTCTCCTCTCCTAATGTTATAGAGTAGTAGTAGTAGTAACTGACCCTCTCCTCTCCTAATGTTATAGAGTAGGAGTAGTAGTAACTGACTCTCTCCTCTCCTAATGTTATAGAGTGGTAGTAGTAACTGTCCCTCTCCTCTCCTAATGTTATAGAGTAGTAGTAGTAACTGACCCTCTCCTCTCCTAATGTTGTAGAGTAGTAGTAGTAACTGACTCTCTCCTCTCCTAATGTTGTAGAGTAGTAGTAGTAACTGACTCTCTCCTCTCCTAATGTTATAGAGTAGTAGTAGTAACTGACTCTCTCCTCTCCTAATGTTATAGAGTAGTAGTAGTAGTAACTGACTCTCTCCTCTCCTAATGTTATAGAGTAGTAGTATTAGTAACTGACTCTGTCCTCTCCAAATGTTATAGAGTAGTAGTAGTAACTGACCCTCTCCTCTCCTAATGTTATAGAGTAGTAGTAGTAGTAACTGACTCTCACCTCTCCTAATGTTATAGAGTAGTAGTAGTAACTGACCCTCTCCTCTCCTAATGTTATAGAGTAGTAGTAGTAGTAACTGACACTCTCCTCTCCTAATCTTATAGAGTAGTAGTAGTAACTGACTCTCTCCTCTCCTAATGTTATAGAGTAGTAGTAACTGTCCCTCTCCTCTCCTAATGTTATACTGTAGTAGTAGTACCTGACCATCTCCTCTCCTAATGTTATAGAGTAGTAGTAGTAACTGACTCTCTCCTCTCCTAATGTTATACTGTAGTAGTAGTGACTGACTCTCTCCTCTCCTAATGTTATAGAGTAGTAGTAGTAACTGACCCTCTCCTCTCCTAATGTTATAGAGTAGTAGTAGTAGTAACTGACACTCTCCTCTCCTAATGTGATAGAGTAGTAGTAGTAACTGACTCTCTCCTCTCCTAATGTTATAGAGTAGTAGTAGTAACTGACTCTGTCATCTCCTAATGTTATAGAGTAGTAGTAGTAACTGACACTCTCCTCTCCTAATGTTATAGAGTAGTAGTAGTAGTAACTGACTCTGTCCTCTCCTAATGTTATAGAGTAGTAGTAGTAACTGACCCTCTCCTCTCCTAATGTTATAGAGTAGTAGTAGTAGTAACTGACTCTCTCCTCTCCTAATGTTATAGAGTAGTAGTAGTAGTAACTGACTCTGTCCTCTCCAAATGTTATAGAGTAGTAGTAGTGACTGACCCTCTCCTCTCCTAATGTTATAGAGTAGTAGTAGTAGTAACTGACTCTCACCTCTCCTAATGTTATAGAGTAGTAGTAGTAACTGACCCTCTCCTCTCCTAATGTTATAGAGTACTAGTAGTAACTGACACTCTCCTCTCCTAATGTTATAGAGTAGTAGTAGTAACTGACTCTCTCCTCTCCTAATGTTATAGAGTAGTAGTAACTGTCCCTCTCCTCTCCTAATGTTATACTGTAGTAGTAGTACCTGACCATCTCCTCTCCTAATGTTATAGAGTAGTAGTAGTAACTGACTCTCTCCTCTCCTAATGTTATACTGTAGTAGTAGTGACTGACTCTCTCCTCTCCTAATGTTATAGAGTAGTAGTAGTAACTGACCCTCTCCTCTCCTAATGTTATAGAGTAGTAGTAGTAACTGACTCTCTCTTCTCATAATGTTATAGAGTAGTATTTGTAGTAACTGACTCTCTCCTCTCCTAATGTTATAGAGTAGTAGTAGTAACTGACCCTCTCCTCTCCTAATGTTATAGAGTAGTAGTAGTAACTGACACTCTCCTCTCCTAATGTTATACAGTTTTATTAGTAGTAACTGACACTCTCCTCTCCTAATGTTATAGAGTAGTATTAGTAGTAACTGACACTCTCCTCTCCTAATGTTATAGAGTAGTAGTTGTAGCTGAGACACTCCTCTCCTAATGTTATAGAGTAGTATAAGTAGTAACTGACACTCTCCTCTCCTAATGTTATAGAGTAGTAGTAGTAACTGACCCTCTCCTCTCCTAATGTTATAGAGTAGTAGTAGTAACTGACCCTCTCCTCTCCTAATGTTATAGAGTAGTAGTAGTAACTGACACTCTCCTCTCCTAATGTTATAGAGTAGTAGTAGTAACTGACCCTCTCCTCTCCTAATGTTATAGAGTAGTAGTAGTAACTGACACTCTCCTCTCCTAATGTTATAGAGTAGTAGTAGTAACTGACCCTCTCCTCTCCTAATGTTATAGAGTAGTAGTAGTAACTGACTCTCTCTTCTCATAATGTTATAGAGTAGTATTTGTAGTAACTGACTCTCTCCTCTCCTAATGTTATAGAGTAGTAGTAGTAACTGACCCTCTCCTCTCCTAATGTTATAGAGTAGTAGTAGTAACTGACACTCTCCTCTCCTAATGTTATAGAGTAGTATTAGTAGTAACTGACACTCTCCTCTCCTAATGTTATAGAGTAGTATTAGTAGTAACTGACACTCTCCTCTCCTAATGTTATAGAGTAGTAGTTGTAGCTGAGACACTCCTCTCCTAATGTTATAGAGTAGTATAAGTAGTAACTGACACTCTCCTCTCCTAATGTTATAGAGTAGTAGTAGTAACTGACCCTCTCCTCTCCTAATGTTATAGAGTAGTAGTAGTAACTGACCCTCTCCTCTCCTAATGTTATAGAGTAGTAGTAGTAACTGACACTCTCCTCTCCTAATGTTATAGAGTAGTAGTAGTAACTGACCCTCTCCTCTCCTAATGTTATAGAGTAGTAGTAGTAACTGACTCTCTCCTCTCCTAATGTTATAGAGTAGTAGTAGTAAATGACTCTCTCCTCTCCTAATGTTATAGAGTAGTATTAGTGACACTCTCCTCTCCTAATGTTATAGAGTAGTAGTAGTAGTAACTGACTCTCTCCTCTCCTAATGTTATAGAGTAGTAGTAGTAACTGACCCTCTCCTCTCCTAATGTTATAGAGTAGTAGTCGTAACTGACACTCTCCTCTCCTAATGTTATAGAGTAGTAGTAGTAACTGACTCTCTCCTCTCCTAATGTTATAGAGTAGTAGTAGTAACTGACTCTCTCCTCTCCTAATGTTATAGAGTAGTAGTAGTAACTGACACTCTCCTCTCCTAATGTTATAGAGTAGTAGTAGTAACTGACTCTCTCTTCTCCTAATATTATAGAGTAGTATTAGTAGTAACTGACTCTCTCCTCTCCTAATGTTATAGAGTAGTAGTAGTAACTGACCCTCTCCTCTCCTAATGTTATAGAGTAGTAGTAGTAACTGACACTCTCCTCTCCTAATGTTATAGAGTAGTAGTAGTAACTGACCCTCTCCTCTCCTAATGTTATAGAGTAGTAGTAGTAACTGACTCTCTCTTCTCATAATGTTATAGAGTAGTATTTGTAGTAACTGACTCTCTCCTCTCCTAATGTTATAGAGTAGTAGTAGTAACTGACCCTCTCCTCTCCTAATGTTATAGAGTAGTAGTAGTAACTGACACTCTCCTCTCCTAATGTTATAGAGTAGTATTAGTAGTAACTGACACTCTCCTCTCCTAATGTTATAGAGTAGTATTAGTAGTAACTGACACTCTCCTCTCCTAATGTTATAGAGTAGTAGTAGTAACTGACACTCTCCTCTCCTAATGTTATAGAGTAGTAGTAGTAACTGACCCTCTCCTCTCCTAATGTTATAGAGTAGTAGTATTAACTCTACTCTCTCCTCTCCTAATGTTATAGAGTAGTAGTAGTAAATGACTCTCTCCTCTCCTAATGTTATAGAGTAGTATTAGTGACACTCTCCTCTCCTAATGTTATAGAGTAGTAGTAGTAGTAACTGACTCTCTCCTCTCCTAATGTTATAGAGTAGTAGTAGTAACTGACCCTCTCCTCTCCTAATGTTATAGAGTAGTAGTCGTAACTGACACTCTCCTCTCCTAATGTTATAGAGTAGTAGTAGTAACTGACTCTCTCCTCTCCTAATGTTATAGAGTAGTAGTAACTGTCCCTCTCCTCTCCTAATGTTATACTGTAGTAGTAGTACCTGACCATCTCCTCTCCTAATGTTATAGAGTAGTAGTAGTAACTGACTCTCTCCTCTCCTAATGTTATACTGTAGTAGTAGTGACTGACTCTCTCCTCTCCTAATGTTATAGAGTAGTAGTAGTAACTGACCCTCTCCTCTCCTAATGTTATAGAGTAGTAGTAGTAACTGACTCTCTCTTCTCATAATGTTATAGAGTAGTATTTGTAGTAACTGACTCTCTCCTCTCCTAATGTTATAGAGTAGTAGTAGTAACTGACCCTCTCCACTCCTAATGTTATAGAGTAGTAGTAGTAACTGACACTCTCCTCTCCTAATGTTATAGAGTTTTATTAGTAGTAACTGGCACTCTCCTCTCCTAATGTTATAGAGTAGTATTAGTAGTAACTGACACTCTCCTCTCCTAATGTTATAGAGTAGTAGTTGTAGCTGAGACACTCCTCTCCTAATGTTATAGAGTAGTATAAGTAGTAACTGACACTCTCCTCTCCTAATGTTATAGAGTAGTAGTAGTAACTGACCCTCTCCTCTCCTAATGTTATAGAGTAGTAGTAGTAACTGACCCTCTCCTCTCCTAATGTTATAGAGTAGTAGTAGTAACTGACACTCTCCTCTCCTAATGTTATAGAGTAGTAGTAGTAACTGACCCTCTCCTCTCCTAATGTTATAGAGTAGTAGTAGTAACTGACACTCTCCTCTCCTAATGTTATAGAGTAGTAGTAGTAACTGACCCTCTCCTCTCCTAATGTTATAGAGTAGTAGTAGTAACTGACTCTCTCTTCTCATAATGTTATAGAGTAGTATTTGTAGTAACTGACTCTCTCCTCTCCTAATGTTATAGAGTAGTAGTAGTAACTGACCCTCTCCTCTCCTAATGTTATAGAGTAGTAGTAGTAACTGACACTCTCCTCTCCTAATGTTATAGAGTAGTATTAGTAGTAACTGACACTCTCCTCTCCTAATGTTATAGAGTAGTATTAGTAGTAACTGACACTCTCCTCTCCTAATGTTATAGAGTAGTAGTTGTAGCTGAGACACTCCTCTCCTAATGTTATAGAGTAGTATAAGTAGTAACTGACACTCTCCTCTCCTAATGTTATAGAGTAGTAGTAGTAACTAACCCTCTCCTCTCCTAATGTTATAGAGTAGTAGTAGTAACTGACCCTCTCCTCTCCTAATGTTATAGAGTAGTAGTAGTAACTGACACTCTCCTCTCCTAATGTTATAGAGTAGTAGTAGTAACTGACCCTCTACTCTCCTAATGTTATAGAGTAGTAGTAGTAACTGACTCTCTCCTCTCCTAATGTTATAGAGTAGTAGTAGTAAATGACTCTCTCCTCTCCTAATGTTATAGAGTAGTATTAGTGACACTCTCCTCTCCTAATGTTATAGAGTAGTAGTAGTAGTAACTGACTCTCTCCTCTCCTAATGTTATAGAGTAGTAGTAGTAACTGACCCTCTCCTCTCCTAATGTTATAGAGTAGTAGTAGTAACTGACTCTCTCCTCTCCTAATGTTATAGAGTAGTAGTAGTAACTGACTCTCTCCTCTCCTAATGTTATAGAGTAGTAGTAGTAACTGACACTCTCCTCTCCTAATGTTATAGAGTAGTAGTAGTAACTGACTCTCTCTTCTCCTAATATTATAGAGTAGTATTAGTAGTAACTGACTCTCTCCTCTCCTAATGTTATAGAGTAGTAGTAGTAACTGACCCTCTCCTCTCCTAATGTTATAGAGTAGTAGTAGTAACTGACTCTCTCTTCTCCTAATATTATAGAGTAGTATTAGTAGTAACTGACTCTCTCCTCTCCTAATGTTATAGAGTAGTAGTAGTAACTGACCCTCTCCTCTCCTAATGTTATAGAGTAGTAGTAGTAACTGACACTCTCCTCTCCTAATGTTATAGAGTAGTAGTAGTAACTGACCCTCTCCTCTCCTAATGTTATAGAGTAGTAGTAGTAACTGACTCTCTCTTCTCATAATGTTATAGAGTAGTATTTGTAGTAACTGACTCTCTCCTCTCCTAATGTTATAGAGTAGTAGTAGTAACTGACCCTCTCCTCTCCTAATGTTATAGAGTAGTAGTAGTAACTGACACTCTCCTCTCCTAATGTTATAGAGTAGTATTAGTAGTAACTGACACTCTCCTCTCCTAATGTTATAGAGTAGTATTAGTAGTAACTGACACTCTCCTCTCCTAATGTTATAGAGTAGTAGTTGTAGCTGAGACACTCCTCTCCTAATGTTATAGAGTAGTATAAGTAGTAACTGACACTCTCCTCTCCTAATGTTATAGAGTAGTAGTAGTAACTGACCCTCTCCTCTCCTAATGTTATAGAGTAGTAGTAGTAACTGACCCTCTCCTCTCCTAATGTTATAGAGTAGTAGTAGTAACTGACACTCTCCTCTCATAATGTTATAGAGTAGTAGTAGTAACTGACCCTCTCCTCTCCTAATGTTATAGAGTAGTAGTAGTAACTGACTCTCTCCTCTCCTAATGTTATACTGTAGTAGTAGTACCTGACCATCTCCTCTCCTAATGTTATAGAGTAGTAGTAGTAACTGACTCTCTCCTCTCCTAATGTTATACTGTAGTAGTAGTGACTGACTCTCTCCTCTCCTAATGTTATAGAGTAGTACTAGTAACTGACCCTCTCCTCTCCTAATGTTATAGAGTAGTAGTAGTAACTGACTCTCTCTTCTCATAATGTTATAGAGTAGTATTTGTAGTAACTGACTCTCTCCTCTCCTAATGTTATAGAGTAGTAGTAGTAACTGACCCTCTCCTCTCCTAATGTTATAGAGTAGTAGTAGTAACTGACACTCTCCTCTCCTAATGTTATAGAGTTTTATTAGTAGTAACTGACACTCTCCTCTCCTAATGTTATAGAGTAGTATTAGTAGTAACTGACACTCTCCTCTCCTAATGTTATAGAGTAGTAGTTGTAGCTGAGACACTCCTCTCCTAATGTTATAGAGTAGTATAAGTAGTAACTGACACTCTCCTCTCCTAATGTTATAGAGTAGTAGTAGTAACTGACCCTCTCCTCTCCTAATATTATAGAGTAGTAGTAGTAACTGACCCTCTCCTCTCCTAATGTTATAGAGTAGTAGTAGTAACTGACACTCTCCTCTCCTAATGTTATAGAGTAGTAGTAGTAACTGACCCTCTCCTCTCCTAATGTTATAGAGTAGTAGTAGTAACTGACCCTCTCCTCTCCTAATGTTATAGAGTAGTAGTAGTAACTGACTCTCTCCTCTCCTAATGTTATAGAGTAGTAGTAGTAAATGACTCTCTCCTCTCCTAATGTTATAGAGTAGTATTAGTGACACTCTCCTCTCCTAATGTTATAGAGTAGTAGTAGTAGTAACTGACTCTCTCCTCTCCTAATGTTATAGAGTAGTAGTAGTAACTGACCCTCTCCTCTCCTAATGTTATAGAGTAGTAGTCATAACTGACACTCTCCTCTCCTAATGTTATAGAGTAGTAGTAGTAACTGACTCTCTCCTCTCCTAATGTTATAGAGTAGTAGTAGTAACTGACTCTCTCCTCTCCTAATGTTATAGAGTAGTAGTAGTAACTGACACTCTCCTCTCCTAATGTTATAGAGTAGTAGTAGTAACTGACTCTCTCTTCTCCTAATATTATAGAGTAGTATTAGTAGTAACTGACTCTCTCCTCTCCTAATGTTATAGATTAGTAGTAGTAACTGACCCTCTCCTCTCCTAATGTTATAGAGTAGTAGTAGTAACTGACTCTCTCTTCTCCTAATATTATAGAGTATTATTAGTAGTAACTGACTCTCTCCTCTCCTAATGTTATAGAGTAGTAGTAGTAACTGACCCTCTCCTCTCCTAATGTTATAGAGTAGTAGTAGTAACTGACCCTCTCCTCTCCTAATGTTATAGAGTAGTAGTAGTAACTGACACTCTCCTCTCCTAATGTTATAGAGTAGTATTAGAGTAAATGACACTCTCCTCTCCTAATGTTATAGAGTAGTATTAGTAGTAACTGACACTCTCCTCTCCTAATGTTATAGAGTAGTAGTTGTAGCTGAGACACTCCTCTCCTAATGTTATAGAGTAGTATAAGTAGTAACTGACACTCTCCTCTCCTAATGTTATAGAGTAGTAGTAGTAACTGACCCTCTCCTCTCCTAATGTTATAGAGTAGTAGTAGTAACTGACCCTCTCCTCTCCTAATGTTATAGAGTAGTAGTAGTAACTGACACTCTCCTCTCATAATGTTATAGAGTAGTAGTAGTAACTGACCCTCTCCTCTCCTAATGTTATAGAGTAGTAGTAGTAACTGACTCTCTCCTCTCCTAATGTTATAGAGTAGTAGTAGTAAATGACTCTCTCCTCTCCTAATGTTATAGAGTAGTATTAGTGACACTCTCCTCTCCTAATGTTATAGAGTAGTAGTAGTAGTAACTGACACTCTCCTCTCCTAATGTTATAGAGTAGTAGTAGTAACTGACCCTCTCCTCTCCTAATGTTATAGAGTAGTATTTGTAACTGACACTCTCCTCTCCTAATGTTATAGAGTAGTAGTAGTAACTGACTCTCTCCTCTCCTAATGTTATAGAGTAGTAGTAGTAACTGACTCTCTCCTCTCCTAATGTTATAGAGTAGTAGTAGTAACTGACACTCTCCTCTCCTAATGTTATAGAGTAGTAGTAGTAACTGACTCTCTCTTCTCCTAATATTATAGAGAAGTATTAGTAGTAACTGACTCTCTCCTCTCCTAATGTTATAGAGTAGTAGTAGTAACTGACCCTCTCCTCTCCTAATGTTATAGAGTAGTAGTAGTAACTGACACTCTCCTCTCCTAATGTTATAGAGTAGTAGTAGTAACTGACACTCTCCTCTCCTAATGTTATAGAGTAGTAGTAGTAACTGACACTCTCTTCTCCTAATGTTATAGAGTAGTAGTAGTAACTGACACTCTCCTCTCCTAATGTTATAGAGTAGTAGTAGTAGTAACTGACTCTGTCCTCTCCTAATGTTATAGAGTAGTAGTAGTAACTAACCCTCTCCTCTCCTAATGTTATAGAGTAGTAGTAGTAGTAACTGACTCTCTCCTCTCCTAATGTTATAGAGTAGTAGTAGTAGTAACTGACCCTCTCCTCTCCTAATGTTATAGAGTAGTAGTATTAACTGACCCTCTCCACTCCTAATGTTATAGAGTAGTAGTAGTAACTGACCCTCTCCTCTCCTAATGTTATAGAGTAGTAGTAGTAGTAACTGACCCTCTCCTCTCCTAATGTTATAGAGTAGTAGTATTAACTGACCCTCTCCACTCCTAATGTTATAGAGTAGTAGTAGTAATTGACTCTCTCCTCTCCTAATGTTGTAGAGTAGTAGTAGTAACTGACTCTCTCCTCTCCTAATGTTATAGAGTAGTAGTAGTAACTGACTCTCTCCTCTCCTAATGTTATAGAGTAGTAGTAGTAGTAACTGACACTCTCCTCTCCTAAGGTGATAGAGTAGTAGTAGTAACGGACTCTCTCCTCTCCTAATGTTATAGAGTAGTAGTAGTAACTGACTCTGTCCTCTCCTAATGTTATAGAGTAGTAGTAGTAACTGACACTCTCCTCTCCTAATGTTATAGAGTAGTAGTAGTAGTAACTGACTCTGTCCTCTCCTAATGTTATAGAGTAGTAGTAGTAACTGACCCTCTCCTCTCCTAATGTTATAGAGTAGTAGTAGTAGTAACTGACACTCTCCTCTCCTAATGTTATAGAGTAGTAGTAGTAACTGACTCTCTCCTCTCCTAATGTTATAGAGTAGTAGTAACTGTCCCTCTCCTCTCCTAATGTTATACTGTAGTAGTAGTACCTGACCATCTCCTCTCCTAATGTTATAGAGTAGTAGTAGTAACTGACTCTCTCCTCTCCTAATGTTATACTGTAGTAGTAGTGACTGACTCTCTCCTCTCCTAATGTTATAGAGTAGTAGTAGTAAGTGACCCTCTCCTCTCCTAATGTTATAGAGTAGTAGTAGTAACTGACCCTCTCCTCTCCTAATGTTATAGAGTAGTAGTAGTAACTGACCC
This sequence comes from Salmo salar, assembly GCF_965601325.2. Classification (NCBI taxonomy): domain Eukaryota; kingdom Metazoa; phylum Chordata; class Actinopteri; order Salmoniformes; family Salmonidae; genus Salmo; species Salmo salar. Next base: position 54,429,608 of record NC_138297.1, read on the forward strand.
TCTCCTCTCCTAATGTTATAGAGTAGTAGTAGTAACTGACTCTCTCCTCTCCTAATGTTATAGAGTAGTAGTAGTAAATGACTCTCTCCTCTCCTAATGTTATAGAGTAGTATTAGTGACACTCTCCTCTCCTAATGTTATAGAGTAGTAGTAGTAGTAACTGACTCTCTCCTCTCCTAATGTTATAGAGTAGTAGTAGTAACTGACCCTCTCCTCTCCTAATGTTATAGAGTAGTAGTCATAACTGACACTCTCCTCTCCTAATGTTATAGAGTAGTAGTAGTAACTGACTCTCTCCTCTCCTAATGTTATAGAGTAGTAGTAGTAACTGACTCTCTCCTCTCCTAATGTTATAGAGTAGTAGTAGTAACTGACACTCTCCTCTCCTAATGTTATAGAGTAGTAGTAGTAACTGACTCTCTCTTCTCCTAATATTATAGAGTAGTATTAGTAGTAACTGACTCTCTCCTCTCCTAATGTTATAGATTAGTAGTAGTAACTGACCCTCTCCTCTCCTAATGTTATAGAGTAGTAGTAGTAACTGACTCTCTCTTCTCCTAATATTATAGAGTATTATTAGTAGTAACTGACTCTCTCCTCTCCTAATGTTATAGAGTAGTAGTAGTAACTGACCCTCTCCTCTCCTAATGTTATAGAGTAGTAGTAGTAACTGACCCTCTCCTCTCCTAATGTTATAGAGTAGTAGTAGTAACTGACACTCTCCTCTCCTAATGTTATAGAGTAGTATTAGAGTAAATGACACTCTCCTCTCCTAATGTTATAGAGTAGTAGTAGTAGTAACTGACTCTCTCCTCTCCTAATGTTATAGAGTAGTAGTAGTAGTAACTGACCCTCTCCTCTCCTAATGTTATAGAGTAGTAGTATTAACTGACCCTCTCCACTCCTAATGTTATAGAGTAGTAGTAGTAACTGACCCTCTCCTCTCCTAATGTTATAGAGTAGTAGTAGTAGTAACTGACCCTCTCCTCTCCTAATGTTATAGAGTAGTAGTATTAACTGACCCTCTCCACTCCTAATGTTATAGAGTAGTAGTAGTAATTGACTCTCTCCTCTCCTAATGTTGTAGAGTAGTAGTAGTAACTGACTCTCTCCTCTCCTAATGTTATAGAGTAGTAGTAGTAACTGACTCTCTCCTCTCCTAATGTTATAGAGTAGTAGTAGTAGTAACTGACACTCTCCTCTCCTAAGGTGATAGAGTAGTAGTAGTAACGGACTCTCTCCTCTCCTAATGTTATAGAGTAGTAGTAGTAACTGACTCTGTCCTCTCCTAATGTTATAGAGTAGTAGTAGTAACTGACACTCTCCTCTCCTAATGTTATAGAGTAGTAGTAGTAGTAACTGACTCTGTCCTCTCCTAATGTTATAGAGTAGTAGTAGTAACTGACCCTCTCCTCTCCTAATGTTATAGAGTAGTAGTAGTAGTAACTGACACTCTCCTCTCCTAATGTTATAGAGTAGTAGTAGTAACTGACTCTCTCCTCTCCTAATGTTATAGAGTAGTAGTAACTGTCCCTCTCCTCTCCTAATGTTATACTGTAGTAGTAGTACCTGACCATCTCCTCTCCTAATGTTATAGAGTAGTAGTAGTAACTGACTCTCTCCTCTCCTAATGTTATACTGTAGTAGTAGTGACTGACTCTCTCCTCTCCTAATGTTATAGAGTAGTAGTAGTAAGTGACCCTCTCCTCTCCTAATGTTATAGAGTAGTAGTAGTAACTGACCCTCTCCTCTCCTAATGTTATAGAGTAGTAGTAGTAACTGACCCTCTCCTCTCCTAATGTTATAGAGTAGTAGTAGTAACTGACTCTCTCCTCTCCTAATGTTATAGAGTAGTAGTAGTAAATGACTCTCTCCTCTCCTAATGTTATAGAGTAGTATTAGTGACACTCTCCTCTCCTAATGTTATAGAGTAGTAGTAGTAGTAACTGACTCTCTCCTCTCCTAATGTTATAGAGTAGTAGTAGTAACTGACCCTCTCCTCTCCTAATGTTATAGAGTAGTAGTCATAACTGACACTCTCCTCTCCTAATGTTATAGAGTAGTAGTAGTAACTGACTCTCTCCTCTCCTAATGTTATAGAGTAGTAGTAGTAACTGACTCTCTCCTCTCCTAATGTTATAGAGTAGTAGTAGTAACTGACACTCTCCTCTCCTAATGTTATAGAGTAGTAGTAGTAACTGACTCTCTCTTCTCCTAATATTATAGAGTAGTATTAGTAGTAACTGACTCTCTCCTCTCCTAATGTTATAGATTAGTAGTAGTAACTGACCCTCTCCTCTCCTAATGTTATAGAGTAGTAGTAGTAACTGACTCTCTCTTCTCCTAATATTATAGAGTATTATTAGTAGTAACTGACTCTCTCCTCTCCTAATGTTATAGAGTAGTAGTAGTAACTGACCCTCTCCTCTCCTAATGTTATAGAGTAGTAGTAGTAACTGACCCTCTCCTCTCCTAATGTTATAGAGTAGTAGTAGTAACTGACACTCTCCTCTCCTAATGTTATAGAGTAGTATTAGAGTAAATGACACTCTCCTCTCCTAATGTTATAGAGTAGTATTAGTAGTAACTGACACTCTCCTCTCCTAATGTTATAGAGTAGTAGTTGTAGCTGAGACACTCCTCTCCTAATGTTATAGAGTAGTATAAGTAGTAACTGACACTCTCCTCTCCTAATGTTATAGAGTAGTAGTAGTAACTGACCCTCTCCTCTCCTAATGTTATAGAGTAGTAGTAGTAACTGACCCTCTCCTCTCCTAATGTTATAGAGTAGTAGTAGTAACTGACACTCTCCTCTCATAATGTTATAGAGTAGTAGTAGTAACTGACCCTCTCCTCTCCTAATGTTATAGAGTAGTAGTAGTAACTGACTCTCTCCTCTCCTAATGTTATAGAGTAGTAGTAGTAAATGACTCTCTCCTCTCCTAATGTTATAGAGTAGTATTAGTGACACTCTCCTCTCCTAATGTTATAGAGTAGTAGTAGTAGTAACTGACACTCTCCTCTCCTAATGTTATAGAGTAGTAGTAGTAACTGACCCTCTCCTCTCCTAATGTTATAGAGTAGTATTTGTAACTGACACTCTCCTCTCCTAATGTTATAGAGTAGTAGTAGTAACTGACTCTCTCCTCTCCTAATGTTATAGAGTAGTAGTAGTAACTGACTCTCTCCTCTCCTAATGTTATAGAGTAGTAGTAGTAACTGACACTCTCCTCTCCTAATGTTATAGAGTAGTAGTAGTAACTGACTCTCTCTTCTCCTAATATTATAGAGAAGTATTAGTAGTAACTGACTCTCTCCTCTCCTAATGTTATAGAGTAGTAGTAGTAACTGACCCTCTCCTCTCCTAATGTTATAGAGTAGTAGTAGTAACTGACACTCTCCTCTCCTAATGTTATAGAGTAGTAGTAGTAACTGACACTCTCCTCTCCTAATGTTATAGAGTAGTAGTAGTAACTGACACTCTCTTCTCCTAATGTTATAGAGTAGTAGTAGTAACTGACACTCTCCTCTCCTAATGTTATAGAGTAGTAGTAGTAGTAACTGACTCTGTCCTCTCCTAATGTTATAGAGTAGTAGTAGTAACTAACCCTCTCCTCTCCTAATGTTATAGAGTAGTAGTAGTAGTAACTGACTCTCTCCTCTCCTAATGTTATAGAGTAGTAGTAGTAGTAACTGACCCTCTCCTCTCCTAATGTTATAGAGTAGTAGTATTAACTGACCCTCTCCACTCCTAATGTTATAGAGTAGTAGTAGTAACTGACCCTCTCCTCTCCTAATGTTATAGAGTAGTAGTAGTAGTAACTGACCCTCTCCTCTCCTAATGTTATAGAGTAGTAGTATTAACTGACCCTCTCCACTCCTAATGTTATAGAGTAGTAGTAGTAATTGACTCTCTCCTCTCCTAATGTTGTAGAGTAGTAGTAGTAACTGACTCTCTCCTCTCCTAATGTTATAGAGTAGTAGTAGTAACTGACTCTCTCCTCTCCTAATGTTATAGAGTAGTAGTAGTAGTAACTGACACTCTCCTCTCCTAAGGTGATAGAGTAGTAGTAGTAACGGACTCTCTCCTCTCCTAATGTTATAGAGTAGTAGTAGTAACTGACTCTGTCCTCTCCTAATGTTATAGAGTAGTAGTAGTAACTGACACTCTCCTCTCCTAATGTTATAGAGTAGTAGTAGTAGTAACTGACTCTGTCCTCTCCTAATGTTATAGAGTAGTAGTAGTAACTGACCCTCTCCTCTCCTAATGTTATAGAGTAGTAGTAGTAGTAACTGACACTCTCCTCTCCTAATGTTATAGAGTAGTAGTAGTAACTGACTCTCTCCTCTCCTAATGTTATAGAGTAGTAGTAACTGTCCCTCTCCTCTCCTAATGTTATACTGTAGTAGTAGTACCTGACCATCTCCTCTCCTAATGTTATAGAGTAGTAGTAGTAACTGACTCTCTCCTCTCCTAATGTTATACTGTAGTAGTAGTGACTGACTCTCTCCTCTCCTAATGTTATAGAGTAGTAGTAGTAAGTGACCCTCTCCTCTCCTAATGTTATAGAGTAGTAGTAGTAACTGACCCTCTCCTCTCCTAATGTTATAGAGTAGTAGTAGTAACTGACCCTCTCCTCTCCTAATGTTATAGAGTAGTAGTAGTAACTGACTCTCTCCTCTCCTAATGTTATAGAGTAGTAGTAGTAAATGACTCTCTCCTCTCCTAATGTTATAGAGTAGTATTAGTGACACTCTCCTCTCCTAATGTTATAGAGTAGTAGTAGTAGTAACAGACTCTCTCCTCTCCTAATGTTATAGAGTAGTAGTAGTAACTGACCCTCTCCTCTCCTAATGTTATAGAGTAGTAGTCGTAACTGACACTCTCCTCTCCTAATGTTATAGAGTAGTAGTAGTAACTGACTCTCTCCTCTCCTAATGTTATAGAGTAGTAGTAGTAACTGACTCTCTCCTCTCCTAATGTTATAGAGTAGTAGTAGTAACTGACACTCTCCTCTCCTAATGTTATAGAGTAGTAGTAGTAACTGACTCTCTCTTCTCCTAATATTATAGAGTAGTATTAGTAGTAACTGACTCTCTCCTCTCCTAATGTTATAGAGTAGTAGTAGTAACTGACCCTCTCCTCTCCTAATGTTATAGAGTAGTAGTAGTAACTGACACTCTCCTCTCCTAATGTTATAGAGTAGTAGTAGTAACTGACACTCTCCTCTCCTAATGTTATAGAGTAGTAGTAGTAACTGACACTCTCTTCTCCTAATGTTATAGAGTAGTAGTAGTAACTGACACTCTCCTCTCCTAATGTTATAGAGTAGTAGTAGTAGTAACTGACTCTGTCCTCTCCTAATGTTATAGAGTAGTAGTAGTAACTAACCCTCTCCTCTCCTAATGTTATAGAGTAGTAGCAGTAACTGACCCTCTCCTCTCCTAATGTTATAGAGTAGTAGTCGTAACTGACACTCTCCTCTCCTAATGTTATAGAGTAGTAGTAGTAACTGACTCTCTCCTCTCCTAATGTTATAGAGTAGTAGTAGTAACTGACTCTCTCCTCTCCTAATGTTATAGAGTAGTAGTAGTAACTGACACTCTCCTCTCCTAATGTTATAGAGTAGTAGTAGTAACTGACTCTCTCTTCTCCTAATATTATAGAGAAGTATTAGTAGTAACTGACTCTCTCCTCTCCTAATGTTATAGAGTAGTAGTAGTAACTGACCCTCTCCTCTCCTAATGTTATAGAGTAGAAGTAGTAACTGACACTCTCCTCTCCTAATGTTATAGAGTAGTAGTAGTAACTAACACTCTCCTCTCCTAATGTTATAGAGTAGTAGTAGTAACTGACACTCTCTTCTCCTAATGTTATAGAGTAGTAGTTTTAACTGACACTCTCCTCTCCTAATGTTATAGAGTAGTAGTAGTAGTAACTGACTCTGTCCTCTCCTAATGTTATAGAGTAGTAGTAGTAACTAACCCTCTCCTCTCCTAATGTTATAGAGTAGTAGTAGTAGTAACTGACTCTCTCCTCTCATAATGTTATAGAGTAGTAGTAGTAGTAACTGACCCTCTCCTCTCCTAATGTTATAGAGTAGTAGTATTAACTGACCCTCTCCTCTCCTAATGTTATAGAGTAGTAGTAGTAGTAACTGACACTCTCCTCTCCTAATGTTATAGAGTAGTAGTAGTAACTGACTCTCTCCTCTCCTAATGTTATAGAGTAGTAGTAACTGTCCCTCTCCTCTCCTAATGTTATACTGTAGTAGTAGTACCTGACCATCTCCTCTCCTAATGTTATAGAGTAGTAGTAGTAACTGACTCTCTCCTCTCCTAATGTTATACTGTAGTAGTAGTGACTGACTCTCTCCTCTCCTAATGTTATAGAGTAGTAGTAGTAAGTGACCCTCTCCTCTCCTAATGTTATAGAGTAGTAGTAGTAACTGACCCTCTCCTCTCCTAATGTTATAGAGTAGTAGTAGTAACTGACCCTCTCCTAATGTTATAGAGTAGTAGTAGTAACTGACTCTCTCCTCTCCTAATGTTATAGAGTAGTAGTAGTAAATGACTCTCTCCTCTCCTAATGTTATAGAGTAGTATTAGTGACACTCTCCTCTCCTAATGTTATAGAGTAGTAGTAGTAGTAACAGACTCTCTCCTCTCCTAATGTTATAGAGTAGTAGTAGTAACTGACCCTCTCCTCTCCTAATGTTATAGAGTAGTAGTCGTAACTGACACTCTCCTCTCCTAATGTTATAGAGTAGTAGTAGTAACTGACTCTCTCCTCTCCTAATGTTATAGAGTAGTAGTAGTAACTGACTCTCTCCTCTCCTAATGTTATAGAGTAGTAGTAGTAACTGACACTCTCCTCTCCTAATGTTATAGAGTAGTAGTAGTAACTGACTCTCTCTTCTCCTAATATTATAGAGTAGTATTAGTAGTAACTGACTCTCTCCTCTCCTAATGTTATAGAGTAGTAGTAGTAACTGACCCTCTCCTCTCCTAATGTTATAGAGTAGTAGTAGTAACTGACACTCTCCTCTCCTAATGTTATAGAGTAGTAGTAGTAACTGACACTCTCCTCTCCTAATGTTATAGAGTAGTAGTAGTAACTGACACTCTCTTCTCCTAATGTTATAGAGTAGTAGTAGTAACTGACACTCTCCTCTCCTAATGTTATAGAGTAGTAGTAGTAGTAACTGACTCTGTCCTCTCCTAATGTTATAGAGTAGTAGTAGTAACTAACCCTCTCCTCTCCTAATGTTATAGAGTAGTAGCAGTAACTGACCCTCTCCTCTCCTAATGTTATAGAGTAGTAGTCGTAACTGACACTCTCCTCTCCTAATGTTATAGAGTAGTAGTAGTAACTGACTCTCTCCTCTCCTAATGTTATAGAGTAGTAGTAGTAACTGACTCTCTCCTCTCCTAATGTTATAGAGTAGTAGTAGTAACTGACACTCTCCTCTCCTAATGTTATAGAGTAGTAGTAGTAACTGACTCTCTCTTCTCCTAATATTATAGAGAAGTATTAGTAGTAACTGACTCTCTCCTCTCCTAATGTTATAGAGTAGTAGTAGTAACTGACCCTCTCCTCTCCTAATGTTATAGAGTAGAAGTAGTAACTGACACTCTCCTCTCCTAATGTTATAGAGTAGTAGTAGTAACTAACACTCTCCTCTCCTAATGTTATAGAGTAGTAGTAGTAACTGACACTCTCTTCTCCTAATGTTATAGAGTAGTAGTAGTAACTGACACTCTCCTCTCCTAATGTTATAGAGTAGTAGTAGTAGTAACTGACTCTGTCCTCTCCTAATGTTATAGAGTAGTAGTAGTAACTAACCCTCTCCTCTCCTAATGTTATAGAGTAGTAGTAGTAGTAACTGACTCTCTCCTCTCATAATGTTATAGAGTAGTAGTAGTAGTAACTGACCCTCTCCTCTCCTAATGTTATAGAGTAGTAGTATTAACTGACCCTCTCCACTCCTAATGTTATAGAGTAGTAGTAGTAACTGACCCTCTCCTCTCCTAATGTTATAGAGTAGTAGTAGTAGTAACTGACCCTCTCCTCTCCTAATGTTATAGAGTAGTAGTATTAACTGACCCTCTCCACTCCTAATGTTATAGAGTAGTAGTAGTAATTGACTCTCTCCTCTCCTAATGTTGTAGAGTAGTAGTAGTAACTGACTCTCTCCTCTCCTAATGTTATAGAGTAGTAGTAGTAACTGACCCTCTCCTCTCCTAATGTTATAGAGTAGAAGTAGTAACTGACACTCTCCTCTCCTAATGTTATAGAGTAGTAGTAGTAACTAACACTCTCCTCTCCTAATGTTATAGAGTAGTAGTAGTAACTGACACTCTCTTCTCCTAATGTTATAGAGTAGTAGTAGTAACTGACACTCTCCTCTCCTAATGTTATAGAGTAGTAGTAGTAGTAACTGACTCTGTCCTCTCCTAATGTTATAGAGTAGTAGTAGTAACTAACCCTCTCCTCTCCTAATGTTATAGAGTAGTAGTAGTAGTAACTGACTCTCTCCTCTCATAATGTTATAGAGTAGTAGTAGTAGTAACTGACCCTCTCCTCTCCTAATGTTATAGAGTAGTAGTATTAACTGACCCTCTCCACTCCTAATGTTATAGAGTAGTAGTAGTAACTGACCCTCTCCTCTCCTAATGTTATAGAGTAGTAGTAGTAGTAACTGACCCTCTCCTCTCCTAATGTTATAGAGTAGTAGTATTAACTGACCCTCTCCACTCCTAATGTTATAGAGTAGTAGTAGTAATTGACTCTCTCCTCTCCTAATGTTGTAGAGTAGTAGTAGTAACTGACTCTCTCCTCTCCTAATGTTATAGAGTAGTAGTAGTAACTGACTCTCTCCTCTCCTAATGTTATAGAGTAGTAGTAGTAGTAACTGACACTCTCCTCTCCTAAGGTGATAGAGTAGTAGTAGTAACGGACTCTCTCCTCTCCTAATGTTATAGAGTAGTAGTAGTAACTGACTCTGTCCTCTCCTAATGTTATAGAGTAGTAGTAGTAACTGACACTCTCCTCTCCTAATGTTATAGAGTAGTAGTAGTAGTAACTGACTCTGTCCTCTCCTAATGTTATAGAGTAGTAGTAGTAACTGACCCTCTCCTCTCCTAATGTTATAGAGTAGTAGTAGTAGTAACTGACACTCTCCTCTCCTAATGTTATAGAGTAGTAGTAGTAACTGACTCTCTCCTCTCCTAATGTTATAGAGTAGTAGTAACTGTCCCTCTCCTCTCCTAATGTTATACTGTAGTAGTAGTACCTGACCATCTCCTCTCCTAATGTTATAGAGTAGTAGTAGTAACTGACTCTCTCCTCTCCTAATGTTATACTGTAGTAGTAGTGACTGACTCTCTCCTCTCCTAATGTTATAGAGTAGTAGTAGTAACTGACCCTCTCCTCTCCTAATGTTATAGAGTAGTAGTAGTAACTGACCCTCTCCTCTCCTAATGTTATAGAGTAGTAGTAGTAACTGACTCTCTCCTCTCCTAATGTTATAGAGTAGTAGTAGTAAATGACTCTCTCCTCTCCTAATGTTATAGAGTAGTATTAGTGACACTCTCCTCTCCTAATGTTATAGATTAGTAGTAGTAGTAACAGACTCTCTCCTCTCCTAATGTTATAGAGTAGTAGTAGTAACTGACCCTCTCCTCTCCTAATGTTATAGAGTAGTAGTCGTAACTGACACTCTCCTCTCCTAATGTTATAGAGTAGTAGTAGTAACTGACTCTCTCCTCTCCTAATGTTATAGAGTAGTAGTAGTAACTGACTCTCTCCTCTCCTAATGTTATAGAGTAGTAGTAGTAACTGACACTCTCCTCTCCTAATGTTATAGAGTAGTAGTAGTAACTGACTCTCTCTTCTCCTAATATTATAGAGTAGTATTAGTAGTAACTGACTCTCTCCTCTCCTAATGTTATAGAGTAGTAGTAGTAACTGACCCTCTCCTCTCCTAATGTTATAGAGTAGTAGTAGTAACTGACACTCTCCTCTCCTAATGTTATAGAGTAGTAGTAGTAACTGACACTCTCCTCTCCTAATGTTATAGAGTAGTAGTAGTAACTGACACTCTCTTCTCCTAATGTTATAGAGTAGTAGTAGTAACTGACACTCTCCTCTCCTAATGTTATAGAGTAGTAGTAGTAGTAACTGACTCTGTCCTCTCCTAATGTTATAGAGTAGTAGTAGTAACTAACCCTCTCCTCTCCTAATGTTATAGAGTAGTAGCAGTAACTGACCCTCTCCTCTCCTAATGTTATAGAGTAGTAGTCGTAACTGACACTCTCCTCTCCTAATGTTATAGAGTAGTAGTAGTAACTGACTCTCTCCTCTCCTAATGTTATAGAGTAGTAGTAGTAACTGACTCTCTCCTCTCCTAATGTTATAGAGTAGTAGTAGTAACTGACACTCTCCTCTCCTAATGTTATAGAGTAGTAGTAGTAACTGACTCTCTCTTCTCCTAATATTATAGAGAAGTATTAGTAGTAACTGACTCTCTCCTCTCCTAATGTTATAGAGTAGTAGTAGTAACTGACCCTCTCCTCTCCTAATGTTATAGAGTAGAAGTAGTAACTGACACTCTCCTCTCCTAATGTTATAGAGTAGTAGTAGTAACTAACACTCTCCTCTCCTAATGTTATAGAGTAGTAGTAGTAACTGACACTCTCTTCTCCTAATGTTATAGAGTAGTAGTAGTAACTGACACTCTCCTCTCCTAATGTTATAGAGTAGTAGTAGTAGTAACTGACTCTGTCCTCTCCTAATGTTATAGAGTAGTAGTAGTAACTAACCCTATCCTCTCCTAATGTTATAGAGTAGTAGTAGTAGTAACTGACTCTCTCCTCTCATAATGTTATAGAGTAGTAGTAGTAGTAACTGACCCTCTCCTCTCCTAATGTTATAGAGTAGTAGTATTAACTGACCCTCTCCACTCCTAATGTTATAGAGTAGTAGTAGTAACTGACCCTCTCCTCTCCTAATGTTATAGAGTAGTAGTAGTAGTAACTGACCCTCTCCTCTCCTAATGTTATAGAGTAGTAGTATTAACTGACCCTCTCCACTCCTAATGTTATAGAGTAGTAGTAGTAATTGACTCTCTCCTCTCCTAATGTTATAGAGTAGTAGTAGTAGTAACTGACACTCTCCTCTCCTAAGGTGATAGAGTAGTAGTAGTAACGGACTCTCTCCTCTCCTAATGTTATAGAGTAGTAGTAGTAACTGACTCTGTCCTCTCCTAATGTTATAGAGTAGTAGTAGTAACTGACACTCTCCTCTCCTAATGTTATAGAGTAGTAGTAGTAGTAACTGACTCTGTCCTCTCCTAATGTTATAGAGTAGTAGTAGTAACTGACCCTCTCCTCTCCTAATGTTATAGAGTAGTAGTAGTAGTAACTGACACTCTCCTCTCCTAATGTTATAGAGTAGTAGTAGTAACTGACTCTCTCCTCTCCTAATGTTATAGAGTAGTAGTAACTGTCCCTCTCCTCTCCTAATGTTATACTGTAGTAGTAGTACCTGACCATCTCCTCTCCTAATGTTATAGAGTAGTAGTAGTAACTGACTCTCTCCTCTCCTAATGTTATACTGTAGTAGTAGTGACTGACTCTCTCCTCTCCTAATGTTATAGAGTAGTAGTAGTAAGTGACCCTCTCCTCTCCTAATGTTATAGAGTAGTAGTAGTAACTGACCCTCTCCTCTCCTAATGTTATAGAGTAGTAGTAGTAACTGACCCTCTCCTCTCCTAATGTTATAGAGTAGTAGTAGTAACTGACTCTCTCCTCTCCTAATGTTATAGAGTAGTAGTAGTAAATGACTCTCTCCTCTCCTAATGTTATAGAGTAGTATTAGTGACACTCTCCTCTCCTAATGTTATAGATTAGTAGTAGTAGTAACAGACTCTCTCCTCTCCTAATGTTATAGAGTAGTAGTAGTAACTGACCCTCTCCTCTCCTAATGTTATAGAGTAGTAGTCGTAACTGACACTCTCCTCTCCTAATGTTATAGAGTAGTAGTAGTAACTGACTCTCTCCTCTCCTAATGTTATAGAGTAGTAGTAGTAACTGACTCTCTCCTCTCCTAATGTTATAGAGTAGTAGTAGTAACTGACACTCTCCTCTCCTAATGTTATAGAGTAGTAGTAGTAACTGACTCTCTCTTCTCCTAATATTATAGAGTAGTATTAGTAGTAACTGACTCTCTCCTCTCCTAATGTTATAGAGTAGTAGTAGTAACTGACCCTCTCCTCTCCTAATGTTATAGAGTAGTAGTAGTAACTGACACTCTCCTCTCCTAATGTTATAGAGTAGTAGTAGTAACTGACACTCTCCTCTCCTAATGTTATAGAGTAGTAGTAGTAACTGACACTCTCTTCTCCTAATGTTATAGAGTAGTAGTAGTAACTGACACTCTCCTCTCCTAATGTTATAGAGTAGTAGTAGTAGTAACTGACTCTGTCCTCTCCTAATGTTATAGAGTAGTAGTAGTAACTAACCCTCTCCTCTCCTAATGTTATAGAGTAGTAGCAGTAACTGACCCTCTCCTCTCCTAATGTTATAGAGTAGTAGTCGTAACTGACACTCTCCTCTCCTAATGTTATAGAGTAGTAGTAGTAACTGACTCTCTCCTCTCCTAATGTTATAGAGTAGTAGTAGTAACTGACTCTCTCCTCTCCTAATGTTATAGAGTAGTAGTAGTAACTGACACTCTCCTCTCCTAATGTTATAGAGTAGTAGTAGTAACTGACTCTCTCTTCTCCTAATATTATAGAGAAGTATTAGTAGTAACTGACTCTCTCCTCTCCTAATGTTATAGAGTAGTAGTAGTAACTGACCCTCTCCTCTCCTAATGTTATAGAGTAGAAGTAGTAACTGACACTCTCCTCTCCTAATGTTATAGAGTAGTAGTAGTAACTGACACTCTCCTCTCCTAATGTTATAGAGTAGTAGTAGTAACTGACACTCTCTTCTCCTAATGTTATAGAGTAGTAGTAGTAACTGACACTCTCCTCTCCTAATGTTATAGAGTAGTAGTAGTAGTAACTGACTCTGTCCTCTCCTAATGTTATAGAGTAGTAATAGTAACTAACCCTCACCTCTCCTAATGTTATAGAGTAGTAGTAGTAGTAACTGACTCTCTCCTCTCATAATGTTATAGAGTAGTAGTAGTAGTAACTGACCCTCTCCTCTCCTAATGTTATAGAGTAGTAGTATTAACTGACCCTCTCCACTCCTAATGTTATAGAGTAGTAGTAGTAACTGACCCTCTCCTCTCCTAATGTTATAGAGTAGTAGTAGTAGTAACTGACCCTCTCCTCTCCTAATGTTATAGAGTAGTAGTATTAACTGACCCTCTCCACTCCTAATGTTATAGAGTAGTAGTAGTAATTGACTCTCTCCTCTCCTAATGTTGTAGAGTAGTAGTAGTAACTGACTCTCTCCTCTCCTAATGTTATAGAGTAGTAGTAGTAACTGACTCTCTCCTCTCCTAATGTTATAGAGTAGTAGTAGTAGTAACTGACACTCTCCTCTCCTAAGGTGATAGAGTAGTAGTAGTAACGGACTCTCTCCTCTCCTAATGTTATAGAGTAGTAGTAGTAACTGACTCTGTCCTCTCCTAATGTTATAGAGTAGTAGTAGTAACTGACACTCTCCTCTCCTAATGTTATAGAGTAGTAGTAGTAGTAACTGACTCTGTCCTCTCCTAATGTTATAGAGTAGTAGTAGTAACTGACCCTCTCCTCTCCTAATGTTATAGAGTAGTAGTAGTAGTAACTGACACTCTCCTCTCCTAATGTTATAGAGTAGTAGTAGTAACTGACTCTCTCCTCTCCTAATGTTATAGAGTAGTAGTAACTGTCCCTCTCCTCTCCTAATGTTATACTGTAGTAGTAGTACCTGACCATCTCCTCCCCTAATGTTATAGAGTAGTAGTAGTAACTGACTCTCTCCTCTCCTAATGTTATACTGTAGTAGTAGTGACTGACTCTCTCCTCTCCTAATGTTATAGAGTAGTAGTAGTAAGTGACCCTCTCCTCTCCTAATGTTATAGAGTAGTAGTAGTAACTGACCCTCTCCTCTCCTAATGTTATAGAGTAGTAGTAGTAACTGACCCTCTCCTCTCCTAATGTTATAGAGTAGTAGTAGTAACTGACTCTCTCCTCTCCTAATGTTATAGAGTAGTAGTAGTAAATGACTCTCTCCTCTCCTAATGTTATAGAGTAGTATTAGTGACACTCTCCTCTCCTAATGTTATAGAGTAGTAGTAGTAGTAACAGACTCTCTCCTCTCCTAATGTTATAGAGTAGTAGTAGTAACTGACCCTCTCCTCTCCTAATGTTATAGAGTAGTAGTCGTAACTGACACTCTCCTCTCCTAATGTTATAGAGTAGTAGTAGTAACTGACTCTCTCCTCTCCTAATGTTATAGAGTAGTAGTAGTAACTGACTCTCTCCTCTCCTAATGTTATAGAGTAGTAGTAGTAACTGACACTCTCCTCTCCTAATGTTATAGAGTAGTAGTAGTAACTGACTCTCTCTTCTCCTAATATTATAGAGTAGTATTAGTAGTAACTGACTCTCTCCTCTCCTAATGTTATAGAGTAGTAGTAGTAACTGACCCTCTCCTCTCCTAATGTTATAGAGTAGTAGTAGTAACTGACACTCTCCTCTCCTAATGTTATAGAGTAGTAGTAGTAACTGACACTCTCCTCTCCTAATGTTATAGAGTAGTAGTAGTAACTGACACTCTCTTCTCCTAATGTTATAGAGTAGTAGTAGTAACTGACACTCTCCTCTCCTAATGTTATAGAGTAGTAGTAGTAGTAACTGACTCTGTCCTCTCCTAATGTTATAGAGTAGTAGTAGTAACTAACCCTCTCCTCTCCTAATGTTATAGAGTAGTAGTAGTAACTGACACTCTCCTCTCCTAATGTTATAGAGTAGTAGTAGTAACTGACTCTCTCTTCTCCTAATATTATAGAGTAGTATTAGTAGTAACTGACTCTCTCCTCTCCTAATGTTATAGAGTAGTAGTAGTAACTGACCCTCTCCTCTCCTAATGTTATAGAGTAGTAGTAGTAACTGACACTCTCCTCTCCTAATGTTATAGAGTAGTAGTAGTAACTGACACTCTCCTCTCCTAATGTTATAGAGTAGTAGTAGTAACTGACACTCTCTTCTCCTAATGTTATAGAGTAGTAGTAGTAACTGACACTCTCCTCTCCTAATGTTATAGAGTAGTAGTAGTAGTAACTGACTCTGTCCTCTCCTAATGTTATAGAGTAGTAGTAGTAACTAACCCTCTCCTCTCCTAATGTTATAGAGTAGTAGCAGTAACTGACCCTCTCCTCTCAGAATGTTATAGAGTAGTAGTCGTAACTGACACTCTCCTCTCCTAATGTTATAGAGTAGTAGTAGTAACTGACTCTCTCCTCTCCTAATGTTATAGAGTAGTAGTAGTAACTGACTCTCTCCTCTCCTAATGTTATAGAGTAGTAGTAGTAACTGACACTCTCCTCTCCTAATGTTATAGAGTAGTAGTAGTAACTGACTCTCTCTTCTCCTAATATTATAGAGAAGTATTAGTAGTAACTGACTCTCTCCTCTCCTAATGTTATAGAGTAGTAGTAGTAACTGACCCTCTCCTCTCCTAATGTTATAGAGTAGAAGTAGTAACTGACACTCTCCTCTCCTAATGTTATAGAGTAGTAGTAGTAACTGACACTCTCCTCTCCTAATGTTATAGAGTAGTAGTAGTAACTGACACTCTCTTCTCCTAATGTTATAGAGTAGTAGTAGTAACTGACACTCTCCTCTCCTAATGTTATAGAGTAGTAGTAGTAGTAACTGACTCTGTCCTCTCCTAATGTTATAGAGTAGTAATAGTAACTAACCCTCTCCTCTCCTAATGTTATAGAGTAGTAGTAGTAGTAACTGACTCTCTCCTCTCATAATGTTATAGATTAGTAGTAGTAGTAACTGACCCTCTCCTCTCCTAATGTTATAGAGTAGTAGTATTAACTGACCCTCTCCACTCCTAATGTTATAGAGTAGTAGTAGTAACTGACCCTCTCCTCTCCTAATGTTATAGAGTAGTAGTAGTAGTAA
The DNA here is from genome assembly GCF_965601325.2 of Salmo salar. Lineage (NCBI taxonomy): Eukaryota > Metazoa > Chordata > Actinopteri > Salmoniformes > Salmonidae > Salmo > Salmo salar. The sequence goes on from NC_138297.1 coordinate 54,445,744, forward strand.
CTGACCCTCTCCTCTCCTAATGTTATAGAGTAGTAGTATTAACTGACCCTCTCCACTCCTAATGTTATAGAGTAGTAGTAGTAATTGACTCTCTCCTCTCCTAATGTTGTAGAGTAGTAGTAGTAACTGACTCTCTCCTCTCCTAATGTTATAGAGTAGTAGTAGTAACTGACTCTCTCCTCTCCTAATGTTATAGAGTAGTAGTAGTAGTAACTGACACTCTCCTCTCCTAAGGTGATAGAGTAGTAGTAGTAACGGACTCTCTCCTCTCCTAATGTTATAGAGTAGTAGTAGTAACTGACTCTGTCCTCTCCTAATGTTATAGAGTAGTAGTAGTAACTGACACTCTCCTCTCCTAATGTTATAGAGTAGTAGTAGTAGTAACTGACTCTGTCCTCTCCTAATGTTATAGAGTAGTAGTAGTAACTGACCCTCTCCTCTCCTAATGTTATAGAGTAGTAGTAGTAGTAACTGACACTCTCCTCTCCTAATGTTATAGAGTAGTAGTAGTAACTGACTCTCTCCTCTCCTAATGTTATAGAGTAGTAGTAACTGTCCCTCTCCTCTCCTAATGTTATACTGTAGTAGTAGTACCTGACCATCTCCTCCCCTAATGTTATAGAGTAGTAGTAGTAACTGACTCTCTCCTCTCCTAATGTTATACTGTAGTAGTAGTGACTGACTCTCTCCTCTCCTAATGTTATAGAGTAGTAGTAGTAAGTGACCCTCTCCTCTCCTAATGTTATAGAGTAGTAGTAGTAACTGACCCTCTCCTCTCCTAATGTTATAGAGTAGTAGTAGTAACTGACCCTCTCCTCTCCTAATGTTATAGAGTAGTAGTAGTAACTGACTCTCTCCTCTCCTAATGTTATAGAGTAGTAGTAGTAAATGACTCTCTCCTCTCCTAATGTTATAGAGTAGTATTAGTGACACTCTCCTCTCCTAATGTTATAGAGTAGTAGTAGTAGTAACAGACTCTCTCCTCTCCTAATGTTATAGAGTAGTAGTAGTAACTGACTCTCTCCTCTCCTAATGTTATAGAGTAGTAGTAGTAACTGACACTCTCCTCTCCTAATGTTATAGAGTAGTAGTAGTAACTGACTCTCTCTTCTCCTAATATTATAGAGTAGTATTAGTAGTAACTGACTCTCTCCTCTCCTAATGTTATAGAGTAGTAGTAGTAACTGACCCTCTCCTCTCCTAATGTTATAGAGTAGTAGTAGTAACTGACACTCTCCTCTCCTAATGTTATAGAGTAGTAGTAGTAACTGACACTCTCCTCTCCTAATGTTATAGAGTAGTAGTAGTAACTGACACTCTCTTCTCCTAATGTTATAGAGTAGTAGTAGTAACTGACACTCTCCTCTCCTAATGTTATAGAGTAGTAGTAGTAGTAACTGACTCTGTCCTCTCCTAATGTTATAGAGTAGTAGTAGTAACTAACCCTCTCCTCTCCTAATGTTATAGAGTAGTAGTAGTAACTGACCCTCTCCTCTCCTAATGTTATAGAGTAGTAGTCGTAACTGACACTCTCCTCTCCTAATGTTATAGAGTAGTAGTAGTAACTGACTCTCTCCTCTCCTAATGTTATAGAGTAGTAGTAGTAACTGACTCTCTCCTCTCCTAATGTTATAGAGTAGTAGTAGTAACTGACACTCTCCTCTCCTAATGTTATAGAGTAGTAGTAGTAACTGACTCTCTCTTCTCCTAATATTATAGAGAAGTATTAGTAGTAACTGACTCTCTCCTCTCCTAATGTTATAGAGTAGTAGTAGTAACTGACCCTCTCCTCTCCTAATGTTATAGAGTAGTAGTAGTAACTGACACTCTCCTCTCCTAATGTTATAGAGTAGTAGTAGTAACTGACACTCTCCTCTCCTAATGTTATAGAGTAGTAATAGTAACTAACCCTCTCCTCTCCTAATGTTATAGAGTAGTAGTAGTAGTAACTGACTCTCTCCTCTCATAATGTTATAGAGTAGTAGTAGTAGTAACTGACCCTCTCCTCTCCTAATGTTATAGAGTAGTAGTATTAACTGACCCTCTCCACTCCTAATGTTATAGAGTAGTAGTAGTAACTGACCCTCTCCTCTCCTAATGTTATAGAGTAGTAGTAGTAGTAACTGACCCTCTCCTCTCCTAATGTTATAGAGTAGTAGTATTAACTGACCCTCTCCACTCCTAATGTTATAGAGTAGTAGTAGTAATTGACTCTCTCCTCTCCTAATGTTGTAGAGTAGTAGTAGTAACTGACTCTCTCCTCTCCTAATGTTATAGAGTAGTAGTAGTAACTGACTCTCTCCTCTCCTAATGTTATAGAGTAGTAGTAGTAGTAACTGACACTCTCCTCTCCTAAGGTGATAGAGTAGTAGTAGTAACGGACTCTCTCCTCTCCTAATGTTATAGAGTAGTAGTAGTAACTGACTCTGTCCTCTCCTAATGTTATAGAGTAGTAGTAGTAACTGACACTCTCCTCTCCTAATGTTATAGAGTAGTAGTAGTAGTAACTGACTCTGTCCTCTCCTAATGTTATAGAGTAGTAGTAGTAACTGACCCTCTCCTCTCCTAATGTTATAGAGTAGTAGTAGTAGTAACTGACACTCTCCTCTCCTAATGTTATAGAGTAGTAGTAGTAACTGACTCTCTCCTCTCCTAATGTTATAGAGTAGTAGTAACTGTCCCTCTCCTCTCCTAATGTTATACTGTAGTAGTAGTACCTGACCATCTCCTCCCCTAATGTTATAGAGTAGTAGTAGTAACTGACTCTCTCCTCTCCTAATGTTATACTGTAGTAGTAGTGACTGACTCTCTCCTCTCCTAATGTTATAGAGTAGTAGTAGTAAGTGACCCTCTCCTCTCCTAATGTTATAGAGTAGTAGTAGTAACTGACCCTCTCCTCTCCTAATGTTATAGAGTAGTAGTAGTAACTGACCCTCTCCTCTCCTAATGTTATAGAGTAGTAGTAGTAACTGACTCTCTCCTCTCCTAATGTTATAGAGTAGTAGTAGTAAATGACTCTCTCCTCTCCTAATGTTATAGAGTAGTATTAGTGACACTCTCCTCTCCTAATGTTATAGAGTAGTAGTAGTAGTAACAGACTCTCTCCTCTCCTAATGTTATAGAGTAGTAGTAGTAACTGACTCTCTCCTCTCCTAATGTTATAGAGTAGTAGTAGTAACTGACACTCTCCTCTCCTAATGTTATAGAGTAGTAGTAGTAACTGACTCTCTCTTCTCCTAATATTATAGAGTAGTATTAGTAGTAACTGACTCTCTCCTCTCCTAATGTTATAGAGTAGTAGTAGTAACTGACCCTCTCCTCTCCTAATGTTATAGAGTAGTAGTAGTAACTGACACTCTCCTCTCCTAATGTTATAGAGTAGTAGTAGTAACTGACACTCTCCTCTCCTAATGTTATAGAGTAGTAGTAGTAACTGACACTCTCTTCTCCTAATGTTATAGAGTAGTAGTAGTAACTGACACTCTCCTCTCCTAATGTTATAGAGTAGTAGTAGTAGTAACTGACTCTGTCCTCTCCTAATGTTATAGAGTAGTAGTAGTAACTAACCCTCTCCTCTCCTAATGTTATAGAGTAGTAGTAGTAACTGACCCTCTCCTCTCCTAATGTTATAGAGTAGTAGTCGTAACTGACACTCTCCTCTCCTAATGTTATAGAGTAGTAGTAGTAACTGACTCTCTCCTCTCCTAATGTTATAGAGTAGTAGTAGTAACTGACTCTCTCCTCTCCTAATGTTATAGAGTAGTAGTAGTAACTGACACTCTCCTCTCCTAATGTTATAGAGTAGTAGTAGTAACTGACTCTCTCTTCTCCTAATATTATAGAGAAGTATTAGTAGTAACTGACTCTCTCCTCTCCTAATGTTATAGAGTAGTAGTAGTAACTGACCCTCTCCTCTCCTAATGTTATAGAGTAGTAGTAGTAACTGACACTCTCCTCTCCTAATGTTATAGAGTAGTAGTAGTAACTGACACTCTCCTCTCCTAATGTTATAGAGTAGTAGTAGTAACTGACACTCTCTTCTCCTAATGTTATAGAGTAGTAGTAGTAACTGACACTCTCCTCTCCTAATGTTATAGAGTAGTAGTAGTAGTAACTGACTCTGTCCTCTCCTAATGTTATAGAGTAGTAGTAGTAACTAACCCTCTCCTCTCCTAATGTTATAGAGTAGTAGTAGTAGTAACTGACTCTCTCCTCTCCTAATGTTATAGAGTAGTAGTAGTAGTAACTGACCCTCTCCTCTCCTAATGTTATAGAGTAGTAGTATTAACTGACCCTCTCCACTCCTAATGTTATAGAGTAGTAGTAGTAACTGACCCTCTCCTCTCCTAATGTTATAGAGTAGTAGTAGTAGTAACTGACCCTCTCCTCTCCTAATGTTATAGAGTAGTAGTATTAACCGACCCTCTCCACTCCTAATGTTATAGAGTAGTAGTAGTAATTGACTCTCTCCTCTCCTAATGTTGTAGAGTAGTAGTAGTAACTGACTCTCTCCTCTCCTAATGTTATAGAGTAGTAGTAGTAACTGACTCTCTCCTCTCCTAATGTTATAGAGTAGTAGTAGTAGTAACTGACACTCTCCTCTCCTAAGGTGATAGAGTAGTAGTAGTAACTGACTCTCTCCTCTCCTAATGTTATAGAGTAGTAGTAGTAACTGACTCTGTCCTCTCCTAATGTTATAGAGTAGTAGTAGTAACTGACACTCTCCTCTCCTAATGTTATAGAGTAGTAGTAGTAGTAACTGACTCTGTCCTCTCCTAATGTTATAGAGTAGTAGTAGTAACTGACCCTCTCCTCTCCTAATGTTATAGAGTAGTAGTAGTAGTAACTGACACTCTCCTCTCCTAATGTTATAGAGTAGTAGTAGTAACTGACTCTCTCCTCTCCTAATGTTATAGAGTAGTAGTAACTGTCCCTCTCCTCTCCTAATGTTATACTGTAGTAGTAGTACCTGACCATCTCCTCTCCTAATGTTATAGAGTAGTAGTAGTAACTGACTCTCTCCTCTCCTAATGTTATACTGTAGTAGTAGTGACTGACTCTCTCCTCTCCTAATGTTATAGAGTAGTAGTAGTAAGTGACCCTCTCCTCTCCTAATGTTATAGAGTAGTAGTAGTAACTGACCCTCTCCTCTCCTAATGTTATAGAGTAGTAGTAGTAACTGACCCTCTCCTCTCCTAATGTTATAGAGTAGTAGTAGTAACTGACTCTCTCCTCTCCTAATGTTATAGAGTAGTAGTAGTAAATGACTCTCTCCTCTCCTAATGTTATAGAGTAGTATTAGTGACACTCTCCTCTCCTAATGTTATAGAGTAGTAGTTGTAGTAACAGACTCTCTCCTCTCCTAATGTTATAGAGTAGTAGTAGTAACTGACCCTCTCCTCTCCTAATGTTATAGAGTAGTAGTCGTAACTGACACTCTCCTCTCCTAATGTTATAGAGTAGTAGTAGTAACTGACTCTCTCCTCTCCTAATGTTATAGAGTAGTAGTAGTAACTGACTCTCTCCTCTCCTAATGTTATAGAGTAGTAGTAGTAACTGACACTCTCCTCTCCTAATGTTATAGAGTAGTAGTAGTAACTGACTCTCTCTTCTCCTAATATTATAGAGTAGTATTAGTAGTAACTGACTCTCTCCTCTCCTAATGTTATAGAGTAGTAGTAGTAACTGACCCTCTCCTCTCCTAATGTTATAGAGTAGTAGTAGTAACTGACACTCTCCTCTCCTAATGTTATAGAGTAGTAGTAGTAACTGACACTCTCCTCTCCTAATGTTATAGAGTAGTAGTAGTAACTGACACTCTCTTCTCCTAATGTTATAGAGTAGTAGTAGTAACTGACACTCTCCTCTCCTAATGTTATAGAGTAGTAGTAGTAACTGACCCTCTCCTCTCCTAATGTTATAGAGTAGTAGTAGTAATTGACTCTCTCCTCTCCTAATGTTGTAGAGTAGTAGTAGTAACTGACTCTCTCCTCTCCTAATGTTATAGAGTAGTAGTAGTAATAACTGACCCTCTCCTCTCCCAATGTTATAGAGTAGTAGTATTAACTGACCCTCTCCACTCCTTATGTTATAGAGTAGTAGTAGTAGTAACTGACACTCTCCTCTCCTAATGTTATAGAGTAGTAGTAGTAGTAACTGACTCTGTCCTCTCCTAATGTTATAGAGTAGTAGTAGTAACTAACCCTCTCCTCTCCTAATGTTATAGAGTAGTAGTAGTAACTGACCCTCTCCTCTCCTAATGTTATAGAGTAGTAGTCGTAACTGACACACTCCTCTCCTAATGTTATAGAGTAGTAGTAGTAACTGACTCTCTCCTCTCCTAATGTTATAGAGTAGTAGTAGTAACTGACTCTCTCCTCTCCTAATGTTATAGAGTAGTAGTAGTAACTGACACTCTCCTCTCCTAATGTTATAGAGTAGTAGTAGTAACTGACTCTCTCTTCTCCTAATATTATAGAGAAGTATTAGTAGTAACTGACTCTCTCCTCTCCTAATGTTATAGAGTAGTAGTAGTAACTGACCCTCTCCTCTCCTAATGTTATAGAGTAGTAGTAGTAACTGACACTCTCCTCTCCTAATGTTATAGAGTAGTAGTAGTAACTGACACTCTCCTCTCCTAATGTTATAGAGTAGTAGTAGTAACTGACACTCTCTTCTCCTAATGTTATAGAGTAGTAGTAGTAACTGACACTCTCCTCTCCTAATGTTATAGAGTAGTAGTAGTAGTAACTGACTCTGTCCTCTCCTAATGTTATAGAGTAGTAGTAGTAACTAACCCTCTCCTCTCCTAATGTTATAGAGTAGTAGTAGTAGTAACTGACTCTCTCCTCTCCTAATGTTATAGAGTAGTAGTAGTAGTAACTGACCCTCTCCTCTCCTAATGTTATAGAGTAGTAGTATTAACTGACCCTCTCCACTCCTAATGTTATAGAGTAGTAGTAGTAACTGACCCTCTCCTCTCCTAATGTTATAGAGTAGTAGTAGTAGTAACTGACCCTCTCCTCTCCTAATGTTATAGAGTAGTAGTATTAACCGACCCTCTCCACTCCTAATGTTATAGAGTAGTAGTAGTAATTGACTCTCTCCTCTCCTAATGTTGTAGAGTAGTAGTAGTAACTGACTCTCTCCTCTCCTAATGTTATAGAGTAGTAGTAGTAACTGACTCTCTCCTCTCCTAATGTTAAAGAGTAGTAGTAGTAGTAACTGACACTCTCCTCTCCTAAGGTGATAGAGTAGTAGTAGTAACTGACTCTCTCCTCTCCTAATGTTATAGAGTAGTAGTAGTAACTGACTCTGTCCTCTCCTAATGTTATAGAGTAGTAGTAGTAACTGACACTCTCCTCTCCTAATGTTATAGAGTAGTAGTAGTAGTAACTGACTCTGTCCTCTCCTAATGTTATAGAGTAGTAGTAGTAACTGACACTCTCCTCTCCTAATGTTATAGAGTAGTAGTAGTAGTAACTGACTCTGTCCTCTCCTAATGTTATAGAGTAGTAGTAGTAACTGACCCTCTCCTCTCCTAATGTTATAGAGTAGTAGTAGTAGTAACTGACACTCTCCTCTCCTAATGTTATAGAGTAGTAGTAGTAACTGACTCTCTCCTCTCCTAATGTTATAGAGTAGTAGTAACTGTCCCTCTCATCTCCTAATGTTATACTGTAGTAGTAGTACCTGACCATCTCCTCTCGTAATGTTATAGAGTAGTAGTAGTAACTGACTCTCTCCTCTCCTAATGTTATACTGTAGTAGTAGTGACTGACTCTCTCCTCTCCTAATGTTATAGAGTAGTAGTAGTAACTGACCCTCTCCTCTCCTAATGTTATAGAGTAGTAGTAGTAACTGACCCTCTCCTCTCCTAATGTTATAGAGTAGTAGTAATAACTGACACTCTCCTCTCCTAATGTTATAGAGTAGTAGTAGTAACTGACACTCTCCTCTCCTAATGTTATAGAGTAGTAGTAGTAACTGACACTCTCTTCTCCTAATGTTATAGAGTAGTAGTAGTAACTGACACTCTCCTCTCCTAATGTTATAGAGTAGTAGTAGTAGTAACTAACTCTGTCCTCTCCTAATGTTATAGAGTAGTAGTAGTAACTAACCCTCTCCTCTCCTAATGTTATAGAGTAGTAGTAGTAGTAACTGACTCTCTCCTCTCCTAATGTTATAGAGTAGTAGTAGTAGTAACTGACCCTCTCCTCTCCTAATGTTATAGAGTAGTAGTATTAACTGACCCTCTCCACTCCTAATGTTATAGAGTAGTAGTAGTAACTGACCCTCTCCTCTCCTAATGTTATAGAGTAGTAGTAGTAGTAACTGACCCTCTCCTCTCCTAATGTTATAGAGTAGTAGTATTAACCGACCCTCTCCACTCCTAATGTTATAGAGTAGTAGTAGTAATTGACTCTCTCCTCTCCTAATGTTGTAGAGTAGTAGTAGTAACTGACTCTCTCCTCTCCTAATGTTATAGAGTAGTAGTAGTAACTGACTCTCTCCTCTCCTAATGTTATAGAGTAGTAGTAGTAGTAACTGACACTCTCCTCTCCTAAGGTGATAGAGTAGTAGTAGTAACTGACTCTCTCCTCTCCTAATGTTATAGAGTAGTAGTAGTAACTGACTCTGTCCTCTCCTAATGTTATAGAGTAGTAGTAGTAACTGACACTCTCCTCTCCTAATGTTATAGAGTAGTAGTAGTAGTAACTGACTCTGTCCTCTCCTAATGTTATAGAGTAGTAGTAGTAACTGACCCTCTCCTCTCCTAATGTTATAGAGTAGTAGTAGTAGTAACTGACACTCTCCTCTCCTAATGTTATAGAGTAGTAGTAGTAACTGACTCTCTCCTCTCCTAATGTTATAGAGTAGTAGTAGTACCTGACCATCTCCTCTCCTAATGTTATAGAGTAGTAGTAGTAACTGACTCTCTCCTCTCCTAATGTTATACTGTAGTAGTAGTGACTGACTCTCTCCTCTCCTAATGTTATAGAGTAGTAGTAGTAAGTGACCCTCTCCTCTCCTAATGTTATAGAGTAGTAGTAGTAACTGACCCTCTCCTCTCCTAATGTTATAGAGTAGTAGTAGTAACTGACCCTCTCCTCTCCTAATGTTATAGAGTAGTAGTAGTAACTGACTCTCTCCTCTCCTAATGTTATAGAGTAGTAGTAGTAAATGACTCTCTCCTCTCCTAATGTTATAGAGTAGTATTAGTGACACTCTCCTCTCCTAATGTTATAGAGTAGTAGTAGTAGTAACAGACTCTCTCCTCTCCTAATGTTATAGAGTAGTAGTAGTAACTGACCCTCTCCTCTCCTAATGTTATAGAGTAGTAGTCGTAACTGACACTCTCCTCTCCTAATGTTATAGAGTAGTAGTAGTAACTGACTCTCTCCTCTCCTAATGTTATAGAGTAGTAGTAGTAACTGACTCTCTCCTCTCCTAATGTTATAGAGTAGTAGTAGTAACTGACACTCTCCTCTCCTAATGTTATAGAGTAGTAGTAGTAACTGACTCTCTCTTCTCCTAATATTATAGAGTAGTATTAGTAGTAACTGACTCTCTCCTCTCCTAATGTTATAGAGTAGTAGTAGTAACTGACCCTCTCCTCTCCTAATGTTATAGAGTAGTAGTAGTAACTGACACTCTCCGCTCCTAATGTTATAGAGTAGTAGTAGTAACTGACACTCTCCTCTCCTAATGTTATAGAGTAGTAGTAGTAACTGACACTCTCTTCTCCTAATGTTATAGAGTAGTAGTAGTAACTGACACTCTCCTCTCCTAATGTTATAGAGTAGTAGTAGTAGTAACTGACTCTGTCCTCTCCTAATGTTATAGAGTAGTAGTAGTAACTAACCCTCTCCTCTCCTAATGTTATAGAGTAGTAGTAGTAACTGACCCTCTCCTCTCCTAATGTTATAGAGTAGTAGTCGTAACTGACACTCTCCTCTCCTAATGTTATAGAGTAGTAGTAGTAACTGACTCTCTCCTCTCCTAATGTTATAGAGTAGTAGTAGTAACTGACTCTCTCCTCTCCTAATGTTATAGAGTAGTAGTAGTAACTGACACTCTCCTCTCCTAATGTTATAGAGTAGTAGTAGTAACTGACTCTCTCTTCTCCTAATATTATAGAGAAGTATTAGTAGTAACTGACTCTCTCCTCTCCTAATGTTATAGAGTAGTAGTAGTAACTGACCCTCTCCTCTCCTAATGTTATAGACTAGTAGTAGTAACTGACACTCTCCTCTCCTAATGTTATAGAGTAGTAGTAGTAACTGACACTCTCCTCTCCTAATGTTATAGAGTAGTAGTAGTAACTGACACTCTCTTCTCCTAATGTTATAGAGTAGTAGTAGTAACTGACACTCTCCTCTCCTAATGTTATAGAGTAGTAGTAGTAGTAACTGACTCTGTCCTCTCCTAATGTTATAGAGTAGTAGTAGTAACTAACCCTCTCCTCTCCTAATGTTATAGAGTAGTAGTAGTAGTAACTGACTCTCTCCTCTCCTAATGTTATAGAGTAGTAGTAGTAGTAACTGACCCTCTCCTCTCCTAATGTTATAGAGTAGTAGTATTAACTGACCCTCTCCACTCCTAATGTTATAGAGTAGTAGTAGTAACTGACTCTCTCCTCTCCTAATGTTAAAGAGTAGTAGTAGTAGTAACTGACACTCTCCTCTCCTAAGGTGATAGAGTAGTAGTAGTAACTGACTCTCTCCTCTCCTAATGTTATAGAGTAGTAGTAGTAACTGACTCTGTCCTCTCCTAATGTTATAGAGTAGTAGTAGTAACTGACACTCTCCTCTCCTAATGTTATAGAGTAGTAGTAGTAGTAACTGACTCTGTCCTCTCCTAATGTTATAGAGTAGTAGTAGTAACTGACACTCTCCTCTCCTAATGTTATAGAGTAGTAGTAGTAGTAACTGACTCTGTCCTCTCCTAATGTTATAGAGTAGTAGTAGTAACTGACCCTCTCCTCTCCTAATGTTATAGAGTAGTAGTAGTAGTAACTGACACTCTCCTCTCCTAATGTTATAGAGTAGTAGTAGTAACTGACTCTCTCCTCTCCTAATGTTATAGAGTAGTAGTAACTGTCCCTCTCATCTCCTAATGTTATACTGTAGTAGTAGTACCTGACCATCTCCTCTCGTAATGTTATAGAGTAGTAGTAGTAACTGACTCTCTCCTCTCCTAATGTTATACTGTAGTAGTAGTGACTGACTCTCTCCTCTCCTAATGTTATAGAGTAGTAGTAGTAACTGACCCTCTCCTCTCCTAATGTTATAGAGTAGTAGTAGTAACTGACCCTCTCCTCTCATAATGTTATAGAGTAGTAGTAGTAACTGACCCTCTCCTCTCCTAATGTTATAGAGTAGTAGTAGTAACTGACGCTCTCCTCTCCTAATGTTATAGAGTAGTAGTAGTAAATGACTCTCTCCTCTCCTAATGTTATAGAGTAGTATTAGTGACACTCTCCTCTCCTAATGTTATAGAGTAGTAGTAGTAGTAACAGACTCTCTCCTCTCCTAATGTTATAGAGTAGTAGTAGTAACTGACCCTCTCCTCTCCTAATGTTATAGAGTAGTAGTCGTAACTGACACTCTCCTCTCCTAATGTTATAGAGTAGTAGTAGTAACTGACTCTCTCCTCTCCTAATGTTATAGAGTAGTAGTAGTAACTGACTGTCTCCTCTCCTAATGTTATAGAGTAGTAGTAGTAACTGACACTCTCCTCTCCTAATGTTATAGAGTAGTAGTAGTAACTGACTCTCTCTTCTCCTAATATTATAGAGTAGTATTAGTAGTAACTGACTCTCTCCTCTCCTAATGTTATAGAGTAGTAGTAGTAACTGACCCTCTCCTCTCCTAATGTTATAGAGTAGTAGTAGTAACTGACACTCTCCTCTCCTAATGTTATAGAGTAGTAGTAGTAACTGACACTCTCCTCTCCTAATGTTATAGAGTAGTAGTAGTAACTGACACTCTCTTCTCCTAATGTTATAGAGTAGTAGTAGTAACTGACACTCTCCTCTCCTAATGTTATAGAGTAGTAGTAGTAGTAACTGACTCTGTCCTCTCCTAATGTTATAGAGTAGTAGTAGTAACTAACCCTCTCCTCTCCTAATGTTATAGAGTGGTAGTAGTAGTAACTGACTCTCTCCTCTCCTAATGTTATAGAGTAGTAGTAGTAGTAACTGACCCTCTCCTCTCCTAATGTTATAGAGTAGTAGTATTAACTGACCCTCTCCACTCCTAATGTTATAGAGTAGTAGTAGTAACTGACCCTCTCCTCTCCTAATGTTATAGAGTAGTAGTAGTAATTGACTCTCTCCTCTCCTAATGTTGTAGAGTAGTAGTAGTAACTGACTCTCTCCTCTCCTAATGTTATAGAGTAGTAGTAGTAACTGACTCTCTCCTCTCCTAATGTTATAGAGTAGTAGTAGTAACTGACTCTCTCCTCTCCTAATGTTATAGAGTAGTAGTAGTAACTGACTCTCTCTTCTCCTAATATTATAGAGTAGTATTAGTAGTAACTGACTCTCTCCTCTCCTAATGTTATAGAGTAGTAGTAGTAACTGACCCTCTCCTCTCCTAATGTTATAGAGTAGTAGTATCTGACACTCTCCTCTCCTAATGTTATAGAGTAGTAGTAGTAACTGACACTCTCCTCTCCTAATGTTATAGAGTAGTAGTAGTAACTGACACTCTCTTCTCCTAATGTTATAGAGTAGTAGTAGTAACTGACACTCTCCTCTCCTAATGTTATAGAGTAGTAGTAGTAGTAACTGACTCTGTCCTCTCCTAATGTTATAGAGTAGTAGTAGTAACTAACCCTCTCCTCTCCTAATGTTATAGAGTAGTAGTAGTAACTGACCCTCTCCTCTCCTAATGTTATAGAGTAGTAGTCGTAACTGACACTCTCCTCTCCTAATGTTATAGAGTAGTAGTAGTAACTGACTCTCTCCTCTCCTAATGTTATAGAGTAGTAGTAGTAACTGACTCTCTCCTCTCCTAATGTTATAGAGTAGTAGTAGTAACTGACACTCTCCTCTCCTAATGTTATAGAGTAGTAGTAGTAACTGACTCTCTCTTCTCCTAATATTATAGAGAAGTATTAGTAGTAACTGACTCTCTCCTCTCCTAATGTTATAGAGTAGTAGTAGTAACTGACCCTCTCCTCTCCTAATGTTATAGAGTAGTAGTAGTAACTGACACTCTCCTCTCCTAATGTTATAGAGTAGTAGTAGTAACTGACACTCTCCTCTCCTAATGTTATAGAGTAGTAGTAGTAACTGACACTCTCTTCTCCTAATGTTATAGAGTAGTAGTAGTAACTGACACTCTCCTCTCCTAATGTAATAGAGTAGTAGTAGTAGTAACTGACTCTGTCCTCTCCTAATGTTATAGAGTAGTAGTAGTAACTAACCCTCTCCTCTCCTAATGTTATAGAGTAGTAGTAGTAGTAACTGACTCTCTCCTCTCCTAATGTTATAGAGTAGTAGTAGTAGTAACTGACCCTCTCCTCTCCTAATGTTATAGAGTAGTAGTATTAACTGACCCTCTCCACTCCTAATGTTATAGAGTAGTAGTAGTAACTGACCCTCTCCTCTCCTAATGTTATAGAGGAGTAGTTGTAGTAACTGACCCTCTCCTCTCATAATGTTATAGAGTAGTAGTAGTAGTAACTGACTCTGTCCTCTCCTAATGTTATAGAGTAGTAGTAGTAACTAACCCTCTCCTCTCCTAATGTTATAGAGTAGTAGTAGTAGTAACTGACTCTCTCCTCTCCTAATGTTATAGAGTAGTAGTAGTAGTAACTGACCCTCTCCTCTCCTAATGTTATAGAGTAGTAGTATTAACTGACCCTCTCCACTCCTAATGTTATAGAGTAGTAGTAGTAATTGACTCTCTCCTCTCCTAATGTTGTAGAGTAGTAGTAGTAACTGACTCTCTCCTCTCCTAATGTTATAGAGTAGTAGTAGTAACTGACTCTCTCCTCTCCTAATGTTATAGAGTAGTATTAGTAGTAACTGACACTCTCCTCTCCTAAGATGATAGAGTAGTAGTAGTAACGGACTCTCTCCTCTCCTAATGTTATAGAGTAGTAGTAGTAACTGACTCTGTCCTCTCCTAATGTTATAGAGTAGTAGTAGTAACTGACACTCTCCTCTCCTAATGTTATAGAGTAGTAGTAGTAGTAACTGACTCTGTCCTCTCCTAATGTTATAGAGTAGTAGTAGTAACTGACCCTCTCCTCTCCTAATGTTATAGAGTAGTAGTAGTAGTAACTGACACTCTCCTCTCCTAATGTTATAGAGTAGTAGTAGTAACTGACTCTCTCCTCTCCTAATGTTATAGAGTAGTAGTAACTGTCCCTCTCCTCTCCTAATGTTATACTGTAGTAGTAGTACCTGACCATCTCCTCTCCTAATGTTATAGAGTAGTAGTAGTAACTGACTCTCTCCTCTCCTAATGTTATACTGTAGTAGTAGTGACTGACTCTCTCCTCTCCTAATGTTATAGAGTAGTAGTAGTAAGTGACCCTCTCCTCTCCTAATGTTATAGAGTAGTAGTAGTAACTGACCCTCTCCTCTCCTAATGTTATAGAGTAGTAGTAGTAACTGACCCTCTCCTCTCCTAATGTTATAGAGTAGTAGTAGTAACTGACTCTCTCCTCTCCTAATGTTATAGAGTAGTAGTAGTAAATGACTCTCTCCTCTCCTAATGTTATAGAGTAGTATTAGTGACACTCTCCTCTCCTAATGTTATAGAGTAGTAGTAGTAGTAACAGACTCTCTCCTCTCCTAATGTTATAGAGTAGTAGTAGTAACTGACCCTCTCCTCTCCTAATGTTATAGAGTAGTAGTCGTAACTGACACTCTCCTCTCCTAATGTTATAGAGTAGTAGTAGTAACTGACTCTCTCCTCTCCTAATGTTATAGAGTAGTAGTAGTAACTGACTCTCTCCTCTCCTAATGTTATAGAGTAGTAGTAGTAACTGACACTCTCCTCTCCTAATGTTATAGAGTAGTAGTAGTAACTGACTCTCTCTTCTCCTAATATTATAGAGTAGTATTAGTAGTAACTGACTCTCTCCTCTCCTAATGTTATAGAGTAGTAGTAGTAACTGACCCTCTCCTCTCCTAATGTTATAGAGTAGTAGTAGTAACTGACACTCTCCTCTCCTAATGTTATAGAGTAGTAGTAGTAACTGACACTCTCCTCTCCTAATGTTATAGAGTAGTAGTAGTAACTGACACTCTCTTCTCCTAATGTTATAGAGTAGTAGTAGTAACTGACACTCTCCTCTCCTAATGTTATAGAGTAGTAGTAGTAGTAACTGACTCTGTCCTCTCCTAATGTTATAGAGTAGTAGTAGTAACTAACCCTCTCCTCTCCTAATGTTATAGAGTAGTAGTAGTAACTGACCCTCTCCTCTCCTAATGTTATAGAGTAGTAGTCGTAACTGACACTCTCCTCTCCTAATGTTATAGAGTAGTAGTAGTAACTGACTCTCTCCTCTCCTAATGTTATAGAGTAGTAGTAGTAACTGACTCTCTCCTCTCCTAATGTTATAGAGTAGTAGTAGTAACTGACACTCTCCTCTCCTAATGTTATAGAGTAGTAGTAGTAACTGACTCTCTCTTCTCCTAATATTATAGAGAAGTATTAGTAGTAACTGACTCTCTCCTCTCCTAATGTTATAGAGTAGTAGTAGTAACTGACCCTCTCCTCTCCTAATGTTATAGACTAGTAGTAGTAACTGACACTCTCCTCTCCTAATGTTATAGAGTAGTAGTAGTAACTGACACTCTCCTCTCCTAATGTTATAGAGTAGTAGTAGTAACTGACACTCTCTTCTCCTAATGTTATAGAGTAGTAGTAGTAACTGACACTCTCCTCTCCTAATGTTATAGAGTAGTAGTAGTAGTAACTGACTCTGTCCTCTCCTAATGTTATAGAGTAGTAGTAGTAACTAACCCTCTCCTCTCCTAATGTTATAGAGTAGTAGTAGTAGTAACTGACTCTCTCCTCTCCTAATGTTATAGAGTAGTAGTAGTAGTAACTGACCCTCTCCTCTCCTAATGTTATAGAGTAGTAGTATTAACTGACCCTCTCCACTCCTAATGTTATAGAGTAGTAGTAGTAACTGACCCTCTCCTCTCCTAATGTTATAGAGTAGTAGTAGTAGTAACTGACCCTCTCCTCTCCTAATGTTATAGAGTAGTAGTATTAACCGACCCTCTCCACTCCTAATGTTATAGAGTAGTAGTAGTAATTGACTCTCTCCTCTCCTAATGTTGTAGAGTAGTAGTAGTAACTGACTCTCTCCTCTCCTAATGTTATAGAGTAGTAGTAGTAACTGACTCTCTCCTCTCCTAATGTTATAGAGTAGTAGTAGTAGTAACTGACACTCTCCTCTCCTAAGGTGATAGAGTAGTAGTAGTAACTGACTCTCTCCTCTCCTAATGTTATAGAGTAGTAGTAGTAACTGACTCTGTCCTCTCCTAATGTTATAGAGTAGTAGTAGTAACTGACACTCTCCTCTCCTAATGTTATAGAGTAGTAGTAGTAGTAACTGACACTCTCCTCTCCTAATGTTATAGAGTAGTAGTAGTAACTGACTCTCTCCTCTCCTAATGTTATAGAGTAGTAGTAACTGTCCCTCTCCTCTCCTAATGTTATACTGTAGTAGTAGTACCTGACCATCTCCTCTCCTAATGTTATAGAGTAGTAGTAGTAACTGACTCTCTCCTCTCCTAATGTTATACTGTAGTAGTAGTGACTGACTCTCTCCTCTCCTAATGTTATAGAGTAGTAGTAGTAAGTGACCCTCTCCTCTCCTAATGTTATACAGTAGTAGTAGTAACTGACCCTCTCCTTTCCTAATGTTATAGAGTAGTAGTAGTAACTGACCCTCTCCTCTCCTAATGTTATAGAGTAGTAGTAGTAACTGACTCTCTCCTCTCCTAATGTTATAGAGTAGTAGTAGTAAATGACTCTCTCCTCTCCTAATGTTATAGAGTAGTATTAGTGACACTCTCCTCTCCTAATGTTATAAAGTAGTAGTAGTAGTAACAGACTCTCTCCTCTCCTAATGTTATAGAGTAGTAGTAGTAACTGACCCTCTCCTCTCCTAATGTTATAGAGTAGTAGTCGTAACTGACACTCTCCTCTCCTAATGTTATAGAGTAGTAGTAGTAACTGACTCTCTCCTCTCCTAATGTTATAGAGTAGTAGTAGTAACTGACTCTCTCCTCTCCTAATGTTATAGAGTAGTAGTAGTAACTGACACTCTCCTCTCCTAATGTTATAGAGTAGTAGTAGTAACTGACTCTCTCTTCTCCTAATATTATAGAGTAGTATTAGGAGTAACTGACTCTCTCCTCTCCTAATGTTATAGAGTAGTAGTAGTAACTGACCCTCTCCTCTCCTAATGTTATAGAGTAGTAGTAGTAACTGACACTCTCCTCTCCTAATGTTATAGAGTAGTAGTAGTAACTGACACTCTCCTCTCCTAATGTTATAGAGTAGTAGTAGTAACTGACACTCTCTTCTCCTAATGTTATAGAGTAGTAGTAGTAACTGACACTCTCCTCTCCTAATGTTATAGAGTAGTAGTAGTAACTGACCCTCTCCTGTCCTAATGTTATAGAGTAGTAGTAGTAATTGACTCTCTCCTTTCCTAATGTTGTAGAGTAGTAGTAGTAACTGACTCTCCACTCTCCTAATGTTATAGAGTAGTAGTAGTAGTAACTGACCCTCTCCTCTCCTAATGTTATAGAGTAGTAGTATTAACTGACCTTCTCCACTCCTTATGTTATAGAGTAGTAGTAGTAGTAACTGACACTCTCCTCTCCTAATGTTATAGAGTAGTAGTAGTAGTAACTGACTCTGTCCTCTCCTAATGTTATAGAGTAGTAGTAGTAACTAACCCTCTCCTCTCCTAATGTTATAGAGTAGTAGTAGTAACTGACCCTCTTCTCTCCTAATGTTATAGAGTAGTAGTCGTAACTGACACTCTCCTCTCCTAATGTTATAGAGTAGTAGTAGTAACTGACTCTCTCCTCTCCTAATGTTATAGAGTAGTAGTAGTAACTGACTCTCTCCTCTCCTAATGTTATAGAGTAGTAGTAGTAACGGACTCTCTCCTCTCCTAATGTTATAGAGTAGTAGTAGTAACTGACTCTGTCCTCTCCTAATGTTATAGAGTAGTAGTAGTAACTGACACTCTCCTCTCCTAATGTTATAGAGTAGTAGTAGTAGTAACTGACTCTGTCCTCTCCTAATGTTATAGAGTAGTAGTAGTAACTGACCCTCTCCTCTCCTAATGTTATAGAATAGTAGTAGTAGTAACTGACACTCTCCTCTCCTAATGTTATAGAGTAGTAGTAGTAACTGACTCTCTCCTCTCCTAATGTTATAGAGTAGTAGTAACTGTCCCTCTCCTCTCCTAATGTTATACTGTAGTAGTAGTACCTGACCATCTCCTCTCCTAATGTTATAGAGTAGTAGTAGTAACTGACTCTCTCCTCTCCTAATGTTATACTGTAGTAGTAGTGACTGACTCTCTCCTCTCCTAATGTTATAGAGTAGTAGTAGTAAGTGACCCTCTCCTCTCCTAATGTTATAGAGTAGTAGTAGTAACTGACCCTCTCCTCTCCTAATGTTATAGAGTAGTAGTAGTAACTGACCCTCTCCTCTCCTAATGTTATAGAGTAGTAGTAGTAACTGACTCTCTCCTCTCCTAATGTTATAGAGTAGTAGTAGTAAATGACTCTCTCCTCTCCTAATGTTATAGAGTAGTATTAGTGACACTCTCCTCTCCTAATGTTATAGAGTAGTAGTAGTAGTAACAGACTCTCTCCTCTCCTAATGTTATAGAGTAGTAGTAGTAACTGACCCTCTCCTCTCCTAATGTTATAGAGTAGTAGTCGTAACTGACACTCTCCTCTCCTAATGTTATAGAGTAGTAGTAGTAACTGACTCTCTCCTCTCCTAATGTTATAGAGTAGTAGTAGTAACTGACTCTCTCCTCTCCTAATGTTATAGAGTAGTAGTAGTAACTGACACTCTCCTCTCCTAATGTTATAGAGTAGTAGTAGTAACTGACTCTCTCTTCTCCTAATATTATAGAGTAGTATTAGTAGTAACTGACTCTCTCCTCTCCTAATGTTATAGAGTAGTAGTAGTAACTGACCCTCTCCTCTCCTAATGTTATAGAGTAGTAGTAGTAACTGACACTCTCCTCTCCTAATGTTATAGAGTAGTAGTAGTAACTGACACTCTCCTCTCCTAATGTTATAGAGTAGTAGTAGTAACTGACACTCTCTTCTCCTAATGTTATAGAGTAGTAGTAGTAACTGACACTCTCCTCTCCTAATGTTATAGAGTAGTAGTAGTAGTAACTGACTCTGTCCTCTCCTAATGTTATAGAGTAGTAGTAGTAACTAACCCTCTCCTCTCCTAATGTTATAGAGTAGTAGTAGTAACTGACCCTCTCCTCTCCTAATGTTATAGAGTAGTAGTCGTAACTGACACTCTCCTCTCCTAATGTTATAGAGTAGTAGTAGTAACTGACTCTCTCCTCTCCTAATGTTATAGAGTAGTAGTAGTAACTGACTCTCTCCTCTCCTAATGTTATAGAGTAGTAGTAGTAACTGACACTCTCCTCTCCTAATGTTATAGAGTAGTAGTAGTAACTGACTCTCTCTTCTCCTAATATTATAGAGAAGTATTAGTAGTAACTGACTCTCTCCTCTCCTAATGTTATAGAGTAGTAGTAGTAACTGACCCTCTCCTCTCCTAATGTTATAGACTAGTAGTAGTAACTGACACTCTCCTCTCCTAATGTTATAGAGTTAGTAGTAGTAACTGACACTCTCCTCTCCTAATGTTATAGAGTAGTAGTAGTAACTGACACTCTCTTCTCCTAATGTTATAGAGTAGTAGTAGTAACTGACACTCTCCTCTTCCTAATGTTATAGAGTAGTAGTAGTAAGTAACTGACTCTGTCCTCTCCTAATGTTATAGAGTAGTAGTAGTAAACTAACCCTCTCCTCTCCTAATGTTTATAGAGTAGTAGTAGTAGTAACTGACTCTCTCCTCTCCTAATGTTATAGAGTAGTAGTAGTAGTAACTGACCCTCTCCTCTCCTAATGTTATAGAGTAGTAGTATTAAACTGACCCTCTCCACTCCTAATGTTATAGAGTAGTAGTAGTAACTGACCCTCTCCTCTCCTAATGTTATAGAGTAGTAGTAGTAGTAAACTGACCCCTCTCCTCTCCTAATGTTATAGAGTAGTAGTATTAACCGACCCTCTCCACTCCTAATGTTATAGAGTAGTAGTAGTAATTGACTCTCTCCTCTCCTAATGTTGTAGAGTAGTAGTAGTAACTGACTCTCTCCTCTCCTAATGTTATAGAGTAGTAGTAGTAACTGACTCTCTCCTCTCCTAATGTTATAGAGTAGTAGTAGTAGTAACTGACACTCTCCTCTCCTAAGGTGATAGAGTAGTAGTAGTAACTGACTCTCTCCTCTCCTAATGTTATAGAGTAGTAGTAGTAACTGACTCTGTCCTCTCCTAATGTTATAGAGTAGTAGTAGTAACTGACACTCTCCTCTCCTAATGTTATAGAGTAGTAGTAGTAGTAACTGACACTCTCCTCTCCTAATGTTATAGAGTAGTAGTAGTAACTGACTCTCTCCTCTCCTAATGTTATAGAGTAGTAGTAACTGTCCCTCTCCTCTCCTAATGTTATACTGTAGTAGTAGTACCTGACCATCTCCTCTCCTAATGTTATAGAGTAGTAGTAGTAACTGACTCTCTCCTCTCCTAATGTTATACTGTAGTAGTAGTGACTGACTCTCTCCTCTCCTAATGTTATAGAGTAGTAGTAGTAAGTGACCCTCTCCTCTCCTAATGTTATAGAGTAGTAGTAGTAACTGACCCTCTCCTTTCCTAATGTTATAGAGTAGTAGTAGTAACTGACCCTCTCCTCTCCTAATGTTATAGAGTAGTAGTAGTAACTGACTCTCTCCTCTCCTAATGTTATAGAGTAGTAGTAGTAAATGACTCTCTCCTCTCCTAATGTTATAGAGTAGTATTAGTGACACTCTCCTCTCCTAATGTTATAAAGTAGTAGTAGTAGTAACAGACTCTCTCCTCTCCTAATGTTATAGAGTAGTAGTAGTAACTGACCCTCTCCTCTCCTAATGTTATAGAGTAGTAGTCGTAACTGACACTCTCCTCTCCTAATGTTATAGAGTAGTAGTAGTAACTGACTCTCTCCTCTCCTAATGTTATAGAGTAGTAGTAGTAACTGACTCTCTCCTCTCCTAATGTTATAGAGTAGTAGTAGTAACTGACACTCTCCTCTCCTAATGTTATAGAGTAGTAGTAGTAACTGACTCTCTCTTCTCCTAATATTATAGAGTAGTATTAGTAGTAACTGACTCTCTCCTCTCCTAATGTTATAGAGTAGTAGTAGTAACTGACCCTCTCCTCTCCTAATGTTATAGAGTAGTAGTAGTAACTGACACTCTCCTCTCCTAATGTTATAGAGTAGTAGTAGTAACTGACACTCTCCTCTCCTAATGTTATAGAGTAGTAGTAGTAACTGACACTCTCTTCTCCTAATGTTATAGAGTAGTAGTAGTAACTGACACTCTCCTCTCCTAATGTTATAGAGTAGTAGTAGTAACTGACCCTCTCCTGTCCTAATGTTATAGAGTAGTAGTAGTAATTGACTCTCTCCTCTCCTAATGTTGTAGAGTAGTAGTAGTAACTGACTCTCTCCTCTCCTAATGTTATAGAGTAGTAGTAGTAGTAACTGACCCTCTCCTCTCCTAATGTTATAGAGTAGTAGTATTAACTGACCTTCTCCACTCCTTATGTTATAGAGTAGTAGTAGTAGTAACTGACACTCTCCTCTCCTAATGTTATAGAGTAGTAGTAGTAGTAACTGACTCTGTCCTCTCCTAATGTTATAGAGTAGTAGTAGTAACTAACCCTCTCCTCTCCTAATGTTATAGAGTAGTAGTAGTAACTGACCCTCTTCTCTCCTAATGTTATAGAGTAGTAGTCGTAACTGACACTCTCCTCTCCTAATGTTATAGAGTAGTAGTAGTAACTGACTCTCTCCTCTCCTAATGTTATAGAGTAGTAGTAGTAACTGACTCTCTCCTCTCCTAATGTTATAGAGTAGTAGTAGTAACTGACACTCTCCTCTCCTAATGTTATAGAGTAGTAGTAGTAACTGACTCTCTCTTCTCCTAATATTATAGAGAAGTATTAGTAGTAACTGACTCTCTCCTCTCCTAATGTTATAGAGTAGTAGTAGTAACTGACCCTCTCCTCTCCTAATGTTATAGAGTAGTAGTAGTAACTGACACTCTCCTCTCCTAATGTTATAGAGTAGTAGTAGTAACTGACACTCTCCTCTCCTAATGTTATAGAGTAGTAGTAGTAACTGACACTCTCTTCTCCTAATGTTATAGAGTAGTAGTAGTAACTGACACTCTCCTCTCCTAATGTTATAGAGTAGTGGTAGTAGTAACTGACTCTGTCCTCTCCTAATGTTATAGAGTAGTAGTAGTAACTAACCCTCTCCTCTCCTAATGTTATAGAGTAGTAGTAGTAGTAACTGACTCTCTCCTCTCCTAATGTTATAGAGTAGTAGTAGTAGTAACTGACCCTCTCCTCTCCTAATGTTATAGAGTAGTAGTATTAACTGACCCTCTCCACTCCTAATGTTATAGAGTAGTAGTAGTAACTGACCCTCTCCTCTCCTAATGTTATAGAGTAGTAGTAGTAGTAACTAACCCTCTCCTCTCCTAATGTTATAGAGTAGTAGTAGTAACTGACCCTCTTCTCTCCTAATGTTATAGAGTAGTAGTCGTAACTGACACTCTCCTCTCCTAATGTTATAGAGTAGTAGTAGTAACTGACTCTCTCCTCTCCTAATGTTATAGAGTAGTAGTAGTAACTGACTCTCTCCTCTCCTAATGTTATAGAGTAGTAGTAGTAACTGACACTCTCCTCTCCTAATGTTATAGAGTAGTAGTAGTAACTGACTCTCTCTTCTCCTAATATTATAGAGAAGTATTAGTAGTAACTGACTCTCTCCTCTCCTAATGTTATAGAGTAGTAGTAGTAACTGACCCTCTCCTCTCCTAATGTTATAGAGTAGTAGTAGTAACTGACACTCTCCTCTCCTAATGTTATAGAGTAGTAGTAGTAACTGACACTCTCCTCTCCTAATGTTATAGAGTAGTAGTAGTAACTGACACTCTCTTCTCCTAATGTTATAGAGTAGTAGTAGTAACTGACACTCTCCTCTCCTAATGTTATAGAGTAGTGGTAGTAGTAACTGACTCTGTCCTCTCCTAATGTTATAGAGTAGTAGTAGTAACTAACCCTCTCCTCTCCTAATGTTATAGAGTAGTAGTAGTAGTAACTGACTCTCTCCTCTCCTAATGTTATAGAGTAGTAGTAGTAGTAACTGACCCTCTCCTCTCCTAATGTTATAGAGTAGTAGTATTAACTAACCCTCTCCACTCCTAATGTTATAGAGTAGTAGTAGTAACTGACCCTCTCCTCTCCTAATGTTATAGAGTAGTAGTAGTAGTAACTGACCCTCTCCTTTCCTAATGTTATAGAGTAGTAGTATTAACCGACCCTCTCCACTCCTAATGTTATAGAGTAGTAGTAGTAATTGACTCTCTCCTCTCCTAATGTTGTAGAGTAGTAGTAGTAACTGACTCTCTCCTCTCCTAATGTTATAGAGTAGTAGTAGTAACTGACTCTCTCCTCTCCTAATGTTATAGAGTAGTAGTAGTAACTGACACTCTCCTCTCCTAATGTTATAGAGTAGTAGTAGTAACTGACTCTCTCTTCTCCTAATATTATAGAGTAGTATTAGTAGTAACTGACTCTCTCCTCTCCTAATGTTATAGAGTAGTAGTAGTAACTGACCCTCTCCTCTCCTAATGTTATAGAGTAGTAGTAGTAACTGACACTCTCCTCTCCTAATGTTATAGAGTAGTAGTAGTAACTGACACTCTCCTCTCCTAATGTTATAGAGTAGTAGTAGTAACTGACACTCTCTTCTCCTAATGTTATAGAGTAGTAGTAGTAACTGACACTCTCCTCTCCTAATGTTATAGAGTAGTAGTAGTAGTAACTGACTCTGTCCTCTCCTAATGTTATAGAGTAGTAGTAGTAACTAACCCTCTCCTCTCCTAATGTTATAGAGTAGTAGTAGTAACTGACCCTCTCCTCTCCTAATGTTATAGAGTAGTAGTCGTAACTGACACTCTCCTCTCCTAATGTTATAGAGTAGTAGTAGTAACTGACTCTCTCCTCTCCTAATGTTATAGAGTAGTAGTAGTAACTGACTCTCTCCTCTCCTAATGTTATAGAGTAGTAGTAGTAACTGACACTCTCCTCTCCTAATGTTATAGAGTAGTAGTAGTAACTGACTCTCTCTTCTCCTAATATTATAGAGAAGTATTAGTAGTAACTGACTCTCTCCTCTCCTAATGTTATAGAGTAGTAGTAGTAACTGACCCTCTCCTCTCCTAATGTTATAGACTAGTAGTAGTAACTGACACTCTCCTCTCCTAATGTTATAGAGTAGTAGTAGTAACTGACACTCTCCTCTCCTAATGTTATAGAGTAGTAGTAGTAACTGACACTCTCTTCTCCTAATGTTATAGAGTAGTAGTAGTAACTGACACTCTCCTCTCCTAATGTTATAGAGTAGTAGTAGTAGTAACTGACTCTGTCCTCTCCTAATGTTATAGAGTAGTAGTAGTAACTAACCCTCTCCTCTCCTAATGTTATAGAGTAGTAGTAGTAGTAACTGACTCTCTCCTCTCCTAATGTTATAGAGTAGTAGTAGTAGTAACTGACCCTCTCCTCTCCTAATGTTATAGAGTAGTAGTATTAACTGACCCTCTCCACTCCTAATGTTATAGAGTAGTAGTAGTAACTGACCCTCTCCTCTCCTAATGTTATAGAGTAGTAGTAGTAGTAACTGACCCTCTCCTCTCCTAATGTTATAGAGTAGTAGTATTAACCGACCCTCTCCACTCCTAATGTTATAGAGTAGTAGTAGTAATTGACTCTCTCCTCTCCTAATGTTGTAGAGTAGTAGTAGTAACTGACTCTCTCCTCTCCTAATGTTATAGAGTAGTAGTAGTAACTGACTCTCTCCTCTCCTAATGTTATAGAGTAGTAGTAGTAGTAACTGACACTCTCCTCTCCTAAGGTGATAGAGTAGTAGTAGTAACTGACTCTCTCCTCTCCTAATGTTATAGAGTAGTAGTAGTAACTGACTCTGTCCTCTCCTAATGTTATAGAGTAGTAGTAGTAACTGACACTCTCCTCTCCTAATGTTATAGAGTAGTAGTAGTAGTAACTGACACTCTCCTCTCCTAATGTTATAGAGTAGTAGTAGTAACTGACTCTCTCCTCTCCTAATGTTATAGAGTAGTAGTAACTGTCCCTCTCCTCTCCTAATGTTATACTGTAGTAGTAGTACCTGACCATCTCCTCTCCTAATGTTATAGAGTAGTAGTAGTAACTGACTCTCTCCTCTCCTAATGTTATACTGTAGTAGTAGTGACTGACTCTCTCCTCTCCTAATGTTATAGAGTAGTAGTAGTAAGTGACCCTCTCCTCTCCTAATGTTATAGAGTAGTATTAGTGACACTCTCCTCTCCTAATGTTATAAAGTAGTAGTAGTAGTAACAGACTCTCTCCTCTCCTAATGTTATAGAGTAGTAGTAGTAACTGACCCTCTCCTCTCCTAATGTTATAGAGTAGTAGTCGTAACTGACACTCTCCTCTCCTAATGTTATAGAGTAGTAGTAGTAACTGACTCTCTCCTCTCCTAATGTTATAGAGTAGTAGTAGTAACTGACTCTCTCCTCTCCTAATGTTATAGAGTAGTAGTAGTAACTGACACTCTCCTCTCCTAATGTTATAGAGTAGTAGTAGTAACTGACTCTCTCTTCTCCTAATATTATAGAGTAGTATTAGTAGTAACTGACTCTCTCCTCTCCTAATGTTATAGAGTAGTAGTAGTAACTGACCCTCTCCTCTCCTAATGTTATAGAGTAGTAGTAGTAACTGACACTCTCCTCTCCTAATGTTATAGAGTAGTAGTAGTAACTGACACTCTCCTCTCCTAATGTTATAGAGTAGTAGTAGTAACTGACACTCTCTTCTCCTAATGTTATAGAGTAGTAGTAGTAACTGACACTCTCCTCTCCTAATGTTATAGAGTAGTAGTAGTAACTGACCCTCTCCTGTCCTAATGTTATAGAGTAGTAGTAGTAATTGACTCTCTCCTCTCCTAATGTTGTAGAGTAGTAGTAGTAACTGACTCTCTCCTCTCCTAATGTTATAGAGTAGTAGTAGTAGTAACTGACCCTCTCCTCTCCTAATGTTATAGAGTAGTAGTATTAACTGACCTTCTCCACTCCTTATGTTATAGAGTAGTAGTAGTAGTAACTGACACTCTCCTCTCCTAATGTTATAGAGTAGTAGTAGTAGTAACTGACTCTGTCCTCTCCTAATGTTATAGAGTAGTAGTAGTAACTAACCCTCTCCTCTCCTAATGTTATAGAGTAGTAGTAGTAACTGACCCTCTTCTCTCCTAATGTTATAGAGTAGTAGTCGTAACTGACACTCTCCTCTCCTAATGTTATAGAGTAGTAGTAGTAACTGACTCTCTCCTCTCCTAATGTTATAGAGTAGTAGTAGTAACTGACTCTCTCCTCTCCTAATGTTATAGAGTAGTAGTAGTAACTGACACTCTCCTCTCCTAATGTTATAGAGTAGTAGTAGTAACTGACTCTCTCTTCTCCTAATATTATAGAGAAGTATTAGTAGTAACTGACTCTCTCCTCTCCTAATGTTATAGAGTAGTAGTAGTAACTGACCCTCTCCTCTCCTAATGTTATAGAGTAGTAGTAGTAACTGACACTCTCCTCTCCTAATGTTATAGAGTAGTAGTAGTAACTGACACTCTCCTCTCCTAATGTTATAGAGTAGTAGTAGTAACTGACACTCTCTTCTCCTAATGTTATAGAGTAGTAGTAGTAACTGACACTCTCCTCTCCTAATGTTATAGAGTAGTGGTAGTAGTAACTGACTCTGTCCTCTCCTAATGTTATAGAGTAGTAGTAGTAACTAACCCTCTCCTCTCCTAATGTTATAGAGTAGTAGTAGTAGTAACTGACTCTCTCCTCTCCTAATGTTATAGAGTAGTAGTAGTAGTAACTGACCCTCTCCTCTCCTAATGTTATAGAGTAGTAGTATTAACTGACCCTCTCCACTCCTAATGTTATAGAGTAGTAGTAGTAACTGACCCTCTCCTCTCCTAATGTTATAGAGTAGTAGTAGTAGTAACTGACCCTCTCCTTTCCTAATGTTATAGAGTAGTAGTATTAACCGACCCTCTCCACTCCTAATGTTATAGAGTAGTAGTAGTAATTGACTCTCTCCTCTCCTAATGTTGTAGAGTAGTAGTAGTAACTGACTCTCTCCTCTCCTAATGTTATAGAGTAGTAGTAGTAACTGACTCTCTCCTCTCCTAATGTTATAGAGTAGTAGTAGTAACTGACACTCTCCTCTCCTAATGTTATAGAGTAGTAGTAGTAACTGACTCTCTCTTCTCCTAATATTATAGAGTAGTATTAGTAGTAACTGACTCTCTCCTCTCCTAATGTTATAGAGTAGTAGTAGTAACTGACCCTCTCCTCTCCTAATGTTATAGAGTAGTAGTAGTAACTGACACTCTCCTCTCCTAATGTTATAGAGTAGTAGTAGTAACTGACACTCTCCTCTCCTAATGTTATAGAGTAGTAGTAGTAACTGACACTCTCTTCTCCTAATGTTATAGAGTAGTAGTAGTAACTGACACTCTCCTCTCCTAATGTTATAGAGTAGTAGTAGTAGTAACTGACTCTGTCCTCTCCTAATGTTATAGAGTAGTAGTAGTAACTAACCCTCTCCTCTCCTAATGTTATAGAGTAGTAGTAGTAACTGACCCTCTCCTCTCCTAATGTTATAGAGTAGTAGTCGTAACTGACACTCTCCTCTCCTAATGTTATAGAGTAGTAGTAGTAACTGACTCTCTCCTCTCCTAATGTTATAGAGTAGTAGTAGTAACTGACTCTCTCCTCTCCTAATGTTATAGAGTAGTAGTAGTAACTGACACTCTCCTCTCCTAATGTTATAGAGTAGTAGTAGTAACTGACTCTCTCTTCTCCTAATATTATAGAGAAGTATTAGTAGTAACTGACTCTCTCCTCTCCTAATGTTATAGAGTAGTAGTAGTAACTGACCCTCTCCTCTCCTAATGTTATAGACTAGTAGTAGTAACTGACACTCTCCTCTCCTAATGTTATAGAGTAGTAGTAGTAACTGACACTCTCCTCTCCTAATGTTATAGAGTAGTAGTAGTAACTGACACTCTCTTCTCCTAATGTTATAGAGTAGTAGTAGTAACTGACACTCTCCTCTCCTAATGTTATAGAGTAGTAGTAGTAGTAACTGACTCTGTCCTCTCCTAATGTTATAGAGTAGTAGTAGTAACTAACCCTCTCCTCTCCTAATGTTATAGAGTAGTAGTAGTAGTAACTGACTCTCTCCTCTCCTAATGTTATAGAGTAGTAGTAGTAGTAACTGACCCTCTCCTCTCCTAATGTTATAGAGTAGTAGTATTAACTGACCCTCTCCACTCCTAATGTTATAGAGTAGTAGTAGTAACTGACCCTCTCCTCTCCTAATGTTATAGAGTAGTAGTAGTAGTAACTGACCCTCTCCTCTCCTAATGTTATAGAGTAGTAGTATTAACCGACCCTCTCCACTCCTAATGTTATAGAGTAGTAGTAGTAATTGACTCTCTCCTCTCCTAATGTTGTAGAGTAGTAGTAGTAACTGACTCTCTCCTCTCCTAATGTTATAGAGTAGTAGTAGTAACTGACTCTCTCCTCTCCTAATGTTATAGAGTAGTAGTAGTAGTAACTGACACTCTCCTCTCCTAAGGTGATAGAGTAGTAGTAGTAACTGACTCTCTCCTCTCCTAATGTTATAGAGTAGTAGTAGTAACTGACTCTGTCCTCTCCTAATGTTATAGAGTAGTAGTAGTAACTGACACTCTCCTCTCCTAATGTTATAGAGTAGTAGTAGTAGTAACTGACACTCTCCTCTCCTAATGTTATAGAGTAGTAGTAGTAACTGACTCTCTCCTCTCCTAATGTTATAGAGTAGTAGTAACTGTCCCTCTCCTCTCCTAATGTTATACTGTAGTAGTAGTACCTGACCATCTCCTCTCCTAATGTTATAGAGTAGTAGTAGTAACTGACTCTCTCCTCTCCTAATGTTATACTGTAGTAGTAGTGACTGACTCTCTCCTCTCCTAATGTTATAGAGTAGTAGTAGTAAGTGACCCTCTCCTCTCCTAATGTTATAGAGTAGTATTAGTGACACTCTCCTCTCCTAATGTTATAAAGTAGTAGTAGTAGTAACAGACTCTCTCCTCTCCTAATGTTATAGAGTAGTAGTAGTAACTGACCCTCTCCTCTCCTAATGTTATAGAGTAGTAGTCGTAACTGACACTCTCCTCTCCTAATGTTATAGAGTAGTAGTAGTAACTGACTCTCTCCTCTCCTAATGTTATAGAGTAGTAGTAGTAACTGACTCTCTCCTCTCCTAATGTTATAGAGTAGTAGTAGTAACTGACACTCTCCTCTCCTAATGTTATAGAGTAGTAGTAGTAACTGACTCTCTCTTCTCCTAATATTATAGAGTAGTATTAGTAGTAACTGACTCTCTCCTCTCCTAATGTTATAGAGTAGTAGTAGTAACTGACCCTCTCCTCTCCTAATGTTATAGAGTAGTAGTAGTAACTGACACTCTCCTCTCCTAATGTTATAGAGTAGTAGTAGTAACTGACACTCTCCTCTCCTAATGTTATAGAGTAGTAGTAGTAACTGACACTCTCTTCTCCTAATGTTATAGAGTAGTAGTAGTA
The DNA here is from genome assembly GCF_965601325.2 of Salmo salar. Classification (NCBI taxonomy): domain Eukaryota; kingdom Metazoa; phylum Chordata; class Actinopteri; order Salmoniformes; family Salmonidae; genus Salmo; species Salmo salar. Next base: position 54,475,803 of record NC_138297.1, read on the forward strand.
ACTGACACTCTCCTCTCCTAATGTTATAGAGTAGTAGTAGTAACTGACCCTCTCCTGTCCTAATGTTATAGAGTAGTAGTAGTAATTGACTCTCTCCTCTCCTAATGTTGTAGAGTAGTAGTAGTAACTGACTCTCTCCTCTCCTAATGTTATAGAGTAGTAGTAGTAGTAACTGACCCTCTCCTCTCCTAATGTTATAGAGTAGTAGTATTAACTGACCTTCTCCACTCCTTATGTTATAGAGTAGTAGTAGTAGTAACTGACACTCTCCTCTCCTAATGTTATAGAGTAGTAGTAGTAGTAACTGACTCTGTCCTCTCCTAATGTTATAGAGTAGTAGTAGTAACTAACCCTCTCCTCTCCTAATGTTATAGAGTAGTAGTAGTAACTGACCCTCTTCTCTCCTAATGTTATAGAGTAGTAGTCGTAACTGACACTCTCCTCTCCTAATGTTATAGAGTAGTAGTAGTAACTGACTCTCTCCTCTCCTAATGTTATAGAGTAGTAGTAGTAACTGACTCTCTCCTCTCCTAATGTTATAGAGTAGTAGTAGTAACTGACACTCTCCTCTCCTAATGTTATAGAGTAGTAGTAGTAACTGACTCTCTCTTCTCCTAATATTATAGAGAAGTATTAGTAGTAACTGACTCTCTCCTCTCCTAATGTTATAGAGTAGTAGTAGTAACTGACCCTCTCCTCTCCTAATGTTATAGAGTAGTAGTAGTAACTGACACTCTCCTCTCCTAATGTTATAGAGTAGTAGTAGTAACTGACACTCTCCTCTCCTAATGTTATAGAGTAGTAGTAGTAACTGACACTCTCTTCTCCTAATGTTATAGAGTAGTAGTAGTAACTGACACTCTCCTCTCCTAATGTTATAGAGTAGTGGTAGTAGTAACTGACTCTGTCCTCTCCTAATGTTATAGAGTAGTAGTAGTAACTAACCCTCTCCTCTCCTAATGTTATAGAGTAGTAGTAGTAGTAACTGACTCTCTCCTCTCCTAATGTTATAGAGTAGTAGTAGTAGTAACTGACCCTCTCCTCTCCTAATGTTATAGAGTAGTAGTATTAACTGACCCTCTCCACTCCTAATGTTATAGAGTAGTAGTAGTAACTGACCCTCTCCTCTCCTAATGTTATAGAGTAGTAGTAGTAGTAACTGACCCTCTCCTTTCCTAATGTTATAGAGTAGTAGTATTAACCGACCCTCTCCACTCCTAATGTTATAGAGTAGTAGTAGTAATTGACTCTCTCCTCTCCTAATGTTGTAGAGTAGTAGTAGTAACTGACTCTCTCCTCTCCTAATGTTATAGAGTAGTAGTAGTAACTGACTCTCTCCTCTCCTAATGTTATAGAGTAGTAGTAGTAACTGACACTCTCCTCTCCTAATGTTATAGAGTAGTAGTAGTAACTGACTCTCTCTTCTCCTAATATTATAGAGTAGTATTAGTAGTAACTGACTCTCTCCTCTCCTAATGTTATAGAGTAGTAGTAGTAACTGACCCTCTCCTCTCCTAATGTTATAGAGTAGTAGTAGTAACTGACACTCTCCTCTCCTAATGTTATAGAGTAGTAGTAGTAACTGACACTCTCCTCTCCTAATGTTATAGAGTAGTAGTAGTAACTGACACTCTCTTCTCCTAATGTTATAGAGTAGTAGTAGTAACTGACACTCTCCTCTCCTAATGTTATAGAGTAGTAGTAGTAGTAACTGACTCTGTCCTCTCCTAATGTTATAGAGTAGTAGTAGTAACTAACCCTCTCCTCTCCTAATGTTATAGAGTAGTAGTAGTAACTGACCCTCTCCTCTCCTAATGTTATAGAGTAGTAGTCGTAACTGACACTCTCCTCTCCTAATGTTATAGAGTAGTAGTAGTAACTGACTCTCTCCTCTCCTAATGTTATAGAGTAGTAGTAGTAACTGACTCTCTCCTCTCCTAATGTTATAGAGTAGTAGTAGTAACTGACACTCTCCTCTCCTAATGTTATAGAGTAGTAGTAGTAACTGACTCTCTCTTCTCCTAATATTATAGAGAAGTATTAGTAGTAACTGACTCTCTCCTCTCCTAATGTTATAGAGTAGTAGTAGTAACTGACCCTCTCCTCTCCTAATGTTATAGACTAGTAGTAGTAACTGACACTCTCCTCTCCTAATGTTATAGAGTAGTAGTAGTAACTGACACTCTCCTCTCCTAATGTTATAGAGTAGTAGTAGTAACTGACACTCTCTTCTCCTAATGTTATAGAGTAGTAGTAGTAACTGACACTCTCCTCTCCTAATGTTATAGAGTAGTAGTAGTAGTAACTGACTCTGTCCTCTCCTAATGTTATAGAGTAGTAGTAGTAACTAACCCTCTCCTCTCCTAATGTTATAGAGTAGTAGTAGTAGTAACTGACTCTCTCCTCTCCTAATGTTATAGAGTAGTAGTAGTAGTAACTGACCCTCTCCTCTCCTAATGTTATAGAGTAGTAGTATTAACTGACCCTCTCCACTCCTAATGTTATAGAGTAGTAGTAGTAACTGACCCTCTCCTCTCCTAATGTTATAGAGTAGTAGTAGTAGTAACTGACCCTCTCCTCTCCTAATGTTATAGAGTAGTAGTATTAACCGACCCTCTCCACTCCTAATGTTATAGAGTAGTAGTAGTAATTGACTCTCTCCTCTCCTAATGTTGTAGAGTAGTAGTAGTAACTGACTCTCTCCTCTCCTAATGTTATAGAGTAGTAGTAGTAACTGACTCTCTCCTCTCCTAATGTTATAGAGTAGTAGTAGTAGTAACTGACACTCTCCTCTCCTAAGGTGATAGAGTAGTAGTAGTAACTGACTCTCTCCTCTCCTAATGTTATAGAGTAGTAGTAGTAACTGACTCTGTCCTCTCCTAATGTTATAGAGTAGTAGTAGTAACTGACACTCTCCTCTCCTAATGTTATAGAGTAGTAGTAGTAGTAACTGACACTCTCCTCTCCTAATGTTATAGAGTAGTAGTAGTAACTGACTCTCTCCTCTCCTAATGTTATAGAGTAGTAGTAACTGTCCCTCTCCTCTCCTAATGTTATACTGTAGTAGTAGTACCTGACCATCTCCTCTCCTAATGTTATAGAGTAGTAGTAGTAACTGACTCTCTCCTCTCCTAATGTTATACTGTAGTAGTAGTGACTGACTCTCTCCTCTCCTAATGTTATAGAGTAGTAGTAGTAAGTGACCCTCTCCTCTCCTAATGTTATAGAGTAGTAGTAGTAACTGACCCTCTCCTTTCCTAATGTTATAGAGTAGTAGTAGTAACTGACCCTCTCCTCTCCTAATGTTATAGAGTAGTAGTAGTAACTGACTCTCTCCTCTCCTAATGTTATAGAGTAGTAGTAGTAAATGACTCTCTCCTCTCCTAATGTTATAGAGTAGTATTAGTGACACTCTCCTCTCCTAATGTTATAAAGTAGTAGTAGTAGTAACAGACTCTCTCCTCTCCTAATGTTATAGAGTAGTAGTAGTAACTGACCCTCTCCTCTCCTAATGTTATAGAGTAGTAGTCGTAACTGACACTCTCCTCTCCTAATGTTATAGAGTAGTAGTAGTAACTGACTCTCTCCTCTCCTAATGTTATAGAGTAGTAGTAGTAACTGACTCTCTCCTCTCCTAATGTTATAGAGTAGTAGTAGTAACTGACACTCTCCTCTCCTAATGTTATAGAGTAGTAGTAGTAACTGACTCTCTCTTCTCCTAATATTATAGAGTAGTATTAGTAGTAACTGACTCTCTCCTCTCCTAATGTTATAGAGTAGTAGTAGTAACTGACCCTCTCCTCTCCTAATGTTATAGAGTAGTAGTAGTAACTGACACTCTCCTCTCCTAATGTTATAGAGTAGTAGTAGTAACTGACACTCTCCTCTCCTAATGTTATAGAGTAGTAGTAGTAACTGACACTCTCTTCTCCTAATGTTATAGAGTAGTAGTAGTAACTGACACTCTCCTCTCCTAATGTTATAGAGTAGTAGTAGTAACTGACCCTCTCCTGTCCTAATGTTATAGAGTAGTAGTAGTAATTGACTCTCTCCTCTCCTAATGTTGTAGAGTAGTAGTAGTAACTGACTCTCTCCTCTCCTAATGTTATAGAGTAGTAGTAGTAGTAACTGACCCTCTCCTCTCCTAATGTTATAGAGTAGTAGTATTAACTGACCTTCTCCACTCCTTATGTTATAGAGTAGTAGTAGTAGTAACTGACACTCTCCTCTCCTAATGTTATAGAGTAGTAGTAGTAGTAACTGACTCTGTCCTCTCCTAATGTTATAGAGTAGTAGTAGTAACTAACCCTCTCCTCTCCTAATGTTATAGAGTAGTAGTAGTAACTGACCCTCTTCTCTCCTAATGTTATAGAGTAGTAGTCGTAACTGACACTCTCCTCTCCTAATGTTATAGAGTAGTAGTAGTAACTGACTCTCTCCTCTCCTAATGTTATAGAGTAGTAGTAGTATCTGACTCTCTCCTCTCCTAATGTTATAGAGTAGTAGTAGTAACGGACTCTCTCCTCTCCTAATGTTATAGAGTAGTAGTAGTAACTGACTCTGTCCTCTCCTAATGTTATAGAGTAGTAGTAGTAACTGACACTCTCCTCTCCTAATGTTATAGAGTAGTAGTAGTAGTAACTGACTCTGTCCTCTCCTAATGTTATAGAGTAGTAGTAGTAACTGACCCTCTCCTCTCCTAATGTTATAGAGTAGTAGTAGTAGTAACTGACACGCTCCTCTCCTAATGTTATAGAGTAGTAGTAGTAACTGACTCTCTCCTCTCCTAATGTTATAGAGTAGTAGTAACTGTCCCTCTCCTCTCCTAATGTTATACTGTAGCAGTAGTACCTGACCATCTCCTCTCCTAATGTTATAGAGTAGTAGTAGTAACTGACTCTCTCCTCTCCTAATGTTATACTGTAGTAGTAGTGACTGACTCTCTCCTCTCCTAATGTTATAGAGTAGTAGTAGTAAGTGACCCTCTCCTCTCCTAATGTTATAGAGTAGTAGTAGTAACTGACCCTCTCCTCTCCTAATGTTATAGAGTAGTAGTAGTAACTGACCCTCTCCTCTCCTAATGTTATAGAGTAGTAGTAGTAACTGACTCTCTCCTCTCCTAATGTTATAGAGTAGTAGTAGTAAATGACTCTCTCCTCTCCTAATGTTATAGAGTAGTATTAGTGACACTCTCCTCTCCTAATGTTATAGAGTAGTAGTAGTAGTAACAGACTCTCTCCTCTCCTAATGTTATAGAGTAGTAGTAGTAACTGACCCTCTCCTCTCCTAATGTTATAGAGTAGTAGTCGTAACTGACACTCTCCTCTCCTAATGTTATAGAGTAGTAGTAGTAACTGACTCTCTCCTCTCCTAATGTTATAGAGTAGTAGTAGTAACTGACTCTCTCCTCTCCTAATGTTATAGAGTAGTAGTAGTAACTGACACTCTCCTCTCCTAATGTTATAGAGTAGTAGTAGTAACTGACTCTCTCTTCTCCTAATATTATAGAGTAGTATTAGTAGTAACTGACTCTCTCCTCTCCTAATGTTATAGAGTAGTAGTAGTAACTGACCCTCTCCTCTCCTAATGTTATAGAGTAGTAGTAGTAACTGACACTCTCCTCTCCTAATGTTATAGAGTAGTAGTAGTAACTGACACTCTCCTCTCCTAATGTTATAGAGTAGTAGTAGTAACTGACACTCTCTTCTCCTAATGTTATAGAGTAGTAGTAGTAACTGACACTCTCCTCTCCTAATGTTATAGAGTAGTAGTAGTAGTAACTGACTCTGTCCTCTCCTAATGTTATAGAGTAGTAGTAGTAACTAACCCTCTCCTCTCCTAATGTTATAGAGTAGTAGTAGTAACTGACCCTCTCCTCTCCTAATGTTATAGAGTAGTAGTCGTAACTGACACTCTCCTCTCCTAATGTTATAGAGTAGTAGTAGTAACTGACTCTCTCCTCTCCTAATGTTATAGAGTAGTAGTAGTAACTGACTCTCTCCTCTCCTAATGTTATAGAGTAGTAGTAGTAACTGACACTCTCCTCTCCTAATGTTATAGAGTAGTAGTAGTAACTGACTCTCTCTTCTCCTAATATTATAGAGAAGTATTAGTAGTAACTGACTCTCTCCTCTCCTAATGTTATAGAGTAGTAGTAGTAACTGACCCTCTCCTCTCCTAATGTTATAGACTAGTAGTAGTAACTGACACTCTCCTCTCCTAATGTTATAGAGTAGTAGTAGTAACTGACACTCTCCTCTCCTAATGTTATAGAGTAGTAGTAGTAACTGACACTCTCTTCTCCTAATGTTATAGAGTAGTAGTAGTAACTGACACTCTCCTCTCCTAATGTTATAGAGTAGTGGTAGTAGTAACTGACTCTGTCCTCTCCTAATGTTATAGAGTAGTAGTAGTAACTAACCCTCTCCTCTCCTAATGTTATAGAGTAGTAGTAGTAGTAACTGACTCTCTCCTCTCCTAATGTTATAGAGTAGTAGTAGTAGTAACTGACCCTCTCCTCTCCTAATGTTATAGAGTAGTAGTATTAACTGACCCTCTCCACTCCTAATGTTATAGAGTAGTAGTAGTAACTGACCCTCTCCTCTCCTAATGTTATAGAGTAGTAGTAGTAGTAACTGACCCTCTCCTCTCCTAATGTTATAGAGTAGTAGTATTAACCGACCCTCTCCACTCCTAATGTTATAGAGTAGTAGTAGTAATTGACTCTCTCCTCTCCTAATGTTGTAGAGTAGTAGTAGTAACTGACTCTCTCCTCTCCTAATGTTATAGAGTAGTAGTAGTAACTGACTCTCTCCTCTCCTAATGTTATAGAGTAGTAGTAGTAGTAACTGACACTCTCCTCTCCTAAGGTGATAGAGTAGTAGTAGTAACTGACTCTCTCCTCTCCTAATGTTATAGAGTAGTAGTAGTAACTGACTCTGTCCTCTCCTAATGTTATAGAGTAGTAGTAGTAACTGACACTCTCCTCTCCTAATGTTATAGAGTAGTAGTAGTAGTAACTGACACTCTCCTCTCCTAATGTTATAGAGTAGTAGTAGTAACTGACTCTCTCCTCTCCTAATGTTATAGAGTAGTAGTAACTGTCCCTCTCCTCTCCTAATGTTATACTGTAGTAGTAGTACCTGACCATCTCCTCTCCTAATGTTATAGAGTAGTAGTAGTAACTGACTCTCTCCTCTCCTAATGTTATACTGTAGTAGTAGTGACTGACTCTCTCCTCTCCTAATGTTATAGAGTAGTAGTAGTAAGTGACCCTCTCCTCTCCTAATGTTATAGAGTAGTAGTAGTAACTGACCCTCTCCTTTCCTAATGTTATAGAGTAGTAGTAGTAACTGACCCTCTCCTCTCCTAATGTTATAGAGTAGTAGTAGTAACTGACTCTCTCCTCTCCTAATGTTATAGAGTAGTAGTAGTAAATGACTCTCTCCTCTCCTAATGTTATAGAGTAGTATTAGTGACACTCTCCTCTCCTAATGTTATAAAGTAGTAGTAGTAGTAACAGACTCTCTCCTCTCCTAATGTTATAGAGTAGTAGTAGTAACTGACCCTCTCCTCTCCTAATGTTATAGAGTAGTAGTCGTAACTGACACTCTCCTCTCCTAATGTTATAGAGTAGTAGTAGTAACTGACTCTCTCCTCTCCTAATGTTATAGAGTAGTAGTAGTAACTGACTCTCTCCTCTCCTAATGTTATAGAGTAGTAGTAGTAACTGACACTCTCCTCTCCTAATGTTATAGAGTAGTAGTAGTAACTGACTCTCTCTTCTCCTAATATTATAGAGTAGTATTAGTAGTAACTGACTCTCTCCTCTCCTAATGTTATAGAGTAGTAGTAGTAACTGACCCTCTCCTCTCCTAATGTTATAGAGTAGTAGTAGTAACTGACACTCTCCTCTCCTAATGTTATAGAGTAGTAGTAATAACTGACACTCTCCTCTCCTAATGTTATAGAGTAGTAGTAGTAACTGACACTCTCTTCTCCTAATGTTATAGAGTAGTAGTAGTAACTGACACTCTCCTCTCCTAATGTTATAGAGTAGTAGTAGTAACTGACCCTCTCCTGTCCTAATGTTATAGAGTAGTAGTAGTAATTGACTCTCTCCTCTCCTAATGTTGTAGAGTAGTAGTAGTAACTGACTCTCTCCTCTCCTAATGTTATAGAGTAGTAGTAGTAGTAACTGACCCTCTCCTCTCCTAATGTTATAGAGTAGTAGTATTAACTGACCTTCTCCACTCCTTATGTTATAGAGTAGTAGTAGTAGTAACTGACACTCTCCTCTCCTAATGTTATAGAGTAGTAGTAGTAGTAACTGACTCTGTCCTCTCCTAATGTTATAGAGTAGTAGTAGTAACTAACCCTCTCCTCTCCTAATGTTATAGAGTAGTAGTAGTAACTGACCCTCTTCTCTCCTAATGTTATAGAGTAGTAGTCGTAACTGACACTCTCCTCTCCTAATGTTATAGAGTAGTAGTAGTAACTGACTCTCTCCTCTCCTAATGTTATAGAGTAGTAGTAGTAACTGACTCTCTCCTCTCCTAATGTTATAGAGTAGTAGTAGTAACTGACACTCTCCTCTCCTAATGTTATAGAGTAGTAGTAGTAACTGACTCTCTCTTCTCCTAATATTATAGAGAAGTATTAGTAGTAACTGACTCTCTCCTCTCCTAATGTTATAGAGTAGTAGTAGTAACTGACCCTCTCCTCTCCTAATGTTATAGAGTAGTAGTAGTAACTGACACTCTCCTCTCCTAATGTTATAGAGTAGTAGTAGTAACTGACACTCTCCTCTCCTAATGTTATAGAGTAGTAGTAGTAACTGACACTCTCTTCTCCTAATGTTATAGAGTAGTAGTAGTAACTGACACTCTCCTCTCCTAATGTTATAGAGTAGTGGTAGTAGTAACTGACTCTGTCCTCTCCTAATGTTATAGAGTAGTAGTAGTAACTAACCCTCTCCTCTCCTAATGTTATAGAGTAGTAGTAGTAGTAACTGACTCTCTCCTCTCCTAATGTTATAGAGTAGTAGTAGTAGTAACTGACCCTCTCCTCTCCTAATGTTATAGAGTAGTAGTATTAACTGACCCTCTCCACTCCTAATGTTATAGAGTAGTAGTAGTAACTGACCCTCTCCTCTCCTAATGTTATAGAGTAGTAGTAGTAGTAACTGACCCTCTCCTTTCCTAATGTTATAGAGTAGTAGTATTAACCGACCCTCTCCACTCCTAATGTTATAGAGTAGTAGTAGTAATTGACTCTCTCCTCTCCTAATGTTGTAGAGTAGTAGTAGTAACTGACTCTCTCCTCTCCTAATGTTATAGAGTAGTAGTAGTAACTGACTCTCTCCTCTCCTAATGTTATAGAGTAGTAGTAGTAACTGACACTCTCCTCTCCTAAGGTGATAGAGTAGTAGTAGTAACTGACTCTCTCCTCTCCTAATGTTATAGAGTAGTAGTAGTAACTGACTCTCTCCTCTCCTAATGTTATAGAGTAGTAGTAGTAACTGACTCTCTCCTCTCCTAATGTTATAGAGTAGTAGTAGTAACTGACACTCTCCTCTCCTAATGTTATAGAGTAGTAGTAGTAACTGACTCTCTCTTCTCCTAATATTATAGAGTAGTATTAGTAGTAACTGACTCTCTCCTCTCCTAATGTTATAGAGTAGTAGTAGTAACTGACCCTCTCCTCTCCTAATGTTATAGAGTAGTAGTAGTAACTGACACTCTCCTCTCCTAATGTTATAGAGTAGTAGTAGTAACTGACACTCTCCTCTCCTAATGTTATAGAGTAGTAGTAGTAACTGACACTCTCTTCTCCTAATGTTATAGAGTAGTAGTAGTAACTGACACTCTCCTCTGCTAATGTTATAGAGTAGTGGTAGTAGTAACTGACTCTGTCCTCTCCTAATGTTATAGAGTAGTAGTAGTAACTAACCCTCTCCTCTCCTAATGTTATAGAGTAGTAGTAGTAGTAACTGACTCTCTCCTCTCCTAATGTTATAGAGTAGTAGTAGTAACTAACCCTCTCCTCTCCTAATGTTATAGAGTAGTAGTAGTAACTGACCCTCTTCTCTCCTAATGTTATAGAGTAGTAGTCGTAACTGACACTCTCCTCTCCTAATGTTATAGAGTAGTAGTAGTAACTGACTCTCTCCTCTCCTAATGTTATAGAGTAGTAGTAGTAACTGACTCTCTCCTCTCCTAATGTTATAGAGTAGTAGTAGTAACTGACACTCTCCTCTCCTAATGTTATAGAGTAGTAGTAGTAACTGACTCTCTCTTCTCCTAATATTATAGAGAAGTATTAGTAGTAACTGACTCTCTCCTCTCCTAATGTTATAGAGTAGTAGTAGTAACTGACCCTCTCCTCTCCTAATGTTATAGAGTAGTAGTAGTAACTGACACTCTCCTCTCCTAATGTTATAGAGTAGTAGTAGTAACTGACACTCTCCTCTCCTAATGTTATAGAGTAGTAGTAGTAACTGACACTCTCTTCTCCTAATGTTATAGAGTAGTAGTAGTAACTGACACTCTCCTCTCCTAATGTTATAGAGTAGTGGTAGTAGTAACTGACTCTGTCCTCTCCTAATGTTATAGAGTAGTAGTAGTAACTAACCCTCTCCTCTCCTAATGTTATAGAGTAGTAGTAGTAGTAACTGACTCTCTCCTCTCCTAATGTTATAGAGTAGTAGTAGTAGTAACTGACCCTCTCCTCTCCTAATGTTATAGAGTAGTAGTATTAACTGACCCTCTCCACTCCTAATGTTATAGAGTAGTAGTAGTAACTGACCCTCTCCTCTCCTAATGTTATAGAGTAGTAGTAGTAGTAACTGACCCTCTCCTTTCCTAATGTTATAGAGTAGTAGTATTAACCGACCCTCTCCACTCCTAATGTTATAGAGTAGTAGTAGTAATTGACTCTCTCCTCTCCTAATGTTGTAGAGTAGTAGTAGTAACTGACTCTCTCCTCTCCTAATGTTATAGAGTAGTAGTAGTAACTGACTCTCTCCTCTCCTAATGTTATAGAGTAGTAGTAGTAACTGACACTCTCCTCTCCTAAGGTGATAGAGTAGTAGTAGTAACTGACTCTCTCCTCTCCTAATGTTATAGAGTAGTAGTAGTAACTGACTCTCTCCTCTCCTAATGTTATAGAGTAGTAGTAGTAACTGACTCTCTCCTCTCCTAATGTTATAGAGTAGTAGTAGTAACTGACACTCTCCTCTCCTAATGTTATAGAGTAGTAGTAGTAACTGACTCTCTCTTCTCCTAATATTATAGAGTAGTATTAGTAGTAACTGACTCTCTCCTCTCCTAATGTTATAGAGTAGTAGTAGTAACTGACCCTCTCCTCTCCTAATGTTATAGAGTAGTAGTAGTAACTGACACTCTCCTCTCCTAATGTTATAGAGTAGTAGTAGTAACTGACACTCTCCTCTCCTAATGTTATAGAGTAGTAGTAGTAACTGACACTCTCTTCTCCTAATGTTATAGAGTAGTAGTAGTAACTGACACTCTCCTCTCCTAATGTTATAGAGTAGTGGTAGTAGTAACTGACTCTGTCCTCTCCTAATGTTATAGAGTAGTAGTAGTAACTAACCCTCTCCTCTCCTAATGTTATAGAGTAGTAGTAGTAGTAACTGACTCTCTCCTCTCCTAATGTTATAGAGTAGTAGTAGTAGTAACTGACCCTCTCCTCTCCTAATGTTATAGAGTAGTAGTATTAACTGACCCTCTCCACTCCTAATGTTATAGAGTAGTAGTAGTAACTGACCCTCTCCTCTCCTAATGTTATAGAGTAGTAGTAGTAGTAACTGACCCTCTCCTTTCCTAATGTTATAGAGTAGTAGTATTAACCGACCCTCTCCACTCCTAATGTTATAGAGTAGTAGTAGTAATTGACTCTCTCCTCTCCTAATGTTGTAGAGTAGTAGTAGTAACTGACTCTCTCCTCTCCTAATGTTATAGAGTAGTAGTAGTAACTGACTCTCTCCTCTCCTAATGTTATAGAGTAGTAGTAGTAACTGACACTCTCCTCTCCTAAGGTGATAGAGTAGTAGTAGTAACTGACTCTCTCCTCTCCTAATGTTATAGAGTAGTAGTAGTAACTGACTCTGTCCTCTCCTAATGTTATAGAGTAGTAGTAGTAACTGACACTCTCCTCTCCTAATGTTATAGAGTAGTAGTAGTAGTAACTGACTCTGTCCTCTCCTAATGTTATAGAGTAGTAGTAGTAACTGACCCTCTCCTCTCCTAATGTTATAGAGTAGTAGTAGTAGTAACTGACACTCTCCTCTCCTAATGTTATAGAGTAGTAGTAGTAACTGACTCTCTCCTCTCCTAATGTTATAGAGTAGTAGTAACTGTCCCTCTCCTCTCCTAATGTTATACTGTAGTAGTAGTACCTGACCATCTCCTCTCCTAATGTTATAGAGTAGTAGTAGTAACTGACTCTCTCCTCTCCTAATGTTATACTGTAGTAGTAGTGACTGACTCTCTCCTCTCCTAATGTTATAGAGTAGTAGTAGTAAGTGACCCTCTCCTCTCCTAATGTTATAGAGTAGTAGTAGTAACTGACCCTCTCCTCTCCTAATGTTATAGAGTAGTAGTAGTAACTGACCCTCTCCTCTCCTAATGTTATAGAGTAGTAGTAGTAACTGACTCTCTCCTCTCCTAATGTTATAGAGTAGTAGTAGTAAATGACTCTCTCCTCTCCTAATGTTATAGAGTAGTATTAGTGACACTCTCCTCTCCTAATGTTATAGAGTAGTAGTAGTAGTAACAGACTCTCTCCTCTCCTAATGTTATAGAGTAGTAGTAGTAACTGACCCTCTCCTCTCCTAATGTTATAGAGTAGTAGTCGTAACTGACACTCTCCTCTCCTAATGTTATAGAGTAGTAGTAGTAACTGACTCTCTCCTCTCCTAATGTTATAGAGTAGTAGTAGTAACTGACTCTCTCCTCTCCTAATGTTATAGAGTAGTAGTAGTAACTGACACTCTCCTCTCCTAATGTTATAGAGTAGTAGTAGTAACTGACTCTCTCTTCTCCTAATATTATAGAGTAGTATTAGTAGTAACTGACTCTCTCCTCTCCTAATGTTATAGAGTAGTAGTAGTAACTGACCCTCTCCTCTCCTAATGTTATAGAGTAGTAGTAGTAACTGACACTCTCCTCTCCTAATGTTATAGAGTAGTAGTAGTAACTGACACTCTCCTCTCCTAATGTTATAGAGTAGTAGTAGTAACTGACACTCTCTTCTCCTAATGTTATAGAGTAGTAGTAGTAACTGACACTCTCCTCTCCTAATGTTATAGAGTAGTAGTAGTAGTAACTGACTCTGTCCTCTCCTAATGTTATAGAGTAGTAGTAGTAACTAACCCTCTCCTCTCCTAATGTTATAGAGTAGTAGTAGTAGTAACTGACTCTCTCCTCTCCTAATGTTATAGAGTAGTAGTAGTAGCTGACTCTCTCCTCTCCTAATGTTATAGAGTAGTAGTAGTAACTGACACTCTCCTCTCCTAATGTTATAGAGTAGTAGTAGTAACTGACTCTGTCCTCTCCTAATGTTATAGAGTAGTAGTAGTAACTAACCCTCTCCTCTCCTAATGTTATAGAGTAGTAGTAGTAGTAACTGACTCTCTCCTCTCCTAATGTTATAGAGTAGTAGTAGTAGTAACTGACCCTCTCCTCTCCTAATGTTATAGAGTAGTAGTATTAACTGACCCTCTCCACTCCTAATGTTATAGAGTAGTAGTAGTAACTGACCCTCTCCTCTCCTAATGTTATAGAGTAGTAGGAGTAATTGACTCTCTCCTCTCCTAATGTTGTAGAGTAGTAGTAGTAACTGACTCTCTCCTCTCCTAATGTTATAGAGTAGTAGTAGTAACTGACTCTCTCCTCTCCTAATGTTATAGAGTAGTAGTAGTAGTAACTGACACTCTCCTCTCCTAATGTGATAGAGTAGTAGTAGTAACTGACTCTCTCCTCTCCTAATGTTATAGAGTAGTAGTAGTAACTGACTCTGTCCTCTCCTAATGTTATAGAGTAGTAGTAGTAACTGACACTCTCCTCTCCTAATGTTATAGAGTAGTAGTAGTAACTGACTCTCTCCTCTCCTAATGTTATAGAGTAGTAGTAGTAGTAACTGACCCTCTCCTCTCCTAATGTTATAGAGTAGTAGTATTAACTGACCCTCTCCACTCCTTATGTTATAGAGTAGTAGTAGTAGTAACTGACACTCTCCTCTCCTAATGTTATAGAGTAGTAGTAGTAGTAACTGACTCTGTCCTCCTAATGTTATAGAGTAGTAGTTGTAACTAACCCTCTCCTCTCCTAATGTTATAGAGTAGTAGTAGTAACTTACCCTCTCCTCTCCTAATGTTATAGAGTAGTAGTCGTAACTGACACTCTCCTCTCCTAATGTTATAGAGTAGTAGTAGTAACTGACTCTCTCCTCTCCTAATGTTATAGAGTAGTAGTAGTAACTGACTCTCTCCTCTCCTAATGTTATAGAGTAGTAGTAGTAACTGACACTCTCCTCTCCTAATGTTATAGAGTAGTAGTAGTAACTGACTCTCTCTTCTCATAATATTATAGAGAAGTATTAGTAGTAACTGACTCTCTCCTCTCCTAATGTTATAGAGTAGTAGTAGTAACTGACCCTCTCCTCTCCTAATGTTATAGAGTAGTAGTAGTAACTGACACTCTCCTCTCCTAATGTTATAGAGTAGTAGTAGTAACTGACACTCTCCTCTCCTAATGTTATAGAGTAGTAGTAGTAGTAACTGACTCTGTCCTCTCCTAATGTTATAGAGTAGTAGTAGTAACTAACCCTCTCCTCTCCTAATGTTATAGAGTAGTAGTAGTAGTAACTGACTCTCTCCTCTCCTAATGTTATAGAGTAGTAGTAGTAGTAACTGACCCTCTCCTCTCCTAATGTTATAGAGTAGTAGTATTAACTGACCCTCTCCACTCCTAATGTTATAGAGTAGTAGTAGTAACTGACCCTCTCCTCTCCTAATGTTATAGAGTAGTAGTAGTAGTAACTGACCCTCTCCTCTCCTAATGTTATAGAGTAGTAGTATTAACCGACCCTCTCCACTCCTAATGTTATAGAGTAGTAGTAGTAATTGACTCTCTCCTCTCCTAATGTTGTAGAGTAGTAGTAGTAACTGACTCTCTCCTCTCCTAATGTTATAGAGTAGTAGTCGTAACTGACACTCTCCTCTCCTAATGTTATAGAGTAGTAGTAGTAACTGACTCTCTCCTCTCCTAATGTTATAGAGTAGTAGTAGTAACTGACTCTCTCCTCTCCTAATGTTATAGAGTAGTAGTAGTAACTGACACTCTCCTCTCCTAATGTTATAGAGTAGTAGTAGTAACTGACTCTCTCTTCTCCTAATATTATAGAGTAGTATTAGTAGTAACTGACTCTCTCCTCTCCTAATGTTATAGAGTAGTAGTAGTAACTGACCCTCTCCTCTCCTAATGTTATAGAGTAGTAGTAGTAACTGACACTCTCCTCTCCTAATGTTATAGAGTAGTAGTAGTAACTGACACTCTCCTCTCCTAATGTTATAGAGTAGTAGTAGTAACTGACACTCTCTTCTCCTAATGTTATAGAGTAGTAGTAGTAACTGACACTCTCCTCTCCTAATGTTATAGAGTAGTAGTAGTAGTAACTGACTCTGTCCTCTCCTAATGTTATAGAGTAGTAGTAGTAACTAACCCTCTCCTCTCCTAATGTTATAGAGTAGTAGTAGTAGTAACTGACTCTCTCCTCTCCTAATGTTATAGAGTAGTAGTAGTAGCTGACTCTCTCCTCTCCTAATGTTATAGAGTAGTAGTAGTAACTGACACTCTCCTCTCCTAATGTTATAGAGTAGTAGTAGTAACTGACTCTGTCCTCTCCTAATGTTATAGAGTAGTAGTAGTAACTAACCCTCTCCTCTCCTAATGTTATAGAGTAGTAGTAGTAGTAACTGACTCTCTCCTCTCCTAATGTTATAGAGTAGTAGTAGTAGTAACTGACCCTCTCCTCTCCTAATGTTATAGAGTAGTAGTATTAACTGACCCTCTCCACTCCTAATGTTATAGAGTAGTAGTAGTAACTGACCCTCTCCTCTCCTAATGTTATAGAGTAGTAGGAGTAATTGACTCTCTCCTCTCCTAATGTTGTAGAGTAGTAGTAGTAACTGACTCTCTCCTCTCCTAATGTTATAGAGTAGTAGTAGTAACTGACTCTCTCCTCTCCTAATGTTATAGAGTAGTAGTAGTAGTAACTGACACTCTCCTCTCCTAATGTGATAGAGTAGTAGTAGTAACTGACTCTCTCCTCTCCTAATGTTATAGAGTAGTAGTAGTAACTGACTCTGTCCTCTCCTAATGTTATAGAGTAGTAGTAGTAACTGACACTCTCCTCTCCTAATGTTATAGAGTAGTAGTAGTAACTGACTCTCTCCTCTCCTAATGTTATAGAGTAGTAGTAGTAGTAACTGACCCTCTCCTCTCCTAATGTTATAGAGTAGTAGTATTAACTGACCCTCTCCACTCCTTATGTTATAGAGTAGTAGTAGTAGTAACTGACACTCTCCTCTCCTAATGTTATAGAGTAGTAGTAGTAGTAACTGACTCTGTCCTCTCCTAATGTTATAGAGTAGTAGTAGTAACTAACCCTCTCCTCTCCTAATGTTATAGAGTAGTAGTAGTAACTTACCCTCTCCTCTCCTAATGTTATAGAGTAGTAGTCGTAACTGACACTCTCCTCTCCTAATGTTATAGAGTAGTAGTAGTAACTGACTCTCTCCTCTCCTAATGTTATAGAGTAGTAGTAGTAACTGACTCTCTCCTCTCCTAATGTTATAGAGTAGTAGTAGTAACTGACACTCTCCTCTCCTAATGTTATAGAGTAGTAGTAGTAACTGACTCTCTCTTCTCCTAATATTATAGAGAAGTATTAGTAGTAACTGACTCTCTCCTCTCCTAATGTTATAGAGTAGTAGTAGTAACTGACCCTCTCCTCTCCTAATGTTATAGAGTAGTAGTAGTAACTGACACTCTCCTCTCCTAATGTTATAGAGTAGTAGTAGTAACTGACACTCTCCTCTCCTAATGTTATAGAGTAGTAGTAGTAACTGACACTCTCTTCTCCTAATGTTATAGAGTAGTAGTAGTAACTGACACTCTCCTCTCCTAATGTTATAGAGTAGTAGTAGTAGTAACTGACTCTGTCCTCTCCTAATGTTATAGAGTAGTAGTAGTAACTAACCCTCTCCTCTCCTAATGTTATAGAGTAGTAGTAGTAGTAACTGACTCTCTCCTCTCCTAATGTTATAGAGTAGTAGTAGTAGTAACTGACCCTCTCCTCTCCTAATGTTATAGAGTAGTAGTATTAACTGACCCTCTCCACTCCTAATGTTATAGAGTAGTAGTAGTAACTGACCCTCTCCTCTCCTAATGTTATAGAGTAGTAGTAGTAGTAACTGACCCTCTCCTCTCCTAATGTTATAGAGTAGTAGTATTAACCGACCCTCTCCACTCCTAATGTTATAGAGTAGTAGTAGTAATTGACTCTCTCCTCTCCTAATGTTGTAGAGTAGTAGTAGTAACTGACTCTCTCCTCTCCTAATGTTATAGAGTAGTAGTAGTAACTGACTCTCTCCTCTCCTAATGTTATAGAGTAGTAGTAGTAGTAACTGACACTCTCCTCTCCTAAGGTGATAGAGTAGTAGTAGTAACTGACTCTCTCCTCTCCTAATGTTATACAGTAGTAGTAGTAACTGACTCTGTCCTCTCCTAATGTTATAGAGTAGTAGTAGTAACTGACACTCTCCTCTCCTAATGTTATAGAGTAGTAGTAGTAGTAACTGACTCTGTCCTCTCCTAATGTTATAGAGTAGTAGTAGTAACTGACCCTCTCCTCTCCTAACGTTATAGAGTAGTAGTAGTAGTAACTGACACTCTCCTCTCCTAATGTTATAGAGTAGTAGTAGTAACTGACTCTCTCCTCTCCTAATGTTATAGAGTAGTAGTAACTGTCCCTCTCCTCTCCTAATGTTATACTGTAGTAGTAGTACCTGACCATCTCCTCTCCTAATGTTATAGAGTAGTAGTAGTAACTGACTCTCTCCTCTCCTAATGTTATACTGTAGTAGTAGTGACTGACTCTCTCCTCTCCTAATGTTATAGAGTAGTAGTAGTAGTAAGTGACCCTCTCCTCTCCTAATGTTATAGAGTAGTAGTAGTAACTGACCCTCTCCTCTCCTAATGTTATAGAGTAGTAGTAGTAACTGACCCTCTCCTCTCCTAATGTTATAGAGTAGTAGTAGTAACTGACTCTCTCCTCTCCTAATGTTATAGAGTAGTAGTAGTAAATGACTCTCTCCTCTCCTAATGTTATAGAGTAGTATTAGTGACACTCTCCTCTCCTAATGTTATAGAGTAGTAGTAGTAGTAACAGACTCTCTCCTCTCCTAATGTTATAGAGTAGTAGTAGTAAATGACTCTCTCCTCTCCTAATGTTATAGAGTAGTAGTAGTAACTGACACTCTCCTCTCCTAATGTTATAGAGTAGTAGTAGTAACTGACTCTCTCTTCTCCTAATATTATAGAGTAGTATTAGTAGTAACTGACTCTCTCCTCTCCTAATGTTATAGAGTAGTAGTAGTAACTGACCCTCTCCTCTCCTAATGTTATAGAGTAGTAGTAGTAACTGACACTCTCCTCTCCTAATGTTATAGAGTAGTAGTAGTAACTGACACTCTCCTCTCCTAATGTTATAGAGTAGTAGTAGTAACTGACACTCTCTTCTCCTAATGTTATAGAGTAGTAGTAGTAACTGACACTCTCCTCTCCTAATGTTATAGAGTAGTAGTAGTAGTAACTGACCCTCTCCTCTCATAATGTTATAGAGTAGTAGTATTAACTGACCCTCTCCACTCCTTATGTTATAGAGTAGTAGTAGTAGTAACTGACACTCTCCTCTCCTAATGTTATAGAGTAGTAGTAGTAGTAACTGACTCTGTCCTCTCCTAATGTTATAGAGTAGTAGTAGTAACTAACCCTCTCCTCTCCTAATGTTATAGAGTAGTAGTAGTAACTGACCCTCTCCTCTCCTAATGTTATAGAGTAGTAGTCGTAACTGACACTCTCCTCTCCTAATGTTATAGAGTAGTAGTAGTAACTGACTCTCTCCTCTCCTAATGTTATAGAGTAGTAGTAGTAACTGACTCTCTCCTCTCCTAATGTTATAGAGTAGTACTAGTAACTGACACTCTCCTCTCCTAATGTTATAGAGTAGTAGTAGTAACTGACTCTCTCTTCTCCTAATATTATAGAGAAGTATTAGTAGTAACTGACTCTCTCCTCTCCTAATGTTATAGAGTAGTAGTAGTAACTGACCCTCTCCTCTCCTAATGTTATAGAGTAGTAGTAGTAACTGACACTCTCCTCTCCTAATGTTATAGAGTAGTAGTAGTAACTGACACTCTCCTCTCCTAATGTTATAGAGTAGTAGTAGTAACTGACACTCTCTTCTCCTAATGTTATAGAGTAGTAGTAGTAACTGACACTCTCCTCTCCTAATGTTATAGAGTAGTAGTAGTAGTAACTGACTCTGTCCTCTCCTAATGTTATAGAGTAGTAGTTGTAACTAACCCTCTCCTCTCCTAATGTTATAGAGTAGTAGTAGTAGTAACTGACTCTCTCCTCTCCTAATGTTATAGAGTAGTAGTAGTAGTAACTGACCCTCTCCTCTCCTAATGTTATAGAGTAGTAGTATTAACTGACCCTCTCCACTCCTAATGTTATAGAGTAGTAGTAGTAACTGACCCTCTCCTCTCCTAATGTTATAGAGTAGTAGTAGTAGTAACTGACCCTCTCCTCTCCTAATGTTATAGAGTAGTAGTATTAACCGACCCTCTCCACTCCTAATGTTATAGAGTAGTAGTAGTAATTGACTCTCTCCTCTCCTAATGTTGTAGAGTAGTAGTAGTAACTGACTCTCTCCTCTCCTAATGTTATAGAGTAGTAGTAGTAACTGACTCTCTCCTCTCCTAATGTTATAGAGTAGTAGTAGTAGTAACTGACACTCTCCTCTCCTAAGGTGATAGAGTAGTAGTAGTAACTGACTCTCTCCTCTCCTAATGTTATAGAGTAGTAGTAGTAACTGACTCTGTCCTCTCCTAATGTTATAGAGTAGTAGTAGTAACTGACCCTCTCCTCTCCTAATGTTATAGAGTAGTAGTAGTAGTAACTGACACTCTCCTCTCCTAATGTTATAGAGTAGTAGTAGTAACTGACTCTCTCCTCTCCTAATGTTATAGAGTAGTAGTAACTGTCCCTCTCCTCTCCTAATGTTATACTGTAGTAGTAGTACCTGACCATCTCCTCTCCTAATGTTATAGAGTAGTAGTAGTAACTGACTCTCTCCTCTCCTAATGTTATACTGTAGTAGTAGTGACTGACTCTCTCCTCTCCTAATGTTATAGAGTAGTAGTAGTAAGTGACCCTCTCCTCTCCTAATGTTATAGAGTAGTAGTAGTAACTGACCCTCTCCTCTCCTAATGTTATAGAGTAGTAGTAGTAACTGACCCTCTCCTCTCCTAATGTTATAGAGTAGTAGTAGTAACTGACTCTCTCCTCTCCTAATGTTATAGAGTAGTAGTAGTAAATGACTCTCTCCTCTCCTAATGTTATAGAGTAGTATTAGTGACACTCTCCTCTCCTAATGTTATAGAGTAGTAGTAGTAGTAACAGACTCTCTCCTCTCCTAATGTTATAGAGTAGTAGTAGTAACTGACCCTCTCCTCTCCTAATGTTATAGAGTAGTAGTCGTAACTGACACTCTCCTCTCCTAATGTTATAGAGTAGTAGTAGTAACTGACTCTCTCCTCTCCTAATGTTATAGAGTAGTAGTAGTAACTGACTCTCTCCTCTCCTAATGTTATAGAGTAGTAGTAGTAACTGACACTCTCCTCTCCTAATGTTATAGAGTAGTAGTAGTAACTGACTCTCTCTTCTCCTAATATTATAGAGTAGTATTAGTAGTAACTGACTCTCTCCTCTCCTAATGTTATAGAGTAGTAGTAGTAACTGACCCTCTCCTCTCCTAATGTTATAGAGTAGTAGTAGTAACTGACACTCTCCTCTCCTAATGTTATAGAGTAGTAGTAGTAACTGACACTCTCCTCTCCTAATGTTATAGAGTAGTAGTAGTAGTAACTGACTCTGTCCTCTCCTAATGTTATAGAGTAGTAGTAGTAACTAACCCTCTCCTCTCCTAATGTTATAGAGTAGTAGTAGTAGTAACTGACTCTCTCCTCTCCTAATGTTATAGAGTAGTAGTAGTAGTAACTGACCCTCTCCTCTCCTAATGTTATAGAGCAGTAGTATTAACTGACCCTCTCCACTCCTAATGTTATAGAGTAGTAGTAGTAACTGACTCTCTCCTCTCCTAATGTTATAGAGTAGTAGTAGTAATTGACTCTCTCCTCTCCTAATGTTGTAGAGTAGTAGTAGTAACTGACTCTCTCCTCTCCTAATGTTATAGAGTAGTAGTAGTAACTGACTCTCTCCTCTCCTAATGTTATAGAGTAGTAGTAGTAGTAACTGACACTCTCCTCTCCTAATGTGATAGAGTAGTAGTAGTAACTGACTCTCTCCTCTCCTAATGTTATAGAGTAGTAGTAGTAACTGACTCTGTCATCTCCTAATGTTATAGAGTAGTAGTAGTAACTGACACTCTCCTCTCCTAATGTTATAGAGTAGTAGTAGTAGTAACTGACTCTGTCCTCTCCTAATGTTATAGAGTAGTAGTAGTAACTGACCCTCTCCTCTCCTAATGTTATAGAGTAGTAGTAGTAGTAACTGACACTCTCCTCTCCTAATGTTATAGAGTAGTAGTAGTAACTGACTCTCTCCTCTCCTAATGTTATAGAGTAGTAGTAACTGTCCCTCTCCTCTCCTAATGTTATACTGTAGTAGTAGTACCTGACCATCTCCTCTCGTAATGTTATAGAGTAGTAGTAGTAACTGACTCTCTCCTCTCCTAATGTTATACTGTAGTAGTAGTGACTGACTCTCTCCTCTCCTAATGTTATAGAGTAGTAGTAGTAACTGACCCTCTCCTCTCCTAATGTTATAGAGTAGTAGTAGTAACTGACCCTCTCCTCTCCTAATGTTATAGAGTAGTAGTAGTAACTGACCCTCTCCTCTCCTAATGTTATAGAGTAGTAGTAGTAACTGACTCTCTCCTCTCCTAATGTTATAGAGTAGTAGTAGTAAATGACTCTCTCCTCTCCTAATGTTATAGAGTAGTATTAGTGACACTCTCCTCTCCTAATGTTATAGAGTAGTAGTAGTAGTAACAGACTCTCTCCTCTCCTAATGTTATAGAGTAGTAGTAGTAACTGACCCTCTCCTCTCCTAATGTTATAGAGTAGTAGTCGTAACTGACACTCTCCTCTCCTAATGTTATAGAGTAGTAGTAGTAACTGACTCTCTCCTCTCCTAATGTTATAGAGTAGTAGTAGTAACTGACTCTCTCCTCTCCTAATGTTATAGAGTAGTAGTAGTAACTGACACTCTCCTCTCCTAATGTTATAGAGTAGTAGTAGTAACTGACTCTCTCTTCTCCTAATATTATAGAGTAGTATTAGTAGTAACTGACTCTCTCCTCTCCTAATGTTATAGAGTAGTAGTAGTAACTGACCCTCTCCTCTCCTAATGTTATAGAGTAGTAGTAGTAACTGACACTCTCCTCTCCTAATGTTATAGAGTAGTAGTAGTAACTGACACTCTCCTCTCCTAATGTTATAGAGTAGTAGTAGTAACTGACACTCTCTTCTCCTAATGTTATAGAGTAGTAGTAGTAACTGACACTCTCCTCTCCTAATGTTATAGAGTAGTAGTAGTAGTAACTGACTCTGTCCTCTCCTAATGTTATAGAGTAGTAGTAGTAACTAACCCTCTCCTCTCCTAATGTTATAGAGTGGTAGTAGTAGTAACTGACTCTCTCCTCTCCTAATGTTATAGAGTAGTAGTAGTAGTAACTGACCCTCTCCTCTCCTAATGTTATAGAGTAGTAGTATTAACTGACCCTCTCCACTCCTAATGTTATAGAGTAGTAGTAGTAACTGACCCTCACCTCTCCTAATGTTATAGAGTAGTAGTAGTAATTGACTCTCTCCTCTCCCAATGTTGTAGAGTAGTAGTAGTAACTGACTCTCTCCTCTCCTAATGTTATAGAGTAGTAGTAGTAACTGACTCTCTCCTCTCCTAATGTTATAGAGTAGTAGTAGTAACTGACACTCTCCTCTCCTAATGTTATAGAGTAGTAGTAGTAACTGACTCTCTCTTCTCCTAATATTATAGAGTAGTATTAGTAGTAACTGACTCTCTCCTCTCCTAATGTTATAGAGTAGTAGTAGTAACTGACCCTCTCCTCTCCTAATGTTATAGAGTAGTAGTAGTAACTGACACTCTCCTCTCCTAATGTTATAGAGTAGTAGTAGTAACTGACACTCTCCTCTCCTAATGTTATAGAGTAGTAGTAGTAACTGACACTCTCTTCTCCTAATGTTATAGAGTAGTAGTAGTAACTGACACTCTCCTCTCCTAATGTTATAGAGTAGTAGTAGTAGTAACTGACTCTGTCCTCTCCTAATGTTATAGAGTAGTAGTAGTAACTAACCCTCTCCTCTCCTAATGTTATAGAGTAGTAGTAGTAACTGACCCTCTCCTCTCCTAATGTTATAGAGTAGTAGTCGTAACTGACACTCTCCTCTCCTAATGTTATAGAGTAGTAGTAGTAACTGACTCTCTCCTCTCCTAATGTTATAGAGTAGTAGTAGTAACTGACTCTCTCCTCTCCTAATGTTATAGAGTAGTAGTAGTAACTGACACTCTCCTCTCCTAATGTTATAGAGTAGTAGTAGTAA
This sequence comes from Salmo salar, assembly GCF_965601325.2. NCBI lineage: Eukaryota > Metazoa > Chordata > Actinopteri > Salmoniformes > Salmonidae > Salmo > Salmo salar. The sequence continues at coordinate 54,499,756 of NC_138297.1, forward strand.
CTGACTCTCTCTTCTCCTAATATTATAGAGAAGTATTAGTAGTAACTGACTCTCTCCTCTCCTAATGTTATAGAGTAGTAGTAGTAACTGACCCTCTCCTCTCCTAATGTTATAGAGTAGTAGTAGTAACTGACACTCTCCTCTCCTAATGTTATAGAGTAGTAGTAGTAACTGACACTCTCCTCTCCTAATGTTATAGAGTAGTAGTAGTAACTGACACTCTCTTCTCCTAATGTTATAGAGTAGTAGTAGTAACTGACACTCTCCTCTCCTAATGTAATAGAGTAGTAGTAGTAGTAACTGACTCTGTCCTCTCCTAATGTTATAGAGTAGTAGTAGTAACTAACCCTCTCCTCTCCTAATGTTATAGAGTAGTAGTAGTAGTAACTGACTCTCTCCTCTCCTAATGTTATAGAGTAGTAGTAGTAGTAACTGACCCTCTCCTCTCCTAATGTTATAGAGTAGTAGTATTAACTGACCCTCTCCACTCCTAATGTTATAGAGTAGTAGTAGTAACTGACCCTCTCCTCTCCTAATGTTATAGAGTAGTAGTAGTAGTAACTGACCCTCTCCTCTCCTAATGTTATAGAGTAGTAGTATTAACTGACCCTCTCCACTCCTAATGTTATAGAGTAGTAGTAGTAATTGACTCTCTCCTCTCCTAATGTTGTAGAGTAGTAGTAGTAACTGACTCTCTCCTCTCCTAATGTTATAGAGTAGTAGTAGTAACTGACTCTCTCCTCTCCTAATGTTATAGAGTAGTAGTAGTAGTAACTGACACTCTCCTCTCCTAAGATGATAGAGTAGTAGTGGTAACGGACTCTCTCCTCTCCTAATGTTATAGAGTAGTAGTAGTAACTGACTCTGTCCTCTCCTAATGTTATAGAGTAGTAGTAGTAACTGACACTCTCCTCTCCTAATGTTATAGAGTAGTAGTAGTAGTAACTGACTCTGTCCTCTCCTAATGTTATAGAGTAGTAGTAGTAACTGACTATCTCCTCTCCTAATGTTATAGAGTAGTAGTAGTAACTGACACTCTCCTCTCCTAATGTTATAGAGTAGTAGTAGTAACTGACTCTCTCTTCTCCTAATATTATAGAGTAGTATTAGTAGTAACTGACTCTCTCCTCTCCTAATGTTATAGAGTAGTAGTAGTAACTGACCCTCTCCTCTCCTAATGTTATAGAGTAGTAGTAGTAACTGACACTCTCCTCTCCTAATGTTATAGAGTAGTAGTAGTAACTGACACTCTCCTCTCCTAATGTTATAGAGTAGTAGTAGTAACTGACACTCTCTTCTCCTAATGTTATAGAGTAGTAGTAGTAACTGACACTCTCCTCTCCTAATGTTATAGAGTAGTAGTAGTAGTAACTGACTCTGTCCTCTCCTAATGTTATAGAGTATTAGTAGTAACTAACCCTCTCCTCTCCTAATGTTATAGAGTAGTAGTAGTAACTGACCCTCTCCTCTCCTAATGTTATAGAGTAGTAGTCGTAACTGACACTCTCCTCTCCTAATGTTATAGAGTAGTAGTAGTAACTGACTCTCTCCTCTCCTAATGTTATAGAGTAGTAGTAGTAACTGACTCTCTCCTCTCCTAATGTTATAGAGTAGTAGTAGTAACTGACACTCTCCTCTCCTAATGTTATAGAGTAGTAGTAGTAACTGACTCTCTCTTCTCCTAATATTATAGAGAAGTATTAGTAGTAACTGACTCTCTCCTCTCCTAATGTTATAGAGTAGTAGTAGTAACTGACCCTCTCCTCTCCTAATGTTATAGAGTAGTAGTAGTAACTGACACTCTCCTCTCCTAATGTTATAGAGTAGTAGTAGTAACTGACACTCTCCTCTCCTAATGTTATAGAGTAGTAGTAGTAACTGACACTCTCTTCTCCTAATGTTATAGAGTAGTAGTAGTAACTGACACTCTCCTCTCCTAATGTTATAGAGTAGTAGTCGTAGTAACTGACTCTGTCCTCTCCTAATGTTATAGAGTAGTAGTAGTAACTAACCCTCTCCTCTCCTAATGTTATAGAGTAGTAGTAGTAGTAACTGACTCTCTCCTCTCCTAATGTTATAGAGTAGTAGTAGTAGTAACTGACCCTCTCCTCTCCTAATGTTATAGAGTAGTAGTATTAACTGACCCTCTCCACTCCTAATGTTATAGAGTAGTAGTAGTAACTGACCCTCTCCTCTCCTAATGTTATAGAGTAGTAGTAGTAGTAACTGACCCTCTCCTCTCCTAATGTTATAGAGTAGTAGTATTAACCGACCCTCTCCACTCCTAATGTTATAGAGTAGTAGTAGTAATTGACTCTCTCCTCTCCTAATGTTGTAGAGTAGTAGTAGTAACTGACTCTCTCCTCTCCTAATGTTATAGAGTAGTAGTAGTAGTAACTGACTCTGTCCTCTCCTAATGTTATAGAGTAGTAGTAGTAACTGACCCTCTCCTCTCCTAATGTTATAGAGTAGTAGTAGTAGTAACTGACACTCTCCTCTCCTAATGTTATAGAGTAGTAGTAGTAACTGACTCTCTCCTCTCCTAATGTTATAGAGTAGTAGTAACTGTCCCTCTCCTCTCCTAATGTTATACTGTAGTAGTAGTACCTGACCATCTCCTCTCCTAATGTTATAGAGTAGTAGTAGTAACTGACTCTCTCCTCTCCTAATGTTATACTGTAGTAGTAGTGACTGACTCTCTCCTCTCCTAATGTTATAGAGTAGTAGTAGTAAGTGACCCTCTCCTCTCCTAATGTTATAGAGTAGTAGTAGTAACTGACCCTCTCCTCTCCTAATGTTATAGAGTAGTAGTAGTAACTGACCCTCTCCTCTCCTAATGTTATAGAGTAGTAGTAGTAACTGACTCTCTCCTCTCCTAATGTTATAGAGTAGTAGTAGTAGTAACTGACTCTGTCCTCTCCTAATGTTATAGAGTAGTAGTAGTAACTAACCCTCTCCTCTCCTAATGTTATAGAGTAGTAGTAGTAGTAACTGACTCTCTCCTCTCCTAATGTTATAGAGTAGTAGTATTAACTGACCCTCTCCACTCCTAATGTTATAGAGTAGTAGTAATAACTGACCCTCTCCTCTCCTAATGTTATAGAGTAGTAGTAGTAGTAACTGACCCTCTCCTCTCCTAATGTTATAGAGTAGTAGTATTAACCGACCCTCTCCACTCCTAATGTTATAGAGTAGTAGTAGTAATTGACTCTCTCCTCTCCTAATGTTGTAGAGTAGTAGTAGTAACTGACTCTCTCCTCTCCTAATATTATAGAGTAGTATTAGTAGTAACTGACTCTCTCCTCTCCTAATGTTATAGAGTAGTAGTAGTAACTGACCCTCTCCTCTCCTAATGTTATAGAGTAGTAGTAGTAACTGACACTCTCCTCTCCTAATGTTATAGAGTAGTAGTAGTAACTGACACTCTCCTCTCCTAATGTTATAGAGTAGTAGTAGTAACTGACACTCTCCTCTCCTAATGTTATAGAGTAGTAGTAGTAGTAACTGACTCTGTCCTCTCCTAATGTTATAGAGTAGTAGTAGTAACTAACCCTCTCCTCTCCTAATGTTATAGAGTAGTAGTAGTAACTGACCCTCTCCTCTCCTAATGTTATAGAGTAGTAGTCGTAACTGACACTCTCCTCTCCTAATGTTATAGAGTAGTAGTAGTAACTGACTCTCTCCTCTCCTAATGTTATAGAGTAGTAGTAGTAACTGACTCTCTCCTCTCCTAATGTTATAGAGTAGTAGTAGTAACTGACACTCTCCTCTCCTAATGTTATAGAGTAGTAGTAGTAACTGACTCTCTCTTCTCCTAATATTATAGAGAAGTATTAGTAGTAACTGACTCTCTCCTCTCCTAATGTTATAGAGTAGTAGTAGTAACTGACCCTCTCCTCTCCTAATGTTATAGAGTAGTAGTAGTAACTGACACTCTCCTCTCCTAATGTTATAGAGTAGTAGTAGTAACTGACACTCTCCACTCCTAATGTTATAGAGTAGTAGTAGTAACTGACACTCTCTTCTCCTAATGTTATAGAGTAGTAGTAGTAACTGACACTCTCCTCTCCTAATGTTATAGAGTAGTAGTAGTAGTAACTGACTCTGTCCTCTCCTAATGTTATAGAGTAGTAGTAGTAACTAACCCTCTCCTCTCCTAATGTTATAGTGTAGTAGTAGTAGTAACTTACTCTCTCCTCTCCTAATGTTATAGAGTAGTAGTAGTAGTAACTGACCCTCTCCTCTCCTAATGTTATAGAGTAGTAGTATTAACTGACCCTCTCCACTCCTAATGTTATAGAGTAGTAGTAGTAACTGACCCTCTCCTCTCCTAATGTTATAGAGTAGTAGTAGTAGTAACTGACCCTCTCCTCTCCTAATATTATAGAGTAGTAGTATTAACCGACCCTCTCCACTCCTAATGTTATAGAGTAGTAGTAGTAATTGACTCTCTCCTCTCCTAATGTTGTAGAGTAGTAGTAGTAACTGACTCTCTCCTCTCCTAATGTTATAGAGTAGTAGTAGTAACTGACCCTCTCCTCTCCTAATGTTATAGAGTAGTAGTAGTAACTGACCCTCTCCTCTCCTAATGTTATAGAGTAGTAGTAGTAACTGACTCTCTCCTCTCCTAATGTTATAGAGTAGTAGTAGTAGTAACTGACTCTGTCCTCTCCTAATGTTATAGAGTAGTAGTAGTAACTAACCCTCTCCTCTCCTAATGTTATAGAGTAGTAGTAGTAGTAACTGACTCTCTCCTCTCCTAATGTTATAGAGTAGTAGTAGTAGTAACTGACCCTCTCCTCTCCTAATGTTATAGAGTAGTAGTATTAACTGACCCTCTCCACTCCTAATGTTATAGAGTAGTAGTAATAACTGACCCTCTCCTCTCCTAATGTTATAGAGTAGTAGTAGTAGTAACTGACCCTCTCCTCTCCTAATGTTATAGAGTAGTAGTATTAACCGACCCTCTCCACTCCTAATGTTATAGAGTAGTAGTAGTAATTGACTCTCTCCTCTCCTAATGTTGTAGAGTAGTAGTAGTAACTGACTCTCTCCTCTCCTAATATTATAGAGTAGTATTAGTAGTAACTGACTCTCTCCTCTCCTAATGTTATAGAGTAGTAGTAGTAACTGACACTCTCCTCTCCTAATGTTATAGAGTAGTAGTAGTAACTGACACTCTCCTCTCCTAATGTTATAGAGTAGTAGTCGTAACTGACACTCTCCTCTCCTAATGTTATAGAGTAGTAGTAGTAACTGACTCTCTCCTCTCCTAATGTTATAGAGTAGTAGTAGTAACTGACTCTCTCCTCTCCTAATGTTATAGAGTAGTAGTAGTAACTGACACTCTCCTCTCCTAATGTTATAGAGTAGTAGTAGTAACTGACTCTCTCTTCTCCTAATATTATAGAGAAGTATTAGTAGTAACTGACTCTCTCCTCTCCTAATGTTATAGAGTAGTAGTAGTAACTGACCCTCTCCTCTCCTAATGTTATAGAGTAGTAGTAGTAACTGACACTCTCCTCTCCTAATGTTATAGAGTAGTAGTAGTAACTGACACTCTCCTCTCCTAATGTTATAGAGTAGTAGTAGTAACTGACACTCTCTTCTCCTAATGTTATAGAGTAGTAGTAACTGACACTCTCCTCTCCTAATGTTATAGAGTAGTAGTAGTAGTAACTGACTCTGTCCTCTCCTAATGTTATAGAGTAGTAGTAGTAACTAACCCTCTCCTCTCCTAATGTTATAGAGTAGTAGTAGTAGTAACTGACTCTCTCCTCTCCTAATGTTATAGAGTAGTAGTAGTAGTAACTGACCCTCTCCTCTCCTAATGTTATAGAGTAGTAGTATTAACTGACCCTCTCCACTCCTAATGTTATAGAGTAGTAGTAGTAACTGACCCTCTCCTCTCCTAATGTTATAGAGTAGTAGTAGTAGTAACTGACCCTCTCCTCTCCTAATGTTATAGAGTAGTAGTATTAACCGACCCTCTCCACTCCTAATGTTATAGAGTAGTAGTAGTAATTGACTCTCTCCTCTCCTAATGTTGTAGAGTAGTAGTAGTAACTGACTCTCTCCTCTCCTAATGTTATAGAGTAGTAGTAGTAACTGACTCTCTCCTCTCCTAATGTTATAGAGTAGTAGTAGTAGTAACTGACACTCTCCTCTCCTAAGGTGATAGAGTAGTAGTAGTAACTGACTCTCTCCTCTCCTAATGTTATAGAGTAGTAGTAGTAACTGACTCTGTCCTCTCCTAATGTTATAGAGTAGTAGTAGTAACTGACACTCTCCTCTCCTAATGTTATAGAGTAGTAGTAGTAGTAACTGACTCTGTCCTCTCCTAATGTTATAGAGTAGTAGTAGTAACTGACCCTCTCCTCTCCTAATGTTATAGAGTAGTAGTAGTAGTAACTGACACTCTCCTCTCCTAATGTTATAGAGTAGTAGTAGTAACTGACTCTCTCCTCTCCTAATGTTATAGAGTAGTAGTAACTGTCCCTCTCCTCTCCTAATGTTTTACTGTAGTAGTAGTACCTGACCATCTCCTCTCCTAATGTTATAGAGTAGTAGTAGTAACTGACTCTCTCCTCTCCTAATGTTATACTGTAGTAGTAGTGACTGACTCTCTCCTCTCCTAATGTTATAGAGTAGTAGTAGTAAGTGACCCTCTCCTCTCCTAATGTTATAGAGTAGTAGTAGTAACTGACCCTCTCCTCTCCTAATGTTATAGAGTAGTAGTACTAACTGACCCTCTCCTCTCCTAATGTTATAGAGTAGTAGTAGTAACTGACTCTCTCCTCTCCTAATGTTATAGAGTAGTAGTAGTAAATGACTCTCTCCTCTCCTAATGTTATAGAGTAGTATTAGTGACACTCTCCTCTCCTAATGTTATAGAGTATTAGTAGTAGTAACAGACTCTCTCCTCTCCTAATGTTATAGAGTAGTAGTAGTAACTGACCCTCTCCTCTCCTAATGTTATAGAGTAGTAGTCGTAACTGACACTCTCCTCTCCTAATGTTATAGAGTAGTAGTAGTAACTGACTCTCTCCTCTCCTAATGTTATAGAGTAGTAGTAGTAACTGACTCTCTCCTCTCCTAATGTTATAGAGTAGTAGTAGTAACTGACACTCTCCTCTCCTAATGTTATAGAGTAGTAGTAGTAACTGACTCTCTCTTCTCCTAATATTATAGAGTAGTATTAGTAGTAACTGACTCTCTCCTCTCCTAATGTTATAGAGTAGTAGTAGTAACTGACCCTCTCCTCTCCTAATGTTATAGAGTAGTAGTAGTAACTGACACTCTCCTCTCCTAATGTTATAGAGTAGTAGTAGTAACTGACACTCTCCTCTCCTAATGTTATAGAGTAGTAGTAGTAACTGATACTCTCTTCTCCTAATGTTATAGAGTAGTAGTAGTAACTGACACTCTCCTCTCCTAATGTTATAGAGTAGTAGTAGTAGTAACTGACTCTGTCCTCTCCTAATGTTATAGAGTAGTAGTAGTAACTAACCCTCTCCTCTCCTAATGTTATAGAGTAGTAGTAGTAACTGACCCTCTCCTCTCCTAATGTTATAGAGTAGTAGTCGTAACTGACACTCTCAATCTCCTAATGTTATAGAGTAGTAGTAGTAACTGACTCTCTCCTCTCCTAATGTTATAGAGTAGTAGTAGTAACTGACTATCTCCTCTCCTAATGTTATAGAGTAGTAGTAGTAACTGACACTCTCCTCTCCTAATGTTAAAGAGTAGTAGTAGTAACTGACTCTCTCTTCTCCTAATATTATAGAGAAGTATTAGTAGTAACTGACTCTCTCCTCTCCTAATGTTATAGAGTAGTAGTAGTAACTGACCCTCTCCTCTCCTAATGTTATAGAGTAGTAGTAGTAACTGACACTCTCCTCTCCTAATGTTATAGAGTAGTAGTAGTAACTGACACTCTCCTCTCCTAATGTTATAGAGTAGTAGTAGTAACTGACACTCTCTTCTCCTAATGTTATAGAGTAGTAGTAGTAACTGACACTCTCCTCTCCTAATGTTATAGAGTAGTAGTAGTAGTAACTGACTCTGTCCTCTCCTAATGTTATAGAGTAGTAGTAGTAACTAACCCTCTCCTCTCCTAATGTTATAGAGTAGTAGTAGTAGTAACTGACTCTCTCCTCTCCTAATGTTATAGAGTAGTAGTAGTAGTAACTGACCCTCTCCTCTCCTAATGTTATAGAGTAGTAGTATTAACTGACCCTCTCCACTCCTAATGTTATAGAGTAGTAGTAGTAACTAACCCTCTCCTCTCATAATGTTATAGAGTAGTAGTAGTAGTAACTGACTCTCTCCTCTCCTAATGTTATAGAGTAGTAGTAGTAGTAACTGACACTCTCCTCTCCTAATGTGATAGAGTAGTAGTAGTAACTGACTCTCTCCTCTCCTAATGTTATAGAGTAGTAGTAGTAACTGACTCTGTCCTCTCCTAATGTTATAGAGTAGTAGTAGTAACTGACACTCTCCTCTCCTAATGTTATAGAGTAGTAGTAGTAGTAACTGACTCTGTCCTCTCCTAATGTTATAGAGTAGTAGTAGTAACTGACCCTCTCCTCTCCTAATGTTATAGAGTAGTAGTAGTAGTAACTGACACTCTCCTCTCCTAATGTTATAGAGTAGTAGTAGTAACTGACTCTCTCCTCTCCTAATGTTATAGAGTAGTAGTAACTGTCCCTCTCCTCTCCTAATGTTATACTGTAGTAGTAGTACCTGACCATCTCCTCTCGTAATGTTATAGAGTAGTAGTAGTAACTGACTCTCTCCTCTCCTAATGTTATACTGTAGTAGTAGTGACTGACTCTCTCCTCTCCTAATGTTATAGAGTAGTAGTAGTAACTGACCTTCTCCTCTCCTAATGTTATAGAGTAGTAGTAGTAACTGACCCTCTCCTCTCCTAATGTTATAGAGTAGTAGTAGTAACTGACCCTCTCCTCTCCTAATGTTATAGAGTAGTATTAGTAACTGACTCTCTCCTCTCCTAATGTTATAGAGTAGTAGTAGTAAATGACTCTCTCCTCTCCTAATGTTATAGAGTAGTATTAGTGACACTCTCCTCTCCTAATGTTATAGAGTAGTAGTAGTAGTAACAGACTCTCTCCTCTCCTAATGTTATAGAGTAGTAGTAGTAACTGACCCTCTCCTCTCCTAATGTTATAGAGTAGTAGTCGTAACTGACACTCTCCTCTCCTAATGTTATAGAGTAGTAGTAGTAACTGACTCTCTCCTCTCCTAATGTTATAGAGTAGTAGTAGTAACTGACTCTCTCCTCTCCTAATGTTATAGAGTAGTAGTAGTAACTGACACTCTCCTCTCCTAATGTTATAGAGTAGTAGTAGTAACTGACTCTCGGCTCTCCTAATATTATAGAGTAGTATTAGTAGTAACTGACTCTCTCCTCTCCTAATGTTATAGAGTAGTAGTAGTAACTGACCCTCTCCTCTCCTAATGTTATAGAGTAGTAGTAGTAACTGACACTCTCCTCTCCTAATGTTATAGAGTAGTAGTAGTAACTGACACTCTCCTCTCCTAATGTTATAGAGTAGTAGTAGTAACTGACACTCTCTTCTCCTAATGTTATAGAGTAGTAGTAGTAACTGACACTCTCCTCTCCTAATGTTATAGAGTAGTAGTAGTAGTAACTGACTCTGTCCTCTCCTAATGTTATAGAGTAGTAGTAGTAACTAACCCTCTCCTCTCCTAATGTTATAGAGTGGTAGAAGTAGTAACTGACTCTCTCCTCTCCTAATGTTATAGAGTAGTAGTAGTAGTAACTGACCCTCTCCTCTCCTAATGTTATAGAGTAGTAGTATTAACTGACCCTCTCCACTCCTAATGTTATAGAGTAGTAGTAGTAACTGACCCTCTCCTCTCCTAATGTTATAGAGTAGTAGTAGTAATTGACTCTCTCCTCTCCTAATGTTGTAGAGTAGTAGTAGTAACTGACTCTCTCCTCTCCTAATGTTATAGAGTAGTAGTAGTAACTGACTCTCTCCTCTCCTAATGTTATAGAGTAGTAGTAGTAGTAACTGACACTCTCCTCTCCTAATGTGATAGAGTAGTAGTAGTAACTGACTCTCTCCTCTCCTAATGTTATAGAGTAGTAGTAGTAACTGACTCTGTCCTCTCCTAATGTTATAGAGTAGTAGTAGTAACTGACACTCTCCTCTCCTAATGTTATAGAGTAGTAGTAGTAGTAACTGACTCTGTCCTCTCCTAATGTTATAGAGTAGTAGTAGTAACTGACCCTCTCCTCTCCTAATGTTATAGAGTAGTAGTAGTAGTAACTGACTCTCTCCTCTCCTAATGTTATACAGTAGTAGTAGTAGTAGTAACTGACTCTGTCCTCTCCAAATGTTATAGAGTAGTAGTAGTAACTGACCCTCTCCTCTCCTAATGTTATAGAGTAGTAGTAGTAGTAACTGCCTCTCACCTCTCCTAATGTTATAGAGTAGTAGTAGTAACTGACCCTCTCCTCTCCTAATGTTATAGAGTACTAGTAGTAACTGACACTCTCCTCTCCTAATGTTATAGAGTAGTAGTAGTAACTGACTCTCTCCTCTCCTAATGTTATAGAGTAGTAGTAACTGTCCCTCACCTCTCCTAATGTTATACTGTAGTAGTAGTACCTGACCATCTCCTCTCCTAATGTTATAGAGTAGTAGTAGTAACTGACTCTCTCCTCTCCTAATGTTATACTGTAGTAGTAGTGACTGACTCTCTCCTCTCCTAATGTTATAGAGTAGTAGTAGTAACTGACCCTCTCCTATCCTAATGTTAAAGAGTAGTAGTAGTAACTGACTCTCTCTTCTCATAATGTTATAGAGTAGTATTTGTAGTAACTGACACTCTCCTCTCCTAATGTTATAGAGTAGTAGTAGTAACTGACCCTCTCCTCTCCTAATGTTATAGAGTAGTAGTAGTAACTGACACTCTCCTCTCCTAATGTTATAGAGTAGTATTAGTAGTAACTGACACTCTCCTCTCCTAATGTTATAGAGTAGTATTAGTAGTAACTGACACTCTCCTCTCCTAATGTTATAGAGTAGTAGTTGTAGCTGAGACACTCCTCTCCTAATGTTATAGAGTAGTATAAGTAGTAACTGACACTCTCCTCTCCTAATGTTATAGAGTAGTAGTAGTAACTGACACTCTCTTCTCCTAATGTTATAGAGTAGTAGTAGTAACTGACACTCTCCTCTCCTAATGTTATAGAGTAGTAGTAGTAGTAACTGACTCTGTCCTCTCCTAATGTTATAGAGTAGTAGTAGTAACTAACCCTCTCCTCTCCTAATGTTATAGAGTAGTAGTAGTAACTTACCCTCTCCTCTCCTAATGTTATAGAGTAGTAGTAGTAGTAACTGACTCTCTCCTCTCCTAATGTTATAGAGTAGTAGTAGTAGTAACTGACCCTCTCCTCTCCTAATGTTATAGAGTAGTAGTATTAACTGACCCTCTCCACTCCTAATGTTATAGAGTAGTAGTAGTAACTGACCCTCTCCTCTCCTAATGTTATAGAGTAGTAGTAGTAATTGACTCTCTCCTCTACTAATGTTGTAGAGTAGTAGTAGTAACTGACTCTCTCCTCTCCTAATGTTATAGAGTAGTAGTAGTAACTGACTCTCTCCTCTCTTAATGTTATAGAGTAGTAGTAGTAGTAACTGACACTCTCCTCTCCTAATGTGATAGAGTAGTAGTAGTAACTGACTCTCTCCTCTCCTAATGTTATAGAGTAGTAGTAGTAACTGACTCTGTCCTCTCCTAATGTTATAGAGTAGTAGTAGTAACTGACACTCTCCTCTCCTAATGTTATAGAGTAGTAGTAGTAGTAACTGACTCTCTCCTCTCCTAATGTTATAGAGTAGTAGTAGTAACTGACCCTCTCCTCTCCTAATGTTATAGAGTAGTAGTAGTAGTAACTGACACTCTCCTCTCCTAATGTTATAGAGTAGTAATAGTAACTGACTCTCTCCTCTCCTAATGTTATAGAGTAGTAGTAACTGTCCCTCTCCTCTCCTAATGTTATACTGTAGTAGTAGTACCTGACCATCTCCTCTCGTAATGTTATAGAGTAGTAGTAGTAACTGACTCTCTCCTCTCCTAATGTTATACTGTAGTAGTAGTGACTGACTCTCTCCTCTCCTAATGTTATAGAGTAGTAGTAGTAACTGACCCTCTCCTCTCCTAATGTTATAGAGTAGTAGTAGTAACTGACTCTCTCCTCTCCTAATGTTATAGAGTAGTAGTAGTAAATGACTCTCTCCTCTCCTAATGTTATAGAGTAGTATTAGTGACACTCTCCTCTCCTAATGTTATAGAGTAGTAGTAGTAACAGACTCTCTCCTCTCCTAATGTTATAGAGTAGTAGTAGTAACTGACCCTCTCCTCTCCTAATGTTATAGAGTAGTAGTCGTAACTGACACTCTCCTCTCCTAATGTTATAGAGTAGTAGTAGTAACTGACTCTGTCCTCTCCTAATGTTATAGAGTAGTAGTAGTAACTGACACTCTCCTCTCCTAATGTTATAGAGTAGTAGTAGTAGTAACTGACTCTGTCCTCTCCTAATGTTATAGAGTAGTAGTATTAACTGACCCTCTCCTCTCCTAATGTTATAGAGTAGTAGTAGTAGTAACTGACACTCTCCTCTCCTAATGTTATAGAGTAGTAGTAGTAACTGACTCTCTCCTCTCCTAATGTTATAGAGTAGTAGTAACTGTCCCTCTCCTCTCCTAATGTTATACTGTAGTAGTAGTACCTGACCATCTCCTCTCGTAATGTTATAGAGTAGTAGTAGTAACTGACTCTCTCCTCTCCTAATGTTATACTGTAGTAGTAGTGACTGACTCTCTCCTCTCCTAATGTTATAGAGTAGTAGTAGTAACTGACCTTCTCCTCTCCTAATGTTATAGAGTAGTAGTAGTAACTGACCCTCTCCTCTCCTAATGTTATAGAGTAGTAGTAGTAACTGACCCTCTCCTCTCCTAATGTTATAGAGTAGTAGTAGTAACTGACTCTCTCCTCTCCTAATGTTATAGAGTAGTAGTAGTAAATGACTCTCTCCTCTCCTAATGTTATAGAGTAGTATTAGTGACACTCTCCTCTCCTAATGTTATAGAGTAGTAGTAGTAGTAACAGACTCTCTCCTCTCCTAATGTTATAGAGTAGTAGTAGTAACTGACCCTCTCCTCTCCTAATGTTATAGAGTAGTAGTCGTAACTGACACTCTCCTCTCCTAATGTTATAGAGTAGTAGTAGTAACTGACTCTCTCCTCTCCTAATGTTATAGAGTAGTAGTAGTAACTGACTCTCTCCTCTCCTAATGTTATAGAGTAGTAGTAGTAACTGACACTCTCCTCTCCTAATGTTATAGAGTAGTAGTAGTAACTGACTCTCTCTTCTCCTAATATTATAGAGTAGTATTAGTAGTAACTGACTCTCTCCTCTCCTAATGTTATAGAGTAGTAGTAGTAACTGACCCTCTCCTCTCCTAATGTTATAGAGTAGTAGTAGTAACTGACACTCTCCTCTCCTAATGTTATAGAGTAGTAGTAGTAACTGACACTCTCCTCTCCTAATGTTATAGAGTAGTAGTAGTAACTGACACTCTCTTCTCCTAATGTTATAGAGTAGTAGTAGTAACTGACACTCTCCTCTCCTAATGTTATAGAGTAGTAGTAGTAGTAACTGACTCTGTCCTCTCCTAATGTTATAGAGTAGTAGTAGTAACTAACCCTCTCCTCTCCTAATGTTATAGAGTGGTAGTAGTAGTAACTGACTCTCTCCTCTCCTAATGTTATAGAGTAGTAGTAGTAGTAACTGACCCTCTCCTCTCCTAATGTTATAGAGTAGTAGTATTAACTGACCCTCTCCACTCCTAATGTTATAGAGTAGTAGTAGTAACTGACCCTCTCCTCTCCTAATGTTATAGAGTAGTAGTAGTAATTGACTCTCTCCTCTCCTAATGTTGTAGAGTAGTAGTAGTAACTGACTCTCTCCTCTCCTAATGTTATAGAGTAGTAGTAGTAACTGACTCTCTCCTCTCCTAATGTTATAGAGTAGTAGTAGTAGTAACTGACACTCTCCTCTCCTAATGTGATAGAGTAGTAGTAGTAACTGACTCTCTCCTCTCCTAATGTTATAGAGTAGTAGTAGTAACTGACTCTGTCCTCTCCTAATGTTATAGAGTAGTAGTAGTAACTGACACTCTCCTCTCCTAATGTTATAGAGTAGTAGTAGTAGTAACTGACTCTGTCCTCTCCTAATGTTATAGAGTAGTAGTAGTAACTGACCCTCTCCTCTCCTAATGTTATAGAGTAGTAGTAGTAGTAACTGACTCTCTCCTCTCCTAATGTTATACAGTAGTAGTAGTAGTAACTGACTCTGTCCTCTCCAAATGTTATAGAGTAGTAGTAGTAACTGACCCTCTCCTCTCCTAATGTTATACAGTAGTAGTAGTAGTAACTGCCTCTCACCTCTCCTAATGTTATAGAGTAGTAGTAGTAACTGACCCTCTCCTCTCCTAATGTTATAGAGTACTAGTAGTAACTGACACTCTCCTCTCCTAATGTTATAGAGTAGTAGTAGTAACTGACTCTCTCCTCTCCTAATGTTATAGAGTAGTAGTAACTGTCCCTCACCTCTCCTAATGTTATACTGTAGTAGTAGTACCTGACCATCTCCTCTCCTAATGTTATAGAGTAGTAGTAGTAACTGACTCTCTCCTCTCCTAATGTTATACTGTAGTAGTAGTGACTGACTCTCTCCTCTCCTAATGTTATAGAGTAGTAGTAGTAACTGACCCTCTCCTATCCTAATGTTAAAGAGTAGTAGTAGTAACTGACTCTCTCTTCTCATAATGTTATAGAGTAGTATTTGTAGTAACTGACACTCTCCTCTCCTAATGTTATAGAGTAGTAGTAGTAACTGACCCTCTCCTCTCCTAATGTTATAGAGTAGTAGTAGTAACTGACACTCTCCTCTCCTAATGTTATAGAGTAGTATTAGTAGTAACTGACACTCTCCTCTCCTAATGTTATAGAGTAGTAGTAGTAACTGACACTCTCCTCTCCTAATGTTATAGAGTAGTAGTAGTAACTGACTCTCTCTTCTCCTAATATTATAGAGTAGTATTAGTAGTAACTGACTCTCTCCTCTCCTAATGTTATAGAGTAGTAGTAGTAACTGACCCTCTCCTCTCCTAATGTTATAGAGTAGTAGTAGTAACTGACACTCTCCTCTCCTAATGTTATAGAGTAGTAGTAGTAACTGACACTCTCCTCTCCTAATGTTATAGAGTAGTAGTAGTAACTGACACTCTCTTCTCCTAATGTTATAGAGTAGTAGTAGTAACTGACACTCTCCTCTCCTAATGTTATAGAGTAGTAGTAGTAGTAACTGACTCTGTCCTCTCCTAATGTTATAGAGTAGTAGTAGTAACTAACCCTCTCCTCTCCTAATGTTATAGAGTGGTAGTAGTAGTAACTGACTCTCTCCTCTCCTAATGTTATAGAGTAGTAGTAGTAGTAACTGACCCTCTCCTCTCCTAATGTTATAGAGTAGTAGTATTAACTGACCCTCTCCACTCCTAATGTTATAGAGTAGTAGTAGTAACTGACCCTCTCCTCTCCTAATGTTATAGAGTAGTAGTAGTAATTGACTCTCTCCTCTCCTAATGTTGTAGAGTAGTAGTAGTAACTGACTCTCTCCTCTCCTAATGTTATAGAGTAGTAGTAGTAACTGACTCTCTCCTCTCCTAATGTTATAGAGTAGTAGTAGTAGTAACTGACACTCTCCTCTCCTAATGTGATAGAGTAGTAGTAGTAACTGACTCTCTCCTCTCCTAATGTTATAGAGTAGTAGTAGTAACTGACTCTGTCCTCTCCTAATGTTATAGAGTAGTAGTAGTAACTGACACTCTCCTCTCCTAATGTTATAGAGTAGTAGTAGTAGTAACTGACTCTGTCCTCTCCTAATGTTATAGAGTAGTAGTAGTAACTGACCCTCTCCTCTCCTAATGTTATAGAGTAGTAGTAGTAGTAACTGACTCTCTCCTCTCCTAATGTTATACAGTAGTAGTAGTAGTAACTGACTCTGTCCTCTCCAAATGTTATAGAGTAGTAGTAGTAACTGACCCTCTCCTCTCCTAATGTTATACAGTAGTAGTAGTAGTAACTGCCTCTCACCTCTCCTAATGTTATAGAGTAGTAGTAGTAACTGACCCTCTCCTCTCCTAATGTTATAGAGTACTAGTAGTAACTGACACTCTCCTCTCCTAATGTTATAGAGTAGTAGTAGTAACTGACTCTCTCCTCTCCTAATGTTATAGAGTAGTAGTAACTGTCCCTCACCTCTCCTAATGTTATACTGTAGTAGTAGTACCTGACCATCTCCTCTCCTAATGTTATAGAGTAGTAGTAGTAACTGACTCTCTCCTCTCCTAATGTTATACTGTAGTAGTAGTGACTGACTCTCTCCTCTCCTAATGTTATAGAGTAGTAGTAGTAACTGACCCTCTCCTATCCTAATGTTAAAGAGTAGTAGTAGTAACTGACTCTCTCTTCTCATAATGTTATAGAGTAGTATTTGTAGTAACTGACACTCTCCTCTCCTAATGTTATAGAGTAGTAGTAGTAACTGACCCTCTCCTCTCCTAATGTTATAGAGTAGTAGTAGTAACTGACACTCTCCTCTCCTAATGTTATAGAGTAGTATTAGTAGTAACTGACACTCTCCTCTCCTAATGTTATAGAGTAGTGTTAGTAGTAACTGACACTCTCCTCTCCTAATGTTATAGAGTAGTAGTTGTAGCTGAGACACTCCTCTCCTAATGTTATAGAGTAGTATAAGTAGTAACTGACACTCTCATCTCCTAATGTTATAGAGTAGTAGTAGTAACTGACACTCTCTTCTCCTAATGTTATAGAGTAGTAGTAGTAACTGACACTCTCCTCTCCTAATGTTATAGAGTAGTAGTAGTAGTAACTGACTCTGTCCTCTCCTAATGTTATAGAGTAGTAGTAGTAACTAACCCTCTCCTCTCCTAATGTTATAGAGTAGTAGTAGTAACTTACCCTCTCCTCTCCTAATGTTATAGAGTAGTAGTAGTAGTAACTGACTCTCTCCTCTCCTAATGTTATAGAGTAGTAGTAGTAGTAACTGACCCTCTCCTCTCCTAATGTTATAGAGTAGTAGTATTAACTGACCCTCTCCACTCCTAATGTTATAGAGTAGTAGTAGTAACTGACCCTCTCCTCTCCTAATGTTATAGAGTAGTAGTAGTAATTGACTCTCTCCTCTACTAATGTTGTAGAGTAGTAGTAGTAACTGACTCTCTCCTCTCCTAATGTTATAGAGTAGTAGTAGTAACTGACTCTCTCCTCTCTTAATGTTATAGAGTAGTAGTAGTAGTAACTGACACTCTCCTCTCCTAATGTGATAGAGTAGTAGTAGTAACTGACTCTCTCCTCTCCTAATGTTATAGAGTAGTAGTAGTAACTGACTCTGTCCTCTCCTAATGTTATAGAGTAGTAGTAGTAACTGACACTCTCCTCTCCTAATGTTATAGAGTAGTAGTAGTAGTAACTGACTCTCTCCTCTCCTAATGTTATAGAGTAGTAGTAGTAACTGACCCTCTCCTCTCCTAATGTTATAGAGTAGTAGTAGTAGTAACTGACACTCTCCTCTCCTAATGTTATAGAGTAGTAATAGTAACTGACTCTCTCCTCTCCTAATGTTATAGAGTAGTAGTAACTGTCCCTCTCCTCTCCTAATGTTATACTGTAGTAGTAGTACCTGACCATCTCCTCTCGTAATGTTATAGAGTAGTAGTAGTAACTGACTCTCTCCTCTCCTAATGTTATACTGTAGTAGTAGTGACTGACTCTCTCCTCTCCTAATGTTATAGAGTAGTAGTAGTAACTGACCCTCTCCTCTCCTAATGTTATAGAGTAGTAGTAGTAACTGACTCTCTCCTCTCCTAATGTTATAGAGTAGTAGTAGTAAATGACTCTCTCCTCTCCTAATGTTATAGAGTAGTATTAGTGACACTCTCCTCTCCTAATGTTATAGAGTAGTATTAGTGACACTCTCCTCTCCTAATGTTATAGAGTAGTAGTAGTAGTAACAGACTCTCTCCTCTCCTAATGTTATAGAGTAGTAGTAGTAACTGACCCTCTCCTCTCCTAATGTTATAGAGTAGTAGTCGTAACTGACACTCTCCTCTCCTAATGTTATAGAGTAGTAGTAGTAGTAACTGACTCTCTCCTCTCCTAATGTTATAGAGTAGTAGTAGTAACTGACTCTCTCCTCTCCTAATGTTATAGAGTAGTAGTAGTAACTGACACTCTCCTCTCCTAATGTTATAGAGTAGTAGTAGTAACTGACTCTCTCTTCTCCTAATATTATAGAGTAGTATTAGTAGTAACTGACTCTCTCCTCTCCTAATGTTATAGAGTAGTAGTAGTAACTGACCCTCTCCTCTCCTAATGTTATAGAGTAGTAGTTGTAGCTGAGACACTCCTCTCCTAATGTTATAGAGTAGTATAAGTAGTAACTGACACTCTCCTCTCCTAATGTTATAGAGTAGTAGTAGTAACTGACACTCTCTTCTCCTAATGTTATAGAGTAGTAGTAGTAACTGACACTCTCCTCTCCTAATGTTATAGAGTAGTAGTAGTAGTAACTGACTCTGTCCTCTCCTAATGTTATAGAGTAGTAGTAGTAACTAACCCTCTCCTCTCCTAATGTTATAGAGTAGTAGTAGTAACTAACCCTCTCCTCTCCTAATGTTATAGAGTAGTAGTAGTAGTAACTGACTCTCTCCTCTCCTAATGTTATAGAGTAGTAGTAGTAGTAACTGACCCTCTCCTCTCCTAATGTTATAGAGTAGTAGTAGTAACTGACCCTCTCCACTCCTAATGTTATAGAGTAGTAGTAGTAACTGACCCTCTCCTCTCCTAATGTTATAGAGTAGTAGTAGTAATTGACTCTCTCCTCTACTAATGTTGTAGAGTAGTAGTAGTAACTGACTCTCTCCTCTCCTAATGTTATAGAGTAGTAGTAGTAACTGACTCTCTCCTCTCTTAATGTTATAGAGTAGTAGTAGTAGTAACTGACACTCTCCTCTCCTAATGTGATAGAGTAGTAGTAGTAACTGACTCTCTCCTCTCCTAATGTTATAGAGTAGTAGTAGTAACTGACTCTGTCCTCTCCTAATGTTATAGAGTAGTAGTAGTAACTGACACTCTCCTCTCCTAATGTTATAGAGTAGTAGTAGTAGTAACTGACTCTGTCCTCTCCTAATGTTATAGAGTAGTAGTAGTAACTGACCCTCTCCTCTCCTAATGTTATAGAGTAGTAGTAGTAGT
The DNA here is from genome assembly GCF_965601325.2 of Salmo salar. Classification (NCBI taxonomy): domain Eukaryota; kingdom Metazoa; phylum Chordata; class Actinopteri; order Salmoniformes; family Salmonidae; genus Salmo; species Salmo salar. Next base: position 54,519,153 of record NC_138297.1, read on the forward strand.
AACTGACACTCTCCTCTCCTAATGTTATAGAGTAGTAGTAGTAACTGACTCTCTCCTCTCCTAATGTTATAGAGTAGTAGTAACTGTCCCTCTCCTCTCCTAATGTTATACTGTAGTAGTAGTACCTGACCATCTCCTCTCGTAATGTTATAGAGTAGTAGTAGTAACTGACTCTCTCCTCTCCTAATGTTATACTGTAGTAGTAGTGACTGACTCTCTCCTCTCCTAATGTTATAGAGTAGTAGTAGTAACTGACCCTCTCCTCTCCTAATGTTATAGAGTAGTAGTAGTAACTGACTCTCTCCTCTCCTAATGTTATAGAGTAGTAGTAGTAAATGACTCTCTCCTCTCCTAATGTTATAGAGTAGTATTAGTGACACTCTCCTCTCCTAATGTTATAGAGTAGTAGTAGTAGTAACAGACTCTCTCCTCTCCTAATGTTATAGAGTAGTAGTAGTAACTGACCCTCTCCTCTCCTAATGTTATAGAGTAGTAGTCGTAACTGACACTCTCCTCTCCTAATGTTATAGAGTAGTAGTAGTAACTGACTCTCTCCTATCCTAATGTTATAGAGTAGTAGTAGTAACTGACTCTCTCCTCTCCTAATGTTATAGAGTAGTAGTAGTAACTGACACTCTCCTCTCCTAATGTTATAGAGTAGTAGTAGTAACTGACTCTCTCTTCTCCTAATATTATAGAGTAGTATTAGTAGTAACTGACTCTCTCCTCTCCTAATGTTATAGAGTAGTAGTAGTAACTGACCCTCTCCTCTCCTAATGTTATAGAGTAGTAGTAGTAACTGACACTCTCCTCTCCTAATGTTATAGAGTAGTAGTAGTAACTGACACTCTCCTCTCCTAATGTTATAGAGTAGTAGTAGTAACTGACACTCTCTTCTCCTAATGTTATAGAGTAGTAGTAGTAACTGACACTCTCCTCTCCTAATGTTATAGAGTAGTAGTAGTAGTAACTGACTCTGTCCTCTCCTAATGTTATAGAGTAGTAGTAGTAACTAACCCTCTCCTCTCCTAATGTTATAGAGTGGTAGTAGTAGTAACTGACTCTCTCCTCTCCTAATGTTATAGAGTAGTAGTAGTAGTAACTGACCCTCTCCTCTCCTAATGTTATAGAGTAGTAGTATTAACTGACCCTCTCCACTCCTAATGTTATAGAGTAGTAGTAGTAACTGACCCTCTCCTCTCCTAATGTTATAGAGTAGTAGTAGTAATTGACTCTCACCTCTCCTAATGTTGTAGAGTAGTAGTAGTAACTGACTCTCTCCTCTCCTAATGTTATAGAGTAGTAGTAGTAACTGACTCTCTCCTCTCCTAATGTTATAGAGTAGTAGTAGTAACTGACTCTGTCCTCTCCTAATGTTATAGAGTAGTAGTAGTAACTGACACTCTACTCTCCTAATGTTATAGAGTAGTAGTAGTAGTAACTGACTCTGTCCTCTCCTAATGTTATAGAGTAGTAGTAGTAACTGACCCTCTCCTCTCCTAATGTTATAGAGTAGTAGTAGTAGTAACTGACTCTCTCCTCTCCTAATGTTATACAGTAGTAGTAGTAGTAACTGACTCTGTCCTCTCCAAATGTTATAGAGTAGTAGTAGTAACTGACCCTCTCCTCTCCTAATGTTATAGAGTAGTAGTAGTAGTAACTGCCTCTCACCTCTCCTAATGTTATAGAGTAGTAGTAGTAACTGACCCTCTCCTCTCCTAATGTTATAGAGTACTAGTAGTAACTGACACTCTCCTCTCCTAATGTTATAGAGTAGTAGTAGTAACTGACTCTCTCCTCTCCTAATGTTATAGAGTAGTAGTAACTGTCCCTCAAATCTCTTATAATGTTATACTGTAGTAGTAGTACCTGACCATCTCCTCTCCTAATGTTATAGAGTAGTAGTAGTAACTGACTCTCTCCTCTCCTAATGTTATACTGTAGTAGTAGTGACTGACTCTCTCCTCTCCTAATGTTATAGAGTAGTAGTAGTAACTGACCCTCTCCTATCCTAATGTTAAAGAGTAGTAGTAGTAACTGACTCTCTCTTCTCATAATGTTATAGAGTAGTATTTGTAGTAACTGACACTCTCCTCTCCTAATGTTATAGAGTAGTAGTAGTAACTGACCCTCTCCTCTCCTAATGTTATAGAGTAGTAGTAGTAACTGACACTCTCCTCTCCTAATGTTATAGAGTAGTATTAGTAGTAACTGACACTCTCCTCTCCTAATGTTATAGAGTAGTATTAGTAGTAACTGACACTCTCCTCTCCTAATGTTATAGAGTAGTAGTTGTAGCTGAGACACTCCTCTCCTAATGTTATAGAGTAGTATAAGTAGTAACTGACACTCTCATCTCCTAATGTTATAGAGTAGTAGTAGTAACTGACACTCTCTTCTCCTAATGTTATAGAGTAGTAGTAGTAACTGACACTCTCCTCTCCTAATGTTATAGAGTAGTAGTAGTAGTAACTGACTCTCTCCTCTCCTAATGTTATAGAGTAGTAGTAGTAACTGACTCTCTCCTCTCCTAATGTTATAGAGTAGTAGTAGTAACTGACACTCTCCTCTCCTAATGTTATAGAGTAGTAGTAGTAACTGACTCTCTCTTCTCCTAATATTATAGAGTAGTATTAGTAGTAACTGACTCTCTCCTCTCCTAATGTTATAGAGTAGTAGTAGTAACTGACCCTCTCCTCTCCTAATGTTATAGAGTAGTAGTAGTAACTGACACTCTCCTCTCCTAATGTTATAGAGTAGTAGTAGTAACTGACACTCTCCTCTCCTAATGTTATAGAGTAGTAGTAGTAACTGACACTCTCTTCTCCTAATGTTATAGAGTAGTAGTAGTAACTGACACTCTCCTCTCCTAATGTTATAGAGTAGTAGTAGTAGTAACTGACTCTGTCCTCTCCTAATGTTATAGAGTAGTAGTAGTAACTAACCCTCTCCTCTCCTAATGTTATAGAGTGGTAGTAGTAGTAACTGACTCTCTCCTCTCCTAATGTTATAGAGTAGTAGTAGTAGTAACTGTCCCTCTCCTCTCCTAATGTTATACTGTAGTAGTAGTACCTGACCATCTCCTCTCGTAATGTTATAGAGTAGTAGTAGTAACTGACTCTCTCCTCTCCTAATGTTATACTGTAGTAGTAGTGACTGACTCTCTCCTCTCCTAATGTTATAGAGTAGTAGTAGTAACTGACACTCTCCTCTCCTAATGTTATAGAGTAGTAGTTGTAGCTGAGACACTCCTCTCCTAATGTTATAGAGTAGTATAAGTAGTAACTGACACTCTCCTCTCCTAATGTTATAGAGTAGTAGTAGTAACTGACACTCTCTTCTCCTAATGTTATAGAGTAGTAGTAGTAACTGACACTCTCCTCTCCTAATGTTATAGAGTAGTAGTAGTAGTAACTGACTCTGTCCTCTCCTAATGTTATAGAGTAGTAGTAGTAACTAACCCTCTCCTCTCCTAATGTTATAGAGTAGTAGTAGTAACTGACTCTCTCCTCTCCTAATGTTATAGAGTAGTAGTAGTAACTGACTCTGTCCTCTCCTAATGTTATAGAGTAGTAGTAGTAACTGACACTCTCCTCTCCTAATGTTATAGAGTAGTAGTAGTAGTAACTGACTCTGTCCTCTCCTAATGTTATAGAGTAGTAGTAGTAACTGACCCTCTCCTCTCCTAATGTTATAGAGTAGTATTAGTAGTAACTGACTCTCTCCTCTCCTAATGTTATACAGTAGTAGTAGTAGTAACTGACTCTGTCCTCTCCAAATGTTATAGAGTAGTAGTAGTAACTGACCCTCTCCTCTCCTAATGTTATAGAGTAGTAGTAGTAGTAACTGCCTCTCACCTCTCCTAATGTTATAGAGTAGTAGTAGTAACTGACCCTCTCCTCTCCTAATGTTATAGAGTACTAGTAGTAACTGACACTCTCCTCTCCTAATGTTATAGAGTAGTAGTAGTAACTGACTCTCTCCTCTCCTAATGTTATAGAGTAGTAGTAACTGTCCCTCACCTCTCCTAATGTTATACTGTAGTAGTAGTACCTGACCATCTCCTCTCCTAATGTTATAGAGTAGTAGTAGTAACTGACTCTCTCCTCTCCTAATGTTATACTGTAGTAGTAGTGACTGACTCTCTCCTCTCCTAATGTTATAGAGTAGTAGTAGTAACTGACACTCTCCTCTCCTAATGTTATAGAGTAGTAGTAGTAACTGACACTCTCTTCTCCTAATGTTATAGAGTAGTAGTAGTAACTGACACTCTCCTCTCCTAATGTTATAGAGTAGTAGTAGTAGTAACTGACTCTGTCCTCTCCTAATGTTATAGAGTAGTAGTAGTAACTAACCCTCTCCTCTCCTAATGTTATAGAGTGGTAGTAGTAGTAACTGACTCTCTCCTCTCCTAATGTTATAGAGTAGTAGTAGTAGTAACTGTCCCTCTCCTCTCCTAATGTTATACTGTAGTAGTAGTACCTGACCATCTCCTCTCGTAATGTTATAGAGTAGTAGTAGTAACTGACTCTCTCCTCTCCTAATGGTATACTGTAGTAGTAGTGACTGACTCTCTCCTCTCCTAATGTTATAGAGTAGTAGTAGTAACTGACACTCTCCTCTCCTAATGTTATAGAGTAGTAGTTGTAGCTGAGACACTCCTCTCCTAATGTTATAGAGTAGTATAAGTAGTAACTGACACTCTCCTCTCCTAATGTTATAGAGTAGTAGTAGTAACTGACACTCTCTTCTCCTAATGTTATAGAGTAGTAGTAGTAACTGACACTCTCCTCTCCTAATGTTATAGAGTAGTAGTAGTAGTAACTGACTCTGTCCTCTCCTAATGTTATAGAGTAGTAGTAGTAACTAACCCTCTCCTCTCCTAATGTTATAGAGTAGTAGTAGTAACTGACTCTCTCCTCTCCTAATGTTATAGAGTAGTAGTAGTAACTGACTCTGTCCTCTCCTAATGTTATAGAGTAGTAGTAGTAACTGACACTCTCCTCTCCTAATGTTATAGAGTAGTAGTAGTAGTAACTGACTCTGTCCTCTCCTAATGTTATAGAGTAGTAGTAGTAACTGACCCTCTCCTCTCCTAATGTTATAGAGTAGTAGTAGTAGTAACTGACTCTCTCCTCTCCTAATGTTATACAGTAGTAGTAGTAGTAACTGACTCTGTCCTCTCCAAATGTTATAGAGTAGTAGTAGTAACTGACCCTCTCCTCTCCTAATGTTATAGAGTAGTAGTAGTAGTAACTGCCTCTCACCTCTCCTAATGTTATAGAGTAGTAGTAGTAACTGACCCTCTCCTCTCCTAATGTTATAGAGTACTAGTAGTAACTGACACTCTCCTCTCCTAATGTTATAGAGTAGAAGTAGTAACTGACTCTCTCCTCTCCTAATGTTATAGAGTAGTAGTAACTGTCCCTCACCTCTCCTAATGTTATACTGTAGTAGTAGTACCTGACCATCTCCTCTCCTAATGTTATAGAGTAGTAGTAGTAACTGACTCTCTCCTCTCCTAATGTTATACTGTAGTAGTAGTGACTGACTCTCTCCTCTCCTAATGTTATAGAGTAGTAGTAGTAACTGACCCTCTCCTATCCTAATGTTAAAGAGTAGTAGTAGTAACTGAATCTCTCTTCTCATAATGTTATAGAGTAGTATTTGTAGTAACTGACACTCTCCTCTCCTAATGTTATAGAGTAGTAGTAGTAACTGACCCTCTCCTCTCCTAATGTTATAGAGTAGTAGTAGTAACTGACACTCTCCTCTCCTAATGTTATAGAGTAGTATTAGTAGTAACTGACACTCTCCTCTCCTAATGTTATAGAGTAGTATTAGTAGTAACTGACACTCTCCTCTCCTAATGTTATAGAGTAGTAGTTGTAGCTGAGACACTCCTCTCCTAATGTTATAGAGTAGTATAAGTAGTAACTGACACTCTCATCTCCTAATGTTATAGAGTAGTAGTAGTAACTGACACTCTCTTCTCCTAATGTTATAGAGTAGTAGTAGTAACTGACACTCTCCTCTCCTAATGTTATAGAGTAGTAGTAGTAGTAACTGACTCTCTCCTCTCCTAATGTTATAGAGTAGTAGTAGTAACTGACTCTCTCCTCTCCTAATGTTATAGAGTAGTAGTAGTAACTGACACTCTCCTCTCCTAATGTTATAGAGTAGTAGTAGTAACTGACTCTCTCTTCTCCTAATATTATAGAGTAGTATTAGTAGTAACTGACTCTCTCCTCTCCTAATGTTATAGAGTAGTAGTAGTAACTGACCCTCTCCTCTCCTAATGTTATAGAGTAGTAGTAGTAACTGACTCTCTCCTCTCCTAATGTTATAGAGTAGTAGTAGTAACTGACACTCTCCTCTCCTAATGTTATAGAGTAGTAGTAGTAACTGACACTCTCTTCTCCTAATGTTATAGAGTAGTAGTAGTAACTGACACTCTCCTCTCCTAATGTTATAGAGTAGTAGTAGTAGTAACTGACTCTGTCCTCTCCTAATGTTATAGAGTAGTAGTAGTAACTAACCCTCTCCTCTCCTAATGTTATAGAGTGGTAGTAGTAGTAACTGACTCTCTCCTCTCCTAATGTTATAGAGTAGTAGTAGTAGTAACTGTCCCTCTCCTCTCCTAATGATATACTGTAGTAGTAGTACCTGACCATCTCCTCTCGTAATGTTATAGAGTAGTAGTAGTAACTGACTCTCTCCTCTCCTAATGTTATACTGTAGTAGTAGTGACTGACTCTCTCCTCTCCTAATGTTATAGAGTAGTAGTAGTAACTGACACTCTCCTCTCCTAATGTTATAGAGTAGTAGTTGTAGCTGAGACACTCCTCTCCTAATGTTATAGAGTAGTATAAGTAGTAACTGACACTCTCCTCTCCTAATGTTATAGAGTAGTAGTAGTAACTGACACTCTCTTCTCCTAATGTTATAGAGTAGTAGTAGTAACTGACACTCTCCTCTCCTAATGTTATAGAGTAGTAGTAGTAGTAACTGACTCTGTCCTCTCCTAATGTTATAGAGTAGTAGTAGTAACTAACCCTCTCCTCTCCTAATGTTATAGAGTAGTAGTAGTAACTAACCCTCTCCTCTCCTAATGTTATAGAGTAGTAGTAGTAGTAACTGACTCTCTCCTCTCCTAATGTTATAGAGTAGTAGTAGTAGTAACTGACCCTCTCCTCTCCTAATGTTATAGAGTAGTAGTATTAACTGACCCTCTCCACTCCTAATGTTATAGAGTAGTAGTAGTAACTGACCCTCTCCTCTCCTAATGTTATAGAGTAGTAGTAGTAATTGACTCTCTCCTCTACTAATGTTGTAGAGTAGTAGTAGTAACTGACTCTCTCCTCTCCTAATGTTATAGAGTAGTAGTAGTAACTGACTCTCTCCTCTCTTAATGTTATAGAGTAGTAGTAGTAGTAACTGACACTCTCCTCTCCTAATGTGATAGAGTAGTAGTAGTAACTGACTCTCTCCTCTCCTAATGTTATAGAGTAGTAGTAGTAACTGACTCTGTCCTCTCCTAATGTTATAGAGTAGTAGTAGTAACTGACACTCTCCTCTCCTAATGTTATAGAGTAGTAGTAGTAGTAACTGACTCTGTCCTCTCCTAATGTTATAGAGTAGTAGTAGTAACTGACCCTCTCCTCTCCTAATGTTATAGAGTAGTAGTAGTAGTAACTGACACTCTCCTCTCCTAATGTTATAGAGTAGTAGTAGTAACTGACTCTCTCCTCTCCTAATGTTATAGAGTAGTAGTAACTGTCCCTCTCCTCTCCTAATGTTATACTGTAGTAGTAGTACCTGACCATCTCCTCTCGTAATGTTATAGAGTAGTAGTAGTAACTGACTCTCTCCTCTCCTAATGTTATACTGTAGTAGTAGTGACTGACTCTCTCCTCTCCTAATGTTATAGAGTAGTAGTAGTAACTGACCCTCTCCTCTCCTAATGTTATAGAGTAGTAGTAGTAACTGACTCTCTCCTCTCCTAATGTTATAGAGTAGTAGTAGTAAATGACTCTCTCCTCTCCTAATGTTATAGAGTAGTATTAGTGACACTCTCCTCTCCTAATGTTATAGAGTAGTAGTAGTAGTAACAGACTCTCTCCTCTCCTAATGTTATAGAGTAGTAGTAGTAACTGACCCTCTCCTCTCCTAATGTTATAGAGTAGTAGTAGTAATTGACTCTCACCTCTCCTAATGTTGTAGAGTAGTAGTAGTAACTGACTCTCTCCTCTCCTAATGTTATAGAGTAGTAGTAGTAACTGACTCTCTCCTCTCCTAATGTTATAGAGTAGTAGTAGTAGTAACTGACACTCTCCTCTCCTAATGTGATAGAGTAGTAGTAGTAACTGACTCTCTCCTCTCCTAATGTTATAGAGTAGTAGTAGTAACTGACTCTGTCCTCTCCTAATGTTATAGAGTAGTAGTAGTAACTGACACTCTCCTCTCCTAATGTTATAGAGTAGTAGTAGTAGTAACTGACTCTGTCCTCTCCTAATGTTATAGAGTAGTAGTAGTAACTGACCCTCTCCTCTCCTAATGTTATAGAGTAGTAGTAGTAGTAACTGACTCTCTCCTCTCCTAATGTTATACAGTAGTAGTAGTAGTAACTGACTCTGTCCTCTCCAAATGTTATAGAGTAGTAGTAGTAACTGACCCTCTCCTCTCCTAATGTTATAGAGTAGTAGTAGTAGTAACTGCCTCTCACCTCTCCTAATGTTATAGAGTAGTAGTAGTAACTGACCCTCTCCTCTCCTAATGTTATAGAGTACTAGTAGTAACTGACACTCTCCTCTCCTAATGTTATAGAGTAGTAGTAGTAACTGACTCTCTCCTCTCCTAATGTTATAGAGTAGTAGTAACTGTCCCTCACCTCTCCTAATGTTATACTGTAGTAGTAGTACCTGACCATCTCCTCTCCTAATGTTATAGAGTAGTAGTAGTAACTGACTCTCTCCTCTCCTAATGTTATACTGTAGTAGTAGTGACTGACTCTCTCCTCTCCTAATGTTATAGAGTAGTAGTAGTAACTGACCCTCTCCTATCCTAATGTTAAAGAGTAGTAGTAGTAACTGACTCTCTCTTCTCATAATGTTATAGAGTAGTATTTGTAGTAACTGACACTCTCCTCTCCTAATGTTATAGAGTAGTAGTAGTAACTGACCCTCTCCTCTCCTAATGTTATAGAGTAGTAGTAGTAACTGACACTCTCCTCTCCTAATGTTATAGAGTAGTATTAGTAGTAACTGACACTCTCCTCTCCTAATGTTATAGAGTAGTATTAGTAGTAACTGACACTCTCCTCTCCTAATGTTATAGAGTAGTAGTTGTAGCTGAGACACTCCTCTCCTAATGTTATAGAGTAGTATAAGTAGTAACTGACACTCTCATCTCCTAATGTTATAGAGTAGTAGTAGTAACTGACACTCTCTTCTCCTAATGTTATAGAGTAGTAGTAGTAACTGACACTCTCCTCTCCTAATGTTATAGAGTAGTAGTAGTAGTAACTGACTCTCTCCTCTCCTAATGTTATAGAGTAGTAGTAGTAACTGACTCTCTCCTCTCCTAATGTTATAGAGTAGTAGTAGTAACTGACACTCTCCTCTCCTAATGTTATAGAGTAGTAGTAGTAACTGACTCTCTCTTCTCCTAATATTATAGAGTAGTATTAGTAGTAACTGACTCTCTCCTCTCCTAATGTTATAGAGTAGTAGTAGTAACTGACCCTCTCCTCTCCTAATGTTATAGAGTAGTAGTAGTAACTGACACTCTCCTCTCCTAATGTTATAGAGTAGTAGTAGTAACTGACACTCTCCTCTCCTAATGTTATAGAGTAGTAGTAGTAACTGACACTCTCTTCTCCTAATGTTATAGAGTAGTAGTAGTAACTGACACTCTCCTCTCCTAATGTTATAGAGTAGTAGTAGTAGTAACTGACTCTGTCCTCTCCTAATGTTATAGAGTAGTAGTAGTAACTAACCCTCTCCTCTCCTAATGTTATAGAGTGGTAGTAGTAGTAACTGACTCTCTCCTCTCCTAATGTTATAGAGTAGTAGTAGTAGTAACTGTCCCTCTCCTCTCCTAATGTTATACTGTAGTAGTAGTACCTGACCATCTCCTCTCGTAATGTTATAGAGTAGTAGTAGTAACTGACTCTCTCCTCTCCTAATGTTATACTGTAGTAGTAGTGACTGACTCTCTCCTCTCCTAATGTTATAGAGTAGTAGTAGTAACTGACACTCTCCTCTCCTAATGTTATAGAGTAGTAGTTGTAGCTGAGACACTCCTCTCCTAATGTTATAGAGTAGTATAAGTAGTAACTGACACTCTCCTCTCCTAATGTTATAGAGTAGTAGTAGTAACTGACACTCTCTTCTCCTAATGTTATAGAGTAGTAGTAGTAACTGACACTCTCCTCTCCTAATGTTATAGAGTAGTAGTAGTAGTAACTGACTCTGTCCTCTCCTAATGTTATAGAGTAGTAGTAGTAACTAACCCTCTCCTCTCCTAATGTTATAGAGTAGTAGTAGTAACTAACCCTCTCCTCTCCTAATGTTATAGAGTAGTAGTAGTAGTAACTGACTCTCTCCTCTCCTAATGTTATAGAGTAGTAGTAGTAGTAACTGACCCTCTCCTCTCCTAATGTTATAGAGTAGTAGTATTAACTGACCCTCTCCACTCCTAATGTTATAGAGTAGTAGTAGTAACTGACCCTCTCCTCTCCTAATGTTATAGAGTAGTAGTAGTAATTGACTCTCTCCTCTACTAATGTTGTAGAGTAGTAGTAGTAACTGACTCTCTCCTCTCCTAATGTTATAGAGTAGTAGTAGTAACTGACTCTCTCCTCTCTTAATGTTATAGAGTAGTAGTAGTAGTAACTGACACTCTCCTCTCCTAATGTGATAGAGTAGTAGTAGTAACTGACTCTCTCCTCTCCTAATGTTATAGAGTAGTAGTAGTAACTGACTCTGTCCTCTCCTAATGTTATAGAGTAGTAGTAGTAACTGACACTCTCCTCTCCTAATGTTATAGAGTAGTAGTAGTAGTAACTGACTCTGTCCTCTCCTAATGTTATAGAGTAGTAGTAGTAACTGACCCTCTCCTCTCCTAATGTTATAGAGTAGTAGTAGTAGTAACTGACACTCTCCTCTCCTAATGTTATAGAGTAGTAGTAGTAACTGACTCTCTCCTCTCCTAATGTTATAGAGTAGTAGTAACTGTCCCTCTCCTCTCCTAATGTTATACTGTAGTAGTAGTACCTGACCATCTCCTCTCGTAATGTTATAGAGTAGTAGTAGTAACTGACTCTCTCCTCTCCTAATGTTATACTGTAGTAGTAGTGACTGACTCTCTCCTCTCCTAATGTTATAGAGTAGTAGTAGTAACTGACCCTCTCCTCTCCTAATGTTATAGAGTAGTAGTAGTAACTGACTCTCTCCTCTCCTAATGTTATAGAGTAGTAGTAGTAAATGACTCTCTCCTCTCCTAATGTTATAGAGTAGTATTAGTGACACTCTCCTCTCCTAATGTTATAGAGTAGTAGTAGTAGTAACAGACTCTCTCCTCTCCTAATGTTATAGAGTAGTAGTAGTAACTGACCCTCTCCTCTCCTAATGTTATAGAGTAGTAGTCGTAACTGACACTCTCCTCTCCTAATGTTATAGAGTAGTAGTAGTAACTGACTCTCTCCTCTCCTAATGTTATAGAGAAGTAGTAGTAACTGACTCTCTCCTATCCTAATGTTATAGAGTAGTAGTAGTAACTGACACTCTCCTCTCCTAATGTTATAGAGTAGTAGTAGTAACTGACTCTCTTCTCCTAATATTATAGAGTAGTATTAGTAGTAACTGACTCTCTCCTCTCCTAATGTTATAGAGTAGTAGTAGTAACTGACCCTCTCCTCTCCTAATGTTATAGAGTAGTAGTAGTAACTGACACTCTCCTCTCCTAATGTTATAGAGTAGTAGTAGTAACTGACACTCTCCTCTCCTAATGTTATAGAGTAGTAGTAGTAACTGACACTCTCTTCTCCTAATGTTATAGAGTAGTAGTAGTAACTGACACTCTCCTCTCCTAATGTTATAGAGTAGTAGTAGTAGTAACTGACTCTGTCCTCTCCTAATGTTATAGAGTAGTAGTAGTAACTGACCCTCTCCTCTCCTAATGTTATAGAGTACTAGTAGTAACTGACACTCTCCTCTCCTAATGTTATAGAGTAGTAGTAGTAACTGACTCTCTCCTCTCCTAATGTTATAGAGTAGTAGTAACTGTCCCTCACCTCTCCTAATGTTATACTGTAGTAGTAGTACCTGACCATCTCCTCTCCTAATGTTATAGAGTAGTAGTAGTAACTGACTCTCTCCTCTCCTAATGTTATACTGTAGTAGTAGTGACTGACTCTCTCCTCTCCTAATGTTATAGAGTAGTAGTAGTAACTGACCCTCTCCTATCCTAATGTTAAAGAGTAGTAGTAGTAACTGACTCTCTCTTCTCATAATGTTATAGAGTAGTATTTGTAGTAACTGACACTCTCCTCTCCTAATGTTATAGAGTAGTAGTAGTAACTGACCCTCTCCTCTCCTAATGTTATAGAGTAGTAGTAGTAACTGACACTCTCCTCTCCTAATGTTATAGAGTAGTATTAGTAGTAACTGACACTCTCCTCTCCTAATGTTATAGAGTAGTATTAGTAGTAACTGACACTCTCCTCTCCTAATGTTATAGAGTAGTAGTTGTAGCTGAGACACTCCTCTCCTAATGTTATAGAGTAGTATAAGTAGTAACTGACACTCTCATCTCCTAATGTTATAGAGTAGTAGTAGTAACTGACACTCTCTTCTCCTAATGTTATAGAGTAGTAGTAGTAACTGACACTCTCCTCTCCTAATGTTATAGAGTAGTAGTAGTAGTAACTGACTCTCTCCTCTCCTAATGTTATAGAGTAGTAGTAGTAACTGACTCTCTCCTCTCCTAATGTTATAGAGTAGTAGTAGTAACTGACACTCTCCTCTCCTAATGTTATAGAGTAGTAGTAGTAACTGACTCTCTCTTCTCCTAATATTATAGAGTAGTATTAGTAGTAACTGACTCTCTCCTCTCCTAATGTTATAGAGTAGTAGTAGTAACTGACCCTCTCCTCTCCTAATGTTATAGAGTAGTAGTAGTAACTGACACTCTCCTCTCCTAATGTTATAGAGTAGTAGTAGTAACTGACACTCTCCTCTCCTAATGTTATAGAGTAGTAGTAGTAACTGACACTCTCTTCTCCTAATGTTATAGAGTAGTAGTAGTAACTGACACTCTCCTCTCCTAATGTTATAGAGTAGTAGTAGTAGTAACTGACTCTGTCCTCTCCTAATGTTATAGAGTAGTAGTAGTAACTAACCCTCTCCTCTCCTAATGTTATAGAGTGGTAGTAGTAGTAACTGACTCTCTCCTCTCCTAATGTTATAGAGTAGTAGTAGTAGTAACTGTCCCTCTCCTCTCCTAATGTTATACTGTAGTAGTAGTACCTGACCATCTCCTCTCGTAATGTTATAGAGTAGTAGTAGTAACTGACTCTCTCCTCTCCTAATGTTATACTGTAGTAGTAGTGACTGACTCTCTCCTCTCCTAATGTTATAGAGTAGTAGTAGTAACTGACACTCTCCTCTCCTAATGTTATAGAGTAGTAGTTGTAGCTGAGACACTCCTCTCCTAATGTTATAGAGTAGTATAAGTAGTAACTGACACTCTCCTCTCCTAATGTTATAGAGTAGTAGTAGTAACTGACACTCTCTTCTCCTAATGTTATAGAGTAGTAGTAGTAACTGACACTCTCCTCTCCTAATGTTATAGAGTAGTAGTAGTAGTAACTGACTCTGTCCTCTCCTAATGTTATAGAGTAGTAGTAGTAACTAACCCTCTCCTCTCCTAATGTTATAGAGTAGTAGTAGTAACTAACCCTCTCCTCTCCTAATGTTATAGAGTAGTAGTAGTAGTAACTGACTCTCTCCTCTCCTAATGTTATAGAGTAGTAGTAGTAGTAACTGACCCTCTCCTCTCCTGATGTTATAGAGTAGTAGTATTAACTGACCCTCTCCACTCCTAATGTTATAGAGTAGTAGTAGTAACTGACCCTCTCCTCTCCTAATGTTATAGAGTAGTAGTAGTAATTGACTCTCTCCTCTACTAATGTTGTAGAGTAGTAGTAGTAACTGACTCTCTCCTCTCCTAATGTTATAGAGTAGTAGTAGTAACTGACTCTCTCCTCTCTTAATGTTATAGAGTAGTAGTAGTAGTAACTGACACTCTCCTCTCCTAATGTGATAGAGTAGTAGTAGTAACTGACTCTCTCCTCTCCTAATGTTATAGAGTAGTAGTAGTAACTGACTCTGTCCTCTCCTAATGTTATAGAGTAGTAGTAGTAACTGACACTCTCCTCTCCTAATGTTATAGAGTAGTAGTAGTAGTAACTGACTCTGTCCTCTCCTAATGTTATAGAGTAGTAGTAGTAACTGACCCTCTCCTCTCCTAATGTTATAGAGTAGTAGTAGTAGTAACTGACACTCTCCTCTCCTAATGTTATAGAGTAGTAGTAGTAACTGACTCTCTCCTCTCCTAATGTTATAGAGTAGTAGTAACTGTCCCTCTCCTCTCCTAATGTTATACTGTAGTAGTAGTACCTGACCATCTCCTCTCGTAATGTTATAGAGTAGTAGTAGTAACTGACTCTCTCCTCTCCTAATGTTATACTGTAGTAGTAGTGACTGACTCTCTCCTCTCCTAATGTTATAGAGTAGTAGTAGTAACTGACCCTCTCCTCTCCTAATGTTATAGAGTAGTAGTAGTAACTGACTCTCTCCTCTCCTAATGTTATAGAGTAGTAGTAGTAAATGACTCTCTCCTCTCCTAATGTTATAGAGTAGTATTAGTGACACTCTCCTCTCCTAATGTTATAGAGTAGTAGTAGTAGTAACAGACTCTCTCCTCTCCTAATGTTATAGAGTAGTAGTAGTAACTGACCCTCTCCTCTCCTAATGTTATAGAGTAGTAGTCGTAACTGACACTCTCCTCTCCTAATGTTATAGAGTAGTAGTAGTAACTGACTCTCTCCTCTCCTAATGTTATAGAGAAGTAGTAGTAACTGACTCTCTCCTATCCTAATGTTATAGAGTAGTAGTAGTAACTGACACTCTCCTCTCCTAATGTTATAGAGTAGTAGTAGTAACTGACTCTCTCTTCTCCTAATATTATAGAGTAGTATTAGTAGTAACTGACTCTCTCCTCTCCTAATGTTATAGAGTAGTAGTAGTAACTGACCCTCTCCTCTCCTAATGTTATAGAGTAGTAGTAGTAACTGACACTCTCCTCTCCTAATGTTATAGAGTAGTAGTAGTAACTGACACTCTCCTCTCCTAATGTTATAGAGTAGTAGTAGTAACTGACACTCTCTTCTCCTAATGTTATAGAGTAGTAGTAGTAACTGACACTCTCCTCTCCTAATGTTATAGAGTAGTAGTAGTAGTAACTGACTCTGTCCTCTCCTAATGTTATAGAGTAGTAGTAGTAACTAACCCTCTCCTCTCCTAATGTTATAGAGTGGTAGTAGTAGTAACTGACTCTCTCCTCTCCTAATGTTATAGAGTAGTAGTAGTAGTAGTAACTGACCCTCTCCTCTCCTAATGTTATAGAGTAGTAGTATTAACTGACCCTCTCCACTCCTAATGTTATAGAGTAGTAGTAGTAACTGACCCTCTCCTCTCCTAATGTTATAGAGTAGTAGTAGTAATTGACTCTCTCCTCTCCTAATGTTGTAGAGTAGTAGTAGTAACTGACTCTCTCCTCTCCTAATGTTATAGAGTAGTAGTAGTAACTGACTCTCTCCTCTCCTAATGTTATAGAGTAGTAGTAGTAGTAACTGACACTCTCCTCTCCTAATGTGATAGAGTAGTAGTAGTAACTGACTCTCTCCTCTCCTAATGTTATAGAGTAGTAGTAGTAACTGACTCTGTCCTCTCCTAATGTTATAGAGTAGTAGTAGTAACTGACACTCTCCTCTCCTAATGTTATAGAGTAGTAGTAGTAGTAACTGACTCTGTCCTCTCCTAATGTTATAGAGTAGTAGTAGTAACTGACCCTCTCCTCTCCTAATGTTATAGAGTAGTAGTAGTAGTAACTGACTCTCTCCTCTCCTAATGTTATACAGTAGTAGTAGTAGTAACTGACTCTGTCCTCTCCAAATGTTATAGAGTAGTAGTAGTAACTGACCCTCTCCTCTCCTAATGTTATAGAGTAGTAGTAGTAGTAACTGCCTCTCACCTCTCCTAATGTTATAGAGTAGTAGTAGTAACTGACCCTCTCCTCTCATAATGTTATAGAGTACTAGTAGTAACTGACACTCTCCTCTCCTAATGTTATAGAGTAGTAGTAGTAACTGACTCTCTCCTCTCCTAATGTTATAGAGTAGTAGTAACTGTCCCTCACCTCTCCTAATGTTATACTGTAGTAGTAGTACCTGACCATCTCCTCTCCTAATGTTATAGAGTAGTAGTAGTAACTGACTCTCTCCTCTCCTAATGTTATACTGTAGTAGTAGTGACTGACTCTCTCCTCTCCTAATGTTATAGAGTAGTAGTAGTAACTGACCCTCTCCTATCCTAATGTTAAAGAGTAGTAGTAGTAACTGACTCTCTCTTCTCATAATGTTATAGAGTAGTATTTGTAGTAACTGACACTCTCCTCTCCTAATGTTATAGAGTAGTAGTAGTAACTGACCCTCTCCTCTCCTAATGTTATAGAGTAGTAGTAGTAACTGACACTCTCCTCTCCTAATGTTATAGAGTAGTATTAGTAGTAACTGACACTCTCCTCTCCTAATGTTATAGAGTAGTATTAGTAGTAACTGACACTCTCCTCTCCTAATGTTATAGAGTAGTAGTTGTAGCTGAGACACTCCTCTCCTAATGTTATAGAGTAGTATAAGTAGTAACTGACACTCTCATCTCCTAATGTTATAGAGTAGTAGTAGTAACTGACACTCTCTTCTCCTAATGTTATAGAGTAGTAGTAGTAACTGACACTCTCCTCTCCTAATGTTATAGAGTAGTAGTAGTAGTAACTGACTCTGTCCTCTCCTAATGTTATAGAGTAGTAGTAGTAACTAACCCTCTCCTCTCCTAATGTTATAGAGTAGTAGTAGTAACTTACCCTCTCCTCTCCTAATGTTATAGAGTAGTAGTAGTAGTAACTGACTCTCTCCTCTCCTAATGTTATAGAGTAGTAGTAGTAGTAACTGACCCTCTCCTCTCCTAATGTTATAGAGTAGTAGTATTAACTGACCCTCTCCACTCCTAATGTTATAGAGTAGTAGTAGTAACTGACCCTCTCCTCTCCTAATGTTATAGAGTAGTAGTAGTAATTGACTCTCTCCTCTACTAATGTTGTAGAGTAGTAGTAGTAACTGACTCTCTCCTCTCCTAATGTTATAGAGTAGTAGTAGTAACTGACTCTCTCCTCTCTTAATGTTATAGAGTAGTAGTAGTAGTAACTGACACTCTCCTCTCCTAATGTGATAGAGTAGTAGTAGTAACTGACTCTCTCCTCTCCTAATGTTATAGAGTAGTAGTAGTAACTGACTCTGTCCTCTCCTAATGTTATAGAGTAGTAGTAGTAACTGACACTCTCCTCTCCTAATGTTATAGAGTAGTAGTAGTAGTAACTGACTCTGTCCTCTCCTAATGTTATAGAGTAGTAGTAGTAACTGACCCTCTCCTCTCCTAATGTTATAGAGTAGTAGTAGTAGTAACTGACACTCTCCTCTCCTAATGTTATAGAGTAGTAGTAGTAACTGACTCTCTCCTCTCCTAATGTTATAGAGTAGTAGTAACTGTCCCTCTCCTCTCCTAATGTTATACTGTAGTAGTAGTACCTGACCATCTCCTCTCGTAATGTTATAGAGTAGTAGTAGTAACTGACTCTCTCCTCTCCTAATGTTATACTGTAGTAGTAGTGACTGACTCTCTCCTCTCCTAATGTTATAGAGTAGTAGTAGTAACTGACCCTCTCCTCTCCTAATGTTATAGAGTAGTAGTAGTAACTGACTCTCTCCTCTCCTAATGTTATAGAGTAGTAGTAGTAAATGACTCTCTCCTCTCCTAATGTTATAGAGTAGTATTAGTGACACTCTCCTCTCCTAATGTTATAGAGTAGTAGTAGTAGTAACAGACTCTCTCCTCTCCTAATGTTATAGAGTAGTAGTAGTAACTGACCCTCTCCTCTCCTAATGTTATAGAGTAGTAGTCGTAACTGACACTCTCCTCTCCTAATGTTATAGAGTAGTAGTAGTAGTAACTGACTCTCTCCTCTCCTAATGTTATAGAGTAGTAGTAGTAACTGACTCTCTCCTCTCCTAATGTTATAGAGTAGTAGTAGTAACTGACACTCTCCTCTCCTAATGTTATAGAGTAGTAGTAGTAACTGACTCTCTCTTCTCCTAATATTATAGAGTAGTATTAGTAGTAACTGACTCTCTCCTCTCCTAATGTTATAGAGTAGTAGTAGTAACTGACCCTCTCCTCTCCTAATGTTATAGAGTAGTAGTAGTAACTGACACTCTCCTCTCCTAATGTTATAGAGTAGTAGTAGTAACTGACACTCTCCTCTCCTAATGTTATAGAGTAGTAGTAGTAACTGACACTCTCTTCTCCTAATGTTATAGAGTAGTAGTAGTAACTGACACTCTCCTCTCCTAATGTTATAGAGTAGTAGTAGTAGTAACTGACTCTGTCCTCTCCTAATGTTATAGAGTAGTAGTAGTAACTAACCCTCTCCTCTCCTAATGTTATAGAGTGGTAGTAGTAGTAACTGACTCTCTCCTCTCCTAATGTTATAGAGTAGTAGTAGTAGTAACTGTCCCTCTCCTCTCCTAATGTTATACTGTAGTAGTAGTACCTGACCATCTCCTCTCGTAATGTTATAGAGTAGTAGTAGTAACTGACTCTCTCCTCTCCTAATGTTATACTGTAGTAGTAGTGACTGACTCTCTCCTCTCCTAATGTTATAGAGTAGTAGTAGTAACTGACACTCTCCTCTCCTAATGTTATAGAGTAGTAGTTGTAGCTGAGACACTCCTCTCCTAATGTTATAGAGTAGTATAAGTAGTAACTGACACTCTCCTCTCCTAATGTTATAGAGTAGTAGTAGTAACTGACACTCTCTTCTCCTAATGTTATAGAGTAGTAGTAGTAACTGACACTCTCCTCTCCTAATGTTATAGAGTAGTAGTAGTAGTAACTGACTCTGTCCTCTCCTAATGTTATAGAGTAGTAGTAGTAACTAACCCTCTCCTCTCCTAATGTTATAGAGTAGTAGTAGTAACTAACCCTCTCCTCTCCTAATGTTATAGAGTAGTAGTAGTAGTAACTGACTCTCTCCTCTCCTAATGTTATAGAGTAGTAGTAGTAGTAACTGACCCTCTCCTCTCCTAATGTTATAGAGTAGTAGTATTAACTGACCCTCTCCACTCCTAATGTTATAGAGTAGTAGTAGTAACTGACCCTCTCCTCTCCTAATGTTATAGAGTAGTAGTAGTAATTGACTCTCTCCTCTACTAATGTTGTAGAGTAGTAGTAGTAACTGACTCTCTCCTCTCCTAATGTTATAGAGTAGTAGTAGTAACTGACTCTCTCCTCTCTTAATGTTATAGAGTAGTAGTAGTAGTAACTGACACTCTCCTCTCCTAATGTGATAGAGTAGTAGTAGTAACTGACTCTCTCCTCTCCTAATGTTATAGAGTAGTAGTAGTAACTGACTCTGTCCTCTCCTAATGTTATAGAGTAGTAGTAGTAACTGACACTCTCCTCTCCTAATGTTATAGAGTAGTAGTAGTAGTAACTGACTCTGTCCTCTCCTAATGTTATAGAGTAGTAGTAGTAACTGACCCTCTCCTCTCCTAATGTTATAGAGTAGTAGTAGTAGTAACTGACACTCTCCTCTCCTAATGTTATAGAGTAGTAGTAGTAACTGACTCTCTCCTCTCCTAATGTTATAGAGTAGTAGTAACTGTCCCTCTCCTCTCCTAATGTTATACTGTAGTAGTAGTACCTGACCATCTCCTCTCGTAATGTTATAGAGTAGTAGTAGTAACTGACTCTCTCCTCTCCTAATGTTATACTGTAGTAGTAGTGACTGACTCTCTCCTCTCCTAATGTTATAGAGTAGTAGTAGTAACTGACCCTCTCCTCTCCTAATGTTATAGAGTAGTAGTAGTAACTGACTCTCTCCTCTCCTAATGTTATAGAGTAGTAGTAGTAAATGACTCTCTCCTCTCCTAATGTTATAGAGTAGTATTAGTGACACTCTCCTCTCCTAATGTTATAGAGTAGTAGTAGTAGTAACAGACTCTCTCCTCTCCTAATGTTATAGAGTAGTAGTAGTAACTGACCCTCTCCTCTCCTAATGTTATAGAGTAGTAGTCGTAACTGACACTCTCCTCTCCTAATGTTATAGAGTAGTAGTAGTAGTAACTGACTCTCTCCTCTCCTAATGTTATAGAGTAGTAGTAGTAACTGACTCTCTCCTCTCCTAATGTTATAGAGTAGTAGTAGTAACTGACACTCTCCTCTCCTAATGTTATAGAGTAGTAGTAGTAGTAACTGACTCTCTCTTCTCCTAATATTATAGAGTAGTATTAGTAGTAACTGACTCTCTCCTCTCCTAATGTTATAGAGTAGTAGTAGTAACTGACCCTCTCCTCTCCTAATGTTATAGAGTAGTAGTAGTAACTGACACTCTCCTCTCCTAATGTTATAGAGTAGTAGTAGTAACTGACACTCTCCTCTCCTAATGTTATAGAGTAGTAGTAGTAACTGACACTCTCTTCTCCTAATGTTATAGAGTAGTAGTAGTAACTGACACTCTCCTCTCCCAATGTTATAGAGTAGTAGTAGTAGTAACTGACTCTGTCCTCTCCTAATGTTATAGAGTAGTAGTATTAGTAACTGACCCTCTCCTCTCCTAATGTTATAGAGTAG
Source organism: Salmo salar (assembly GCF_965601325.2). Lineage (NCBI taxonomy): Eukaryota > Metazoa > Chordata > Actinopteri > Salmoniformes > Salmonidae > Salmo > Salmo salar. The sequence continues at coordinate 54,540,182 of NC_138297.1, forward strand.
TAGTATTAACTGACCCTCTCCACTCCTAATGTTATAGAGTAGTAGTAGTAACTGACCCTCTCCTCTCCTAATGTTATAGAGTAGTAGTAGTAATTGACTCTCTCCTCTCCTAATGTTGTAGAGTAGTAGTAGTAACTGACTCTCTCCTCTCCTAATGTTATAGAGTAGTAGTAGTAACTGACTCTCTCCTCTCCTAATGTTATAGAGTAGTAGTAGTAATTGACACTCTCCTCTCCTAATGTTATAGAGTAGTATTAGTAGTAACTGACACTCTCCTCTCCTAATGTTATAGAGTAGTATTAGTAGTAACTGACACTCTCCTCTCCTAATGTTATAGAGTAGTAGTTGTAGCTGAGACACTCCTCTCCTAATGTTATAGAGTAGTATAAGTAGTAACTGACACTCTCCTCTCCTAATGTTATAGAGTAGTAGTAGTAACTGACACTCTCTTCTCCTAATGTTATAGAGTAGTAGTAGTAACTGACACTCTCCTCTCCTAATGTTATAGAGTAGTAGTAGTAGTAACTGACTCTGTCCTCTCCTAATGTTATAGAGTAGTAGTAGTAACTAACCCTCTCCTCTCCTAATGTTATAGAGTAGTAGTAGTAACTAACCCTCTCCTCTCCTAATGTTATAGAGTAGTAGTAGTAGTAACTGACTCTCTCCTCTCCTAATGTTATAGAGTAGTAGTAGTAGTAACTGACCCTCTCCTCTCCTAATGTTATAGAGTAGTAGTATTAACTGACCCTCTCCACTCCTAATGTTATAGAGTAGTAGTAGTAACTGACCCTCTCCTCTCCTAATGTTATAGAGTAGTAGTAGTAACTGACTCTCTCCTCTCCTAATGTTATAGAGTAGTAGTAACTGTCCCTCTCCTCTCCTAATGTTATACTGTAGTAGTAGTACCTGACCATCTCCTCTCGTAATGTTATAGAGTAGTAGTAGTAACTGACTCTCTCCTCTCCTAATGTTATACTGTAGTAGTAGTGACTGACTCTCTCCTCTCCTAATGTTATAGAGTAGTAGTAGTAACTGACCCTCTCCTCTCCTAATGTTATAGAGTAGTAGTAGTAACTGACTCTCTCCTCTCCTAATGTTATAGAGTAGTAGTAGTAAATGACTCTCTCCTCTCCTAATGTTATAGAGTAGTATTAGTGACACTCTCCTCTCCTAATGTTATAGAGTAGTAGTAGTAGTAACAGACTCTCTCCTCTCCTAATGTTATAGAGTAGTAGTAGTAACTGACCCTCTCCTCTCCTAATGTTATAGAGTAGTAGTCGTAACTGACACTCTCCTCTCCTAATGTTATAGAGTAGTAGTAGTAGTAACTGACTCTCTCCTCTCCTAATGTTATAGAGTAGTAGTAGTAACTGACTCTCTCCTCTCCTAATGTTATAGAGTAGTAGTAGTAACTGACACTCTCCTCTCCTAATGTTATAGAGTAGTAGTAGTAGTAACTGACTCTCTCTTCTCCTAATATTATAGAGTAGTATTAGTAGTAACTGACTCTCTCCTCTCCTAATGTTATAGAGTAGTAGTAGTAACTGACCCTCTCCTCTCCTAATGTTATAGAGTAGTAGTAGTAACTGACACTCTCCTCTCCTAATGTTATAGAGTAGTAGTAGTAACTGACACTCTCCTCTCCTAATGTTATAGAGTAGTAGTAGTAACTGACACTCTCTTCTCCTAATGTTATAGAGTAGTAGTAGTAACTGACACTCTCCTCTCCCAATGTTATAGAGTAGTAGTAGTAGTAGTAACTGACTCTGTCCTCTCCTAATGTTATAGAGTAGTAGTAGTAACTAACCCTCTCCTCTCCTAATGTTATAGAGTGGTAGTAGTAGTAACTGACTCTCTCCTCTCCTAATGTTATAGAGTAGTAGTATTAGTAACTGACCCTCTCCTCTCCTAATGTTATAGAGTAGTAGTATTAACTGACCCTCTCCACTCCTAATGTTATAGAGTAGTAGTAGTAACTGACCCTCTCCTCTCCTAATGTTATAGAGTAGTAGTAGTAATTGACTCTCTCCTCTCCTAATGTTGTAGAGTAGTAGTAGTAACTGACTCTCTCCTCTCCTAATGTTATAGAGTAGTAGTAGTAACTGACTCTCTCCTCTCCTAATGTTATAGAGTAGTAGTAGTAATTGACACTCTCCTCTCCTAATGTTATAGAGTAGTATTAGTAGTAACTGACACTCTCCTCTCCTAATGTTATAGAGTAGTATTAGTAGTAACTGACACTCTCCTCTCCTAATGTTATAGAGTAGTAGTTGTAGCTGAGACACTCCTCTCCTAATGTTATAGAGTAGTATAAGTAGTAACTGACACTCTCCTCTCCTAATGTTATAGAGTAGTAGTAGTAACTGACACTCTCTTCTCCTAATGTTATAGAGTAGTAGTAGTAACTGACACTCTCCTCTCCTAATGTTATAGAGTAGTAGTAGTAGTAACTGACTCTGTCCTCTCCTAATGTTATAGAGTAGTAGTAGTAACTAACCCTCTCCTCTCCTAATGTTATAGAGTAGTAGTAGTAACTAACCCTCTCCTCTCCTAATGTTATAGAGTAGTAGTAGTAGTAACTGACTCTCTCCTCTCCTAATGTTATAGAGTAGTAGTAGTAGTAACTGACCCTCTCCTCTCCTAATGTTATAGAGTAGTAGTATTAACTGACCCTCTCCACTCCTAATGTTATAGAGTAGTAGTAGTAACTGACCCTCTCCTCTCCTAATGTTATAGAGTAGTAGTAGTAATTGACTCTCTCCTCTCCTAATGTTGTAGAGTAGTAGTAGTAACTGACTCTCTCCTCTCCTAATGTTATAGAGTAGTAGTAGTAACTGACTCTCTCCTCTCTTAATGTTATAGAGTAGTAGTAGTAGTAACTGACACTCTCCTCTCCTAATGTGATAGAGTAGTAGTAGTAACTGACTCTCTCCTCTCCTAATGTTATAGAGTAGTAGTAGTAACTGACTCTGTCCTCTCCTAATGTTATAGAGTAGTAGTAGTAACTGACACTCTCCTCTCCTAATGTTATAGAGTAGTAGTAGTAGTAACTGACTCTGTCCTCTCCTAATGTTATAGAGTAGTAGTAGTAACTGACCCTCTCCTCTCCTAATGTTATAGAGTAGTAGTAGTAGTAACTGACACTCTCCTCTCCTAATGTTATAGAGTAGTAGTAGTAACTGACTCTCTCCTCTCCTAATGTTATAGAGTAGTAGTAACTGTCCCTCTCCTCTCCTAATGTTATACTGTAGTAGTAGTACCTGACCATCTCCTCTCGTAATGTTATAGAGTAGTAGTAGTAACTGACTCTCTCCTCTCCTAATGTTATACTGTAGTAGTAGTGACTGACTCTCTCCTCTCCTAATGTTATAGAGTAGTAGTAGTAACTGACCCTCTCCTCTCCTAATGTTATAGAGTAGTAGTAGTAACTGACCCTCTCCTCTCCTACTGTTATAGAGTAGTAGTAGTAACTGACCCTCTCCTCTCCTAATGTTATAGAGTAGTAGTAGTAACTGACTCTCTCCTCTCCTAATGTTATAGAGTAGTAGTAGTAAATGACTCTCTCCTCTCCTAATGTTATAGAGTAGTATTAGTGACACTCTCCTCTCCTAATGTTATAGAGTAGTAGTAGTAGTAACAGACTCTCTCCTCTCCTAATGTTATAGAGTAGTAGTAGTAACTGACCCTCTCCTCTCCTAATGTTATAGAGTAGTAGTCGTAACTGACACTCTCCTCTCCTAATGTTATAGAGTAGTAGTAGTAGTAACTGACTCTCTCCTCTCCTAATGTTATAGAGTAGTAGTAGTAACTGACTCTCTCCTCTCCTAATGTTATAGAGTAGTAGTAGTAACTGACACTCTCCTCTCCTAATGTTATAGAGTAGTAGTAGTAACTGACTCTCTCTTCTCCTAATATTATAGAGTAGTATTAGTAGTAACTGACTCTCTCCTCTCCTAATGTTATAGAGTAGTAGTAGTAACTGACCCTCTCCTCTCCTAATGTTATAGAGTAGTAGTAGTAACTGACACTCTCCTCTCCTAATGTTATAGAGTAGTAGTAGTAACTGACACTCTCCTCTCCTAATGTTATAGAGTAGTAGTAGTAACTGACACTCTCCTCTCCTAATGTTATAGAGTAGTAGTAGTAGTAACTGACTCTGTCCTCTCCTAATGTTATAGAGTAGTAGTAGTAACTAACCCTCTCCTCTCCTAATGTTATAGAGTGGTAGTAGTAGTAACTGACTCTCTCCTCTCCTAATGTTATAGAGTAGTAGTAGTAGTAACTGACCCTCTCCTCTCCTAATGTTATAGAGTAGTAGTATTAACTGACCCTCTCCACTCCTAATGTTATAGAGTAGTAGTAGTAACTGACCCTCTCCTCTCCTAATGTTATAGAGTAGTAGTAGTAATTGACTCTCTCCTCTCCTAATGTTGTAGAGTAGTAGTAGTAACTGACTCTCTCCTCTCCTAATGTTATAGAGTAGTAGTAGTAACTGACTCTCTCCTCTCCTAATGTTATAGAGTAGTAGTAGTAGTAACTGACACTCTCTTCTCCTAATGTTATAGAGTAGTATTAGTAGTAACTGACACTCTCCTCTCCTAATGTTATAGAGTAGTAGTTGTAGCTGAGACACTCCTCTCCTAATGTTATAGAGTAGTAGTAGTAACTGACTCTCTCCTCTCCTAATGTTATAGAGTAGTAGTAGTAAATGACTCTCTCCTCTCCTAATGTTATAGAGTAGTATTAGTGACACTCTCCTCTCTGAATGTTATAGAGTAGTAGTAGTAGTAACTGACTCTCTCCTCTCCTAATGTTATAGAGTAGTAGTAGTAGTAACTGACCCTCTCCTCTCCTAATGTTATAGAGTAGTAGTATTAACTGACCCTCTCCACTCCTAATGTTATAGAGTAGTAGTAGTAACTGACCCTCTCCTCTCCTAATGTTATAGAGTAGTAGTAGTAATTGACTCTCTCCTCTCCTAATGTTGTAGAGTAGTAGTAGTAACTGACTCTCTCCTCTCCTAATGTTATAGAGTAGTAGTAGTAACTGACTCTCTCCTCTCCTAATGTTATAGAGTAGTAGTAGTAGTAACTGACACTCTCCTCTCCTAATGTGATAGAGTAGTAGTAGTAACTGACTCTCTCCTCTCCTAATGTTATAGAGTAGTAGTAGTAACTGACTCTGTCCTCTCCTAATGTTATAGAGTAGTAGTAGTAACTGACACTCTCCTCTCCTAATGTTATAGAGTAGTAGTAGTAGTAACTGACTCTGTCCTCTCCTAATGTTATAGAGTAGTAGTAGTAACTGACCCTCTCCTCTCCTAATGTTATAGAGTAGTAGTAGTAGTAACTGACTCTCTCCTCTCCTAATGTTATAGAGTAGTAGTAGTAGTAACTGACTCTGTCCTCTCCAAATGTTATAGAGTAGTAGTAGTGACTGACCCTCTCCTCTCCTAATGTTATAGAGTAGTAGTAGTAGTAACTGACTCTCACCTCTCCTAATGTTATAGAGTAGTAGTAGTAACTGACCCTCTCCTCTCCTAATGTTATAGAGTACTAGTAGTAACTGACACTCTCCTCTCCTAATGTTATAGAGTAGTAGTAGTATCTGACTCTCTCCTCTCCTAATGTTATAGAGTAGTAGTAACTGTCCCTCTCCTCTCCTAATGTTATACTGTAGTAGTAGTACCTGACCATCTCCTCTCCTAATGTTATAGAGTAGTAGTAGTAACTGACTCTCTCCTCTCCTAATGTTATACTGTAGTAGTAGTGACTGACTCTCTCCTCTCCTAATGTTATAGAGTAGTAGTAGTAACTGACCCTCTCCTCTCCTAATGTTATAGAGTAGTAGTAGTAACTGACCCTCTCCTCTCCTAATGTTATAGAGTAGTAGTAGTAACTGACCCTCTCCTCTCCTAATGTTATAGAGTAGTAGTAGTAACTGACTCTCTCCTCTCCTAATGTTATAGAGTAGTAGTAGTAAATGACTCTCTCCTCTCCTAATGTTATAGAGTAGTATTAGTGACACTCTCCTCTCATTAATGTTATAGAGTAGTAGTAGTAGTAACAGACTCTCTCCTCTCCTAATGTTATAGAGTAGTAGTAGTAACTGACACTCTCCTCTCCTAATGTTATAGAGTAGTAGTCGTAACTGACACTCTCCTCTCCTAATGTTATAGAGTAGTAGTAGTAATTGACTCTCTCCTCTCCTAATGTTGTAGAGTAGTAGTAGTAACTGACTCTCTCCTCTCCTAATGTTATAGAGTAGTAGTAGTAACTGACTCTCTCCTCTCCTAATGTTATAGAGTAGTAGTAGTAGTAACTGACACTCTCCTCTCCTAATGTGATAGAGTAGTAGTAGTAACTGACTCTCTCCTCTCCTAATGTTATAGAGTAGTAGTAGTAACTGACTCTGTCCTCTCCTAATGTTATAGAGTAGTAGTAGTAACTGACACTCTCCTCTCCTAATGTTATAGAGTAGTAGTAGTAGTAACTGACTCTGTCCTCTCCTAATGTTATAGAGTAGTAGTAGTAACTGACCCTCTCCTCTCCTAATGTTATAGAGTAGTAGTAGTAGTAACTGACCCTCTCCTCTCCTAATGTTATAGAGTACTAGTAGTAACTGACACTCTCCTCTCCTAATGTTATAGAGTAGTAGTAGTAACTGACTCTCTCCTCTCCTAATGTTATAGAGTAGTAGTAACTGTCCCTCTCCTCTCCTAATGTTATACTGTAGTAGTAGTACCTGACCATCTCCTCTCCTAATGTTATAGAGTAGTAGTAGTAACTGACTCTCTCCTCTCCTAATGTTATACTGTAGTAGTAGTGACTGACTCTCTCCTCTCCTAATGTTATAGAGTAGTAGTAGTAACTGACCCTCTCCTCTCCTAATGTTATAGAGTAGTAGTAGTAACTGACCCTCTCCTCTCCTAATGTTATAGAGTAGTAGTAGTAACTGACCCTCTCCTCTCCTAATGTTATAGAGTAGTAGTAGTAACTGACTCTCTCCTCTCCTAATGTTATAGAGTAGTAGTAGTAAATGACTCTCTCCTCTCCTAATGTTATAGAGTAGTATTAGTGACACTCTCCTCTCCTAATGTTATAGAGTAGTAGTAGTAGTAACAGACTCTCTCCTCTCCTAATGTTATAGAGTAGTAGTAGTAACTGACTCTCTCCTCTCCTAATGTTATAGAGTAGTAGTAGTAAATGACTCTCTCCTCTCCTAATGTTATAGAGTAGTATTAGTGACACTCTCCTCTCCTAATGTTATAGAGTAGTAGTAGTAGTAACTGACTCTCTCTTCTCCTAATATTATAGAGTAGTATTAGTAGTAACTGACTCTCTCTTCTCCTAATGTTATAGAGTAGTAGTAGTAACTGACACTCTCCTCTCCTAATGTTATAGAGTAGTAGTAGTAACTGACTCTCTCTTCTCCTAATATTATAGAGTAGTATTAGTAGTAACTGACTCTCTCCTCTCCTAATGTTATAGAGTAGTAGTAGTAACTGACCCTCTCCTCTCCTAATGTTATAGAGTAGTAGTAGTAACTGACACTCTCCTCTCCTAATGTTATAGAGTAGTAGTAGTAACTGACACTCTCCTCTCCTAATGTTATAGAGTAGTAGTAGTAACTGACACTCTCTTCTCCTAATGTTATAGAGTAGTAGTAGTAACTGACCCTCTCCTCTCCTAATGTTATAGAGTAGTAGTATTAACTGACCGTCTCCACTCCTAATGTTATAGAGTAGTAGTAGTAACTGACCCTCTCCTCTCCTAATGTTATAGAGTAGTAGTAGTAATTGACTCTCTCCTCTCCTAATGTTGTAGAGTAGTAGTAGTAACTGACTCTCTCCTCTCCTAATGTTATAGAGTAGTAGTAGTAACTGACTCTCTCCTCTCCTAATGTTATAGAGTAGTAGTAGTAGTAACTGACACTCTCCTCTCCTAATGTGATAGAGTAGTAGTAGTAACTGACTCTCTCCTCTCCTAATGTTATAGAGTTGTAGTAGTAACTGACTCTGTCCTCTCCTAATGTTATAGAGTAGTAGTAGTAACTGACACTCTCCTCTCCTAATGTTATAGAGTAGTAGTAGTAGTAACTGACTCTGTCCTCTCCTAATGTTATACTGTAGTAGTAGTACCTGACCATCTCCTCTCCTAATGTTATAGAGTAGTAGTAGTAACTGACTCTCTCCTCTCCTAATGTTATACTGTAGTAGTAGTGACTGACTCTCTCCTCTCCTAATGTTATAGAGTAGTAGTAGTAACTGACCCTCTCCTCTCCTAATGTTATAGAGTAGTAGTAGTAACTGACCCTCTCCTCTCCTAATGTTATAGAGTAGTAGTAGTAACTGACCCTCTCCTCTCCTAATGTTATAGAGTAGTAGTAGTAACTGACTCTCTCCTCTCCTAATGTTATAGAGTAGTAGTAGTAAATGACTCTCTCCTCTCCTAATGTTATAGAGTAGTATTAGTGACACTCTCCTCTCCTAATGTTATAGAGTAGTAGTAGTAGTAACAGACTCTCTCCTCTCCTAATGTAATAGAGTAGTAGTAGTAACTGACCCTCTCCTCTCCTAATGTTATAGAGTAGTAGTCGTAACTGACACTCTCCTCTCCTAATGTTATAGAGTAGTAGTAGTAACTGACTCTCTCCTCTCCTAATGTTATAGAGTAGTAGTAGTAACTGACTCTCTCCTCTCCTAATGTTATAGAGTAGTAGTAGTAACTGACACTCTCCTCTCCTAATATTATAGAGTAGTATTAGTAGTAACTGACTCTCTCCTCTCCTAATGTTATAGAGTAGTAGTAGTAACTGACTCTCTCCTCTCCTAATATTATAGAGTAGTAGTAGTAAATGACTCTCTCCTCTCCTAATGTTATAGAGTAGTATTAGTGACACTCTCCTCTCCTAATGTTATAGAGTAGTAGTAGTAGTAACAGACTCTCTCCTCTCCTAATGTAATAGAGTAGTAGTAGTAACTGACCCTCTCCTCTCCTAATGTTATAGAGTAGTAGTAGTAACTGACTCTCTCCTCTCCTAATGTTATAGAGTAGTAGTAACTGTCCCTCTCCTCTCCTAATGTTATACTGTAGTAGTAGTACCTGACCATCTCCTCTCCTAATGTTATAGAGTAGTAGTAGTAACTGACTCTCTCCTCTCCTAATGTTATACTGTAGTAGTAGTGACTGACTCTCTCCTCTCCTAATGTTATAGAGTAGTAGTAGTAACTGACCCTCTCCTCTCCTAATGTTATAGAGTAGTAGTAGTAACTGACCCTCTCCTCTCCTAATGTTATAGAGTAGTAGTAGTAACTGACTCTCTCCTCTCCTAATGTTATAGAGTAGTAGTAGTAACTGACCCTCTCCTCTCCTAATGTTATAGAGTAGTAGTAGTAACTGACTCTCTCCTTTCCTAATGTTATAGAGTAGTAGTAGTAACTGACACTCTCCTCTCCTAATGTTATAGATTAGTAGTAGTAACTGACTCTCTCTTCTCCTAATATTTTAGAGTAGTATTAGTAGTAACTGACTCTCTCCTCTCCTAATGTTATAGAGTAGTAGTAGTAGTAACTGACTCTGTCCTCTCCTAATGTTATAGAGTAGTAGTAGTAACTAACCCTCTCCTCTCCTAATGTTATAGAGTAGTAGTAGTAGTAACTGACTCTATCCTCTCCTAATGTTATAGAGTAGTAGTAGTAGTAACTGACCCTCTCCTCTCCTAATGTTATAGAGTAGTAGTATTAACTGACCCTCTCCACTCCTAATGTTATAGAGTAGTAGTAGTAACTGACCCTCTCCTCTCCTAATGTTATAGAGTAGTAGTATTAATTGACTCTCTCCTCTCCTAATGTTGTAGAGTAGTAGTAGTAACTGACTCTCTCCTCTCCTAATGTTATAGAGTAGTAGTAGTAACTGACACTCTCCTCTCCTAATGTTATAGAGTAGTAGTAGTAGTAACTGACACTCTCCTCTCCTAATGTGATAGAGTAGTAGTAGTAACTGACTCTCTCCTCTCCTAATGTTATAGAGTAGTAGTAGTAACTGACTCTCTCCTCTCCTAATGTTATAGAGTAGTAGTAACTGTCCCTCTCCTCTCCTAATGTTATACTGTAGTAGTAGTACCTGACCATCTCCTCTCCTAATGTTATAGAGTAGTAGTAGTGACTGACCCTCTCCTCTCCTAATGTTATAGAGTAGTAGTAGTAGTAACTGACTCTGTCCTCTCCTAATGTTATAGAGTAGTAGTAGTAACTGACCCTCTCCTCTCCTAATGTTATAGAGTAGTAGTAGTAGTAACTGACTCTCTCCTCTCCTAATGTTATAGAGTAGTAGTAGTAGTAACTGACTCTGTCCTCTCCAAATGTTATAGAGTAGTAGTAGTGACTGACCCTCTCCTCTCCTAATGTTATAGAGTAGTAGTAGTAGTAACTGACTCTCACCTCTCCTAATGTTATAGAGTAGTAGTAGTAACTGACCCTCTCCTCTCCTAATGTTATAGAGTACTAGTAGTAACTGACACTCTCCTCTCCTAATGTTATAGAGTAGTAGTAGTAACTGACTCTCTCCTCTCCTAATGTTATAGAGTAGTAGTAACTGTCCCTCTCCTCTCCTAATGTTATACTGTAGTAGTAGTACCTGACCATCTCCTCTCCTAATGTTATAGAGTAGTAGTAGTAACTGACTCTCTCCTCTCCTAATGTTATACTGTAGTAGTAGTGACTGACTCTCTCCTCTCCTAATGTTATAGAGTAGTAGTAGTAACTGACCCTCTCCTCTCCTAATGTTATAGAGTAGTAGTAGTAACTGACCCTCTCCTCTCCTAATGTTATAGAGTAGTAGTAGTAACTGACCCTCTCCTCTCCTAATGTTATAGAGTAGTAGTAGTAACTGACTCTCTCCTCTCCTAATGTTATAGAGTAGTAGTAGTAAATGACTCTCTCCTCTCCTAATGTTATAGAGTAGTATTAGTGACACTCTCCTCTCCTAATGTTATAGAGTAGTAGTAGTAGTAACAGACTCTCTCCTCTCCTAATGTTATAGAGTAGTAGTAACTGACCCTCTCCTCTCCTAATGTTATAGAGTAGTAGTCGTAACTTACACTCTCCTCTCCTAATGTTATAGAGTAGTAGTAGTAACTGACTCTCTCCTCTCCTAATGTTATAGAGTAGTAGTAGTAACTGACTCTCTCCTCTCCTAATGTTATAGAGTAGTAGTAGTAACTGACACTCTCCTCTCCTAATGTTATAGAGTAGTAGTAGTAACTGACTCTGTCTTCTCCTAATATTATAGAGTAGTATTAGTAGTAACTGACTCTCTCCTCTCCTAATGTTATAGAGTAGTAGTAGTAACTGACCCTCTCCTCTCCTAATGTTATAGAGTAGTAGTAGTAACTGACACTCTCCTCTCCTAATGTTATAGAGTAGTAGTAGTAACTGACACTCTCCTCTCCTAATGTTATAGAGTAGTAGTAGTAACTGACACTCTCTTCTCCTAATGTTATAGAGTAGTAGTAGTAACTGACACTCTCCTCTCCTAATGTTATAGAGTAGTAGTAGTAGTAACTGACTCTGTCCTCTCCTAATGTTATAGAGTAGTAGTAGTAACTAACCCTCTCCTCTCCTAATGTTATAGAGTAGTAGTAGTAGTAACTGACTCTCTCCTCTCCTAATGTTATAGAGTAGTAGTAGTAGTAACTGACCCTCTCCTCTCCTAATGTTATAGAGTAGTAGTATTAACTGACCGTCTCCACTCCTAATGTTATAGAGTAGTAGTAGTAACTGACCCTCTCCTCTCCTAATGTTATAGAGTAGTAGTAGTAATTGACTCTCTCCTCTCCTAATGTTGTAGAGTAGTAGTAGTAACTGACTCTCTCCTCTCCTAATGTTATAGAGTAGTAGTAGTAACTGACTCTCTCCTCTCCTAATGTTATAGAGTAGTAGTAGTAGTAACTGACACTCTCCTCTCCTAATGTGATAGAGTAGTAGTAGTAACTGACTCTCTCCTCTCCTAATGTTATAGAGTAGTAGTAGTAACTGACTCTGTCCTCTCCTAATGTTATAGAGTAGTAGTAGTAACTGACACTCTCCTCTCCTAATGTTATAGAGTAGTAGTAGTAGTAACTGACTCTGTCCTCTCCTAATGCTATAGAGTAGTAGTAGTAACTGACACTCTCCTCTCCTAATGTTATAGAGTAGTAGTAGTAGTAACTGACTCTCTCCTCTCCTAATGTTATAGAGTAGTAGTAGTAGTAACTGACTCTGTCCTCTCCAAATATTATAGAGTAGTAGTAGTAACTGACCCTCTCCTCTCCTAATGTTATAGAGTAGTAGTAGTAGTAACTGACTCTCACCTCTCCTAATGTTATAGAGTAGTAGTAGTAACTGACCCTCTCCTCTCCTAATGTTATAGAGTACTAGTAGTAACTGACACTCTCCTCTCCTAATGTTATAGAGTAGTAGTAGTAACTGACTCTCTCCTCTCCTAATGTTATAGAGTAGTAGTAACTGTCCCTCTCCTCTCCTAATGTTATACTGTAGTAGTAGTACCTGACCATCTCCTCTCCTAATGTTATAGAGTAGTAGTAGTAACTGACTCTCTCCTCTCCTAATGTTATACTGTAGTAGTAGTGACTGACTCTCTCCTCTCCTAATGTTATAGAGTAGTAGTAGTAACTGACCCTCTCCTCTCCTAATGTTATAGAGTAGTAGTAGTAACTGACCCTCTCCTCTCCTAATGTTATAGAGTAGTAGTAGTAACTGACCCTCTCCTCTCCTAATGTTATAGAGTAGTAGTAGTAACTGACTCTCTCCTCTCCTAATGTTATAGAGTAGTAGTAGTAAATGACTCTCTCCTCTCCTAATGTTATAGAGTAGTATTAGTGACACTCTCCTCTCCTAATGTTATAGAGTAGTAGTAGTAGTAACAGACTCTCTCCTCTCCTAATGTAATAGAGTAGTAGTAGTAACTGACCCTCTCCTCTCCTAATGTTATAGAGTAGTAGTTGTAACTGACACTCTCCTCTCCTAATGTTATAGAGTAGTAGTAGTAACTGACTCTCTCCTCTCCTAATGTTATAGAGTAGTAGTAGTAACTGACTCTCTCCTCTCCTAATGTTATAGAGTAGTAGTAGTAACTGACACTCTCCTCTCCTAATATTATAGAGTAGTATTAGTAGTAACTGACTCTCTCCTCTCCTAATGTTATAGAGTAGTAGTAGTAACTGACCCTCTCCTCTCCTAATGTTATAGAGTAGTAGTAGTAACTGACACTCTCCTCTACTAATGTTATAGAGTAGTAGTAGTAACTGACCCTCTCCTCTCCTAATGTTATAGAGTAGTAGTAGTAACTGACTCTCTCTTCTCATAATGTTATAGAGTAGTATTTGTAGTAACTGACTCTCTCCTCTCCTAATGTTATAGAGTAGTAGTAGTAACTGACCCTCTCCTCTCCTAATGTTATAGAGTAGTAGTAGTAACTGACACTCTCCTCTCCTAATGTTATAGAGCAGTATTAGTAGTAACTGACACTCTCCTCTCCTAATGTTATAGAGTAGTATTAGTAGTAATTGACACTCTCCTCTCCTAATGTTATAGAGTAGTAGTTGTAGCTGAGACACTCCTCTCCTAATGTTATAGAGTAGTATAAGTAGTAACTGACACTCTCCTCTCCTAATGTTATAGAGTAGTAGTAGTAACTGACCCTCTCCTCTCCTAATGTTATAGAGTAGTAGTAGTAACTGACCCTCTCCTCTCCTAATGTTATAGAGTACTAGTAGTAACTGACCCTCTCCTCTCCTAATGTTGTAGAGTACTAGTAGTAACTGACACTCTCCTCTCCTAATGTTATAGAGTAGTAGTAGTAACTGACTCTCTCCTCTCCTAATGTTATAGAGTAGTAGAAACTGTCCCTCTCCTCTCCTAATGTTATACTGTAGTAGTAGTACCTGACCATCTCCTCTCCTAATGTTATACTGTAGTAGTAGTGACTGACTCTCTCCTCTCCTAATGTTATAGAGTAGTAGTAGTAACTGACCCTCTCCTCTCCTAATGTTATAGAGTAGTAGTAGTAACTGACCCTCTCCTCTCCTAATGTTATAGAGTAGTAGTAGTAACTGACCCTCTCCTCTCCTAATGTTATAGAGTAGTAGTAGTAGTAACTGACCCTCTCCTCTCCTAATGTTATAGAGTAGTAGTATTAACTGACCGTCTCCACTCCTAATGTTATAGAGTAGTAGTAGTAACTGACCCTCTCCTCTCCTAATGTTATAGAGTAGTAGTAGTAATTGACTCTCTCCTCTCCTAATGTTGTAGAGTAGTAGTAGTAACTGACTCTCTCCTCTCCTAATGTTATAGAGTAGTAGTACTAACTGACTCTCTCCTCTCCTAATGTTATAGAGTAGTAGTAGTAGTAACTGACACTCTCCTCTCCTAATGTGATAGAGTAGTAGTAGTAACTGACTCTCTCCTCTCCTAATGTTATAGAGTAGTAGTAGTAACTGACTCTGTCCTCTCCTAATGTTATAGAGTAGTAGTAGTAACTGACACTCTCCTCTCCTAATGTTATAGAGTAGTAGTAGTAGTAACTGACTCTGTCCTCTCCTAATGTTATAGAGTAGTAGTAGTAACTGACCCTCTCCTCTCCTAATGTTATAGAGTAGTAGTAGTAGTAACTGACTCTCTCCTCTCCTAATGTTATAGAGTAGTAGTAGTAGTAACTGACTCTGTCCTCTCCAAATGTTATAGAGTAGTAGTAGTAACTGACCCTCTCCTCTCCTAATATTATAGAGTAGTATTAGTAGTAACTGACTCTCTCCTCTCCTAATGTTATAGAGTAGTAGTAGTAACTGACCCTCTCCTCTCCTAATGTTATAGAGTAGTAGTAGTAACTGACACTCTCCTCTCCTAATGTTATAGAGTAGTAGTAGTAACTGACACTCTCCTCTCCTAATGTTATAGAGTAGTAGTAGTAACTGACACTCTCTTCTCCTAATGTTATAGAGTAGTAGTAGTAACTGACACTCTCCTCTCCTAATGTTATAGAGTAGTAGTAGTAGTAACTGACTCTGTCCTCTCCTAATGTTATAGAGTAGTCGTAGTAACTAACCCTCTCCTCTCCTAATGTTATAGAGTAGTAGTAGTAGTAACTGACTCTCTCCTCTCCTAATGTTATAGAGTAGTAGTAGTAGTAACTGACCCTCTCCTCTCCTAATGTTATAGAGTAGTAGTATTAACTGACCGTCTCCACTCCTAATGTTATAGAGTAGTAGTAGTAACTGACCCTCTCCTCTCCTAATGTTATAGAGTAGTAGTAGTAATTGACTCTCTCCTCTCCTAATGTTGTAGAGTAGTAGTAGTAACTGACTCTCTCCTCTCCTAATGTTATAGAGTAGTAGTAGTAACTGACTCTCTCCTCTCCTAATGTTATAGAGTAGTAGTAGTAGTAACTGACACTCTCCTCTCCTAATGTGATAGAGTAGTAGTAGTAACTGACTCTCTCCTCTCCTAATGTTATAGAGTAGTAGTAGTAACTGACTCTGTCCTCTCCTAATGTTATAGAGTAGTAGTAGTAACTGACACTCTCCTCTCCTAATGTTATAGAGTAGTAGTAGTAGTAACTGACTCTGTCCTCTCCTAATGCTATAGAGTAGTAGTAGTAACTGACCCTCTCTTCTCCTAATGTTATAGAGTAGTAGTAGTAGTAACTGACCCTCTCCTCTCCTAATGTTATAGAGTAGTAGTAGTAGTAACTGACTCTCACCTCTCCTAATGTTATAGAGTAGTAGTAGTAACTGACCCTCTCCTCTCCTAATGTTATAGAGTACTAGTAGTAACTGACACTCTCCTCTCCTAATGTTATAGAGTAGTAGTAGTAACTGACTCTCTCCTCTCCTAATGTTATAGAGTAGTAGTAACTGTCCCTCTCCTCTCCTAATGTTATACTGTAGTAGTAGTACCTGACCATCTCCTCTCCTAATGTTATAGAGTAGTAGTAGTAACTGACTCTCTCCTCTCCTAATGTTATACTGTAGTAGTAGTGACTGACTCTCTCCTCTCCTAATGTTATAGAGTAGTAGTAGTAACTGACCCTCTCCTCTCCTAATGTTATAGAGTAGTAGTAGTAACTGACCCTCTCCTCTCCTAATGTTATAGAGTAGTAGTAGTAACTGACCCTCTCCTCTCCTAATGTTATAGAGTAGTAGTAGTAACTGACTCTCTCCTCTCCTAATGTTATAGAGTAGTAGTAGTAAATGACTCTCTCCTCTCCTAATGTTATAGAGTAGTATTAGTGACACTCTCCTCTCCTAATGTTATAGAGTAGTAGTAGTAGTAACAGACTCTCTCCTCTCCTAATGTAATAGAGTAGTAGTAGTAACTGACCCTCTCCTCTCCTAATGTTATAGAGTAGTAGTCGTAACTGACACTCTCCTCTCCTAATGTTATAGAGTAGTAGTAGTAACTGACTCTCTCCTCTCCTAATGTTATAGAGTAGTAGTAGTAACTGACACTCTCCTCTCCTAATTATATAGAGTAGTATTAGTAGTAACTGACTCTCTCCTCTCCTAATGTTATAGAGTAGTAGTAGTAACTGACCCTCTCCTCTCCTAATGTTATAGAGTAGTAGTAGTAACTGACACTCTCCTCTACTAATGTTATAGAGTAGTAGTAGTAACTGACCCTCTCCTCTCCTAATGTTATAGAGTAGTAGTAGTAACTGACTCTCTCTTCTCATAATGTTATAGAGTAGTATTTGTAGTAACTGACTCTCTCCTCTCCTAATGTTATAGAGTAGTAGTAGTAACTGACCCTCTCCTCTCCTAATGTTATAGAGTAGTAGTAGTAACTGACACTCTCCTCTCCTAATGTTATAGAGCAGTATTAGTAGTAACTGACACTCTCCTCTCCTAATGTTATAGAGTAGTATTAGTAGTAATTGACACTCTCCTCTCCTAATGTTATAGAGTAGTAGTTGTAGCTGAGACACTCCTCTCCTAATGTTATAGAGTAGTATAAGTAGTAACTGACACTCTCCTCTCCTAATGTTATAGAGTAGTAGTAGTAACTGACCCTCTCCTCTCCTAATGTTATAGAGTAGTAGTAGTAACTGACCCTCTCCTCTCCTAATGTTATAGAGTACTAGTAGTAACTGACCCTCTCCTCTCCTAATGTTGTAGAGTACTAGTAGTAACTGACACTCTCCTCTCCTAATGTTATAGAGTAGTAGTAGTAACTGACTCTCTCCTCTCCTAATGTTATAGAGTAGTAGAAACTGTCCCTCTCCTCTCCTAATGTTATACTGTAGTAGTAGTACCTGACCATCTCCTCTCCTAATGTTATAGAGTAGTAGTAGTAACTGACTCTCTCCTCTCCTAATGTTATACTGTAGTAGTAGTGACTGACTCTCTCCTCTCCTAATGTTATAGAGTAGTAGTAGTAACTGACCCTCTCCTCTCCTAATGTTATAGAGTAGTAGTAGTAACTGACCCTCTCCTCTCCTAATGTTATAGAGTAGTAGTAGTAACTGACCCTCTCCTCTCCTAATGTTATAGAGTAGTAGTAGTAGTAACTGACCCTCTCCTCTCCTAATGTTATAGAGTAGTAGTATTAACTGACCGTCTCCACTCCTAATGTTATAGAGTAGTAGTAGTAACTGACCCTCTCCTCTCCTAATGTTATAGAGTAGTAGTAGTAATTGACTCTCTCCTCTCCTAATGTTGTAGAGTAGTAGTAGTAACTGACTCTCTCCTCTCCTAATGTTATAGAGTAGTAGTAGTAACTGACTCTCTCCTCTCCTAATGTTATAGAGTAGTAGTAGTAGTAACTGACACTCTCCTCTCCTAATGTGATAGAGTAGTAGTCGTAACTGACTCTCTCCTCTCCTAATGTTATAGAGTAGTAGTAGTAACTGACTCTGTCCTCTCCTAATGTTATAGAGTAGTAGTAGTAACTGACACTCTCCTCTCCTAATGTTATAGAGTAGTAGTAGTAGTAACTGACTCTGTCCTCTCCTAATGTTATAGAGTAGTAGTAGTAACTGACCCTCTCCTCTCCTAATGTTATAGAGTAGTAGTAGTAGTAACTGACTCTCTCCTCTCCTAATGTTATAGAGTAGTAGTAGTAGTAACTGACTCTGTCCTCTCCAAATGTTATAGAGTAGTAGTAGTAATTGACCCTCTCCTCTCCTAATGTTATAGAGTAGTAGTAGTAGTAACTGACTCTCACCTCTCCTAATGTTATAGAGTAGTAGTAGTAACTGACCCTCTCCTCTCCTAATGTTATAGAGTACTAGTAGTAACTGACACTCTCCTCTCCTAATGTTATAGAGTAGTAGTAGTAACTGACTCTCTCCTCTCCTAATGTTATAGAGTAGTAGTAACTGTCCCTCTCCTCTCCTAATGTTATACTGTAGTAGTAGTACCTGACCATCTCCTCTCCTAATGTTATAGAGTAGTAGTAGTAACTGACTCTCTCCTCTCCTAATGTTATAGAGTAGTAGTAGTAAATGACTCTCTCCTCTCCTAATGTTATAGAGTAGTATTAGTGACACTCTCCTCTCCTAATGTTATAGAGTAGTAGTAGTAGTAACAGACTCTCTCCTCTCCTAATGTAATAGAGTAGTAGTAGTAACTGACCCTCTCCTCTCCTAATGTTATAGAGTAGTAGTCGTAACTGACACTCTCCTCTCCTAATGTTATAGAGTAGTAGTAGTAACTGACTCTCTCCTCTCCTAATGTTATAGAGTAGTAGTAGTAACTGACTCTCTCCTCTCCTAATGTTATAGAGTAGTAGTAGTAACTGACACTCTCCTCTCCTAATATTATAGAGTAGTATTAGTAGTAACTGACTCTCTCCTCTCCTAATGTTATAGAGTAGTAGTAGTAACTGACCCTCTCCTCTCCTAATGTTATAGAGTAGTAGTAGTAACTGACACTCTCCTCTACTAATGTTATAGAGTAGTAGTAGTAACTGACCCTCTCCTCTCCTAATGTTATAGAGTAGTAGTAGTAACTGACTCTCTCTTCTCATAATGTTATAGAGTAGTATTTGTAGTAACTGACTCTCTCCTCTCCTAATGTTATAGAGTAGTAGTAGTAACTGACCCTCTCCTCTCCTAATGTTATAGAGTAGTAGTAGTAACTGACACTCTCCTCTCCTAATGTTATAGAGCAGTATTAGTAGTAACTGACACTCTCCTCTCCTAATGTTATAGAGTAGTATTAGTAGTAATTGACACTCTCCTCTCCTAATGTTATAGAGTAGTAGTTGTAGCTGAGACACTCCTCTCCTAATGTTATAGAGTAGTATAAGTAGTAACTGACACTCTCCTCTCCTAATGTTATAGAGTAGTAGTAGTAACTGACCCTCTCCTCTCCTAATGTTATAGAGTAGTAGTAGTAACTGACCCTCTCCTCTCCTAATGTTATAGAGTACTAGTAGTAACTGACCCTCTCCTCTCCTAATGTTGTAGAGTACTAGTAGTAACTGACACTCTCCTCTCCTAATGTTATAGAGTAGTAGTAGTAACTGACTCTCTCCTCTCCTAATGTTATAGAGTAGTAGAAACTGTCCCTCTCCTCTCCTAATGTTATACTGTAGTAGTAGTACCTGACCATCTCCTCTCCTAATGTTATAGAGTAGTAGTAGTAACTGACTCTCTCCTCTCCTAATGTTATAGAGTAGTAGTAGTAACTGACCCTCTCCTCTCCTAATGTTATAGAGTAGTAGTAGTAACTGACTCTCTCCTCTCCTAATGTTATAGAGTAGTAGTAGTAAATGACTCTCTCCTCTCCTAATGTTATAGAGTAGTATTAGTGACACTCTCCTCTCCTAATGTTATAGAGTAGTAGTAGTAGTAACAGACTCTCTCCTCTCCTAATGTTATAGAGTAGTAGTAGTAACTGACCCTCTCCTCTCCTAATGTTATAGAGTAGTAGTCGTAACTGACACTCTCCTCTCCTAATGTTATAGAGTAGTAGTAGTAACTGACTCTCTCCTCTCCTAATGTTATAGATTAGTAGTAGTAACTGACTCTCTCCTCTCCTAATGTTATAGAGTAGTAGTAGTAACTGACACTCTCCTCTCCTAATGTTATAGAGTAGTAGTAGTAACTGACCCTCTCCTCTCCTAATGTTATAGAGTAGTAGTAGTAACTGACACTCTCCTCTCCTAATGTTATAGAGTAGTATTAGTAGTAACTGACACTCTCCTCTCCTAATGTTATAGAGTAGTATTAGTAGTAACTGACACTCTCCTCTCCTAATGTTATAGAGTAGTAGTTGTAGCTGAGACACTCCTCTCCTAATGTTATAGAGTAGTATAAGTAGTAACTGACACTCTCCTCTCCTAATGTTATAGAGTAGTAGTAGTAACTGACCCTCTCCTCTCCTAATGTTATAGAGTAGTAGTAGTAACTGACCCTCTCCTCTCCTAATGTTATAGAGTAGTAGTAGTAACTGACCCTCTCCTCTCCTAATGTTATAGAGTAGTAGTAGTAACTGACTCTCTCCTCTCCTAATGTTATAGAGTAGTAGTAGTAAATGACTCTCTCCTCTCCTAATGTTATAGAGTAGTATTAGTGACACTCTCCTCTCCTAATGTTATAGAGTAGTAGTAGTAGTAACAGACTCTCTCCTCTCCTAATGTTATAGAGTAGTAGTAACTGACCCTCTCCTCTCCTAATGTTATAGAGTAGTAGTCGTAACTGACACTCTCCTCTCCTAATGTTATAGAGTAGTAGTAGTAACTGACTCTCTCCTCTCCTAATGTTATAGAGTAGTAGTAGTAACTGACTCTCTCCTCTCCTAATGTTATAGAGTAGTAGTAGTAACTGACACTCTCCTCTCCTAATGTTATAGAGCAGTAGTAGTAACTGACTCTCTCTTCTCCTAATATTATAGAGTAGTATTAGTAGTAACTGACTCTCTCCTCTCCTAATGTTATAGAGTAGTAGTAGTAACTGACCCTCTCCTCTCCTAATGTTATAGAGTAGTAGTAGTAACTGACACTCTCCTCTCCTAATGTTATAGAGTAGTAGTAGTAACTGACACTCTCCTCTCCTAATGTTATAGAGTAGTAGTAGTAACTGACACTCTCTTCTCCTAATGTTATAGAGTAGTAGTAGTAACTGACACTCTCCTCTCCTAATGTTATAGAGTAGTAGTAGTAGTAACTGACTCTGTCCTCTCCTAATGTTATAGAGTAGTAGTAGTAACTAACCCTCTCCTCTCCTAATGTTATAGAGTAGTAGTAGTAGTAACTGACTCTCTCCTCTCCTAATGTTATAGAGTAGTAGTAGTAGTAACTGACCCTCTCCTCTCCTAATGTTATAGAGTAGTAGTATTAACTGACCGTCTCCACTCCTAATGTTATAGAGTAGTAGTAGTAACTGACCCTCTCCTCTCCTAATGTTATAGAGTAGTAGTAGTAATTGACTCTCTCCTCTCCTAATGTTGTAGAGTAGTAGTAGTAACTGACTCTCTCCTCTCCTAATGTTATAGAGTAGTAGTAGTAACTGACTCTCTCCTCTCCTAATGTTATAGAGTAGTAGTAGTAACTGACTCTCTCCTCTCCTAATGTTATAGAGTAGTAGTAGTAGTAACTGACACTCTCCTCTCCTAATGTGATAGAGTAGTAGTAGTAACTGACTCTCTCCTCTCCTAATGTTATAGAGTAGTAGTAGTAACTGACTCTGTCCTCTCCTAATGTTATAGAGTAGTAGTAGTAACTGACACTCTCCTCTCCTAATGTTATAGAGTAGTAGTAGTAGTAACTGACTCTGTCCTCTCCTAATGCTATAGAGTAGTAGTAGTAACTGACCCTATCCTCTCCTAATGTTATAGAGTAGTAGTAGTAGTAACTGACTCTCTCCTCTCCTAATGTTATAGAGTAGTAGTAGTAGTAACTGACTCTGTCCTCTCCAAATGTTATAGAGTAGTAGTAGTAACTGACCCTCTCCTCTCCTAATGTTATAGAGTAGTAGTAGTAGTAACTGACTCTCACCTCTCCTAATGTTATAGAGTAGTAGTAGTAACTGACCCTCTCCTCTCCTAATGTTATAGAGTACTAGTAGTAACTGACACTCTCCTCTCCTAATGTTATAGAGTAGTAGTAGTAACTGACTCTCTCCTCTCCTAATGTTATAGAGTAGTAGTAACTGTCCCTCTCCTCTCCTAATGTTATACTGTAGTAGTAGTACCTGACCATCTCCTCTCCTAATGTTATAGAGTAGTAGTAGTAACTGACTCTCTCCTCTCCTAATGTTATACTGTAGTAGTAGTGACTGACTCTCTCCTCTCCTAATGTTATAGAGTAGTAGTAGTAACTGACCCTCTCCTCTCCTAATGTTATAGAGTAGTAGTAGTAACTGACCCTCTCCTCTCCTAATGTTATAGAGTAGTAGTAGTAACTGACCCTCTCCTCTCCTAATGTTATAGAGTAGTAGTAGTAACTGACTCTCTCCTCTCCTAATGTTATAGAGTAGTAGTAGTAAATGACTCTCTCCTCTCCTAATGTTATAGAGTAGTATTAGTGACACTCTCCTCTCCTAATGTTATAGAGTAGTAGTAGTAGTAACAGACTCTCTCCTCTCCTAATGTAATAGAGTAGTAGTAGTAACTGACCCTCTCCTCTCCTAATGTTATAGAGTAGTAGTCGTAACTGACACTCTCCTCTCCTAATGTTATAGAGTAGTAGTAGTAACTGACTCTCTCCTCTCCTAATGTTATAGAGTAGTAGTAGTAACTGACTCTCTCCTCTCCTAATGTTATAGAGTAGTAATAGTAACTGACACTCTCCTCTCCTAATATTATAGAGTAGTATTAGTAGTAACTGACTCTCTCCTCTCCTAATGTTATAGAGTAGTAGTAGTAACTGACCCTCTCCTCTCCTAATGTTATAGAGTAGTAGTAGTAACTGACACTCTCCTCTACTAATGTTATAGAGTAGTAGTAGTAACTGACCCTCTCCTCTCCTAATGTTATAGAGTAGTAGTAGTAACTGACTCTCTCTTCTCATAATGTTATAGAGTAGTATTTGTAGTAACTGACTCTCTCCTCTCCTAATGTTATAGAGTAGTAGTAGTAACTGACCCTCTCCTCTCCTAATGTTATAGAGTAGTAGTAGTAACTGACACTCTCCTCTCCTAATGTTATAGAGCAGTATTAGTAGTAACTGACACTCTCCTCTCCTAATGTTATAGAGTAGTATTAGTAGTAATTGACACTCTCCTCTCCTAATGTTATAGAGTAGTAGTTGTAGCTGAGACACTCCTCTCCTAATGTTATAGAGTAGTATAAGTAGTAACTGACACTCTCCTCTCCTAATGTTATAGAGTAGTAGTAGTAACTGACCCTCTCCTCTCCTAATGTTATAGAGTAGTAGTAGTAACTGACCCTCTCCTCTCCTAATGTTATAGAGTACTAGTAGTAACTGACCCTCTCCTCTCCTAATGTTGTAGAGTACTAGTAGTAACTGACACTCTCCTCTCCTAATGTTATAGAGTAGTAGTAGTAACTGACTCTCTCCTCTCCTAATGTTATAGAGTAGTAGAAACTGTCCCTCTCCTCTCCTAATGTTATACTGTAGTAGTAGTACCTGACCATCTCCTCTCCTAATGTTATAGAGTAGTAGTAGTAACTGACTCTCTCCTCTCCTAATGTTATACTGTAGTAGTAGTGACTGACTCTCTCCTCTCCTAATGTTATAGAGTAGTAGTAGTAACTGACCCTCTCCTCTCCTAATGTTATAGAGTAGTAGTAGTAACTGACCCTCTCCTCTCCTAATGTTATAGAGTAGTAGTAGTAACTGACCCTCTCCTCTCCTAATGTTATAGAGTAGTAGTAGTAGTAACTGACCCTCTCCTCTCCTAATGTTATAGAGTAGTAGTAGTAACTGACTCTCTCCTCTCCTAATGTTATAGAGTAGTATTAGTGACACTCTCCTCTCCTAATGTTATAGAGTAGTAGTAGTAGTAACAGACTCTCTCCTCTCCTAATGTTATAGAGTAGTAGTAGTAACTGACCCTCTCCTCTCCTAATGTTATAGAGTAGTAGTCGTAACTGACACTCTCCTCTCCTAATGTTATAGAGTAGTAGTAGTAACTGACTCTCTCCTCTCCTAATGTTATAGATTAGTAGTAGTAACTGACTCTCCCCTCTCCTAATGTTATAGAGTAGTAGTAGTAACTGACACTCTCCTCTCCTAATGTTATAGAGTAGTAGTAGTAACTGACTCTCTCTTCTCCTAATATTATAGAGTAGTATTAGTAGTAACTGACTCTCTCCTCTCCTAATGTTATAGAGTAGTAGTAGTAACTGACCCTCTCCTCTCCTAATGTTATAGAGTAGTAGTAGTAACTGACACTCTCCTCTCCTAATGTTATAGAGTAGTAGTAGTAACTGACCCTCTCCTCTCCTAATGTTATAGAGTAGTAGTAGTAACTGACTCTCTCTTCTCATAATGTTATAGAGTAGTATTTGTAGTAACTGATTCTCTCCTCTCCTAATGTTATAGAGTAGTAGTAGTAACTGACCCTCTCCTCTCCTAATGTTATAGAGTAGTAGTAGTAACTGACACTCTCCTCTCCTAATGTTATAGAGTAGTATTAGTAGTAACTGACACTCTCCTCTCCTAATGTTATAGAGTAGTATTAGTAGTAACTGACACTCTCCTCTCCTAATGTTATAGAGTAGTAGTTGTAGCTGAGACACTCCTCTCCTAATGTTATAGAGTAGTATAAGTAGTAACTGACACTCTCCTCTCCTAATGTTATAGAGTAGTAGTATTAGTAACTGACCCTCTCCTCTCCTAATGTTATAGAGTAGTAGTAGTAACTGACCCTCTCCTCTCCTAATGTTATAGAGTAGTAGTAGTAACTGACTCTCTCCTCTCCTAATGTTATAGAGTAGTAGTAGTAAATGACACTCTCCTCTTCTAATGTTATAGAGTAGTATTAGTGACACTCTCCTCTCCTAATGTTATAGAGTAGTAGTAGTAGTAACAGACTCTCTCCTCTCCTAATGTTATAGAGTAGTAGTAGTAACTGACCCTCTCCTCTCCTAATGTTATAGAGTAGTAGTCGTAACTGACACTCTCCTCTCCTAATGTTATAGAGTAGTAGTAGTAACTGACTCTCTCCTCTCCTAATGTTATAGAGTAGTAGTAGTAACTGACTCTCTCCTCTCCTAATGTTATAGAGTAGTAGTAGTAACTGACACTCTCCTCTCCTAATGTTATAGAGTAGTAGTAGTAACTGACTCTCTCTTCTCCTAATATTATAGAGTAGTATTAGTAGTAACTGACTCTCTCCTCTCCTAATGTTATAGAGTAGTAGTAGTAACTGACCCTCTCCTCTCCTAATGTTATAGAGTAGTAGTAGTAACTGACACTCTCCTCTCCTAATGTTATAGAGTAGTAGTAGTAACTGACCCTCTCCTCTCCTAATGTTATAGAGTAGTAGTAGTAACTGACTCTCTCTTCTCATAATGTTATAGAGTAGTATTTGTAGTAACTGATTCTCTCCTCTCCTAATGTTATAGAGTAGTAGTAGTAACTGACCCTCTCCTCTCCTAATGTTATAGAGTAGTAGTAGTAACTGACACTCTCCTCTCCTAATGTTATAGAGTAGTATTAGCAGTAACTGACACTCTCCTCTCCTAATGTTATAGAGTAGTATTAGTAGTAACTGACACTCTCCTCTCCTAATGTTATAGAGTAGTAGTTGTAGCTGAGACACTCCTCTCCTAATGTTATAGAGTAGTATTATTAGTAACTGACACTCTCCTCTCCTAATGTTATAGAGTAGTAGTAGTAACTGACCCTCTCCTCTCCTAATGTTATAGAGTAGTAGTAGTAACTGACCCTCTCCTCTCCTAATGTTATAGAGTAGTAGTCGTAACTGACACTCTCCTCTCCTAATGTTATAGAGTAGTAGTAGTAACTGACTCTCTCCTCTCCTAATGTTATAGAGTAGTAGTAGTAACTGACTCTCTCCTCTCCTAATGTTATAGAGTAGTAGTAGTAACTGACACTCTCCTCTCCTAATGTTATAGAGTAGTAGTAGTAACTGACTCTCTCTTCTCCTAATATTATAGAGTAGTATTAGTAGTAACTGACTCTCTCCTCTCCTAATGTTATAGAGTAGTAGTAGTAATTGACCCTCTCCTCTCCTAATGTTATAGAGTAGTAGTAGTAACTGACACTCTCCTCTCCTAATGTTATAGAGTAGTAGTAGTAATTGACACTCTCCTCTCCTAATGTTATAGAGTAGTAGTAGTAACTGACACTCTCTTCTCCTAATGTTATAGAGTAGTAGTAGTAACTGACACTCTCCTCTCCTAATGTTATAGAGTAGTAGTAGTAGTAACTGACTCTGTCCTCTCCTAATGTTATAGAGTAGTAGTAGTAACTAACCCTCTCCTCTCCTAATGTTATAGAGTAGTAGTAGTAACTGACTCTCTCCTCTCCTAATGTTATAGAGTAGTAGTAGTAGTAACTGACCCTCTCCTCTCCTAATGTTATAGAGTAGTAGTATTAACTGACCCTCTCCACTCCTAATGTTATAGAGTAGTAGTAGTAACTGACCCTCTCCTCTCCTAATGTTATAGAGTAGTAGTAGTAACTGACACTCTCCTCTCCTAATGTTATAGAGTAGTAGTAGTAACTGACTCTCTCTTCTCCTAATATTATAGAGTAGTATTAGTAGTAACTGACTCTCTCCTCTCCTAATGTTATAGAGTAGTAGTAGTAACTGACCCTCTCCTCTCCTAATGTTATAGAGTAGTAGTAGTAACTGACACTCTCCTCTCCTAATGTTATAGAGTAGTAGTAGTAACTGACACTCTCCTCTCCTAATGTTATAGAGTAGTAGTAGTAACTGACACTCTCTTCTCCTAATGTTATAGAGTAGTAGTAGTAACTGACACTCTCCTCTCCTAATGTTATAGAGTAGTAGTAGTAGTAACTGACTCTGTCCTCTCCTAATGTTATAGAGTAGTAGTAGTAACTAACCCTCTCCTCTCCTAATGTTATAGAGTAGTAGTAGTAACTGACTCTCTCCTCTCCTAATGTTATAGAGTAGTAGTAGTAGTAACTGAGCCTCTCCTCTCCTAATGTTATAGAGTAGTAGTATTAACTGACCCTCTCCACTCCTAATGTTATAGAGTAGTAGTAGTAACTGACCCTCTCCTCTCCTAATGTTATAGAGTAGTAGTAGTAATTGACTCTCTCCTCTCCTAATGTTATAGAGTAGTAGTAGTAACTGACACTCTCCTCTCCTAATGTTATAGAGTAGTAGTAGTAACTGACTCTCTCCTCTCCTAATGTTATAGAGTAGTAGTAGTAACTAACACTCTCCTCTCCTAATGTTATAGATTAGTAGTAGTAACTGACTCTCTCTTCTCCTAATATTATAGAGTAGTATTAGTAGTAACTGACTCTCTCCTCTCCTAATGTTATAGAGTAGTAGTAGTAACTGACCCTCTCCTCTCCTAATGTTATAGAGTAGTAGTATTAACTGACCCTCTCCACTCCTAATGTTATAGAGTAGTAGTAGTAACTGACCCTCTCCTCTCCTAATGTTATAGAGTAGTAGTAGTAATTGACTCTCTCCTCTCCTAATGTTATAGAGTAGTAGTAGTAACTGACCCTCTCCTCTCCTAATGTTATAGAGTAGTAGTATTAACTGACTCTCTCCTCTCCTAATGTTATGGAGTAGTAGTAGTAACTGACCCTCTCCTCTCCTAATGTTATAGAGTAGTAGTAGTAACTGACTCTCTCCTCTCCTAATGTTATAGAGTAGTAGTAGTAAATGACTCTCTCCTCTCCTAATGTTATAGAGTAGTATTAGTGACACTCTCCTCTCCTAATGTTATAGAGTAGTAGTAGTAGTAACAGACTCTCTCCTCTCCTAATGTTATAGAGTAGTAGTAGTAACTGACCCTCTCCTCTCTTAATGTTATAGAGTAGTAGTCGTAACTGACACTCTCCTCTCCTAATGTTATAGAGTAGTAGTAGTAACTGACTCTCTAATCTCCTAATGTTATAGAGTAGTAGTAGTAGTAACTGACTCTCTCCTCTCCTAATGTTATAGAGTAGTAGTAGTAACTGACACTCTCCTCTCCTAATGTTATAGAGTAGTAGTAGTAACTGACTCTCTCTTCTCCTAATATTATAGAGTAGTATTAGTAGTAACTGACTCTCTCCTCTCCTAATGTTATAGAGTAGTAGTAGTAACTGACCCTCTCCTCTCCTAATGTTATAGAGTAGTAGTAGTAACTGACACTCTCCTCTCCTAATGTTATAGAGTAGTAGTAGTAACTGACCCTCTCCTCTCCTAATGTTATAGAGTAGTAGTAGTAACTGACTCTCTCTTCTCATAATGTTATAGAGTAGTATTTGTAGTAACTGATTCTCTCCTCTCCTAATGTTATAGAGTAGTAGTAGTAACTGACCCTCTCCTCTCCTAATGTTATAGAGTAGTAGTAGTAACTGACACTCTCCTCTCCTAATGTTATAGAGTAGTATTAGCAGTAACTGACACTCTCCTCTCCTAATGTTATAGAGTAGTATTAGTAGTAACTGACACTCTCCTCTCCTAATGTTATAGAGTAGTAGTTGTAGCTGAGACACTCCTCTCCTAATGTTATAGAGTAGTATTATTAGTAACTGACACTCTCCTCTCCTAATGTTATAGAGTAGTAGTAGTAACTGACCCTCTCCTCTCCTAATGTTATAGAGTAGTAGTAGTAACTGACCCTCTCCTCTCCTAATGTTATAGAGTAGTAGTAGTAACTGACTCTCCCCTCTCCTAATGTTATAGAGTAGTAGTAGTAAATGACTCTCTCCTCTCCTAATGTTATAGAGTAGTATTAGTGACACTCTCCTCTCCTAAAGTTATAGAGTAGTAGTAGTAGTAACTGACTCTCTCCTCTCCTAATGTTATAGAGTAGTAGTAGTAACTGACCCTCTCCTCTCCTAATGTTATAGAGTAGTAGTCGTAACTGACACTCTCCTCTCCTAATGTTATAGAGTAGTAGTAGTAACTGACTCTCTCCTCTCCTAATGTTATAGAGTAGTAGTAGTAACTGACTCTCTCCTCTCCTAATGTTATAGAGTAGTAGTAGTAACTGACACTCTCCTCTCCTAATGTTATAGAGTAGTAGTAGTAACTGACTCTCTCTTCTCCTAATATTATAGAGTAGTATTAGTAGTAACTGACTCTCTCCTCTCCTAATGTTATAGAGTAGTAGTAGTAACTGACCCTCTCCTCTCCTAATGTTATAGAGTAGTAGTAGTAACTGACACTCTCCTCTCCTAATGTTATAGAGTAGTAGTAGTAACTGACACTCTCCTCTCCTAATGTTATAGAGTAGTAGTAGTAACTGACACTCTCTTCTCCTAATGTTATAGAGTAGTAGTAGTAACTGACACTCTCCTCTCCTAATGTTATAGAGTAGTAGTAGTAGTAACTGACTCTGTCCTCTCCTAATGTTATAGAGTAGTAGTAGTAACTAACCCTCTCCTCTCCTAATGTTATAGAGTAGTAGTAGTAACTGACTCTCTCCTCTCCTAATGTTATAGAGTAGTAGTAGTAGTAACTGACCCTCTCCTCTCCTAATGTTATAGAGTAGTAGTATTAACTGACCCTCTCCACTCCTAATGTTATAGAGTAGTAGTAGTAACTGACCCTCTCCTCTCCTAATGTTATAGAGTAGTAGTAGTAATTGACTCTCTCCTCTCCTAATGTTATAGAGTAGTAGTAGTAACTGACCCTCTCCTCTCCTAATGTTATAGAGTAGTAGTATTAACTGACTCTCTCCTCTCCTAATGTTATGGAGTAGTAGTAGTAACTGACCCTCTCCTCTCCTAATGTTATAGAGTAGTAGTAGTAACTGACTCTCTCCTCTCCTAATGTTATAGAGTAGTAGTAGTAAATGACTCTCTCCTCTCCTAATGTTATAGAGTAGTATTAGTGACACTCTCCTCTCCTAATGTTATAGAGTAGTAGTAGTAGTAACAGACTCTCTCCTCTCCTAATGTTATAGAGTAGTAGTAGTAACTGACCCTCTCCTCTCTTAATGTTATAGAGTAGTAGTCGTAACTGACACTCTCCTCTCCTAATGTTATAGAGTAGTAGTAGTAACTGACTCTCTAATCTCCTAATGTTATAGAGTAGTAGTAGTAACTGACTCTCTCCTCTCCTAATGTTATAGAGTAGTAGTAGTAACTGACACTCTCCTCTCCTAATGTTATAGAGTAGTAGTAGTAACTGACTCTCTCTTCTCCTAATATTATAGAGTAGTATTAGTAGTAACTGACTCTCTCCTCTCCTAATGTTATAGAGTAGTAGTAGTAACTGACCCTCTCCTCTCCTAATGTTATAGAGTAGTAGTAGTAACTGACACTCTCCTCTCCTAATGTTATAGAGTAGTAGTAGTAACTGACACTCTCCTCTCCTAATGTTATAGAGTAGTAGTAGTAACAGACTCTCTCTTCTCATAATGTTATAGAGTAGTATTTGTAGTAACTGACTCTCTCCTCTCCTAATGTTATAGAGTAGTAGTAGTAACTGACCCTCTCCTCTCCTAATGTTATAGAGTAGTAGTAGTAACTGACACTCTCCTCTCGTAATGTTATAGAGTAGTATTAGTAGTAACTGACACTCTCCTCTCCTAATGTTATAGAGTAGTATTAGTAGTAACTGACACTCTCCTCTCCTAATGTTATAGAGTAGTAGTTGTAGCTGAGACTCTCCTCTCCTAATGTTATAGAGTAGTATAAGTAGTAACTGACACTCTCCTCTCCTAATGTTATAGAGTAGTAGTAGTAACTGACTCTCTCTTCTCCTAATATTATAGAGTAGTATTAGTAGTAACTGACTCTCTCCTCTCCTAATGTTATAGAGTAGTAGTAGTAACTGACCCTCTCCTCTCCTAATGTTATAGAGTAGTAGTAGTAACTGACACTCTCCTCTCCTAATGTTATAGAGTAGTAGTAGTAACTGACCCTCTCCTCTCCTAATGTTATAGAGTAGTAGTAGTAACTGACTCTCTCTTCTCATAATGTTATAGAGTAGTATTTGTAGTAACTGATTCTCTCCTCTCCTAATGTTATAGAGTAGTAGTAGTAACTGACCCTCTCCTCTCCTAATGTTATAGAGTAGTAGTAGTAACTGACACTCTCCTCTCCTAATGTTATAGAGTAGTATTAGCAGTAACTGACACTCTCCTCTCCTAATGTTATAGAGTAGTATTAGTAGTAACTGACACTCTCCTCTCCTAATGTTATAGAGTAGTAGTTGTAGCTGAGACACTCCTCTCCTAATGTTATAGAGTAGTATTATTAGTAACTGACACTCTCCTCTCCTAATGTTATAGAGTAGTAGTAGTAACTGACCCTCTCCTCTCCTAATGTTATAGAGTAGTAGTAGTAACTGACCCTCTCCTCTCCTAATGTTATAGAGTAGTAGTAGTAACTGACTCTCCCCTCTCCTAATGTTATAGAGTAGTAGTAGTAAATGACTCTCTCCTCTCCTAATGTTATAGAGTAGTATTAGTGACACTCTCCTCTCCTAAAGTTATAGAGTAGTAGTAGTAGTAACTGACTCTCTCCTCTCCTAATGTTATAGAGTAGTAGTAGTAACTGACCCTCTCCTCTCCTAATGTTATAGAGTAGTAGTCGTAACTGACACTCTCCTCTCCTAATGTTATAGAGTAGTAGTAGTAACTGACTCTCTCCTCTCCTAATGTTATAGAGTAGTAGTAGTAACTGACTCTCTCCTCTCCTAATGTTATAGAGTAGTAGTAGTAACTGACACTCTCCTCTCCTAATGTTATAGAGTAGTAGTAGTAACTGACACTCTCCTCTCCTAATGTTATAGAGTAGTAGTAGTAACTGACACTCTCTTCTCCTAATGTTATAGAGTAGTAGTAGTAACTGACACTCTCCTCTCCTAATGTTATAGAGTAGTAGTAGTAGTAACTGACTCTGTCCTCTCCTAATGTTATAGAGTAGTAGTAGTAACTAACCCTCTCCTCTCCTAATGTTATAGAGTAGTAGTAGTAACTGACTCTCTCCTCTCCTAATGTTATAGAGTAGTAGTAGTAGTAACTGACCCTCTCCTCTCCTAATGTTATAGAGTAGTAGTATTAACTGACCCTCTCCACTCCTAATGTTATAGAGTAGTAGTAGTAACTGACCCTCTCCTCTCCTAATGTTATAGAGTAGTAGTAGTAATTGACTCTCTCCTCTCCTAATGTTATAGAGTAGTAGTAGTAACTGACACTCTCCTCTCCTAATGTTATAGAGTAGTAGTAGTAACTGACTCTCTCCTCTCCTAATCTTATAGAGTAGTAGTAGTAACTGACACTCTCCTCTCCTAATGTTATAGAGTAGTAGTAGTAACTGACTCTCTCTTCTCCTAATATTATAGAGTAGTATTAGTAGTAACTGACTCTCTCCTCTCCTAATGTTATAGAGTAGTAGTAGTAACTGACCCTCTCCTCTCCTAATGTTATAGAGTAGTAGTAGTAACTGACACTCTCCTCTCCTAATGTTATAGAGTAGTAGTAGTAACTGACACTCTCCTCTCCTAATGTTATAGAGTAGTAGTAGTAACTGACACTCTCTTCTCCTAATGTTATAGAGTAGTAGTAGTAACTGACACTCTCCTCTCCTAATGTTATAGAGTAGTAGTAGTAGTAACTGACTCTGTCCTCTCCTAATGTTATAGAGTAGTAGTAGTAACTAACCCTCTCCTCTCCTAATGTTATAGAGTAGTAGTAGTAACTGACTCTCTCCTCTCCTAATGTTATAGAGTAGTAGTAGTAGTAACTGACCCTCTCCTCTCCTAATGTTATAGAGTAGTAGTATTAACTGACCCTCTCCACTCCTAATGTTATAGAGTAGTAGTAGTAACTGACCCTCTCCTCTCCTAATGTTATAGAGTAGTAGTAGTAATTGACTCTCTCCTCTCCTAATGTTATAGAGTAGTAGTAGTAACTGACCCTCTCCTCTCCTAATGTTATAGAGTAGTAGTATTAACTGACTCTCTCCTCTCCTAATGTTATGGAGTAGTAGTAGTAACTGACCCTCTCCTCTCCTAATGTTATAGAGTAGTAGTAGTAACTGACTCTCTCCTCTCCTAATGTTATAGAGTAGTAGTAGTAAATGACTCTCTCCTCTCCTAATGTTATAGAGTAGTATTAGTGACACTCTCCTCTCCTAATGTTATAGAGTAGTAGTTGTAGCTGAGACTCTCCTCTCCTAATGTTATAGAGTAGTATAAGTAGTAACTGACACTCTCCTCTCCTAATGTTATAGAGTAGTAGTAGTAACTGACTCTCTCTTCTCCTAATATTATAGAGTAGTATTAGTAGTAACTGACTCTCTCCTCTCCTAATGTTATAGAGTAGTAGTAGTAACTGACCCTCTCCTCTCCTAATGTTATAGAGTAGTAGTAGTAACTGACACTCTCCTCTCCTAATGTTATAGAGTAGTAGTAGTAACTGACCCTCTCCTCTCCTAATGTTATAGAGTAGTAGTAGTAACTGACTCTCTCTTCTCATAATGTTATAGAGTAGTATTTGTAGTAACTGATTCTCTCCTCTCCTAATGTTATAGAGTAGTAGTAGTAACTGACCCTCTCCTCTCCTAATGTTATAGAGTAGTAGTAGTAACTGACACTCTCCTCTCCTAATGTTATAGAGTAGTATTAGCAGTAACTGACACTCTCCTCTCCTAATGTTATAGAGTAGTATTAGTAGTAACTGACACTCTCCTCTCCTAATGTTATAGAGTAGTAGTTGTAGCTGAGACACTCCTCTCCTAATGTTATAGAGTAGTATTATTAGTAACTGACACTCTCCTCTCCTAATGTTATAGAGTAGTAGTAGTAACTGACCCTCTCCTCTCCTAATGTTATAGAGTAGTAGTAGTAACTGACCCTCTCCTCTCCTAATGTTATAGAGTAGTAGTAGTAACTGACTCTCCCCTCTCCTAATGTTATAGAGTAGTAGTAGTAAATGACTCTCTCCTCTCCTAATGTTATAGAGTAGTATTAGTGACACTCTCCTCTCCTAAAGTTATAGAGTAGTAGTAGTAGTAACTGACTCTCTCCTCTCCTAATGTTATAGAGTAGTAGTAGTAACTGACCCTCTCCTCTCCTAATGTTATAGAGTAGTAGTCGTAACTGACACTCTCCTCTCCTAATGTTATAGAGTAGTAGTAGTAACTGACTCTCTCCTCTCCTAATGTTATAGAGTAGTAGTAGTAACTGACTCTCTCCTCTCCTAATGTTATAGAGTAGTAGTAACTGTCCCTCACCTCTCCTAATGTTATACTGTAGTAGTAGTACCTGACCATCTCCTCTCCTAATGTTATAGAGTAGTAGTAGTAACTGACTCTCTCCTCTCCTAATGTTATACTGTAGTAGTAGTGACTGACTCTCTCCTCTCCTAATGTTATAGAGTAGTAGTAGTAACTGACCCTCTCCTATCCTAATGTTAAAGAGTAGTAGTAGTAACTGACTCTCTCTTCTCATAATGTTATAGAGTAGTATTTGTAGTAACTGACACTCTCCTCTCCTAATGTTATAGAGTAGTAGTAGTAACTGACCCTCTCCTCTCCTAATGTTATAGAGTAGTAGTAGTAACTGACACTCTCCTCTCCTAATGTTATAGAGTAGTATTAGTAGTAACTGACACTCTCCTCTCCTAATGTTATAGAGTAGTATTAGTAGTAACTGACACTCTCCTCTCCTAATGTTATAGAGTAGTAGTTGTAGCTGAGACACTCCTCTCCTAATGTTATAGAGTAGTATAAGTAGTAACTGACACTCTCATCTCCTAATGTTATAGAGTAGTAGTAGTAACTGACACTCTCTTCTCCTAATGTTATAGAGTAGTAGTAGTAACTGACACTCTCCTCTCCTAATGTTATAGAGTAGTAGTAGTAGTAACTGACTCTCTCCTCTCCTAATGTTATAGAGTAGTAGTAGTAACTGACTCTCTCCTCTCCTAATGTTATAGAGTAGTAGTAGTAACTGACACTCTCCTCTCCTAATGTTATAGAGTAGTAGTAGTAACTGACTCTCTCTTCTCCTAATATTATAGAGTAGTATTAGTAGTAACTGACTCTCTCCTCTCCTAATGTTATAGAGTAGTAGTAGTAACTGACCCTCTCCTCTCCTAATGTTATAGAGTAGTAGTAGTAACTGACACTCTCCTCTCCTAATGTTATAGAGTAGTAGTAGTAACTGACACTCTCCTCTCCTAATGTTATAGAGTAGTAGTAGTAACTGACACTCTCTTCTCCTAATGTTATAGAGTAGTAGTAGTAACTGACACTCTCCTCTCCTAATGTTATAGAGTAGTAGTAGTAGTAACTGACTCTGTCCTCTCCTAATGTTATAGAGTAGTAGTAGTAACTAACCCTCTCCTCTCCTAATGTTATAGAGTAGTAGTAGTAACTGACTCTCTCCTCTCCTAATGTTATAGAGTAGTAGTAGTAGTAACTGACCCTCTCCTCTCCTAATGTTATAGAGTAGTAGTATTAACTGACCCTCTCCACTCCTAATGTTATAGAGTAGTAGTAGTAACTGACCCTCTCCTCTCCTAATGTTATAGAGTAGTAGTAGTAATTGACTCTCTCCTCTCCTAATGTTATAGAGTAGTAGTAGTAACTGACCCTCTCCTCTCCTAATGTTATAGAGTAGTAGTATTAACTGACTCTCTCCTCTCCTAATGTTATGGAGTAGTAGTAGTAACTGACCCTCTCCTCTCCTAATGTTATAGAGTAGTAGTAGTAACTGACTCTCTCCTCTCCTAATGTTATAGAGTAGTAGTAGTAAATGACTCTCTCCTCTCCTAATGTTATAGAGTAGTATTAGTGACACTCTCCTCTCCTAATGTTATAGAGTAGTAGTAGTAGTAACAGACTCTCTCCTCTCCTAATGTTATAGAGTAGTAGTAGTAACTGACCCTCTCCTCTCTTAATGTTATAGAGTAGTAGTCGTAACTGACACTCTCCTCTCCTAATGTTATAGAGTAGTAGTAGTAACTGACTCTCTAATCTCCTAATGTTATAGAGTAGTAGTAGTAGTAACTGACTCTCTCCTCTCCTAATGTTATAGAGTAGTAGTAGTAACTGACACTCTCCTCTCCTAATGTTATAGAGTAGTAGTACTAACTGACTCTCTTCTCCTAATATTATAGAGTAGTATTAGTAGTAACTGACTCTCTCCTCTCCTAATGTTATAGAGTAGTAGTAGTAACTGACCCTCTCCTCTCCTAATGTTATAGAGTAGTAGTAGTAACTGACACTCTCCTCTCCTAATGTTATAGAGTAGTAGTAGTAACTGACCCTCTCCTCTCCTAATGTTATAGAGTAGTAGTAGTAACTGACTCTCTCTTCTCATAATGTTATAGAGTAGTATTTGTAGTAACTGATTCTCTCCTCTCCTAATGTTATAGAGTAGTAGTAGTAACTGACCCTCTCCTCTCCTAATGTTATAGAGTAGTAGTAGTAACTGACACTCTCCTCTCCTAATGTTATAGAGTAGTATTAGCAGTAACTGACACTCTCCTCTCCTAATGTTATAGAGTAGTATTAGTAGTAACTGACACTCTCCTCTCCTAATGTTATAGAGTAGTAGTTGTAGCTGAGACACTCCTCTCCTAATGTTATAGAGTAGTATTATTAGTAACTGACACTCATCCTCTCCTAATGTTATAGAGTAGTAGTAGTAACTGACCCTCTCCTCTCCTAATGTTATAGAGTAGTAGTAGTAACTGACCCTCTCCTCTCCTAATGTTATAGAGTAGTAGTAGTAACTGACTCTCCCCTCTCCTAATGTTATAGAGTAGTAGTAGTAAATGACTCTCTCCTCTCCTAATGTTATAGAGTAGTATTAGTGACACTCTCCTCTCCTAAAGTTATAGAGTAGTAGTAGTAGTAACTGACTCTCTCCTCTCCTAATGTTATAGAGTAGTAGTAGTAACTGACCCTCTCCTCTCCTAATGTTATAGAGTAGTAGTCGTAACTGACACTCTCCTCTCCTAATGTTATAGAGTAGTAGTAGTAACTGACTCTCTCCTCTCCTAATGTTATAGAGTAGTAGTAGTAACTGACTCTCTCCTCTCCTAATGTTATAGAGTAGTAGTAGTAACTGACACTCTCCTCTCCTAATGTTATAGAGTAGTAGTAGTAACTGACTCTCTCTTCTCCTAATATTATAGAGTAGTAGTAGTAGTAACTGACCCTCTCCTCTCCTAATGTTATAGAGTAGTAGTATTAACTGACCCTCTCCACTCCTAATGTTATAGAGTAGTAGTAGTAACTGACCCTCTCCTCTCCTAATGTTATAGAGTAGTAGTAGTAATTGACTCTCTCCTCTCCTAATGTTATAGAGTAGTAGTAGTAACTGACACTCTCCTCTCCTAATGTTATAGAGTAGTAGTAGTAACTGACTCTCTCCTCTCCTAATGTTATAGAGTAGTAGTAGTAACTAACACTCTCCTCTCCTAATGTTATAGAGTAGTAGTAGTAACTGACTCTCTCTTCTCCTAATATTATAGAGTAGTATTAGTAGTAACTGACTCTCTCCTCTCCTAATGTTATAGAGTAGTAGTAGTAACTGACCCTCTCCTCTCCTAATGTTATAGAGTAGTAGTATTAACTGACTCTCTCCTCTCCTAATGTTATGGAGTAGTAGTAGTAACTGACCCTCTCCTCTCCTAATGTTATAGAGTAGTAGTAGTAACTGACTCTCTCTTCTCCTAATGTTATAGAGTAGTAGTAGTAAATGACTCTCTCCTCTCCTAATGTTATAGAGTAGTATTAGTGACACTCTCCTCTCCTAATGTTATAGAGTAGTAGTAGTAGTAACAGACTCTCTCCTCTCCTAATGTTATAGAGTAGTAGTAGTAACTGACCCTCTCCTCTCTTAATGTTATAGAGTAGTAGTCGTAACTGACACTCTCCTCTCCTAATGTTATAGAGTAGTAGTAGTAACTGACTCTCTAATCTCCTAATGTTATAGAGTAGTAGTAGTAGTAACTGACTCTCTCCTCTCCTAATGTTATAGAGTAGTAGTAGTAACTGACACTCTCCTCTCCTAATGTTATAGAGTAGTAGTAGTAACTGACTCTCTCTTCTCCTAATATTATAGAGTAGTATTAGTAGTAACTGACTCTCTCCTCTCCTAATGTTATAGAGTAGTAGTAGTAACTGACCCTCTCCTCTCCTAATGTTATAGAGTAGTAGTAGTAACTGACACTCTCCTCTCCTAATGTTATAGAGTAGTAGTAGTAACTGACCCTCTCCTCTCCTAATGTTATAGAGTAGTAGTAGTAACTGACTCTCTCTTCTCATAATGTTATAGAGTAGTATTTGTAGTAACTGATTCTCTCCTCTCCTAATGTTATAGAGTAGTAGTAGTAACTGACCCTCTCCTCTCCTAATGTTATAGAGTAGTAGTAGTAACTGACACTCTCCTCTCCTAATGTTATAGAGTAGTATTAGCAGTAACTGACACTCTCCTCTCCTAATGTTATAGAGTAGTATTAGTAGTAACTGACACTCTCCTCTCCTAATGTTATAGAGTAGTAGTTGTAGCTGAGACACTCCTCTCCTAATGTTATAGAGTAGTATTATTAGTAACTGACACTCTCCTCTCCTAATGTTATAGAGTAGTAGTAGTAACTGACCCTCTCCTCTCCTAATGTTATAGAGTAGTAGTAGTAACTGACCCTCTCCTCTCCTAATGTTATAGAGTAGTAGTAGTAACTGACTCTCCCCTCTCCTAATGTTATAGAGTAGTAGTAGTAAATGACTCTCT
Organism: Salmo salar; assembly: GCF_965601325.2. Lineage (NCBI taxonomy): Eukaryota > Metazoa > Chordata > Actinopteri > Salmoniformes > Salmonidae > Salmo > Salmo salar. The sequence continues at coordinate 54,579,013 of NC_138297.1, forward strand.
CCTCTCCTAATGTTATAGAGTAGTATTAGTGACACTCTCCTCTCCTAAAGTTATAGAGTAGTAGTAGTAGTAACTGACTCTCTCCTCTCCTAATGTTATAGAGTAGTAGTAGTAACTGACCCTCTCCTCTCCTAATGTTATAGAGTAGTAGTCGTAACTGACACTCTCCTCTCCTAATGTTATAGAGTAGTAGTAGTAACTGACTCTCTCCTCTCCTAATGTTATAGAGTAGTAGTAGTAACTGACTCTCTCCTCTCCTAATGTTATAGAGTAGTAGTAGTAACTGACACTCTCCTCTCCTAATGTTATAGAGTAGTAGTAGTAACTGACTCTCTCTTCTCCTAATATTATAGAGTAGTATTAGTAGTAACTGACTCTCTCCTCTCCTAATGTTATAGAGTAGTAGTAGTAACTGACCCTCTCCTCTCCTAATGTTATAGAGTAGTAGTAGTAACTGACACTCTCCTCTCCTAATGTTATAGAGTAGTAGTAGTAACTGACACTCTCCTCTCCTAATGTTATAGAGTAGTAGTAGTAACTGACACTCTCTTCTCCTAATGTTATAGAGTAGTAGTAGTAACTGACACTCTCCTCTCCTAATGTTATAGAGTAGTAGTAGTAGTAACTGACTCTGTCCTCTCCTAATGTTATAGAGTAGTAGTAGTAACTAACCCTCTCCTCTCCTAATGTTATAGAGTAGTAGTAGTAACTGACTCTCTCCTCTCCTAATGTTATAGAGTAGTAGTAGTAGTAACTGACCCTCTCCTCTCCTAATGTTATAGAGTAGTAGTATTAACTGACCCAATCCACTCCTAATGTTATAGAGTAGTAGTAGTAATTGACTCTCTCCTCTCCTAATGTTATAGAGTAGTAGTAGTAACTGACCCTCTCCTCTCCTAATGTTATAGAGTAGTAGTATTAACTGACTCTCTCCTCTCCTAATGTTATGGAGTAGTAGTAGTAACTGACCCTCTCCTCTCCTAATGTTATAGAGTAGTAGTAGTAACTGACTCTCTCCTCTCCTAATGTTATAGAGTAGTAGTAGTAAATGACTCTCTCCTCTCCTAATGTTATAGAGTAGTATTAGTGACACTCTCCTCTCCTAATGTTATAGAGTAGTAGTAGTAGTAACAGACTCTCTCCTCTCCTAATGTTATAGAGTAGTAGTAGTAACTGACCCTCTCCTCTCTTAATGTTATAGAGTAGTAGTCGTAACTGACACTCTCCTCTCCTAATGTTATAGAGTAGTAGTAGTAACTGACTCTCTAATCTCCTAATGTTATAGAGTAGTAGTAGTAACTGACTCTCTCCTCTCCTAATGTTATAGAGTAGTAGTAGTAACTGACACTCTCCTCTCCTAATGTTATAGAGTAGTAGTAGTAACTGACTCTCTCTTCTCCTAATATTATAGAGTAGTATTAGTAGTAACTGACTCTCTCCTCTCCTAATGTTATAGAGTAGTAGTAGTAACTGACCCTCTCCTCTCCTAATGTTATAGAGCAGTAGTAGTAACTGACACTCTCCTCTCCTAATGTTATAGAGTAGTAGTAGTAACTGACACTCTCCTCTCCTAATGTTATAGAGTAGTAGTAGTAACAGACTCTCTCTTCTCATAATGTTATAGAGTAGTATTTGTAGTAACTGACTCTCTCCTCTCCTAATGTTATAGAGTAGTAGTAGTAACTGACCCTCTCCTCTCCTAATGTTATAGAGTAGTAGTAGTAACTGACACTCTCCTCTCGTAATGTTATAGAGTAGTATTAGTAGTAACTGACACTCTCCTCTCCTAATGTTATAGAGTAGTATTAGTAGTAACTGACACTCTCCTCTCCTAATGTTATAGAGTAGTAGTTGTAGCTGAGACTCTCCTCTCCTAATGTTATAGAGTAGTATAAGTAGTAACTGACACTCTCCTCTCCTAATGTTATAGAGTAGTAGTAGTAACTGACTCTCTCTTCTCCTAATATTATAGAGTAGTATTAGTAGTAACTGTCTCTCTCCTCTCCTAATGTTATAGAGTAGTAGTAGTAACTGACCCTCTCCTCTCCTAATGTTATAGAGTAGTAGTAGTAACTGACACTCTCCTCTCCTAATGTTATAGAGTAGTAGTAGTAACTGACCCTCTCCTCTCCTAATGTTATAGAGTAGTAGTAGTAACAGACTCTCTCTTCTCATAATTTTATAGAGTAGTATTTGTAGTAACTGATTCTCTCCTCTCCTAATGTTATAGAGTAGTAGTAGTAACTGACCCTCTCCTCTCCTAATGTTATAGAGTAGTAGTAGTAACTGACACTCTCCTCTCCTAATGTTATAGAGTAGTATTAGCAGTAACTGACACTCTCCTCTCCTAATGTTATAGAGTAGTATTAGTAGTAACTGACACTCTCCTCTCCTAATGTTATAGAGTAGTAGTTGTAGCTGAGACACTCCTCTCCTAATGTTATAGAGTAGTATTATTAGTAACTGACACTCTCCTCTCCTAATGTTATAGAGTAGTAGTAGTAACTGACCCTCTCCTCTCCTAATGTTATAGAGTAGTAGTAGTAACTGACCCTCTCCTCTCCTAATGTTATAGAGTAGTAGTAGTAACTGACTCTCCCCTCTCCTAATGTTATAGAGTAGTAGTAGTAAATGACTCTCTCCTCTCCTAATGTTATAGAGTAGTATTAGTGACACTCTCCTCTCCTAAAGTTATAGAGTAGTAGTAGTAGTAACTGACTCTCTCCTCTCCTAATGTTATAGAGTAGTAGTAGTAACTGACCCTCTCCTCTCCTAATGTTATAGAGTAGTAGTCGTAACTGACACACTCCTCTCCTAATGTTATAGAGTAGTAGTAGTAACTGACTCTCTCCTCTCCTAATGTTATAGAGTAGTAGTAGTAACTGACTCTCTCCTCTCCTAATGTTATAGAGTAGTAGTAGTAACTGACACTCTCCTCTCCTAATGTTATAGAGTAGTAGTAGTAACTGACTCTCTCTTCTCCTAATATTATAGAGTAGTATTAGTAGTAACTGACTCTCTCCTCTCCTAATGTTATAGAGTAGTAGTAGTAACTGACCCTCTCCTCTCCTAATGTTATAGAGTAGTAGTAGTAACTGACACTCTCCTCTCCTAATGTTATAGAGTAGTAGTAGTAACTGACACTCTCCTCTCCTAATGTTATAGAGTAGTAGTAGTAACTGACACTCTCTTCTCCTAATGTTATAGAGTAGTAGTAGTAACCGACACTCTCCTCTCCTAATGTTATAGAGTAGTAGTAGTAGTAACTGACTCTGTCCTCTCCTAATGTTATAGAGTAGTAGTAGTAACTAACCCTCTCCTCTCCTAATGTTATAGAGTAGTAGTAGTAACTGACTCTCTCCTCTCCTAATGTTATAGAGTAGTAGTAGTAGTAACTGACCCTCTCCTCTCCTAATGTTATAGAGTAGTAGTATTAACTGACCCTCTCCACTCCTAATGTTATAGAGTAGTAGTAGTAACTGACCCTCTCCTCTCCTAATGTTATAGAGTAGTAGTAGTAATTGACTCTCTCCTCTCCTAATGTTATAGAGTAGTAGTAGTAACTGACACTCTCCTCTCCTAATGTTATAGAGTAGTAGTAGTAACTGACTCTCTCCTCTCCTAATCTTATAGAGTAGTAGTAGTAACTGACACTCTCCTCTCCTAATGTTATAGAGTAGTAGTAGTAACTGACTCTCTCTTCTCCTAATATTATAGAGTAGTATTAGTAGTAACTGACTCTCTCCTCTCCTAATGTTATAGAGTAGTAGTAGTAACTGACCCTCTCCTCTCCTAATGTTATAGAGTAGTAGTAGTAACTGACACTCTCCTCTCCTAATGTTATAGAGTAGTAGTAGTAACTGACACTCTCCTCTCCTAATGTTATAGAGTAGTAGTAGTAACTGACACTCTCTTCTCCTAATGTTATAGAGTAGTAGTAGTAACTGACACTCTCCTCTCCTAATGTTATAGAGTAGTAGTAGTAGTAACTGACTCTGTCCTCTCCTAATGTTATAGAGTAGTAGTAGTAACTAACCCTCTCCTCTCCTAATGTTATAGAGTAGTAGTAGTAACTGACTCTCTCCTCTCCTAATGTTATAGAGTAGTAGTAGTAGTAACTGACCCTCTCCTCTCCTAATGTTATAGAGTAGTAGTATTAACTGACCCTCTCCACTCCTAATGTTATAGAGTAGTAGTAGTAACTGACCCTCTCCTCTCCTAATGTTATAGAGTAGTAGTAGTAACTGACCCTCTCCTCTCCTAATGTTATAGAGTAGTAGTATTAACTGACCCTCTCCACTCCTAATGTTATAGAGTAGTAGTAGTAACTGACCCTCTCCTCTCCTAATGTTATAGAGTAGTAGTAGTAATTGACTCTCTCCTCTCCTAATGTTATAGAGTAGTATTAGTAGTAACTGACACTCTCCTCTCCTAATGTTATAGAGTAGTATTAGTAGTAACTGACACTCTCCTCTCCTAATGTTATAGAGTAGTAGTTGTAGCTGAGACTCTCCTCTCCTAATGTTATAGAGTAGTATAAGTAGTAACTGACACTCTCCTCTCCTAATGTTATAGAGTAGTAGTAGTAACTGACTCTCTCTTCTCCTAATATTATAGAGTAGTATTAGTAGTAACTGTCTCTCTCCTCTCCTAATGTTATAGAGTAGTAGTAGTAACTGACCCTCTCCTCTCCTAATGTTATAGAGTAGTAGTAGTAACTGACACTCTCCTCTCCTAATGTTATAGAGTAGTAGTAGTAACTGACCCTCTCCTCTCCTAATGTTATAGAGTAGTAGTAGTAACAGACTCTCTCTTCTCATAATTTTATAGAGTAGTATTTGTAGTAACTGATTCTCTCCTCTCCTAATGTTATAGAGTAGTAGTAGTAACTGACCCTCTCCTCTCCTAATGTTATAGAGTAGTAGTAGTAACTGACACTCTCCTCTCCTAATGTTATAGAGTAGTATTAGCAGTAACTGACACTCTCCTCTCCTAATGTTATAGAGTAGTATTAGTAGTAACTGACACTCTCCTCTCCTAATGTTATAGAGTAGTAGTTGTAGCTGAGACACTCCTCTCCTAATGTTATAGAGTAGTATTATTAGTAACTGACACTCTCCTCTCCTAATGTTATAGAGTAGTAGTAGTAACTGACCCTCTCCTCTCCTAATGTTATAGAGTAGTAGTAGTAACTGACCCTCTCCTCTCCTAATGTTATAGAGTAGTAGTAGTAACTGACTCTCCCCTCTCCTAATGTTATAGAGTAGTAGTAGTAAATGACTCTCTCCTCTCCTAATGTTATAGAGTAGTATTAGTGACACTCTCCTCTCCTAAAGTTATAGAGTAGTAGTAGTAGTAACTGACTCTCTCCTCTCCTAATGTTATAGAGTAGTAGTAGTAACTGACCCTCTCCTCTCCTAATGTTATAGAGTAGTAGTCGTAACTGACACTCTCCTCTCCTAATGTTATAGAGTAGTAGTAGTAACTGACTCTCTCCTCTCCTAATGTTATAGAGTAGTAGTAGTAACTGACACTCTCCTCTCCTAATGTTATAGAGTAGTAGTAGTAACTGACTCTCTCCTCTCCTAATGTTATAGAGTAGTATTAGTAGTAACTGACTCTCTCCTCTCCTAATGTTATAGAGTAGTAGTAGTAACTGACCCTCTCCTCTCCTAATGTTATAGAGTAGTAGTAGTAACTGACACTCTCCTCTCCTAATGTTATAGAGTAGTAGTAGTAACTGACACTCTCCTCTCCTAATGTTATAGAGTAGTAGTAGTAACTGACACTCTCTTCTCCTAATGTTATAGAGTAGTAGTAGTAACCGACACTCTCCTCTCCTAATGTTATAGAGTAGTAGTAGTAGTAACTGACTCTGTCCTCTCCTAATGTTATAGAGTAGTAGTAGTAACTAACCCTCTCCTCTCCTAATGTTATAGAGTAGTAGTAGTAACTGACTCTCTCCTCTCCTAATGTTATAGAGTAGTAGTAGTAGTAACTGACCCTCTCCTCTCCTAATGTTATAGAGTAGTAGTATTAACTGACCCTCTCCACTCCTAATGTTATAGAGTAGTAGTAGTAACTGACCCTCTCCTCTCCTAATGTTATAGAGTAGTAGTAGTAATTGACTCTCTCCTCTCCTAATGTTATAGAGTAGTAGTAGTAACTGACACTCTCCTCTCCTAATGTTATAGAGTAGTAGTAGTAACTGACTCTCTCCTCTCCTAATGTTATAGAGTAGTAGTAGTAACTGACACTCTCCTCTCCTAATGTTATAGAGTAGTAGTAGTAACTGACTCTCTCTTCTCCTAATATTATAGAGTAGTATTAGTAGTAACTGACTCTCTCCTCTCCTAATGTTATAGAGTAGTAGTAGTAACTGACCCTCTCCTCTCCTAATGTTATAGAGTAGTAGTAGTAACTGACACTCTCCTCTCCTAATGTTATAGAGTAGTAGTAGTAACTGACACTCTCCTCTCCTAATGTTATAGAGTAGTAGTAGTAACTGACACTCTCTTCTCCTAATGTTATAGAGTAGTAGTAGTAACTGACACTCTCCTCTCCTAATGTTATAGAGTAGTAGTAGTAGTAACTGACTCTGTCCTCTCCTAATGTTATAGAGTAGTAGTAGTAACTAACCCTCTCCTCTCCTAATGTTATAGAGTAGTAGTAGTAACTGACTCTCTCCTCTCCTAATGTTATAGAGTAGTAGTAGTAGTAACTGACCCTCTCCTCTCCTAATGTTATAGAGTAGTAGTATTAACTGACCCTCTCCACTCCTAATGTTATAGAGTAGTAGTAGTAACTGACCCTCTCCTCTCCTAATGTTATAGAGTAGTAGTAGTAATTGACTCTCTCCTCTCCTAATGTTATAGAGTAGTAGTAGTAACTGACCCTCTCCTCTCCTAATGTTATAGAGTAGTAGTATTAACTGACTCTCTCCTCTCCTAATGTTATAGAGTAGTAGTAGTAACTGACCCTCTCCTCTCCTAATGTTATAGAGTAGTAGTAGTAACTGACTCTCTCCTCTCCTAATGTTATAGAGTAGTAGTAGTAAATGACTCTCTCCTCTCCTAATGTTATAGAGTAGTATTAGTGACACTCTCCTCTCCTAATGTTATAGAGTAGTAGTAGTAGTAACTGACTCTCTCCTCTCCTAATGTTATAGAGTAGTAGTAGTAACTGACCCTCTCCTCTCCTAATGTTATAGAGTAGTAGTCGTAACTGACACTCTCCTCTCCTAATGTTATAGAGTAGTAGTAGTAACTGACTCTCTCCTCTCCTAATGTTATAGAGTAGTAGTAGTAGTAACTGACTCTCTCCTCTCCTAATGTTATAGAGTAGTAGTAGTAACTGACACTCTCCTCTCCTAATGTTATAGAGTAGTAGTAGTAACTGACTCTCTCTTCTCCTAATATTATAGAGTAGTATTAGTAGTAACTGACTCTCTCCTCTCCTAATGTTATAGAGTAGTAGTAGTAACTGACCCTCTCCTCTCCTAATGTTATAGAGTAGTAGTAGTAACTGACACTCTCCTCTCCTAATGTTATAGAGTAGTAGTAGTAACTGACCCTCTCCTCTCCTAATGTTATAGAGTAGTAGTAGTAACTGACTCTCTCTTCTCATAATGTTATAGAGTAGTATTTGTAGTAACTGACTCTCTCCTCTCCTAATGTTATAGAGTAGTAGTAGTAACTGACCCTCTCCTCTCCTAATGTTATAGAGTAGTAGTAGTAACTGACACTCTCCTCTCCTAATGTTATAGAGTAGTATTAGCAGTAACTGACACTCTCCTCTCCTAATGTTATAGAGTAGTATTAGTAGTAACTGACACTCTCCTCTCCTAATGTTATAGAGTAGTAGTTGTAGCTGAGACACTCCTCTCCTAATGTTATAGAGTAGTATTATTAGTAACTGACACTCTCCTCTCCTAATGTTATAGAGTAGTAGTAGTAACTGACCCTCTCCTCTCCTAATGTTATAGAGTAGTAGTAGTAACTGACCCTCTCCTCTCCTAATGTTATAGAGTAGTAGTAGTAACTGACTCTCCCCTCTCCTAATGTTATAGAGTAGTAGTAGTAAATGACTCTCTCCTCTCCTAATGTTATAGAGTAGTATTAGTGACACTCTCCTCTCCTAAAGTTATAGAGTAGTAGTAGTAGTAACTGACTCTCTCCTCTCCTAATGTTATAGAGTAGTAGTAGTAACTGACCCTCTCCTCTCCTAATGTTATAGAGTAGTAGTCGTAACTGACACTCTCCTCTCCTAATGTTATAGAGTAGTAGTAGTAACTGACTCTCTCCTCTCCTAATGTTATAGAGTAGTAGTAGTAACTGACTCTCTCCTCTCCTAATGTTATAGAGTAGTAGTAGTAACTGACACTCTCCTCTCCTAATGTTATAGAGTAGTAGTAGTAACTGACTCTCTCTTCTCCTAATATTATAGAGTAGTATTAGTAGTAACTGACTCTCTCCTCTCCTAATGTTATAGAGTAGTAGTAGTAACTGACCCTCTCCTCTCCTAATGTTATAGAGTAGTAGTAGTAACTGACACTCTCCTCTCCTAATGTTATAGAGTAGTAGTAGTAACTGACACTCTCCTCTCCTAATGTTATAGAGTAGTAGTAGTAACTGACACTCTCTTCTCCTAATGTTATAGAGTAGTAGTAGTAACTGACACTCTCCTCTCCTAATGTTATAGAGTAGTAGTAGTAGTAACTGACTCTGTCCTCTCCTAATGTTATAGAGTAGTAGTAGTAACTAACCCTCTCCTCTCCTAATGTTATAGAGTAGTAGTAGTAACTGACTCTCTCCTCTCCTAATGTTATAGAGTAGTAGTAGTAGTAACTGACCCTCTCCTCTCCTAATGTTATAGAGTAGTAGTATTAACTGACCCTCTCCACTCCTAATGTTATAGAGTAGTAGTAGTAACTGACCCTCTCCTCTCCTAATGTTATAGAGTAGTAGTAGTAATTGACTCTCTCCTCTCCTAATGTTATAGAGTAGTAGTAGTAACTGACCCTCTCCTCTCCTAATGTTATAGAGTAGTAGTATTAACTGACTCTCTCCTCTCCTAATGTTATAGAGTAGTAGTAGTAACTGACCCTCTCCTCTCCTAATGTTATAGAGTAGTAGTAGTAACTGACTCTCTCCTCTCCTAATGTTATAGAGTAGTAGTAGTAAATGACTCTCTCCTCTCCTAATGTTATAGAGTAGTATTAGTGACACTCTCCTCTCCTAATGTTATAGAGTAGTAGTAGTAGTAACTGACTCTCTCCTCTCCTAATGTTATAGAGTAGTAGTAGTAACTGACCCTCTCCTCTCCTAATGTTATAGAGTAGTAGTCGTAACTGACACTCTCCTCTCCTAATGTTATAGAGTAGTAGTAGTAACTGACTCTCTCCTCTCCTAATGTTATAGAGTAGTAGTAGTAACTGACTCTCTCCTCTCCTAATGTTATAGAGTAGTAGTAGTAACTGACACTCTCCTCTCCTAATGTTATAGAGTAGTAGTAGTAACTGACTCTCTCTTCTCCTAATATTATAGAGTAGTATTAGTAGTAACTGACTCTCTCCTCTCCTAATGTTATAGAGTAGTAGTAGTAACTGACCCTCTCCTCTCCTAATGTTATAGAGTAGTAGTAGTAACTGACACTCTCCTCTCCTAATGTTATAGAGTAGTAGTAGTAACTGACACTCTCCTCTCCTAATGTTATAGAGTAGTAGTAGTAACTGACTCTCTCTTCTCATAATGTTATAGAGTAGTATTTGTAGTAACTGACTCTCTCCTCTCCTAATGTTATAGAGTAGTAGTAGTAACTGACCCTCTCCTCTCCTAATGTTATAGAGTAGTAGTAGTAACTGACACTCTCCTCTCCTAATGTTATAGAGTAGTATTAGTAGTAACTGACACTCTCCTCTCCTAATGTTATAGAGTAGTATTAGTAGTAACTGACACTCTCCTCTCCTAATGTTATAGAGTAGTAGTTGTAGCTGAGACTCTCCTCTCCTAATGTTATAGAGTAGTATAAGTAGTAACTGACACTCTCCTCTCCTAATGTTATAGAGTAGTAGTAGTAACTGACCCTCTCCTCTCCTAATGTTATAGAGTAGTAGTAGTAACTGACCCTCTCCTCTCCTAATGTTATAGAGTAGTAGTAGTAACTGACACTCTCCTCTCCTAATGTTATAGAGTAGTAGTAGTAACTGACCCTCTCCTCTCCTAATGTTATAGAGTAGTAGTAGTAACTGACTCTCTCTTCTCCTAATGTTATAGAGTAGTAGTTGTAGCTGACACTCTCCTCTCCTAATGTTATAGAGTTGTAGTAGTAACTGACACTCTCCTCTCCTAATGTTATAGAGTAGTAGTAGTAACTGACCCTCTCCTCTCCTAATGTTATAGAGTAGTAGTAGTAACTGACTCTCTCCTCTCCTAATGTTATAGAGTAGTAGTAGTAGTAACTGACCCTCTCCTCTCCTAATGTTATAGAGTAGTAGTAGTAGTAACTGACTCTCTCCTCTCCTAATGTTATAGAGTAGTAGTAGTAACTGACCTCTCCTCTCCTAATGTTATAGAGTAGTAGTAGTAACTGACCCTCTCCTCTCCTAATGTTGTAGAGTAGTAGTAGTAACTGACTCTCTCCTCTCCTAATGTTATAGAGTAGTAGTAGTAACTGACTCTCTCCTCTCCTAATGTTATAGAGTAGTAGTAGTAACTGACACTCTCCTCTCCTAATGTTATAGAGTAGTAGTAGTAACTGACTCTCTCTTCTCCTAATATTATAGAGTAGTATTAGTAGTAACTGACTCTCTCCTCTCCTAATGTTATAGAGTAGTAGTAGTAACTGACCCTCTCCTCTCCTAATGTTATAGAGTAGTAGTAGTAACTGACACTCTCCTCTCCTAATGTTATAGAGTAGTAGTAGTAACTGACACTCTCCTCTCCTAATGTTATAGAGTAGTAGTAGTAACTGACACTCTCTTCTCCTAATGTTATAGAGTAGTAGTAGTAACTGACACTCTCCTCTCCTAATGTTATAGAGTAGTAGTAGTAGTAACTGACTCTGTCCTCTCCTAATGTTATAGAGTAGTAGTAGTAACTAACCCTCTCCTCTCCTAATGTTATAGAGTAGTAGTAGTAACTGACTCTCTCCTCTCCTAATGTTATAGAGTAGTAGTAGTAGTAACTGACCCTCTCCTCTCCTAATGTTATAGAGTAGTAGTATTAACTGACCCTCTCCACTCCTAATGTTATAGAGTAGTAGTAGTAACTGACCCTCTCCTCTCCTAATGTTATAGAGTAGTAGTAGTAATTGACTCTCTCCTCTCCTAATGTTATAGAGTAGTAGTAGTAACTGACCCTCTCCTCTCCTAATGTTATAGAGTAGTAGTATTAACTGACTCTCTCCTCTCCTAATGTTATAGAGTAGTAGTAGTAACTGACCCTCTCCTCTCCTAATGTTATAGAGTAGTAGTAGTAACTGACTCTCTCCTCTCCTAATGTTATAGAGTAGTAGTAGTAAATGACTCTCTCCTCTCCTAATGTTATAGAGTAGTATTAGTGACACTCTCCTCTCCTAATGTTATAGAGTAGTAGTAGTAGTAACTGACTCTCTCCTCTCCTAATGTTATAGAGTAGTAGTAGTAACTGACCCTCTCCTCTCCTAATGTTATAGAGTAGTAGTCGTAACTGACACTCTCCTCTCCTAATGTTATAGAGTAGTAGTAGTAACTGACTCTCTAATCTCCTAATGTTATAGAGTAGTAGTAGTAACTGACTCTCTCCTCTCCTAATGTTATAGAGTAGTAGTAGTAACTGACACTCTCCTCTCCTAATGTTATAGAGTAGTAGTAGTAACTGACTCTCTCTTCTCCTAATATTATAGAGTAGTATTAGTAGTAACTGACTCTCTCCTCTCCTAATGTTATAGAGTAGTAGTAGTAACTGACCCTCTCCTCTCCTAATGTTATAGAGTAGTAGTAGTAACTGACACTCTCCTCTCCTAATGTTATAGAGTAGTAGTAGTAACTGACACTCTCCTCTCCTAATGTTATAGAGTAGTAGTAGTAACTGACTCTCTCTTCTCATAATGTTATAGAGTAGTATTTGTAGTAACTGACTCTCTCCTCTCCTAATGTTATAGAGTAGTAGTAGTAACTGACCCTCTCCTCTCCTAATGTTATAGAGTAGTAGTAGTAACTGACACTCTCCTCTCCTAATGTTATAGAGTAGTATTAGTAGTAACTGACACTCTCCTCTCCTAATGTTATAGAGTAGTATTAGTAGTAACTGACACTCTCCTCTCCTAATGTTATAGAGTAGTAGTTGTAGCTGAGACTCTCCTCTCCTAATGTTATAGAGTAGTATAAGTAGTAACTGACACTCTCCTCTCCTAATGTTATAGAGTAGTAGTAGTAACTGACCCTCTCCTCTCCTAATGTTATAGAGTAGTAGTAGTAACTGACCCTCTCCTCTCCTAATGTTATAGAGTAGTAGTAGTAACTGACACTCTCCTCTCCTAATGTTATAGAGTAGTAGTAGTAACTGACCCTCTCCTCTCCTAATGTTATAGAGTAGTAGTAGTAACTGACTCTCTCTTCTCCTAATGTTATAGAGTAGTAGTTGTAGCTGACACTCTCCTCTCCTAATGTTATAGAGTTGTAGTAGTAACTGACACTCTCCTCTCCTAATGTTATAGAGTAGTAGTAGTAACTGACCCTCTCCTCTCCTAATGTTATAGAGTAGTAGTCGTAACTGACTCTCTCCTCTCCTAATGTTATAGAGTAGTAGTAGTAGTAACTGACCCTCTCCTCTCCTAATTTTATAGAGTAGTAGTAGTAGTAACTGACTCTCTCCTCTCCTAATGTTATAGAGTGGTAGTAGTAACTGACCCTCCTCTCCTAATGTTATAGAGTAGTAGTAGTAACTGACCCTCTCCTCTCCTAATGTTGTAGAGTAGTATTAGTAATTGACTCTCTCCTCTCCTAATGTTATAGAGTAGTAGTAGTAACTGACACTCTCCTCTCCTAATGTTATAGAGTAGTAGTAGTAACTGACACTCTCCTCTCCTAATGTTATAGAGTAGTAGTAGTAACTGACTCTCTCTTCTCCTAATATTATAGAGTAGTATTAGTAGTAACTGACTCTCTCCTCTCCTAATGTTATAGAGTAGTAGTAGTAACTGACCCTCTCCTCTCCTAATGTTATAGAGTAGTAGTAGTAACTGACACTCTCCTCTCCTAATGTTATAGAGTAGTAGTAGTAACTGACACTCTCCTCTCCTAATGTTATAGAGTAGTAGTAGTAACTGACACTCTCTTCTCCTAATGTTATAGAGTAGTAGTAGTAACTGACACTCTCCTCTCCTAATGTTATAGAGTAGTAGTAGTAGTAACTGACTCTGTCCTCTCCTAATGTTATAGAGTAGTAGTAGTAACTAACCCTCTCCTCTCCTAATGTTATGAGAGTAGTAGTAGTAACTGACTCTCTCCTCTCCTAATGTTATAGAGTAGTAGTAGTAGTAACTGACCCTCTCCTCTCCTAATGTTATAGAGTAGTAGTATTAACTGACCCTCTCCACTCCTAATGTTATAGAGTAGTAGTAGTAACTGACCCTCTCCTCTCCTAATGTTATAGAGTAGTAGTAGTAATTGACTCTCTCCTCTCCTAATGTTATAGAGTAGTAGTAGTAACTGACCCTCTCCTCTCCTAATGTTATAGAGTAGTAGTATTAACTGACTCTCTCCTCTCCTAATGTTATGGAGTAGTAGTAGTAACTGACCCTCTCCTCTCCTAATGTTATAGAGTAGTAGTAGTAACTGACTCTCTCCTCTCCTAATGTTATAGAGTAGTAGTAGTAAATGACTCTCTCCTCTCCTAATGTTATAGAGTAGTATTAGTGACACTCTCCTCTCCTAATGTTATAGAGTAGTAGTAGTAGTAACTGACTCTCTCCTCTCCTAATGTTATAGAGTAGTAGTAGTAACTGACCCTCTCCTCTCCTAATGTTATAGAGTAGTAGTCGTAACTGACACTCTCCTCTCCTAATGTTATAGAGTAGTAGTAGTAACTGACTCTCTCCTCTCCTAATGTTATAGAGTAGTAGTAGTAACTGACTCTCTCCTCTCCTAATGTTATAGAGTAGTAGTAGTAACTGACACTCTCCTCTCCTAATGTTATAGAGTAGTAGTAGTAACTGACTCTCTCTTCTCCTAATATTATAGAGTAGTATTAGTAGTAACTGACTCTCTCCTCTCCTAATGTTATAGAGTAGTAGTAGTAACTGACCCTCTCCTCTCCTAATGTTATAGAGTAGTAGTAGTAACTGACACTCTCCTCTCCTAATGTTATAGAGTAGTAGTAGTAACTGACACTCTCCTCTCCTAATGTTATAGAGTAGTAGTAGTAACAGACTCTCTCTTCTCATAATGTTATAGAGTAGTATTTGTAGTAACTGACTCTCTCCTCTCCTAATGTTATAGAGTAGTAGTAGTAACTGACCCTCTCCTCTCCTAATGTTATAGAGTAGTAGTAAAAACTGACACTCTCCTCTCGTAATGTTATAGAGTAGTATTAGTAGTAACTGACACTCTCCTCTCCTAATGTTATAGAGTAGTATTAGTAGTAACTGACACTCTCCTCTCCTAATGTTATAGAGTAGTAGTTGTAGCTGAGACTCTCCTCTCCTAATGTTATAGAGTAGTATAAGTAGTAACTGACACTCTCCTCTCCTAATGTTATAGAGTAGTAGTAGTAACTGACCCTCTCCTCTCCTAATGTTATAGAGTAGTAGTAGTAACTGACCCTCTCCTCTCCTAATGTTATAGAGTAGTAGTAGTAACTGACACTCTCCTCTCCTAATGTTATAGAGTAGTAGTAGTAACTGACCCTCTCCTCTCCTAATGTTATAGAGTAGTAGTAGTAACTGACACTCTCCTCTCGTAATGTTATAGAGTAGTATTAGTAGTAACTGACACTCTCCTCTCCTAATGTTATAGAGTAGTATTAGTAGTAACTGACACTCTCCTCTCCTAATGTTATAGAGTAGTAGTTGTAGCTGAGACTCTCCTCTCCTAATGTTATAGAGTAGTATAAGTAGTAACTGACACTCTCCTCTCCTAATGTTATAGAGTAGTAGTAGTAACTGACCCTCTCCTCTCCTAATGTTATAGAGTAGTAGTAGTAACTGACCCTCTCCTCTCCTAATGTTATAGAGTAGTAGTAGTAACTGACACTCTCCTCTCCTAATGTTATAGAGTAGTAGTAGTAACTGACCCTCTCCTCTCCTAATGTTATAGAGTAGTAGTAGTAACTGACTCTCTCTTCTCCTAATGTTATAGAGTAGTAGTTGTAGCTGACACTCTCCTCTCCTAATGTTATAGAGTTGTAGTAGTAACTGACACTCTCCTCTCCTAATGTTATAGAGTAGTAGTAGTAACTGACCCTCTCCTCTCCTAATGTTATAGAGTAGTAGTCGTAACTGACTCTCTCCTCTCCTAATGTTATAGAGTAGTAGTAGTAGTAACTGACCCTCTCCTCTCCTAATTTTATAGAGTAGTAGTAGTAGTAACTGACTCTCTCCTCTCCTAATGTTATAGAGTGGTAGTAGTAACTGACCCTCCTCTCCTAATGTTATAGAGTAGTAGTAGTAACTGACCCTCTCCTCTCCTAATGTTGTAGAGTAGTATTAGTAATTGACTCTCTCCTCTCCTAATGTTATAGAGTAGTAGTAGTAACTGACACTCTCCTCTCCTAAAGTTATAGAGTAGTAGTAGTAGTAACTGACTCTGTCCTCTCCTAATGTTATAGAGTAGTAGTAGTAACTGACCCTCTCCTCTCCTAATGTTATAGAGTAGTAGTAGTAGTAACTGACTCTCTCCTCTCCTAATGTTATAGAGTAGTAGTAGTAGTAACTGACTCTGTCCTCTCCAAATGTTATAGAGTAGTAGTAGTAACTGACCCTCTCCTCTCCTAATGTTATAGAGTAGTAGTAGTAGTAACTGACTCTCACCTCTCCTAATGTTATAGAGTAGTAGTAGTAACTGACACTCTCCTCTCCTAATGTTATAGAGTAGTAGTAGTAACTGACTCTCTCTTCTCATAATGTTATAGAGTAGTATTTGTAGTAACTGACTCTCTCCTCTCCTAATGTTATAGAGTAGTAGTAGTAACTGACTCTCTCCTCTCCTAATGTTATAGAGTAGTAGTAGTAACTGACACTCTCCTCTCCTAATGTTATAGAGTAGTAGTAGTAACTGACTCTCTCTTCTCCTAATATTATAGAGTAGTATTAGTAGCAACTGACTCTCTTCTCTCCTGATGTTATAGAGTAGTAGTAGTAACTGACCCTCTCCTCTCCAAATGTTATAGAGTAGTAGTAGTAACTGACACTCTCCTCTCCTAATGTTATAGAGTAGTAGTAGTAACTGACATTCTCCTCTCCTAATGTTATAGAGTAGTAGTTGTAACTGACTCTCTCTTCTCATAATGTTATAGAGTAGTATTTGTAGTAACTGACTCTCTCCTCTCCTAATGTTATAGAGTAGTAGTAGTAACTGACCCTCTCCTCTCCTAATGTTATAGAGTAGTAGTAGTAACTGACACTCTCCTCTCCTAATGTTATAGAGTAGTATTAGTAGTAACTGACACTCTCCTCTCCTAATGTTATAGAGTAGTATTAGTAGTAACTGACACTCTCCTCTCCTAATGTTATAGAGTAGTAGTTGTAGCTGAGACTCTCCTCTCCTAATGTTATAGAGTAGTATAAGTAGTAACTGACACTCTCCTCTCCTAATGTTATAGAGTAGAGTAGTAGTTACTGACCCTCTCCTCTCCTAATGTTATAGAGTAGTAGTAGTAACTGACCCTCTCCTCTCCTAATGTTATAGAGTAGTAGTAGTAACTGACACTCTCCTCTCCTAATGTTATAGAGTAGTAGTAGTAACTGACCCTCTCCTCTCCTAATGTTATAGAGTAGTAGTAGTAACTGACTCTCTCTTCTCCTAATGTTATAGAGTAGTAGTTGTAGCTGACACTCTCCTCTCCTAATGTTATAGAGTTGTAGTAGTAACTGACACTCTCCTCTCCTAATGTTATAGAGTAGTAGTAGTAACTGACCCTCTCCTCTCCTAATGTTATAGAGTAGTAGTCGTAACTGACTCTCTCCTCTCCTAATGTTATAGAGTAGTAGTAGTAGTAACTGACCCTCTCCTCTCCTAATTTTATAGAGTAGTAGTAGTAGTAACTGACTCTCTCCTCTCCTAATGTTATAGAGTGGTAGTAGTAACTGACCCTCCTCTCCTAATGTTATAGAGTAGTAGTAGTAACTGACACTCTCCTCTCCTAATGTTATAGAGTAGTAGTAGTAGTAACTGACTCTGTCCTCTCCTAATGTTATAGAGTAGTAGTAGTAACTGACCCTCTCCTCTCCTAATGTTATAGAGTAGTAGTAGTAGTAACTGACTCTCTCCTCTCCTAATGTTATAGAGTAGTAGTAGTAGTAACTGACTCTGTCCTCTCCAAATGTTATAGAGTAGTAGTAGTAACTGACCCTCTCCTCTCCTAATGTTATAGAGTAGTAGTAGTAGTAACTGACTCTCACCTCTCCTAATGTTATAGAGTAGTAGTAGTAACTGACACTCTCCTCTCCTAATGTTATAGAGTAGTAGTAGTAACTGACTCTCTCTTCTCATAATGTTATAGAGTAGTATTTGTAGTAACTGACTCTCTCCTCTCCTAATGTTATAGAGTAGTAGTAGTAACTGACTCTCTCCTCTCCTAATGTTATAGAGTAGTAGTAGTAACTGACACTCTCCTCTCCTAATGTTATAGAGTAGTAGTAGTAACTGACTCTCTCTTCTCCTAATATTATAGAGTAGTATTAGTAGCAACTGACTCTCTCCTCTCCTAATGTTATAGAGTAGTAGTAGTAACTGACCCTCTCCTCTCCTAATGTTATAGAGTAGTAGTAGTAACTGACACTCTCCTCTCCTAATGTTATAGAGTAGTAGTAGTAACTGACACTCTCCTCTCCTAATGTTATAGAGTAGTAGTTGTAACTGACTCTCTCTTCTCATAATGTTATAGAGTAGTATTTGTAGTAACTGACTCTCTCCTCTCCTAATGTTATAGAGTAGTAGTAGTAACTGACCCTCTCCTCTCCTAATGTTATAGAGTAGTAGTTGTAACTGACACTCTCCTCTCCTAATGTTATAGAGTAGTATTAGTAGTAACTGACACTCTCCTCTCCTAATGTTATAGAGTAGTATTAGTAGTAACTGACACTCTCCTCTCCTAATGTTATAGAGTAGGAGTTGTAGCTGAGACTCTCCTCTCCTAATGTTATAGAGTAGTATAAGTAGTAACTGACACTCTCCTCTCCTAATGTTATAGAGTAGTAGTAGTAACTGTCCCTCTCCTCTCCTAATGTTATAGAGTAGTAGTAGTAACTGACCCTCTCCTCTCCTAATGTTATAGAGTAGTAGTAGTAACTGACACTCTCCTCTCCTAATGTTATAGAGTAGTAGTAGTAACTGACCCTCTCCTCTCCTAATGTTATAGAGTAGTAGTAGTAACTGACTCTCTCTTCTCCTAATGTTATAGAGTAGTAGTTGTAGCTGACACTCTCCTCTCCTAATGTTATAGAGTTGTAGTAGTAACTGACACTCTCCTCTCCTAATGTTATAGAGTTGTAGTAGTAACTGACCCTCTCCTCTCCTAATGTTATAGAGTAGTAGTCGTAACTGACTCTCTCCTCTCCTAATGTTATAGAGTAGTAGTAGTAGTAACTGACCCTCTCCTCTCCTAATGTTATAGAGTAGTAGTAGTAGTAACTGACTCTCTCCTCTCCTAATGTTATAGAGTGGTAGTAGTAACTGACCCTCCTCTCCTAATCTTATAGAGTAGTAGTAGTAGTAACTGACCCTCTCCTCTCCTAATGTTGTAGAGTAGTAGTAGTAACTGACTCTCTCCTCTCCTAATGTTGTAGAGTAGTAGTAGTAACTGACTCTCTCCTCTCCTAATGTTATAGAGTAGTAGTAGTAACTGACACTCTCCTCTCCTAATGTTATAGAGTAGTAGTAGTAGTAACTGACTCTGTCCTCTCCTAATGTTATAGAGTAGTAGTAGTAACTGACCGTCTCCTCTCCTAATGTTATAGAGTAGTAGTAGTAGTAACTGACTCTCTCCTCTCCTAATGTTATAGAGTAGTAGTAGTAGTAACTGACTCTCACCTCTCCTAATGTTATAGAGTAGTAGTAGTAACTGACCCTCTCCTCTCATAATGTTATAGAGTACTAGTAGTAACTGACACTCTCCTCTCCTAATGTTATAGAGTAGTAGTAGTAACTGACTCTCTCCTCTACTAATGTTATAGAGTAGTAGTAACTGACCCTCTCCTCTCCTAATGTTATACTGCAGTAGAAGTACCTGACGATCTCCTCTCCTAATGTTATAGAGTAGTAGTAGTAACTGACTCTCTCCTCTCCTAATGTTATACTGTAGTAGTAGTTACTGACTCTCTCCTCTCCTAATGTTATAGAGTAGTAGTAGTAACTGACCCTCTCCTCTCCTAATGTTATAGAGTAGTAGTAGTAACTGACCCTCTCCTCTCCTAATGTTATAGAGTAGTAGTAGTAACTGACCCTCTCCTCTCCTAATGTTATAGAGTAGTAGTAGTAACTGACTCTCTCCTCTCCTAATGTTATAGAGTAGTAGTAGTAACTGACTCTCTCCTCTCCTAATGTTATAGAGTAGTATTAGTAACTGACACTCTCCTCTCCTAATGTTACAGAGTAGTAGTAGAAGTAACTGACTCTCTCCTCTCCTAATGTTATAGAGTAGTAGTAGTAACTGACCCTCTCCTCTCCTAATGTTATAGAGTAGTAGTCGTAACTGACACTCTCCTCTCCTAATGTTATAGAGTAGTAGTAGTAACTGACTCTCTCCTCTCCTAATGTTATAGAGTAGTAGTAGTAACTGACTCTCTCCTCTCCTAATGTTATAGAGTAGTAGTAGTAACTGACACTCTCCTCTCCTAATGTTATAGAGTAGTAGTAGTAACTGACTCTCTCTTCTCCTAATATTATAGAGTAGTATTAGTAGTAACTGACTCTCTCCTCTCCTAATGTTATAGAGTAGTAGTAGTAACTGACCCTCTCCTCTCCTAATGTTATAGAGTAGTAGTAGTAACTGACACTCTCCTGTCCTAATGTTATAGAGTAGTAGTAGTAACTGACCCTCTCCTCTCCTAATGTTATAGAGTAGTAGTAGTAACTGACTCTCTCTTCTCATAATGTTATAGAGTAGTATTTGTAGTAACTGATTCTCTCCTCTCCTAATGTTATAGGGTAGTAGTAGTAACTGACCCTCTCCTCTCCTAATGTTATAGAGTAGTAGTAGTAACTGACACTCTCCTCTCCTAATGTTATAGAGTAGTATTAGTAGTAACTGACACTCTCCTCTCCTAATGTTATAGAGTAGTATTAGTAGTAACTGACACTCTCCTCTCCTAATGTTATAGAGTAGTAGTTGTAGCTGAGACACTCCTCTCCTAATGTTATAGAGTAGTATAAGTAGTAACTGACACTCTCCTCTCCTAATGTTATAGAGTAGTAGTAGTAACTGACCCTCTCCTCTCCTAATGTTATAGAGTAGTAGTAGTAACTGACCCTCTCCTCTCCTAATGTTATAGAGTAGTAGTAGTAACTGACTCTCTCCTCTCCTAATGTTATAGAGTAGTAGTAGTAAATGTCTCTCTCCTCTCCTAATGTTATAGAGTAGTATTAGTGACACTCTCCTCTCCTAATGTTATAGAGTAGTAGTAGTAGTAACTGACTCTCTCCTCTCCTAATGTTATAGAGTAGTAGTAGTAACTGACCCTCTCCTCTCCTAATGTTATAGAGTAGTAGTCGTAACTGACACTCTCCTCTCCTAATGTTATAGAGTAGTAGTAGTAACTGACTCTCTCCTCTCCTAATGTTATAGAGTAGTAGTAGTAACTGACTCTCTCCTCTCCTAATGTTATAGAGTAGTAGTAGTAACTGACACTCTCCTCTCCTAATGTTATAGAGTAGTAGTAGTAACTGACTCTCTCTTCTCCTAATATTATAGAGTAGTATTAGTAGTAACTGACTCTCTCCTCTCCTAATGTTATAGAGTAGTAGTAGTAACTGACCCTCTCCTCTCCTAATGTTATAGAGTAGTAGTAGTAACTGACACTCTCCTCTCCTAATGTTATAGAGTAGTAGTAGTAACTGACACTCTCCTCTCCTAATGTTATAGAGTAGTAGTAGTAACTGACACTCTCTTCTCCTAATGTTATAGAGTAGTAGTAGTAACTGACACTCTCCTCTCCTAATGTTATAGAGTAGTAGTAGTAGTAACTGACTCTGTCCTCTCCTAATGTTATAGAGTAGTAGTAGTAACTAACCCTCTCCTCTCCTAATGTTATAGAGTAGTAATAGTAGTAACTGACTCTCTCCTCTCCTAATGTTATAGAGTAGTAGTAGTAGTAACTGACCCTCTCCTCTCCTAATGTTATAGAGTAGTAGTATTAACTGACCCTCTCCACTCCTAATGTTATAGAGTAGTAGTAGTAACTGACCCTCTCCTCTCCTAATGTTATAGAGTAGTAGTAGTAATTGACTCTCTCCTCTCCTAATGTTATAGAGTAGTAGTAGTAACTGACCCTCTCCTCTCCTAATGTTATAGAGTAGTAGTATTAACTGACTCTCTCCTCTCCTAATGTTATAGAGTAGTAGTAGTAACTGACCCTCTCCTCTCCTAATGTTATAGAGTAGTAGTAGTAACTGACTCTCTCCTCTCCTAATGTTATAGAGTAGTAGTAGTAAATGACTCTCTCCTCTCCTAATGTTATAGAGTAGTATTAGTGACACTCTCCTCTCCTAATGTTATAGAGTAGTAGTAGTAGTAACAGACTCTCTCCTCTCCTAATGTTATAGAGTAGTAGTAGTAACTGACCCTCTCCTCTCCTAATGTTATAGAGTAGTAGTCGTAACTGACACTCTCCTCTCCTAATGTTATAGAGTAGTAGTAGTAACTGACTCTCTAATCTCCTAATGTTATAGAGTAGTAGTAGTAGTAACTGACTCTCTCCTCTCCTAATGTTATAGAGTAGTAGTAGTAACTGACACTCTCCTCTCCTAATGTTATAGAGTAGTAGTAGTAACTAACCCTCTCCTCTCCTAATGTTATAGAGTAGTAGTAGTAGTAACTGACTCTCTCCTCTCCTAATGTTATAGAGTAGTAGTAGTAGTAACTGACCCTCTCCTCTCCTAATGTTATAGAGTAGTAGTATTAACTGACCCTCTCCACTCCTAATGTTATAGAGTAGTAGTAGTAACTGACCCTCTCCTCTCCTAATGTTATAGAGTAGTAGTAGTAATTGACTCTCTCCTCTCCTAATGTTATAGAGTAGTAGTAGTAACTGACCCTCTCCTCTCCTAATGTTATAGAGTAGTAGTATTAACTGACTCTCTCCTCTCCTAATGTTATAGAGTAGTAGTAGTAACTGACCCTCTCCTCTCCTAATGTTATAGAGTAGTAGTAGTAACTGACTCTCTCCTCTCCTAATGTTATAGAGTAGTAGTAGTAAATGACTCTCTCCTCTCCTAATGTTATAGAGTAGTATTAGTGACACTCTCCTCTCCTAATGTTATAGAGTAGTAGTAGTAGTAACTGACCCTCTCCTCTCCTAATGTTATAGAGTAGTAGTATTAACTGACCCTCTCCACTCCTAATGTTATAGAGTAGTAGTAGTAACTGACCCTCTCCTCTCCTAATGTTATAGAGTAGTAGTAGTAATTGACTCTCTCCTCTCCTAATGTTATAGAGTAGTAGTAGTAACTGACCCTCTCCTCTCCTAATGTTATAGAGTAGTAGTATTAACTGACTCTCTCCTCTCCTAATGTTATAGAGTAGTAGTAGTAACTGACCCTCTCCTCTCCTAATGTCATAGAGTAGTAGTAGTAACTGACTCTCTCCTCTCCTAATGTTATAGAGTAGTAGTAGTAAATGACTCTCTCCTCTCCTAATGTTATAGAGTAGTATTAGTGACACTCTCCTCTCCTAATGTTATAGAGTAGTAGTAGTAGTAACAGACTCTCTCCTCTCCTAATGTTATAGAGTAGTAGTAGTAACTGACCCTCTCCTCTCCTAATGTTATAGAGTAGTAGTCGTAACTGACACTCTCCTCTCCTAATGTTATAGAGTAGTAGTAGTAACTGACTCTCTAATCTCCTAATGTTATAGAGTAGTAGTAGTAACTGACTCTCTCCTCTCCTAATGTTATAGAGTAGTAGTAGTAACTGACACTCTCCTCTCCTAATGTTATAGAGTAGTAGTAGTAACTGACTCTCTCTTCTCCTAATATTATAGAGTAGTATTAGTAGTAACTGACTCTCTCCTCTCCTAATGTTATAGAGTAGTAGTAGTAACTGACCCTCTCCTCTCCTAATGTTATAGAGTAGTAGTAGTAACTGACACTCTCCTCTCCTAATGTTATAGAGTAGTAGTAGTAACTGACACTCTCCTCTCCTAATGTTATAGAGTAGTAGTAGTAACTGACTCTCTCTTCTCATAATGTTATAGAGTAGTATTTGTAGTAACTGACTCTCTCCTCTCCTAATGTTATAGAGTAGTAGTAGTAACTGACCCTCTCCTCTCCTAATGTTATAGAGTAGTAGTAGTAACTGACACTCTCCTCTCCTAATGTTATAGAGTAGTATTAGTAGTAACTGACACTCTCCTCTCCTAATGTTATAGAGTAGTATTAGTAGTAACTGACACTCTCCTCTCCTAATGTTATAGAGTAGTAGTTGTAGCTGAGACTCTCCTCTCCTAATGTTATAGAGTAGTATAAGTAGTAACTGACACTCTCCTCTCCTAATGTTATAGAGTAGTAGTAGTAACTGACCCTCTCCTCTCCTAATGTTATAGAGTAGAAGTAGTAACTGACCATCTCCTCTCCTAATGTTATAGAGTAGTAGTAGTAACTGACACTCTCCTCTCCTAATGTTATAGAGTAGTAGTAGTAACTGACTCTCTCTTCTCCTAATGTTATAGAGTAGTAGTTGTAGCTGACACTCTCCTCTCCTAATGTTATAGAGTTGTAGTAGTAACTGACACTCTCCTCTCCTAATGTTATAGAGTAGTAGTAGTAACTGACCCTCTCCTCTCCTAATGTTATAGAGTAGTAGTCGTAACTGACTCTCTCCTCTCCTAATGTTATAGAGTAGTAGTAGTAGTAACTGACCCTCTCCTCTCCTAATTTTATAGAGTAGTAGTAGTAGTAACTGACTCTCTCCTCTCCTAATGTTATAGAGTGGTAGTAGTAACTGACCCTCCTCTCCTAATGTTATAGAGTAGTAGTAGTAGTAACTGACTCTGTCCTCTCCTAATGTTATAGAGTAGTAGTAGTAACTGACCCTCTCCTCTCCTAATGTTATAGAGTAGTAGTCGTAACTGACTCTCTCCTCTCCTAATGTTATAGAGTAGTAGTAGTAGTAACTGACCCTCTCCTCTCCTAATTTTATAGAGTAGTAGTAGTAGTAACTGACTCTCTCCTCTCCTAATGTTATAGAGTGGTAGTAGTAACTGACCCTCCTCTCCTAATGTTATAGAGTAGTAGTAGTAACTGACCCTCTCCTCTCCTAATGTTGTAGAGTAGTATTAGTAACTGACTCTCTCCTCTCCTAATGTTATAGAGTAGTAGTAGTAACTGACACTCTCCTCTCCTAATGTTATAGAGTAGTAGTAGTAGTAACTGACTCTGTCCTCTCCTAATGTTATAGAGTAGTAGTAGTAACTGACCCTCTCCTCTCCTAATGTTATAGAGTAGTAGTAGTAGTAACTGACTCTCTCCTCTCCTAATGTTATAGAGTAGTAGTAGTAGTAACTGACTCTGTCCTCTCCAAATGTTATAGAGTAGTAGTAGTAACTGACCCTCTCCTCTCCTAATGTTATAGAGTAGTAGTAGTAGTAACTGACTCTCACCTCTCCTAATGTTATAGAGTAGTAGTAGTAACTGACTCTCTCTTCTCATAATGGTTTAGAGTAGTATTTGTAGTAACTGACTCTCTCCTCTCCTAATGTTATAGAGTAGTAGTAGTAAATGACTCTCTCCTCTCCTAATGTTATAGAGTAGTATTAGTGACACTCTCCTCTCCTAATGTTATAGAGTAGTAGTAGTAGTAACTGACCCTCTCCTCTCCTAATGTTATAGAGTAGTAGTATTAACTGACCCTCTCCACTCCTAATGTTATAGAGTAGTAGTAGTAACTGACCCTCTCCTCTCCTAATGTTATAGAGTAGTAGTAGTAATTGACTCTCTCCTCTCCTAATGTTATAGAGTAGTAGTAGTAACTGACCCTCTCCTCTCCTAATGTTATAGAGTAGTAGTATTAACTGACTCTCTCCTCTCCTAATGTTATAGAGTAGTAGTAGTAACTGACCCTCTCCTCTCCTAATGTCATAGAGTAGTAGTAGTAACTGACTCTCTCCTCTCCTAATGTTATAGAGTAGTAGTAGTAAATGACTCTCTCCTCTCCTAATGTTATAGAGTAGTATTAGTGACACTCTCCTCTCCTAATGTTATAGAGTAGTAGTAGTAGTAACAGACTCTCTCCTCTCCTAATGTTATAGAGTAGTAGTAGTAACTGACCCTCTCCTCTCCTAATGTTATAGAGTAGTAGTCGTAACTGACACTCTCCTCTCCTAATGTTATAGAGTAGTAGTAGTAACTGACTCTCTAATCTCCTAATGTTATAGAGTAGTAGTAGTAACTGACTCTCTCCTCTCCTAATGTTATAGAGTAGTAGTAGTAACTGACACTCTCCTCTCCTAATGTTATAGAGTAGTAGTAGTAACTGACTCTCTCTTCTCCTAATATTATAGAGTAGTATTAGTAGTAACTGACTCTCTCCTCTCCTAATGTTATAGAGTAGTAGTAGTAACTGACCCTCTCCTCTCCTAATGTTATAGAGTAGTAGTAGTAACTGACACTCTCCTCTCCTAATGTTATAGAGTAGTAGTAGTAACTGACACTCTCCTCTCCTAATGTTATAGAGTAGTAGTAGTAACTGACTCTCTCTTCTCATAATGTTATAGAGTAGTATTTGTAGTAACTGACTCTCTCCTCTCCTAATGTTATAGAGTAGTAGTAGTAACTGACCCTCTCCTCTCCTAATGTTATAGAGTAGTAGTAGTAACTGACACTCTCCTCTCCTAATGTTATAGAGTAGTATTAGTAGTAACTGACACTCTCCTCTCCTAATGTTATAGAGTAGTATTAGTAGTAACTGACACTCTCCTCTCCTAATGTTATAGAGTAGTAGTTGTAGCTGAGACTCTCCTCTCCTAATGTTATAGAGTAGTATAAGTAGTAACTGACACTCTCCTCTCCTAATGTTATAGAGTAGTAGTAGTAACTGACCCTCTCCTCTCCTAATGTTATAGAGTAGAAGTAGTAACTGACCATCTCCTCTCCTAATGTTATAGAGTAGTAGTAGTAACTGACACTCTCCTCTCCTAATGTTATAGAGTAGTAGTAGTAACTGACTCTCTCTTCTCCTAATGTTATAGAGTAGTAGTTGTAGCTGACACTCTCCTCTCCTAATGTTATAGAGTTGTAGTAGTAACTGACACTCTCCTCTCCTAATGTTATAGAGTAGTAGTAGTAACTGACCCTCTCCTCTCCTAATGTTATAGAGTAGTAGTCGTAACTGACTCTCTCCTCTCCTAATGTTATAGAGTAGTAGTAGTAGTAACTGACCCTCTCCTCTCCTAATTTTATAGAGTAGTAGTAGTAGTAACTGACTCTCTCCTCTCCTAATGTTATAGAGTGGTAGTAGTAACTGACCCTCCTCTCCTAATGTTATAGAGTAGTAGTAGTAGTAACTGACTCTGTCCTCTCCTAATGTTATAGAGTAGTAGTAGTAACTGACCCTCTCCTCTCCTAATGTTATAGAGTAGTAGTCGTAACTGACTCTCTCCTCTCCTAATGTTATAGAGTAGTAGTAGTAGTAACTGACCCTCTCCTCTCCTAATTTTATAGAGTAGTAGTAGTAGTAACTGACTCTCTCCTCTCCTAATGTTATAGAGTGGTAGTAGTAACTGACCCTCCTCTCCTAATGTTATAGAGTAGTAGTAGTAACTGACCCTCTCCTCTCCTAATGTTGTAGAGTAGTATTAGTAACTGACTCTCTCCTCTCCTAATGTTATAGAGTAGTAGTAGTAACTGACACTCTCCTCTCCTAATGTTATAGAGTAGTAGTAGTAGTAACTGACTCTGTCCTCTCCTAATGTTATAGAGTAGTAGTAGTAACTGACCCTCTCCTCTCCTAATGTTATAGAGTAGTAGTAGTAGTAACTGACTCTCTCCTCTCCTAATGTTATAGAGTAGTAGTAGTAGTAACTGACTCTGTCCTCTCCAAATGTTATAGAGTAGTAGTAGTAACTGACCCTCTCCTCTCCTAATGTTATAGAGTAGTAGTAGTAGTAACTGACTCTCACCTCTCCTAATGTTATAGAGTAGTAGTAGTAACTGACTCTCTCTTCTCATAATGGTTTAGAGTAGTATTTGTAGTAACTGACTCTCTCCTCTCCTAATGTTATAGAGTAGTAGTAGTAACTGACTCTCTCTTCTCCTAATGTTATAGAGTAGTAGTAGTAACTGACCCTCTCCTCTCCTAATGTTATAGAGTAGTAGTAGTAACTGACACTCTCCTCTCCTAATTTATAGAGTAGTAGTAGTAACTGACCCTCTCCTCTCCTAATGTTATAGAGTAGTAGTAGTAACTGACTCTCTCTTCTCCTAATGTTATAGAGTAGTAGTTGTAGCTGACACTCTCCTCTCCTAATGTTATAGAGTTGTAGTAGTAACTGACACTCTCCTCTCCTAATGTTATAGAGTAGTAGTAGTAACTAACCCTCTCCTCTCCTAATGTTATAAAGTAGTAGTCGTAACTGACTCTCTCCTCTCCTAATGTTATAGAGTAGTAGTAGTAGTAACTGACCCTCTCATCTCCTAATTTTATAGAGTAGTAGTAGTAGGAACTGACTCTCTCCTCTCCTAATGTTATAGAGTGGTAGTAGTAACTGACCCTCCTCTCCTAATGTTATAGAGTAGTAGTAGTAACTGACCCTCTCCTCTCCTAATGTTGTAGAGTAGTATTAGTAACTGACTCTCTCCTCTCCTAATGTTATAGAGTAGTAGTAGTAACTGACACTCTCCTCTCCTAATGTTATAGAGTAGTAGTAGTAGTAACTGACTCTGTCCTCTCCTAATGTTATAGAGTAGTAGTAGTAACTGACCCTCTCCTCTCCTAATGTTATAGAGTAGTAGTAGTAGTAACTGACTCTCTCCTCTCCTAATGTTATAGAGTAGTAGTAGTAGTAACTGACTCTGTCCTCTCCAAATGTTATAGAGTAGTAGTAGTACCTGACCCTCTCCTCTCCTAATGTTATAGAGTAGTAGTAGTAGTAACAGACTCTCACCTCTCCTAATGTTATAGAGTAGTAGTAGTAACTGACACTCTCCTCTCCTAATGTTATAGAGTAGTAGTAGTAACTGACTCTCTCCTCTCCTAATGTTATAGAGTAGTAGTAGTAACTGACACTCTCCTCTCCTAATGTTATAGAGTAGTAGTAGTAACTGACTCTCTCTTCTCCTAATATTATAGAGTAGTATTAGTAGCAACTGACTCTCTCCTCTCCTAATGTTATAGAGTAGTAGTAGTAACTGACCCTCTCCTCTCCTAATGTTATAGAGTAGTAGTAGTAACTGACACTCTCCTCTCCTAATGTTATAGAGAAGTAGTAGTAACTGACACTCTCCTCTCCTAATGTTATAGAGTAGTAGTTGTAACTGACTCTCTCTTCTCATAATGTTATAGAGTAGTATTTGTAGTAACTGACTCTCTCCTCTCCTAATGTTTAGAGTAGTAGTAGTAACTGACCCTCTCCTCTCCTAATGTTATAGAGTAGTAGTAGTAACTGACACTCTCCTCTCCTAATGTTATAGAGTAGTATTAGTAGTAACTGACACTCTCCTCTCCTAATGTTATAGAGTAGTATTAGTAGTAACTGACACTCTCCTCTCCTAATGTTATAGAGTAGTAGTTGTAGCTGAGACTCTCCTCTCCTAATGTTATAGAGTAGTATAAGTAGTAACTGACACTCTCCTCTCCTAATGTTATAGAGTAGAAGTAGTAACTGACCCTCTCCTCTCCTAATGTTATAGAGTAGTAGTAGTAACTGACCCTCTCCTCTCCTAATGTTATAGAGTAGTAGTAGTTACTGACACTCTCCTCTCCTAATGTTATAGAGTAGTAGTAGTAACTGACCCTCTCCTCTCCTAATGTTATAGAGTAGTAGTAGTAACTGACTCTCTCTTCTCCTAATGTTATAGAGTAGTAGTTGTAGCTGACACTCTCCTCTCCTAATGTTATAGAGTTGTAGTAGTAACTGACACTCTCCTCTCCTAATGTTATAGAGTAGTAGTAGTAACTGACCCTCTCCTCTCCTAATGTTATAGAGTAGTAGTCGTAACTGACTCTCTCCTCTCCTAATGTTATAGAGTAGTAGTAGTAGTAACTGACCCTCTCCTCTCCTAATGTTATAGAGTAGTAGTAGTAGTAACTGACTCTCTCCTCTCCTAATGTTATAGAGTGGTAGTAGTAACTGACCCTCCTCTCCTAATGTTATAGAGTAGTAGTAGTAACTGACCCTCTCCTCTCCTAATGTTGTAGAGTAGTAGTAGTAACTGACTCTCTCCTCTCCTAATGTTGTAGAGTAGTAGTAGTAACTGACTCTCTCCTCTCCTAATGTTATAGAGTAGTAGTAGTAACTGACTCTCTCCTCTCCTAATGTTATAGAGTAGTAGTAGTAGTAACTGACACTCTCCTCTCCTAATGTTATAGAGTAGTAGTAGTAACTGACTCTCTCCTCTCCTAATGTTATAGAGTAGTAGTAGTAACTGACTCTGTCCTCTCCTAATGTTATAGAGTAGTAGTAGTAACTGACACTCTCCTCTCCTAATGTTATAGAGTAGTAGTAGTAGTAACTGACTCTGTCCTCTCCTAATGTTATAGAGTAGTAGTAGTAACTGACCGTCTCCTCTCCTAATGTTATAGAGTAGTAGTAGTAGTAACTGACTCTCTCCTCTCCTAATGTTATAGAGTAGTAGTAGTAGTAACTGACTCTCACCTCTCCTAATGTTATAGAGTAGTAGTAGTAACTGACCCTCTCCTCTTCTAATGTTATAGAGTACTAGTAGTAACTGACACTCTCCTCTCCTAATGTTATAGAGTAGTAGTAGTAACTGACTCTCTCCTCTCCTAATGTTATAGAGTAGTAGTAACTGACCCTCTCCTCTCCTAATGTTATACTGTAGTAGTAGTACCTGACGATCTCCTCTCCTAATGTTATAGAGTAGTAGTAGTAACTGACTCTCTCCTCTCCTAATGTTATACTGTAGTAGTAGTGACTGACTCTCTCCTCTCCTAATGTTATAGAGTAGTAGTAGTAACTGACCCTCTCCTCTCCTAATGTTATAGAGTAGTAGTAGTAACTGACCCTCTCCTCTCCTAATGTTATAGAGTAGTAGTAGTAACTGACCCTCTCCTCTCCTAATGTTATAGAGTAGTAGTAGTAACTGACTCTCTCCTCTCCTAATGTTATAGAGTAGTTGTAGTAACTGACTCTCTCCTCTCCTAATGTTATAGAGTAGTATTAGTAACTGACACTCTCCTCTCCTAATGTTATAGAGTAGTAGTAGTAACCTACCCTCTCCTCTCCTAATGTTATAGAGTAGTAGTCGTAACTGACACTCTCCTCTCCTAATGTTATAGAGTAGTAGTAGTAACTGACTCTCTCCTCTCCTAATGTTATAGAGTAGTAGTAGTAACTGACTCTCTCCTCTCCTAATGTTATAGAGTAGTAGTAGTAACTGACACTCTCCTCTCCTAATGTTATAGATTAGTAGTAGTAACTGACTCTCTCTTCTCCTAATATTATAGAGTAGTATTAGTAGTAACTGACTCTCTCCTCTCCTAATGTTATAGAGTAGTATTAGTAGTAACTGACACTCTCCTCTCCTAATGTTATAGAGTAGTATTAGTAGTAACTGACACTCTCCTCTCCTAATGTTATAGAGTAGTAGTTGTAGCTGAGACACTCCTCTCCTAATGTTATAGAGTAGTATAAGTAGTAACTGACACTCTCCTCTCCTAATGTTATAGAGTAGTAGTAGTAACTGACCCTCTCCTCTCCTAATGTTATAGAGTAGTAGTAGTAACTGAACCTCTCCTCTCCTAATGTTATAGAGTAGTAGTAGTAACTGACTCTCTCCTCTCCTAATGTTATAGAGTAGTAGTAGTAAATGACTCTCTCCTCTCCTAATGTTATAGAGTAGTATTAGTGACACTCTCCTCTCCTAATGTTATAGAGTAGTAGTAGTAGTAACTGACTCTCTCCTCTCCTAATGTTATAGAGTAGTAGTAGTAACTGACCCTCTCCTCTCCTAATGTTATAGAGTAGTAGTCGTAACTGACACTCTCCTCTCCTAATGTTATAGAGTAGTAGTAGTAACTGACTCTCTCCTCTCCTAATGTTATAGAGTAGTAGTAGTAACTGACTCTCTCCTCTCCTAATGTTATAGAGTAGTAGTAGTAACTGACACTCTCCTCTCCTAATGTTATAGAGTAGTAGTAGTAACTGACTCTCTCTTCTCCTAATATTATAGAGTAGTATTAGTAGTAACTGACTCTCTCCTCTCCTAATGTTATAGAGTAGTAGTAGTAACTGACCCTCTCCTCTCCTAATGTTATAGAGTAGTAGTAGTAACTGACACTCTCCTCTCCTAATGTTATAGAGTAGTAGTAGTAACTGACACTCTCCTCTCCTAATGTTATAGAGTAGTAGTAGTAACTGACACTCTCTTCTCCTAATGTTATAGAGTAGTAGTAGTAACTGACACTCTCCTCTCCTAATGTTATAGAGTAGTAGTAGTAGTAACTGACTCTGTCCTCTCCTAATGTTATAGAGTAGTAGTAGTAACTAACCCTCTCCTCTCCTAATGTTATAGAGTAGTAGTAGTAGTAACTGACTCTCTCCTCTCCTAATGTTATAGAGTAGTAGTAGTAGTAACTGACCCTCTCCTCTCCTAATGTTATAGAGTAGTAGTATTAACTGACCCTCTCCACTCCTAATGTTATAGAGTAGTAGTAGTAACTGACCCTCTCCTCTCCTAATGTTATAGAGTAGTAGTAGTAATTGACTCTCTCCTCTCATAATGTTATAGAGTAGTAGTAGTAACTGACCCTCTCCTCTCCTAATGTTATAGAGTAGTATTAGTGACACTCTCCTCTCCTAATGTTATAGAGTAGTAGTAGTAGTAACAGACTCTCTCCTCTCCTAATGTTATAGAGTAGTAGTAGTAACTGACCCTCTCCTCTCCTAATGTTATAGAGTAGTAGTCGTAACTGACACTCTCCTCTCCTAATGTTATAGAGTAGTAGTAGTAACTGACTCTCTAATCTCCTAATGTTATAGTGTAGTAGTAGGAACTGACTCTCTCCTCTCCTAATGTTATAGAGTAGTAGTAGTAACTGACACTCTCCTCTCCTAATGTTATAGAGTAGTAGTAGTAACTAACCCTCTCCTCTCCTAATGTTATAGAGTAGTAGTAGTAGTAACTGACTCTCTCCTCTCCTAATGTTATAGAGTAGTAGTAGTAGTAACTGACCCTCTCCTCTCCTAATGTTATAGAGTAGTAGTATTAACTGACCCTCTCCACTCCTAATGTTATAGAGTAGTAGTAGTAACTGACCCTCTCCTCTCCTAATGTTAAAGAGTAGTAGTAGTAATTGACTCTCTCCTCTCCTAATGTTATAGAGTAGTAGTAGTAACTGACCCTCTCCTCTCCTAATATTATAGAGTAGTAGTATTAACTGACTCTCTCCTCTCCTAATGTTATAGAGTAGTAGTAGTAACTGACCCTCTCCTCTCCTAATGTTATAGAGTAGTAGTAGTAACTGACTCTCTCCTCTCCTAATGTTATAGAGTAGTAGTAGTAAATGACTCTCTCCTCTCCTAATGTTATAGAGTAGTATTAGTGACACTCTCCTCTCCTAATGTTATAGAGTAGTAGTAGTAGTAACAGACTCTCTCCTCTCCTAATGTTATAGAGTAGTAGTAGTAACTGACCCTCTCCTCTCCTAATGTTATAGAGTAGTAGTCGTAACTGACACTCTCCTCTCCTAATGTTATAGAGTAGTAGTAGTAACTGACTCTCTAATCTCCTAATGTTATAGAGTAGTAGTAGTAACTGACTCTCTCCTCTCCTAATGTTATAGAGTAGTAGTAGTAACTGACTCTCTCTTCTCCTAATATTATAGAGTAGTATTAGTAGTAACTGACTCTCTCCTCTCCTAATGTTATAGAGTAGTAGTAGTAACTGACCCTCTCCTCTCCTAATGTTATAGAGTAGTAGTAGTAACTGACACTCTCCTCTCCTAATGTTATAGAGTAGTAATAGTAACTGACACTCTCCTCTCCTAATGTTATAGAGTAGTAGTAGTAACTGACTCTCTCTTCTCATAATGTTATAGAGTAGTATTTGTAGTAACTGACTCTCTCCTCTCCTAATGTTATAGAGTAGTAGTAGTAACTGACCCTCTCCTCTCCTAATGTTATAGAGTAGTAGTAGTAACTGACACTCTCCTCTCCTAATGTTATAGAGTAGTATTAGTAGTAACTGACACTCTCCTCTCCTAATGTTATAGAGTAGTATTAGTAGTAACTGACACTCTCCTCTCCTAATGTTATAGAGTAGTAGTTGTAGCTGAGACTCTCCTCTCCTAATGTTATAGAGTAGTATAAGTAGTAACTGACACTCTCCTCTCCTAATGTTATAGAGTAGTAGTAGTAACTGACCCTCTCCTCTCCTAATGTTATAGAGTAGTAGTAGTAACTGACCCTCTCCTCTCCTAATCTTATAGAGTAGTAGTAGTAACTGACACTCTCCTCTCCTAATGTTATAGAGTAGTAGTAGTAACTGACCCTTTCCTCTCCTAATGTTATAGAGTAGTAGTAGTAACTGACTCTCTCTTCTCCTAATGTTATAGAGTAGTAGTTGTAGCTGACACTCTCCTCTCCTAATGTTATAGAGTTGTAGTAGTAACTGACACTCTCCTCTCCTAATGTTATAGAGTAGTAGTAGTAACTGACCCTCTCCTCTCCTAATGTTATAGAGTAGTAGTCGTAACTGACTCTCTCCTCTCCTAATGTTATAGAGTAGTAGTAGTAGTAACTGACCCTCTCCTCTCCTAATTTTATAGAGTAGTAGTAGTAGTAACTGACTCTCTCCTCTCCTAATGTTATAGAGTGGTAGTAGTAACTGACCCTCCTCTCCTAATGTTATAGAGTAGTAGTAGTAACTGACCCTCTCCTCTCCTAATGTTGTAGAGTAGTATTAGTAACTGACTCTCTCCTCTCCTAATGTTATAGAGTAGTAGTAGTAACTGACACTCTCCTCTCCTAATGTTATAGAGTAGTAGTAGTAGTAACTGACTCTGTCCTCTCCTAATGTTATAGAGTAGTAGTAGTAACTGACCCTCTCCTCTCCTAATGTTATAGAGTAGTAGTAGTAGTAACTGACTCTGTCCTCTCCTAATGTTATAGAGTAGTAGTAGTAGTAACTGACTCTGTCCTCTCCAAATGTTATAGAGTAGTAGTAGTAACTGACCCTCTCCTCTCCTAATGTTATAGAGTAGTAGTAGTAGTAACTGACTCTCACCTCTCCTAATGTTATAGAGTAGTAGTAGTAACTGACTCTCTCTTCTCATAATGTTATAGAGTAGTAGTAGTAACTGACACTCTCCTCTCCTAATGTTATAGAGTAGTAGTAGTAACTGACCCTCTCCTCTCCTAATGTTATAGAGTAGTAGTAGTAACTGACTCTCACTTCTCCTAATGTTATAGAGTAGTAGTTGTAGCTGACACTCTCCTCTCCTAATGTTATAGAGTTGTAGTAGTAACTGACACTCTCCTCTCCTAATGTTATAGAGTAGTAGTAGTAACTGACCCTCTCCTCTCCTAATGTTATAGAGTAGTAGTCGTAACTGACTCTCTCCTCTCCTAATGTTATAGAGTAGTAGTAGTAGTAACTGACCCTCTCCTCTCCTAATTTTATAGAGTAGTAGTAGTAGGAACTGACTCTCTCCTCTCCTAATGTTATAGAGTGGTAGTAGTAACTGACCCTCCTCTCCTAATGTTATAGAGTAGTAGTAGTAACTGACCCTCTCCTCTCCTAATGTTGTAGAGTAGTATTAGTAACTGACTCTCTCCTCTCCTAATGTTATAGAGTAGTAGTAGTAACTGACACTCTCCTCTCCTAATGTTATAGAGTAGTAGTAGTAGTAACTGACTCTGTCCTCTCCTAATGTTATAGAGTAGTAGTAGTAACTGACCCTCTCCTCTCCTAATGTTATAGAGTAGTAGTAGTAGTAACTGACTCTCTCCTCTCCTAATGTTATAGAGTAGTAGTAGTAGTAACTGACTCTGTCCTCTCCAAATATTATAGAGTAGTAGTAGTAACTGACCCTCTCCTCTCCTAATGTTATAGAGTAGTAGTAGTAGTAACTGACTCTCACCTCTCCTAATGTTATAGAGTAGTAGTAGTAACTGACACTCTCCTCTCCTAATGTTATAGAGTAGTAGTAGTAACTGACTCTCTCTTCTCATAATGTTATAGAGTAGTATTTGTAGTAACTGACTCTCTCCTCTCCTAATGTTATAGAGTGGTAGTAGTAACTGACCCTCCTCTCCTAATGTTATAGAGTAGTAGTAGTAACTGACCCTCTCCTCTCCTAATGTTGTAGAGTAGTATTAGTAACTGACTCTCTCCTCTCCTAATGTTATAGAGTAGTAGTAGTAACTGACACTCTC
The DNA here is from genome assembly GCF_965601325.2 of Salmo salar. Taxonomy (NCBI): domain Eukaryota; kingdom Metazoa; phylum Chordata; class Actinopteri; order Salmoniformes; family Salmonidae; genus Salmo; species Salmo salar. The sequence goes on from NC_138297.1 coordinate 54,614,976, forward strand.
CTCTCCTAATGTTATAGAGTAGTAGTAGTAGTAACTGACTCTGTCCTCTCCTAATGTTATAGAGTAGTAGTAGTAACTGACCCTCTCCTCTCCTAATGTTATAGAGTAGTAGTAGTAGTAACTGACTCTCTCCTCTCCTAATGTTATAGAGTAGTAGTAGTAGTAACTGACTCTGTCCTCTCCAAATATTATAGAGTAGTAGTAGTAACTGACCCTCTCCTCTCCTAATGTTATAGAGTAGTAGTAGTAGTAACTGACTCTCACCTCTCCTAATGTTATAGAGTAGTAGTAGTAACTGACACTCTCCTCTCCTAATGTTATAGAGTAGTAGTAGTAACTGACTCTCTCTTCTCATAATGTTATAGAGTAGTATTTGTAGTAACTGACTCTCTCCTCTCCTAATGTTATAGAGTAGTAGTAGTAACTGACTCTCTCCTCTCCTAATGTTATAGAGTAGTAGTAGTAACTGACACTCTCCTCTCCTAATGTTATAGAGTAGTAGTAGTAACTGACTCTCTCTTCTCCTAATATTATAGAGTAGTATTAGTAGCAACTGACTCTCTCCTCTCCTAATGTTATAGAGTAGTAGTAGTAACTGACCCTCTCCTCTCCTAATGTTATAGAGTAGTAGTAGTAACTGACACTCTCCTCTCCTAATGTTATAGAGTAGTAGTAGTAACTGACACTCTCCTCTCCTAATGTTATAGAGTAGTAGTTGTAACTGACTCTCTCTTCTCATAATGTTATAGAGTAGTATTTGTAGTAACTGACTCTCTCCTCTCCTAATGTTTAGAGTAGTAGTAGTAACTGACCCTCTCCTCTCCTAATGTTATAGAGTAGTAGTAGTAACTGACACTCTCCTCTCCTAATGTTATAGAGTAGTATTAGTAGTAACTGACACTCTCCTCTCCTAATGTTATAGAGTAGTATTAGTAGTAACTGACACTCTCCTCTCCTAATGTTATAGAGTAGTAGTTGTAGCTGAGACTCTCCTCTCCTAATGTTATAGAGTAGTATAAGTAGTAACTGACACTCTCCTCTCCTAATGTTATAGAGTAGAAGTAGTAACTGACCCTCTCCTCTCCTAATGTTATAGAGTAGTAGTAGTAACTGACCCTCTCCTCTCCTAATGTTATAGAGTAGTAGTAGTAACTGACACTCTCCTCTCCTAATGTTGTAGAGTAGTAGTAGTAACTGACTCTCACCTCTCCTAATGTTATAGAGTAGTAGTAGTAACTGACACTCTCCTCTCCTAATGTTATAGAGTAGTAGTAGTAACTGACTCTCTCTTCTCATAATGTTATAGAGTAGTATTTGTAGTAACTGACTCTCTCCTCTCCTAATGTTATAGAGTAGTAGTAGTAACTGACTCTCTCCTCTCCTAATGTTATAGAGTAGTAGTAGTAACTGACACTCTCCTCTCCTAATGTTATAGAGTAGTAGTAGTAACTGACTCTCTCTTCTCCTAATATTATAGAGTAGTATTAGTAGCAACTGACTCTCTCCTCTCCTAATGTTATAGAGTAGTAGTAGTAACTGACCCTCTCCTCTCCTAATGTTATAGAGTAGTAGTAGTAACTGACACTCTCCTCTCCTAATGTTATAGAGTAGAAGTAGTAACTGACACTCTCCTCTCCTAATGTTATAGAGTAGTAGTTGTAACTGACTCTCTCTTCTCATAATGTTATAGAGTAGTATTTGTAGTAACTGACTCTCTCCTCTCCTAATGTTTAGAGTAGTAGTAGTAACTGACCCTCTCCTCTCCTAATGTTATAGAGTAGTAGTAGTAACTGACACTCTCCTCTCCTAATGTTATAGAGTAGAAGTAGTAACTGACCCTCTCCTCTCCTAATGTTATAGAGTAGTAGTAGTAACTGACTCTCTCTTCTCCTAATGTTATAGAGTAGTAGTTGTAGCTGACACTCTCCTCTCCTAATGTTATAGAGTTGTAGTAGTAACTGACACTCTCCTCTCCTAATGTTATAGAGTAGTAGTAGTAACTGACCCTCTCCTCTCCTAATGTTATAGAGTAGTAGTCGTAACTGACTCTCTCCTCTCCTAATGTTATAGAGTAGTAGTAGTAGTAACTGACCCTCTCCTCTCCTAATGTTATAGAGTAGTAGTAGTAGTAACTGACTCTCTCCTCTCCTAATGTTATAGAGTGGTAGTAGTAACTGACCCTCCTCTCCTAATGTTATAGAGTAGTAGTAGTAACTGACCCTCTCCTCTCCTAATGTTATAGAGTAGTAGTAGTAACTGACCCTCTCCTCTCCTAATGTTGTATAGTAGTATTAGTAACTGACTCTCTCCTCTCCTAATGTTATAGAGTAGTAGTAGTAACTGACACTCTCCTCTCCTAATGTTATAGAGTAGTAGTAGTAGTAACTGACTCTGTCCTCTCCTAATGTTATAGAGTAGTAGTAGTAACTGACCCTCTCCTCTCCTAATGTTATAGAGTAGTAGTAGTAGTAACTGACTCTCTCCTCTCCTAATGTTATAGAGTAGTAGTAGTAGTAACTGACTCTGTCCTCTCCAAATGTTATAGAGTAGTAGTAGTACCTGACCCTCTCCTCTCCTAATGTTATAGAGTAGTAGTAGTAGTAACTGACTCTCACCTCTCCTAATGTTATAGAGTAGTAGTAGTAACTGACACTCTCCTCTCCTAATGTTATAGAGTAGTAGTAGTAACTGACTCTCTCCTCTCCTAATGTTATAGAGTAGTAGTAGTAACTGACACTCTCCTCTCCTAATGTTATAGAGTAGTAGTAGTAACTGACTCTCTCTTCTCCTAATATTATAGAGTAGTATTAGTAGCAACTGACTCTCTCCTCTCCTAATGTTATAGAGTAGTAGTAGTAACTGACCCTCTCCTCTCCTAATGTTATAGAGTAGTAGTAGTAACTGACACTCTCCTCTCCTAATGTTATAGAGAAGTAGTAGTAACTGACACTCTCCTCTCCTAATGTTATAGAGTAGTAGTTGTAACTGACTCTCTCTTCTCATAATGTTATAGAGTAGTATTTGTAGTAACTGACTCTCTCCTCTCCTAATGTTTAGAGTAGTAGTAGTAACTGACCCTCTCCTCTCCTAATGTTATAGAGTAGTAGTAGTAACTGACACTCTCCTCTCCTAATGTTATAGAGTAGTATTAGTAGTAACTGACACTCTCCTCTCCTAATGTTATAGAGTAGTATTAGTAGTAACTGACACTCTCCACTCCTAATGTTATAGAGTAGTAGTTGTAGCTGAGACTCTCCTCTCCTAATGTTATAGAGTAGTATAAGTAGTAACTGACACTCTCCTCTCCTAATGTTATAGAGTAGAAGTAGTAACTGACCCTCTCCTCTCCTAATGTTATAGAGTAGTAGTAGTAACTGACCCTCTCCTCTCCTAATGTTATAGAGTAGTAGTAGTTACTGACACTCTCCTCTCCTAATGTTATAGAGTAGTAGTAGTAACTGACCCTCTCCTCTCCTAATGTTATAGAGTAGTAGTAGTAACTGACTCTCTCTTCTCCTAATGTTATAGAGTAGTAGTTGTAGCTGACACTCTCCTCTCCTAATGTTATAGAGTTGTAGTAGTAACTGACACTCTCCTCTCCTAATGTTATAGAGTAGTAGTAGTAACTGACCCTCTCCTCTCCTAATGTTATAGAGTAGTAGTCGTAACTGACTCTCTCCTCTCCTAATGTTATAGAGTAGTAGTAGTAGTAACTGACCCTCTCCTCTCCTAATGTTATAGAGTAGTAGTAGTAGTAACTGACTCTCTCCTCTCCTAATGTTATAGAGTGGTAGTAGTAACTGACCCTCCTCTCCTAATGTTATAGAGTAGTAGTAGTAACTGACCCTCTCCTCTCCTAATGTTGTAGAGTAGTAGTAGTAACTGACTCTCTCCTCTCCTAATGTTGTAGAGTAGTAGTAGTAACTGACTCTCTCCTCTCCTAATGTTATAGAGTAGTAGTAGTAACTGACTCTCTCCTCTCCTAATGTTATAGAGTAGTAGTAGTAGTAACTGACACTCTCCTCTCCTAATGTTATAGAGTAGTAGTAGTAACTGACTCTCTCCTCTCCTAATGTTATAGAGTAGTAGTAGTAACTGACTCTGTCCTCTCCTAATGTTATAGAGTAGTAGTAGTAACTGACACTCTCCTCTCCTAATGTTATAGAGTAGTAGTAGTAGTAACTGACTCTGTCCTCTCCTAATGTTATAGAGTAGTAGTAGTAACTGACCGTCTCCTCTCCTAATGTTATAGAGTAGTAGTAGTAGTAACTGACTCTCTCCTCTCCTAATGTTATAGAGTAGTAGTAGTAGTAACTGACTCTCACCTCTCCTAATGTTATAGAGTAGTAGTAGTAACTGACCCTCTCCTCTTCTAATGTTATAGAGTACTAGTAGTAACTGACACTCTCCTCTCCTAATGTTATAGAGTAGTAGTAGTAACTGACTCTCTCCTCTCCTAATGTTATAGAGTAGTAGTAACTGACCCTCTCCTCTCCTAATGTTATACTGTAGTAGTAGTACCTGACGATCTCCTCTCCTAATGTTATAGAGTAGTAGTAGTAACTGACTCTCTCCTCTCCTAATGTTATACTGTAGTAGTAGTGACTGACTCTCTCCTCTCCTAATGTTATAGAGTAGTAGTAGTAACTGACCCTCTCCTCTCCTAATGTTATAGAGTAGTAGTAGTAACTGACCCTCTCCTCTCCTAATGTTATAGAGTAGTAGTAGTAACTGACCCTCTCCTCTCCTAATGTTATAGAGTAGTAGTAGTAACTGACTCTCTCCTCTCCTAATGTTATAGAGTAGTTGTAGTAACTGACTCTCTCCTCTCCTAATGTTATAGAGTAGTAGTAGTAACTGACACTCTCCTCTCCTAATGTTATAGAGTAGTAGTAGTAACTGACTCTCTCTTCTCCTAATATTATAGAGTAGTATTAGTAGCAACTGACTCTCTCCTCTCCTAATGTTATAGAGTAGTAGTAGTAACTGACCCTCTCCTCTCCTAATGTTATAGAGTAGTAGTAGTAACTGACACTCTCCTCTCCTAATGTTATAGAGAAGTAGTAGTAACTGACACTCTCCTCTCCTAATGTTATAGAGTAGTAGTTGTAACTGACTCTCTCTTCTCATAATGTTATAGAGTAGTATTTGTAGTAACTGACTCTCTCCTCTCCTAATGTTTAGAGTAGTAGTAGTAACTGACCCTCTCCTCTCCTAATGTTATAGAGTAGTAGTAGTAACTGACACTCTCCTCTCCTAATGTTATAGAGTAGTATTAGTAGTAACTGACACTCTCCTCTCCTAATGTTATAGAGTAGTATTAGTAGTAACTGACACTCTCCACTCCTAATGTTATAGAGTAGTAGTTGTAGCTGAGACTCTCCTCTCCTAATGTTATAGAGTAGTATAAGTAGTAACTGACACTCTCCTCTCCTAATGTTATAGAGTAGAAGTAGTAACTGACCCTCTCCTCTCCTAATGTTATAGAGTAGTAGTAGTAACTGACCCTCTCCTCTCCTAATGTTATAGAGTAGTAGTAGTTACTGACACTCTCCTCTCCTAATGTTATAGAGTAGTAGTAGTAACTGACCCTCTCCTCTCCTAATGTTATAGAGTAGTAGTAGTAACTGACTCTCTCTTCTCCTAATGTTATAGAGTAGTAGTTGTAGCTGACACTCTCCTCTCCTAATGTTATAGAGTTGTAGTAGTAACTGACACTCTCCTCTCCTAATGTTATAGAGTAGTAGTAGTAACTGACCCTCTCCTCTCCTAATGTTATAGAGTAGTAGTCGTAACTGACTCTCTCCTCTCCTAATGTTATAGAGTAGTAGTAGTAGTAACTGACCCTCTCCTCTCCTAATGTTATAGAGTAGTAGTAGTAGTAACTGACTCTCTCCTCTCCTAATGTTATAGAGTGGTAGTAGTAACTGACCCTCCTCTCCTAATGTTATAGAGTAGTAGTAGTAACTGACCCTCTCCTCTCCTAATGTTGTAGAGTAGTAGTAGTAACTGACTCTCTCCTCTCCTAATGTTGTAGAGTAGTAGTAGTAACTGACTCTCTCCTCTCCTAATGTTATAGAGTAGTAGTAGTAACTGACTCTCTCCTCTCCTAATGTTATAGAGTAGTAGTAGTAGTAACTGACACTCTCCTCTCCTAATGTTATAGAGTAGTAGTAGTAACTGACTCTCTCCTCTCCTAATGTTATAGAGTAGTAGTAGTAACTGACTCTGTCCTCTCCTAATGTTATAGAGTAGTAGTAGTAACTGACACTCTCCTCTCCTAATGTTATAGAGTAGTAGTAGTAGTAACTGACTCTGTCCTCTCCTAATGTTATAGAGTAGTAGTAGTAACTGACCGTCTCCTCTCCTAATGTTATAGAGTAGTAGTAGTAGTAACTGACTCTCTCCTCTCCTAATGTTATAGAGTAGTAGTAGTAGTAACTGACTCTCACCTCTCCTAATGTTATAGAGTAGTAGTAGTAACTGACCCTCTCCTCTTCTAATGTTATAGAGTACTAGTAGTAACTGACACTCTCCTCTCCTAATGTTATAGAGTAGTAGTAGTAACTGACTCTCTCCTCTCCTAATGTTATAGAGTAGTAGTAACTGACCCTCTCCTCTCCTAATGTTATACTGTAGTAGTAGTACCTGACGATCTCCTCTCCTAATGTTATAGAGTAGTAGTAGTAACTGACTCTCTCCTCTCCTAATGTTATACTGTAGTAGTAGTGACTGACTCTCTCCTCTCCTAATGTTATAGAGTAGTAGTAGTAACTGACCCTCTCCTCTCCTAATGTTATAGAGTAGTAGTAGTAACTGACCCTCTCCTCTCCTAATGTTATAGAGTAGTAGTAGTAACTGACCCTCTCCTCTCCTAATGTTATAGAGTAGTAGTAGTAACTGACTCTCTCCTCTCCTAATGTTATAGAGTAGTTGTAGTAACTGACTCTCTCCTCTCCTAATGTTATAGAGTAGTATTAGTAACTGACACTCTCCTCTCCTAATGTTATAGAGTAGTAGTAGTAACTGACCCTCTCCTCTCCTAATGTTATAGAGTAGTAGTCGTAACTGACACTCTCCTCTCCTAATGTTATAGAGTAGTAGTAGTAACTGACTCTCTCCTCTCCTAATGTTATAGAGTAGTAGTAGTAACTGACTCTCTCCTCTCCTAATGTTATAGAGTAGTAGTAGTAACTGACACTCTCCTCTCCTAATGTTATAGATTAGTAGTAGTAACTGACTCTCTCTTCTCCTAATATTATAGAGTAGTATTAGTAGTAACTGACTCTCTCCTCTCCTAATGTTATAGAGTAGTATTAGTAGTAACTGACACTCTCCTCTCCTAATGTTATAGAGTAGTATTAGTAGTAACTGACACTCTCCTCTCCTAATGTTATAGAGTAGTAGTAGTAACTGACTCTCTCCTCTCCTAATGTTATAGAGTAGTAGTAGTAACTGACTCTCTCCTCTCCTAATGTTATAGAGTAGTAGTAGTAACTGACACTCTCCTCTCCTAATGTTATAGAGTAGTAGTAGTAACTGACTCTCTCTTCTCCTAATATTATAGAGTAGTATTAGTAGTAACTGACTCTCTCCTCTCCTAATGTTATAGAGTAGTAGTAGTAACTGACCCTCTCCTCTCCTAATGTTATAGAGTAGTAGTAGTAACTGACACTCTCCTCTCCTAATGTTATAGAGTAGTAGTAGTAACTGACACTCTCCTCTCCTAATGTTATAGAGTAGTAGTAGTAACTGACACTCTCTTCTCCTAATGTTATAGAGTAGTAGTAGTAACTGACACTCTCCTCTCCTAATGTTATAGAGTAGTAGTAGTAGTAACTGACTCTGTCCTCTCCTAATGTTATAGAGTAGTAGTAGTAACTAACCCTCTCCTCTCCTAATGTTAAAGAGTAGTAGTAGTAGTAACTGACTCTCTCCTCTCCTAATGTTATAGAGTAGTAGTAGTAGTAACTGACCCTCTCCTCTCCTAATGTTATAGAGTAGTAGTATTAACTGACCCTCTCCACTCCTAATGTTATAGAGTAGTAGTAGTAACTGACCCTCTCCTCTCCTAATGTTATAGAGTAGTAGTAGTAATTGACTCTCTCCTCTCATAATGTTATAGAGTAGTAGTAGTAACTGACCCTCTCCTCTCCTAATGTTATAGAGTAGTAGTATTTACTGACTCTCTCCTCTCCTAATGTTATAGAGTAGTAGTAGTAACTGACCCTCTCCTCTCCTAATGTTATAGAGTAGTAGTAGTAACTGACTCTCTCCTCTCCTAATGTTATAGAGTAGTAGTAGTAAATGACTCTCTCCTCTCCTAATGTTATAGAGTAGTATTAGTGACACTCTCCTCTCCTAATGTTATAGAGTAGTAGTAGTAGTAACAGACTCTCTCCTCTCCTAATGTTATAGAGTAGTAGTAGTAACTGACCCTCTCCTCTCCTAATGTTATAGAGTAGTAGTCGTAACTGACACTCTCCTCTCCTAATGTTATAGAGTAGTAGTAGTAACTGACTCTCTAATCTCCTAATGTTATAGAGTAGTAGTAGTAACTGACTCTCTCCTCTCCTAATGTTATAGAGTAGTAGTAGTAACTGACACTCTCCTCTCCTAATGTTATAGAGTAGTAGTAGTAACTAACCCTCTCCTCTCCTAATGTTATAGAGTAGTAGTAGTAGTAACTGACTCTCTCCTCTCCTAATGTTATAGAGTAGTAGTAGTAGTAACTGACCCTCTCCTCTCCTAATGTTATAGAGTAGTAGTATTAACTGACCCTCTCCACTCCTAATGTTATAGAGTAGTAGTAGTAACTGACCCTCTCCTCTCCTAATGTTAAAGAGTAGTAGTAGTAATTGACTCTCTCCTCTCCTAATGTTATAGAGTAGTAGTAGTAACTGACCCTCTCCTCTCCTAATGTTATAGAGTAGTAGTAGTAACTGACTCTCTCCTCTCCTAATGTTATAGAGTAGTTGTAGTAACTGACTCTCTCCTCTCCTAATGTTATAGAGTAGTATTAGTAACTGACACTCTCCTCTCCTAATGTTATAGAGTAGTAGTAGTAACTGACCCTCTCCTCTCCTAATGTTATAGAGTAGTAGTCGTAACTGACACTCTCCTCTCCTAATGTTATAGAGTAGTAGTAGTAACTGACTCTCTCCTCTCCTAATGTTATAGAGTAGTAGTAGTAACTGACTCTCTCCTCTCCTAATGTTATAGAGTAGTAGTAGTAACTGACACTCTCCTCTCCTAATGTTATAGATTAGTAGTAGTAACTGACTCTCTCTTCTCCTAATATTATAGAGTAGTATTAGTAGTAACTGACTCTCTCCTCTCCTAATGTTATAGAGTAGTATTAGTAGTAACTGACACTCTCCTCTCCTAATGTTATAGAGTAGTATTAGTAGTAACTGACACTCTCCTCTCCTAATGTTATAGAGTAGTAGTAGTAACTGACTCTCTCCTCTCCTAATGTTATAGAGTAGTAGTAGTAACTGACTCTCTCCTCTCCTAATGTTATAGAGTAGTAGTAGTAACTGACACTCTCCTCTCCTAATGTTATAGAGTAGTAGTAGTAACTGACTCTCTCTTCTCCTAATATTATAGAGTAGTATTAGTAGTAACTGACTCTCTCCTCTCCTAATGTTATAGAGTAGTAGTAGTAACTGACCCTCTCCTCTCCTAATGTTATAGAGTAGTAGTAGTAACTGACACTCTCCTCTCCTAATGTTATAGAGTAGTAGTAGTAACTGACACTCTCCTCTCCTAATGTTATAGAGTAGTAGTAGTAACTGACACTCTCTTCTCCTAATGTTATAGAGTAGTAGTAGTAACTGACACTCTCCTCTCCTAATGTTATAGAGTAGTAGTAGTAGTAACTGACTCTGTCCTCTCCTAATGTTATAGAGTAGTAGTAGTAACTAACCCTCTCCTCTCCTAATGTTATAGAGTAGTAGTAGTAGTAACTGACTCTCTCCTCTCCTAATGTTATAGAGTAGTAGTAGTAGTAACTGACCCTCTCCTCTCCTAATGTTATAGAGTAGTAGTATTAACTGACCCTCTCCACTCCTAATGTTATAGAGTAGTAGTAGTAACTGACCCTCTCCTCTCCTAATGTTATAGAGTAGTAGTAGTAATTGACTCTCTCCTCTCATAATGTTATAGAGTAGTAGTAGTAACTGACCCTCTCCTCTCCTAATGTTATAGAGTAGTAGTATTTACTGACTCTCTCCTCTCCTAATGTTATAGAGTAGTAGTAGTAACTGACCCTCTCCTCTCCTAATGTTATAGAGTAGTAGTAGTAACTGACTCTCTCCTCTCCTAATGTTATAGAGTAGTAGTAGTAAATGACTCTCTCCTCTCCTAATGTTATAGAGTAGTATTAGTGACACTCTCCTCTCCTAATGTTATAGAGTAGTAGTAGTAGTAACAGACTCTCTCCTCTCCTAATGTTATAGAGTAGTAGTAGTAACTGACCCTCTCCTCTCCTAATGTTATAGAGTAGTAGTCGTAACTGACACTCTCCTCTCCTAATGTTATAGAGTAGTAGTAGTAACTGACTCTCTAATCTCCTAATGTTATAGAGTAGTAGTAGTAACTGACTCTCTCCTCTCCTAATGTTATAGAGTAGTAGTAGTAACTGACACTCTCCTCTCCTAATGTTATAGAGTAGTAGTAGTAACTAACCCTCTCCTCTCCTAATGTTATAGAGTAGTAGTAGTAGTAACTGACTCTCTCCTCTCCTAATGTTATAGAGTAGTAGTAGTAGTAACTGACCCTCTCCTCTCCTAATGTTATAGAGTAGTAGTATTAACTGACCCTCTCCACTCCTAATGTTATAGAGTAGTAGTAGTAACTGACCCTCTCCTCTCCTAATGTTAAAGAGTAGTAGTAGTAATTGACTCTCTCCTCTCCTAATGTTATAGAGTAGTAGTAGTAACTGACCCTCTCCTCTCCTAATATTATAGAGTAGTAGTATTAACTGACTCTCTCCTCTCCTAATGTTATAGAGTAGTAGTAGTAACTGACCCTCTCCTCTCCTAATGTTATAGAGTAGTAGTAGTAACTGACTCTCTCCTCTCCTAATGTTATAGAGTAGTAGTAGTAAATGACTCTCTCCTCTCCTAATGTTATAGAGTAGTATTAGTGACACTCTCCTCTCCTAATGTTATAGAGTAGTAGTAGTAGTAACAGACTCTCTCCTCTCCTAATGTTATAGAGTAGTAGTAGTAACTGACCCTCTCCTCTCCTAATGTTATAGAGTAGTAGTCGTAACTGACACTCTCCTCTCCTAATGTTATAGAGTAGTAGTAGTAACTGACTCTCTAATCTCCTAATGTTATAGAGTAGTAGTAGTAACTGACTCTCTCCTCTCCTAATGTTATAGAGTAGTAGTAGTAACTGACTCTCTCTTCTCCTAATATTATAGAGTAGTATTAGTAGTAACTGACTCTCTCCTCTCCTAATGTTATAGAGTAGTAGTAGTAACTGACCCTCTCCTCTCCTAATGTTATAGAGTAGTAGTAGTAACTGACACTCTCCTCTCCTAATGTTATAGAGTAGTAATAGTAACTGACACTCTCCTCTCCTAATGTTATAGAGTAGTAGTAGTAACTGACTCTCTCTTCTCATAATGTTATAGAGTAGTATTTGTAGTAACTGACTCTCTCCTCTCCTAATGTTATAGAGTAGTAGTAGTAACTGACCCTCTCCTCTCCTAATGTTATAGAGTAGTAGTAGTAACTGACACTCTCCTCTCCTAATGTTATAGAGTAGTATTAGTAGTAACTGACACTCTCCTCTCCTAATGTTATAGAGTAGTATTAGTAGTAACTGACACTCTCCTCTCCTAATGTTATAGAGTAGTAGTTGTAGCTGAGACTCTCCTCTCCTAATGTTATAGAGTAGTATAAGTAGTAACTGACACTCTCCTCTCCTAATGTTATAGAGTAGTAGTAGTAACTGACCCTCTCCTCTCCTAATGTTATAGAGTAGTAGTAGTAACTGACCCTCTCCTCTCCTAATCTTATAGAGTAGTAGTAGTAACTGACACTCTCCTCTCCTAATGTTATAGAGTAGTAGTAGTAACTGACCCTTTCCTCTCCTAATGTTATAGAGTAGTAGTAGTAACTGACTCTCTCTTCTCCTAATGTTATAGAGTAGTAGTTGTAGCTGACACTCTCCTCTCCTAATGTTATAGAGTTGTAGTAGTAACTGACACTCTCCTCTCCTAATGTTATAGAGTAGTAGTAGTAACTGACCCTCTCCTCTCCTAATGTTATAGAGTAGTAGTCGTAACTGACTCTCTCCTCTCCTAATGTTATAGAGTAGTAGTAGTAGTAACTGACCCTCTCCTCTCCTAATTTTATAGAGTAGTAGTAGTAGTAACTGACTCTCTCCTCTCCTAATGTTATAGAGTGGTAGTAGTAACTGACCCTCCTCTCCTAATGTTATAGAGTAGTAGTAGTAACTGACCCTCTCCTCTCCTAATGTTGTAGAGTAGTATTAGTAACTGACTCTCTCCTCTCCTAATGTTATAGAGTAGTAGTAGTAACTGACACTCTCCTCTCCTAATGTTATAGAGTAGTAGTAGTAGTAACTGACTCTGTCCTCTCCTAATGTTATAGAGTAGTAGTAGTAACTGACCCTCTCCTCTCCTAATGTTATAGAGTAGTAGTAGTAGTAACTGACTCTCTCCTCTCCTAATGTTATAGAGTAGTAGTAGTAGTAACTGACTCTGTCCTCTCCAAATGTTATAGAGTAGTAGTAGTAACTGACCCTCTCCTCTCCTAATGTTATAGAGTAGTAGTAGTAGTAACTGACTCTCACCTCTCCTAATGTTATAGAGTAGTAGTAGTAACTGACTCTCTCTTCTCATAATGTTATAGAGTAGTATTTGTAGTAACTGACTCTCTCCTCTCCTAATGTTATAGAGTAGTAGTAGTAACTGACTCTCTCCTCTCCTAATGTTATAGAGTAGTAGTAGTAACTGACCCTCTCCTCTCCTAATGTTATAGAGTAGTAGTAGTAAATGACTCTCTCCTCTCCTAATGTTATAGAGAAGTATTAGTGACACTCTCCTCTCCTAATGTTATAGAGTAGTAGTAGTAGTAACAGACTCTCTCCTCTCCTAATGTTATAGAGTAGTAGTAGTAACTGACCCTCTCCTCTCCTAATGTTATAGAGTAGTAGTCGTAACTGACACTCTCCTCTCCTAATGTTATAGAGTAGTAGTAGTAACTGACTCTCTAATCTCCTAATGTTATAGAGTAGTAGTAGTAACTGACTCTCTCCTCTCCTAATGTTATAGAGTAGTAGTAGTAACTGACTCTCTCTTCTCCTAATATTATAGAGTAGTATTAGTAGTAACTGACTCTCTCCTCTCCTAATGTTATAGAGTAGTAGTAGTAACTGACCCTCTCCTCTCCTAATGTTATAGAGTAGTAGTAGTAACTGACACTCTCCTCTCCTAATGTTATAGAGTAGTAATAGTAACTGACACTCTCCTCTCCTAATGTTATAGAGTAGTAGTAGTAACTGACTCTCTCTTCTCATAATGTTATAGAGTAGTATTTGTAGTAACTGACTCTCTCCTCTCCTAATGTTATAGAGTAGTAGTAGTAACTGACCCTCTCCTCTCCTAATGTTATAGAGTAGTAGTAGTAACTGACACTCTCCTCTCCTAATGTTATAGAGTAGTATTAGTAGTAACTGACACTCTCCTCTCCTAATGTTATAGAGTAGTATTAGTAGTAACTGACACTCTCCTCTCCTAATGTTATAGAGTAGTAGTTGTAGCTGAGACTCTCCTCTCCTAATGTTATAGAGTAGTATAAGTAGTAACTGACACTCTCCTCTCCTAATGTTATAGAGTAGTAGTAGTAACTGACCCTCTCCTCTCCTAATGTTATAGAGTAGTAGTAGTAACTGACCCTCTCCTCTCCTAATCTTATAGAGTAGTAGTAGTAACTGACACTCTCCTCTCCTAATGTTATAGAGTAGTAGTAGTAACTGACCCTTTCCTCTCCTAATGTTATAGAGTAGTAGTAGTAACTGACTCTCTCTTCTCCTAATGTTATAGAGTAGTAGTTGTAGCTGACACTCTCCTCTCCTAATGTTATAGAGTTGTAGTAGTAACTGACACTCTCCTCTCCTAATGTTATAGAGTAGTAGTAGTAACTGACCCTCTCCTCTCCTAATGTTATAGAGTAGTAGTCGTAACTGACTCTCTCCTCTCCTAATGTTATAGAGTAGTAGTAGTAGTAACTGACCCTCTCCTCTCCTAATTTTATAGAGTAGTAGTAGTAGTAACTGACTCTCTCCTCTCCTAATGTTATAGAGTGGTAGTAGTAACTGACCCTCCTCTCCTAATGTTATAGAGTAGTAGTAGTAACTGACCCTCTCCTCTCCTAATGTTGTAGAGTAGTATTAGTAACTGACTCTCTCCTCTCCTAATGTTATAGAGTAGTAGTAGTAACTGACACTCTCCTCTCCTAATGTTATAGAGTAGTAGTAGTAGTAACTGACTCTGTCCTCTCCTAATGTTATAGAGTAGTAGTAGTAACTGACCCTCTCCTCTCCTAATGTTATAGAGTAGTAGTAGTAGTAACTGACTCTCTCCTCTCCTAATGTTATAGAGTAGTAGTAGTAGTAACTGACTCTGTCCTCTCCAAATGTTATAGAGTAGTAGTAGTAACTGACCCTCTCCTCTCCTAATGTTATAGAGTAGTAGTAGTAGTAACTGACTCTCACCTCTCCTAATGTTATAGAGTAGTAGTAGTAACTGACTCTCTCTTCTCATAATGTTATAGAGTAGTATTTGTAGTAACTGACTCTCTCCTCTCCTAATGTTATAGAGTAGTAGTAGTAACTGACTCTCTCCTCTCCTAATGTTATAGAGTAGTAGTAGTAACTGACCCTCTCCTCTCCTAATGTTATAGAGTAGTAGTAGTAACTGACACTCTCCTCTCCTAATGTTATAGAGTAGTAGTAGTAACTGACCCTCTCCTCTCCTAATGTTATAGAGTAGTAGTAGTAACTGACTCTCACTTCTCCTAATGTTATAGAGTAGTAGTTGTAGCTGACACTCTCCTCTCCTAATGTTATAGAGTTGTAGTAGTAACTGACACTCTCCTCTCCTAATGTTATAGAGTAGTAGTAGTAACTGACCCTCTCCTCTCCTAATGTTATAGAGTAGTAGTCGTAACTGACTCTCTCCTCTCCTAATGTTATAGAGTAGTAGTAGTAGTAACTGACCCTCTCCTCTCCTAATTTTATAGAGTAGTAGTAGTAGGAACTGACTCTCTCCTCTCCTAATGTTATAGAGTGGTAGTAGTAACTGACCCTCCTCTCCTAATGTTATAGAGTAGTAGTAGTAACTGACCCTCTCCTCTCCTAATGTTGTAGAGTAGTATTAGTAACTGACTCTCTCCTCTCCTAATGTTATAGAGTAGTAGTAGTAACTGACACTCTCCTCTCCTAATGTTATAGAGTAGTAGTAGTAGTAACTGACTCTGTCCTCTCCTAATGTTATAGAGTAGTAGTAGTAACTGACCCTCTCCTCTCCTAATGTTATAGAGTAGTAGTAGTAGTAACTGACTCTCTCCTCTCCTAATGTTATAGAGTAGTAGTAGTAGTAACTGACTCTGTCCTCTCCAAATATTATAGAGTAGTAGTAGTAACTGACCCTCTCCTCTCCTAATGTTATAGAGTAGTAGTAGTAGTAACTGACTCTCACCTCTCCTAATGTTATAGAGTAGTAGTAGTAACTGACACTCTCCTCTCCTAATGTTATAGAGTAGTAGTAGTAACTGACTCTCTCTTCTCATAATGTTATAGAGTAGTATTTGTAGTAACTGACTCTCTCCTCTCCTAATGTTATAGAGTAGTAGTAGTAACTGACTCTCTCCTCTCCTAATGTTATAGAGTAGTAGTAGTAACTGACACTCTCCTCTCCTAATGTTATAGAGTAGTAGTAGTAACTGACTCTCTCTTCTCCTAATATTATAGAGTAGTATTAGTAGCAACTGACTCTCTCCTCTCCTAATGTTATAGAGTAGTAGTAGTAACTGACCCTCTCCTCTCCTAATGTTATAGAGTAGTAGTAGTAACTGACACTCTCCTCTCCTAATGTTATAGAGTAGTAGTAGTAACTGACACTCTCCTCTCCTAATGTTATAGAGTAGTAGTTGTAACTGACTCTCTCTTCTCATAATGTTATAGAGTAGTATTTGTAGTAACTGACTCTCTCCTCTCCTAATGTTTAGAGTAGTAGTAGTAACTGACCCTCTCCTCTCCTAATGTTATAGAGTAGTAGTAGTAACTGACACTCTCCTCTCCTAATGTTATAGAGTAGTATTAGTAGTAACTGACACTCTCCTCTCCTAATGTTATAGAGTAGTATTAGTAGTAACTGACACTCTCCTCTCCTAATGTTATAGAGTAGTAGTTGTAGCTGAGACTCTCCTCTCCTAATGTTATAGAGTAGTATAAGTAGTAACTGACACTCTCCTCTCCTAATGTTATAGAGTAGAAGTAGTAACTGACCCTCTCCTCTCCTAATGTTATAGAGTAGTAGTAGTAACTGACCCTCTCCTCTCCTAATGTTATAGAGTAGTAGTAGTAACTGACACTCTCCTCTCCTAATGTTATAGAGTAGTAGTAGTAACTGACCCTCTCCTCTCCTAATGTTATAGAGTAGTAGTAGTAACTGACTCTCTCTTCTCCTAATGTTATAGAGTAGTAGTTGTAGCTGACACTCTCCTCTCCTAATGTTATAGAGTTGTAGTAGTAACTGACACTCTCCTCTCCTAATGTTATAGAGTAGTAGTAGTAACTGACCCTCTCCTCTCCTAATGTTATAGAGTAGTAGTAGTAGTAACTGACTCTCACCTCTCCTAATGTTATAGAGTAGTAGTAGTAACTGACACTCTCCTCTCCTAATGTTATAGAGTAGTAGTAGTAACTGACTCTCTCTTCTCATAATGTTATAGAGTAGTATTTGTAGTAACTGACTCTCTCCTCTCCTAATGTTATAGAGTAGTAGTAGTAACTGACTCTCTCCTCTCCTAATGTTATAGAGTAGTAGTAGTAACTGACACTCTCCTCTCCTAATGTTATAGAGTAGTAGTAGTAACTGACTCTCTCTTCTCCTAATATTATAGAGTAGTATTAGTAGCAACTGACTCTCTCCTCTCCTAATGTTATAGAGTAGTAGTAGTAACTGACCCTCTCCTCTCCTAATGTTATAGAGTAGTAGTAGTAACTGACACTCTCCTCTCCTAATGTTATAGAGTAGAAGTAGTAACTGACACTCTCCTCTCCTAATGTTATAGAGTAGTAGTTGTAACTGACTCTCTCTTCTCATAATGTTATAGAGTAGTATTTGTAGTAACTGACTCTCTCCTCTCCTAATGTTTAGAGTAGTAGTAGTAACTGACCCTCTCCTCTCCTAATGTTATAGAGTAGTAGTAGTAACTGACACTCTCCTCTCCTAATGTTATAGAGTAGAAGTAGTAACTGACCCTCTCCTCTCCTAATGTTATAGAGTAGTAGTAGTAACTGACTCTCTCTTCTCCTAATGTTATAGAGTAGTAGTTGTAGCTGACACTCTCCTCTCCTAATGTTATAGAGTTGTAGTAGTAACTGACACTCTCCTCTCCTAATGTTATAGAGTAGTAGTAGTAACTGACCCTCTCCTCTCCTAATGTTATAGAGTAGTAGTCGTAACTGACTCTCTCCTCTCCTAATGTTATAGAGTAGTAGTAGTAGTAACTGACCCTCTCCTCTCCTAATGTTATAGAGTAGTAGTAGTAGTAACTGACTCTCTCCTCTCCTAATGTTATAGAGTGGTAGTAGTAACTGACCCTCCTCTCCTAATGTTATAGAGTAGTAGTAGTAACTGACCCTCTCCTCTCCTAATGTTGTAGAGTAGTAGTAGTAACTGACTCTCTCCTCTCCTAATGTTGTAGAGTAGTAGTAGTAACTGACTCTCTCCTCTCCTAATGTTATAGAGTAGTAGTAGTAACTGACTCTCTCCTCTCCTAATGTTATAGAGTAGTAGTAGTAGTAACTGACACTCTCCTCTCCTAATTGTATAGAGTAGTAGTAGTAACTGACTCTCTCCTCTCCTAATGTTATAGAGTAGTAGTAGTAACTGACTCTGTCCTCTCCTAATGTTATAGAGTAGTAGTAGTAACTGACACTCTCCTCTCCTAATGTTATAGAGTAGTAGTAGTAGTAACTGACTCTGTCCTCTCCTAATGTTATAGAGTAGTAGTAGTAACTGACCGTCTCCTCTCCTAATGTTATAGAGTAGTAGTAGTAGTAACTGACTCTCTCCTCTCCTAATGTTATAGAGTAGTAGTAGTAGTAACTGACTCTCACCTCTCCTAATGTTATAGAGTAGTAGTAGTAACTGACCCTCTCCTCTTCTAATGTTATAGAGTACTAGTAGTAACTGACACTGTCCTCTCCTAATGTTATAGAGTAGTAGTAGTAACTGACTCTCTCCTCTCCTAATGTTATAGAGTAGTAGTAACTGACCCTCTCCTCTCCTAATGTTATACTGTAGTAGTAGTACCTGACGATCTCCTCTCCTAATGTTATAGAGTAGTAGTAGTAACTGACTCTCTCCTCTCCTAATGTTATACTGTAGTAGTAGTGACTGACTCTCTCCTCTCCTAATGTTATAGAGTAGTAGTAGTAACTGACCCTCTCCTCTCCTAATGTTATAGAGTAGTAGTAGTAGTAACTGACCCTCTCCTCTCCTAATTTTATAGAGTAGTAGTAGTAGGAACTGACTCTCTCCTCTCCTAATGTTATAGAGTGGTAGTAGTAACTGACCCTCCTCTCCTAATGTTATACTGTAGTAGTAGTACCTGACGATCTCCTCTCCTAATGTTATAGAGTAGTAGTAGTAACTGACTCTCTCCTCTCCTAATGTTATACTGTAGTAGTAGTGACTGACCCTCTCCTCTCCTAATGTTATAGAGTAGTAGTCGTAACTGACTCTCTCCTCTCCTAATGTTATAGAGTAGTAGTAGTAGTAACTGACCCTCTCCTCTCCTAATTTTATAGAGTAGTAGTAGTAGGAACTGACTCTCTCCTCTCCTAATGTTATAGAGTGGTAGTAGTAACTGACCCTCCTCTCCTAATGTTATAGAGTAGTAGTAGTAACTGACCCTCTCCTCTCCTAATGTTGTAGAGTAGTATTAGTAACTGACTCTCTCCTCTCCTAATGTTATAGAGTAGTAGTAGTAACTGACACTCTCCTCTCCTAATGTTATAGAGTAGTAGTAGTAGTAACTGACTCTGTCCTCTCCTAATGTTATAGAGTAGTAGTAGTAACTGACCCTCTCCTCTCCTAATGTTATAGAGTAGTAGTAGTAGTAACTGACTCTCTCCTCTCCTAATGTTATAGAGTAGTAGTAGTAGTAACTGACTCTGTCCTCTCCAAATATTATAGAGTAGTAGTAGTAACTGACCCTCTCCTCTCCTAATGTTATAGAGTAGTAGTAGTAGTAACTGACTCTCACCTCTCCTAATGTTATAGAGTAGTAGTAGTAACTGACACTCTCCTCTCCTAATGTTATAGAGTAGTAGTAGTAACTGACTCTCTCTTCTCATAATGTTATAGAGTAGTATTTGTAGTAACTGACTCTCTCCTCTCCTAATGTTATAGAGTAGTAGTAGTAACTGACTCTCTCCTCTCCTAATGTTATAGAGTAGTAGTAGTAACTGACACTCTCCTCTCCTAATGTTATAGAGTAGTAGTAGTAACTGACTCTCTCTTCTCCTAATATTATAGAGTAGTATTAGTAGCAACTGACTCTCTCCTCTCCTAATGTTATAGAGTAGTAGTAGTAACTGACCCTCTCCTCTCCTAATGTTATAGAGTAGTAGTAGTAACTGACACTCTCCTCTCCTAATGTTATAGAGTAGTAGTAGTAACTGACACTCTCCTCTCCTAATGTTATAGAGTAGTAGTTGTAACTGACTCTCTCTTCTCATAATGTTATAGAGTAGTATTTGTAGTAACTGACTCTCTCCTCTCCTAATGTTTAGAGTAGTAGTAGTAACTGACCCTCTCCTCTCCTAATGTTATAGAGTAGTAGTAGTAACTGACACTCTCCTCTCCTAATGTTATAGAGTAGTATTAGTAGTAACTGACACTCTCCTCTCCTAATGTTATAGAGTAGTATTAGTAGTAACTGACACTCTCCTCTCCTAATGTTATAGAGTAGTAGTTGTAGCTGAGACTCTCCTCTCCTAATGTTATAGAGTAGTATAAGTAGTAACTGACACTCTCCTCTCCTAATGTTATAGAGTAGAAGTAGTAACTGACCCTCTCCTCTCCTAATGTTATAGAGTAGTAGTAGTAACTGACCCTCTCCTCTCCTAATGTTATAGAGTAGTAGTAGTAACTGACACTCTCCTCTCCTAATGTTATAGAGTAGTAGTAGTAACTGACCCTCTCCTCTCCTAATGTTATAGAGTAGTAGTAGTAACTGACTCTCTCTTCTCCTAATGTTATAGAGTAGTAGTTGTAGCTGACACTCTCCTCTCCTAATGTTATAGAGTTGTAGTAGTAACTGACACTCTCCTCTCCTAATGTTATAGAGTAGTAGTAGTAACTGACCCTCTCCTCTCCTAATGTTATAGAGTAGTAGTAGTAGTAACTGACTCTCACCTCTCCTAATGTTATAGAGTAGTAGTAGTAACTGACACTCTCCTCTCCTAATGTTATAGAGTAGTAGTAGTAACTGACTCTCTCTTCTCATAATGTTATAGAGTAGTATTTGTAGTAACTGACTCTCTCCTCTCCTAATGTTATAGAGTAGTAGTAGTAACTGACTCTCTCCTCTCCTAATGTTATAGAGTAGTAGTAGTAACTGACACTCTCCTCTCCTAATGTTATAGAGTAGTAGTAGTAACTGACTCTCTCTTCTCCTAATATTATAGAGTAGTATTAGTAGCAACTGACTCTCTCCTCTCCTAATGTTATAGAGTAGTAGTAGTAACTGACCCTCTCCTCTCCTAATGTTATAGAGTAGTAGTAGTAACTGACACTCTCCTCTCCTAATGTTATAGAGTAGAAGTAGTAACTGACACTCTCCTCTCCTAATGTTATAGAGTAGTAGTTGTAACTGACTCTCTCTTCTCATAATGTTATAGAGTAGTATTTGTAGTAACTGACTCTCTCCTCTCCTAATGTTTAGAGTAGTAGTAGTAACTGACCCTCTCCTCTCCTAATGTTATAGAGTAGTAGTAGTAACTGACACTCTCCTCTCCTAATGTTATAGAGTAGAAGTAGTAACTGACCCTCTCCTCTCCTAATGTTATAGAGTAGTAGTAGTAACTGACTCTCTCTTCTCCTAATGTTATAGAGTAGTAGTTGTAGCTGACACTCTCCTCTCCTAATGTTATAGAGTTGTAGTAGTAACTGACACTCTCCTCTCCTAATGTTATAGAGTAGTAGTAGTAACTGACCCTCTCCTCTCCTAATGTTATAGAGTAGTAGTCGTAACTGACTCTCTCCTCTCCTAATGTTATAGAGTAGTAGTAGTAGTAACTGACCCTCTCCTCTCCTAATGTTATAGAGTAGTAGTAGTAGTAACTGACTCTCTCCTCTCCTAATGTTATAGAGTGGTAGTAGTAACTGACCCTCCTCTCCTAATGTTATAGAGTAGTAGTAGTAACTGACCCTCTCCTCTCCTAATGTTGTAGAGTAGTAGTAGTAACTGACTCTCTCCTCTCCTAATGTTGTAGAGTAGTAGTAGTAACTGACTCTCTCCTCTCCTAATGTTATAGAGTAGTAGTAGTAACTGACTCTCTCCTCTCCTAATGTTATAGAGTAGTAGTAGTAGTAACTGACACTCTCCTCTCCTAATTGTATAGAGTAGTAGTAGTAACTGACTCTCTCCTCTCCTAATGTTATAGAGTAGTAGTAGTAACTGACTCTGTCCTCTCCTAATGTTATAGAGTAGTAGTAGTAACTGACACTCTCCTCTCCTAATGTTATAGAGTAGTAGTAGTAGTAACTGACTCTGTCCTCTCCTAATGTTATAGAGTAGTAGTAGTAACTGACCGTCTCCTCTCCTAATGTTATAGAGTAGTAGTAGTAGTAACTGACTCTCTCCTCTCCTAATGTTATAGAGTAGTAGTAGTAGTAACTGACTCTCACCTCTCCTAATGTTATAGAGTAGTAGTAGTAACTGACCCTCTCCTCTTCTAATGTTATAGAGTACTAGTAGTAACTGACACTGTCCTCTCCTAATGTTATAGAGTAGTAGTAGTAACTGACTCTCTCCTCTCCTAATGTTATAGAGTAGTAGTAACTGACCCTCTCCTCTCCTAATGTTATACTGTAGTAGTAGTACCTGACGATCTCCTCTCCTAATGTTATAGAGTAGTAGTAGTAACTGACTCTCTCCTCTCCTAATGTTATACTGTAGTAGTAGTGACTGACTCTCTCCTCTCCTAATGTTATAGAGTAGTAGTAGTAACTGACCCTCTCCTCTCCTAATGTTATAGAGTAGTAGTAGTAACTGACCCTCTCCTCTCCTAATGTTATAGAGTAGTAGTAGTAACTGACCCTCTCCTCTCCTAATGTTATAGAGTAGTAGTAGTAACTGACTCTCTCCTCTCCTAATGTTATAGAGTAGTTGTAGTAACTGACTCTCTCCTCTCCTAATGTTATAGAGTAGTATTAGTAACTGACACTCTCCTCTCCTAATGTTATAGAGTAGTAGTAGAAGTAACTGACTCTCTCCTCTCCTAATGTTATAGAGTAGTAGTAGTAACTGACCCTCTCCTCTCCTAATGTTATAGAGTAGTAGTCGTAACTGACACTCTCCTCTCCTAATGTTATAGAGTAGTAGTAGTAACTGACTCTCTCCTCTCCTAATGTTATAGAGTAGTAGTAGTAACTGACTCTCTCCTCTCCTAATGTTATAGAGTAGTAGTAGTAACTGACACTCTCCTCTCCTAATGTTATAGAGTAGTAGTAGTAACTGACTCTCTCTTCTCCTAATATTATAGAGTAGTATTAGTAGTAACTGACTCTCTCCTCTCCTAATGTTATAGAGTAGTAGTAGTAACTGACCCTCTCCTCTCCTAATGTTATAGAGTAGTAGTAGTAACTGACACTCTCCTCTCCTAATGTTATAGAGTAGTAGTAGTAACTGACACGCTCCTCTCCTAATGTTAAAGAGTAGTAGTAGTCACTGACTCTCTCTTCTCCTAATGTTATAGAGTAGTATTAGTAGTAACTGACTCTCTCCTCTCCTAATGTTATAGAGTAGTAGTAGTAGTAACTGACCCTCTCCTCTCCTAATGTTATAGAGTAGTAGTAGTAACTGACACTCTCCTCTCCTAATGTTATAGAGTAGTATTAGTAGTAACTGACACTCTCCTCTCCTAATGTTATAGAGTAGTATTAGTAGTAACTGACACTCTCCTCTCCTAATGTTATAGAGTAGTAGTTGTAGCTGACACTCTCCTCTCCTAATGTTATAGAGTAGTATTAGTAGTAACTGACACTCTCCTCTCCTAATGTTATAGAGTAGTAGTAGTAGTAACTGACCCTCTCCTCTCCTAATGTTATAGAGTAGTAGTAGTAACTGACCCTCTCCTCTCCTAATGTTATAGAGTAGTAGTAGTAACTGACACTCTCCTCTCCTAATGTTATAGAGTAGTAGTAGTAACTGACCCTCTCCTCTCCTAATGTTATAGAGTAGTAGTAGTAACTGACTCTCTCTTCTCCTAATGTTATAGAGTAGTAGTTGTAGCTGACACTCTCCTCTCCTAATGTTATAGAGTTGTAGTAGTAACTGACACTCTCCTCTCCTAATGTTATAGAGTAGTAGTAGTAACTGACCCTCTCCTCTCCTAATGTTATAGAGTAGTAGTAGTAACTGACACTCTCCTCTACTAATGTTATAGAGTAGTAGTAGTAACTGACACGCTCCTCTCTTAATGTTATAGAGTAGTAGTAGTCACTGACTCTCTCTTCTCCTAATGTTATAGAGTAGTATTAGTAGTAACTGACTCTCTCCTCTCCTAATGTTATAGAGTAGTAGTAGTAGTAACTGACCCTCTCCTCTCCTAATGTTATAGAGTAGTAGTAGTAACTGACACTCTCCTCTCCTAATGTTATAGAGTAGTATTAGTAGTAACTGACACTCTCCTCTCCTAATGTTATAGAGTAGTAGTAGTAACTGACCCTCTCCTCTCCTAATGTTATAGAGTAGTAGTAGTAACTAACACTCTCCTCTCCTAATGTTATAGAGTAGTAGTAGTAACTGACCCTCTCCTCTCCTAATGTTATAGAGTAGTAGTAGTAACTGACTCTCTCTTCTCCTAATGTTATAGAGTAGTAGTTGTAGCTGACACTCTCCTCTCCTAATGTTATAGAGTTGTAGTAGTAACTGACACTCTCCTCTCCTAATGTTATAGAGTAGTAGTAGTAACTGACCCTCTCCTCTCCTAATGTTATAGAGTAGTAGTCGTAAGTGACTCTCTCCTCTCCTAATGTTATAGAGTAGTAGTAGTAGTAACTGACCCTCTCCTCTCCTAATGTTATAGAGTAGTAGTAGTAGTAACTGACTCTCTCCTCTCCTAATGTTATAGAGTGGTAGTAGTAACTGACCCTCCTCTCCTAATGTTATAGAGTAGTAGTAGTAACTGACCCTCTCCTCTCCTAATGTTGTAGAGTAGTAGTAGTAACTGACTCTCTCCTCTCCTAATGTTGTAGAGTAGTAGTAGTAACTGACTCTCTCCTCTCCTAATGTTATAGAGTAGTAGTAGTAACTGACTCTCTCCTCTCCTAATGTTATAGAGTAGTAGTAGTAGTAACTGACACTCTCCTCTCCTAATGTTATAGAGTAGTAGTAGTAACTGACTCTCTCCTCTCCTAATGTTATAGAGTAGTAGTAGTAACTGACTCTGTCCTCTCCTAATGTTATAGAGTAGTAGTAGTAACTGACACTCTCCTCTCCTAATGTTATAGAGTAGTAGTAGTAGTAACTGACTCTGTCCTCTCCTAATGTTATAGAGTAGTAGTAGTAACTGACCGTCTCCTCTCCTAATGTTATAGAGTAGTAGTAGTATTAACTGACTCTCTCCTCTCCTAATGTTATAGAGTAGTAGTAGTAGTAACTGACTCTCACCTCTCCTAATGTTATAGAGTAGTAGTAGTAACTGACCCTCTCCTCTCCTAATGTTATAGAGTACTAGTAGTAACTGACACTCTCCTCTCCTAATGTTATAGAGTAGTAGTAGTAACTGACTCTCTCCTCTCCTAATGTTATAGAGTAGTAGTAGTAACTGACACTCTCCTCTCCTAATGTTATAGAGTAGTAGTTGTAGCTGACACTCTCCTCTCCTAATGTTATAGAGTTGTAGTAGTAACTGACACTCTCCTCTCCTAATGTTATAGAGTAGTAGTAGTAACTGACCCTCTCCTCTCCTAATGTTATAGAGTAGTAGTCGTAACTGACTCTCTCCTCTCCTAATGTTATAGAGTAGTAGTAGTAGTAACTGACCCTCTCCTCTCCTAATGTTATAGAGTAGTAGTAGTAGTAACTGACTCTCTCCTCTCCTAATGTTATAGAGTGGTAGTAGTAACTGACCCTCCTCTCCTAATGTTATAGAGTAGTAGTAGTAACTGACCCTCTCCTCTCCTAATGTTGTAGAGTAGTAGTAGTAACTGAAACTCTCTCCTCTCCTAATGTTGTAGAGTAGTAGTAGTAACTGACTCTCTCCTCTCCTAATGTTATAGAGTAGTAGTAGTAACTGACTCTCTCCTCTCCTAATGTTATAGAGTAGTAGTAGTAGTAACTGACACTCTCCTCTCCTAATGTTATAGAGTAGTAGTAGTAACTGACTCTCTCCTCTCCTAATGTTATAGAGTAGTAGTAGTAACTGACTCTGTCCTCTCCTAATGTTATAGAGTAGTAGTAGTAACTGACACTCTCCTCTCCTAATGTTATAGAGTAGTAGTAGTAGTAACTGACTCTGTCCTCTCCTAATGTTATAGAGTAGTAGTAGTAACTGACCGTCTCCTCTCCTAATGTTATAGAGTAGTAGTAGTAGTAACTGACTCTCTCCTCTCCTAATGTTATAGAGTAGTAGTAGTAGTAACTGACTCTCACATCTCATAATGTTATAGAGTAGTAGTAGTAACTGACCCTCTCCTCTTCTAATGTTATAGAGTACTAGTAGTAACTGACACTCTCCTCTCCTAATGTTATAGAGTAGTAGTAGTAACTGACACTCTCCTCTACTAATGTTATAGAGTAGTAGTAGTAACTGACACGCTCCTCTCTTAATGTTATAGAGTAGTAGTAGTCACTGACTCTCTCTTCTCCTAATGTTATAGAGTAGTATTAGTAGTAACTGACTCTCTCCTCTCCTAATGTTATAGAGTAGTAGTAGTAGTAACTGACCCTCTCCTCTCCTAATGTTATAGAGTAGTAGTAGTAACTGACACTCTCCTCTCCTAATGTTATAGAGTAGTATTAGTAGTAACTGACACTCTCCTCTCCTAATGTTATAGAGTAGTAGTAGTAACTGACCCTCTCCTCTCCTAATGTTATAGAGTAGTAGTAGTAACTGACACTCTCCTCTCCTAATGTTATAGAGTAGTAGTAGTAACTGACCCTCTCCTCTCCTAATGTTATAGAGTAGTAGTAGTAACTGACTCTCTCTTCTCCTAATGTTATAGAGTAGTAGTTGTAGCTGACACTCTCCTCTCGTAATGTTATAGAGTTGTAGTAGTAACTGACACTCTCCTCTCCTAATGTTATAGAGTAGTAGTAGTAACTGACCCTCTCCTCTCCTAATGTTATAGAGTAGTAGTCGTAACTGACTCTCTCCTCTCCTAATGTTATAGAGTAGTAGTAGTAGTAACTGACCCTCTCCTCTCCTAATGTTATAGAGTAGTAGTAGTAGTAACTGACTCTCTCCTCTCCTAATGTTATAGAGTGGTAGTAGTAACTGACCCTCCTCTCCTAATGTTATAGAGTAGTAGTAGTAACTGACCCTCTCCTCTCCTAATGTTGTAGAGTAGTAGTAGTAACTGACTCTCTCCTCTCCTAATGTTGTAGAGTAGTAGTACTAACTGACTCTCTCCTCTCCTAATGTTATAGAGTAGTAGTAGTAACTGACTCTCTCCTCTCCTAATGTTATAGAGTAGTAGTAGTACTAACTGACACTCTCCTCTCCTAATGTTATAGAGTAGTAGTAGTAACTGACTCTCTCCTCTCCTAATGTTATAGAGTAGTAGTAGTAACTGACTCTGTCCTCTCCTAATGTTATAGAGTAGTAGTAGTAACTGACACTCTCCTCTCCTAATGTTATAGAGTAGTAGTAGTAGTAACTGACTCTGTCCTCTCCTAATGTTATAGAGTAGTAGTAGTAACTGACCGTCTCCTCTCCTAATGTTATAGAGTAGTAGTAGTATTAACTGACTCTCTCCTCTCCTAATGTTATAGAGTAGTAGTAGTAGTAACTGACTCTCACCTCTCCTAATGTTATAGAGTAGTAGTAGTAACTGACCCTCTCCTCTCCTAATGTTATAGAGTAGTAGTAGTAACTGACTCTCTCCTCTCCTAATGTTATAGAGTAGTAGTAGTAGTAACTGACTCTCACCTCTCATAATGTTATAGAGTAGTAGTAGTAACTGACCCTCTCCTCTTCTAATGTTATAGAGTACTAGTAGTAACTGACACTCTCCTCTCCTAATGTTATAGAGTAGTAGTAGTAACTGACACTCTCCTCTACTAATGTTATAGAGTAGTAGTAGTAACTGACACGCTCCTCTCTTAATGTTATAGAGTAGTAGTAGTCACTGACTCTCTCTTCTCCTAATGTTATAGAGTAGTATTAGTAGTAACTGACTCTCTCCTCTCCTAATGTTATAGAGTAGTAGTAGTAGTAACTGACCCTCTCCTCTCCTGTTATAGAGTAGTAGTAGTAACTGACACTCTCCTCTCCTAATGTTATAGAGTAGTATTAGTAGTAACTGACACTCTCCTCTCCTAATGTTATAGAGTAGTAGTAGTAACTGACCCTCTCCTCTCCTAATGTTATAGAGTAGTAGTAGTAACTGACACTCTCCTCTCCTAATGTTATAGAGTAGTAGTAGTAACTGACCCTCTCCTCTCCTAATGTTATAGAGTAGTAGTAGTAACTGACTCTCTCTTCTCCTAATGTTATAGAGTAGTAGTTGTAGCTGACACTCTCCTCTCGTAATGTTATAGAGTTGTAGTAGTAACTGACACTCTCCTCTCCTAATGTTATAGAGTAGTAGTAGTAACTGACCCTCTCCTCTCCTAATGTTATAGAGTAGTAGTCGTAACTGACTCTCTCCTCTCCTAATGTTATAGAGTAGTAGTAGTAGTAACTGACCCTCTCCTCTCCTAATGTTATAGAGTAGTAGTAGTAGTAACTGACTCTCTCCTCTCCTAATGTTATAGAGTGGTAGTAGTAACTGACCCTCCTCTCCTAATGTTATAGAGTAGTAGTAGTAACTGACCCTCTCCTCTCCTAATGTTGTAGAGTAGTAGTAGTAACTGACTCTCTCCTCTCCTAATGTTGTAGAGTAGTAGTACTAACTGACTCTCTCCTCTCCTAATGTTATAGAGTAGTAGTAGTAACTGACTCTCTCCTCTCCTAATGTTATAGAGTAGTAGTAGTAGTAACTGACACTCTCCTCTCCTAATGTTATAGAGTAGTAGTAGTAACTGACTCTCTCCTCTCCTAATGTTATAGAGTAGTAGTAGTAACTGACTCTGTCCTCTCCTAATGTTATAGAGTAGTAGTAGTAACTGACACTCTCCTCTCCTAATGTTATAGAGTAGTAGTAGTAGTAACTGACTCTGTCCTCTCCTAATGTTATAGAGTAGTAGTAGTAACTGACCGTCTCCTCTCCTAATGTTATAGAGTAGTAGTAGTATTAACTGACTCTCTCCTCTCCTAATGTTATAGAGTAGTAGTAGTAGTAACTGACTCTCACCTCTCCTAATGTTATAGAGTAGTAGTAGTAACTGACCCTCTCCTCTCCTAATGTTATAGAGTACTAGTAGTAACTGACACTCTCCTCTCCTAATGTTATAGAGTAGTAGTAGTAACTGACTCTCTCCTCTCCTAATGTTATAGAGTAGTAGTAGTAACTGACACTCTCCTCTCCTAATGTTATAGAGTAGTAGTTGTAGCTGACACTCTCCTCTCCTAATGTTATAGAGTTGTAGTAGTAACTGACACTCTCCTCTCCTAATGTTATAGAGTAGTAGTAGTAACTGACCCTCTCCTCTCCTAATGTTATAGAGTAGTAGTCGTAACTGACTCTCTCCTCTCCTAATGTTATAGAGTAGTAGTAGTAGTAACTGACCCTCTCCTCTCCTAATGTTATAGAGTAGTAGTAGTAGTAACTGACTTTCTCCTCTCCTAATGTTATAGAGTGGTAGTAGTAACTGACCCTCCTCTCCTAATGTTATAGAATAGTAGTAGTAACTGACCCTCTCCTCTCCTAATGTTGTAGAGTAGTAGTAGTAACTGACTCTCTCCTCTCCTAATGTTGTAGAGTAGTAGTAGTAACTGACTCTCTCCTCTCCTAATGTTATAGAGTAGTAGTAGTAGTAACTGACTCTCTCCTCTCCTAATGTTATAGAGTAGTAGTAGTAGTAACTGACTCTCACCTCTCCTAATGTTATAGAGTAGTAGTAGTAACTGACCCTCTCCTCTTCTAATGTTATAGAGTACTAGTAGTAACTGACACTCTCCTCTCCTAATGTTATAGAGTAGTAGTAGTAACTGACTCTCTCCTCTCCTAATGTTATAGAGTAGTAGTAACTGACCCTCTCCTCTCCTAATGTTATACTGTAGTAGTAGTACCTGACGATCTCCTCTCCTAATGTTATAGAGTAGTAGTAGTAACTGACTCTCTCCTCTCCTAATGTTATACTGTAGTAGTAGTGACTGACTCTCTCCTCTCCTAATGTTATAGAGTAGTAGTAGTAACTGACCCTCTCCTCTCCTAATGTTATAGAGTAGTAGTAGTAACTGACCCTCTCCTCTCCTAATGTTATAGAGTAGTAGTAGTAACTGACCCTCTCCTCTCCTAATGTTATAGAGTAGTAGTAGTAACTGACTCTCTCCTCTCCTAATGTTATAGAGTAGTTGTAGTAACTGACTCTCTCCTCTCCTAATGTTATAGAGTAGTATTAGTAACTGACACTCTCCTCTCCTAATGGTATAGAGTAGTAGTAGAAGTAACTGTCTCTCTCCTCTCCTAATGTTATAGAGTAGTAGTAGTAACTGACCCTCTCCTCTCCTAATGTTATAGAGTAGTAGTCGTAACTGACACTCTCCTCTCCTAATGTTATAGAGTAGTAGTAGTAACTGACTCTCTCCTCTCCTAATGTTATAGAGTAGTAGTAGTAACTGACACTCTCCTCTCCTAATGTTATAGAGTAGTATTAGTAGTAACTGACACTCTCCTCTCCTAATGTTATAGAGTAGTAGTAGTAACTGACCCTCTCCTCTCCTAATGTTATAGAGTAGTAGTAGTAACTGACACTCTCCTCTCCTAATGTTATAGAGTAGTAGTAGTAACTGACCCTCTCCTCTCCTAATGTTATAGAGTAGTAGTAGTAACTGACTCTCTCTTCTCCTAATGTTATAGAGTAGTAGTTGTAGCTGACACTCTCCTCTCGTAATGTTATAGAGTTGTAGTAGTAACTGACCCTCTCCTCTTCTAATGTTATAGAGTACTAGTAGTAACTGACACTCTCCTCTCCTAATGTTATAGAGTAGTAGTAGTAACTGACACTCTCCTCTACTAATGTTATAGAGTAGTAGTAGTAACTGACACGCTCCTCTCTTAATGTTATAGAGTAGTAGTAGTCACTGACTCTCTCTTCTCCTAATGTTATAGAGTAGTATTAGTAGTAACTGACTCTCTCCTCTCCTAATGTTATAGAGTAGTAGTAGTAGTAACTGACCCTCTCCTCTCCTAATGTTATAGAGTAGTAGTAGTAACTGACACTCTCCTCTCCTAATGTTATAGAGTAGTATTAGTAGTAACTGACACTCTCCTCTCCTAATGTTATAGAGTAGTAGTAGTAACTGACCCTCTCCTCTCCTAATGTTATAGAGTAGTAGTAGTAACTGACTCTCTCTTCTCCTAATGTTATAGAGTAGTAGTTGTAGCTGACACTCTCCTCTCGTAATGTTATAGAGTTGTAGTAGTAACTGACACTCTCCTCTCCTAATGTTATAGAGTAGTAGTAGTAACTGACCCTCTCCTCTCCTAATGTTATAGAGTAGTAGTCGTAACTGACTCTCTCCTCTCCTAATGTTATAGAGTAGTAGTAGTAGTAACTGACCCTCTCCTCTCCTAATGTTATAGAGTAGTAGTAGTAGTAACTGACTCTCTCCTCTCCTAATGTTATAGAGTGGTAGTAGTAACTGACCCTCCTCTCCTAATGTTATAGAGTAGTAGTAGTAACTGACCCTCTCCTCTCCTAATGTTGTAGAGTAGTAGTAGTAACTGACTCTCTCCTCTCCTAATGTTGTAGAGTAGTAGTACTAACTGACTCTCTCCTCTCCTAATGTTATAGAGTAGTAGTAGTAACTGACTCTCTCCTCTCCTAATGTTATAGAGTAGTAGTAGTAGTAACTGACACTCTCCTCTCCTAATGTTATAGAGTAGTAGTAGTAACTGACTCTCTCCTCTCCTAATGTTATAGAGTAGTAGTAGTAACTGACTCTGTCCTCTCCTAATGTTATAGAGTAGTAGTAGTAACTGACACTCTCCTCTCCTAATGTTATAGAGTAGTAGTAGTAGTAACTGACTCTGTCCTCTCCTAATGTTATAGAGTAGTAGTAGTAACTGACCGTCTCCTCTCCTAATGTTATAGAGTAGTAGTAGTATTAACTGACTCTCTCCTCTCCTAATGTTATAGAGTAGTAGTAGTAGTAACTGACTCTCACCTCTCCTAATGTTATAGAGTAGTAGTAGTAACTGACCCTCTCCTCTCCTAATGTTATAGAGTACTAGTAGTAACTGACACTCTCCTCTCCTAATGTTATAGAGTAGTAGTAGTAACTGACTCTCTCCTCTCCTAATGTTATAGAGTAGTAGTAGTAACTGACACTCTCCTCTCCTAATGTTATAGAGTAGTAGTTGTAGCTGACACTCTCCTCTCCTAATGTTATAGAGTTGTAGTAGTAACTGACACTCTCCTCTCCTAATGTTATAGAGTAGTAGTAGTAACTGACCCTCTCCTCTCCTAATGTTATAGAGTAGTAGTCGTAACTGACTCTCTCCTCTCCTAATGTTATAGAGTAGTAGTAGTAGTAACTGACCCTCTCCTCTCCTAATGTTATAGAGTAGTAGTAGTAGTAACTGACTTTCTCCTCTCCTAATGTTATAGAGTGGTAGTAGTAACTGACCCTCCTCTCCTAATGTTATAGAATAGTAGTAGTAACTGACCCTCTCCTCTCCTAATGTTGTAGAGTAGTAGTAGTAACTGACTCTCTCCTCTCCTAATGTTGTAGAGTAGTAGTAGTAACTGACTCTCTCCTCTCCTAATGTTATAGAGTAGTAGTAGTAACTGACTCTCTCCTCTCCTAATGTTATAGAGTAGTAGTAGTAGTAACTGACACTCTCCTCTCCTAATGTTATAGAGTAGTAGTAGTAACTGACTCTCTCCTCTCCTAATGTTATAGAGTAGTAGTAGTAACTGACTCTGTCCTCTCCTAATGTTATAGAGTAGTAGTAGTAACTGACACTCTCCTCTCCTAATGTTATAGAGTAGTAGTAGTAGTAACTGACTCTGTCCTCTCCTAATGTTATAGAGTAGTAGTAGTAACTGACCATCTCCTCTCCTAATGTTATAGAGTAGTAGTAGTAGTAACTGACTCTCTCCTCTCCTAATGTTATAGAGTAGTAGTAGTAGTAACTGACTCTCACCTCTCCTAATGTTATAGAGTAGTAGTAGTAACTGACACTCTCCTCTCCTAATGTTATAGAGTAGTAGTAGTAACTGACCCTCTCCTCTCCTAATGTTATAGAGTAGTAGTAGTAACTGACTCTCTCTTCTCCTAATGTTATAGAGTAGTAGTTGTAGCTGACACTCTCCTCTCGTAATGTTATAGAGTTGTAGTAGTAACTGACACTCTCCTCTCCTAATGTTATAGAGTAGTAGTAGTAACTGACCCTCTCCTCTCCTAATGTTATAGAGTAGTAGTCGTAACTGACTCTCTCCTCTCCTAATGTTATAGAGTAGTAGTAGTAGTAACTGACCCTCTCCTCTCCTAATGTTATAGAGTAGTAGTAGTAGTAACTGACTCTCTCCTCTCCTAATGTTATAGAGTGGTAGTAGTAACTGACCCTCCTCTCCTAATGTTATAGAGTAGTAGTAGTAACTGACCCTCTCCTCTCCTAATGTTGTAGAGTAGTAGTAGTAACTGACTCTCTCCTCTCCTAATGTTGTAGAGTAGTAGTACTAACTGACTCTCTCCTCTCCTAATGTTATAGAGTAGTAGTAGTAACTGACTCTCTCCTCTCCTAATGTTATAGAGTAGTAGTAGTAGTAACTGACACTCTCCTCTCCTAATGTTATAGAGTAGTAGTAGTAACTGACTCTCTCCTCTCCTAATGTTATAGAGTAGTAGTAGTAACTGACTCTGTCCTCTCCTAATGTTATAGAGTAGTAGTAGTAACTGACACTCTCCTCTCCTAATGTTATAGAGTAGTAGTAGTAGTAACTGACTCTGTCCTCTCCTAATGTTATAGAGTAGTAGTAGTAACTGACCGTCTCCTCTCCTAATGTTATAGAGTAGTAGTAGTATTAACTGACTCTCTCCTCTCCTAATGTTATAGAGTAGTAGTAGTAGTAACTGACTCTCACCTCTCCTAATGTTATAGAGTAGTAGTAGTAACTGACCCTCTCCTCTCCTAATGTTATAGAGTACTAGTAGTAACTGACACTCTCCTCTCCTAATGTTATAGAGTAGTAGTAGTAACTGACTCTCTCCTCTCCTAATGTTATAGAGTAGTAGTAGTAACTGACACTCTCCTCTCCTAATGTTATAGAGTAGTAGTTGTAGCTGACACTCTCCTCTCCTAATGTTATAGAGTTGTAGTAGTAACTGACACTCTCCTCTCCTAATGTTATAGAGTAGTAGTAGTAACTGACCCTCTCCTCTCCTAATGTTATAGAGTAGTAGTCGTAACTGACTCTCTCCTCTCCTAATGTTATAGAGTAGTAGTAGTAGTAACTGACCCTCTCCTCTCCTAATGTTATAGAGTAGTAGTAGTAGTAACTGACTTTCTCCTCTCCTAATGTTATAGAGTGGTAGTAGTAACTGACCCTCCTCTCCTAATGTTATAGAATAGTAGTAGTAACTGACCCTCTCCTCTCCTAATGTTGTAGAGTAGTAGTAGTAACTGACTCTCTCCTCTCCTAATGTTGTAGAGTAGTAGTAGTAACTGACTCTCTCCTCTCCTAATGTTATAGAGTAGTAGTAGTAGTAACTGACTCTCTCCTCTCCTAATGTTATAGAGTAGTAGTAGTAGTAACTGACTCTCACCTCTCCTAATGTTATAGAGTAGTAGTAGTAACTGACCCTCTCCTCTTCTAATGTTATAGAGTACTAGTAGTAACTGACACTCTCCTCTCCTAATGTTATAGAGTAGTAGTAGTAACTGACTCTCTCCTCTCCTAATGTTATAGAGTAGTAGTAACTGACCCTCTCCTCTCCTAATGTTATACTGTAGTAGTAGTACCTGACGATCTCCTCTCCTAATGTTATAGAGTAGTAGTAGTAACTGACTCTCTCCTCTCCTAATGTTATACTGTAGTAGTAGTGACTGACTCTCTCCTCTCCTAATGTTATAGAGTAGTAGTAGTAACTGACCCTCTCCTCTCCTAATGTTATAGAGTAGTAGTAGTAACTGACCCTCTCCTCTCCTAATGTTATAGAGTAGTAGTAGTAACTGACCCTCTCCTCTCCTAATGTTATAGAGTAGTAGTAGTAACTGACTCTCTCCTCTCCTAATGTTATAGAGTAGTTGTAGTAACTGACTCTCTCCTCTCCTAATGTTATAGAGTAGTATTAGTAACTGACACTCTCCTCTCCTAATGGTATAGAGTAGTAGTAGAAGTAACTGTCTCTCTCCTCTCCTAATGTTATAGAGTAGTAGTAGTAACTGACCCTCTCCTCTCCTAATGTTATAGAGTAGTAGTCGTAACTGACACTCTCCTCTCCTAATGTTATAGAGTAGTAGTAGTAACTGACTCTCTCCTCTCCTAATGTTATAGAGTAGTAGTAGTAACTGACACTCTCCTCTCCTAATGTTATAGAGTAGTATTAGTAGTAACTGACACTCTCCTCTCCTAATGTTATAGAGTAGTAGTAGTAACTGACCCTCTCCTCTCCTAATGTTATAGAGTAGTAGTAGTAACTGACACTCTCCTCTCCTAATGTTATAGAGTAGTAGTAGTAACTGACCCTCTCCTCTCCTAATGTTATAGAGTAGTAGTAGTAACTGACTCTCTCTTCTCCTAATGTTATAGAGTAGTAGTTGTAGCTGACACTCTCCTCTCGTAATGTTATAGAGTTGTAGTAGTAACTGACCCTCTCCTCTTCTAATGTTATAGAGTACTAGTAGTAACTGACACTCTCCTCTCCTAATGTTATAGAGTAGTAGTAGTAACTGACACTCTCCTCTACTAATGTTATAGAGTAGTAGTAGTAACTGACACGCTCCTCTCTTAATGTTATAGAGTAGTAGTAGTCACTGACTCTCTCTTCTCCTAATGTTATAGAGTAGTATTAGTAGTAACTGACTCTCTCCTCTCCTAATGTTATAGAGTAGTAGTAGTAGTAACTGACCCTCTCCTCTCCTAATGTTATAGAGTAGTAGTAGTAACTGACACTCTCCTCTCCTAATGTTATAGAGTAGTATTAGTAGTAACTGACACTCTCCTCTCCTAATGTTATAGAGTAGTAGTAGTAACTGACCCTCTCCTCTCCTAATGTTATAGAGTAGTAGTAGTAACTGACTCTCTCTTCTCCTAATGTTATAGAGTAGTAGTTGTAGCTGACACTCTCCTCTCGTAATGTTATAGAGTTGTAGTAGTAACTGACACTCTCCTCTCCTAATGTTATAGAGTAGTAGTAGTAACTGACCCTCTCCTCTCCTAATGTTATAGAGTAGTAGTCGTAACTGACTCTCTCCTCTCCTAATGTTATAGAGTAGTAGTAGTAGTAACTGACCCTCTCCTCTCCTAATGTTATAGAGTAGTAGTAGTAGTAACTGACTCTCTCCTCTCCTAATGTTATAGAGTGGTAGTAGTAACTGACCCTCCTCTCCTAATGTTATAGAGTAGTAGTAGTAACTGACCCTCTCCTCTCCTAATGTTGTAGAGTAGTAGTAGTAACTGACTCTCTCCTCTCCTAATGTTGTAGAGTAGTAGTACTAACTGACTCTCTCCTCTCCTAATGTTATAGAGTAGTAGTAGTAACTGACTCTCTCCTCTTCTAATGTTATAGAGTAGTAGTAGTAGTAACTGACACTCTCCTCTCCTAATGTTATAGAGTAGTAGTAGTAACTGACTCTCTCCTCTCCTAATGTTATAGAGTAGTAGTAGTAACTGACTCTGTCCTCTCCTAATGTTATAGAGTAGTAGTAGTAACTGACACTCTCCTCTCCTAATGTTATAGAGTAGTAGTAGTAGTAACTGACTCTGTCCTCTCCTAATGTTATAGAGTAGTAGTAGTAACTGACCGTCTCCTCTCCTAATGTTATAGAGTAGTAGTAGTATTAACTGACTCTCTCCTCTCCTAATGTTATAGAGTAGTAGTAGTAGTAACTGACTCTCACCTCTCCTAATGTTATAGAGTAGTAGTAGTAACTGACCCTCTCCTCTCCTAATGTTATAGAGTACTAGTAGTAACTGACACTCTCCTCTCCTAATGTTATAGAGTAGTAGTAGTAACTGACTCTCTCCTCTCCTAATGTTATAGAGTAGTAGTAGTAACTGACACTCTCCTCTCCTAATGTTATAGAGTAGTAGTTGTAGCTGACACTCTCCTCTCCTAATGTTATAGAGTTGTAGTAGTAACTGACACTCTCCTCTCCTAATGTTATAGAGTAGTAGTAGTAACTGACCCTCTCCTCTCCTAATGTTATAGAGTAGTAGTCGTAACTGACTCTCTCCTCTCCTAATGTTATAGAGTAGTAGTAGTAGTAACTGACCCTCTCCTCTCCTAATGTTATAGAGTAGTAGTAGTAGTAACTGACTTTCTCCTCTCCTAATGTTATAGAGTGGTAGTAGTAACTGACCCTCCTCTCCTAATGTTATAGAATAGTAGTAGTAACTGACCCTCTCCTCTCCTAATGTTGTAGAGTAGTAGTAGTAACTGACTCTCTCCTCTCCTAATGTTGTAGAGTAGTAGTAGTAACTGACTCTCTCCTCTCCTAATGTTATAGAGTAGTAGTAGTAACTGACTCTCTCCTCTCCTAATGTTATAGAGTAGTAGTAGTAGTAACTGACACTCTCCTCTCCTAATGTTATAGAGTAGTAGTAGTAACTGACTCTCTCCTCTCCTAATGTTATAGAGTAGTAGTAGTAACTGACTCTGTCCTCTCCTAATGTTATAGAGTAGTAGTAGTAACTGACACTCTCCTCTCCTAATGTTATAGAGTAGTAGTAGTAGTAACTGACTCTGTCCTCTCCTAATGTTATAGAGTAGTAGTAGTAACTGACCATCTCCTCTCCTAATGTTATAGAGTAGTAGTAGTAGTAACTGACTCTCTCCTCTCCTAATGTTATAGAGTAGTAGTAGTAGTAACTGACTCTCACCTCTCCTAATGTTATAGAGTAGTAGTAGTAACTGACCCTCTCCTCTTCTAATGTTATAGAGTACTAGTAGTAACTGACACTCTCCTCTCCTAATGTTATAGAGTAGTAGTAGTAACTGACTCTCTCCTCTCCTAATGTTATAGAGTAGTAGTAACTGACCCTCTCCTCTCCTAATGTTATACTGTAGTAGTAGTACCTGACGATCTCCTCTCCTAATGTTATAGAGTAGTAGTAGTAACTGACTCTCTCCTCTCCTAATGTTATACTGTAGTAGTAGTGACTGACTCTCTCCTCTCCTAATGTTATAGAGTAGTAGTAGTAACTGACCCTCTCCTCTCCTAATGTTATAGAGTAGTAGTAGTAACTGACCCTCTCCTCTCCTAATGTTATAGAGTAGTAGTAGTAACTGACCCTCTCCTCTCCTAATGTTATAGAGTAGTAGTAGTAACTGACTCTCTCCTCTCCTAATGTTATAGAGTAGTTGTAGTAACTGACTCTCTCCTCTCCTAATGTTATAGAGTAGTATTAGTAACTGACACTCTCCTCTCCTAATGGTATAGAGTAGTAGTAGAAGTAACTGACTCTCTCCTCTCCTAATGTTATAGAGTAGTAGTAGTAACTGACCCTCTCCTCTCCTAATGTTATAGAGTAGTAGTCGTAACTGACACTCTCCTCTCCTAATGTTATAGAGTAGTAGTAGTAACTGACTCTCTCCTCTCCTAATGTTATAGAGTAGTAGTAGTAACTGACTCTCTCCTCTCCTAATGTTATAGAGTAGTAGTAGTAACTGACACTCTCCTCTCCTAATGTTATAGAGTAGTAGTAGTAACTGACTCTCTCTTCTCCTAATATTATAGAGTAGTATTAGTAGTAACTGACTCTCTCCTCTCCTAATGTTATAGAGTAGTAGTAGTAACTGACCCTCTCCTCTCCTAATGTTATAGAGTAGTAGTAGTAACTGACACTCTCCTCTCCTAATGTTATAGAGTAGTAGTATTAACTGACTCTCTCCTCTCCTAATGTTATAGAGTAGTAGTAGTAGTAACTGACTCTCACCTCTCCTAATGTTATAGAGTAGTAGTAGTAACTGACCCTCTCCTCTCCTAATGTTATAGAGTACTAGTAGTAACTGACACTCTCCTCTCCTAATGTTATAGAGTAGTAGTAGTAACTGACTCTCTCCTCTCCTAATGTTATAGAGTAGTAGTAGTAACTGACACTCTCCTCTCCTAATGTTATAGAGTAGTAGTTGTAGCTGACACTCTCCTCTCCTAATGTTATAGAGTTGTAGTAGTAACTGACACTCTCCTCTCCTAATGTTATAGAGTAGTAGTAGTAACTGACCCTCTCCTCTCCTAATGTTATAGAGTAGTAGTCGTAACTGACTCTCTCCTCTCCTAATGTTATAGAGTAGTAGTAGTAGTAACTGACCCTCTCCTCTCCTAATGTTATAGAGTAGTAGTAGTAGTAACTGACTCTCTCCTCTCCTAATGTTATAGAGTGGTAGTAGTAACTGACCCTCCTCTCCTAATGTTATAGAGTAGTAGTAGTAACTGACCCTCTCCTCTCCTAATGTTGTAGAGTAGTAGTAGTAACTGACTCTCTCCTCTCCTAATGTTGTAGAGTAGTAGTACTAACTGACTCTCTCCTCTCCTAATGTTATAGAGTAGTAGTAGTAACTGACTCTCTCCTCTCCTAATGTTATAGAGTAGTAGTAGTAGTAACTGACACTCTCCTCTCCTAATGTTATAGAGTAGTAGTAGTAGTAACTGACTCTGTCCTCTCCTAATGTTATAGAGTAGTAGTAGTAACTGACCATCTCCTCTCCTAATGTTATAGAGTAGTAGTAGTAGTAACTGACTCTCTCCTCTCCTAATGTTATAGAGTAGTAGTAGTAGTAACTGACTCTCACCTCTCCTAATGTTATAGAGTAGTAGTAGTAACTGACCCTCTCCTCTTCTAATGTTATAGAGTACTAGTAGTAACTGACACTCTCCTCTCCTAATGTTATAGAGTAGTAGTAGTAACTGACTCTCTCCTCTCCTAATGTTATAGAGTAGTAGTAACTGACCCTCTCCTCTCCTAATGTTATACTGTAGTAGTAGTACCTGACGATCTCCTCTCCTAATGTTATAGAGTAGTAGTAGTAACTGACTCTCTCCTCTCCTAATGTTATACTGTAGTAGTAGTGACTGACTCTCTCCTCTCCTAATGTTATAGAGTAGTAGTAGTAACTGACCCTCTCCTCTCCTAATGTTATAGAGTAGTAGTAGTAACTGACCCTCTCCTCTCCTAATGTTATAGAGTAGTAGTAGTAACTGACCCTCTCCTCTCCTAATGTTATAGAGTAGTAGTAGTAACTGACTCTCTCCTCTCCTAATGTTATAGAGTAGTTGTAGTAACTGACTCTCTCCTCTCCTAATGTTATAGAGTAGTATTAGTAACTGACACTCTCCTCTCCTAATGGTATAGAGTAGTAGTAGAAGTAACTGACTCTCTCCTCTCCTAATGTTATAGAGTAGTAGTAGTAACTGACCCTCTCCTCTCCTAATGTTATAGAGTAGTAGTCGTAACTGACACTCTCCTCTCCTAATGTTATAGAGTAGTAGTAGTAACTGACTCTCTCCTCTCCTAATGTTATAGAGTAGTAGTAGTAACTGACTCTCTCCTCTCCTAATGTTATAGAGTAGTAGTAGTAACTGACACTCTCCTCTCCTAATGTTATAGAGTAGTAGTATTAACTGACTCTCTCCTCTCCTAATGTTATAGAGTAGTAGTAGTAGTAACTGACTCTCACCTCTCCTAATGTTATAGAGTAGTAGTAGTAACTGACCCTCTCCTCTCCTAATGTTATAGAGTACTAGTAGTAACTGACACTCTCCTCTCCTAATGTTATAGAGTAGTAGTAGTAACTGACTCTCTCCTCTCCTAATGTTATAGAGTAGTAGTAGTAACTGACACTCTCCTCTCCTAATGTTATAGAGTAGTAGTTGTAGCTGACACTCTCCTCTCCTAATGTTATAGAGTTGTAGTAGTAACTGACACTCTCCTCTCCTAATGTTATAGAGTAGTAGTAGTAACTGACCCTCTCCTCTCCTAATGTTATAGAGTAGTAGTCGTAACTGACTCTCTCCTCTCCTAATGTTATAGAGTAGTAGTAGTAGTAACTGACCCTCTCCTCTCCTAATGTTATAGAGTAGTAGTAGTAGTAACTGACTCTCTCCTCTCCTAATGTTATAGAGTGGTAGTAGTAACTGACCCTCCTCTCCTAATGTTATAGAGTAGTAGTAGTAACTGACCCTCTCCTCTCCTAATGTTGTAGAGTAGTAGTAGTAACTGACTCTCTCCTCTCCTAATGTTGTAGAGTAGTAGTACTAACTGACTCTCTCCTCTCCTAATGTTATAGAGTAGTAGTAGTAACTGACTCTCTCCTCTCCTAATGTTATAGAGTAGTAGTAGTAGTAACTGACACTCTCCTCTCCTAATGTTATAGAGTAGTAGTAGTAGTAACTGACTCTGTCCTCTCCTAATGTTATAGAGTAGTAGTAGTAACTGACCATCTCCTCTCCTAATGTTATAGAGTAGTAGTAGTAGTAACTGACTCTCTCCTCTCCTAATGTTATAGAGTAGTAGTAGTAGTAACTGACTCTCACCTCTCCTAATGTTATAGAGTAGTAGTAGTAACTGACCCTCTCCTCTTCTAATGTTATAGAGTACTAGTAGTAACTGACACTCTCCTCTCCTAATGTTATAGAGTAGTAGTAGTAACTGACTCTCTCCTCTCCTAATGTTATAGAGTAGTAGTAACTGACCCTCTCCTCTCCTAATGTTATACTGTAGTAGTAGTACCTGACGATCTCCTCTCCTAATGTTATAGAGTAGTAGTAGTAACTGACTCTCTCCTCTCCTAATGTTATACTGTAGTAGTAGTGACTGACTCTCTCCTCTCCTAATGTTATAGAGTAGTAGTAGTAACTGACCCTCTCCTCTCCTAATGTTATAGAGTAGTAGTAGTAACTGACCCTCTCCTCTCCTAATGTTATAGAGTAGTAGTAGTAACTGACCCTCTCCTCTCCTAATGTTATAGAGTAGTAGTAGTAACTGACTCTCTCCTCTCCTAATGTTATAGAGTAGTTGTAGTAACTGACTCTCTCCTCTCCTAATGTTATAGAGTAGTATTAGTAACTGACACTCTCCTCTCCTAATGGTATAGAGTAGTAGTAGAAGTAACTGACTCTCTCCTCTCCTAATGTTATAGAGTAGTAGTAGTAACTGACCCTCTCCTCTCCTAATGTTATAGAGTAGTAGTCGTAACTGACACTCTCCTCTCCTAATGTTATAGAGTAGTAGTAGTAACTGACTCTCTCCTCTCCTAATGTTATAGAGTAGTAGTAGTAACTGACTCTCTCCTCTCCTAATGTTATAGAGTAGTAGTAGTAACTGACACTCTCCTCTCCTAATGTTATAGAGTAGTAGTAGTAACTGACTCTCTCTTCTCCTAATATTATAGAGTAGTATTAGTAGTAACTGACTCTCTCCTCTCCTAATGTTATAGAGTAGTAGTAGTAACTGACCCTCTCCTCTCCTAATGTTATAGAGTAGTAGTAGTAACTGACACTCTCCTCTCCTAATGTTATAGAGTAGTAGTATTAACTGACTCTCTCCTCTCCTAATGTTATAGAGTAGTAGTAGTAGTAACTGACTCTCACCTCTCCTAATGTTATAGAGTAGTAGTAGTAACTGACCCTCTCCTCTCCTAATGTTATAGAGTACTAGTAGTAACTGACACTCTCCTCTCCTAATGTTATAGAGTAGTAGTAGTAACTGACTCTCTCCTCTCCTAATGTTATAGAGTAGTAGTAGTAACTGACACTCTCCTCTCCTAATGTTATAGAGTAGTAGTTGTAGCTGACACTCTCCTCTCCTAATGTTATAGAGTTGTAGTAGTAACTGACACTCTCCTCTCCTAATGTTATAGAGTAGTAGTAGTAACTGACCCTCTCCTCTCCTAATGTTATAGAGTAGTAGTCGTAACTGACTCTCTCCTCTCCTAATGTTATAGAGTAGTAGTAGTAGTAACTGACCCTCTCCTCTCCTAATGTTATAGAGTAGTAGTAGTAGTAACTGACTCTCTCCTCTCCTAATGTTATAGAGTGGTAGTAGTAACTGACCCTCCTCTCCTAATGTTATAGAGTAGTAGTAGTAACTGACCCTCTCCTCTCCTAATGTTGTAGAGTAGTAGTAGTAACTGACTCTCTCCTCTCCTAATGTTGTAGAGTAGTAGTAGTAACTGACTCTCTCCTCTCCTAATGTTATAGAGTAGTAGTAGTAACTGACTCTCTCCTCTCCTAATGTTATAGAGTAGTAGTAGTAACTGACACTCTCCTCTCCTAATGTTATAGAGTAGTAGTATTAACTGACTCTCTCCTCTCCTAATGTTATAGAGTAGTAGTAGTAGTAACTGACTCTCACCTCTCCTAATGTTATAGAGTAGTAGTAGTAACTGACCCTCTCCTCTCCTAATGTTATAGAGTACTAGTAGTAACTGACACTCTCCTCTCCTAATGTTATAGAGTAGTAGTAGTAACTGACTCTCTCCTCTCCTAATGTTATAGAGTAGTAGTAGTAACTGACACTCTCCTCTCCTAATGTTATAGAGTAGTAGTTGTAGCTGACACTCTCCTCTCCTAATGTTATAGAGTTGTAGTAGTAACTGACACTCTCCTCTCCTAATGTTATAGAGTAGTAGTAGTAACTGACCCTCTCCTCTCCTAATGTTATAGAGTAGTAGTCGTAACTGACTCTCTCCTCTCCTAATGTTATAGAGTAGTAGTAGTAGTAACTGACCCTCTCCTCTCCTAATGTTATAGAGTAGTAGTAGTAGTAACTGACTCTCTCCTCTCCTAATGTTATAGAGTGGTAGTAGTAACTGACCCTCCTCTCCTAATGTTATAGAGT
This sequence comes from Salmo salar, assembly GCF_965601325.2. Taxonomy (NCBI): domain Eukaryota; kingdom Metazoa; phylum Chordata; class Actinopteri; order Salmoniformes; family Salmonidae; genus Salmo; species Salmo salar. The sequence continues at coordinate 54,658,814 of NC_138297.1, forward strand.
AGTAGTAGTAACTGACCCTCTCCTCTCCTAATGTTGTAGAGTAGTAGTAGTAACTGACTCTCTCCTCTCCTAATGTTGTAGAGTAGTAGTAGTAACTGACTCTCTCCTCTCCTAATGTTATAGAGTAGTAGTAGTAACTGACTCTCTCCTCTCCTAATGTTATAGAGTAGTAGTAGTAGTAACTGACACTCTCCTCTCCTAATGTTATAGAGTAGTAGTAGTAGTAACTGACTCTGTCCTCTCCTAATGTTATAGAGTAGTAGTAGTAACTGACCGTCTCCTCTCCTAATGTTATAGAGTAGTAGTAGTAGTAACTGACTCTCTCCTCTCCTAATGTTATAGAGTAGTAGTAGTAGTAACTGACTCTCACCTCTCCTAATGTTATAGAGTAGTAGTAGTAACTGACCCTCTCCTCTCCTAATGTTATAGAGTACTAGTAGTAACTGACACTCTCCTCTCCTAATGTTATAGAGTAGTAGTAGTAACTGACTCTCTCCTCTCCTAATGTTATAGAGTAGTAGTAACTGACCCTCTCCTCTCCTAATGTTATACTGTAGTAGTAGTACCTGACGATCTCCTCTCCTAATGTTATAGAGTAGTAGTAGTAACTGACTCTCTCCTCTCCTAATGTTATACTGTAGTAGTAGTGACTGACTCTCTCCTCTCCTAATGTTATAGAGTAGTAGTAGTAACTGACCCTCTCCTCTCCTAATGTTATAGAGTAGTAGTAGTAACTGACCCTCTCCTCTCCTAATGTTATAGAGTAGTAGTAGTAACTGACCCTCTCCTCTCCTAATGTTATAGAGTAGTAGTAGTAACTGACTCTCTCCTCTCCTAATGTTATAGAGTAGTAGTAGTAACTGACTCTCTCCTCTCCTAATGTTATAGAGTAGTATTAGTAACTGACACTCTCCTCTCCTAATGTTATAGAGTAGTAGTAGAAGTAACTGACTCTCTCCTCTCCTAATGTTATAGAGTAGTAGTAGTAACTGACCCTCTCCTCTCCTAATGTTATAGAGTAGTAGTCGTAACTGACACTCTCCTCTCCTAATGTTATAGAGTAGTAGTAGTAACTGACTCTCTCCTCTCCTAATGTTATAGAGTAGTAGTAGTAACTGACTCTCTCCTCTCCTAATGTTATAGAGTAGTAGTAGTAACTGACACTCTCCTCTCCTAATGTTATAGAGTAGTAGTAGTAACTGACTCTCTCTTCTCCTAATATTATAGAGTAGTATTAGTAGTAACTGACTCTCTCCTCTCCTAATGTTATAGAGTAGTAGTAGTAACTGACCCTCTCCTCTCCTAATGTTATAGAGTAGTAGTAGTAACTGACACTCTCCTCTCCTAATGTTATAGAGTAGTAGTATTAACTGACTCTCTCCTCTCCTAATGTTATAGAGTAGTAGTAGTAGTAACTGACTCTCACCTCTCCTAATGTTATAGAGTAGTAGTAGTAACTGACCCTCTCCTCTCCTAATGTTATAGAGTACTAGTAGTAACTGACACTCTCCTCTCCTAATGTTATAGAGTAGTAGTAGTAACTGACTCTCTCCTCTCCTAATGTTATAGAGTAGTAGTAGTAACTGACACTCTCCTCTCCTAATGTTATAGAGTAGTAGTTGTAGCTGACACTCTCCTCTCCTAATGTTATAGAGTTGTAGTAGTAACTGACACTCTCCTCTCCTAATGTTATAGAGTAGTAGTAGTAACTGACCCTCTCCTCTCCTAATGTTATAGAGTAGTAGTAGTAACTGACTCTCTCCTCTCCTAATGTTATAGAGTAGTAGTAGTAGTAACTGACCCTCTCCTCTCCTAATGTTATAGAGTAGTAGTAGTAGTAACTGACTCTCTCCTCTCCTAATGTTATAGAGTAGTAGTAGTAACTGACCCTCTCCTCTCCTAATGTTATAGAGTAGTAGTAGTAACTGACTCTCTCCTCTCCTAATGTTATAGAGTAGTAGTAGTAACTGACTCTCTCCTCTCCTAATGTTATAGAGTAGTAGTAGTAACTGACCCTCTCCTCTCCTAATGTTATAGAGTAGTAGTAGTAGTAACTGACTCTCTCCTCTCCTAATGTTATAGAGTGAGTAGTAGTAACTGACACTCTCCTCTCCTAATGTTATAGAGTAGTAGTAGTAACTGACTCTCTCCTCTCCTAATGTTATAGAGTAGTAGTAGTAACTGACTCTCTCCTCTCCTAATGTTATAGAGTAGTAGTAGTAACTGACACTCTCCTCTCCTAATGTTATAGAGTAGTAGTAGTAGTAACTGACTCTGTCCTCTCCTAATGTTATAGAGTAGTAGTAGTAACTGACCCTCTCCTCTCCTAATGTTATAGAGTAGTAGTAGTAGTAACTGACTCTCTCCTCTCCTAATGTTATAGAGTAGTAGTAGTAGTAACTGACTCTCTCCTCTCCTAATGTTATAGAGTAGTAGTAGTAACTGACCCTCTCCTCTCCTAATGTTATAGAGTAGTAGTAGTAACTGACACTCTCCTCTCCTAATGTTATAGAGTAGTAGTAGTAACTGACTCTCTCCTCTCCTAATGTTATAGAGTAGTAGTAGTAACTGACTCTCTCCTCTCCTAATGTTATAGAGTAGTAGTTGTAGAACTGACTCTCTCCTCTCCTAATGTTATAGAGTAGTAGTAGTAACTGACTCTCTCCTCTCCTAATGTTATAGAGTAGTAGTAGTAACTGACCCTCTCCTCTCCTAATGTTATAGAGTAGTAGTAGTAGTAACTGACTCTCTCCTCTCCTAATGTTATAGAGTGGTAGTAGTAACTGACCCTCCTCTCCTAATGTTATAGAGTAGTAGTAGTAACTGACCCTCTCCTCTCCTAATGTTGTAGAGTAGTAGTAGTAACTGACTCTCTCCTCTCCTAATGTTGTAGAGTAGTAGTAGTAACTGACTCTCTCCTCTCCTAATGTTATAGAGTAGTAGTAGTAACTGACTCTCTCCTCTCCTAATGTTATAGAGTAGTAGTAGTAGTAACTGACACTCTCCTCTCCTAATGTTATAGAGTAGTAGTAGTAACTGACTCTCTCCTCTCCTAATGTTATAGAGTAGTAGTAGTAACTGACTCTGTCCTCTCCTAATGTTATAGAGTAGTAGTAGTAACTGACACTCTCCTCTCCTAATGTTATAGAGTAGTAGTAGTAGTAACTGACTCTGTCCTCTCCTAATGTTATAGAGTAGTAGTAGTAACTGACCGTCTCCTCTCCTAATGTTATAGAGTAGTAGTAGTAGTAACTGACTCTCTCCTCTCCTAATGTTATAGAGTAGTAGTAGTAGTAACTGACTCTCACCTCTCCTAATGTTATAGAGTAGTAGTAGTAACTGACCCTCTCCTCTCCTAATGTTATAGAGTACTAGTAGTAACTGACACTCTCCTCTCCTAATGTTATAGAGTAGTAGTAGTAACTGACTCTCTCCTCTCCTAATGTTATAGAGTAGTAGTAGTAACTGACACTCTCCTCTCCTAATGTTATAGAGTAGTAGTTGTAACTGACACTCTCCTCTCCTAATGTTATAGAGTTGTAGTAGTAACTGACACTCTCCTCTCCTAATGTTATAGAGTAGTAGTAGTAACTGACCCTCTCCTCTCCTAATGTTATAGAGTAGTAGTAGTAGTAACTGACTCTCTCCTCTCCTAATGTTATAGAGTGGTAGTAGTAACTGACCCTCCTCTCCTAATGTTATAGAGTAGTAGTAACTGACCCTCTCCTCTCCTAATGTTGTAGAGTAGTAGTAGTAACTGACTCTCTCCTCTCCTAATGTTGTAGAGTAGTAGTAGTAACTGACTCTCTCCTCTCCTAATGTTATAGAGTAGTAGTAGTAACTGACTCTCTCCTCTCCTAATGTTATAGAGTAGTAGTAGTAGTAACTGACACTCTCCTCTCCTAATGTTATAGAGTAGTAGTAGTAACTGACTCTCTCCTCTCCTAATGTTATAGAGTAGTAGTAGTAACTGACTCTGTCCTCTCCTAATGTTATAGAGTAGTAGTAGTAACTGACACTCTCCTCTCCTAATGTTATAGAGTAGTAGTAGTAGTAACTGACTCTGTCCTCTCCTAATGTTATAGAGTAGTAGTAGTAACTGACCGTCTCCTCTCCTAATGTTATAGAGTAGTAGTAGTAGTAACTGACTCTCTCCTCTCCTAATGTTATAGAGTAGTAGTAGTAGTAACTGACTCTCACCTCTCCTAATGTTATAGAGTAGTAGTAGTAACTGACCCTCTCCTCTCCTAATGTTATAGAGTACTAGTAGTAACTGACACTCTCCTCTCCTAATGTTATAGAGTAGTAGTAGTAACTGACTCTCTCCTCTCCTAATGTTATAGAGTAGTAGTAACTGACCCTCTCCTCTCCTAATGTTATACTGTAGTAGTAGTACCTGACCATCTCCTCTCCTAATGTTATAGAGTAGTAGTAGTAACTGACTCTCTCCTCTCCTAATGTTATACTGTAGTAGTAGTGACTGACTCTCTCCTCTCCTAATGTTATAGAGTAGTAGTAGTAACTGACCCTCTCCTCTCCTAATGTTATAGAGTAGTAGTAGTAACTGACCCTCTCCTCTCCTAATGTTATAGAGTAGTAGTAGTAACTGACCCTCTCCTCTCCTAATGTTATAGAGTAGTAGTAGTAACTGACTCTCTCCTCTCCTAATGTTATAGAGTAGTAGTAGTAACTGACTCTCTCCTCTCCTAATGTTATAGAGTAGTATTAGTAACTGACACTCTCCTCTCCTAATGTTATAGAGTAGTAGTAGAAGTAACTGACTCTCTCCTCTCCTAATGTTATAGAGTAGTAGTAGTAACTGACCCTCTCCTCTCCTAATGTTATAGAGTAGTAGTCGTAACTGACACTCTCCTCTCCTAATGTTATAGAGTAGTAGTAGTAACTGACACTCTCCTCTCCTAATGTTATAGAGTAGTAGTAGTAACTGACTCTCTCTTCTCCTAATATTATAGAGTAGTATTAGTAGTAACTGACTCTCTCCTCTCCTAATGTTATAGAGTAGTAGTAGTAACTGACTCTCTCCTCTCCTAATGTTATAGAGTAGTAGTAGTAACTGACACTCTCCTCTCCTAATGTTATAGAGTAGTAGTAGTAACTGACTCTCTCTTCTCCTAATATTATAGAGTAGTATTAGTAGTAACTGACTCTCTCCTCTCCTAATGTTATAGAGTAGTAGTAGTAACTGACCCTCTCCTCTCCTAATGTTATAGAGTAGTAGTAGTAACTGACACTCTCCTCTCCTAATGTTATAGAGTAGTAGTAGTAACTGACACGCTCCTCTCCTAATGTTAAAGAGTAGTAGTAGTCACTGACTCTCTCTTCTCCTAATGTTATAGAGTAGTATTAGTAGTAACTGACTCTCTCCTCTCCTAATGTTATAGAGTAGTAGTAGTAGTAACTGACCCTCTCCTCTCCTAATGTTATAGAGTAGTAGTAGTAACTGACACTCTCCTCTCCTAATGTTATAGAGTAGTATTAGTAGTAACTGACACTCTCCTCTCCTAATGTTATAGAGTAGTATTGGTAGTAACTGACACTCTCCTCTCCTAATGTTATAGAGTAGTAGTTGTAGCTGACACTCTCCTCTCCTAATGTTATAGAGTAGTATTAGTAGTAACTGACACTCTCCTCTCCTAATGTTATAGAGTAGTAGTAGTAGTAACTGACCCTCTCCTCTCCTAATGTTATAGAGTAGTAGTAGTAACTGACCCTCTCCTCTCCTAATGTTATAGAGTAGTAGTAGTAACTGACACTCTCCTCTCCTAATGTTATAGAGTAGTAGTAGTAACTGACCCTCTCCTCTCCTAATGTTATAGAGTAGTAGTAGTAACTGACTCTCTCTTCTCCTAATGTTATAGAGTAGTAGTTGTAGCTGACACTCTCCTCTCCTAATGTTATAGAGTAGTAGTAGTAGTAACTGACCCTCTCCTCTCCTAATTTTATAGAGTAGTAGTAGTAGTAACTGACTCTCTCCTCTCCTAATGTTATAGAGTGGTAGTAGTAACTGACCCTCCTCTCCTAATGTTATAGAGTAGTAGTAGTAACTGACCCTCTCCTCTCCTAATGTTGTAGAGTAGTATTAGTAACTGACTCTCTCCTCTCCTAATGTTATAGAGTAGTAGTAGTAACTGACACTCTCCTCTCCTAATGTTATAGAGTAGTAGTAGTAGTAACTGACTCTGTCCTCTCCTAATGTTATAGAGTAGTAGTAGTAACTGACCCTCTCCTCTCCTAATGTTATAGAGTAGTAGTAGTAGTAACTGACTCTCTCCTCTCCTAATGTTATAGAGTAGTAGTAGTAGTAACTGACTCTGTCCTCTCCAAATGTTATAGAGTAGTAGTAGTAATTGACCCTCTCCTCTCCTAATGTTATAGAGTAGTAGTAGTAGTAACTGACTCTCACCTCTCCTAATGTTATAGAGTAGTAGTAGTAACTGACACTCTCCTCTCCTAATGTTATAGAGTAGTAGTAGTAACTGACTCTCTCTTCTCATAATGTTATAGAGTAGTATTTGTAGTAACTGACTCTCTCCTCTCCTAATGTTATAGAGTAGTAGTAGTAACTGACTCTCTCCTCTCCTAATGTTATAGAGTAGTAGTAGTAACTGACACTCTCCTCTCCTAATGTTATAGAGTAGTAGTAGTAACTGACTCTCTCTTCTCCTAATATTGTAGAGTAGTATTAGTAGCAACTGACTCTCTCCTCTCCTAATGTTATAGAGTAGTAGTAGTAACTGACCCTCTCCTCTCCTAATGTTATAGAGTAGTAGTAGTAACTGACACTCTCCTCTCCTAATGTTATAGAGTAGTAGTAGTAACTGACACTCTCCTCTCCTAATGTTATAGAGTAGTAGTTGTAACTGACTCTCTCTTCTCATAATGTTATAGAGTAGTATTTGTAGTAACTGACTCTCTCCTCTCCTAATGTTATAGAGTAGTAGTAGAAACTGACCCTCTCCTCTCCTAATGTTATAGAGTAGTAGTAGTAACTGACACTCTCCTCTCCTAATGTTATAGAGTAGTATTAATAGTAACTGACACTCTCCTCTCCTAATGTTATAGAGTAGTATTAGTAGTAACTGACACTCTCCTCTCCTAATGTTATAGAGTAGTAGTTGTAGCTGAGACTCTCCTCTCCTAATGTTATAGAGTAGTATAAGTAGTAACTGACACTCTCCTCTCCTAATGTTATAGAGTAGTAGTAGTAACTGACCCTCTCCTCTCCTAATGTTATAGAGTAGTAGTAGTAACTGACCCTCTCCTCTCCTAATGTTATAGAGTAGTAGTAGTAACTGACACTCTCCTCTCCTAATGTTATAGAGTAGTAGTAGTAACTGACACTCTCCTCTCCTAATGTTATAGAGTAGTAGTAGTAACTGACCCTCTCCTCTCCTAATGTTATAGAGTAGTAGTCGTAACTGACTCTCTCCTCTCCTAATGTTATAGAGTAGTAGTAGTAGTAACTGACCCTCTCCTCTCCTAATGTTATAGAGTAGTAGTAGTAGTAACTGACTCTCTCCTCTCCTAATGTTATAGAGTGGTAGTAGTAACTGACCCTCCTCTCCTAATGTTATAGAGTAGTAGTAACTGACCCTCTCCTCTCCTAATGTTGTAGAGTAGTAGTAGTAACTGACTCTCTCCTCTCCTAATGTTGTAGAGTAGTAGTAGTAACTGACTCTCTCCTCTCCTAATGTTATAGAGTAGTAGTAGTAACTGACTCTCTCCTCTCCTAATGTTATAGAGTAGTAATAGTAGTAACTGACACTCTCCTCTCCTAATGTTATAGAGTAGTAGTAGTAACTGACTCTCTCCTCTCCTAATGTTATAGAGTAGTAGTAGTAACTGACTCTGTCCTCTCCTAATGTTATAGAGTAGTAGTAGTAACTGACACTCTCCTCTCCTAATGTTATAGAGTAGTAGTAGTAGTAACTGACTCTGTCCTCTCCTAATGTTATAGAGTAGTAGTAGTAACTGACCGTCTCCTCTCCTAATGTTATAGAGTAGTAGTAGTAGTAACTGACTCTCTCCTCTCCTAATGTTATAGAGTAGTAGTAGTAGTAACTGACTCTCACCTCTCCTAATGTTATAGAGTAGTAGTAGTAACTGACCCTCTCCTCTCCTAATGTTATAGAGTACTAGTAGTAACTGACACTCTCCTCTCCTAATGTTATAGAGTAGTAGTAGTAACTGACTCTCTCCTCTCCTAATGTTATAGAGTAGTAGTAACTGACCCTCTCCTCTCCTAATGTTATACTGTAGTAGTAGTACCTGACCATCTCCTCTCCTAATGTTATAGAGTAGTAGTAGTAACTGACTCTCTCCTCTCCTAATGTTATACTGTAGTAGTAGTGACTGACTCTCTCCTCTCCTAATGTTATAGAGTAGTAGTAGTAACTGACCCTCTCCTCTCCTAATGTTATAGAGTAGTAGTAGTAACTGACCCTCTCCTCTCCTAATGTTATAGAGTAGTAGTAGTAACTGACCCTCTCCTCTCCTAATGTTATAGAGTAGTAGTAGTAACTGACTCTCTCCTCTCCTAATGTTATAGAGTAGTAGTAGTAACTGACTCTCTCCTCTCCTAATGTTATAGAGTAGTATTAGTAACTGACACTCTCCTCTCCTAATGTTATAGAGTAGTAGTAGAAGTAACTGACTCTCTCCTCTCCTAATGTTATAGAGTAGTAGTAGTAACTGACCCTCTCCTCTCCTAATGTTATAGAGTAGTAGTCGTAACTGACACTCTCCTCTCCTAATGTTATAGAGTAGTAGTAGTAACTGACTCTCTCCTCTCCTAATGTTATAGAGTAGTAGTAGTAACTGACTCTCTCCTCTCCTAATGTTATAGAGTAGTAGTAGTAACTGACACTCTCCTCTCCTAATGTTATAGAGTAGTAGTAGTAACTGACTCTCTCTTCTCCTAATATTATAGAGTAGTATTAGTAGTAACTGACTCTCTCCTCTCCTAATGTTATAGAGTAGTAGTAGTAACTGACCCTCTCCTCTCCTAATGTTATAGAGTAGTAGTAGTAACTGACACTCTCCTCTCCTAATGTTATAGAGTAGTAGTAGTAACTGACACGCTCCTCTCCTAATGTTAAAGAGTAGTAGTAGTCACTGACTCTCTCTTCTCCTAATGTTATAGAGTAGTATTAGTAGTAACTGACTCTCTCCTCTCCTAATGTTATAGAGTAGTAGTAGTAGTAACTGACCCTCTCCTCTCCTAATGTTATAGAGTAGTAGTAGTAACTGACACTCTCCTCTCCTAATGTTATAGAGTAGTATTGGTAGTAACTGACACTCTCCTCTCCTAATGTTATAGAGTAGTAGTTGTAGCTGACACTCTCCTCTCCTAATGTTATAGAGTAGTATTAGTAGTAACTGACACTCTCCTCTCCTAATGTTATAGAGTAGTAGTAGTAGTAACTGACCCTCTCCTCTCCTAATGTTATAGAGTAGTAGTAGTAACTGACCCTCTCCTCTCCTAATGTTATAGAGTAGTAGTAGTAACTGACACTCTCCTCTCCTAATGTTATAGAGTAGTAGTAGTAACTGACCCTCTCCTCTCCTAATGTTATAGAGTAGTAGTAGTAACTGACTCTCTCTTCTCCTAATGTTATAGAGTAGTAGTTGTAGCTGACACTCTCCTCTCCTAATGTTATAGAGTTGTAGTAGTAACTGACACTCTCCTCTCCTAATGTTATAGAGTAGTAGTAGTAACTGACCCTCTCCTCTCCTAATGTTATAGAGTAGTAGTAGTAACTGACACTCTCCTCTCCTAATGTTATAGAGTAGTAGTAGTAACTGACACGCTCCTCTCCTAATGTTATAGAGTAGTAGTAGTCACTGACTCTCTCTTCTCCTAATGTTATAGAGTAGTATTAGTAGTAACTGACTCTCTCCTCTCCTAATGTTATAGAGTAGTAGTAGTAGTAACTGACCCTCTCCTCTCCTAATGTTATAGAGTAGTAGTAGTAACTGACACTCTCCTCTCCTAATGTTATAGAGTAGTATTAGTAGTAACTGACACTCTCCTCTCCTAATGTTATAGAGTAGTAGTAGTAACTGACCCTCTCCTCTCCTAATGTTATAGAGTAGTAGTAGTAACTGACACTCTCCTCTCCTAATGTTATAGAGTAGTAGTAGTAACTGACCCTCTCCTCTCCTAATGTTATAGAGTAGTAGTAGTAACTGACTCTCTCTTCTCCTAATGTTATAGAGTAGTAGTTGTAGCTGACACTCTCCTCTCCTAATGTTATAGAGTTGTAGTAGTAACTGACACTCTCCTCTCCTAATGTTATAGAGTAGTAGTAGTAACTGACCCTCTCCTCTCCTAATGTTATAGAGTAGTAGTCGTAACTGACTCTCTCCTCTCCTAATGTTATAGAGTAGTAGTAGTAGTAACTGACCCTCTCCTCTCCTAATGTTATAGAGTAGTAGTAGTAGTAACTGACTCTCTCCTCCTCTCCTAATGTTATAGAGTAGTAGTAGTAACTGACCCTCTCCTCTCCTAATGTTGTAGAGTAGTACTAGTAACTGACTCTCTCCTCTCCTAATGTTGTAGAGTAGTCCTCTCCTAATGTTATAGAGTAGTAGTAGTAACTGACTCTCTCTTCTCCTAATATTATAGAGTAGTATTAGTAGTAACTGACTCTCTCCTCTCCTAATGTTATAGAGTAGTAGTAGTAACTGACCCTCTCCTCTCCTAATGTTATAGAGTAGTAGTAGTAACTGACACTCTCCTCTCCTAATGTTATAGAGTAGTAGTAGTAACTGACACGCTCCTCTCCTAATGTTAAAGAGTAGTAGTAGTCACTGACTCTCTCTTCTCCTAATGTTATAGAGTAGTATTAGTAGTAACTGACTCTCTCCTCTCCTAATGTTATAGAGTAGTAGTAGTAGTAACTGACCCTCTCCTCTCCTAATGTTATAGAGTAGTAGTAGTAACTGACACTCTCCTCTCCTAATGTTATAGAGTAGTATTAGTAGTAACTGACACTCTCCTCTCCTAATGTTATAGAGTAGTATTGGTAGTAACTGACACTCTCCTCTCCTAATGTTATAGAGTAGTAGTTGTAGCTGACACTCTCCTCTCCTAATGTTATAGAGTAGTATTAGTAGTAACAGACACTCTCCTCTCCTAATGTTATAGAGTAGTAGTAGTAGTAACTGACCCTCTCCTCTCCTAATGTTAGAGAGTAGTAGTAGTAACTGACCCTCTCCTCTCCTAATGTTATAGAGTAGTAGTAGTAACTGACACTCTCCTCTCCTAATGTTATAGAGTAGTAGTAGTAACTGACCCTCTCCTCTCCTAATGTTATAGAGTAGTAGTAGTAACTGACTCTCTCTTCTCCTAATGTTATAGAGTAGTAGTTGTAGCTGACACTCTCCTCTCCTAATGTTATAGAGTTGTAGTAGTAACTGACACTCTCCTCTCCTAATGTTATAGAGTAGTAGTAGTAACTGACCCTCTCCTCTCCTAATGTTATAGAGTAGTAGTAGTAACTGACACTCTCCTCTCCTAATGTTATAGAGTAGTAGTAGTAACTGACACGCTCCTCTCCTAATGTTATAGAGTAGTAGTAGTCACTGACTCTCTCTTCTCCTAATGTTATAGAGTAGTATTAGTAGTAACTGACTCTCTCCTCTCCTAATGTTATAGAGTAGTAGTAGTAGTAACTGACCCTCTCCTCTCCTAATGTTATAGAGTAGTAGTAGTAACTGACACTCTCCTCTCCTAATGTTATAGAGTAGTATTAGTAGTAACTGACACTCTCCTCTCCTAATCTTATAGAGTAGTAGTAGTAACTGACCCTCTCCTCTCCTAATGTTATAGAGTAGTAGTAGTAACTGACACTCTCCTCTCCTAATGTTATAGAGTAGTAGTAGTAAATGACCCTCTCCTCTCCTAATGTTATAGAGTAGTAGTAGTAACTGACTCTCTCTTCTCCTAATGTTATAGAGTAGTAGTTGTAGCTGACACTCTCCTCTCCTAATGTTATAGAGTTGTAGTAGTAACTGACACTCTCCTCTCCTAATGTTATAGAGTAGTAGTAGTAACTGACCCTCTCCTCTCCTAATGTTATAGAGTAGTAGTCGTAACTGACTCTCTCCTCTCCTAATGTTATAGAGTAGTAGTAGTAGTAACTGACACTCTCCTCTCCTAATGTTATAGAGTAGTAGTAGTAACTGACTCTCTCCTCTCCTAATGTTATAGAGTAGTAGTAGTAACTGACTCTGTCCTCTCCTAATGTTATAGAGTAGTAGTAGTAACTGACACTCTCCTCTCCTAATGTTATAGAGTAGTAGTAGTAGTAACTGACTCTGTCCTCTCCTAATGTTATAGAGTAGTAGTAGTAACTGACCCTCTCCTCTCCTAATGTTATAGAGTAGTAGTCGTAACTGACACTCTCCTCTCCTAATGTTATAGAGTAGTAGTAGTAAATGACTCTCTCCTCTCCTAATGTTATAGAGTAGTAGTAGTAACTGACTCTCTCCTCTCCTAATGTTATAGAGTAGTAGTAGTAACTGACACTCTCCTCTCCTAATGTTATAGAGTAGTAGTAGTAACTGACTCTCTCTTCTCCTAATATTATAGAGTAGTATTAGTAGTAACTGACTCTCTCCTCTCCTAATGTTATAGAGTAGTAGTAGTAACTGACCCTCTCCTCTCCTAATGTTATAGAGTAGTAGTAGTAACTGACACTCTCCTCTCCTAATGTTATAGAGTAGTAGTAGTAACTGACACGCTCCTCTCCTAATGTTAAAGAGTAGTAGTAGTCACTGACTCTCTCTTCTCCTAATGTTATAGAGTAGTATTAGTAGTAACTGACTCTCCCCTCTCCTAATGTTATAGAGTAGTAGTAGTAGTAACTGACCCTCTCCTCTCCTAATGTTATAGAGTAGTAGTAGTAACTGACACTCTCCTCTCCTAATGTTATAGAGTAGTATTAGTAGTAACTGACACTCTCCTCTCCTAATGTTATAGAGTAGTATTGGTAGTAACTGACACTCTCCTCTCCTAATGTTATAGAGTAGTAGTTGTAGCTGACAAGCTGACACTCTCCTCTCCTAATGTTATAGAGTAGTATTAGTAGTAACTGACACTCTCCTCTCCTAATGTTATAGAGTAGTAGTAATAGTAACTGACCCTCTCCTCTCCTAATGTTATAGAGTAGTAGTAGTAACTGACCCTCTCCTCTCCTAATGTTATAGAGTAGTAGTAGTAACTGACACTCTCCTCTCCTAATGTTATAGAGTAGTAGTAGTAACTGACCCTCTCCTCTCCTAATGTTATAGAGTAGTAGTAGTAACTGACTCTCTCTTCTCCTAATGTTATAGAGTAGTAGTTGTAGCTGACACTCTCCTCTCCTAATGTTATAGAGTTGTAGTAGTAACTGACACTCTCCTCTCCTAATGTTATAGAGTAGTAGTAGTAACTGACCCTCTCCTCTCCTAATGTTATAGAGTAGTAGTAGTAACTGACACTCTCCTCTCCTAATGTTATAGAGTAGTAGTAGTAACTGACACTCTCCTCTCCTAATGTTATAGAGTAGTATTAGTAGTAACTGACACTCTCCTCTCCTAATGTTATAGAGTAGTATTGGTAGTAACTGACACTCTCCTCTCCTAATGTTATAGAGTAGTAGTTGTAGCTGACACTCTCCTCTCCTAATGTTATAGAGTAGTATTAGTAGTAACTGACACTCTCCTCTCCTAATGTTATAGAGTAGTAGTAGTAGTAACTGACCCTCTCCTCTCCTAATGTTATAGAGTAGTAGTAGTAACTGACCCTCTCCTATCCTAATGTTATAGAGTAGTAGTAGTAACTGACACTCTCCTCTCCTAATGTTATAGAGTAGTAGTAGTAACTGACCCTCTCCTCTCCTAATGTTATAGAGTAGTAGTAGTAACTGACTCTCTCTTCTCCTAATGTTATAGAGTAGTAGTTGTAGCTGACACTCTCCTCTCCTAATGTTATAGAGTTGTAGTAGTAACTGACACTCTCCTCTCCTAATTTTATAGAGTAGTAGTAGTAACTGACCCTCTCCTCTCCTAATGTTATAGAGTAGTAGTAGTAACTGACTCTCTCCTCTCCTAATGTTATAGAGTAGTAGTAGTAGTAACTGACCCTCTCATCTCCTAATGTTATAGAGTAGTAGTAGTAGTAACTGACTCTCTCCTCTCCTAATGTTATAGAGTAGTAGTAGTAACTGACCCTCTCCTCTCCTAATGTTGTAGAGTAGTACTAGTAACTGACTCTCTCCTCTCCTAATGTTGTAGAGTAGTAGTAGTAACTGACTCTCTCCTCTCCTAATGTTATAGAGTAGTAGTAGTAACTGACCCTCTCCTCTCCTAATGTTATAGAGTAGTAGTAGTAACTGACACTCTCCTCTCCTAATGTTATAGAGTAGTAGTAGTAACTGACACGCTCCTCTCCTAATGTTAAAGAGTAGTAGTAGTCACTGACTCTCTCTTCTCCTAATGTTATAGAGTAGTATTAGTAGTAACTGACTCTCCCCTCTCCTAATGTTATAGAGTAGTAGTAGTAGTAACTGACCCTCTCCTCTCCTAATGTTATAGAGTAGTAGTAGTAACTGACACTCTCCTCTCCTAATGTTATAGAGTAGTATTAGTAGTAACTGACACTCTCCTCTCCTAATGTTATAGAGTAGTATTGGTAGTAACTGACACTCTCCTCTCCTAATGTTATAGAGTAGTAGTTGTAGCTGACAAGCTGACACTCTCCTCTCCTAATGTTATAGAGTAGTATTAGTAGTAACTGACACTCTCCTCTCCTAATGTTATAGAGTAGTAGTAGTAGTAACTGACCCTCTCCTCTCCTAATGTTATAGAGTAGTAGTAGTAACTGACCCTCTCCTCTCCTAATGTTATAGAGTAGTAGTAGTAACTGACACTCTCCTCTCCTAATGTTATAGAGTAGTAGTAGTAACTGACCCTCTCCTCTCCTAATGTTATAGAGTAGTAGTAGTAACTGACTCTCTCTTCTCCTAATGTTATAGAGTAGTAGTTGTAGCTGACACTCTCCTCTCCTAATGTTATAGAGTTGTAGTAGTAACTGACACTCTCCTCTCCTAATGTTATAGAGTAGTAGTAGTAACTGACCCTCTCCTCTCCTAATGTTATAGAGTAGTAGTAGTAACTGACACTCTCCTCTCCTAATGTTATAGAGTAGTAGTAGTAACTGACACTCTCCTCTCCTAATGTTATAGAGTAGTATTAGTAGTAACTGACACTCTCCTCTCCTAATGTTATAGAGTAGTATTGGTAGTAACTGACACTCTCCTCTCCTAATGTTATAGAGTAGTAGTAGTAGTAGCTGACACTCTCCTCTCCTAATGTTATAGAGTAGTATTAGTAGTAACTGACACTCTCCTCTCCTAATGTTATAGAGTAGTAGTAGTAGTAACTGACCCTCTCCTCTCCTAATGTTATAGAGTAGTAGTAGTAACTGACCCTCTCCTCTCCTAATGTTATAGAGTAGTAGTAGTAACTGACACTCTCCTCTCCTAATGTTATAGAGTAGTAGTAGTAACTGACCCTCTCCTCTCCTAATGTTATAGAGTAGTAGTAGTAACTGACTCTCTCTTCTCCTAATGTTATAGAGTAGTAGTTGTAGCTGACACTCTCCTCTCCTAATGTTATAGAGTTGTAGTAGTAACTGACACTCTCCTCTCCTAATTTTATAGAGTAGTAGTAGTAACTGACCCTCTCCTCTCCTAATGTTATAGAGTAGTAGTAGTAACTGACTCTCTCCTCTCCTAATGTTATAGAGTAGTAGTAGTAGTAACTGACCCTCTCATCTCCTAATGTTATAGAGTAGTAGTAGTAGTAACTGACTCTCTCCTCTCCTAATGTTATAGAGTAGTAGTAGTAACTGACCCTCTCCTCTCCTAATGTTGTAGAGTAGTACTAGTAACTGACTCTCTCCTCTCCTAATGTTGTAGAGTAGTAGTAGTAACTGACTCTCTCCTCTCCTAATGTTATAGAGTAGTAGTAGTAACTGACCCTCTCCTCTCCTAATGTTATAGAGTAGTAGTAGTAACTGACTCTCTCCTCTCCTAATGTTATAGAGTAGTAGTAGTAGTAACTGACACTCTCCTCTCCTAATGTTATAGAGTAGTAGTAGTAACTGACTCTCTCCTCTCCTAATGTTATAGAGTAGTAGTAGTAACTGACTCTGTCCTCTCCTAATGTTATAGAGTAGTAGTAGTAACTGACACTCTCCTCTCCTAATGTTATAGAGTAGTAGTAGTAGTAGTAACTGACTCTGTCCTCTCCTAATGTTATAGAGTAGTAGTAGTAACTGACCCTCTCCTCTCCTAATGTTATAGAGTAGTAGTAGTATTAACTGACTCTCTCCTCTCCTAATGTTATAGAGTAGTAGTAGTAGTAACTGACCCTCTCCTCTCCTAATGTTATAGAGTAGTAGTAGTAACTGACCCTCTCCTCTCCTAATGTTATAGAGTAGTAGTAGTAACTGACCCTCTCCTCTCCTAATGTTATAGAGTAGTAGTAGTAACTGACTCTCTCCTCTCCTAATGTTATAGAGTAGTAGTAGTAACTGACCCTCTCCTCTCCTAATGTTATACTGTAGTAGTAGTAACTGACTCTCTCCTCTCCTAATGTTATAGAGTAGTAGTAGTAACTGACTCTCTCCTCTCCTAATGTTATAGAGTAGTAGTAGTGACTGACTCTCTCCTCTCCTAATGTTATAGAGTAGTAGTAGTAACTGACCCTCTCCTCTCCTAATGTTATAGAGTAGTAGTAGTAACTGACCCTCTCCTCTCCTAATGTTATAGAGTAGTAGTAGTAACTGACCCTCTCCTCTCCTAATGTTATAGAGTAGTAGTAGTAACTGACACTCTCCTCTCCTAATGTTATAGAGTAGTAGTAGTAACTGACACGCTCCTCTCCTAATGTTAAAGAGTAGTAGTAGTCACTGACTCTCTCTTCTCCTAATGTTATAGAGTAGTATTAGTAGTAACTGACTCTCTCCTCTCCTAATGTTATAGAGTAGTAGTAGTAGTAACTGACCCTCTCCTCTCCTAATGTTATAGAGTAGTAGTAGTAACTGACACTCTCCTCTCCTAATGTTATAGAGTAGTATTAGTAGTAACTGACACTCTCCTCTCCTAATGTTATAGAGTAGTATTGGTAGTAACTGACACTCTCCTCTCCTAATGTTATAGAGTAGTAGTTGTAGCTGACACTCTCCTCTCCTAATGTTATAGAGTAGTATTAGTAGTAACTGACTCTCTCCTCTCCTAATGTTATAGAGTAGTAGTAGTAGTAACTGACCCTCTCCTCTCCTAATGTTATAGAGTAGTAGTAGTAACTGACACTCTCCTCTCCTAATGTTATAGAGTAGTATTAGTAGTAACTGACACTCTCCTCTCCTAATGTTATAGAGTAGTATTGGTAGTAACTGACACTCTCCTCTCCTAATGTTATAGAGTAGTAGTTGTAGCTGACACTCTCCTCTCCTAATGTTATAGAGTAGTATTAGTAGTAACTGACACTCTCCTCTCCTAATGTTATAGAGTAGTAGTAGTAGTAACTGACCCTCTCCTCTCCTAATGTTATAGAGTAGTAGTAGTAACTGACCCTCTCCTCTCCTAATGTTATAGAGTAGTAGTAGTAACTGACACTCTCCTCTCCTAATGTTATAGAGTAGTAGTAGTAACTGACCCTCTCCTCTCCTAATGTTATAGAGTAGTAGTAGTAACTGACTCTCTCTTCTCCTAATGTTATAGAGTAGTAGTTGTAGCTGACACTCTCCTCTCCTAATGTTATAGAGTAGTAGTAGTAGTAACTGACCCTCTCCTCTCCTAATTTTATAGAGTAGTAGTAGTAGTAACTGACTCTCTCCTCTCCTAATGTTATAGAGTGGTAGTAGTAACTGACCCTCCTCTCCTAATGTTATAGAGTAGTAGTAGTAACTGACCCTCTCCTCTCCTAATGTTGTAGAGTAGTATTAGTAACTGACTCTCTCCTCTCCTAATGTTATAGAGTAGTAGTAGTAACTGACACTCTCCTCTCCTAATGTTATAGAGTAGTAGTAGTAGTAACTGACTCTGTCCTCTCCTAATGTTATAGAGTAGTAGTAGTAACTGACCCTCTCCTCTCCTAATGTTATAGAGAAGTAGTAGTAGTAACTGACTCTCTCCTCTCCTAATGTTATAGAGTAGTAGTAGTAGTAACTGACTCTGTCCTCTCCAAATGTTATAGAGTAGTCGTAGTAACTGACCCTCTCCTCTCCTAATGTTATAGAGTAGTAGTAGTAGTAACTGACTCTCACCTCTCCTAATGTTATAGAGTAGTAGTAGTAACTGACACTCTCCTCTCCTAATGTTATAGAGTAGTAGTAGTAACTGACTCTCTCTTCTCATAATGTTATAGAGTAGTATTTGTAGTAACTGACTCTCTCCTCTCCTAATGTTATAGAGTAGTAGTAGTAACTGACTCTCTCCTCTCCTAATGTTATAGAGTAGTAGTAGTAACTGACACTCTCCTCTCCTAATGTTATAGAGTAGTAGTAGTAACTGACTCTCTCTTCTCCTAATATTATAGAGTAGTATTAGTAGCAACTGACTCTCTCCTCTCCTAATGTTATAGAGTAGTAGTAGTAACTGACCCTCTCCTCTCCTAATGTTATAGAGTAGTAGTAGTAACTGACACTCTCCTCTCCTAATGTTATAGAGTAGTAGTAGTAACTGACACTCTCCTCTCCTAATGTTATAGAGTAGTAGTTGTAACTGACTCTCTCTTCTCATAATGTTATAGAGTAGTATTTGTAGTAACTGACTCTCTCCTCTCCTAATGTTATAGAGTAGTAGTAGTAACTGACCCTCTCCTCTCCTAATGTTATAGAGTAGTAGTAGTAACTGACACTCTCCTCTCCTAATGTTATAGAGTAGTATTAGTAGTAACTGACACTCTCCTCTCCTAATGTTATAGAGTAGTATTAGTAGTAACTGACACTCTCCTCTCCTAATGTTATAGAGTAGTAGTTGTAGCTGAGACTCTCCTCTCCTAATGTTATAGAGTAGTATAAGTAGTAACTGACACTCTCCTCTCCTAATGTTATAGAGTAGTAGTAGTAACTGACCCTCTCCTCTCCTAATGTTATAGAGTAGTAGTAGTAACTGACCCTCTCCTCTCCTAATGTTATAGAGTAGTAGTAGTAACTGACACTCTCCTCTCCTAATGTTATAGAGTAGTAGTAGTAACTGACCCTCTCCTCTCCTAATGTTATAGAGTAGTAGTAGTAACTGACTCTCTCTTCTCCTAATGTTATAGAGTAGTAGTTGTAGCTGACACTCTCCTCTCCTAATGTTATAGAGTTGTAGTAGTAACTGACACTCTAATCTCCTAATGTTATAGAGTAGTAGTAGTAACTGACCCTCTCCTCTCCTAATGTTATAGAGTAGTAGTCGTAACTGACTCTCTCCTCTCCTAATGTTATAGAGTAGTAGTAGTAGTAACTGACCCTCTCCTCTCCTAATGTTATAGAGTAGTAGTAGTAACTGACTCTCTCCTCTCCTAATGTTATAGAGTGGTAGTAGTAACTGACCCTCCTCTCCTAATGTTATAGAGTAGTAGTAACTGACCCTCTCCTCTCCTAATGTTGTAGAGTAGTAGTAGTAACTGACTCTCTCCTCTCCTAATGTTGTAGAGTAGTAGTAGTAACTGACTCTCTCCTCTCCTAATGTTATAGAGTAGTAGTAGTAACTGACACTCTCCTCTCCTAATGTTATAGAGTAGTAGTAGTAACTGACCCTCTCCTCTCCTAATGTTATAGAGTAGTAGTAGTAACTGACTCTCTCTTCTCCTAATGTTATAGAGTAGTAGTTGTAGCTGACACTCTCCTCTCCTAATGTTATAGAGTAGTAGTAGTAGTAACTGACCCTCTCCTCTCCTAATTTTATAGAGTAGTAGTAGTAGTAACTGACTCTCTCCTCTCCTAATGTTATAGAGTGGTAGTAGTAACTGACCCTCCTCTCCTAATGTTATAGAGTAGTAGTAGTAACTGACCCTCTCCTCTCCTAATGTTGTAGAGTAGTATTAGTAACTGACTCTCTCCTCTCCTAATGTTATAGAGTAGTAGTAGTAGTAACTGACTCTGTCCTCTCCAAATGTTATAGAGTAGTCGTAGTAACTGACCCTCTCCTCTCCTAATGTTATAGAGTAGTAGTAGTAGTAACTGAGTCTCACCTCTCCTAATGTTATAGAGTAGTAGTAGTAACTGACACTCTCCTCTCCTAATGTTATAGAGTAGTAGTAGTAACTGACTCTCTCTTCTCATAATGTTATAGAGTAGTATTTGTAGTAACTGACTCTCTCATCTCCTAATGTTATAGAGTAGTAGTAGTAACTGACTCTCTCCTCTCCTAATGTTATAGAGTAGTAGTAGTAACTGACACTCTCCTCTCCTAATGTTATAGAGTAGTAGTAGTAACTGACTCTCTCTTCTCCTAATATTATAGAGTAGTATTAGTAGCAACTGACTCTCTCCTCTCCTAATGTTATAGAGTAGTAGTAGTAACTGACCCTCTCCTCTCCTAATGTTATAGAGTAGTAGTAGTAACTGACACTCTCCTCTCCTAATGTTATAGAGTAGTAGTAGTAACTGACACTCTCCTCTCCTAATGTTATAGAGTAGTAGTTGTAACTGACTCTCTCTTCTCATAATGTTATAGAGTAGTATTTGTAGTAACTGACTCTCTCCTCTCCTAATGTTATAGAGTAGTAGTAGTAACTGACCCTCTCCTCTCCTAATGTTATAGAGTAGTAGTAGTAACTGACACTCTCCTCTCCTAATGTTATAGAGTAGTATTAGTAGTAACTGACACTCTCCTCTCCTAATGTTATAGAGTAGTATTAGTAGTAACTGACACTCTCCTCTCCTAATGTTATAGAGTAGTAGTTGTAGCTGAGACTCTCCTCTCCTAATGTTATAGAGTAGTATAAGTAGTAACTGACACTCTCCTCTCCTAATGTTATAGAGTAGTAGTAGTAACTGACCCTCTCCTCTCCTAATGTTATAGAGTAGTAGTAGTAACTGACCCTCTCCTCTCCTAATGTTATAGAGTAGTAGTAGTAACTGACACTCTCCTCTCCTAATGTTATAGAGTAGTAGTAGTAACTGACCCTCTCCTCTCCTAATGTTATAGAGTAGTAGTAGTAACTGACTCTCTCTTCTCCTAATGTTATAGAGTAGTAGTTGTAGCTGACACTCTCCTCTCCTAATGTTATAGAGTTGTAGTAGTAACTGACACTCTAATCTCCTAATGTTATAGAGTAGTAGTAGTAACTGACCCTCTCCTCTCCTAATGTTATAGAGTAGTAGTCGTAACTGACTCTCTCCTCTCCTAATGTTATAGAGTAGTAGTAGTAGTAACTGACCCTCTCCTCTCCTAATGTTATAGAGTAGTAGTAGTAGTAACTGACTCTCTCCTCTCCTAATGTTATAGAGTGGTAGTAGTAACTGACCCTCCTCTCCTAATGTTATAGAGTAGTAGTAACTGACCCTCTCCTCTCCTAATGTTGTAGAGTAGTAGTAGTAACTGACTCTCTCCTCTCCTAATGTTGTAGAGTAGTAGTAGTAACTGACTCTCTCCTCTCCTAATGTTATAGAGTAGTAGTAGTAACTGACTCTCTCCTCTCCTAATGTTATAGAGTAGTAGTAGTAGTAACTGACACTCTCCTCTCCTAATGTTATAGAGTAGTAGTAGTAACTGACTCTCTCCTCTCCTAATGTTATAGAGTAGTAGTAGTAACTGACTCTGTCCTCTCCTAATGTTATAGAGTAGTAGTAGTAACTGACACTCTCCTCTCCTAATGTTATAGAGTAGTAGTAGTAGTAACTGACTCTGTCCTCTCCTAATGTTATAGAGTAGTAGTAGTAACTGACCGTCTCCTCTCCTAATGTTATAGAGTAGTAGTAGTAGTAACTGACTCTCTCCTCTCCTAATGTTATAGAGTAGTAGTAGTAGTAACTGACTCTCACCTCTCCTAATGTTATAGAGTAGTAGTAGTAACTGACTCTCGCTCTCCTAATGTTATAGAGTACTAGTAGTAACTGACACTCTCCTCTCCTAATGTTATAGAGTAGTAGTAGTAACTGACTCTCTCCTCTCCTAATGTTATAGAGTAGTAGTAACTGACCCTCTCCTCTCCTAATGTTATACTGTAGTAGTAGTACCTGACCATCTCCTCTCCTAATGTTATAGAGTAGTAGTAGTAACTGACTCTCTCCTCTCCTAATGTTATACTGTAGTAGTAGTGACTGACTCTCTCCTCTCCTAATGTTATAGAGTAGTAGTAGTAACTGACCCTCTCCTCTCCTAATGTTATAGAGTAGTAGTAGTAACTGACCCTCTCCTCTCCTAATGTTATAGAGTAGTAGTAGTAACTGACCCTCTCCTCTCCTAATGTTATAGAGTAGTAGTAGTAACTGACTCTCTCCTCTCCTAATGTTATAGAGTAGTAGTAGTAACTGACTCTCTCCTCTCCTAATGTTATAGAGTAGTATTAGTATTTGACAATCTCCTCTCCTAATGTTATAGAGTAGTAGTAGAAGTAACTGACTCTCTCCTCTCCTAATGTTATAGAGTAGTAGTAGTAACTGACCCTCTCCTCTCCTAATGTTATAGAGTAGTAGTCGTAACTGACACTCTCCTCTCCTAATGTTATAGAGTAGTAGTAGTGACTGACTCTCTCCTCTCCTAATGTTATAGAGTAGTAGTAGTAACTGACTCTCTCCTCTCGTAATGTTATAGAGTAGTAGTAGTAACTGACACTCTCCTCTCCTAATGTTATAGAGTAGTAGTAGTAACTGACTCTCTCTTCTCCTAATATTATAGAGTAGTATTAGTAGTAACTGACTCTCTCCTCTCCTAATGTTATAGAGTAGTAGTAGTAACTGACCCTCTCCTCTCCTAATGTTATAGAGTAGTAGTAGTAACTGACACTCTCCTCTCCTAATGTTATAGAGTAGTAGTAGTAACTGACACGCTCCTCTCCTAATGTTAAAGAGTAGTAGTAGTCACTGACTCTCTCTTCTCCTAATGTTATAGAGTAGTATTAGTAGTAACTGACTCTCTCCTCTCCTAATGTTATAGAGTAGTAGTAGTAGTAACTGACCCTCTCCTCTCCTAATGTTATAGAGTAGTAGTAGTAACTGACACTCTCCTCTCCTAATGTTATAGAGTAGTATTAGTAGTAACTGACACTCTCCTCTCCTAATGTTATAGAGTAGTATTGGTAGTAACTGACACTCTCCTCTCCTAATGTTATAGAGTAGTAGTTGTAGCTGACACTCTCCTCTCCTAATGTTATAGAGTAGTATTAGTAGTAACTGACACTCTCCTCTCCTAATGTTATAGAGTAGTAGTAGTAGTAACTGACCCTCTCCTCTCCTAATGTTATAGAGTAGTAGTAGTAACTGACCCTCTCCTCTCCTAATGTTATAGAGTAGTAGTAGTAACTGACATTCTCCTCTCCTAATGTTATAGAGTAGTAGTAGTAACTGACTCTCTCTTCTCCTAATGTTATAGAGTAGTAGTTGTAGCTGACACTCTCCTCTCCTAATGTTATAGAGTTGTAGTAGTAACTGACACTCTCCTCTCATAATGTTATAGAGTAGTAGTAGTAACTGACCCTCTCCTCTCCTAATGTTATAGAGTAGTAGTAGTATCTGACACTCTCCTCTCCTAATGTTATAGAGTAGTAGTAGTAACTGACACGCTCCTCTCCTAATGTTATAGAGTAGTAGTAGTCACTGACTCTCTCTTCTCCTAATGTTATAGAGTAGTATTAGTAGTAACTGACTCTCTCCTCTCCTAATGTTATAGAGTAGTAGTAGTAGTAACTGACCCTCTCCTCTCCTAATGTTATAGAGTAGTAGTAGTAACTGACACTCTCCTCTCCTAATGTTATAGAGTAGTATTAGTAGTAACTGACACTCTCCTCTCCTAATGTTATAGAGTAGTAGTAGTAACTGACCCTCTCCTCTCCTAATGTTATAGAGTAGTAGTAGTAACTGACACTCTCCTCTCCTAATGTTATAGAGTAGTAGTAGTAAATGACCCTCTCCTCTCCTAATGTTATAGAGTAGTAGTAGTAACTGACTCTCTCTTCTCCTAATGTTATAGAGTAGTAGTTGTAGCTGACACTCTCCTCTCCTTATGTTATAGAGTTGTAGTAGTAACTGACACTCTCCTCTCCTAATGTTATAGAGTAGTAGTAGTAACTGACCCTCTCCTCTGCTAATGTTATAGAGTAGTAGTCGTAACTGACTCTCTCCTCTCCTAATGTTATAGAGTAGTAGTAGTAGTAACTGACACTCTCCTCTCCTAATGTTATAGAGTAGTAGTAGTAACTGACTCTCTCCTCTCCTAATGTTATAGAGTAGTAGTAGTAACTGACTCTGTCCTCTCCTAATGTTATAGAGTTGTAGTAGTAACTGACACTCTCCTCTCCTAATGTTATAGAGTAGTAGTAGTAGTAACTGACTCTGTCCTCTCCTAATGTTATAGAGTAGTAGTAGTAACTGACCCTCTCCTCTCCTAATGTTATAGAGTAGTAGTCGTAACTGACACTCTCCTCTCCTAATGTTATAGAGTAGTAGTAGTAACTGACACTCTCCTCTCCTAATGTTATAGAGTAGTAGTAGTAACTGACTCTCTCCTCTCCTAATGTTATAGAGTAGTAGTAGTAACTGACACTCTCCTCTCCTAATGTTATAGAGTAGTAGTAGTAACTGACTCTCTCTTCTCCTAATATTATAGAGTAGTATTAGTAGTAACTGACTCTCTCCTCTCCTAATGTTATAGAGTAGTAGTAGTAGTAACTGACCCTCTCCTCTCCTAATGTTATAGAGTAGTAGTAGTAACTGACACTCTCCTCTCCTAATGTTATAGAGTAGTATTAGTAGTAACTGACACTCTCCTCTCCTAATGTTATAGAGTAGTATTGGTAGTAACTGACACTCTCCTCTCCTAATGTTATAGAGTAGTAGTTGTAGCTGACACTCTCCTCTCCTAATGTTATAGAGTAGTATTAGTAGTAACTGACACTCTCCTCTCCTAATGTTATAGAGTAGTAGTAGTAGTAACTGACCCTCTCCTCTCCTAATGTTATAGAGTAGTAGTAGTAACTGACCCTCTCCTCTCCTAATGTTATAGAGTAGTAGTAGTAACTGACACTCTCCTCTCCTAATGTTATAGAGTAGTAGTAGTAACTGACCCTCTCCTCTCCTAATGTTATAGAGTACTAGTAGTAACTGACACTCTCCTCTCCTAATGTTATAGAGTAGTAGTAGTAACTGACTCTCTCCTCTCCTAATGTTATAGAGTAGTAGTAACTGACCCTCTCCTCTCCTAATGTTATACTGTAGTAGTAGTACCTGACCATCTCCTCTCCTAATGTTATAGAGTAGTAGTAGTAACTGACTCTCTCCTCTCCTAATGTTATACTGTAGTAGTAGTGACTGACTCTCTCCTCTCCTAATGTTATAGAGTAGTAGTAGTAACTGACCCTCTCCTCTCCTAATGTTATAGAGTAGTAGTAGTAACTGACCCTCTCCTCTCCTAATGTTATAGAGTAGTAGTAGTAACTGACCCTCTCCTCTCCTAATGTTATAGAGTAGTAGTAGTAACTGACTCTCTCCTCTCCTAATGTTATAGAGTAGTAGTAGTAACTGACTCTCTCCTCTCCTAATGTTATAGAGTAGTATTAGTAACTGACACTCTCCTCTCCTAATGTTATAGAGTAGTAGTAGAAGTAACTGACTCTCTCCTCTCCTAATGTTATAGAGTAGTAGTAGTAACTGACTCTCTCCTCTCCTAATGTTATAGAGTAGTAGTAGTAACTGACACTCTCCTCTCCTAATGTTATAGAGTAGTAGTAGTAACTGACTCTCTCTTCTCCTAATATTATAGAGTAGTATTAGTAGTAACTGACTCTCTCCTCTCCTAATGTTATAGAGTAGTAGTAGTAACTGACCCTCTCCTCTCCTAATGTTATAGAGTAGTAGTAGTAACTGACACTCTCCTCTCCTAATGTTATAGAGTAGTAGTAGTAACTGACACGCTCCTCTCCTAATGTTAAAGAGTAGTAGTAGTCACTGACTCTCTCTTCTCCTAATGTTATAGAGTAGTATTAGTAGTAACTGACTCTCTCCTCTCCTAATGTTATAGAGTAGTAGTAGTAGTAGTAACTGACCCTCTCCTCTCCTAATGTTATAGAGTAGTAGTAGTAACTGACACTCTCCTCTCCTAATGTTATAGAGTAGTATTAGTAGTAACTGACACTCTCCTCTCCTAATGTTATAGAGTAGTATTGGTAGTAACTGACACTCTCCTCTCCTAATGTTATAGAGTAGTAGTTGTAGCTGACACTCTCCTCTCCTAATGTTATAGAGTAGTATTAGTAGTAACTGACACTCTCCTCTCCTAATGTTATAGAGTAGTAGTAGTAGTAACTGACCCTCTCCTCTCCTAATGTTATAGAGTAGTAGTAGTAACTGACCCTCTCCTCTCCTAATGTTATAGAGTATTAGTAGTAACTGACACTCTCCTCTCCTAATGTTATAGAGTAGTAGTAGTAACTGACTCTCTCTTCTCCTAATGTTATAGAGTAGTAGTTGTAGCTGACACTCTCCTCTCCTAATGTTATAGAGTTGTAGTAGTAACTGACACTCTCCTCTCATAATGTTATAGAGTAGTAGTAGTAACTGACCCTCTCCTCTCCTAATGTTATAGAGTAGTAGTAGTAACTGACACTCTCCTCTCCTAATGTTATAGAGTAGTAGTAGTAACTGACACGCTCCTCTCCTAATGTTATAGAGTAGTAGTAGTCACTGACTCTCTCTTCTCCTAATGTTATAGAGTAGTATTAGTAGTAACTGACTCTCTCCTCTCCTAATGTTATAGAGTAGTAGTAGTAGTAACTGACCCTCTCCTCTCCTAATGTTATAGAGTAGTAGTAGTAACTGACACTCTCCTCTCCTAATGTTATAGAGTAGTATTAGTAGTAACTGACACTCTCCTCTCCTAATGTTATAGAGTAGTAGTAGTAACTGACCCTCTCCTCTCCTAATGTTATAGAGTAGTAGTAGTAACTGACACTCTCCTCTCCTAATGTTATAGAGTAGTAGTAGTAAATGACCCTCTCCTCTCCTAATGGTATAGAGTAGTAGTAGTAACTGACTCTCTCTTCTCCTAATGTTATAGAGTAGTAGTTGTAGCTGACACTCTCCTCTCCTAATGTTATAGAGTTGTAGTAGTAACTGACACTCTCCTCTCCTAATGTTATAGAGTAGTAGTAGTAACTGACCCTCTCAGCTCCTAATGTTATAGAGTAGTAGTCGTAACTGACTCTCTCCTCTCCTAATGTTATAGAGTAGTAGTAGTAGTAACTGACACTCTCCTCTCCTAATGTTATAGAGTAGTAGTAGTAACTGACTCTCTCCTCTCCTAATGTTATAGAGTAGTAGTAGTAACTGACTCTGTCCTCTCCTAATGTTATAGAGTAGTAGTAGTAACTGACACTCTCCTCTCCTAATGTTATAGAGTAGTAGTAGTAGTAACTGACTCTGTCCTCTCCTAATGTTATAGAGTAGTAGTAGTAACTGACCCTCTCCTCTCCTAATGTTATAGAGTAGTAGTCGTAACTGACACTCTCCTCTCCTAATGTTATAGAGTAGTAGTAGTAAATGACTCTCTCCTCTCCTAATGTTATAGAGTAGTAGTAGTAACTGACTCTCTCCTCTCCTAATGTTATAGAGTAGTAGTAGTAACTGACACTCTCCTCTCCTAATGTTATAGAGTAGTAGTAGTAACTGACTCTCTCTTCTCCTAATATTATAGAGTAGTATTAGTAGTAACTGACTCTCTCCTCTCCTAATGTTATAGAGTAGTAGTAGTAACTGACCCTCTCCTCTCCTAATGTTATAGAGTAGTAGTAGTAACTGACCCTCTCCTCTCCTAATGTTATAGAGTAGTAGTAGTAACTGACCCTCTCCTCTCCTAATGTTATAGAGTAGTAGTAGTAACTGACACTCTCCTCTCCTAATGTTATAGAGTAGTAGTAGTAACTGACCCTCTCCTCTCCTAATGTTATAGAGTACTAGTAGTAACTGACACTCTCCTCTCCTAATGTTATAGAGTAGTAGTAGTAACTGACTCTCTCCTCTCCTAATGTTATAGAGTAGTAGTAACTGACCCTCTCCTCTCCTAATGTTATACTGTAGTAGTAGTACCTGACCATCTCCTCTCCTAATGTTATAGAGTAGTAGTAGTAACTGACTCTCTCCTCTCCTAATGTTATACTGTAGTAGTAGTGACTGACTCTCTCCTCTCCTAATGTTATAGAGTAGTAGTAGTAACTGACCCTCTCCTCTCCTAATGTTATAGAGTAGTAGTAGTAACTGACCCTCTCCTCTCCTAATGTTATAGAGTAGTAGTAGTAACTGACCCTCTCCTCTCCTAATGTTATAGAGTAGTAGTAGTAACTGACTCTCTCCTCTCCTAATGTTATAGAGTAGTAGTAGTAACTGACTCTCTCCTCTCCTAATGTTATAGAGTAGTATTAGTAACTGACACTCTCCTCTCCTAATGTTATAGAGTAGTAGTAGAAGTAACTGACTCTCTCCTCTCCTAATGTTATAGAGTAGTAGTAGTAACTGACTCTCTCCTCTCCTAATGTTATAGAGTAGTAGTAGTAACTGACACTCTCCTCTCCTAATGTTATAGAGTAGTAGTAGTAACTGACTCTCTCTTCTCCTAATATTATAGAGTAGTATTAGTAGTAACTGACTCTCTCCTCTCCTAATGTTATAGAGTAGTAGTAGTAACTGACCCTCTCCTCTCCTAATGTTATAGAGTAGTAGTAGTAACTGACACTCTCCTCTCCTAATGTTATAGAGTAGTAGTAGTAACTGACACGCTCCTCTCCTAATGTTAAAGAGTAGTAGTAGTCACTGACTCTCTCTTCTCCTAATGTTATAGAGTAGTATTAGTAGTAACTGACTCTCTCCTCTCCTAATGTTATAGAGTAGTAGTAGTAGTAGTAACTGACCCTCTCCTCTCCTAATGTTATAGAGTAGTAGTAGTAACTGACACTCTCCTCTCCTAATGTTATAGAGTAGTATTAGTAGTAACTGACACTCTCCTCTCCTAATGTTATAGAGTAGTATTGGTAGTAACTGACACTCTCCTCTCCTAATGTTATAGAGTAGTAGTTGTAGCTGACACTCTCCTCTCCTAATGTTATAGAGTAGTATTAGTAGTAACTGACACTCTCCTCTCCTAATGTTATAGAGTAGTAGTAGTAGTAACTGACCCTCTCCTCTCCTAATGTTATAGAGTAGTAGTAGTAACTGACCCTCTCCTCTCCTAATGTTATAGAGTAGTAGTAGTAACTGACACTCTCCTCTCCTAATGTTATAGAGTAGTAGTAGTAACTGACTCTCTCTTCTCCTAATGTTATAGAGTAGTAGTTGTAGCTGACACTCTCCTCTCCTAATGTTATAGAGTTGTAGTAGTAACTGACACTCTCCTCTCATAATGTTATAGAGTAGTAGTAGTAACTGACCCTCTCCTCTCCTAATGTTATAGAGTAGTAGTAGTAACTGACACTCTCCTCTCCTAATGTTATAGAGTAGTAGTAGTAACTGACACGCTCCTCTCCTAATGTTATAGAGTAGTAGTAGTCACTGACTCTCTCTTCTCCTAATGTTATAGAGTAGTATTAGTAGTAACTGACTCTCTCCTCTCCTAATGTTATAGAGTAGTAGTAGTAGTAACTGACCCTCTCCTCTCCTAATGTTATAGAGTAGTAGTAGTAACTGACACTCTCCTCTCCTAATGTTATAGAGTAGTATTAGTAGTAACTGACACTCTCCTCTCCTAATGTTATAGAGTAGTAGTAGTAACTGACCCTCTCCTCTCCTAATGTTATAGAGTAGTAGTAGTAACTGACACTCTCCTCTCCTAATGTTATAGAGTAGTAGTAGTAAATGACCCTCTATCCTCCTAATGGTATAGAGTAGTAGTAGTAACTGACTCTCTCTTCTCCTAATGTTATAGAGTAGTAGTTGTAGCTGACACTCTCCTCTCCTAATGTTATAGAGTTGTAGTAGTAACTGACACTCTCCTCTCCTAATGTTATAGAGTAGTAGTAGTAACTGACCCTCTCAGCTCCTAATGTTATAGAGTAGTAGTCGTAACTGACTCTCTCCTCTCCTAATGTTATAGAGTAGTAGTAGTAGTAACTGACACTCTCCTCTCATAATGTTATAGAGTAGTAGTAGTAACTGACTCTCTCCTCTCCTAATGTTATAGAGTAGTAGTAGTAACTGACTCTGTCCTCTCCTAATGTTATAGAGTAGTAGTAGTAAATGACTCTCTCCTCTCCTAATGTTATAGAGTAGTAGTAGTAACTGACTCTCTCCTCTCCTAATGTTATAGAGTAGTAGTAGTAACTGACACTCTCCTCTCCTAATGTTATAGAGTAGTAGTAGTAACTGACTCTCTCTTCTCCTAATATTATAGAGTAGTATTAGTAGTAACTGACTCTCTCCTCTCCTAATGTTATAGAGTAGTAGTAGTAACTGACCCTCTCCTCTCCTAATGTTATAGAGTAGTAGTAGTAACTGACCCTCTCCTCTCCTAATGTTATAGAGTAGTAGTAGTAACTGACCCTCTCCTCTCCTAATGTTATAGAGTAGTAGTAGTAACTGACACTCTCCTCTCCTAATGTTATAGAGTAGTAGTAGTAACTGACCCTCTCCTCTCCTAATGTTATAGAGTACTAGTAGTAACTGACACTCTCCTCTCCTAATGTTATAGAGTAGTAGTAGTAACTGACTCTCTCCTCTCCTAATGTTATAGAGTAGTAGTAACTGACCCTCTCCTCTCCTAATGTTATACTGTAGTAGTAGTACCTGACCATCTCCTCTCCTAATGTTATAGAGTAGTAGTAGTAACTGACTCTCTCCTCTCCTAATGTTATACTGTAGTAGTAGTGACTGACTCTCTCCTCTCCTAATGTTATAGAGTAGTAGTAGTAACTGACCCTCTCCTCTCCTAATGTTATAGAGTAGTAGTAGTAACTGACCCTCTCCTCTCCTAATGTTATAGAGTAGTAGTAGTAACTGACCCTCTCCTCTCCTAATGTTATAGAGTAGTAGTAGTAACTGACTCTCTCCTCTCCTAATGTTATAGAGTAGTAGTAGTAACTGACTCTCTCCTCTCCTAATGTTATAGAGTAGTATTAGTAACTGACACTCTCCTCTCCTAATGTTATAGAGTAGTAGTAGAAGTAACTGACTCTCTCCTCTCCTAATGTTATAGAGTAGTAGTAGTAACTGACTCTCTCCTCTCCTAATGTTATAGAGTAGTAGTAGTAACTGACACTCTCCTCTCCTAATGTTATAGAGTAGTAGTAGTAACTGACTCTCTCTTCTCCTAATATTATAGAGTAGTATTAGTAGTAACTGACTCTCTCCTCTCCTAATGTTATAGAGTAGTAGTAGTAACTGACCCTCTCCTCTCCTAATGTTATAGAGTAGTAGTAGTAACTGACACTCTCCTCTCCTAATGTTATAGAGTAGTAGTAGTAACTGACACGCTCCTCTCCTAATGTTAAAGAGTAGTAGTAGTCACTGACTCTCTCTTCTCCTAATGTTATAGAGTAGTATTAGTAGTAACTGACTCTCTCCTCTCCTAATGTTATAGAGTAGTAGTAGTAGTAGTAACTGACCCTCTCCTCTCCTAATGTTATAGAGTAGTAGTAGTAACTGACACTCTCCTCTCCTAATGTTATAGAGTAGTATTAGTAGTAACTGACACTCTCCTCTCCTAATGTTATAGAGTAGTATTGGTAGTAACTGACACTCTCCTCTCCTAATGTTATAGAGTAGTAGTTGTAGCTGACACTCTCCTCTCCTAATGTTATAGAGTAGTATTAGTAGTAACTGACACTCTCCTCTCCTAATGTTATAGAGTAGTAGTAGTAGTAACTGACCCTCTCCTCTCCTAATGTTATAGAGTAGTAGTAGTAACTGACCCTCTCCTCTCCTAATGTTATAGAGTAGTAGTAGTAACTGACACTCTCCTCTCCTAATGTTATAGAGTAGTAGTAGTAACTGACTCTCTCTTCTCCTAATGTTATAGAGTAGTAGTTGTAGCTGACACTCTCCTCTCCTAATGTTATAGAGTTGTAGTAGTAACTGACACTCTCCTCTCATAATGTTATAGAGTAGTAGTAGTAACTGACCCTCTCCTCTCCTAATGTTATAGAGTAGTAGTAGTAACTGACACTCTCCTCTCCTAATGTTATAGAGTAGTAGTAGTAACTGACACGCTCCTCTCCTAATGTTATAGAGTAGTAGTAGTCACTGACTCTCTCTTCTCCTAATGTTATAGAGTAGTATTAGTAGTAACTGACTCTCTCCTCTCCTAATGTTATAGAGTAGTAGTAGTAGTAACTGACCCTCTCCTCTCCTAATGTTATAGAGTAGTAGTAGTAACTGACACTCTCCTCTCCTAATGTTATAGAGTAGTATTAGTAGTAACTGACACTCTCCTCTCCTAATGTTATAGAGTAGTAGTAGTAACTGACCCTCTCCTCTCCTAATGTTATAGAGTAGTAGTAGTAACTGACACTCTCCTCTCCTAATGTTATAGAGTAGTAGTAGTAAATGACCCTCTCCTCTCCTAATGGTATAGAGTAGTAGTAGTAACTGACTCTCTCTTCTCCTAATGTTATAGAGTAGTAGTTGTAGCTGACACTCTCCTCTCCTAATGTTATAGAGTTGTAGTAGTAACTGACACTCTCCTCTCCTAATGTTATAGAGTAGTAGTAGTAACTGACCCTCTCAGCTCCTAATGTTATAGAGTAGTAGTCGTAACTGACTCTCTCCTCTCCTAATGTTATAGAGTAGTAGTAGTAGTAACTGACACTCTCCTCTCCTAATGTTATAGAGTAGTAGTAGTAACTGACTCTCTCCTCTCCTAATGTTATAGAGTAGTAGTAGTAACTGACTCTGTCCTCTCCTAATGTTATAGAGTAGTAGTAGTAACTGACACTCTCCTCTCCTAATGTTATAGAGTAGTAGTAGTAGTAACTGACTCTGTCCTCTCCTAATGTTATAGAGTAGTAGTAGTAACTGACCCTCTCCTCTCCTAATGTTATAGAGTAGTAGTCGTAACTGACACTCTCCTCTCCTAATGTTATAGAGTAGTAGTAGTAAATGACTCTCTCCTCTCCTAATGTTATAGAGTAGTAGTAGTAACTGACTCTCTCCTCTCCTAATGTTATAGAGTAGTAGTAGTAACTGACACTCTCCTCTCCTAATGTTATAGAGTAGTAGTAGTAACTGACTCTCTCTTCTCCTAATATTATAGAGTAGTATTAGTAGTAACTGACTCTCTCCTCTCCTAATGTTATAGAGTAGTAGTAGTAACTGACCCTCTCCTCTCCTAATGTTATAGAGTAGTAGTAGTAACTGACACTCTCCTCTCCTAATGTTATAGAGTAGTAGTAGTAACTGACACGCTCCTCTCCTAATGTTAAAGAGTAGTAGTAGTCACTGACTCTCTCTTCTCCTAATGTTATAGAGTAGTATTAGTAGTAACTGACTCTCTCCTCTCCTAATGTTATAGAGTAGTAGTAGTAGTAACTGACCCTCTCCTCTCCTAATGTTATAGAGTAGTAGTAGTAACTGACACTCTCCTCTCCTAATGTTATAGAGTAGTATTAGTAGTAACTGACACTCTCCTCTCCTAATGTTATAGAGTAGTATTGGTAGTAACTGACACTCTCCTCTCCTAATGTTATAGAGTAGTAGTTGTAGCTGACACTCTCCTCTCCTAATGTTATAGAGTAGTATTAGTAGTAACTGACACTCTCCTCTCCTAATGTTATAGAGTAGTAGTAGTAGTAACTGACCCTCTCCTCTCCTAATGTTATAGAGTAGTAGTAGTAACTGACCCTCTCCTCTCCTAATGTTATAGAGTAGTAGTAGTAACTGACACTCTCCTCTCCTAATGTTATAGAGTAGTAGTAGTAACTGACCCTCTCCTCTCCTAATGTTATAGAGTAGTAGTAGTAACTGACTCTCTCTTCTCCTAATGTTATAGAGTAGTAGTTGTAGCTGACACTCTCCTCTCCTAATGTTATAGAGTTGTAGTAGTAACTGACACTCTCCTCTCCTAATGTTATAGAGTAGTAGTAGTAACTGACCCTCTCCTCTCCTAATGTTATAGAGTAGTAGTAGTAACTGACACTCTCCTCTCCTAATGTTATAGAGTAGTAGTAGTAACTGACACGCTCCTCTCCTAATGTTATAGAGTAGTAGTAGTCACTGACTCTCTCTTCTCCTAATGTTATAGAGTAGTATTAGTAGTAACTGACTCTCTCCTCTCCTAATGTTATAGAGTAGTAGTAGTAGTAACTGACCCTCTCCTCTCCTAATGTTATAGAGTAGTAGTAGTAACTGACACTCTCCTCTCCTAATGTTATAGAGTAGTATTAGTAGTAACTGACACTCTCCTCTCCTAATGTTATAGAGTAGTATTGGTAGTAACTGACACTCTCCTCTCCTAATGTTATAGAGTAGTAGTTGTAGCTGACACTCTCCTCTCCTAATGTTATAGAGTAGTATTAGTAGTAACTGACGCTCTCCTCTCCTAATGTTATAGAGTAGTAGTAGTAGTAACTGACCCTCTCCTCTCCTAATGTTATAGAGTAGTAGTAGTAACTGACCCTCTCCTCTCCTAATGTTATAGAGTAGTAGTAGTAACTGACACTCTCCTCTCCTAATGTTATAGAGTAGTAGTAGTAACTGACCCTCTCCTCTCCTAATGTTATAGAGTAGTAGTAGTAACTGACTCTCTCTTCTCCTAATGTTATAGAGTAGTAGTTGTAGCTGACACTCTCCTCTCCTAATGTTATAGAGTTGTAGTAGTAACTGACACTCTCCTCTCCTAATTTTATAGAGTAGTAGTAGTAACTGACCCTCTCCTCTCCTAATGTTATAGAGTAGTAGTAGTAACTGACTCTCTCCTCTCCTAATGTTATAGAGTAGTAGTAGTAGTAACTGACCCTCTCATCTCCTAATGTTATAGAGTAGTAGTAGTAGTAACTGACTCTCTCCTCTCCTAATGTTATAGAGTAGTAGTAGTAACTGACCCTCTCCTCTCCTAATGTTATAGAGTAGTAGTAGTAACTGACCCTCTCCTCTCCTAATGTTGTAGAGTAGTAGTAGTAACTGACTCTCTCCTCTCCTAATGTTGTAGAGTAGTAGTAGTAACTGACTCTCTCCTCTCCTAATGTTATAGAGTAGTAGTAGTAACTGACCCTCTCCTCTCCTAATGTTATAGAGTAGTAGTAGTAACTGACTCTCTCCTCTCCTAATGTTATAGAGTAGTAGTAGTAACTGACCCTCTCCTCTCCTAATGTTGTAGAGTAGTAGTAGTAACTGACTCTCTCCTCTCCTAATGTTGTAGAGTAGTAGTAGTAACTGACTCTCTCCTCTCCTAATGTTATAGAGTAGTAGTAGTAACTGACCCTCTCCTCTCCTAATGTTATAGAGTAGTAGTTGTAGCTGACACTCTCCTCTCCTAATGTTATAGAGTAGTATTAGTAGTAACTGACACTCTCCTCTCCTAATGTTATAGAGTAGTAGTAGTAGTAACTGACCCTCTCCTCTCCTAATGTTATAGAGTAGTAGTAGTAACTGACCCTCTCCTCTCCTAATGTTATAGAGTAGTAGTAGTAACTGACACTCTCCTCTCCTAATGTTATAGAGTAGTAGTAGTAACTGACTCTCTCTTCTCCTAATGTTATAGAGTAGTAGTTGTAGCTGACACTCTCCTCTCCTAATGTTATAGAGTTGTAGTAGTAACTGACACTCTCCTCTCATAATGTTATAGAGTAGTAGTAGTAACTGACCCTCTCCTCTCCTAATGTTATAGAGTAGTAGTAGTAACTGACACTCTCCTCTCCTAATGTTATAGAGTAGTAGTAGTAACTGACACGCTCCTCTCCTAATGTTATAGAGTAGTAGTAGTCACTGACTCTCTCTTCTCCTAATGTTATAGAGTAGTATTAGTAGTAACTGACTCTCTCCTCTCCTAATGTTATAGAGTAGTAGTAGTAGTAACTGACCCTCTCCTCTCCTAATGTTATAGAGTAGTAGTAGTAACTGACACTCTCCTCTCCTAATGTTATAGAGTAGTATTAGTAGTAACTGACACTCTCCTCTCCTAATGTTATAGAGTAGTAGTAGTAACTGACCCTCTCCTCTCCTAATGTTATAGAGTAGTAGTAGTAACTGACACTCTCCTCTCCTAATGTTATAGAGTAGTAGTAGTAAATGACCCTCTCCTCTCCTAATGGTATAGAGTAGTAGTAGTAACTGACTCTCTCTTCTCCTAATGTTATAGAGTAGTAGTTGTAGCTGACACTCTCCTCTCCTAATGTTATAGAGTTGTAGTAGTAACTGACACTCTCCTCTCCTAATGTTATAGAGTAGTAGTAGTAACTGACCCTCTCAGCTCCTAATGTTATAGAGTAGTAGTCGTAACTGACTCTCTCCTCTCCTAATGTTATAGAGTAGTAGTAGTAGTAACTGACACTCTCCTCTCCTAATGTTATAGAGTAGTAGTAGTAACTGACTCTCTCCTCTCCTAATGTTATAGAGTAGTAGTAGTAACTGACTCTGTCCTCTCCTAATGTTATAGAGTAGTAGTAGTAACTGACACTCTCCTCTCCTAATGTTATAGAGTAGTAGTAGTAGTAACTGACTCTGTCCTCTCCTAATGTTATAGAGTAGTAGTAGTAACTGACCCTCTCCTCTCCTAATGTTATAGAGTAGTAGTCGTAACTGACACTGTCCTCTCCTAATGTTATAGAGTAGTAGTAGTAAATGACTCTCTCCTCTCCTAATGTTATAGAGTAGTAGTAGTAACTGACTCTCTCCACTCCTAATGTTATAGAGTAGTAGTAGTAACTGACACTCTCCTCTCCTAATGTTATAGAGTAGTAGTAGTAACTGACTCTCTCTTCTCCTAATATTATAGAGTAGTATTAGTAGTAACTGACTCTCTCCTCTCCTAATGTTATAGAGTAGTAGTAGTAACTGACCCTCTCCTCTCCTAATGTTATAGAGTAGTAGTAGTAACTGACACTCTCCTCTCCTAATGTTATAGAGTAGTAGTAGTAACTGACACGCTCCTCTCCTAATGTTAAAGAGTAGTAGTAGTCACTGACTCTCTCTTCTCCTAATGTTATAGAGTAGTATTAGTAGTAACTGACTCTCTCCTCTCCTAATGTTATAGAGTAGTAGTAGTAGTAACTGACCCTCTCCTCTCCTAATGTTATAGAGTAGTAGTAGTAACTGACACTCTCCTCTCCTAATGTTATAGAGTAGTATTAGTAGTAACTGACACTCTCCTCTCCTAATGTTATAGAGTAGTATTGGTAGTAACTGACACTCTCCTCTCCTAATGTTATAGAGTAGTAGTTGTAGCTGACACTCTCCTCTCCTAATGTTATAGAGTAGTATTAGTAGTAACTGACACTCTCCTCTCCTAATGTTATAGAGTAGTAGTAGTAGTAACTGACCCTCTCCTCTCCTAATGTTATAGAGTAGTAGTAGTAACTGACCCTCTCCTCTCCTAATGTTATAGAGTAGTAGTAGTAACTGACACTCTCCTCTCCTAATGTTATAGAGTAGTAGTAGTAACTGACCCTCTCCTCTCCTAATGTTATAGAGTAGTAGTAGTAACTGACTCTCTCTTCTCCTAATGTTATAGAGTAGTAGTTGTAGCTGACACTCTCCTCTCCTAATGTTATAGAGTTGTAGTAGTAACTGACACTCTCCTCTCCTAATGTTATAGAGTAGTAGTAGTAACTGACCCTCTCCTCTCCTAATGTTATAGAGTAGTAGTAGTAACTGACACGCTCCTCTCCTAATGTTATAGAGTAGTAGTAGTCACTGACTCTCTCTTCTCCTAATGTTATAGAGTAGTATTAGTAGTAACTGACTCTCTCCTCTCCTAATGTTATAGAGTAGTAGTAGTAGTAACTGACCCTCTCCTCTCCTAATGTTATAGAGTAGTAGTAGTAACTGACACTCTCCTCTCCTAATGTTATAGAGTAGTATTAGTAGTAACTGACACTCTCCTCTCCTAATGTTATAGAGTAGTATTGGTAGTAACTGACACTCTCCTCTCCTAATGTTATAGAGTAGTAGTTGTAGCTGACACTCTCCTCTCCTAATGTTATAGAGTAGTATTAGTAGTAACTGACGCTCTCCTCTCCTAATGTTATAGAGTAGTAGTAGTAGTAACTGACCCTCTCCTCTCCTAATGTTATAGAGTAGTAGTAGTAACTGACCCTCTCCTCTCCTAATGTTATAGAGTAGTAGTAGTAACTGACACTCTCCTCTCCTAATGTTATAGAGTA
The DNA here is from genome assembly GCF_965601325.2 of Salmo salar. Lineage (NCBI taxonomy): Eukaryota > Metazoa > Chordata > Actinopteri > Salmoniformes > Salmonidae > Salmo > Salmo salar. Next base: position 54,697,334 of record NC_138297.1, read on the forward strand.
GTAGTAGTAACTGACCCTCTCCTCTCCTAATGTTATAGAGTAGTAGTAGTAACTGACTCTCTCTTCTCCTAATGTTATAGAGTAGTAGTTGTAGCTGACACTCTCCTCTCCTAATGTTATAGAGTTGTAGTAGTAACTGACACTCTCCTCTCCTAATTTTATAGAGTAGTAGTAGTAACTGACCCTCTCCTCTCCTAATGTTATAGAGTAGTAGTAGTAACTGACTCTCTCCTCTCCTAATGTTATAGAGTAGTAGTAGTAGTAACTGACCCTCTCATCTCCTAATGTTATAGAGTAGTAGTAGTAGTAACTGACTCTCTCCTCTCCTAATGTTATAGAGTAGTAGTAGTAACTGACCCTCTCCTCTCCTAATGTTATAGAGTAGTAGTAGTAACTGACCCTCTCCTCTCCTAATGTTGTAGAGTAGTAGTAGTAACTGACTCTCTCCTCTCCTAATGTTGTAGAGTAGTAGTAGTAACTGACTCTCTCCTCTCCTAATGTTATAGAGTAGTAGTAGTAACTGACCCTCTCCTCTCCTAATGTTATAGAGTAGTAGTAGTAACTGACTCTCTCCTCTCCTAATGTTATAGAGTAGTAGTAGTAGTAACTGACCCTCTCCTCTCCTAATGTTATAGAGTAGTAGTAGTAACTGACACTCTCCTCTCCTAATGTTATAGAGTAGTATTAGTAGTAACTGACACTCTCCTCTCCTAATGTTATAGAGTAGTATTGGTAGTAACTGACCCTCTCCTCTCCTAATGTTATAGAGTAGTAGTAGTAACTGACCCTCTCCTCTCCTAATGTTATAGAGTAGTAGTAGTAACTGACACTCTCCTCTCCTAATGTTATAGAGTAGTAGTAGTAACTGACCCTCTCCTCTCCTAATGTTATAGAGTAGTAGTAGTAACTGACTCTCTCTTCTCCTAATGTTATAGAGTAGTAGTTGTAGCTGACACTCTCCTCTCCTAATGTTATAGAGTTGTAGTAGTAACTGACACTCTCCTCTCCTAATTTTATAGAGTAGTAGTAGTAACTGACCCTCTCCTCTCCTAATGTTATAGAGTAGTAGTAGTAACTGACTCTCTCCTCTCCTAATGTTATAGAGTAGTAGTAGTAGTAACTGACCCTCTCATCTCCTAATGTTATAGAGTAGTAGTAGTAGTAACTGACTCTCTCCTCTCCTAATGTTATAGAGTAGTAGTAGTAACTGACCCTCTCCTCTCCTAATGTTATAGAGTAGTAGTAGTAACTGACCCTCTCCTCTCCTAATGTTGTAGAGTAGTAGTAGTAACTGACTCTCTCCTCTCCTAATGTTGTAGAGTAGTAGTAGTAACTGACTCTCTCCTCTCCTAATGTTATAGAGTAGTAGTAGTAACTGACCCTCTCCTCTCCTAATGTTATAGAGTAGTAGTAGTAACTGACTCTCTCCTCTCCTAATGTTATAGAGTAGTAGTAGTAGTAACTGACACTCTCCTCTCCTAATGTTATAGAGTAGTAGTAGTAACTGACTCTCTCCTCTCCTAATGTTATAGAGTAGTAGTAGTAACTGACTCTGTCCTCTCCTAATGTTATAGAGTAGTAGTAGTAACTGACACTCTCCTCTCCTAATGTTATAGAGTAGTAGTAGTAGTAACTGACTCTGTCCTCTCCTAATGTTATAGAGTAGTAGTAGTAACTAACCCTCTCCTCTCCTAATGTTATAGAGTAGTAGTAGTAGTAATTGACTCTCTCCTCTCCTAATGTTATAGAGTAGTAGTAGTAGTAACTGACCCTCTCCTCTCCTAATGTTATAGAGTAGTAGTATTAACTGACCCTCTCCACTCCTAATGTTATAGAGTAGTAGTAGTAACTGACCCTCTCCTCTCCTAATGTTATAGAGTAGTAGTAGTAACTGACTCTCTCCTCTCCTAATGTTATAGAGTAGTAGTAGTAAATGACTCTATCCTCTCCTAATGTTATAGAGTAGTATTAGTGACACTCTCCTCTCCTAATGTTATAGAGTAGTAGTAGTAGTAACTGACTCTCTCCTCTCCTAATGTTATAGAGTAGTAGTAGTAACTGACCCTCTCCTCTCCTAATGTTATAGAGTAGTATTCGTAACTGACACTCTCCTCTCAAAATGTTATAGAGTAGTAGTAGTAACTGACTCTCTCCTCTCCTAATGTTATAGAGTAGTAGTAGTAACTGACTCTCTCCTGTCCTAATGTTATAGAGTAGTAGTAGTAACTGACACTCTCCTCTCCTAATGTTATAGAGTAGTAGTAGTAACTGACTCTCTCTTCTCCTAATATTATAGAGTAGTATTAGTAGTAACTGACTCTCTCCTCTCCTAATGTTATAGAGTAGTATTAGTAGTAACTGACCCTCTCCTCTCCTAATGTCATAGAGTAGTAGATGTAACTGACACTCTCCTCTCCTAATGTTATAGAGTAGTAGTAGTAACTGACACTCTCCTCTCCTAATGTTATAGAGTAGTAGTAGTAACTGACACTCTCTTCTCCTAATGTTATAGAGTAGTAGTAGTAACTGACACTCTCCTCTCCTAATGTTATAGAGTAGTAGTAGTAGTAACTGACTCTGTCCTCTCCTAATGTTATAGAGTAGTAGTAGTAACTAACCCTCTCCTCTCCTAATGTTATAGAGTAGTAGTAGTAGTAACTGACTCTCTCCTCTCCTAATGTTATAGAGTAGTAGTAGTAGTAACTGACCCTCTCCTCTCCTAATGTTATAGAGTAGTAGTATTAACTGACCCTCTCCACTCCTAATGTTATAGAGTAGTAGTAGTAACTGACCCTCTCGTCTCCTAATGTTATAGAGTAGTAGTAGTAATTGACTCTCTCCTCTCCTAATGTTATAGAGTAGTAGTAGTAACTGACCCTCTCCTCTCCTAATGTTATAGAGTAGTAGTATTTACTGACTCTCTCCTCTCCTAATGTTATAGAGTAGTAGTAGTAACTGACCCTCTCCTCTCCTAATGTTATAGAGTAGTAGTAGTAACTGACTCTCTCCTCTCCTAATGTTATAGAGTAGTAGTAGTAAATGACTCTCTCCTCTCCTAATGTTATAGAGTAGTATTAGTGACACTCTCCTCTCCTAATGTTATAGAGTAGTAGTAGTAGTAACTGACTCTCTCCTCTCCTAATGTTATAGAGTAGTAGTAGTAACTGACCCTCTCCTCTCCTAATGTTATAGAGTAGTAGACGTAACTGACACTCTCCTCTCCTAATGTTATAGAGTAGTAGTAGTAACTGACTCTCTCCTCTCCTAATGTTATAGAGTAGTAGTAGTAACTGACTCTCTCCTCTCCTAATGTTATAGAGTAGTAGTAGTAACTGACACTCTCCTCTCCTAATGTTATAGAGTAGTAGTAGTAACTGACTCTCTCTTCTCCTAATATTATAGAGTAGTATTAGTAGTTACTGACTCTCTCCTCTCCTAATGTTATAGAGTAGTAGTTGTAACTGACACTCTCCTCTCCTAATGTTATAGAGTAGTAGTAGTAACTGACACTCTCCTCTCCTAATGTTATAGAGTAGTAGTAGTAACTGACACTCTCTTCTCCTAATGTTATAGAGTAGTAGTAGTAACTGACACTCTCCTCTCCTAATGTTATAGAGTAGTAGTAGTAGTAACTGACTCTGTCCTCTCCTAATGTTATAGAGTAGTAGTAGTAACTAACCCTCTCCTCTCCTAATGTTATAGAGTAGTAGTAGTAGTAACTGACTCTCTCCTCTCCTAATGTTATAGAGTAGTAGTAGTAGTAACTGACCCTCTCCTCTCCTAATGTTATAGAGTAGTAGTATTAACTGACCCTCTCCACTCCTAATGTTATAGAGTAGTAGTAGTAACTGACCCTCTCCTCTCCTAATGTTATAGAGTAGTAGTAGTAGTAACTGACTCTGTCCTCTCCTAATGTTATAGAGTAGTAGTAGTAACTAACCCTCTCCTCTCCTAATGTTATAGAGTAGTAGTAGTAGTAATTGACTCTCTCCTCTCCTAATGTTATAGAGTAGTAGTAGTAGTAACTGACCCTCTCCTCTCCTAATGTTATAGAGTAGTACTATTAACTGACCCTCTCCACTCCTAATGTTATAGAGTAGTAGTAGTAACTGACCCTCTCCTCTCCTAATGTTATAGAGTAGTAGTAGTAATTGACTCTCTCCTCTCCTAATGTTATAGAGTAGTAGTAGTAACTGACCCTCTCCTCTCCTAATGTTATAGAGTAGTAGTAGTAACTGACTCTCTCCTCTCCTAATGTTATAGAGTAGTAGTAGTAAATGACTCTATCCTCTCCTAATGTTATAGAGTAGTATTAGTGACACTCTCCTCTCCTAATGTTATAGAGTAGTAGTAGTAGTAACTAACTCTCTCCTCTCCTAATGTTATAGAGTAGTAGTAGTAACTGACCCTCTCCTCTCCTAATGTTATAGAGTAGTAGTCGTAACTGACACTCTCCTCTCAAAATGTTATAGAGTAGTAGTAGTAACTGACTCTCTCCTCTCCTAATGTTATAGAGTAGTAGTAGTAACTGACTCTCTCCTGTCCTAATGTTATAGAGTAGTAGTAGTAACTGACACTCTCCTCTCCTAATGTTATAGAGTAGTAGTAGTAACTGACTCTCTCTTCTCCTAATATTATAGAGTAGTATTAGTAGTAACTGACTCTCTCCTCTCCTAATGTTATAGAGTAGTAGTAGTAGTAACTGACCCTCTCCTCTCCTAATGTCATAGAGTAGTAGATGTAACTGACACTCTCCTCTCCTAATGTTATAGAGTAGTAGTAGTAACTGACACTCTCCTCTCCTAATGTTATAGAGTAGTAGTAGTAACTGACACTCTCTTCTCCTAATGTTATAGAGTAGTAGTAGTAACTGACACTCTCCTCTCCTAATGTTATAGAGTAGTAGTAGTAGTAACTGACTCTGTCCTCTCCTAATGTTATAGAGTAGTAGTAGTAACTAACCCTCTCCTCTCCTAATGTTATAGAGTAGTAGTAGTAGTAACTGACTCTCTCCTCTCCTAATGTTATAGAGTAGTAGTAGTAGTAACTGACCCTCTCCTCTCCTAATGTTATAGAGTAGTAGTATTAACTGACCCTCTCCACTCCTAATGTTATAGAGTAGTAGTAGTAACTGACCCTCTCGTCTCCTAATGTTATAGAGTAGTAGTAGTAATTGACTCTCTCCTCTCCTAATGTTATAGAGTAGTAGTAGTAACTGACCCTCTCCTCTCCTAATGTTATAGAGTAGTAGTATTTACTGACTCTCTCCTCTCCTAATGTTATAGAGTAGTAGTAGTAACTGACCCTCTCCTCTCCTAATGTTATAGAGTAGTAGTAGTAACTGACTCTCTCCTCTCCTAATGTTATAGAGTAGTAGTAGTAAATGACTCTCTCCTCTCCTAATGTTATAGAGTAGTATTAGTGACACTCTCCTCTCCTAATGTTATAGAGTAGTAGTAGTAGTAACTGACTCTCTCCTCTCCTAATGTTATAGAGTAGTAGTAGTAACTGACCCTCTCCTCTCCTAATGTTATAGAGTAGTAGACGTAACTGACACTCTCCTCTCCTAATGTTATAGAGTAGTAGTAGTAACTGACTCTCTCCTCTCCTAATGTTATAGAGTAGTAGTAGTAACTGACTCTCTCCTCTCCTAATGTTATAGAGTAGTAGTAGTAACTGACACTCTCCTCTCCTAATGTTATAGAGTAGTAGTAGTAACTGACTCTCTCTTCTCCTAATATTATAGAGTAGTATTAGTAGTTACTGACTCTCTCCTCTCCTAATGTTATAGAGTAGTAGTTGTAACTGACACTCTCCTCTCCTAATGTTATAGAGTAGTAGTAGTAACTGACACTCTCCTCTCCTAATGTTATAGAGTAGTAGTAGTAACTGACACTCTCTTCTCCTAATGTTATAGAGTAGTAGTAGTAACTAACCCTCTCCTCTCCTAATGTTATAGAGTAGTAGTAGTAGTAACTGACTCTCTCCTCTCCTAATGTTATAGAGTAGTAGTAGTAGTAACTGACCCTCTCCTCTCCTAATGTTATAGAGTAGTAGTATTAACTGACCCTCTCCACTCCTAATGTTATAGAGTAGTAGTAGTAACTGACCCTCTCCTCTCCTAATGTTATAGAGTAGTAGTAGTAGTAACTGACTCTGTCCTCTCCTAATGTTATAGAGTAGTAGTAGTAACTAACCCTCTCCTCTCCTAATGTTATAGAGTAGTAGTAGTAGTAATTGACTCTCTCCTCTCCTAATGTTATAGAGTAGTAGTAGTAGTAACTGACCCTCGCCTCTCCTAATGTTATAGAGTAGTACTATTAACTGACCCTCTCCACTCCTAATGTTATAGAGTAGTAGTAGTAACTGACCCTCTCCTCTCCTAATGTTATAGAGTAGTAGTAGTAATTGACTCTCTCCTCTCCTAATGTTATAGAGTAGTAGTAGTAACTGACCCTCTCCTCTCCTAATGTTATAGAGTAGTAGTAGTAACTGACTCTCTCCTCTCCTAATGTTATAGAGTAGTAGTAGTAAATGACTCTATCCTCTCCTAATGTTATAGAGCAGTATTAGTGACACTCTCCTCTCCTAATGTTATAGAGTAGTAGTAGTAGTAACTGACTCTCTCCTCTCCTAATGTTATAGAGTAGTAGTAGTAACTGACCCTCTCCTCTCCTAATGTTATAGAGTAGTAGTCGTAACTGACACTCTCCTCTCAAAATGTTATAGAGTAGTAGTAGTAACTGACTCTCTCCTCTCCTAATGTTATAGAGTAGTAGTAGTAACTGACTCTCTCCTCTCCTAATGTTATAGAGTAGTAGTAGTAACTGACACTCTCCTCTCCTAATGTTATAGAGTAGTAGTAGTAACTGACTCTCTCTTCTCCTAATATTATAGAGAAGTATTAGTAGTAACTGACTCTCTCCTCTCCTAATGTTATAGAGTAGTAGTAGTAGTAACTGACCCTCTCCTCTCCTAATGTCATAGAGTAGTAGATGTAACTGACACTCTCCTCTCCTAATGTTATAGAGTAGTAGTAGTAACTGACACTCTCCTCTCCTAATGTTATAGAGTAGTAGTAGTAACTGACACTCTCTTCTCCTAATGTTATAGAGTAGTAGTAGTAACTGACACTCTCCTCTCCTAATGTTATAGAGTAGTAGTAGTAGTAACTGACTCTGTCCTCTCCTAATGTTATAGAGTAGTAGTAGTAACTAACCCTCTCCTCTCCTAATGTTATAGAGTAGTAGTAGTAGTAACTGACTCTCTCCTCTCCTAATGTTATAGAGTAGTAGTAGTAGTAACTGACCCTCTCCTCTCCTAATGTTATAGAGTAGTAGTATTAACTGACCCTCTCCACTCCTAATGTTATAGAGTAGTAGTAGTAACTGACCCTCTCGTCTCCTAATGTTATAGAGTAGTAGTAGTAATTGACTCTCTCCTCTCCTAATGTTATAGAGTAGTAGTAGTAACTGACCCTCTCCTCTCCTAATGTTATAGAGTAGTAGTATTAACTGACTCTCTCCTCTCCTAATGTTATAGAGTAGTAGTATTAACTGACCCTCTCCACTCCTAATGTTATAGAGTAGTAGTAGTAACTGACCCTCTCCTCTCCTAATGTTATAGAGTAGTAGTAGTAATTGACTCTCTCCTCTCCTAATGTTATAGAGTAGTAGTAGTAACTGACCCTCTCCTCTCCTAATGTTATAGAGTAGTAGTAGTAACTGACTCTCTCCTCTCCTAATGTTATAGAGTAGTAGTAGTAAATGACTCTATCCTCTCCTAATGTTATAGAGTAGTATTAGTGACACTCTCCTCTCCTAATGTTATAGAGTAGTAGTAGTAGTAACTGACTCTCTCCTCTCCTAATGTTATAGAGTAGTAGTAGTAACTGACCCTCTCCTCTCCTAATGTTATAGAGTAGTAGTCGTAACTGACACTCTCCTCTCAAAATGTTATAGAGTAGTAGTAGTAACTGACTCTCTCCTCTCCTAATGTTATAGAGTAGTAGTAGTAACTGACTCTCTCCTCTCCTAATGTTATAGAGTAGTAGTAGTAACTGACTCTCTCCTCTCCTAATGTTATAGAGTAGTAGTAGTAACTGACACTCTCCTCTCCTAATGTTATAGAGTAGTAGTAGTAACTGACTCTCTCTTCTCCTAATATTATAGAGAAGTATTAGTAGTAACTGACTCTCTCCTCTCCTAATGTTATAGAGTAGTAGTAGTAGTAACTGACCCTCTCCTCTCCTAATGTCATAGAGTAGTAGATGTAACTGACACTCTCCTCTCCTAATGTTATAGAGTAGTAGTAGTAACTGACACTCTCCTCTCCTAATGTTATAGAGTAGTAGTAGTAACTGACACTCTCTTCTCCTAATGTTATAGAGTAGTAGTAGTAACTGACACTCTCCTCTCCTAATGTTATAGAGTAGTAGTAGTAGTAACTGACTCTGTCCTCTCCTAATGTTATAGAGTAGTAGTAGTAACTAACCCTCTCCTCTCCTAATGTTATAGAGTAGTAGTAGTAGTAACTGACTCTCTCCTCTCCTAATGTTATAGAGTAGTAGTAGTAGTAACTGACCCTCTCCTCTCCTAATGTTATAGAGTAGTAGTATTAACTGACCCTCTCCACTCCTAATGTTATAGAGTAGTAGTAGTAACTGACCCTCTCGTCTCCTAATGTTATAGAGTAGTAGTAGTAATTGACTCTCTCCTCTCCTAATGTTATAGAGTAGTAGTAGTAACTGACCCTCTCCTCTCCTAATGTTATAGAGTAGTAGTATTAACTGACTCTCTCCTCTCCTAATGTTATAGAGTAGTAGTATTAACTGACCCTCTCCACTCCTAATGTTATAGAGTAGTAGTAGTAACTGACCCTCTCCTCTCCTAATGTTATAGAGTAGTAGTAGTAATTGACTCTCTCCTCTCCTAATGTTATAGAGTAGTAGTAGTAACTGACCCTCTCCTCTCCTAATGTTATAGAGTAGTAGTAGTAACTGACTCTCTCCTCTCCTAATGTTATAGAGTAGTAGTAGTAAATGACTCTATCCTCTCCTAATGTTATAGAGTAGTATTAGTGACACTCTCCTCTCCTAATGTTATAGAGTAGTAGTAGTAGTAACTGACTCTCTCCTCTCCTAATGTTATAGAGTAGTAGTAGTAACTGACCCTCTCCTCTCCTAATGTTATAGAGTAGTAGTCGTAACTGACACTCTCCTCTCAAAATGTTATAGAGTAGTAGTAGTAACTGACTCTCTCCTCTCCTAATGTTATAGAGTAGTAGTAGTAACTGACTCTCTCCTCTCCTAATGTTATAGAGTAGTAGTAGTAACTGACCCTCTCCTCTCCTAATGTTATAGAGTAGTAGTAGTAACTGACTCTCTCTTCTCCTAATATTATAGAGTAGTATTAGTAGTAACTGACTCTCTCCTCTCCTAATGTTATAGAGTAGTAGTAGTAGTAACTGACCCTCTCCTCTCCTAATGTCATAGAGTAGTAGATGTAACTGACACTCTCCTCTCCTAATGTTATAGAGTAGTAGTAGTAACTGACACTCTCCTCTCCTAATGTTATAGAGTAGTAGTAGTAACTGACACTCTCTTCTCCTAATGTTATAGAGTAGTAGTAGTAACTGACACTCTCCTCTCCTAATGTTATAGAGTAGTAGTAGTAGTAACTGACTCTGTCCTCTCCTAATGTTATAGAGTAGTAGTAGTAACTAACCCTCTCCTCTCCTAATGTTATAGAGTAGTAGTAGTAGTAACTGACTCTCTCCTCTCCTAATGTTATAGAGTAGTAGTAGTAGTAACTGACCCTCTCCTCTCCTAATGTTATAGAGTAGTAGTATTAACTGACCCTCTCCACTCCTAATGTTATAGAGTAGTAGTAGTAACTGACCCTCTCGTCTCCTAATGTTATAGAGTAGTAGTAGTAATTGACTCTCTCCTCTCCTAATGTTATAGAGTAGTAGTAGTAACTGACCCTCTCCTCTCCTAATGTTATAGAGTAGTAGTATTAACTGACTCTCTCCTCTCCTAATGTTATAGAGTAGTAGTAGTAACTGACCCTCTCCTCTCCTAATGTTATAGAGTAGTAGTAGTAACTGACTCTCTCCTCTCCTAATGTTATAGAGTAGTAGTAGTAAATGACTCTCTCCTCTCCTAATGTTATAGAGTAGTATTAGTGACACTCTCCTCTCCTAATGTTATAGAGTAGTAGTAGTAGTAACTGACTCTCTCCTCTCCTAATGTTATAGAGTAGTAGTAGTAACTGACCCTCTCCTCTCCTAATGTTATAGAGTAGTAGACGTAACTGACACTCTCCTCTCCTAATGTTATAGAGTAGTAGTAGTAGTAGTAACTGACTCTCTCTTCTCCAAATACAAATATTTGGCAACAACTCTGGTGGACATACCTGCAGTCAGCGATGCCGATTATGGCAGCCCCCTGCAACTCTGATTCAGAGGGGTTGGGTTAAATGCGGAAGACACATTTCAGTTGAAGGCATTCAGTTGTACGACTGACTAGGTATTCCTCTTTCACTTTCCCTTTCCCAATTGCACGCTCCCTCAAAACTTGATATCTATGGCATTGTGCACATTTTAGAGTGGCCTATTGTCCCCAGCATGAGGTGCACCTGTGTAATGATCGTGCTGTATAATCAGCTTCCTGATATGCCACACCTGTCAGTTGGATGGATTATCTTGGCTAATGAGAAATGCTCACTAACAGGGTTGTAAGCAAATATGTGCACACATTTTCAGAGAAATAAGGTTTTTCTTCGTATGGAAAATTTCTGGGATCATTTATTTCACCTCATGAAACATTGGACTAACACTTTACATGCTGCCTTTATAGTTTTCTTCATTGTATATATGTCAAGAACAATTAAATGGACAATAATAAAATAATATAAAAATAATATCATAAAACCAAACAACAGTAAGAGAAAACAACAACATAAAGAAAAAGTAGAATAAAACATTTTAATATTATTCACAGTTACACCACATTAGAAATTGACTTCAGTTACATCCATTATGACCTCTAAAGTTCATTAAGCCGTGCAATAAAGCATCCGTTTGTTTCTTAAACGGTAAACGGTTTCCGTAATGAATACACCCCCAGAGGTACCTAACGTAACCAAACAGAAGCAAACAGTAGCAAAAGGAACAAAACGGGAAGGGACCTCACTTTACATGCTGCCTTTATAGTTTTCTTCATTGTATATATGTCATTATATTGTCACAACCATGATGATTGTGACAATGATGGTCATGTGATCTGAATGACTGCTTTCTAACCATATTGTCACAGTTGACCTCATCTAGTGACCAGTGTTCCATGTTACTGTCTCTTCCCCCTCAGCACCTGCAGTAGGTCCCAGCTGTAGCAGTACAGTCACTGTGCAGTCTGACTGAGGGAGGTTTTTGTACGGCTCTGTATCACCGTGTAAACACATCTTTACTATTGATTATGTGTATACTCTGACAGTAGTAATCGCCTGCATCTTCAGCCTGAACTCCACTGATGGTCAGAGTGAAGTCACTCCCAGATCCACTGCCACTGAATCTAGATGGAGTCCCAGACTGAAGTGTTGTAGCACGGTAAATAAGGACTTTAGGAGCTCCTCCAGGTTTCTGCTGGTACCAGGCTAAACATGGTTTACCTGACCTACCACAGTCAGGATAGACATTACTGCTGGTTTTACAGTTCAGAGAGACTGTCTGTTCTGGGAGAACAGTTTTAACTGTAGGAGTCTGAGACACAGTGATCTGTCCACTGGATTCTGAAACAGAGAGAAAACTAATAAATGTATCACCAGGGATTAATAAAACTACTTGAACAATCTTTCAGTTCACTCAAACTGTTTACTTTTCAGTATACAAACATAAAACTCCTATATATTTTTTACCTTTGATGTAGAATGCAAATATCCAGATGAAGATGGTGATAAAAGTCATGGTTGTTGTGGGTTCTGTTGTCATGAAGGACAAATCTCAGTCAGGAAGTGTTAAACTCACAGGGATATAAACCCTCCCAGAGCATGTTTTGTCTATGCAAAGTGTCCAATCTATGCAAACAAGGGTGTATTAATTTCTGCCGGTTCTGTTGCAAAATGTTTCTTAAACGGTAGCAAACAGAATGAAACAGGGATGGACCTATCTGAATTTTTCCAATTGAAACTCTCATTTTCCTCTGTTTCCTTCTGTTTGTTTCTTTTATAACAATAAAACAGGACGTGACCACTACAGTACCAATGTCCAAGCAGGGCACAAATTGGGATATCAAGAACAATTAAATGGACAATAATAAAATAATATAAAAATAATATCATAAAACCAAACAACAGTAAGAGAAAACAACAACATAAAGAAAAAGTAGAATAAAACATTTTAATATTATTCACAGTTACACCACATTAGAAATTGACTTCAGTTACATCCATTATGACCTCTAAAGTTCATTAAGCCGTGCAATAAAGCATCCGTTTGTTTCTTAAACGGTAAACGGTTTCCGTAATGAATACACCCCCAGAGGTACCTAACGTAACCAAACAGAAGCAAACAGTAGCAAAAGGAACAAAACGGGAAGGGACCTCGCGGATTTTGTCCAATAGAAACTCACGTATTCGTTTCAAATCTTTATGCAATACAAAACATTTTGCTACAGTGTACAACTAATACATACACCCCAGACTTTCTTAGTCCCACAGAGACAGTGTAACTGAAGAGATCTGTGTGAGCAGGAGCATTTTTAAGCAGTGGGGCTGAATGCCCAGCCAATCATGGCCTTGATTGGTAAACAAGCCTCAGCTGGGCTCAATTCAGTTTTTTTCGTCTTCATCAATCTACACACAATACCCTTTAATGACAAAGCAAACACAGTTTTTTAGAATTTGTTGCACCTTTGGCGGCGGTTACAGCCTCGAGTCTTCTTGGGTACGACGCTACAAGCTTGGCACACCTGTATTTTGGGAGTTTCTTCCATTCTTCTCAGCAGATCCTCTCAAGCTCTGTCAGGGTGGATGGGGAGCGTTGCTGCACAGCTATTTTCAGGTCTCTCCAGAGACGTTCGATTGGGTTCAAGTCCAGGCTCTGGCTGGGCCACTCAAGGACATTCAGAGATTTGTCCCGAAGCCACTCCTACATTATCTTGGTTGTGTACTTAGGGTTGTTGTCCTGTTGGAAGGTGAACCTTCGCCCCAGTCTGAGGTCCTGAGCACTCTGGAGCAGGTTCTCATCAAGGATCTCTCTGTACTTTGCTCCATTCATATTTGCCTCGATCCTGATTAGTCTCCCAGTCCCTGCCGCTGAAAAACATCTCCACAGCATGATGCTGCTACCAACATGTTTCCCTGTAGGATGGTGCCAGGTTTCCTCCAGATGTGATTCTTGGCATTCAGGCCAAAGGGTTCAATCTTGATTTCATCAGACTAGAGAATCTTGTTTCTCATGGTCAGAGTCTTTGGGAGCCTTTTGGCAAACTCCAAGCGGGATGTCATGTGCCTTTTACTGAGGAGTGGCTTCCGTCTGGCCGCTCCACCATAAAGGCCTATTTGGTGGAGTGCTGCAGAGATGGTTGTCCTTCTGGAAGGTTATCCCATCTCCACAGAGAAACTCTGGAGCTCTGTCAGAGTGACCATCGGGTTCAGTTTGGCCGGGCAGCCAGCTCTAGGAAGAGTCTTGGTGGTTCCAAACTTTTCCAGGTCACTGTGTTCTTGGGGTCCTTCAATGTGTTGGAGATTTTCCAGTCATCTGATGGTTTTCAGTAACCTATACTGTTCTCTTTGAAGTAGAAAGAATAATCAATATAAGCTTAAATATTAGACTTAAGTAAGCAGAATGAAAGCTAAGTCTATGAGAGTGTCCAAGCCAGATCAACATCAAATTGACCATTGGACAAGTAAAGAACAGAATGTAAGCAGAATTTGTGTAGATGAGGCAAGGTAAACTAACAAGACATGAATGGTCTGGGCCATATCTGATGTTGTGAAGGCTACTGGACACGCACACAAGTTAAGCATACATTGATAACGTAGGTCTGAACTTGTAAAGACCTTTGGACAGGAACATTAGCTAAGGGGTATGCATGTCATGCCACCAATAGAATCTATGCCCCAATATCTGAGCCAATAAGAGAATGGAAACTATGTAACAAAGCAAATGGGGTGATGACATTATGTAAAGGTAAAAATGTATAAAGGCCAAGCACTAAGAATGAGAAGGCAGTCTTCCATGGAGGTGCTCGGCTTTTGTTGTTCTCTGCATTAAAATTCTAATTGAATTCACAAGCTCTGGTATCTGAGAAGTATTTGAGTCAATATTTTTCCACAACAAACGCTGCAGGCATTTTTTGGTACCCCTCCCCAGTTCTGTGCCTCGACACAATTCGGTCTCTGAGTTCTACGGACAGTTCCATCAATCTCTTGGCTTTGTTCTTGCACTGGCATGCACAGTCAACTGTGGAACAGGTGTGTGCCTTTCCAAATCATGCCCAATCAATTGAATTTATCACAAGTGGACTCTAATCAAGTTTTAGAAACATCTCAAGGATGATCAATGGAAACAGGATGCACCTGAGCTCAATTTTTAGTCTCATAGCAAAGGGTCTGAATACTTATGTAAATAAGGTATTTCTGTTTTTAGTTCTGAATAAATTAGAAACAATTTATAAAAACCTGTTTTCACTTCTTCATTATGGGGTATTGTGTGTAGATTGCTGAGGAAATTGATTATTTAATCCATTTTAGAACAAGGCTGTAACATAACAAAATGTGGAAAAAGTCAAGGGGTCTGAATACTTTCCGAATGCACTGTAAGCTTTTAGTTTGACTAATGTATTGGCACTGGAGCCTGCTGGTGTAACTGCTAAACTGCTTTCTGACTGTACACTGTACTGCATGATTGTAGCGGGTTTACTAACGAGTTAGTTATATTAGCTATGTTGACTATGATGTTACTGTAGCTAATATGGTGAGCTAGTTGCGGTTATGATATGAAGGTTTGGCTAGGAAAGGTTTTTCGCCTGGTCAGACAGCTGATGTGTTGAACATTGAAGTCCACAAGTGAAGGGAAAAGGTGAGAGGAGGAGAGCGCATAGATGCGAGAATGAATACAATGAGTTGTTTGTATGTGGCTACGAAAGTGAACTGCATGTGATCAGGGGTGTATTCATTCCTCCGATTCTGTTGAAAAACACTTCTTAAACGGAAGCAAACGGAGCGAAACGGGAATAAACATACATGAATTTGTCTGATAGAAACTATTGTTTGCTGTCACGCCGGTTCCCGCTCTTCCCCCCCTGGCGCTCGAGGGCGCCAAGATCCCCAGCATTACACACTCAAGCCACCTTCAGTACGCACACCTGTCTTCCCTCCATTATGCACATCCGCGATCATTGGACTCACGTGGACTCAATTACTTGTGTCATTACCTTCCCTATATCTGTCTGTTCCCAAGCTCTGTTCCCTGCTTTGGGATTTATTGTCTCATGTCCGTGTTCCGACGATGTTCCTGTCTTGCTTCCATGTCTGTTCCCTAATAAATGTCTGACTCCCCGTACCTGCCTCTCCTGTCCGGCGTTGGTCCTTACAGTTTGCAACTGTTGGACTAACGATTACACCCTAGGTCAGCAAGAGTGTGCAAGGCGGTATTGAATGTGTCTCTGTCTGTCCATGTGTCCCTGTCACCTCAAATCTTTCTCTCGAGCTGTGTTCACCTACGTTGAATTTATAGGCTAGGTTGTAGGAACCTCATGATGGGTATAGGGAAAATGCAAGTAATATTTAGTAGCCTAAACCAATCTATGTTAAACTGGGTGAATGGAATATCAATGACAGTCATCCAATATGCTGTAATAGAAATAAGGCCAATACACATACAAAAAAATAATCATCCTCCCTCATCTTAAATGGCACCGACTGCCACTGTTTAGTTCAGTCAGTGGTCCATGTCACTGTCTCTTCCCCCTGGCTGAACATCTGGTGATAGCTGGTCTATTCAGGGACAAGCAGAACCACCCAGCCCTGTCTATGTAAATCTCAGTTTCACTCCTACAGCTCCCAGTCTAGCAGTTGACCAGTTTCATTCCCTGACATACCCTGGACTGGGACTGATGTAAGGGAGGTGACTGATTTTAACCTCTATGGTGGATTCAGGGAGGGACACATAACAGATAAGGCACCAAGTAATTGATGACAGATAAAAAAATATTATACTTTACGATGATAGTGTGTAGTGTATGTCTCTACGTAAATGTGTCTCATGTTTGAGCCCAGTATCATGTCTCATTCACAGATCATGAAAAGGGTTAATACATGCTAGATGATCACATCAATATTTGGTTGTGAAGTGCATGTAGGGATTTGGTTTGAGGGTATGATGATGATTTAACATCACTTTTCTTTTACTTCTGTAGATCTTACTCTGCATATGGACTGGTAAAGTGTTTCAAAACGTCTAATAACTTTCATACAAACGTTCAGTTCATGACCAATATAACAAGATACAACCATGATGATGATATTAATGATGATGATGATGATGAGGATGATAATGAGGACGTTGGAGAACGTGTGATTTGTATCATGCGTTCTAACCATATTCAAAGTTGAGCTGATCAGTGTTCCATGTCACTGTCTCTTCCTGCAGTAGGTCCCAGCTGTAGCAGTACAGTCACTGTGCAGTCTGACTGAGGGAGGTTTTTGTACGGCTCTGTATCACTGTGTTAACACTGGACCACTGTGGAGACTCTGACAGTAGTAATCTCCTGCATCTTCAGCCTGGACTCCACTGATGGTCAGAGTGAAGTCACTCCCAGATCCACTGCCACTGAATCTAGATGGAGTCCCAGACTGAAGTGTTGTAGCACGGTAAATAAGAGTTCAGGAGCTCCTCCAGGTTTCTGCTGGTACCAGGCTAGGCGATTATTAGAATACACATTACTGCTGGTTTTACAGTTCAGAGAGACTGTCTGTCCTGGGAGAACAGCTTTCACTGTAGGAGTTTGAGTCACAGTGTACTGTCCTCTGGATTCTGAAACAGAGAATAAAAACATTTATATGAGTGAAGTATTACATTTAGTAATCAATCATTTTGAAAGAAATAGTAACATTGATATACATGTTGATAGTGTACATTCAATTCATTCAAAAAATTCTAACCTTGGAAGCAGAAAGCAAGTGTCCAGATGAATATGGTGATAAAAGTCATGGTTGTTGTGGGTTCTGTTGTCATGAAGGACAGCTCTCAGTCATGAAGTGTTAAACTCACAGGGATATAAACACTACCAGACCACTGAAGCATGTGCTGCTAATGCAAAGTGTCCTCTCTATGCAAATATACTTTTTTTGGTCCTACTAGGAAACTGTAGTCATTTTTATTATTATTTTAGTTTTATTTCAGACTACAAAAAAAGGTGTATTACTGCACTTAATTTATGTTGAAAAAAGGGAGAGGGGTGAAAAATGTTCCTAAAATAAAATCAACAAATATCTATGTACTCCATAGGTCAAGGTCACCTGTCTAATCAGGTCCCTCCCTACACAGTCTCAGGAGGCAGGCAGGGAGAAACATCTTCAGACAGTATTCCCTGCAATGCTTCGGCTGTTAATTCCTGAAGACCCAAAAACCTTTCTGCTGCAGATACAATTATGTCCAGTTTCTTGGATTTCTTGTTTGTTTGGGCAGTACAATTTATCACCTGCACAATAAACGCGTCAAAATCCACCTTCTTCAGGATCAGTGTATCAGGATCCCTCAATGACATTCTCAGGCTCTGGGGCATCCACTGCCATAGCTTCCTCAGCTCAACTCCTACAACTATTTCCACCGCCTCCGTGTAGGAGACCTGTTGAAGAGGTTTGTGTGAGCAGCAGCATTTTAAAGGTTGGGGCTGATTGTCCAGGCAATCAGGGCTCTGATTGGTAAACTAGGTTTAACTGGGCTAAATTAGAGTCTGGCAAGGTGCTGGAAGGTTCTAGCAAGACAGAGGTCTTGCTCTTGACAGAAACTCACATTGTTTTAGGGGCTTATAACTTTGTTAATCCATCTCAATAAATATGGTTGAATAATTGCTTGAAATTCATTACCTGACAGAGGGATCTTACAGAAACTGGGGTTTTTGTTCTGAAATGATGTGAGACACTGTTGTTGCACAGAGTCCATTCAACGTATTATGTGACATGTAAAGGCAATGTTTACATATGAACTACAGCGAAATAGGAGGAATACTAATGCAATCTGGACCTATGGGTGTTATCACTTAAGGAATGAGTTAACATGAGGGTGGATGAGTTGACATTATTGTCAGCATCACTTATATATTTAGCTTAGTGTATTTAAGTTCAGTCAGTGTTCCATGTCACTGTGTCTTCTCCCACAGCACCTACAGTCACACTCAACTAGTGCAGTTACTGTAAAATCTGAGGGAGGTTTTTGTACGGCTCTGTATCACTCTGTGAACACCCAGGCACTTACATGGTGTGCACTCTGACAGTAGTAATCTCCTGCATCTTCAGCCTGGACTCCACTGATGGTCAGAGTGAAGTCACTCCCAGATCCACTGCCACTGAATCTAGATGGAGTCCCAGACTGAAGTGTTGTAGCACGGTAAATAAGGAGTTTAGGAGCTCCTCCAGGTTTCTGTTGATACCAGGCTAAAACGTCATTGTTGTAAACATTACTGCTGGTTTTACAGTTCAGAGAGACTGTCTGTCCTGGGAGAACAGCTTTCACTGTAGGAGTCTGAGTCACAGTGTACTGTCCTCTGGATTCTGAAACAGAGATTAAAAACATTTATATAAATGAAATATTACATATAGTAATGAATCATTCTGAATAGAAATAGTAACATTGATATACATGTCTACGGTGTAGATTTATTTCATTTTCAACAAAACATTCTGAAAATTGTAACCTTCAAAGCAGATAAGTGTCCAGATGAATATGGTGAATAAAGTAATGGTTGTTGTGGGTTCTGTTGTCATGAAGAACAGCTCTCAGTCATGAAGTGGTAAACTCACTGGGATATAAATGCTCTTAGAGCAGCAGGGAAGATGCATCATGCAAATTAATGTTTCAAATCTATTTCAGGTTCCAAGTAGTATCCCATCAGAATATATTTTGGCTTGGTTGAGCTTTCTTTTATAATACTTAGGTGGGTGCTTAAATTTGTCCTATTTCTCACACATAAATGTGTGTTTTATGCCCATGTGTGAATTGGAAATGTGTTTTTTG
Organism: Salmo salar; assembly: GCF_965601325.2. Lineage (NCBI taxonomy): Eukaryota > Metazoa > Chordata > Actinopteri > Salmoniformes > Salmonidae > Salmo > Salmo salar. Next base: position 54,716,573 of record NC_138297.1, read on the forward strand.
CATATTCCAACTCCCCTTGAGTCATCCTTGGAGAGTAGGTTTGAGACCAGGGTCTGCCAGTGCCTTGCTCAAAGGTACATCAACATATTTTTCACCTTGTCGACCCGGATATTCAAAATCGTGACCTTTCAGTTACTGGCCCAACACTCTAACCGCTAGCTACCTACTGCCCCTTTTACAACATCAAACAGCAACTGTTTACTTGGATAACTAATGTATGGCAACTTTTATGTCACACCACCATTATATTTTGATTCTGATGATGATCAGATATAATGAACTGTCTGTTCACTCATGCTTGGTCTCTCATGTAAGTTCCTCTAATCAGTTAGTGAACACTTCTCTAAACTAAAGCTGGTAGGATTCCTCTGGTAGTGTTGTCTGTCCTCTGTGACTTTACCACCACTGTTAAATCTGAGATCAACATGTTTAATAAAGGAATATACAACATGGATCACTATCACTACTGCTGCTGCTGTTGTCTTTCATATGGACAATATGGAGGAATACTAGCAACACTGATCTAATGCTGGACTGTACCTCCAGACTAGGAGAACACCTGATACACAGGAGAAGGAAAAATGACTAATATCTGGATTTAAGACACAATTCATATTTGTATTATTTAGAAACAGCTTATATGAAGTGTTTGTTCTACCTGGAAGATGTTAAAGTGTATTAGTGTTGATTATGAGTCTGTATGAGTGATCTTCACTGTAACAGCTGCAGCATCACAACACAGAGAGGTTTTTGTACCAGCAGTAATATGGATTGTATCACTGTGGTGGACTTTTGGTAGTGGCACCAGACTTGATGTTGGAAGTAAGTAAACAACATAATGTAGCGTTTTATTCACCTTTTGATGTCGTGAGTCAATATCTCTATTAATTTTGTCTTGATATTGAGGATTTAAAAAAAATATGTTTTTTATGATATTTTGAAAAATACACAAGGCCTTTCACGTACTATGGCCAATTTTAATATACATGTTATTACATCTAATCAAATTTGACCTATATTTTTTAAAGATTAAAGTGATTAGCCTACATCTTAGATTAGGTGTATGAATAAACATACTGCGCCTTGTAAGAAACGTAGTAAAGTAGGTTTCTGTTCAATGTTAAGGAAAACTAAATTAAAAACACTTTATTTCAAATTGATCATTTCTGTAAAGTATTCATACCATAGTAGAGTTCATTATTTGAACCACAGTCTAAAGAAATTCAGCTTCCCCAATCTTCAGGAGGTTTTTGTACCAGCAGTAATAGGGATTGTATCACTGTGGTACACTTTTGGTAGCGGCACCAGACTTGATGTTGGAAGTAAGTAACAAGCTCTCTTGTTATTTCTTTCTGATTACATTTTTTTGTATTTTACTTTCTTAAACTCTGTCTCCATGAAAATATTTTTTCTACTACTTTCGACGAAGCCTTGGATATAGTTGTTGCATTGTGTATTACTGTTAGTGTCAGATTTTAGAACTTTCACTCTTAAATATTTTTGGTTAAATTTTGCTTTTGACTGAGCCTTCTTTCAAACAACATTTTATTGAATCAAGATGATAAATTGTAAGTTTATTTATGTCTGGTTTGTATGATTGCGGACCATAACTTAATTCTGGTAAATAACTATTTAATAGTATTATATATAGTATTCCTCATTGTTGCATTGTATTCATGGTAGACTTCACTGTTAGTGTGAAGACAAAGGGTCTCAGTTATGATTGTAACTGACTTCATAATCTAACATGGTTGATATGTGATGAAAATACTATGAATATGACTAGGTTATTCTGATCAGATCCATTCCTAAACAATATCTGTATAACATGTACAACTGACACCATATGACTAGTAACTAGTTATTTTACCACTTTATACTTGTTTGGTTCATAAATCTGCTGTATCATATTACTTTAGTGTTTTCTCCACATATTCTAAACAATCTAACTCATACATTAATATTTAGAGGGCATTTCCAATTCACTGTATTTTGATGTGTACTTTGCTGAAGATAATCTCTTACTGTAGCTGTACTTGATGTAGTTACTTAGTTGATGTGTTCTGTTTGTTCCAGGTAACAGTGTCCCCACCCTCACCGTCCTGCCCCCCTCTAGTGAGGAACTGTCCAGTACAACAACAGCCACACTGACGTGTCTGGCCAACAAGGGCTTCCCCTCAGACTGGACCATGAGCTGGAAAGTGGACGGGACCAGCAAGAAGCAGGAGGCCAATCCTGGGGTCCTGGAGAAGGATGGTCTATACAGCTGGAGCAGCACCCTGACTCTCACTGCCCAGGAGTGGACCAAGGCAGGAGAGGTGACCTGTGAAGCCCAGCAGAAATCCCAGACTCCAGTCACCAAGACCTTGAGGAGGGCTGACTGTTCTGGGTAGGACCCCTCAGTCACACACCCCTGTGGAGAGAGGCTGCTGGTTCCTCTGCTTTGACTCTGTTCTGAGATCAGATGTTCTCTGTCTTATTGATCACTGACATGTAGACTAACAGGGGGCTTTGCTTGAGTTCATGTATCAATCCTCTCTGTAGACTGAGGTTGTATCAGTGTTAGATGTGATGTGTTCTGTTATATTACTATTAGATACTGTAGGAATGTTTGCTTTGATGATTTGATGATTTGATGAAAATAAAGATTTCTCTTTGGAACAAATATTTTTGTTGTCTCTTATAATAATTAGACTGCAGTCTTAAATGTTGTTGAATGGTATAGAAATGTATTCATAAAGCCTGATTCACAGTTTCTTCGAAAACTATCAGACCTAAATGTCATTGCTTAGTTATTTATGTTCTCACTTGAAACCACATCATCTTCAACCAGCAAATCAAATCAAATGTTACTAGTCACATGCGCCGAATACAACAGATGTAGACCTTACAGAGAAATGCTTACTTACGAGAGCCCTAACCAACAACACAGCTTTAAAAAATACAGATAAGAATAAGAGATAAAAGTAACAAGTAATTAAAGAGCAGCAGTAAAATAACAATTGCGAGACTATATACAGGGGGGAACCGATACAGACCTTCTCCCTATTGGCTGTCTCGTCATTGAAGGTGATCAGGCCTACCACTGTTGTGTAGTTGTCAAACTTAATTTATGGTGTTGGAGTCATGCCATCGGAGGAATCCCGGAACATATTCCAGTCTGTGCCAGCAAACAGTTCTGTAGTTTAGCATCTGCTTCATCTGACCACTTTTTTATTGATCTAGTCACTGGTGCTTCCTGCTTTAATTTTAGCTCGTAAACAGGAATCAGGAGGATAGAATTATGGTCAGATTTGCCAAATAGAGGGCGAGGGAGATCTTTGTATGTGTCTGTGTGTGTGGAGTATATGTGGTCCAGAGTTATTTTTCCCCTTGTTGCACATTTAACAGAAGAGGTCTAGATACTACAATGTTAACAGATTAACAGGAGAGGTGTAGATACTACAATGTTAACAGATTAACAGGAGAGGTGTAGATACTACAATGTTAACAGATTAACAGGAGAGGTGTAGATACTACAATGTTAACAGATTAACAGGAGAGGTCTAGATACTACAATGTTATCAGATTAACAGGAGAGGTCTAGATACTACAATGTTAACAGATTAACAGGAGAGGTCTAGATACTACAATGTTAACAGATTAACAGGCGAGGTCTAGATACTACAATGTTAACAGATTAACAGGAGAGGTCAAGATAGTACAATGTTTGAAGTATAACAGGACAAGTCTAGCCACATGTAGTAGGTGATGGTTATTTTGAACATTTTTTGACCATGCTTGATTTATAGACTCATAAAGACAGTAAGCTAATGTTATTGAACATTTGATCGATATCTTGGACTCTCACCGATGTGATCACACATACATTAAGCTACATTTGTTTTACAAGATCTACATCATTTCAACGGTATCACATCTTCAAGATTGTCAAAGAGTCTTCTATACCTCCAACCCCCTGGGAACAGAGTGAACATCTGGTGACAGTGCTGCTCTATTCTGGGACAAGCAGAACCACCCAGCCCTGTCTATGTAAATCTCAGTTTTACTCCCACAGCTACCAATCTAGAAGTTTAACAGTTTCACTGCCTGAAATACCCTGGACTGGGCCAGATGTGAGGGAGTGTACTGGTTTTAACCTCTATGGTGGATGCAGGAAGGGAGACATAACAGATATGCCACCATGTAATTAATGACAGATAAAATGGGTATTCTACTTTATGATGATGGTTTATGTACAAGTAGTTTACATGTGTCTCATGTTGAATCCAGCGTCAGGTCTCATTCACAGAGCTAACAGTCCGTAACATACTCATGAAAAAAGTTCATATGCTGCTGTTGATGATCACATCCACTGAATTTCCACAGTTGGTTGTAAGGTCCATTTGTGGACTTTTTGAGGGCTTGGGAGCCTGAAGCGATTGTAACTTTCAAGTAATGTTCAATTACGTGAATAAAAAGGGCATAAATACAATGCTATTATTGGTTATTAGAGATTTTTTAGCAAGACAAAACTATAATGAATAATGGAGATTGTTTTTTAAAAGTCATATATCATGTAACTACTGAACATATATCACTTTATCTGTTTATTAGTGTTATGGTAATATGCTACGGTAACATATTGATATCCATAGAAAAGAGGAATACCAGTCAGCTTCCACCTTCCAGTGATCATTGGCACGGCTAGCCCGTTCATTAGGCAGGATTAGGCTGCCGCCTATGGTGTTAGATTGACGAGGGCGATATTTTCTGAGCTAAACTGACCAATACACACATACAGCAACACAGAAAATCTTGCATAATTCTGACCAAAAACGATGATAATTTCTCTCAACCAGTGGCATATGGGCTTTTTAGGTGAGTGCTGATGCAGCCCTATGATAAGCAGTGCCTACTATGACAAAGGCAGGGGCGCAAAACATTTTGCTTGTCCATTCCCAGTGCGCCTCTCCAGGGTGCTGTTGGAGAGACACATTGCTGCGGCGTTCCACCAACGTTCCGTCGAAAATAATAATCTGACATAAATCCTGTAGCGGATATAGGACATGGTAGAAAGAGTATGTGGCGTTTCTGTCGCCTACAGGACAGAGATAAAATGTAAAAAAGTGTAATGAGATAGACACTTACATCGTGCAGGTTTCTCCGATCAATTTCTCTATTTATTTCACCTTTATTTAACCAGGTAGGCCAGTTGAGAACAAGTTCTCATTTACAACTGCGACCTGGCCAAGATGAAGCAAAGCAGTGCGACAAAAACAACAACACAGAGTTACACATAAACAAACGTACAGTCAATAACACAAAAGAAAAGAAAAATGGAAAAATCTATGTACAGTGTGTGCAAATGTAGAAGAGTAGGGAGGTAGGTAATAAATAGGCCCGAGAGGCAAAAATAATTACAATTTTGCGTTAATACTGGAGTGATAGATGTACAGATGATGATGTGCAAGTAGAGATACTGGGGTGCAAAAGAGCAAGAGGGAAAGTATTAATATGGAGATGAGGTGCTATTTACAGATTGGCTGTGCACAGTGAACGGTAAGCTGCTCAGACAGCTGATGCTTAAAGTTAGAGAGGGAGATATAAGACCCCAGCTACAGAGATTTTTGCAATTCATTCCAGTCATTGGCAGCAGAGAACTGGAAGGAAAGGTGGCCAAAGGAGGTGTTGGCTTTGGGGATGACCAGTTAGATATACCTGCTGGAGCACGTGCTACGGGTGGGTGTTGCTATGGTGACCAGTGAGCTGAGATAAGGCGGAGCTTTACCTAGCAAAGACTTGTAGATGACCTGGAGCCAGTGGGTCTGGCGACGCAGATGTAGCGAGGGCCAGCCGAGGAGAGCATACAGGTCACAGTGGTGGGTGGTATATGGGGCTTTGGAGACAAAACGGATGGCACTGTGATAGACTGCATCCAGTTTGCTTAGCAGAGTGTTGGAGGCTATTTCGTAAATGACATTGCTTAAGTCGAGGATCGGTAGGATAGTCAGTTTTACGAGGGTATGTTTGGCAGCGTGAGTGAAGGAGGCTTTGTTGCGAAATAGGAAGCCGATTCTGGATTTAATTTTGGATTGGAGAAGTTTAATATGAATCTGGAAGGAGAGTTTACAGTCCAGCCAGGCACCTAGGTATTTGTAGTTGTCCACATATTCTAAGTCAGAACCGTCCAGAGTAGTGATGCTAGTCGGGCGGGCGGGTGCGGGCAGCGATCGGTTGAATAGCATGCATTCAGTTTTACTAGCGTTTAAGAGCAGTTGGAGGCCACGGAAGGACTGTTGTATGGCATAGAAGGTTGTTTGGAGATTTGTTAACACAGTGTCCAAAGAAGGGCCAGATGTATACAGAATGGTGTCGTCTGCGTAGAGGTGGATTAAGGAATCACCCTCAGCAAGAGCGCCATCATTGATATATACAGAGAAAAGAGTCGGCCAGAGAATTGAACCCTGTGGTACCCCCATAGAGACTGCCAGAGATCCGGTCAACAGGCCCTCCGATTTGACACACTGAACTCTATCTGAGAAGTAGTTGGTGAACCAGGAGAGGCAGTCATTTCAGAAACCAAGGCTGTTGAGTCTGCCGATAAGAATACGCTGATTGACAAAGTCGAAAGCCTTGGCCAGGTCGATGAAGACGGCTGCACAGTACTGTATTTTATCGATGGCGGTTATGATGTCGTTTAGTACCTTGAGCGTGGCTGAGGTGCACTCGTGACCAGCTCGGAAACTGGATTGCACAGCGGAGAAGGTACGGTGGGATACGAAATGGTCAGTGATCTGTTTGTTAACTTGGCATTCAAAGACTTAAATGCTGCTGACTGACTTCATTTAAAAATATATATATAAATATATTTAATATTTAACTACGTAGGCAAGTCAGTTAAGAACAAATAATTTTTTACGGTGACGGCCTACCCCGGATGACGCTGGGCCAATCGTGCGTCGCCCTATGAGACTCCCGATCATCCCAGGATCGAACCAGCGTCTGTAGTGACACCTCTAGCATTGAAATGCAGTGCCTTTGACCGCTGCGCCACTCGGTAGCCCAAATGATCTAAAGGGGAGATCTCCAGAGCCGGCTGCTCTCTGGAAGTACCATAGTGGTGTCTGACTGAGGGAGGTTTTTGTACGGCTCTGTATCACTGTGTGAACACACAGCTACTGGGGCAGTGTAAACTCTGACAGTAGTAATCTCCTGCATCTTCAGCCTGGACTCCACTGATGGTCAGAGTGAAGTCACTCCCAGATCCACTACCACTGAATCTAGATGGAGTCCCAGACTGAAGTGTTGTAGCAGAGTAAATAAGGAGTTTAGGAGCTCCTCCAGGTTTCTGCTGGTACCAGGCTACATAGACATTACCATGCACATCACTGCTGGTTTTACAGTTCAGAGAGACTGTCTGTCCTGGGAGAACAGCTTTCACTGTAGGAGTCTGAGTCACAGTGTACTGTCCTCTAGATTCTGAAAAATGGAATACAAATATTTTCATGAAATTAATTTTACATATAGTAATCAATAGTTCTGAATCAAAATATTAACATTAATATACATTATGATGGCGTAGATTTAATTCATTTTAAACAAAAAATGCTATAAATGTTTTTTTACCTTGTATGTAGAAAACAATTGTCCAGATGAAGATGGTGATAAAAGTCATGGTTGTTGTGGGTTCTGTTGTCATGAAGGACAGCTCTCAGTCATGAAGTGTTAAACTCACAGAGATATAAACACTACCAGAGCACTGAAGCATGTGCTGCCTATGCAGAGCATCATCACTATGCAAATCATCTTCTGGTCTTCTCCATATCCACCGTTACTCAGTAAACGTAGACCACTAAGGATCCATTACAACTGAGAGTCCATTACAACCTGATGATCTTGCTCCCACAATTGTCACCTAATAACCATTAAAGTCCATATTAATATGTAAATAAATTATGTGAATAAAAAGGGTATAAATACAATGGATATTATTGGTTTAAGGGCTATAACATATGATTACTATCAATGTTGTTTAGCAAGACAATAACATAATGAATACTGAAGAAAATATTTATAAAAGTACTATATAATGTAACTAACTAACATACACTGAGTATACCAAACATTAAGAACACCTTCCTAATATTGAGTTGCACCGTCCCCTTTTTGTCCTCAGAACAGCCTCAATTCGTCAGGGCTTGGACTCAACAAGGTGTTGAAAGCGTTCCACAGGGATGCTGGCTCATGTTGACTCCAGTGCTTCCCACAGTTGTGTCAGGTTGGCTGGATGTCCTTTGAGTGGTGGACCATTCTTGATACACACGGGAAACTGTTGAGCGTGTAAATTCCAGTAGCGTTGCAGTTCTTGACACAAAACGGTGAGCCTGGCACCTACCACCATACCCTGTTCAAAGGCACTTAGATTTCTGTTCTTGCCCATTCATCCTCAATGGCACACGTACACAGTCCATGTTCCAATTGACACAAGGCTTAAAAATCATTCTTTAACCTGTCTCCTTCCTTTTATCTACACTGATTGAAGTGGATTTAACAAGCGACATCACTAAGGGATCATAGATCTCACCTGGATTTACCCGGTCCGTCTATGTCATAGAAAGAGCAGGTGTTCTTAATGTTTTGTATACTCAGTGTGTATGATTTTGTCTGCTGCTTATTGTTCATGGAAATGAGGGTGGCAGGAATCCTAGCGGTTATGAGCGTTGGGCCAGTAAACGAAAGGTTGTTGGTTTGAATCCCCGAGCTGACGAGGTAAAAAAATATTTTCATGTGCCCTAGAGCAAGGCACTTAACCCTAATTGCTCTAGGGTTGCCCTCAATAATGTCTGATCCCTGGCTGTGGGTGGCATATGCAAAGAACACATTTCCAATTCAAATAATACACACTTCTACATGTGTTAAATAAGACAAATGTAAGCACCCATATAATTATTGAATATGGTATGGTAACATACTGTGTTGATATCTATGCAAAATAGGAACGCTAGTCATGTTAAACTGCCCAGTGATAATTGGTCATGTATCGCCCCCTGCAGGGAAATTAGTGTTAGTGCAGTGAGTTGTGTGGACTGAGTGGACTGAACACTGGACTGCTATTGAGAGAAGAGAGACTCCATTGTGCAGAATTGCTACTCTGTCCCTGACTGAGTTCAGCTCCCTCCCTCCGCTCCTGTGTCTCTGATCAGACACACTGGGACTCTGTAGACTACCATTACAGTACATGAAACCCAGTATCTCCTCGACGTATTAAGAATACAATGTTCAATATGTGTGAAGTAACTTCTAATATCTTCAAGGAGCGTCAGGAAGACTGTTTCGGAAGATTACAGATTTGAACCGTTTTGCAGATGGATTGGTTCATGATTCCACATGGGATACTCAAGAACAAATGGAAGTGACTGAATATGATTTAACAGCTTTGAGTTATCAGATATAGCTATTGTTGTTCAGCTCTACTACACAGCCAGTCTAAAAGAACTCTTACCAAACTCAGTTCTTATGTTCGGGACATTATATAAAATACAGTTATGTTATCTCAGTCAGTAATGTCCATGACTCTGCAGTGTGAGTAAAGTTCTTAAATATATTGTCAGCTGCCCTAAAATGTCCTCATAGACAAATGTACCAGTGAGTCTTTGACCTCAAAGTTAAGGACGGCCATCCTGCTAACTGATATAAGTGTGCAGTCTGACTGAGGGAGGTTTTTGTATGGCTCTGTATCACTGTGTGAACACATATTTACTATTGATGTAGTGGTAACTCTGACAGTAGTAATCTCCTGCATCTTCAGCCTGGACTCCACTGATGGTCAGAGTGAAGTCACTGAATCTAGATGGAGTCCCAGACTGAAGTGTTGCAGCATAGTAAATCAGGAGGTTAGGAGCTCCTCCAGGTTTCTGGTGGTACCAGGCTACGAAGTTATAATTAAACAGAGATTATTTGATCATGTTTTCAATACCTTATAATGTAAATCAGTGTTCTAAGATAAAAACGTATTTATATGCATTCTTCAGTGGATAATACTGAAAGGAATTGTATAATATCTGTACATTATAGGAACACCTGTTATTACAAAAGTACAATGATTCATGTTTTGCTTTAGCTTCAGATTAAGAATCAGTGGTAGAGACTTTGTAAGTGCATGAAGAGATCAACTGTACAAAAGTCAGATGTCTGTGTGTTGAAACTATACTTTCAGTTCCTGTTGATACTATGTTCCAGTCTTACTTCTGCTGGCACATGATAGCAATAGGAGGAAGAAGGATTGGGAAACTAACTAAAAATAACAATAAACTGAACTCTGCCTAGCAGAGACATCTTTGTATTAGCAACTATTAATTATTAGCTTATATGGTATTGAAGTTAAGGGCGTGCAATCCTTATTAAAAAAACTAACCTCTAATCAAATAAGTTTTCCTATGGTCCCTTGTGTGCACATAGGGCAGAATTCCCTTACTATACTCATAACCCAGTACTATCAGTCTCTACTGTATTATACTAGTATTTCAGTACTATCAGGGTGGTACTGAGAGTGAACTGTGTATGAAGGTTCTCACTCTTGTGTGAAGGAGGTTTTTGTACAGAGACTTCACCAGAATGGATCACTGTGGTGGACTTTTGGAAGTGGCACAAAACTGGTACTGAGAAGAAAGTCCATGTTTGTATTTTCTCTCTCATTAAACACAGTTGAATCATGTTATTAAACATGTTTTGAGATGTTATCATCTTCTCCAGAGGAAAGACTTTTAGACTATATCTTTTTAGAGAATTGTGTGGACAGATTGGTAGATTTTTAGAGCTCAGAGTTACCGAAGTGAGAGAATTGTTCACATACCACCATGTTCATTTGGCAATAAAACCATAAGCATTCTAACATGTGATTAAAAAGTATCAGGTATGAAGGTAAGACCCAGATGCAGACAACATCGAATTAACAATGGTTTAATAATTCAACAGGGGCAGGCAATAGACAGGTCAGGGCAGGTAGGGGTCAGTAAACCAGAGGTGGGGCAACGGTACCAGATGGCAGTCAGGCTCAGGGTCAGGGTAGGCAGAGGTCAATAATCCGGAGGTGGGGCAAAGGTACAGGTCGGCAGGCAGGCTCAGGGTAGGCAGAGGTCAATAATCCGGAGGTGGGCAGGCAGGCAGGCAGGCTCAGGGACAGGCAGAGTGGTCAGGCAGTCGGGCTCAGAGTCAGGACAGGCAAGGGTAAAAACCAGGAGGGCGAGAAAAAGAGAGACTGGGAAAAGCAGGAGCTGAGAGACAAAAACACTGTTTGACTTAACAAACCAGACGAACTGGCAACAGACAAACAGAGAACACAGGAATAAATACACAGGGGATAATGGGGAAGATGGGCAACACCTGGTGGGGGGTGGAGACAATCACAAAGACAGGTGAAACAGATCAGTGTGTGACAAAAAGAGCACATTTTGATATTCAGTTTTGAATGTCAGCTCATTGTTCTGTTGAGATTTAGCTACTCCTATTCCTATAATAAAACCAACACTTTGTATTGCATTCATAGTAGATGTTAACACTGACAGTTTAAAGGTGAACCTAATCTATAGTTTGTAATAGTATTTTGAGGTCATTTTGGGATTGTATCTCAGAGTAGCTTTGACATAAATGAAGATGGAGATTTCATGTCTTATTTAAAATTGTGAATATTAAATTATACTGTATGCAGACTGTATAAAAGTGATTTTTAGTCTAGGAGATGGCTTCATCTGTGTCCATGAAACCCGCTCCTAGTGTTTTGTTGTGCTTGATGTAATAAACTGTAGAGCATGAATGTAACATACATTTATCTGATGGATTGTTTTGTCTAAAAATTCATCCAGAGTTTTTTCGTTTACCTTTATCTTCATAGATTGTTTTTCATTATTCTCAGTTGTTCTCTGTACTGTAGCAAATTGTTTATCCAGTGTGTATTGTTGATCTGAAATGGTTTTGTTCACTGATAACACAGTGTCTCTTCTCTTTCCTCCTCTCCTAATGTTATAGAGTAGTAGTAGTAACTGACCCTCTCCTCTCCTCTCTTAATGATATAGAGTAGTAGCTGACCCTCTCCTCTCTTCTATCCTCCAGCTGGTCCCTCTGTCAGACCCACAGTGTCTTTGCTCCCCCGTCCTCTGAGCAGCTCTCCTCTAGCGGCTACTCCCCACAGGGGGCAATGGTGAGCTGGGAGGTGGACGGGGAGGAGGTGATGGGGGGGGGGGGTCCTGACCACCACAGAAGAAGAGAAGAGCAGCCGCTTCAGCATCCTGACCCTGAGCAAGGCACGCTGGGAAGAGGGAGGGGTGTACACCTGCAGGGTTGCCAACAACGATACCAGTGATTCGGCAGCCTTCCGGAGAAGTCACTGTAGTGTCTAGAGACAGGAGAAACCATTATCGAGGACTAGAGAGTTCCCACGTGGCGCTATTGAAGAAAACATTAGTGTTTTTTGAGCTGAATGTTACAGCTGTAGTGATGTGTGATAAATGATGTCATTTTGAGATTAAATAGTCCATATGTTCTTTCCTATTGAGTTCAAATAAAGCCTGTTTTGATAAAAAATAAAAACAAAACAAGTTGATTTAATCATGATTCCAGTGATCACTGTCTCATGAATAGGCAGCACATTTCATACTAATTTATATCAATCAGCTTCTTTCATTATTTAGCATTGTAGCATATAGCTAATCTCATGTTTTCAAACAGGGTTAAAAGGGCATCTGATCCAACAAATACTTTGCAATCATTTCTGCAACTGTATGATCCTGTTATACTGTAACACCAATACCAGTGAGAATAATTAGTGACATTTGATAATTAACCTCTAAGATCTGCTGTCAGAACTCACACTGCTAAACAGTTTCTTGCAATAACATATATATTTACAATGTTTATTCCTAAAATGATTTTATTACATTTGAAGTTTTAGTAGTAGTTACCACCACAAACGGATGCTGGCACTAAGACGGCACTCAACGATTTGTATAAGGCCATAAGCAAACAAGAAAATGCTCATCCAGAGACGGCGCTCCTAGTGGCCGGGGATGCTCGTCGGATGTGGCAGGGCTTGCAAACTATTATAGACTACATTGGGAAGCACAGCCGAGAGGTGGCCAGCGACACGAGCGTACCAGACGAGCTACATAACTTCTATGCTCGCTTCGAGGCAAGCAACACTGAAGCATGCATGAGAGCATCAGCTGTTACACACAAATGTGTGATCACACTCTCCATAGCTGATGTGAGTAAGACCTTTAAACAGGTCAACATTCCCAAGGCCGCAGGGCCAGATGGATTAGCAGGACGTGTACTCCAAGCATGCGCTGACCAACTGGCAAGTGTCTTCACTGACATTTTCAACCTGTCCCTGACCGAGTCTGTAATACCAGCATGTTTCAAGCAGACCACCATGGTTCCTGTGCCCAAGAACACCAAGATAACCTGCCTAAATTACTACCAAGCCGTAGCACTCACGCCTGAAGCTTTGAATGGCTGGTCATGGCTCACATCAACACCATCATCCCAGAAACCCTAGACCCACTCCAATTTGCATACCGCCCCAACAGATCCACAGATGATGCAATCTCCATTGCACTCCACACTGCCCTTTCCCCCCTGGACAAAAGGAACACCTACGTGAGAATGCTATTCACTGACTACAGCTCAGCGTTCAACCCCATAGTGCCCTTGAAGCTCATCACTATGCTAAGGAACCTGGGACTAAACAACTCCCTCTGCAACTGGATCCTGGACTTCCTGATGTGCCGCCCCCAGGTGGTAAGGGTAGGTAACAACACATCTGCCACGCTGATACTCAACACAGGGGCACCTAAGGGGTGCATGCTCAGTCCCCAGCTGTACTCCCTGTTCACCCATGACTGTATGGCCAAGCACGACTCCAACACCAGAATTAAGTTTGCCGACGACACAACAGCCTGATCATTGACAACGATGAGACAGCCAATAGGGAGGAGTTCAGAGACCTGGCCGTGTGGTGCCAGGATAACAACCTCTCCCTCAACGTGATCAAGACAAAGGAGATTATTGTGGACTACAGGAAAAGGAGGACAGAGCACACCAGCATTCTCATCGACAGGGCTGCAGTGGAGCAGGTTGAGACAAACAAACTATCATGTTCCAAACACACCAAGACAGTCATGAAGAGGGCATAACAATGCCTATTCCCCATCAGGAGACTGAATAGATTTGGCATGGGTCCTCAGATCCTCAAAAAGTTCTACAACTGCACCATCGAGAGCATCTTGACTGGTTGTATGGCAACTGCTCGTCCTCCGACCGGAAGGCACTACAGAGGGTAGTGCTTTCGGCCCAGTACATCACTGGGGCCAAACTTCCTGCCATCCAGGACCTCTATACCAGGCAGTGTTAGAGGAAGGCCCAAAAAATTGCCAAAGACTTCATCCATCCTAGTCATAGACTGTTCTTTCTGCTTCCTCATGACAAGCGGTATCGAAGCTACCCGGACTATTTGCATTATTCCCCCCCACCCCCATTTTTACGCTGCTGCTACTCTCTGTTTATTATCCATGCATAGTCACTTTACTTCTACCTACATGTACATACTACCTCAATTACCTCAACTAACCGGTGCCCCCGCACATTGACTCTGTACCGGTACCCATGTATATAGCATCACTACAGTTATTTTTTAGTTGCTCCTTAATTATTTGTTATTTTCTATTTTATTTATTTAAAAAATTAAACTGCATTGTTGGTTAAGGGCTTGTAAGTAAGCATTTCACTGTAAGGTGATCATGAGAACGGTGAGGAATCAGCCCAGAACTACACGGGAGGATCTTGTCAATGATCTCAAGGCAGCTGGGACCATAGTCACCAAGAAAACAATTGGTAACACACTACGCCGTGAAGGACTGAAATCCTGCAGCGCCCGCAAGGTCTCCCTGCTCAAGAAAGCACATATACATGCCCGTCTGAAGTTTGCCAATGAACATCTATTCAGATTCAGAGGACAACTGGGTAAAAGTGTTGTGGTCAGATGAGACCAAAATTGAGCTATTTGGCATCAACTCAACTCGCCATGTTTGGAGGAGGAGGAATGCTGCCTATGACCCCAAGAATACCATCCCCACCATCAAACATGGAGGTGGAAACATTATGCTTTGGGGGTGTTTTTCTGCTAAGGAGACAGGACAACTTCACCGCATCAAAGGGACGATGGACGGGGCCATGTACCGTCAAATCTTGGGTGAGAACCTCCTTCCCTCAGCCAGGGCATTGAAAATGGGTCGTGGGTGGGTATTCCAGCATGACAATGACCCAAAACACACGGCCAAGGCAACAAAGGAGTGGCTCAAGAAGAAGCACATTAAGGTCCTAGAGTGGCCTAGCCAGTCTCCAGACCTTAATCCCATAGAAAATCTGTGGAGGGAGCTGAAGGTTCGAGTTGCCAAACGTCAGCCTCGAAACCTTAATGACTTGGAGAAGATCTGCAAAGAGGAGTGGGACAAAATGAGATGTGTGCAAACCTGGTGGCCAACTACAAGAAACGTCTGACCTCTGTGATTGCCAACAAGGGTTTTGCCACCAAGTACTAAGTCATGTTTTGCAGAGGGGTCAAATACTTATTTCCCTCATTAAAATACCGATCATTTTATAACATTTTTGACATGCGTTTTTCTTGATTTTTTTGTTGTTATTTTTGTTGTTACACTGTTCAAATAAACCTACCATTAAAATTGTAGACAGATCATTTCTTTGTCAGTGGGCAAACGTACAAAATCAGCAGGGGATCAAATACTTTTTTCCCTCACTGTACATCAACACATTTTTGACCTTATCGACCCATATAACACATTTTTCACCTTGTCGACCCAGATATTCAAAATCGTGACCTTTCAGTTACTGGCCCAACACTCTAACCGCTAGCTACCTACTGCCCCTTTTATAACATCAAACAGCAACTGTTTACTTGGATAACTAATGTATGGCAACTTTTATGTCACACCACCATTATATTTTGATTCTGATGATGATCAGATATAATGAACTGTCTGTTCACTCATGCTTGGTCTCTGATGTAAGTTCCTCTAATCAGTTAGTGAACACTTCTCTAAACTAAATCTGGTAGGATTCCTCTGGTAGTGTTGTCTGTCCTCTGTGACTTTACCACCACTGTTAAATCTGAGATCAACATGTTAAATAAAGGAATATACAACATGGATCACTATCACTACTGCTGCTGCTGTTGTCTTTCATATGGACAATATGGAGGAATACTAGCAACACTGATCTAATGCTGGACTGTACCTCCAGACTAGGAGAAAACCTGATACACAGAGTAAGGAAAAAGGACTAATATCTGGATTTAAGATACAATTCATATTTTATTATTTAGAAACAGCTTACATGAAGTGTTTGTTCTACCTGGAAGATGTTAAAGTGTATTAGTGTTAATTGTGCTTCTGTATGAGTGATCTTCACTGTAACAGCTGCAGCATCACAACACAGAGAGGTTTTTGTACCAGCAGTAATATGGATTGTATCACTGTGGTGGACTTTTGGTAGTGGCACCAGACTTGATGTTGGAAGTAAGTAAACAACAAAATGTACTGTTTTATTCACCTTTTGATGTCGTGAGTCAATATTTCTATTACTTTTGTCTTGATATTGAGGATTTTTAAACAAAACAATGTTTTTTTATGATATTTTGAAAAATACACAAGGCCTACACGTACTATGGCCAATTTTAATATACATGTTATTACATCTAATCAAATTTGACCAATATTTTCTAAAGATTAAAGTGATTAGCCTACATCTTAGATTAGTTGTATGAATCAACATACAGCACCTTGTAGGAAATATATAGTAAACAGTAGATTTCTGCTCAATGTTAAGGAAAACGAAATAAAAAACACTTTATTTAAAATTGAATAGATTAAATCATTTCAGAAAAGTATTCATACCATGGTAGAGTTAATTATTTGAACCACAGTCTAAAGAAATTCAGCTTCTCCAATGGTCAGGAGGTTTTTGTACCAGCAGTAATAGGGATTGTATCACTGTGGTGCACTTTTGGTAGTGGCACCAGACTTGATGTTGGAAGTAAGTAACAAGCTCTCTTGTTATTTCTTTCTGATACATTTTTTTGGTATTTTACTTTCTTAAACTCTGTCTCCATGAAAATATTTTTCTTATTACTTTCGATGAAGCCTTCTCTCAAATAACATTTTATTTAACCAAAATGTTAAAATGTAGGTGTTTATTTATATGTCTGGTTTGATGGATTGCAGAGTATAATTCTGGTATGATAACTATTTACAAATATTGGATATAGTTGTTGCATTGTGTATTACTGTTTGTCAGATTTTAGAACTTTCACTCTTAAATATTTTTGGTTAAATTTTGCTTTTGACTGAGCCTTCTTTCAAACAACATTTTATTGAATCAAGATGATAAATTGTAAGTTTATTTATGTCTGGTTTGTATGATTGCGGACCATCACTTAATTCTGGTAAATAACTATTTAATAGTATTATATATAGTATTCATCATTGTTGCATTGTATTCATGGTAGACTTCACTGTTAGTGTGAAGACAAAGGGTCTCAGTTATGGTTGTAACTGACTTCATAATCCAACATGCTTGATATGTGATGAAAATACTATGAATATGACTAGGTTATTCTGATCAGATCCATTCCTAAACAATATCTGTATAACATGTATAACTGACACCATATGACTAGTAACTAGTTATTTAACCACTTTAAACTTGTTTGGTTCATAAATCTGCTGTATCATATTACTTTAGTGTTTTCTCCACATCTTTTAAACAATCTAACTCATACATTAATATTTAGAGGGCATTTCCACTTCACTGTATTTTGATGTGTACTTTGCTGAAGACAATCTCTTACTGTAGCTGTACTTGATGTAGTTACTTAGTTGATGTGTTCTGTTTGTTCCAGGTAACAGTGCCCCCACCCTCACCGTCCTGCCCCCCTCTAGTGAGGAACTGTCCAGTACAACAACAGCCACGCTGACGTGTCTGGCCAACAAGGGCTTCCCCTCAGACTGGACCTTGAGCTGGAAAGTGGACGGGACCAGCAAGAACCAGAAGACCAGTCCCGGGGTACTGGAGAAGGATGGTCTATACAGCTGGAGCAGCACCCTGACTCTCACTGCCCAGGAGTGGACCAAGGCAGGAGAGGTGACCTGTGAAGCCCAGCAGAAATCCCAGACTCCAGTCACCAAGACCTTGAGGAGGGCTGACTGTTCTGGGTAGGACCCCTCAGTCACACCCCTGTGGAGAGAGGCTGCTGGTTCCTCTGCTTTGACTCTGTTCTGAGATCAGATGTTCTCTGTCTTATTGATCACTGACATGTAAACTAACAGGGGGCTTTGCTTGAGTTCATGTATCAATCCTCTCTGTAGACTGAGGTTGTATCAGTGTTAGATGTGATGTGTTCTGTTTTATTACTATTAGATACTGTAGGAATGTTTGCTTTAATGCTTTGATGAACTGATGAAAATAAAGATTTCCCTTTGGAACAAATATTTTTGTTGTCTCTTTTAATAATTACACTGCAGTCTTAAATGTTGTTGAATGGTATAGAAATGTATTAATAAAGCCTGATTCACAGTTTCTTTGAAAACTATCAGACCTAAATGTCATTGCTTAGTTATTTATGTTCTCACTTGAAACCACATCTTCAACCACTAGTTCATATTATAACAAGAATAACACCAGGATAAGTCTAGATACTACAATGTTAACAGATTAACAGGAGAGGTCTAGATACTACAATGTTAACAGATTAACAGCAGAGGTCTAGATACTACAATGTTAACAGATTAACAGGAGAGGTGTAGATACTACAATGTTAACAGATTAACAGGAGAGGTGTAGATACTACAATGTTAACAGATTAACAGGAGAGGTCTAGATACTACAATGTTAACAGATTAACAGCAGAGGTCTAGATACTACAATGTTAACAGATTAACAGCAGAGGTCTAGATACTACAATGTTAACAGATTAACAGGAGAGGTCTAGATACTACAATGTTAACAGATTAACAGCAGAGGTCTAGATACTACAATGTTAACAGATTAACAGCAGAGGTCTAGATACTACAATGTTAACAGATGAACAGGATAAGTCTAGATACTACAATGTTAACAGATTAACAGGAGAGGTCTAGATACTACAATGTTAACAGATTAACAGCAGAGGTCTAGATACTACAATGTTAACAGATTAACAGGAGAGGTCTAGATACTACAATGTTAACAGATTAACAGGAGAGGTCTAGATACTACAATGTTAACAGATTAACAGGAGAGGTCTAGATACTACAATGTTAACAGATTAACAGGAGAGGTCTCGATACTACAATGTTAACAGATTGTAGTAAACAATTTGTTTTACAAGATCCACATAATATAACCAGTATCACAGCTTCACGATAGTCATAGAGTCTTCTATACCTCCAAACCCTCTGGGAACAGTGTGAACATCTGGTGACAGTGCTGCTCTATTCTGGGACAAGCAGAACCACCCAGCCCTGTGTATGTAAATCTCAGTTTCAGTCCCACAGCTACCAGTCTAGACGTTTAACAGTTTCACAGCCTGAAATACCCTGGACTGTGCCAGATAAGAGGGAGTGACTGGTTTTAACCTCTTTGGTGGATTCAGGGAAGTTACAATAACAGATATTCCATCACGTAATTAATGACAGATAAAACATATATTATTCAAACATGTTTCATGTTTGAGCCCAGCATCATGTCTCAGTCACAGATGTAACAGTCAGTAACCTGCTCATCAAAACAGGCAATATAATGCTAGATGATCACATGACATATTTGGTTGTGAGGTTCATATGGGGATTCGAATTATGGGGCTGATGCAAAGTCACAATTGTTTCTTTTTTACATCTGTGGATCTGACTCTGATTATGAACAGGTAATGTGTGTTTTAAAACTTCATGTAACTTTTAGAAGTGAACTTCACAACCATGACAATTATTCACAAGTATGATGAGGATGATGGAGAACATGTGATCTGAATTATGCTTTGTAAACATACTCAAAGTTGACATCCTCTACTGATCAGCGTTCCATGTCACTGTCTCTTCCCCCTCAGCACCTGCAGTAGGTCCCAGCTGTAGAAGTACAGTCACTGTGCAGTCTGACTGAGGGAGGTTTTTGCATCTTCAGCCTGGACTCCACTGATGGTCAGAGTGAAGTCACTCCTAGATCGACTGCCACTGAATCTAGATGGAGTCTCAGACTGAAGTGTTGTAGCATCGTAAATAAGGAGTTTAGGAGCTCCTCCAGGTTTCTGGTGATACCAGGCTAAAAAGTCATTGTTGTAAACACTACTGCTGGTTTTACAGTTCAGAGAGACTGTCTGTCCTGGGACAACAGCTTTCACTGTAGGAGTCTGAGTCACAACGTACTGCCCTCTGGCTTCTGAAATATATAGTAAAAACATTGATATGAATGAAATATTACATAGTAATTCATAGTTCTGAATAGAAATATTAACATTGATATACTGTACATGTAAACATTGTAGATTTAATTAATTTTCAACAATAAATTCCAAAAACTGTAACCTTGAAAGCAGAAAGCAAGTGTCCAGATGAAGATGGTGATAAAAGTCATGGTTGTTGTGGGTTCTGTTGTCATGAAGGACAGCTCTCAGTCATGAAGTGTTAAACTCACAGGGCTATAAACACTACCAGAGCACTGAAGCATGTGCTGTCTATGCAAAGTGTCCTCTCTATGCAAACAGTCTTTATTGATCCCCCAGGGAAACTGTAGTTGGAGTTCCCCTTCCTTCATTGCCTCAGCATATGACACCCTCAGCACTACTCTGGTCACGTCAACCTGCCTCTCTCCCACCTGACACTTACGATCTCCAGCAACATCAGCACCCCTACAGTTGACACACAACTGTATCCACCAAAACTACACAATCCTCTGTCCCATGCCCTCCTGCACACAAAAGGCAAGGGTCCACCTCCTCAGAAATGTCACTCCTATTGGTCCAGATTCTTCTTTATCATGTCTGACACCATTCTTCCTCAACAAACATCTTCCCACTACACTCAGCTCTTCTCCCTCGCTGTCCACAATCACATCTATCTGTTCACCAAGCTCTTGCCACTCCATCAGCTACATTGCTTGCAGAGCACTGATGGCGTTTCTCCAAAACCCAACTTCTGTTCCTGACCTCTCCATGCTTCATTCACCTTCTCACAACCTCCATTCATTGGAGAGATCTGTGTGAGCAGGAGCATTTTAAAGGATGAAGCTGATTGTTCAGCCAATCAGGGTCTTAAGTGGTTAACAAGCCTCAGCTCGGCTCAATTAAAGGCCTGGGAACGTGCTGAAAGGATCTAGCCAGGTGTGGCAGGAGAGGCGTTTTGCCTTGACATAACCACAGTTCGTTTTAGGGGGTTATAATAATGTTATATAATGTCAATAAATATTGTTGAATCTTTGCTTGAAATTCAATACCTGACTGAGGGACTTCAGGGAGGGAGACACAACAGATATGCCACCATGTAATTAATGATAGATAATACTGTATGTCTGTTTGAGCCCAGCAGCAGCATAAAACATATATTATTCAAACATGTTTCATGTTTGAGCCCAGCATCATGTCTCAGTCACAGATGTAACAGTCAGTAACCTGCTCATTAAAACAGTTAATATAATGCTGGATCATCACATCAATATTTGGTTGTGAGGTTCATATGGGGATTTGATTTAGGGGGCTGATGCTGATGTAACACCACCTTCTTTATCTTTACGTCTCTACATCTTGTTTTGCATATTGGACTGGTATTGTGGGTATTTCAGAACTTCAAATTACTTTATAAGGTGTACTACATTGATGATGATGATGATGATGAGTAACATGTGATCTAGAATGATGCTTTCTAAACATATTCAAAGTTGACTTCACTAACCAGTGTTCCATGTCACTGTCTCTTGTATGACAGAACCTCAGGTTGTTCTAATGGGTCATAATCATGTTATATGATCTCAGTAAATATGGTTCAATCTTAACTTGAAATGCACTACCCAATACAGGGGCCTAACAGAGACTGGGATACTTATTCTGAAATTATGTGAGACATTATTATTTCACATAGATGGAGTCTATTCAATTTATTGTCTGAAATGTTAATAAAAGGTTTGTTAGCCATAGCAAAAGAGAAGGCATATGTATGTAGTCTGGACCTATGGGTGTTGTCAGTTCAGGAATGATTTAACATGAAGGTGGATAAGTTTACATTATAGTCACTATCACTGATATATTTAGCACAGAGCTGAATATGGTGATAAAAGTCATGGTTGTTGTGGGTTCTGTTGTCATGAAGGACAGCTCTCAGTCATGAAGTGTTAAACTCACAGGGCTATAAACACTACCAGACCACTGAAGCATGTGCTGCTAATGCAAAGTGTCCTCTTTATGCAAATTTACTTTTTTTGGTCCTACTAGGAAACTGTAGTCATTTTTATTATTATTTTAGTTTTTTTTCAGACTACAAAACAAGGTGTATTACTGCACTTAATTTATGTTGAAAAAAGGGAGAGGGATGAAAAATGTTCGTAAAATAAAATCAACAAATATCTATGTACTTCATAGGTCAAAGTCACCTGTCTAATCAGGTCCCTCCCTACACAGTCTCAGGGGGCAGGCAGGGAGAAACATCTTCAGACAGTGTTCCCTGCAATGCTTCGGCTGTTAATTCCTGAAGACCCAAAAACCTTTCAGCTGCAGATATAATTATGTCCAGTTTCTTGGATTTCTTGTTTGTTTGGGCAGTACAATTTATCACCTGCACAATAAACGCGTCAAAATCCACCTTCTTCAGGATCAGTGTATCAGGATCCCTCAATGACATTCTCAGGCTCTGGGGCATCCACTGCCATAGCTTCCTCAGCTCAACTCCTACAACTATTTCCACCGCCTCCGTGTAGGAGACCTGTTGAAGAGGTTTGTGTGAGCAGCAGCATTTTAAAGGTTGGGGCTGATGGTCCAGGCAATCATGGCTCTGATTGGTAAACTAGGTTTAACTGGGCTAAATTAGAGTCTGGCAAGGTGCTGGAAGGTTCTAGCAAGACAGAGGTCTTGCTCTTGACAGAAACTCACATTGTTTTAGGGGCTTATAACTTTGTTAATCCATCTCAATAAATATGGTTGAATAATTGCTTGAAATTCATTACCTGACAGAGGGATCTTACAGAGACTGGGGTTTTTGTTCTGAAATGATGTGAGACACTGTTGTTGCACAGAGTCCATTCAACGTATTATGTGACATGTAAAGGCAATGTTAACATATGAACTACAGCGAAATAGGAGGAATACTAATGCAATCTGGACCTATGGGTGTTATCACTTAAGGAATGATTTAACATGAGGGTGGATGAGTTGACATTATAGTCAGCATCACTGATATATTTAGCTCAGAGTATTTTAGTTCAGTCAGTGTTCCATGTCACTGTCTCTTCCCCCTCAGCACCTGCAGTAGGTCCCAGCTGTAGCAGTACAGTCACTGTGCAGTCTGACTGAGGGAGGTTTTTGTACGGCTCTGTATCACTGTGTGAACACCCAGGCACTTACATGGTGTGCACTCTGACAGTAGTAATCTCCTGCATCTTCAGCCTGGACTCCACTGATGGTCAGAGTGAAGTCACTCCCAGATCCACTACCACTGAATCTAGATGGAGTGTCAGTGAACTTGTTGTTTATCTGATAAATGAGGAGTTTAGGAGCTTCTCCAGATCTCTGTAGGTACCAGGCTAAGTCATTACTGTATATACTACTGCTGAGTTTACAGCCAATGTTGACCGTCTCTCCAGTGCCAACAGCTTTCACTGCAGGTGTCTGAGTCAGAGTGAACTGTCCTCTGGATTCTGAATATTGAGTGGTGAGAGAAACAAACAAAACACTTTTTAATATCTGAAATTATGCAATTAATACATTTAACCTGAGATAAGCATGATTACTTACTCAATTATCATTTCTTAGACATTCATCATTCTTATACCTTGTATGTAGAAAGCAAGTGTCCAGATGAAGACGGTGATAAAAGTCATGGTTGTTGTGGGTTCTGTTGTCATGAAGGACAGATCTCAGTCATGAAGTGTTAAACTCACAGGGATATAAACACTCCCAGAGCACTGAAGCATGTGCTGCTAATGCAAAGTATCCGGATGCATTATGCAAATTAATTTGTAAAATCTATTTCAGTTTCCAAGTCGGTTCCCATCATTAAAATATATTTTGTCCTGCATTAGCTAGCTTTAATAACATCAAACAGCAACTGTTAACTCAGATAACTGATCCATAGTCATTTTTATGTCACACCACCATTATATTGTTATTCTGATGATGATCAGATATAATGAACTGTCTGTTCACTCATGCTTGGTCTCTGATGTAAGTTCCTCTAATCAGTTAGTGAACACTTCTCTAAACTAAAGCTGGTAGGATTCCTCTGGTAGTGTTGTCTGTCCTCTGTGACTTTACCACCACTGTTAAATCTGAGATCAACATGTTTAATAAAGTAATATACAACATGGATCACTATCGCTACTGCTGCTGCTGTTGTCTTTCATATGGACAATATGGAGGAATACTAGCAACACTGATCTAATGCTGGACTGTACCTCCAGACTAGGAGAACACCTGATACACAGAGGAAGGAAAAATACTACTATCTGGATTTAAGATACAATTCATATTTGTATTATTTATAAACAGCTTATATGAAGTGTTTGTTCTACCTGGAAGATGTTAAAGTCTATTAGTGTTGATTATGAGTCTGTATGAGTGATCTTCACTGTAACAGCTGCAGCATCACAACACAGAGAGGTTTTTGTACCAGCAGTAATATGGATTGTATCACTGTGGTGGACTTTTGGTAGTGGCACCAGACTTGATGTTGGAAGTAAGTAAACAACAAAATGTACCGTTTTATTCACCTTTTGATGTCGTGAGTCAGTATCTCTATTAATTTTGTCTTCATATTGAGGATAAAAAAATAAAAAAACGTTTTTTATGATATTTTTTAAAATACACAAGGCCTTTCACGTACTATGGCCAATTTTAATAAACGTGTTATTACATCTAATCAAATTTGAGCTATATTTTTTAAAGATTAAAGTGATTAGCCTACATCTTAGATGAGGTGTATGAATAAACATACTGCGCCTTGTAAGAAACGTAGTAAAGTAGGTTTCTGTTCAATGTTAAGGAAAACTAAATTAAAAACACTATTTCAAATTGAGTAGATTAAATCATTTCTGTAAAGTATTCATACCATAGTGGAGTTAATTTTTTGAACCACAGTCTAAAGAAATTCAGCTTGCCCAATGGTCAGGAGGTTTTTGTACCAGCAGTAATAGTGGATTGTATCACTGTGGAGGACTTTTGGTAGCGGCACCAGACTTGATGTTGGAAGTAAGTAACAAGCTCTTTTGTTATTTCTTTCTGATTACATTTTTTTGTATTTTACTTTCTTAAACTCTGTCTCCATGAAAATATTTTTCTACTACTTTCGACGAAGCCTTCTCTCAAATAACATTTTATTTAACCAAAATGTTAAAAGGTAGGTGTTTATTTATATGTCTGGTTTGATGGATTGCAGAGTATAATTCTGGTATGATAACTATTTACAAATATTGGATATAGTTGTTGCATTGTGTATTACTGTTAGTGTCAGATTTTAGAACTTTCACTCTTAAATATTTTTGGTTAAATTTTGCTTTTGACTGAGCCTTCTTTCAAACAACATTTTATTGAATCAAAATGATAAATTGTACGTTTATTTATGTCTGGTTTGTATGATTGCGGACCATAACTTAATTCTGGTAAATAACTATTTAACAGTATTGCATATAATATTCATCATTGTTGCATTGTATTCATGGTAGACTTCACTGTTAGTGTGAAGACAAAGGTTCTCAGTTATGGTTGTAACTGACTTCATAATCTAACATGGTTGATATGTGATGAAAATACTATGAATATGACTAGGTTATTCTGATCAGATCCATTCCTAAACAATATCTGTATAACATGTATAACTGACACCGTATGACTAGTAACTAGTTATTTAACCACTTTATACTTGTTTGGTTCATAAATCTGCTGTATCATATTACTTTAGTGTTTTCTCCACATATTCTAAACAATCTAACTCATACATTCATATTTAGAGGGCATTTCCACTTCACTGTATTTTGATGTGTACTTTGCTGAAGATAATCTCTTACTGTAGCTGTACTTGATGTAGTTACTTAGTTGATGTGTTCTGTTTGTTCCAGGTAACAGTGCCCCCACCCTCACCGTCCTGCCCCCCTCTAGTGAGGAACTGTCCAGTACAACAACAGCCACACTGACGTGTCTGGCCAACAAGGGCTTCCCCTCAGACTGGACCATGAGCTGGAAAGTGGACGGGACCAGCAAGAACCAGAAGACCAGTCCCGGGGTACTGGAGAAGGATGGTCTATACAGCTGGAGCAGCACCCTGACTCTCACTGCCCAGGAGTGGACCAAGGCAGGAGAGGTGACCTGTGAAGCCCAGCAGAAATCCCAGACTCCAGTCACCAAGACCTTGAGGAGGGCTGACTGTTCTGGGTAGGACCCCTCAGTCACACCCCTGTGGAGAGAGGCTGCTGGTTCCTCTGCTTTGACTCTGTTCTGAGATCAGATGTTCTCTGTCTTATTGATCACTGACATGTAGACTAACAGGGGGCTTTGCTTGAGTTCATGTATCAATCCTCTCTGTAGACTGAGGTTGTATCAGTGTTAGATGTGATGTGTTCTGTTTTATTACTATTAGATACTGTAGGAATGTTTGCTTTGATGCTTTGATGAATAGATGAAAATAAAGATTTCTCTTTGGAACAAATATTTGTATTTTCTCTTTCTATAATTAGACTTTGGTCTTAAATGTTGTTGAATGGTAGAGAAATGTATTCATAAAGCCTATTTCACAGTTTATTTTAAAACGATCAGACCTAAATGTCGTTGCTTAGTTATTTATGTTCTCACTTGAAACCACATTGTCATTAACCAGTAGTTCATACTAACACAAGATACTACAATGTTAACAGATTAACAGCAGAGGTCTAGATACTACAATGTTAACAGATTAACAGGAGAGGTCTAGATACTACAATGTTAACAGATTAACAGGAGAGGTCTAGATACTACAATGTTAACAGATTAACAGGAGAGGTCTAGATACTACAATGTTAACAGATTAACAGCAGAGGTCTAGATACTACAATGTTAACAGATTAACAGCAGAGGTCTAGATGCTACAATGTTAACAGATTAACAGGAGAAGTCTAGATACTACAATGTTAACAGATTAACATGAGAGGTCTAGATACTACAATGTTAACAGATTAACAGCAGAGATCTAGATACTACAATGTTAACAGATTAACAGGAGAAGTCTAGATACTACAATGTTAACAGATTAACAGCAGAGGTCTAGATACTACAATGTTAACAGATTAACAGCAGAGGTCTAGATACTACAATGTTAACAGATTAACAGGAGAGGTCTAGTTTTCTACAATGTTAACAGATTAACAGGAGAGGTCTAGACACATGCAGTAGATGGTACTCCTTATTCATTTTTTCTTGGACAGTTTTTTACCTGCTTGATTTATAGACTCATAAAGACAGTAAGCTATTGTTATTGAACATTTGATCGATATCTTGGACTCTCACCAATGTGATCACACCTACATTAAGCTAAATTTGTTTCACAAGATCCACATAATATAACCAGCATCACAGCATCAACGATGGTCATAGAGTCTTCTATACCTCCAACCCCCTGGGAACAGAGTGAACATCTGGTGACAGTGCTGCTCTATTCTGGAACAAGCAAAACCACCCAGCCCTGTGTATGTAAATCTCAGTTTCACTCCAACAGCTACCAGTCTAGAAGTTTAACAGTTTCACAGCCTGAAATACCCTGGACTGGGACAGATATGAGGGAGTGTACTGGTTTTAACCTCTATGGTGGATTCAGGGAAGTTACAATAACAGATATTCCATCACATAATTAATGACAGATAAAACATATATTATTCAAACATGTTTCATGTTTGAGCTCAGCACCATGTCTCAGTCACAGATGTAACAGTCAGTAACCTGCTCATCAAAACAGGCAATATAATGCTAGATGATCACATCACATATTTGGTTGTGAGGTTCATATACGGATTCGATTTATGGTGCTGATGCAAAGTCACAATTGTTTCTTTTTTACATCTGTGGATCTGACTCTGATTATGAAGAGGTAATGTGTGTTTTAAAACTTCATGTAACTTTTATAAGTGAACTTCACAACCATGACAATTATTCACAAGTATGATGAGGATGATGGAGAACATGTGATCTGAATGATGCTTTGTAAACATACTCAAAGTTGACATCCTCTACTGATCAGCGTTCCATGTCACTGTCTCTTCCCCCTCAGCACCTGTAGTAGGTCCCAGCTGTAGCAGTACAGTCACTGTGCAGTCTGACTGAGGGAGGTTTTTGTACGGCTCTGTATCACTGTGTGAACACCCAGACACTGTTGGGGTAGTGTAAACTCTGACAGTAGTAATCTCCTGCATCTTCAGCCTGGACTCCACTGATGGTCAGAGTGAAGTCACTCCCAGATCCACTGCCACTGAATCTAGATGGAGTCCCAGACTGAAGTGTTGTAGCACGGTAAATAAGGAGTATTTTAGTTCAGTCAGTGTTCCATGTCACTGTCTCTTCCCCCTCAGCACCTGCAGTAGGTCCCAGCTGTAGCAGTACAGTCACTGTGCAGTCTGACTGAGGGAGGTTTTTGTACGGCTCTGTATCACTGTGTGAACACACAAGCACTTACAAGGTGTCAGCCTGGACTCAACACACATCTTCCCACTACACTCGGCTCTTCTCCTTCTTCCTCACTGTCCACAATCACATCTATCTGTTCTATGTAAATCTCAGTTTCACTCCCACAGCATTCAGTCTAGCAGTTTAACAGTTTCACTGTCTGAAATACCCTGGACTGGGCCAGATGTGAGGGAGTGGACTGGTTTTAACCTCTATAGTGGATGCAGGAAGGGAGACATAACAGATATGCCATAATGTAATTGATGACAGATAATATGTCTGTTTGAGCCCAGCATCATGTCTCATTCACAGATCTTACAGTCAGTAACCTGCTCATTAAAACAGTTAATATTATGCTAGATGATCACATCAATATTTGGTTGTGAGGTTCATATGGGGATTGTATCTAATGGTGCTGATGCTGATGTAACATCACTTTCTTTTTCTTTACTTCTCTACATGGTATTGTGGGTATTTAAGCACTTCAAATAACTTTTGGAGGTCCACTACAACGATGATGATGATGAGTAACATGTGATCTGAGTGATGCTTTCTAAACATATTCAAAGTTGACTTCACTACATCAGTGTTCCATGTCACTGTCTCTTGTACGACAGAATATCAGGTTGTTTTAGTGGGTTATGATTATGTTATATGATCTCAGTAAATATTGTTGAATCTTAGCATGAAACTCACTACCTGACTGAGGGACCTAACAGTGACTGGGATATTTATTCTGAAGAAATCGGAGACATTATTTCACATAGATGGAGTCCATTCAAGTTAGTGTCTGAAATGTTAATAAAATGTTTGTTAGGCAGGGCAAAAGGGACGGACTATTTATGTCGTCTGGACCTATGGGTGTTGTCATTTCAGGAATGCTTTAAAGGTGGATGAATTTACATTATTGTCAGCATCACTAGCTCAGAGTATTTTTGTTCAGTCAGTGTTCCATGTCACTGTCTCTTCCCCCTCAGCACCTGCAGTAGGTCCCAGCTGTAGCAGTACAGTCACTGTGCAGTCTGACTGAGGGAGGTTTTTGTACGGCTCTGTATCACTGTGTGAACACCCAGACACTGTTGGGGTAGTGGTAACTCTGACAGTAGTAATCTCCTGCATCTTCAGCCTGGACTCCACTGATGGTCAGAGTGAAGTCACTCCCAGATCCACTACCACTGAATCTAGATGGAGTCCCAGACTGAAGTGTTGTAGCATAGTAAATAAGGAGTTTAGGAGCTCCTCCAGGTTTCTGGTGGTACCAGGCTAGGTAGTTATTGTTGTAAACATTACTGCTGGTTTTACAGTTCAGAGAGACTGTCTGTCCTGGGACAACAGCTTTCACTGTAGGAGTCTGAGTCACAACGTACTGCCCTCTGGATTCTGAAAATATAATAAAAACATTGATATGAATGAAATATTACATAGTAATTTATAGTTCTGAATAAAAATATTAGCATTGATATACTGTACATGTATACACTATAGATTAAATGAATCTTCAACAATAAATTCTGAAAACTGTAACCTTGAAAGCAGAAAGCAAGTGTCCAGATGAAGATGGTGATAAAAGTCATGGTTGTTGTGGGTTCTGTTGTCATGAAGGACAGCTCTCAGTCATGAAGTGTTAAACTCACAGGGATATAAATGCTCTTAGAGCAGCAGGGCAGATGCATTATGCAAATTCATGTTTCAAACCTATTTCAGTTTCCAAGTAGGCTCCAATAACTAGAGTATTTTATCCTTCATGTCACAGTTTTTATAACATCAAACAGCAACTTTTTACTCAGATAACTAATGTATGGTAACTTTAATGTCACACCACCATTATATTTTTATTCTGATGATGATCAAATAAAATTTTATTGGTCACGTACACATGGTTAGCAGATGTTAATGTGAGTGTAGCGAAATGCTTGTGCTTCTAGTTCTGACAGTGCAGTAATATCTAACAAGTAATCTAACAAAATCACAACAAATTCCTTATACACACACAAATGTAAAGGGATGAATAAGAATATGTACATATAAATATATGGATGAGCGATGGCCGTGCGGCGTAGGCAAGATGCAGTAGATGATATCGAATACAGTATATGCATAAGAGATGAGTAATGTAGGACATGGAAACATTATTAAAGTGGCGTTATTTAAAGTGACTAGTGATCCATTTATTAAAGTGGCCAGAGATTGAGTCAGTATGCTGGCAGCAGCCTCTCTATGTTAGTGATGGCTGTTTAACAGTCCAATGGCCTTGAGATAGAAGCTGTTTTTCAGTCTCTCGAAATAGAAAGCCGAATCTGGATTTAATTTTGGATTGGAGATGTTTAATATGAGTCTGGAAGGAGAGTTTACAGTCCAGCCAGGCACCTAGGTATTTGTAATTGTCCACATATTCTAAGTCAGAACCGTCCAGAGTAGTGATGCTAGTCGGGCGGGCGGGTGCGGGCAACGATCGGTTGAAGAGCATGCATTTAGTTTTACTAGCGTTTAAGAGCAGTTGGAGGCCACAGAAGGAGTGTTGTATGGCATTGAAGATTGTTTGGAGGTTTGTTAACACAGTGTCCAAAGAAGGGCCAGATGTATACAGAATGGTGTCGTCTACGTAGAGGTGGATCAAGGAATCACCCGCAGCAAGAGCGACATCATTGATATATACAGAGAAAAGAGTCGGCCCGAGAATTGAACCCTGTGGTACCCCCATAGAGACTGCCAGAGGTCTGGACAACAGGCCCTCCGATTTGACACACTAAACTCTATTTGAGAAGTAGTTGGTGAATCAGGAGAGGTAGTCATTTGAGAAACCAAGGCTGTTGAGTCTGCCGATAAGAATACGGTGATTGACAGAGTCGAAAGCCTTGGCCAGGTCGATGAAGACGGCTGCACAGTACTGTCTTTTATCGATGGTGGTTATGATGTCGTTTAGTACCTTGAGCGTGGCTGAGGTGCACCCGTGACCAGCACGGAAACCGGATTGCACAGCGGAGAAGGTACAGTGGGATTCGAAATGGTCAGTGATCTGTTTGTTAACTTGACATTCAATGACTTAAATGCTGCTGACTGACTTCATTTAAAAAAAATTGATATATTTTTTTAATTGAACTACGTAGGCAAGTCAGTTAAGAACAAATCATTTTTTACGGTGACGGCCTACCCCGGATGACGCTGGGCCAATTGTGCGCCGCCCTATGGGACTCCCGATCACCGCCGATTGTGATTCAGCCCGGGATCGAACCAGCATCTGTAGTGCCGCCTCTAGCATTAAGATGCAGTGCCTTTGACCGCTGCGCCACTCGGTAGCCCAACTGATCTAAAGGGGAGATCTCCAGAGCCGGCTGCTCTCTGGAACTACCATAATGGTGTCTGACTGAGGGAGGTTTTTGTACTTCTCTGTATCACTGTGTGAACAGCCAGACACTGTTGGGGTAGTGTAAACTCTGACAGTAGTAATCTCCTGCATCTTCAGCCTGGACCACTGAGGGTCAGAGTCAAGTCACTCCCAGATCCACTGCCACTGAATCTAGATGGAGTCCCAGACTGAAGGGTTTTAGTTAAGTATATTAGGTATTTAGGAGCTCCTCCAGGTTTCTGTTGATACCAGGCCATCCCCTGTCCATAGATGTCACTGTTTACTGCATGCTGGTCTTACAGCTGAAAATGAATGAGTGACTCACTGAAACAGTTTTCACTGCAGGAGTCTGAGTCACACTGACCTGGCCTCTAGACTCTGAAACAGAGATGGCATGTCGAATTAGCATTAAATTGTTCATTCATTTGTCCATATAGATTATTAACTTAAAGTGTAATAAGGTTATATCGCCTAATATTGCAATGGTCTGCGTCATTTTCTGTCAAATATATTACCTTGGAGACACAGGGCAAATATACAGATGAAGACAGTGATAAAAGTCATGGTTGCTGTGGGTTCTGTTGTCATGAAGGACAGCTCTCAGTCATGAAGTGTTAAACTCACAGGGCTATAAACACTACCAGACCACTGAAGCATGTGCTGGCTATGCAGAGCATCATCACTATGCAAATCATCTTCTGGTCTTCTCCATATCCACCGTTACTCAGTAAACGTAGACCACTAAGGATCCATTACAACTGAGAGTCCATTACAACCTGATGATCTTGCTCCCACAATTGTCACCTAATAACCATTAAAGTCCATATTAATATGTAAATAAATTATGTGAATAAAAAGGGTATAAATACAATGGATATTATTGGTTTAAGGGCTATAACATATGATTACTATCAATGTTGTTTAACAAGACAATAACATAATGAATACTGAAGAAAATATTTGTAAAAGTACTATATAATGTAACTAACTAACATACACTGAGTATACCAAACATTAAGAACACCTTCCTAATATTGAGTTGCACCGTCCCCTTTTTGTCCTCAGAACAGCCTCAATTCATCGGGGCTTGGACTCTAAAAGGTGTTGAAAGCGTTCCACAGGGATGCTGGCTCATGTTGACTCCAGTGCTTCCCACAGTTGTGTCAGGTTGGCTGGATGTCCTTTGGGTGGTGGACCATTCTTGATACACACGGGAAACTGTTGAGCGTGTAAAATCCAGTAGCGTTGCAGTTCTTGACATAAAACGGTGCGCCTGGCACCTACCACCATACCCTGTTCAAAGGCACTTAGATTTCTGTTCTTGCCCATTCATCCTCAATGGCACACGTACACAGTCCATGTTTCAATTGACACAAGGCTTAAAAATCATTCTTTAACCTATTATTAGACCAAATAGTATCTGCGTTCTGTCTCCCTCCAGTGGTCGGGTCAGTAACTGCAGTCTGTGTGTTATTTGATGCTGCTGACTGACTCAGATCTAAAGGGGAGATCTCCAGAGCTCTGATGTCTCCAGTCTCCTGCTTCACCTGTTGCTCTCTGGAACTACCACAGTGGTGTGAGGGAGGATGTATGGGTAATGTTTGGGGGCTTTATTGTGTGTTTGAATCATGTTGATTAAATTCTAGCTATTCAAAATACAGGTCATCTTTAGGGGTTTGGATCATTGCACATCATCTCTATCCAGATTGGTTGATGGTTTTCCTTGAGTTACTCAACAGAGTCAACATGTAGTTAATGGTCAGGAGAAACATTTAGTGATCAGTTATGATCTAAGGTCTTCTAGACATAGTTCTAGTTTGACTCTATTGTTGTTCAGCTCTACTACACACTGTGTCATTGCACTGAATCATCTCCTCCTCTCAGCACCTGCAGTAGGTCCCAGCTGTAGCAGTACAGTCACTGTGCAGCCTGACTGAGGGAGGTTTTGGTATGACTCTGTATCACTGTGTGAACACCCAGACACTGTTGGGGTAGTGTAAACTCTGACAGTAGTAATCTCCTGCATCTTCAGCCTGGACTCCACTGATGGTCAGAGTGAAGTCACTCCCAGATCCACTACCACTGAATCTAGATGGAGTGTCAGTGAACTTGTTGTTTATGTGATAAATGAGGAGTTTAGGAGCTTCTCCAGATCTCTGTAGGTACCAGGCTAAGTAATTACTGTATATACTACTGCTGAGTTTACAGCCAATGTTGACCGTCTCTCCAGTGCCAACAGCTTTCACTGCAGGTGTCTGAGTCAGAGTGTACTGTCCTCTGGATTCTGAATATTGAGAGGTGAGAGAAACAAACAAAACACTTTTTAATATCTGAAATTATGCAATTAATACATTTACCCTGAGATAAGCATGATTACTTACTCAATTATCATTTCTTAGACATTCATCATTCTTATACCTTGTATGTAGAAAGCAAGTGTCCAGATGAAGACGGTGATAAAAGTCATGGTTGTTGTGGGTTCTGTTGTCATGAAGGACAGATCTCAGTCATGAAGTGTTAAACTCACAGGGATATAAACACTCCCAGAGCACTGAAGCATGTGCTGCTAATGCAAAGTATCCGGATGCATTATGCAAATTAATTTGTAAAATCTATTTCAGTTTCCAAGTCGGTTCCCATCATTAAAATATATTTTGTCCTGCATTAGCTAGCTTTAATAACATCAAACAGCAACTGTTAACTCAGATAACTGATCCATAGTCATTTTTATGTCACACCACCATTATATTGTTATTCTGATGATGATCAGATATAATGAACTGTCTGTTCACTCATGCTTGGTCTCTGATGTAAGTTCCTCTAATCAGTTAGTGAACACTTCTCTAAACTAAAGCTGGTAGGATTCCTCTGGTAGTGTTGTCTGTCCTCTGTGACTTTACCACCACTGTTAAATCTGAGATCAACATGTTTAATAAAGGAATATACAACATGGATCACTATCACTACTGCTGCTGCTGTTGTCTTTCATATGGACAATATGGAGGAATACTAGCAACACTGATCTAATGCTGGACTGTACCTCCAGACTAGGAGAACACCTGATACACAGAGGAAGGAAAAATACTACTATCTGGATTTAAGATACAATTCATATTTGTATTATTTATAAACAGCTTATATGAAGTGTTTGTTCTACCTGGAAGATGTTAAAGTCTATTAGTGTTGATTATGAGTCTGTATGAGTGATCTTCACTGTAACAGCTGCAGCATCACAACACAGAGAGGTTTTTGTACCAGCAGTAATATGGATTGTATCACTGTGGTGGACTTTTGGTAGTGGCACCAGACTTGATGTTGGAAGTAAGTAAACAACAAAATGTACCGTTTTATTCACCTTTTGATGTCGTGAGTCAATATCTCTATTAATTTTGTCTTGATATTGAGGATTTAAAAAACAACCACGTTTTTTTATGATATTTTGAAAAATACACAAGGCCTACACGTACTATGGCCAATTTTAATATACATGTTATTACATCTAATCAAATTTGACCAACATTTTCTAAAGATTAAAGTGATTAGCCTACATCTTAGATTAGTTGTATGAATAAACATACTGCACCTTGTAGGAAATATATAGTAAACAGTAGGTTTCTGCTCAGTGTTAAGGAAAACCAAATAAAAAACACTTTATTTAAAATTGAATAGATTAAATCATTTCAGAAAAGTATTCATACCATAGTAGAGTTAATTATTTGAGCCACAGTCTAAAGAAATTCAGCTACCCCAATCTTCAGGAGGTTTTTGTACCAGCAGTAATAGTGATTGTATCACTGTGGAGGACTTTTGGTAGCGGCACCAGACTTGATGTTGGAAGTAAGTAACAAGCTCTCTTGTTATTTCTTTCTGATTACATTTTTTTGTATTTTACTTTCTTAAACTCTGTCTCCATGAAAATATTTTTCTACTACTTTCGACGAAGCCTTCTCTCAAATAACATTTTATTTAACCAAAATATTAAAAGGTAGGTGTTTATTTATATGTCTGGTTTGATGGATTGCAGAGTATAATTCTGGTATGATAACTATTTACAAATATTGGATATAGTTGTTGCATTGTGTATTACCGTTTGTGTCAAATTTTAGATCTTTCACTCTTAAATATTTTTGGTTAAAGTTTGCTTTTCACTGAGCCTTCTTTCAAACAACATTTTATTGAATCAAGAGGATAAATTGTAAGTTTATTTATGTCTGGTTTGTATGATTGCGGACCATAACTTAATTCTGGTAAATAACTATTTAATACTATTATATATAATATTCCTCATTGTTGCATTGTATTCATGGTAGACTTCACTGTTAGTGTGAAGACAAAGGGTCTCAGTTTTGGTTGTAACTGACTTCATAATCCAACATGGTTGATATGTGATGAAAATACTATGAATATGACTAGGTTATTCTGATCAGATCCATTCCTAAACAATATCTGTATAACATGTATAACTGACACCATATGACTAGTAACTCTAGTTATTTAACCACTTTATACTTGTTTGGTTCATAAATCTGCTGTATCATATTACTTTAGTGTTTTCTCCACATATTCTAAACAATCTAACTCATACATTCATATTTAGAAGGCATTTCCACTTCACTTTATTTTGATATGTACTTTGCTGAAGATAATCTCTTACTGTAGCTGTACTTGATGTAGTTACTTAGTTGATGTGTTCTGTTTGTTCCAGGTAACAGTGCCCCCACCCTCACTATCCTGCCCCCCTCTAGTGAGGAACTGTCCAGTACAACAACAGCCACACTGACGTGTCTGGCCAACAAGGGCTTCCCCTCAGACTGGACCTTGAGCTGGAAAGTGGACGGGACCAGCAAGAACCAGAAGACCAGTCCCGGGGTCCTGGAGAAGGACGGGCTATACAGCTGGAGCAGCACCCTGACTCTCACTGGCCAGGAGTGGACCAAGGCAGGAGAGGTGACCTGTGAAGCCCAGCAGAATTCCCAGACTCCAGTCACCAAGACCTTGAGGAGGGCTGACTGTTCTGGGTAGGACCCCTCAGTCACACACCCCTGTGGAGAGAGGCTGCTGGTTCCTCTGCTTTGACTCTGTTCTGAGATCAGATGTTCTCTGTCTTATTGATCACTGACATGTAGACTAACAGAGGGCTTTGCTTGAGTTCATGTATCAATCCTCTCTGTAGACTGAGGTTGTATCAGTGTTAGATGTGATGTGTTCTGTTTTATTACTATTAGATACTGTAGGAATGTTTGCTTTAATGCTTTGATAAATAGATGAAAATAAAGATTTCC
Organism: Salmo salar; assembly: GCF_965601325.2. Taxonomy (NCBI): domain Eukaryota; kingdom Metazoa; phylum Chordata; class Actinopteri; order Salmoniformes; family Salmonidae; genus Salmo; species Salmo salar. The sequence goes on from NC_138297.1 coordinate 54,754,107, forward strand.
CTTTGGAACACATATTTCTGTTGTCTCTTTTAATAATTAGACTGCAGTCTTAAATGTTGTTGAATGGTATAGACATATATTAATAAAGCCTGATTCATAGTTTCTTTGAAAACTATCAGACCTAAATGTCATTGCTTAGTTGTTTATGTTCTCACTTGAAACCACATTGTCATCAACCAGTAGTTCATACTAACACAAGATGCTACAATGTTAACAGATTAACAGGAGATGTCTAGATACTACAATGTTAACAGATTAACATGAGAGGTGTAGATATGTCACGGTTGTTGTCAGTGAATGAGGACCAAAACGCAGCAGGTACGTGAATGCTCATCTTGATTTTTAATTATCTTCAAAACGAACGTACAAAATAACAAAACACGAACGATCAACAAAAACAGTCTGGTAAGGCACAAGGCGAAACACAGAACAATCACCCACAAATAACACATACAAACACACCCTAATATATGGGACTCTCAATCAAAGGCAGATAGACAACACCTGCCTTCAACTGAGAGTCCCAACCCCAATCAACCAAACATAGAAACACACACACTAGACTAACCCTAGAATTAACTAAACATAAACCAAAACCCGGAAATACTAAATCAAACACCCTTTACACAAACACAACACCCCGAACCACATAAAACAAATACCCTCTGCCACGTCCTGACCAAACTACAAAAACAATTAACCTTATACTGGCCAGGACGTGACAGTACCCCCCCCTTAAAGGTGCTACCCCAGAAGCACCTTAAAAAATAACCCCAAGCAACACCAAAAAAAAAAATCCCCTTTTCTAAAGGGAGGGAAGGGAGGGTGGCTGCCGTCAACGACGGCACTGTGCTACACCCCCCCTCCCCAACCCACCTATTTCTGGAGGTGGCTCTGATTCCGGCCGTTCCAGGCTGTCGGGCCACTCTGGCATCGCCGAGGGGCAGTCGGGCCAGTCTGGCATCGCCGGGGGGCAGTCGGGGCAGTCTGGCAATTCGGGAGAGTCTGGGCAGTCTGGCAATTCGGGACAGTCTGGGCAGTCTGGCAATTCGGGACAGTCTGGGCAGTCTGGCAATTCGGGACAGTCTGGGCAGTCTGGCAATTCGGGACAGTCTGGGCAGTCTGGCCACTCGGGCCACTCCGGCAGTTCAGGGCAGTCTGGCCAGTCTGGGCGTTCAGGGCAGTCTGGCCACTCCGGCAGTTCAGGGCAGTCTGGCCACTCCGGCAGTTCAGGGCAGTCTGGCCACTCCGGCAGTTCAGGGCAGTCTGGCCACTCCGGCAGTTCAGGGCAGTCTGGCCACTCCGGCAGTTCAGGGCAGTCTGGCCACTCCGGCAGTTCAGCGCAGTCTGGCCACTCCGGCAGTTCAGCGCAGTCTGGCCACTCCGGCAGTTCAGCGCAGTCTGACCACTCCGGCAGTTCAGCGCAGTCTGACCACTTCGGCAGTTCAGCGCAGTCTGGCCACTCCGGCAGTTCAGCGCAGTCTGACCACCCCGGCAGTTCAGCGCAGTCTGACCACTCCGGCAGTTCAGCGCAGTCTGGCCACTCCGGCAGTTCAGCGCAGTCTGGCCACTCCGGCAGTTCAGCGCAGTCTGACCTCTCTGGCGACTGTTGACTGGCGGGCAGCTCTGACGACTGTTGACTGGCGGGCAGCTCTGACGATGACTGTTGACTGGCGGGCAGCTCTGACGATGACTGTTGACTGGCGGGCAGCTCTGACGATGACTGTTGACTGGCGGGCAGCTCTGACGATGACTGTTGACTGGCGGGCAGCTCTGACGATGACTGTTGACTGGCGGGCAGCTCTGACGATGACTGTTGACTGGCGGGCAGCTCTGACGATGACTGTTGACTGGCGGGCAGCTCTGACGATGACTGTTGACTGGCGGGCAGCTCTGACGATGACTGTTGACTGGCGGGCAGCTCTGATGATGACTGTTGACTGGCGGGCAGCTCTGATGATGACTGTTGACTGGCGAGGCTGGGTTGACGCACTTGTAGCCTGGTGCGTGGTGCTGGTACTGGGCTTACCAGATTATGTACACGCACCTCCAGGCTAGTGCGGGGAGCGGGAACAGGACGAGTCGGACTGGGTTGACGCACTTCCGGGTCCGCACGAGAGACAGGAGCTGGAAACCCAGGGCTATGGAGGCGCACAGTCGGTCTCGATCTTACCTCCTGCACAACCCGTCTTGGCTGGATGGAACTAGTAGCCCTGTACGAGCGGGGTGCCCGTACAGGGCAGACTGGGCTGTGCAGGGGCCTGATGGTAGCCGTGCGTAGAGCGGGAGTTGGGTAGCCTGGTCCTCGGAGGCGTACCGGCGACCAGATGCGCTGCGCAGGCATCCTCCTACCAGGCTGGATGCCCGCTCTAGCACGGCACCTGCGAGGGGCTGGAATAACGCGCACCGGACTGTGCGTGCGTATAGGTGAGATAGTGCGCTCCTCAGCGAAACATAGCGCTCTCCACCCCATACGCTCCTCCATATAACCACGGGTAGCTGGCTTCCGGCTCTTCTTACGCCTAGCCAAACTACCCGTGTGCCCCCCCCCAACATTTTCTTGGGGGTGCCTCTCGTGCTTCTCCTTCAGCGCGTACTTGGCCTCGTACCACCGCCTCTCTGCCTTGGCTGCCTCAATTTCCCACTGCGGGCGTCGATAATCCCCAGCCTGGTGCCAAGGTCCGGCCCCGTCCAGAACTTCCTCCCAGGTCCATTTCTCCCGCCAGTCCAACTCGAATTCCCTCTGCTCCTTCTTCTGCTGCTTGGTCCTTGAGTGGTGGGTGATTCTGTCTCGGTTGTTGTCGGTGAATGAGGACCAAAACGCAGCAGGTACGTGAATGCTCATCTTGATTTTTAATTATCTTCAAAACGAACGTACAAAATAACAAAACACGAACGATCAACAAAAACAGTCTGGTAAGGCACAAGGCGAAACACAGAACAATCACCCACAAATAACACATACAAACACACCCTAATATATGGGACTCTCAATCAAAGGCAGATAGACAACACCTGCCTTCAACTGAGAGTCCCAACCCCAATCAACCAAACATAGAAACACACACACTAGACTAACCCTAGAATTAACTAAACATAAACCAAAACCCGGAAATACTAAATCAAACACCCTTTACACAAACACAACACCCCGAACCACATAAAACAAATACCCTCTGCCACGTCCTGACCAAACTACAAAAACAATTAACCTTATACTGGCCAGGACGTGACAGTACCCCCCCCTTAAAGGTGCTACCCCAGAAGCACCTTAAAAAATAACCCCAAGCAACACCAAAAAAAAAAATCCCCTTTTCTAAAGGGAGGGAAGGGAGGGTGGCTGCCGTCAACGACGGCACTGTGCTACACCCCCCCTCCCCAACCCACCTATTTCTGGAGGTGGCTCTGGTTCCGGCCGTTCCAGGCTGTCGGGCCACTCTGGCATCGCCGAGGGGCAGTCGGGCCAGTCTGGCATCGCCGGGGGGCAGTCGGGGCAGTCTGGCAATTCGGGAGAGTCTGGGCAGTCTGGCAATTCGGGACAGTCTGGGCAGTCTGGCAATTCGGGACAGTCTGGGCAGTCTGGCAATTCGGGACAGTCTGGGCAGTCTGGCAATTCGGGACAGTCTGGGCAGTCTGGCCACTCGGGCCACTCCGGCAGTTCAGGGCAGTCTGGCCAGTCTGGGCGTTCAGGGCAGTCTGGCCACTCCGGCAGTTCAGGGCAGTCTGGCCACTCCGGCAGTTCAGGGCAGTCTGGCCACTCCGGCAGTTCAGGGCAGTCTGGCCACTCCGGCAGTTCAGGGCAGTCTGGCCACTCCGGCAGTTCAGGGCAGTCTGGCCACTCCGGCAGTTCAGGGCAGTCTGGCCACTCCGGCAGTTCAGGGCAGTCTGGCCACTCCGGCAGTTCAGGGCAGTCTGGCCACTCCGGCAGTTCAGCGCAGTCTGGCCACTCCGGCAGTTCAGCGCAGTCTGGCCACTCCGGCAGTTCAGCGCAGTCTGACCACTCCGGCAGTTCAGCGCAGTCTGACCACTCCGGCAGTTCAGCGCAGTCTGACCACTTCGGCAGTTCAGCGCAGTCTGGCCACTCCGGCAGTTCAGCGCAGTCTGACCACCCCGGCAGTTCAGCGCAGTCTGACCACTCCGGCAGTTCAGCGCAGTCTGGCCACTCCGGCAGTTCAGCGCAGTCTGGCCACTCCGGCAGTTCAGCGCAGTCTGACCTCTCTGGCGACTGTTGACTGGCGGGCAGCTCTGACGACTGTTGACTGGCGGGCAGCTCTGACGATGACTGTTGACTGGCGGGCAGCTCTGACGATGACTGTTGACTGGCGGGCAGCCCTGACGATGACTGTTGACTGGCGGGCAGCTCTGACGATGACTGTTGACTGGCGGGCAGCTCTGACGATGACTGTTGACTGGCGGGCAGCTCTGACGATGACTGTTGACTGGCGGGCAGCTCTGACGATGACTGTTGACTGGCGGGCAGCTCTGACGATGACTGTTGACTGGCGGGCAGCTCTGACGATGACTGTTGACTGGCGGGCAGCTCTGACGATGACTGTTGACTGGCGGGCAGCTCTGACGATGACTGTTGACTGGCGGGCAGCTCTGATGATGACTGTTGACTGGCGAGGCTGGGTTGACGCACTTGTAGCCTGGTGCGTGGTGCTGGTACTGGGCTTACCAGATTATGTACACGCACCTCCAGGCTAGTGCGGGGAGCGGGAACAGGACGAGTCGGACTGGGTTGACGCACTTCCGGGTCCGCACGAGAGACAGGAGCTGGAAACCCAGGGCTATGGAGGCGCACAGTCGGTCTCGATCTTACCTCCTGCACAACCCGTCTTGGCTGGATGGAACTAGTAGCCCTGTACGAGCGGGGTGCCCGTACAGGGCAGACTGGGCTGTGCAGGGGCCTGATGGTAGCCGTGCGTAGAGCGGGAGTTGGGTAGCCTGGTCCTCGGAGGCGTACCGGCGACCAGATGCGCTGCGCAGGCATCCTCCTACCAGGCTGGATGCCCGCTCTAGCACGGCACCTGCGAGGGGCTGGAATAACGCGCACCGGACTGTGCGTGCGTATAGGTGAGATAGTGCGCTCCTCAGCGAAACATAGCGCTCTCCACCCCATACGCTCCTCCATATAACCACGGGTAGCTGGCTTCCGGCTCTTCTTACGCCTAGCCAAACTACCCGTGTGCCCCCCAAAAAATTTTTCTTGGGGGTGCCTCTCGTGCTTCTCCTTCAGCGCGTACTTGGCCTCGTACCACCGACTCTCTGCCTTGGCTGCCTCAATTTCCCACTGCGGGCGTCGATAATCCCCAGCCTGGTGCCAAGGTCCGGCCCCGTCCAGAACTTCCTCCCAGGTCCATTTCTCCCGCCAGTCCAACTCGAATTCCCTCTGCTCCTTCTTCTGCTGCTTGGTCCTTGAGTGGTGGGTGATTCTGTCTCGGTTGTTGTCGGTGAATGAGGACCAAAACGCAGCAGGTACGTGAATGCTCATCTTGATTTTTAATTATCTTCAAAACGAACGTACAAAATAACAAAACACGAACGATCAACAAAAACAGTCTGGTAAGGCACAAGGCGAAACACAGAACAATCACCCACAAATAACACATACAAACACACCCTAATATATGGGACTCTCAATCAAAGGCAGATAGACAACACCTGCCTTCAACTGAGAGTCCCAACCCCAATCAACCAAACATAGAAACACACACACTAGACTAACCCTAGAATTAACTAAACATAAACCAAAACCCGGAAATACTAAATCAAACACCCTTTACACAAACACAACACCCCGAACCACATAAAACAAATACCCTCTGCCACGTCCTGACCAAACTACAAAAACAATTAACCTTATACTGGCCAGGACGTGACAGTACCCCCCCCTTAAAGGTGCTACCCCAGAAGCACCTTAAAAAATAACCCCAAGCAACACCAAAAAAAAAAATCCCCTTTTCTAAAGGGAGGGAAGGGAGGGTGGCTGCCGTCAACGACGGCACTGTGCTACACCCCCCCTCCCCAACCCACCTATTTCTGGAGGTGGCTCTGGTTCCGGCCGTTCCAGGCTGTCGGGCCACTCTGGCATCGCCGAGGGGCAGTCGGGCCAGTCTGGCATCGCCGGGGGGCAGTCGGGGCAGTCTGGCAATTCGGGAGAGTCTGGGCAGTCTGGCAATTCGGGACAGTCTGGGCAGTCTGGCAATTCGGGACAGTCTGGGCAGTCTGGCAATTCGGGACAGTCTGGGCAGTCTGGCAATTCGGGACAGTCTGGGCAGTCTGGCCACTCGGGCCACTCCGGCAGTTCAGGGCAGTCTGGCCAGTCTGGGCGTTCAGGGCAGTCTGGCCACTCCGGCAGTTCAGGGCAGTCTGGCCACTCCGGCAGTTCAGGGCAGTCTGGCCACTCCGGCAGTTCAGGGCAGTCTGGCCACTCCGGCAGTTCAGGGCAGTCTGGCCACTCCGGCAGTTCAGGGCAGTCTGGCCACTCCGGCAGTTCAGGGCAGTCTGGCCACTCCGGCAGTTCAGGGCAGTCTGGCCACTCCGGCAGTTCAGCGCAGTCTGGCCACTCCGGCAGTTCAGCGCAGTCTGGCCACTCCGGCAGTTCAGCGCAGTCTGACCACTCCGGCAGTTCAGCGCAGTCTGACCACTCCGGCAGTTCAGCGCAGTCTGACCACTTCGGCAGTTCAGCGCAGTCTGGCCACTCCGGCAGTTCAGCGCAGTCTGACCACCCCGGCAGTTCAGCGCAGTCTGACCACTCCGGCAGTTCAGCGCAGTCTGGCCACTCCGGCAGTTCAGCGCAGTCTGGCCACTCCGGCAGTTCAGCGCAGTCTGACCTCTCTGGCGACTGTTGACTGGCGGGCAGCTCTGACGACTGTTGACTGGCGGGCAGCTCTGACGATGACTGTTGACTGGCGGGCAGCTCTGACGATGACTGTTGACTGGCGGGCAGCTCTGACGATGAATGTTGACTGGCGGGCAGCTCTGACGATGACTGTTGACTGGCGGGCAGCTCTGACGATGACTGTTGACTGGCGGGCAGCTCTGACGATGACTGTTGACTGGCGGGCAGCTCTGACGATGACTGTTGACTGGCGGGCAGCTCTGACGATGACTGTTGACTGGCGGGCAGCTCTGACGATGACTGTTGACTGGCGGGCAGCTCTGACGATGACTGTTGACTGGCGGGCAGCTCTGACGATGACTGTTGACTGGCGGGCAGCTCTGATGATGACTGTTGACTGGCGGGCAGCTCTGATGATGACTGTTGACTGGCGAGGCTGGGTTGACGCACTTGTAGCCTGGTGCGTGGTGCTGGTACTGGGCTTACCAGATTATGTACACGCACCTCCAGGCTAGTGCGGGGAGCGGGAACAGGACGAGTCGGACTGGGTTGACGCACTTCCGGGTCCGCACGAGAGACAGGAGCTGGAAACCCAGGGCTATGGAGGCGCACAGTCGGTCTCGATCTTACCTCCTGCACAACCCGTCTTGGCTGGATGGAACTAGTAGCCCTGTACGAGCGGGGTGCCCGTACAGGGCAGACTGGGCTGTGCAGGGGCCTGATGGTAGCCGTGCGTAGAGCGGGAGTTGGGTAGCCTGGTCCTCGGAGGCGTACCGGCGACCAGATGCGCTGCGCAGGCATCCTCCTACCAGGCTGGATGCCCGCTCTAGCACGGCACCTGCGAGGGGCTGGAATAACGCGCACCGGACTGTGCGTGCGTATAGGTGAGATAGTGCGCTCCTCAGCGAAACATAGCGCTCTCCACCCCATACGCTCCTCCATATAACCACGGGTAGCTGGCTTCCGGCTCTTCTTACGCCTAGCCAAACTACCCGTGTGCCCCCCCAAAAAAATTTCTTGGGGGTGCCTCTCGTGCTTCTCCTTCAGCGCGTACTTGGCCTCGTACCACCGCCTCTCTGCCTTGGCTGCCTCAATTTCCCACTGCGGGCGTCGATAATCCCCAGCCTGGTGCCAAGGTCCGGCCCCGTCCAGAACTTCCTCCCAGGTCCATTTCTCCCGCCAGTCCAACTCGAATTCCCTCTGCTCCTTCTTCTGCTGCTTGGTCCTTGAGTGGTGGGTGATTCTGTCTCGGTTGTTGTCGGTGAATGAGGACCAAAACGCAGCAGGTACGTGAATGCTCATCTTGATTTTTAATTATCTTCAAAACGAACGTACAAAATAACAAAACACGAACGATCAACAAAAACAGTCTGGTAAGGCACAAGGCGAAACACAGAACAATCACCCACAAATAACACATACAAACACACCCTAATATATGGGACTCTCAATCAAAGGCAGATAGACAACACCTGCCTTCAACTGAGAGTCCCAACCCCAATCAACCAAACATAGAAACACACACACTAGACTAACCCTAGAATTAACTAAACATAAACCAAAACCCGGAAATACTAAATCAAACACCCTTTACACAAACACAACACCCCGAACCACATAAAACAAATACCCTCTGCCACGTCCTGACCAAACTACAAAAACAATTAACCTTATACTGGCCAGGACGTGACAAGATACTACAATGTTAACAGATTAACAGGAGAGGTGTAGATACTACAATGTTAACAGATTAACAGGAGAGGTCTAGATACTACAATGTTAACAGATTAACAGGAGAGGTCTAGATACTACAATGTTAACAGATTAACAGCAGAGGTCTAGATACTACAATGTTAACAGATTAACAGCAGAGGTCTAGATACTACAATGTTAACAGATTAACATGAGAGGTCTAGATACTACAATGTTAACAGATTAACAGCAGAGGTCTAGATACTACAATGTTAACAGATTAACATGAGAGGTCTAGATACTATAATGTTAACAGATTAACAGGAGAGGTGTAGATACTACAATGTTAACAGATTAACAGCAGAGGTCTAGATACTACAATGTTAACAGATTAACAGGAGAGGTCTAGATACTACAATGTTAACAGATTAACAGGAGAGGTCTAGATACTACAATGTTAATAGATTAACAGAAGAGGTGTAGATACTACAATGTTAACAGATTAACAGGAGATGTCTAGATACTACAATGTTAACAGATTAACAGGAGAGGTCTAGATACTACAATGTTAACAGATTAACAGGAGAGGTCTAGACACTACAATGTTAACAGATAAACAGCAGAGGTCTAGATACTACAATGTTAACAGATTAACAGGAGAGGTCTAGATACTACAATGTTAACAGATTAACAGGAGAGGTCTAGATACTACAATGTTAACAGATTAACAGCAGAGGTGTAGATACTACAATGTTAACAGATTAACAGGAGAGGTCTAGATACTACAATGTTAACAGATTAACAGCAGAGGTCTAGATACTACAATGGTAACAGATTAACAGGAGAGGTCTAGATACTACAATGTTAACAGATTAACAGGAGAGGTCTAGACACATGCAGTAGATGGTACTCCTTATTCATTTTTTCTTGGACAGTTTTTTACCTGTTTGATTTATAGACTCATAATGACAGTAAACTGATGTTATTGAACATGTCATCGATATCTTGGACTCTCACCAATGTGATCACACCTACATTAAGCTAAATTTGTTTTACAAGATCCACATAATATAACCAGTATCACATCATCAACATGGTCATAGAGTCTTCTATACCTCCAACCCCCTGGGAACAGAGTGAACATCTGGTGACTGTGCTGCTCTATTCTGGAACAAGCAGAACCACACAGTCCTGTCTATGTAAATCTCAGTTTCACTCCCACAGCTACCAGTCTAGAAATTTAACAGTTTCACAGCCTGAAATACCCTGGACTGGGACAGATATGAGGGAGTGACTGGTTTTAACCTCTATGGTGGATTCAGTGAAGTTACAATAACAGATATTCCATCACATAATTAATGACAGATAAAACATATATTATTCAAACATGTTTCATGTTTGAGCCCAGCATCATGTCTCAGTCACAGATGTAACAGTCAGTAACCTGCTCATCAAAACAGGCAATATAATGCTAGATGATCACATGACATATTTGGTTGTGAGATTCATATGGGGATTCGATTTATGGTGCTGATGCAACGTCACAATTGTTTCTTTTTTACATCTGTGGATCTGACTCTGATTATGAAGAGGTAATGTGTGTTTTAAAACTTCATGTAACTTTTACAAGTGAACTTCACAACCATGACAATTATTCACAAGTATGATGAGGATGATGGGGAACATGTGATCTGAATGATGCTTTGTAAACATACTCAAAGTTGACATCCTCTACTGATCAGCGTTCCATGTCACTGTCTCTTCCCCCTCAGCACCTGCAGTAGGTCCCAGCTGTAGAAGTACAGTCACTGTGCAGTCTGACTGAGGGAGGTTTTTGTACGACTCTGTATCACTGTGTGAACACCCAGACACTGTTGGGGTAGTGTAAACTCTGACAGTAGTAATCTCCTGCATCTTCAGCCTGGACTCCACTGATGGTCAGAGTGAAGTCACTCCCAGATCCACTACCACTGAATCTAGATGGAGTCCCAGACTGAAGTTTTGTAGCATAGTAAATAAGGAGTTTAGGAGCTCCTCCAGGTTTCTGCTGGTACCAGGCTAAGAGATTATTAGAATACACATTACTGCTGGTTTTACAGTTCAGAGAGACTGTCTGTCCTGGGAGAACAGCTTTCACTGTAGGAATTTGAGTCACAGTGTACTGTCCTCTGGATTCTGAAACAGAGAATAAAAACATTTATATGAGTGAAGTATTACATTTAGTAATCAATCATTTTGAAAGAAATAGTAACATTGATATACATGTTGATAGTGTACATTCAATTAATTAAAAAAATTCTAACCTTGGAAGCAGAAAGCAAGTGTCCAGATGAATATGGTGATAAAAGTCATGGTTGTTGTGGATTCTGTTGTCATGAAGGACAGCTCTCAGTCATGAAGTGTTAAACTCACAGGGCTATAAACACTACCAGACCACTGAAGCATGTGCTGTCTATGCAAAGTGTCCTCTCTATGCAAATTTACTTTTTTTGGTCCTACTAGGAAACTGTAGTCATTTTTATTATTATTTTCTTTTTTTTCAGACTACAAATAATGTGTATTACTGCACTTAATTTATGTTGAAAAAAGGGAGAGGGATGAAAAATGTTCCTAAAATAAAATCAACAAATATCTATGTACTCCATAGGTCAAAGTCACCTGTCAAATCAGGTCCCTCCCTACACAGTCTCAGGAGGCAGGCAGGGAGAAACATCTTCAAACAATATTCCCTGCAATGCTTCGGCTGTTAATTCCTGAAGACCCAAAAACCTTTCAGCTGCAGATACAATTATGTCCAGTTTCTAGGATTTCTTGTTTGTTTGGGCAGTACAATTTATCACCTGCACAATAAACGCGTCAACGTCCACCTTCTTCAGGATCAGTGTATCAGGATCCCTCAATGTCATTCTCAGGCTCTGGGGCATCCACTGCCATAGCTTCCTCAGCTCAACTCCTACAACTATTTCCACCGCCTCCGTGTAGGAGACCTGTTGAAGAGGTTTGTGTGAGCAGCAGCATTGTAAAGGTTGGGGCTGATTGTCCAGGCAATCATGGCTCTGATTGGTAAACTAGGTTTAACTGGGCTAAATTAGAGTCTGGCAAGGTGCTGGAAGGTTCTAGCAGGACAGAGGTCTTGCTCTTGACAGAAACTCACGTTGTTTTAGGGGCTTATAACTTTGTTAATCCATCTCAATAAATATGGTTGAATAATTGCTTGAAATTCATTACCTGACAGAGGGATCTTACAGAGACTGGGGTTTTTGTTCTGAAATGATGTGAGACACTGTTGTTGCACAGAGTCCATTCAACGTATCATGTGACATGTAAAGGCAATGTTAACATATGAACTACAGCACAATAGGAGGAATAATAATGCAATCTGGACCTATGGGTGTTATCACTTAAGGAATGATTTAACATGAGGGTGGATGAGTTGACATTATAGTCAGCATCACTGATATATTTAGCTCAGAGTATTTTAGTTCAGTCAGTGTTCCATGTCACTGTCTCTTCCCCCTCAGCACCTGCAGTAGGTCCCAGCTGTAGCAGTACAGTCACTGTGCAGTCTGACTGAGGGAGGTTTTTGTACGGCTCTGTATCACTGTGTGAACACCCAAGCACTTACAAGGTGTCAGCCTGGACTCAACACACATCTTCCCACTACACTCGGCTCTTCTCCTTCTTCCTCACTGTCCACAATCACATCTATCTGTTCTATGTAAATGTCAGTTTCATTCCCACAGCTACCAGTCTAACAGTTGAACGGTTTCACTGTCTGAAATACCCTGGACTGGCCAGATGTGAGGGAGTGACTGGTTTTAACCTCTATGGTGGATTCAGGGAGGGAGACGTAACAGATATGCCACCATGTAATTGATGACAGATAATATGTCTGTTTGAGCCCAGCGTCATGTCTCATTCACAGATCTTACAGTCAGTAACCTGCTCATCAAAACAGTTAATATTATGCTAGATGATCACATCAATATTTGGTTGTGAGGTTCATATGGGGATTGTATCTAATGGTGCTGATGCTGATGTAACATCACTTTCTTTTTCTTTACTTCTCTACATGGTATTGTGGGTATTTAAGCACTTCAAATAACTTTTGGAGGTCCACTACAATGATGATGATGATGATGATGAGTAACATGTGATCTGAGTGATGCTTTCTAAACATATTCAAAGTTGACTTCACTAATCAGTGTTCCATGTCACTGTCTCTTGTACGACAGAACATCAGGTTGTTTTAGTGGGTTATGATCATGTTATATGATCTCAGTAAATATTGTTGAATCTTAGCATGAAATTCACTACCTGACTGAGGGACCTAACAGAGACTGGGATACTTATTCTGAAGTAATCTGAGACATTATTTGACATAGATGGAGTCCGTTCAATTTAGTGTCTGAAATGTTAATAAAATGATTGTTAGCCATAGCAAAAGGGACGGACTATTTATGTCGTCTGGACATATAGGTGTCACTTCAGGAATGCTTTAAAGGTGGATAAGTGTACATTATAGTCAGCATCACTGATATATTTAGCTCAGAGTATTTTAGTTCAGTCAGTGTTCCATGTCACTGTCTCTTCCCCCTCAGCACCTGCAGTAGGTCCCAGCTGTAGCAGTACAGTTACTGTGCAGTCTGACTGAGGGAGGTTTTTGTACGGCTCTGTATCACTGTGTGAACACCCAGACACTGTTGGGGTTGTGTAAACTCTGACAGTAGTAATCTCCTGCATCTTCAGCCTGGACTCCACTGATGGTCAGAGTGAAGTCACTCCCAGATCCACTACCACTGAATCTAGATGGAGTCCCAGACTGAAGTGATGTAGCTGTGTAAATAAGGAGTTCAGGAGCTCCTCCAGGTTTCTGCTGGTACCAGGCTACATAGACATTAGCATGCACATCACTGCTGGTTTTACAGTTCAGAGAGACTGTCTGTCCTGAGACAACAGCTTTCACTGTAGGAGTCTGAGTCACAGTGATCTGTCCTCTGGATTCTGAAACAGAGAATAAAAAAGTTTATATAAATGAAATACTACATACAGTAATTCATAATTCTGAATAGAAATAGTAACATTGATAGACATGTCGACGGTGTAGATTGAATTCATTTTCAACAAAACATTCTGAAAATGTTAACCTTGAAAGCAGAAAGCAAGTGTCCAGATGAAGATGGTGATAAAAGTCATGGTTGTTGTGGGTTCTGTTGTCATGAAGGACAGCTCTCAGTCATGAAGTGTTAAACTCACAGGGATATAAATGCTCTTAGAGCAGCAGGGAAGATGCATTATGCAAATTAATGTTTCAAATCTATTTCAGGTTCCAAGTAGTATCCCATCAGAATATATTTTGGCTTGGTTGAGCTTTCTTTTATAATAATTAGGTGGGTGCTTAAATTTGTCCTATTTCAAACATGTACACTTGTGTTTTATGGCCATGTGTGAATTGTAAATGTGTTTTTTTGCATATCCCAACTCCCCTTGAGTCATCCTTGGAGAGTAGGTTTGAGACCAGGGTCTGCAGTGCCATGCTCAAGGTACCTTGTCGACCCAGATATTCAAAATCGTGACCTTTCAGATACTGGCCCAACACTCTAACCGCTAGCTACCTACTGCCCCTTTTATAAAATCAAACAGCAACTGTATACTTGGATAACTAATGTATGGCAACTTTTATGTCACACCACCATTATATTTTGATTCTGATGATGATCAGATATAATGAACTGTCTGTTCACTCATGCTTGGTCTCTGATGTAAGTTCCTCTAATCAGTTAGTGAACACTTCTCTAAACTAAAGCAGGTAGGATTCCTCTGGTAGTGTTGTCTGTCCTCTGTGACTTTACCACCACTGTTAAATCTGAGATCAACATGTTTAATAAAGGAATATACAACATGGATCACTATCACTACTGCTGCTGCTGTTGCCTTTCATATGGACAATATGGAGGAATACTAGCAACACTGATCTAATGCTGGACTGTACCTCCAGACTAGGAGAACACCTGATACACAGAGGAAGGAAAAATACTACTATCTGGATTTAAGATACAATTCATATTTGTATTATTTATAAACAGCTTATATGAAGTGTTTGTTCTACCTGGAAAATGTTAAATGGTATTTGTGTTGATTATGAGTCTGTATGAGTGATCTTCACTGTAACAGCTGCAGCATCACAACACAGAGAGGTTTTTGTACCAGCAGTAATATGGATTGTATCACTGTGGTGGACTTTTGGTAGTGGCACCAGACTTGATGTTGGAAGTAAGTAAACAACAAAATGTACCGTTTTATTCACCTTTTGATGTCGTGAGTCAATATCTCTATTAATTTTGTCTTGATATTGAGGATTTAAAAAACAACCACGTTTTTTTATGATATTTTGAAAAATACACAAGGCCTACACGTACTATGGCCAATTTTAATATACATGTTATTACATCTAATCAAATTTGACCAACATTTTCTAAAGATTAAAGTGATTAGCCTACATCTTAGATTAGTTGTATGAATAAACATACTGCACCTTGTAGGAAATATATAGTAAACAGTAGGTTTCTGCTCAGTGTTAAGGAAAACCAAATAAAAAACACTTTATTTAAAATTGAATAGATTAAATCATTTCAGAAAAGTATTCATACCATAGTAGAGTTAATTATTTGAGCCACAGTCTAAAGAAATTCAGCTACCCCAATCTTCAGGAGGTTTTTGTACCAGCAGTAATAGTGATTGTATCACTGTGGAGGACTTTTGGTAGTGGCACCAGACTTGATGTTGGAAGTAAGTAAACAACAAAATGTACCATTTTATTCACCTTTTGATGTCGTGAGTCAGTATCTCTATTAATTTTGTCTTCATATTGAGGATAAAAAAAAAAAAAAAAGTTTTTTATGATATTTTTTAAAATACACAAGGCCTTTCACGTACTATGGCCAATTTTAATATACATGTTATTACATCTAATCAAATTTGACCTATATTTTCTAAAGATTAAAGTGATTAGCCTATATCTTAGATTGGGTGTATGAATAAACATACTGCGCCTTGTAAGAAACGTAGTAAACTAGGTTTCTGTTCAATGTTAAGGAAAACTAAATGAAAAACATTATTTCAAATTGAGTAGATTAAATCATTTCTGTAAAGTATTCATACCATAGTGGAGTTAATTTTTTGAACCACAGTCTAAAGAAATTCAGCTTCCCCAATCTTCAGGAGGTTTTTGTACCAGCAGTAATAGTGATTGTATCACTGTGGAGGACTTTTGGTAGTGGCACCAGACTTGATGTTGGAAGTAAGTAAAGAACAAAATTAACTATTTTATTAATCTTTTGATGTCGTGTTTCAATATCTCTATACATTTTGCCTTGATATTGAGGATTTCTCAAAGTCACTTTTTTAAATGAATTGAACAAAATACACAAGGCCTACACATACTATCGCCAATTTGAATATGAATGTTATTACATCTAATTAAATTTGACCTGCCTTTAAACTATGAAAGTCATTAGCCTACATTTTAGATTAGTTGTATGAATTAACATACTGCACCTACAGTAGTAGGAAATGTACAAGAAAAAGTCAGGTTTGGTCAATGTTAAGGAAATCAAAATGAAAAACACTTTATTTCTAATTCAGTTGATTAAATCATTTCTGAAATGTATTCATACTATAGCGGAGTTCATTATTTGAACCACAGTCTAAAGAAATTAAGCTTGCCAAACATGCAGGAGGTTTTTGTACCAGCAGTAATAGGGATTGTATCACTGTGGTACACTTTTGGTAGCGGCACCAGACTTGATGTTGGAAGTAAGTAACAAGCTCTTTGATATTTCTTTCAGATTATGTTTTGGGGTATTTTACTTTGTGAAACTCCGTCTCCATGAAAATATTGCGATTTTACATATTTTACTACCTACATTTTTTTTCTATTACTTTTGACTAAGCCTTCTTTCAAATGAAATGTTATTTAATTAACATGTTCAAATGTAGGTGTTTAGTTAAATGTGTGGTTTGATGGATTGCAGAGGCTAGTTCTAGTATGATAACTATTTAATAATATGGAATATAGTTGTTGCATTGTGTATTACTGTTTGTGTGAGATTTTATATTTATATTTTTATTATCTTTAACTCAAATATATTTGGTTAAATTTAGATTTTGACTGAGCCTTCTTTCAAATAAATATTTATTGAATCAAAATGATAAATTGTAGGTTTATTTGAATATCTGATTTGTATAATTGCAGAATATCACTCCTAATTCTGGTATGATAACTAATAGTATTGTATATAGTATTCCTCATTGTTGCATTGTATTCATGGTAGACTTCACTGTTAGTGTGAAGACAAAGGTTCTCAATTATGGTTGTAACTGACTTCATAATCCAACATGGGTGATATGTGATGAAAATACTATGAATATGACTAGGTTATTCTGATCAGATCCATTCCTAAACAATATCTGTATAACATGTATAACTGACACCATATGACTAGTAACTAGTTATTTAACCACTTTATACTTGTTTGGTTCATAAATCTGCTGTATCATATTACTTTAGTGTTTTCTCCACATCTTTTAAACAATCTAACTTCTACATTCCTATTTAGAGGGCATTTCCAATTCACTTTATTTTGATGTGTACTTTGCTGAAGATAATCTCTTACTGTAGCTGTACTTGATGTAGTTACTTAGTTGATGTGTTCTGTTTGTTCCAGGTAACAGTGCCCCCACCCTCACCGTCCTGCCCCCTTCTAGTGAGGAACTGTCCAGTACAACAACAGCCACACTGACGTGTCTGGCCAACAAGGGCTTCCCCTCAGACTGGACCTTGAGCTGGAAAGTGGACGGGACCAGCCAGAAGCAGGAGGACAGTACCGAGGTCCAGGAGAAGGATGGTCTATACAGCTGGAGCAGCATTCTGACTCTCACTGGCCAGGAGTGGACCAAGGCAGGAGAGGTGACCTGTGAAGCCCAGCAGAAATCCCAGACTCCAGTCACCAAGACCTTGAGGAGGGCTGACTGTTCTGGGTAGGACCCCTCAGTCACTCACCCCTGTGGAGAGAGGCTGCTGGTTCCTCTGCTTTGACTCTGTTCTGAGATCAGATGTTCTCTGTCTTATTGATCACTGACATGTAAACTAACAGAGGGCTTTGCTTGAGTTCATGTATCAATCCTCTCTGTAGACTGAGGTTGTATCAGTGTTAGATGTGATGTGTTCTGTTTTATTACTATTAGATACTGTAGGAATGTTTGCTTTAATGCTTTGATAAATAGATAAAAATAAAGATTCACAGTTTCTTTGAAAACTATCAGACCTAAATGTCATTGCTTAGTTATTTATGTTCTCACTTGAAACCACATCATCTTCAACCAGCAAATCAAATCAAATGTTACTAGTCACATGCGCCGAATACAACAGATGTAGACCTTACAGAGAAATGCTTACTTACGAGAGCCCTAACCAACAACACAGCTTTAAAAAATACGGATAAGAATAAGAGATAAAAGTAACAAGTAATTAAAGAGCAGCAGTAAAATAACAATAGCGAAACTATATACAGGGGGGAACCGATACAGAGTCACAGGGGGCAACCGATACAGACCTTCTCCCTATTGGCTGTCTCGTCATTGTCGGTGATCAGGCCTACCACTGTTGTGTCGTTGGCAATCTTAATTTATGGTGTTGGAGTCATGCTTGGCCATGCAGTCATGGGTGAACAGGGAGTACAGGAGGGGACTGAGCACGCACCCCTGAGGGGTCCCGTGTTGAGAATTAGCGTGGCAGATGTGTTGTTTCCTACCCCTACCACCTGGGGGCTGCCCGTCAGGAAGTCCAGGATCCAGTTGCAGAGGGAGGTGTTTAGTCCCATGGTCCTTAGCATATTGATGAGTTTTGAGGGCACTATGGTGTCGAAAGATGAGCTGTAGCCAATGAATAGCATTCTCACATAGGTGTTCCTTTTGTCCAGGTGGGAAAGGGCAGTGTGGAGTGCAATAGAGATTGCACCATCTGTGGATCTGTTGGGGCGGTATGCAAATTGGAGTGGGTCTAGGGTTGCTGGGATGATGGTGTAGATGTGAGCCATGACCAGCCTTTCAAAGCACTTCATGGCTACAGACGTGAGTGCTACGAGTTGGTAGTCATTTAAGGCAGGTTACCTTAGTGTTCTTGGGCACAGGCACTATGGTGGTCTGCTTGAAACATGTTGGTATTACAGACTCAGACAGGAAGAGGTTGAAAGTGTCAGTGAAGATACTTGCCAGTTGGTCAACGCATGCTCGCAGCACACGTCCTGGTAATCCATCTGGCCCTGCGGCCTTAAAAATGTTGACCTGTTTAAAGGTCTTACTCACATCGGCTGCAGAGAGCATGATCACACAGCTTTCCATGACAGTTGGTGCTCTCATGCATGTTTCAATGTTATTTGCCTCGTAGCGAGCATAGAAGGTATTTAGCTCATCTGATAGGCTCGTGTCACTGTGCAGCTCTCGGCTGTGCTTCCGTTTGTAGTCTGTAATGGTTTGCAAGTCCTGCCACATCTGACTAGCGTCAGAGCCAGTGTAGTACGATTCGATCTTAGTCCTGTATTGACGCTTTGCCTGTTTGATGGTTCGTCGGATGGCATAGCGGGATTTCTTATAAGCTTCCGGGTTAGAGTCCTGCTCCTTGAAAGCGGCAGCTCTAGCCTTTAGCTCAGTGCGGATGCTGCCTGTAATCCATGGCTTCTGGTAGGGGTATGTACGTATGGTCACTGTGGGGACAACGTCATCGATGCACTTATCGATGAAGCCAATGACTGAAGTGGTGTACTCCTCAATGTCATCGGAGGAATCCCAGAACATATTCCAGTCTGTGCCAGCAAACAGTCCTGTAGCTTAGAATCTGCTTCATCTGACCACTTTTTTATTGATCTAGTCACTGGTGCTTCCTGCTTTAATTTTAGCACGTAAACAGGAATTAGGAGGATAAAATTATGGTCAGATTTGCCAAATGGAGGGCGAGGGAGAGCTTTGTATGTGTCTGTGTGTGTGGAGTATATGTGGTCCAGAGTTCTTTTCCCCTTGTTGCACATTTAACAGGAGAGGTCTAGATACTGCAATGTTGACAGATTAACAGGAGAGGTCTAGATACTACAATGTTAACAGATTAACAAGAGAGGTCTAGATACTATAATGTTTAAAGTGTAACAGGACAGGTCTAGCCACATGTAGTAGGTGATGGTTATTTTGATTCATATCTTTTGAAAAATGTTTGACCATGCTTGATTTATAGACTCATAAAGACAGTAAGCTAATGTTATTGAACATTTGATCGATATCTTGGACTCTCACCGATGTGATCACACCTACATTAAGCAACGTTTGTTTTACAAGATCTACATCATTTCAACGGTATCACATCTTCAAGATAGTCAAAGGGTCTTCTATACCTCCAACCCCCTGGGAACAGAGTGAACATCTGGTGACAGTGCTGCTCTAATCTGGGACAAGCAGAACCACCCAGCCCTTTCTATGTAAATCTCAGTTTCAGTCCCACAGCTACCATTCTAGAAGTTGAACAGTTTCACTGTCTGAAATACCCTGGACTGGGCCAGATGTGAGGGAGTGTACTGGTTTTAACCTCTATGGTGGATGCAGGAAGGGAGACATAACAGATATGCCACCATGTAATTAATGACAGATAAAATGGCTATTCTACTTTATGATGATAGTTTATGTACAAGTAGTTTACATGTGTCTCATGTTGAATCCAGCGTCAGGTCTCATTCACAGAGCTAACAGTCCGTAACATACTCATGAAAAAAGTTCATATGCTGCTGTTGATGATCACATCCACTGAATTTCCACAGTTGGTTGTAAGGTCCATTTGTGGACTTTTTGAGGGCTTGGGAGCCTGAAGCGATTGTAACTTTCAAGTAATGTTCAATTACGTGAATAAAAAGGGCATAAATACAATGCTATTATTGGTTATTAGTTGTTTTTTAGCAAGACAAAACTATAATGAATAATGGAGATTGTTTTTTAAAAGTCATATATCATGTAACTTCTGAACATATATCACTTTATCTGTTTATTAGTGTTATGGTAATATGCTACGGTAACATATTGATATCCATGGAAAAGAGGAATACCAGTCAGTTTCCACCTTGCAGTGATCATTGGCACGGCTAGCCCTCTCATTAGGCAGGATTAGGCAGCCGCCTATGGTGTTAGATTGACGAGGGCGATATTTTCTGAGCTAAACTGACCAATACACACATACAGCAACACATAAAACCTTGCATAATTCTGGCCAAAAACAATGATAATTTCTCTCAACCAGTGGCATATGGGCTTTTTAGGTGAGTGCTGATGCAGCCCTATGATAAGCAATGCCTACTATGACAAAGGCAGGGGCGCAAAACATTTTGCTTGTCCATTCCCAGTGCGCCTCTCCAGGGAGCTGTTGGAGAGACACATTGCTGCGGCGTTCCACCAACGTTCCGTCGAAAATAATCATCTGACATAAATCCTGTAGCGGATATAGGACACGGTAGAAAGAGTATGTGGCTTTTCTGTTGCCTACAGGAAAGAGATCAAATGTAAAAAAGTGTAATGAGATAGACACTTACATCATGCAGGTTTCTCCGATCAATTTCTCTATTTATTTCACCTTTATTTAACCAGGTAGGCTAGTTGAGAACAAGTTTACAACTGCGACCTGGCCAAGATGAAGCAAAGCAGTGCGACAAAAACAACAACACAGAGTTACACATAAACAAACGTACAGTCAATAACACAAAAGAAAAGAAAAATGGAAAAATCTATGTACAGTGTGTGCAAATGTAGAAGAGTAGGGAGGTAGGCAATAAATAGGCCCGAGAGGCAAAAATAATTACAATTTTGCGTTAATACTGGAGTGATAGATGTACAGATGATGATGTGCAAGTACAGATACTGGGGTGCAAAAGAGCAAGAGGGAAAGTATTAATATGGAGATGAGGTGCTATTTACAGATTGGCTGTGCACAGTGAACGGTAAGCTGCTCAGACAGCTGATGCTTAAAGTTAGAGAGGGAGATATAAGACCCCAGCTACAGAGATTTTTGCAATTCGTTCCAGTCATTGGCAGCAGAGAACTGGAAGGAAAGGTGGCCAAAGGAGGTGTTGGCTTTGGGGATGACCAGTTAGATATACCTGCTGGAGCACGTGCTACGGGTGGGTGTTGCTATGGTGACCAGTGAGCTGAGATAAGGCGGAGCTTTACCTAGCAAAGACTTGTAGATTACCTGGAGCCAGTGAGTCTGGCGACGCAGATGTAGCGAGGGCCAGCCGAGGAGAGCATACAGGTCACAGTGGTGGGTGGTATATGGGGCTTTGGAGACAAAACGGATGGCACTGTGATTGACTGCATCCAGTTTGCTTAGCAGAGTGTTGGAGGCTATTTCGTAAATGACATTGCTTAAGTCGAGGATCGGTAGGATAGTCAGTTTTACGAGGGTATGTTTGGCAGCGTGAGTGAAGGAGGCTTTGTTGCGAAATAGGAAGCCGATTCTGGATTTAATTTTGGATTGGAGAAGTTTAATATGAGTCTGGAAGGAGAGTTTACAGTCCAGCCAGGCACCTAGGTATTTGTAGTTGTCCACATATTCTAAGTCAGAACCGTCCAGAGTAGTGATGCTAGTCGGGCGGGCGGGTGCGGGCAGCGATCGGTTGAATAGCATGCATTTAGTTTTACTAGCGTTTAAGAGCAGTTGGAGGCCACGGAAGGACTGTTGTATGGCATAGAAGGTTGTTTGGAGATTTGTTAACACAGTGTCCAAAGAAGGGCCAGATGTATACAGAATGGTGTCGTCTGCGTAGAGGTGGATTAAGGAATCACCCTCGCAAGAGCGCCATCATTGATATATACAGAGAAAAGAGTCGGCCAGAGAATTGAACCCTGTGGTACCCCCATAGAGACTGCCAGAGGTCCGGTCAACAGGCCCTCCGATTTGACACACTGAACTCTATTTGAGAAGTAGTTGGTGAACCAGGAGAGGCAGTCATTTCAGAAACCAAGGCTGTTGAGTCTGCCGATAAGAATACGCTGATTGACAAAGTCGAAAGCCTTGGCCAGGTCGATGAAGACGGCTGCACAGTACTGTATTTTATCGATGGCGGTTATGATGTCGTTTAGTACCTTGAGCGTGGCTGAGGTGCACTCGTGACCAGCTCGGAAACTGGATTGCACAGCGGAGAAGGTACGGTGGGATACGAAATGGTCAGTGATCTGTTTGTTAACTTGGCATTCAAAGACTTAAATGCTGCTGACTGACTTCATTTAAAAATATATATAAAATATATTTAATATTTAACTACGTAGGCAAGTCAGTTAAGAACAAATAATTTTTTACGGTGACGGCCTACCCCGGATGACGCTGGGCCAATCGTGCGTCGCCCTATGAGACTCCCGATCACGGCCGGTTGTGATTCATCCCGGGATCGAACCAGCGTCTGTAGTGACACCTCTAGCATTGAAATGCAGTGCCCTTGACCGCTGCGCCACTCGGTAGCCCAACTGATGTAAAGGGGAGATCTCCAGAGCCAGCTGCTCTCTGGAACTACCATAGTGGTGTCTGACTGAGGGAGGTTTTTGTACGACTCTGTATCACTGTGTGAACACCCAGACACTGTTGGTGTAGTGTAAACTCTGACAGTAGTAATCTCCTGCATCTTCAGCCTGGACTCCACTGATGGTCAGAGTGAAGTCACTCCCAGATCCACTGCCACTGAATCTAGATGGAATCCCAGAATGGCCCCAATAAGGATGGCCCCAATAACAGCCCCAATAAGGAGTTTAGGAGCTCCTCCAGGTTTCTGTTGATAACAGGCCATCCCCTGTCCATAGATGTCACTGTATACAGCACTGCTGGTCTTACAGCTGAAAATGAATGAGTGACCCACTGAAACAGTTTTCACTGCAGGAGTCTGAGTCACAATGACCTGGACTCCGAAACATAGATGGCATGTTGAATTAGCATTAAATTGTTCATTCATTTGTACATATAGATTATTATCTTAAAGTGTAATAAGGTTATATAGCCTAATATTGCAATGGTTTGTGTCATTTTCTGTCAAATATATTACCTTGGAGACACAGGGCAAATATACAGATGAAGACGGTGATAAAAGTCATGGTTGTTGTGGGTTCTGTTGTCATGAAGGACAGCTCTCAGTCATGAAGTGTTAAACTCACAGGGCTATAAACATTCCCAGAGTACTGAAGCATGTGCTGCTAATGCAAAGTGTCATATATATGGGGGCTCACAATTGACCCAGTGTCGTCAGCGTTTGGCCGGGGTAGGCCGTCATTGTAAATAAGAATATGTTCTTAACTGACTTGCCTAGTTAAATAAAGGTTATATAAATAAATAAAATATGTAAATAGTCTTCCTGGAAAGTCAAACTGATGTGATGTAGAAACCTGATAGCTATGTAATGACTAACATGGTTTCTGATATAAGTGCTGAATGGGGACTGATGTATTGATTATAGACATCTACAAATGGAGCATATTGTTATTTCTGTGTTATTATACCAGAGAGTATCTGCTTTATGTCTCCCTCCAGTGGTCAGGATCAGTAACTGCAGTCTGTGTGTGGACTGTAGTGCTGCTAACTGACTGATCTAAAGGGGAGATCTCCAGAGCTCTGACGTGTCCAGTCTCCTGCTTCACCTGTTGCTCTCTGGAACTACCACAGTGTCACGGTTGTCGTCTGGAATGGAGGACCAAAACGCAGCAGGAATGTGGATGCTCATCTTGTATATTTATTTAAATAACAAGAACACCAAAAACAACAAAACGAACTCACGAACAACAAAACAGTCTTGTCAGGCTCACACTCAGCAAAACAAGAAACAATCTCCCACAAACACTAAACCAAACACATACCCATATATAGGACTCTCAATCAGAGGCAACGAGAAAGCACCTGCCTCCAATTGAGAGTCCAACCCCCCATTAACCTAAACATAGCAATACAACTAACTAGACTAAACATAGAAATACGTTAACAAGGAACAGTGCCCAAAAACCCCGGAATACATAAATCAAATACTCTTCTACAAAAACACCACCCCGAACCACATAAAACAAATAGCCTCTGCCACGTCCTGACCAAACTACAATAACAAATAACCCTTATACTGGTCAGGACGTGACACACAGTGGTGTGAGGGAGAATGTATGGGTAATGTTTGGGGGCTTTATTGTATGTGTTTGAATCATGTTGATTAAATTCTAGCTATTCAAAATACAGGTCATCTTTAGGGGTTTGGATCATTGCACATCATCTCTATCCAGATTGGTTGATGGTTTTCCTTGAGTTACTCAACAGAGTCAACATGTAGTTAATGGTCAGGAATAACATTTAGTGATCAGTTATGATCTAAGGTCTTCTAGAAATAGTTCTAGTTTGACTCTATTGTTGTTCAGCTCTACTACACACTGTCATTGTACTGGATCATCTCCTCCTCTCAGCACCTGCAGTAGGTCCCAGCTGTAGCAGTACAGTCACTGTGCAGTCTGACTGAGGGAGGTTTTTGTACGGCTCTGTATCACTGTGTGAACACACAGCTACTAGGGCAGTGTAAACTCTGACAGTAGTAATCTCCTGCATCTTCAGCCTGGACTCCACTGATGGTCAGAGTGAAATCACTCCTAGATCCACTGCCACTGAATCTAGATGGAGTCCCAGACTGAAGTGTTGTAGCAAGGTAAATAAGGAGTTTAGGAGCTCCTCCAGGTTTCTGCTGGTACCAGGCTAAGAGATTATTAGAATACACATTACTGCTGGTTTTACAGTTCAGAGAGACTGTCTGTCCTGGGAGAACAGCTTTCACTGTAGGAATTTGAGTCACAGTGTACTGTCCTCTGGATTCTGAAACAGAGAATAAAAACATTTATATGAGTGAAGTATTACATTTAGTAATCAATAATTTTGAAAGAAATAGTAACATTGATATACATGTTGATAGTGTACATTCAATTCATTCAAAAAATTCTAACCTTGGAGGCAGAAAGCAAGTGTCCAGATGAATATGGTGATAAAAGTCATGGTTGTTGTGGGTTCTGTTGTCATGAAGGACAGCTCTCAGTCATGAAGTGTTAAACTCACAGGGCTATAAACACTACCAGACCACTGAAGCATGTGCTGCTAATGCAAAGTGTCCTCTCTATGCAAATTTACTTTTTTTGGTCCTACTAGGAAACTGTAGTAATTTTTATTATTATTTTAGTTTATTTTCAGACTACAAAAAAAGGTGTATTACTGCACTTAATTTATGTTGAAAAAAGGGAGAGGGATGAAAAATGTTCCTAAAACAAAATCAACAAATATCTATGTACTCCATAGGTCAAAGTCACATGTCTAATCAGGTCCCTCCCTACACAGTCTCAGGGGGCAGGCAGGGAGAAACATCTTCAGACAGTGTTCCCTGCAATGCTTCGGCTGTTAATTCCAGAAGACCCAAAAACCTTTCAGCTGCAGATACAATTATGTCCAGTTTCTTGGATTTCTTGTTTGTTTGGGCAGTACAATTTATCACCTGCACAATAAACGCGTCAAAATCCACCTTCTTCAGGATCAGTGTATCAGGATCCCTCAATGACATTCTCAGGCTCTGGGGCATCCACTGCCATAGCTTCCTCAGCTCAACTCCTACAACTATTTCCACCGCCTCCGTGTAGGAGACCTGTTGAAGAGGTTTGTGTGAGCAGCAGCATTTTAAAGGTTGGGGCTGATTGTCCAGGCAATCATGGCTCTGATTGGTAAACTAGGTTTAACTGGGCTAAATTAGAGTCTGGCAAGGTGCTGGAAGGTTCTAGCAAGACAGAGGTCTTGCTCTTGACAGAAACTCACATTGTTTTAGGGGCTTATAACTTTGTTAATCCATCTCAATAAATATGGTTGAATAATTGCTTGAAATTCATTACCTGACAGAGGGATCTTACAGAGACTGGGGTTTTTGTTCTGAAATGATGTGAGACACTGTTGTTGCACAGAGTCCATTCAACGTATTATGTGACATGTAAAGGCAATGTTTACATATGAACTACAGCGAAATAGGAGGAATACTAATGCAATCTGGACCTATGGGTGTTATCACTTAAGGAATGATTTAACATGAGGGTGGATGAGTTGACATTGATTTGATTTTGGGAAAAAATACATAAGGCCTACACAAACTATGGCCAGTTAGAATATTAATATTATAAATAAGTATGTTACTACATCTAATGAAATTTGACCTGACCTTCAACTATGAGAGTGATTAGTTTACATTTTAGATTAGTTGTATGAATAAAACATACTGCACCTTGTAGGAAATGTAGAGTAAACAGAAAGTTTTGCAAAAACATTGGGGAAAAAAAACAAAAAACACTTTATTTCAAGTGAACAAAATAAAATAATCTTTGGCAAGTATTCATAACATAGCATAGTTAATGATTTGAACCACAGTCTAAAGAAATTCAGCTTCCCCAATGGTCAGGAGGTTTTTGTACCAGCAGTAATAGTGATTGTATCACTGTGGTGCACTTTTGGTAGCGGCACCAGACTTGATGTTGGAAGTAAGTAACACGCTCTTTGATATGTCTTTCTGATAATTTGGGGGGTATTTTACTTTCTTAAACTCTGTCTCTATGAAAATATCGTGATTTTACATTTTTTACTTTCTAAAAAATAGCGTTTTTTTCTATTACTTTTGACTAAGCCTTCTTTCAAATGAAATGTTGTTTAACCAAAATGTTCACATGTAGGTGTTCATTTAAATGTGTGGCTTGGTTGATTGCAGAGTATTATTTTGTTATGATAACTATTTAATAATATTGAATATAGTTGTTCATTGTGTATTACTGTTTGCGTGTGATTTCAGATCTTTCAATCTCAAATATCTTTGGTAAATTTAGCTTTTGACTGAGCCTTATTTAAAATGTATTGAATCAAAATGATAAATTGTAGGTTTATTTGTATATCTGATTTGTATACTTGCAGACTATAACTTAATTCTGGTAAATAACTACTTAATAGTATTGCATATAGTATTCATCATTGTTGCATTGTATTCATGGTAGACTTCACTGTTAGTGTGAAGACAAAGGGTCTCAGTTTTGGTTGTAACTGACTTCATAATCCAACATGGTTGATATGTGATGAAAATACTATGAATATGACTAGGTTATTCTGATCAGATCCATTCCTAAACAATATCTGTATAACATGTATAACTGACACCATATGACTAGTAACTCTAGTTATTTTACCACTTTATACTTGTTTGGTTCATAAATCTGCTGTATCATATTACTTTAGTGTTTTCTACACATCTTTTAAACAATCTAACTTCTACATTCAATTTTCGAGGGCATTTCCACTTCACTTTATTTTGATGTGTACTTTGCTGAAGATAATCTCTTACTGTAGCTGTACTTGATGTAGTTACTTAGTTGATGTGTTCTGTTTGTTCCAGGTAACAGTGCCCCCACCCTCACCGTCCTGCCCCCCTCTAGTGAGGAACTGTCCAGTACAACAACAGCCACACTGACGTGTCTGGCCAACAAGGGCTTCCCCTCAGACTGGACCTTGAGCTGGAAAGTGGACGGGACCAGCCAGAAGCAGGAGGCCAATCCTGGGGTTCTGGAGAAGGATGGCCTATACAGCTGGAGCAGCACCCTGACTCTCACTGCCCAGGAGTGGACCAAGGCAGGAGAGGTGACCTGTGAAGCCCAGCAGAAATCCCAGACTCCAGTCACCAAGACCTTGAGGAGGGCTGACTGTTCTGGGTAGGACCCCTCAGTCACACACCCCTGTGGAGAGAGGCTGCTGGTTCCTCTGCTTTGACTCTGTTCTGAGATCAGATGTTCTCTGTCTTATTGATCACTGACATGTAAACTAACAGAGGGCTTTGCTTGAGTTCATGTATCAATCCTCTCTGTAGACTGAGGTTGTATCAGTGTTAGATGTGATGTGTTCAGTTTTATTACTATTAGATACTGTAGGAATGTTTGCTTTGATATACTGATGAAAATAAAGATTTCCCTTTGGAACAAATATTTTCGTTGTCTCTTTGAATAATTAGATTTTAGTGGTAAATGTTGAATGGTATAGACATATATTAATAAAGCCTGATTCACAGTTTATTTTAAAACTATCAGACCTAAATGTCATTGCGTAGTTATTTATGTTCTAACTGCGTTGTGATCAACCAGTAGTTCATAGTAAGGGATGGATCGAAATGTACCGAATGGGTACCTGGTGGAAAATGGGTTCATGCTTTTTCAATTTAACTCAAGGGGATGATTTAGTATTTCGTTTTTCAATTTAGTCCAGGGGAGGGTCATGTAATTTGCATTTCATGAAATGTGTGTATTTCTCAGTGTTTTAAAATTAGTTGCTTATTATGCTATACAGTATATAGATGTGTGTCCGATGCCACCCCTCATAATCAAGTGCGCCTATAGGCTATTTAGTGTGGTCTCAATCAAATGATCCCTAGCCTAGAGGCTACAGGCTACGAAGTGTATTGTCAGAGAAGCACCACGCAAGTTATATTTCTATGATAGCTGTTAGGATGGTGTAAATAAAACTAGGCTGCACTACACATCGCAATGGATATTTCAAACCTGAGCCCCGGCCTTCTCTACGCTTGCTGATCAAAAACGTTTCTGTGTGCTGCCTCACCAATGGCTGTGCTGTGTAGGCCTATGGTTACAGTTCAGGAGGAGAGTCAAAGGGTTCTTCTGAAAGCCTGGTCAGTGGTATAAAGTACTTAAGTAAAAATACTTTAAAGTACTACTTCAGTTTTTTTGGTATCTGTACTTTACTTTACTATTTATATTTATGGCAACTTACTTCACTACATTCCTAAAGAAAATAATGTCATTTTCCCTGACACAAAAAGTACTCCAATTCACACACTTATCAAAAGAACATCTCTTGTCATCCTACTGCCTCTGACCAGGCGGGTCAAAAAAGAAATAAGTAAAAGTGAAAGTCACCCAGTAAAATATTATATTGCGTGCAGACTAGCCTATAGCCTATGTTCTGTTCAGTTTGAGAAAGACAGCGCAAAGATGAGAAGGAGGACTGGAAGTTAACTTTGATTTTATTAAAAAACATGTTTCTTGCCCATGATGTAGGCTATTCATAAGAGTTATTGACCTCACAATAGTCCACATTCAAGACATTTACATTGTGCTGAAACTTGAAGCAGCAGCCGCGGCACAATTAGTCAGACAGCTCATGGTGCTGAAAGTAGGGCAAATTCAAGTAGGCGTAATTCATTTCAATGTCTTCATTTTAGTAAGTCTTCACTAACAACAAGAGGGCTTTGTGTTGATGCCTATTTCTTCCTATTTAATAAATAAGAGGTAGAGCTATCCGTTTGACCAGCGAAATTAGGCTACAGGCTGCAATATCCATAGATTTGTCAGTCAATTCCTCAACCCACCATGCACACTTTAAAATAGCCTACAATCTTAGAATTTATTTCTCCCAAAAGGGTTATTCTGCTGTACCCATAGGATAACCCTTTTTGGTTTCATGTAGAACCTTCTGTGGAAATGAGTTTACAAAAGGGTTCTACCTCGAACCAAAAAGGGTTCTTCAAAAGGTTATCCTATGGGGACAGCCGAAGAACCCTTTACAGGTTCTAGATAGCATATTGTTTCTAAGAGTGTTGTCTACCTCATGTCAGTGAAGAGCTATTAAGTTAAGACCCAGACTGGAATTGAGGGGGCATGAGAGGGTATTCCATATGCCTACCTTTTATTAAAGTAAATGGCAAAAAGCACAGGCCTACCAATTGTTAGTTTAAGTTTTGATGAAAATAAAACATCTATAAAGTGATCTATGACAGCTCTTTGGTCAGCGATGCTTTATGCTAGAAACAAGCTGAGAAATTGACTGCTTGGGAAGTAATCCAATTCTGTCACTATCAATTGATTAAACTATTAACATTCTGTACATTAGAAGATGTTTAAACTCAGACAGCTTTTAGGGAAACACTTGTAACCTTCCTTCATTGAGTTAAGCCATGGAAGAATAGTAGCCAGCAGTTAAAGCTTACATTTTACTGTGTCGGAAGGCCTACTCAGTCTGGAATGGAAAGGCTAACTTTTGAATGTACCGTGCTCAGATTTCTAATTACATATAAGATTGAATTATTTGCATTACAGGGACAGTTTTGTTGCAAACAAGATGTGATTTGGCATAGAGAAACATGATAAGATGCACTCATAAGAATATCTCTCTGTCCATTTATAGCCTGTAATTTAGGTCATTTGTATGGTTTTAAAAAATCATTCTGCTAATATGTAAAATGATGTAGAATTGCATGAATGTTTTTTAAAAGGCAGTTTTTTCTCTGACCCGCAAATACCATGCAATGCTTTTATTATAAAGGAGATCTTTCCACCCCTACTCTTGTCCACAACCTTCTGGCCTTCAGCCCTGTGCATTATCAACATTCCTGCATTGCCATGGAGGTCTGATGCTTACAGGGCGAAGACCACTTTATAAAACTGCATATCTAAAGCTCTGGTCTGTTCAAGAAATGAGGGTAAACGGTAGGCATGTTCCCTGCTATCCACTTTATGTTTTAATTATTCTTTTGGGTAAAGGGGAGGATCACTTGTTTCATTTTCAAACGTTCAGGGAGGGCCATCCATTTTCGTTTAAGAGACGTCCGATTTTCTCCATGTAAGCATAACTTTCCCTCCCTAACACAAGATAATAAGAACATTTTCACAGATTAACAGGTGAGGTCTAGCAACATGTAGTAGATCATAGTCCTTGTTCAGTTTTTGACCCAGTTGACTTCTAGACTTTTACAGACAGCTAATACTATTGAATATTTGATTTATATCTTGGACTCTTACCAATGTGATGATCACACCTGCATTAAGCTACATTTGTTTGAAAAGTTGTCCACATAACATTAAAAGTATCACATCTTCACGATAGTCATAGAGTCTTCTCTACCTCCAACCCTCTGGGAACAGAGTGAACATCTGGTGACAGTGCTGCTCTATTCTGGAACAAGCAGAACCACCCAGCCCTGTCTATGTAAATCTCAGTTTTACTCCCCACAGCTACCAGTTGAACAGTTTCACTGCCTGAAATACCCTGGACTGGCCAGATGTGAGGGAGTGGACTGGTTTTAACCTCTATAGTGGATTCAGGGAGGACGACATAACAGATATCCCACCATATTAATGACAGATAAAATGGGTATTATAGTTTATGTAAACTCAGCAAAAAAAGAAACGTCCCTTTTTCAGGACCCTGACTTTCAAAGATAATTTGTAAAAATGCAAATAACTTCACAGATCTTCATTGTAAAGGGTTTAAACACTGTTTCCCATGCTTGTTCAATGAACCATAAACAATTAATGAACATGCACCTGTGGAATGGTCGTTAAGACACTAACAGCTTACAGACAATATGCAATTAAGGTCACAGTTATGAAAACTTAGGACACTAAAGAGGCCTTTCTACTGACTCTGAAAAACACCAAAAGAAAGATGCCCATGGTCCCTGCTCATCTACGTGAACGTGTCTTAGGCATGCTGCAAATAGGCATGAGGATGTGGCCAGGGCAATAAATTGCGATGTCCGTACTGTGAGACGCCTAAGACAGCGCTACAGGGAGACAGGACGGACAGCTGATCGTCCTCGCAGTGGCAGACCACATGTAACAACACCTGCACAGGATCGGTACATCCGAACATCACACCTGTGGGGCAACAACAACTGCACGAGTTACACTAGGAAAGCAAAATCCCTCCATCAGTGCTCAGACTGTCCACAATAGACTGAGAGAGGCTGGACTGAGGGCTTATAGGCCTGTTGTAAGGCAGGTCCTCACCAGACATCACCGGCAACAATGTCGCCTATGGGCACAAACCCACCGTCGCTGGACCAGACAGGACTGGCAAAAAGTGTTCTTCAATAATGAGTCACGGTTTTCTATCACCAGGGGTGATGGTCGGATTCGCGTTTATCGTCGAAGGAATGAGCGTTACACCGAGGCTTGTACTCTGGAGCGGGATCGATTTGGAGGTGGAGGGTCCGTCATGGTCTGGGGCGGTGTGTCACAGCATCATCGGACTGAGCTTGTTGTCATTGCAGGCAATCTCAACTCTGTGCGTTACAGGGAAGACATCCTCCTCCCTCATGTGGTACCCTTCCTGCAGGCTCATCCTGACATGATCCTTCAGCATGACAATGCCACCAGCCATACTGCTCGTTCTGTGCGTGATTTCCTGCAAGACAGGAATGTCAGTGTTCTGCCACGGCCAGCGAAGAGCCTGGATCTCAATCCCATTAAGCATGTCTGGGACCTGTTGGATCGGAGGGTGAGGGCTAGGGCCATTCCCCCCAGAAATGTCCGGGAACTTGCAGGTGCCTTGGTGGAAGAGTGGGGTAACATCTCACAGCAAGAACTGGCAAATCTGGTGCAGTCCATGAGGAGGAGATGCACTGCAGAACTTAATGCTGCTGGTGGCCACACCAGATGCTGACTGTTATTTTTGATTTTGAACCGCCCTTTGATCATTATTCCATTTCTTTTAGTCACATGTCTGTGGAACTTGTTCAGTTTACGTCTCAGTTGTTGAATCTTGTTATGTTCATACAAATATTTACACATGTTAAGTTTGCTGAAAATAAATGCATTTGACAGTGAGAGGACGTTTCTTTTTTTGCTTTTAGATACTGTATGTAGTGTAAATGTGTCTTATGTTTGAGCGCAGCATGATTTCTCATTCACAGATCTAACAGTCCTGCTCATCAAAATAGTTAAAAAAATGTTAGAAGATCACATCCATTTAAATCAGACATTTGGTTGAGGTTCATATGAGGACTTGTTTTGGGGTGCTGAAGTGATTGTAACTTTGAAGTAATGTTGAGGTCATAACACCTTTTGTTTTACTTCTGTAGATCTTGCTTTGAATATGGACAGGAATTGTGTTTCAAAACTTCAAATAACTTGTATATATACTTAAAGGCCATGACAAAAAGTACACGTCATAACCATGATGATGATGATGAGGATGGTCATGTGATCTTAATGATTGCTTTCTATTACTGTCACATGTCACAGTTGACCTCATCTAGTGACCATTTTTCCATGTCACTGTCTCGTCCCCCTCAGCACCTGCAGTAGGTCCCAGCTGTAGCAGTACAGTCACTGTGCAGTCTGACTGAGGGAGGTTTTTGTACGGCTCTGTATCACTGTGTGAACACTGGACCACTGTGTTCACTCTGACAGTAGTAATCTCCTGCATCTTCAGGCTGGTCTCCACTGATGGTCAGAGTGAAGTTACTCCCAGATCCACTGCCACTGAATCTAGATGGAGTCCCAGACTGAAGTCGGTTTGAAGAGTACATCAGGAGTTTAGGAGCTCCTCCAGGTTTCTGTTGGTACCAGGCCATACAGTAATAATACCCAGTACAACCAAAAGATACAGTCACACTGGTTTTACAGTTTATAATAATTGTCTGTTCTGGGAGAACAGTTTTCATTGTAGGAGTCTGAGTCACAGTGACCTGTCCTCTGGATTCTGAAAAAATATAAATTTAACCTGTTATGGCTAGGGGCAGTATTTTCACGGCTGGATAAAAAACGTACCCGATTTAATCTGGTTACTACTCCTGCCCAATAACTAGAATATGCATATAATTATTGGCTTTGGATAGAAAACACCCTAAAGTTTCTAAAACTGTTTGAATGGTGTCTGTGAGTATAACAGAACTCATATGGCAGGCCAAAATCTGAGAAGGTTTCATTCAGGAAGTGGCCTGTCTGACAAGGTGTCGTTCTTCTTGTCTCTGTTTATTGAAGAGTGAGGATCTTAGCTGTCCCGTGACACTTCCTACGGCTGCCATAGGCTCTCAGAAGGCGGCAAAACGCTGAATCGTGGCTTTGCAGGCTCTGGCTGAAACAAAGTAGCGCGTTTGGGTAGTGGCTGGTTACAGTACTGTGAGACTCAGGCTCGTGCCCGCGTCGACCGAAACCTTTGTTTTCTTTCCTCTGTTTAGCTAAATGGACATTCCCGGTCGGAATATTATCGCTTTTTTACGAGAAAAATGGCATAAAAATGGATTTTAAACAGCGGTTGACATGCTTCGAAGTACGGTAATGGAATATTTAGATTTTTTTTGTCACGAATTGCGCCATGCGCACGACCCTTCTTTACCATTCGGATAGTGTCTGGGACGCACGAACAAAACGCCGCTATTCGGATATAACGATGGATTATTTTGGACCAAACCAACATTTGTTATTGAAGTAGCAGTCCTGGGAGTGCATTCTGACGAAGACAACAAAAGGTAATCAAACTTTTATAATAGTAAATCTGATATTGGTGAGTGCTAAACTTGCCGGGTGTCTAAATAGCTAGCCCGTGATGTCTGGGCTATGTACTTAGAATATTGCAAAATGTGCTTTCACCAAAAAGCTATTTTAAAATCGGACATATCGAGTGCATAGAGGAGTTCTGTATCTATAATTCTTAAAATAATTGTTATGCTTTTTGTGAACGTTTATGTAAGTAATTTAGTAAATTGTTAGCAAATTCCCCGGAAGTTTGAGGGGGGTATGCTAGTTCTGAACGTCACATGCTAATGTAAAAAGCTGTTTTTTGATATAAATATGAACTTGATTGAACAAAACATGCATGTATTGTATAACATAATGTCCTAGGGTTGTCATCTGATGAAGATCATCAAAGGTTAGTGCTGCATTTCGCTGTCTTCTGGGTTTTTGTGACATTATATGCTAGCTTGAAAAATGGGTGTCTGATTATTTCTGGCTTGGTACTCTGCTGACATAATCTAATGTTTTGCTTTCGCTGTAAAGCCTTTTTGAAATCGGACAGTGTGGTTAGATAAAGGAGAGTCTTGTCTTTAAAATGCTGTGAAATAGTCATATGTTTGAAAAATTGAAGTTTTTGTATTTTTGAGGAATTTGTAATTCGCGCCACGCCTATCATTGGATATTGGAGCAGGTGTTCCGCTAGCGTAACGTCTAGATGTAAGAGGTTTTAAGTTCTAGTTTTTCTATTTCTATGTTTTTTGGGGGGATGATCTCCAATTAGAGGCAGCTGGTACTCGTTGTCTTTAATTGGAGATCATACTTAATTAGGGGTTTTTTTCCACCTGTGTTTGTGGGTAGTTGTCTTCTGTTTAGTTTATGTACCTGACAGAACTGTGTGCTTTCATTTTTCTCTTTGTTATTTTTCCTTTAGTGTTTTGAGTTAATAAATATTCATCATGAGCAATCGACACGCTGCGCTTTGGTCCCCTCTCTACGACAGCCGTTACAATTAGTGTCACGCCCTGACCTTAGAGCCATTATATGGTTATTTGGTTAGGTCAGGGTGTGATATGGGTTGGGCATTCTGTTGTATATTTCTTTGTTTTGGCTGAGTAGGGTTCCCAATCAGAGGCAGCTGTCTATCGTTGACTCTGATTGGGAATCATACTTAGGTAGCCTTTTCCCACCTGTGTTTTGTGGGTAGTTTTCTGTTTCGTATCTGTACCTGACAGAACTGTGCACTTTCATTTCATTTTTTGGTATTTTTGTTTGAGTTTTTTTTTTTGTGAAAATAAAACATCATGAACACTTTCCACGCTGCGCTTTGGTCTCATTCCGACGACAGCCGTTACAATTAGTCCCTATTGTAATATACTAGTACCTCAGTACCCTCAGTCCCTATTGTATTATACTAGGACCTCAGTACTATCAGTCCCTATTGTATTATACTAGTACCTCAGTACTATTAGGGTGGTATTGAGAGTGCTCTGCCTATGAAGGTTCTCAATATTGTGTGAAGGAGGTTTTTGTACGGAGACTTCACCAGAACAATGTTATGAGATGTTATCATCTTCTCCAGAAAAAAATCTTATTTTTAGGCTATTTCTTTTTAGAGATTTTTGTGGACAGATCGGTGGATTGGTAGAGGGCAGAGTCACCGAAGTGAGAGAATTGTTCACATACCACCATGTTTATTTGGCAATAAAACCATAAGCATTCTAACATGTGATTAAAAAGAGCACATTTTGATATACTGTAATGAATATCACCTCATTTTTCTGTTGAAATTTAGCAATGACTATTTATATACCTGGGATACCTGGGATAGGATAAAGTAATCCTTTAACCCCCCCCCCCTAAAATATTTAGATGCACTATTGTAAAGTGGTTGTTCCACTGGATATCATAAGGTGAATGCACCAATTTGTAAGATGCTCTGGATAAGAGCGTCTGCTAAATTACTTAAATGTTAAATGTTCATAATATAAGCAACACTTTGTATTGCATTCATAGTAAATGTTAACACTGACATGGTTTGAAGGTGAACCTCATCTATAGCTCTGAATTATATTTTGAGGTCATTTTGGGCTTGTATCTCAGAGTCGATTTTACATAAATTCATATGGATATTTCATGTCTTATTTAAAATTGTGAATATTAAATGATACTGTATCCAGACTATATGAAGTGATTTTTTGTCTTGGACTAGTCTTCATCTGTGTCCAGGGAACCTCCTCCCAGTGTTCTATTGCTCTTGATGTGCTAAACTGTAGAGCATGAATGTAACATACATTTATCTCCACTCCTCTCCTAATGTTATAGAGTAGTAGCTGACCCTCTCCCCTCTCCTCTTCTCCAGCTGGTCCCTCTGTCAGGCCTGCAGTGTCTTTGCTCCCCCCGTCCTCTGAGCATCTCTCCGGGGGCTCAGCCACACTGGCCTGCCTGCTGAGCTGCTACTCCCCACAGGGGGCGATGGTGAGCTGGGAGGTAGACGGGCGGAGGTGAAGGAGGGGAGCCTGACCACCACAGAGGAAGAGAAGGGCGGCCGCCGTAGCAGCACCCTGACCCTGAGCAAGGCACGCTGGGAAGAGGGAGAGGTGTACACCTGCAGGGTCGCCCACGACGACACCAGTGATTCGGCCGCCTTCCGGAGAAGTCACTGTAGTGTCTAAAAGCCATTGCTGGAGGCTAGAGAGTCCCCACATGGTGTTTGTGTTTTAGTGTTTTAGAGCTGAATGTTACAGTATAATAGTGAATAATATCAGTAGTGCTGTGTGATAAATGAACTATTTTGAGATTAAGTTGTACATGTCTTCTTGCCTCTAAGTTTAAATAAAGCTTGTTTTGATTGAAATATCACCCCAGGAGTTGATTTAAGTATGATTCCAGTGATCACTATCTCATGAATAGGCAGCACATTTCATACTAATTTATATCAATCAGCTTCTTTCATTATTTAACATTGTAGCATATAGCTAATCTCATGTTTTCAAACAGCGTTAAAAGGGCATCTGATCCAACAAATACTCTAATCATTTCTACAACTGAATGATCCAGTTATACTGTAGCATCAATACCAGTGATAATAATGAGTGACATTTGATAATAAACCTCTAAGATCTATTCTCAGAACTCACACTGCTAAACAGTTACTTTCCATAACATATGTATGCTTCCAATGCTTAATTCTTAATATGATTTTATTAAATTACATGTTTTAGCAATGGTTTTCAACAATATGTAGTGTAGACTACTCCATAAAATTCCCCCAGATCTTCTCTACCTCTAACCCCCTGGGGACAGAGTGAACATCTGGTGACAGTACTGCTCTACTCTGGGACAAGCAGAACCACACAGTCCTGTCTATGTAAATCTCAGTTTCACTCCCACAGCATTCAGTCTAGCAGATGAACAGTTTCACTGTCTGAAATACCCTGGACTGGGCCAGATGTGAGGGAGTGACTGGTTTTAACCTCTATGGTGGATGCAGGAAGGGAGACATAACAGATATGCCATAATATAATTAATGACAGAAAAAAGGTGTATTATACTTTATGTAGTATGTGTATATAGTAGTTGGATAGTATACATGTGTCTCATGGTTGAGTCCAGCATCAGGTCTCATTCACAGGTCTAGCAGTCAGTAACCTACTAAGGACAAAGAGTTAATATTTTGCTGTAGATAAATACATCCATTTAAATCAGACATTTGGTTGAGGTCCAAATGAGGACTTGTTTTGGTGTCTGAAGTAATGAAGAGGTCATAACACCTTTTGTTTGGCTTCTCCTGATGACTGGTAATAGCTCCCATTTGACCTGTGTATCTACATTGTCCAGCAGACAAATGACAACTATCGTCTACACATGACTGTATCTTGTTGACTGTACCTAAGGCCTGTACAGTGCTGGGGGGAAAAAGTGTTCCAGTTCTCTGGCCCTTCCACTTGGAAGGAGCTTCAAAGGGACATGAAATTGCAGGAGCTCGTCTCTTTGACTGACTACTGTAGCTAGGGTAAAAACTATAGTGGACAATGAAGTGGGGGGCTGTCAATGTTTTGACCCCTAAATGCACCACATCTCCCCAAATAATTATTGCCTTCTCAATGTGTACATTTATGGTTTTGAACTGTAGTGCTTTGCATTTCATATTGTAATTGTGTGTAAAACCTTGTGTGCCACTATTTTGGTCAGGACTCTCTTGTAAAATATATGTTTAATCTCAATGAGACTAACCTGGGAAAATAAAGGTAAAATAAATACAAACATTTTGTTCCAAAATATCACACTTTTTAAGTGAACTTTTAGGTCATGACAAATATAATTAGTTAAAACCATGATAATGATGATGTGGAACATGTGATCAATGATGCTTTCTAACCTTATTCAATGTTTCCTCTACTGATCAGTGTTCCATGTCACTGTCTCTTCCCCCTCAGCACCTGTAGTAGGTCCCAGCTGTAGCAGTACAGTCACTGTGCAGTCTGACTGAGGGAGGTTTTTGTACGGCTCTGTATCACTGTGTGAACACCCAGACACTGTTGGGGTAGTGTAAACTCTGACAGTAGTAATCTCCTGCATCTTCAGCCTGGACTCCACTGATGGTCAGAGTGAAGTCACTCCCAGATCCACTGCCACTGAATCTAGATGGAGTCCCAGTGAACTTGTTGTTTATCTGATAAATGAGGAGTTTAGGAGCTTCTCCAGATCTCTGTAGGTACCAGGCTAAGTAATTACTGTATATACTACTGCTGAGTTTACAGCCAATGTTGACTGTCTCTCCAGTGCCAACAGCTTTCACTGCAGGTGTCTGAGTCAGAGTGTACTGTCCTCGGGATTCTGAATATTGAGTGGTGAGAGAAACAAACAAAACAATTAATATATTTACCCTGAGATAAGCATGACTACTTACTCAATTATCATTACTTAGATAATCATCATACTTATACCTTGTATGAATAAAGCAAGAGTCCAGATGAAGATGGTGATAAAAGTCATGGTTGTTGTGGGTTCTGTTGTCATGAAGGACAGCTTTCAGTCAGGAAGTGTTAAACTCACAGGAATATAAACCCTCCCAGAGCACTGAAGCATGTTTTGTCTATGCAAAGTGTCCAATCTATGCAAACAGGGGTGTATTCATTTCTGCCGGTTCTGTTGCAAAATGTTTCTTAAAAGGGAGCGAACAGAACGAAACAGGGTTGGACCTATCTGAATTTTTCCAATTGCAACTCTCGTTTTCTTCTGTTTGTTTCTTTTTTTTAACAAAAAAAACAGGACGTGACCACTACAATACCAATGTCCAAGCAGGGCACAAATTGGGATATCAAGAATAGTTAAATGGACAATAATTAATAATATAAAAAAAACAACATAAAACCAAACATCAGTAAGAGAAAACAACAACATAAAGAAAAAGTAGAATAAAACATTTTAATATTATTCCCAGTTACACCACATTAGAAATTGACTTCAGTTACATCCATTATGACCTCTAAAGTTCATTAAGCCGAGCAATAAAGTATCCGTTTGGTTCTTAAACGGTAAACGGTTTCCGTAATGAATACACCCCCAGAGGTGTATTCACTAGGAACCTAACAGAACCTAACGGAACCTAACGGAACCAAACAGAAGCAAACAGTAGCAAAAGGAACAAAACGGGGAGGGACCTAGCGGAATTTGTCCAATAGAAACTCACGTATTCGTTTCAAATCTTTACACAATGCAAAACGTTTTGCTACAGTGTACAACTAATACATACACCCCAGACTGTCTTAGTCCCACAGAGACATTGTAATTGAAGAGATCTGTGTGAGCAAGAGCATTTTTAAGCGGTGGGGCTGATTGCCCAGCCAATCATGGTCTTGCTTGGTAAACAAGCCTCAGCTGGGCTCAATTCAAGGCTGGAAAGGCACTGGAAGGTTTGAGCAGGGCGTTGCAGGAGAGACGTTTTGTGTTGACTGCACCACAGGTCATTTCAGGACAGTGTTTCCCAAACCTCTCTTCAAGTCTCCCCAGAAAGTCCACTTACAGTATTCGACGTGTTCCAGAATTAGCACAGCTTATTCAAATGGTCACCTATTTAGCAAGCCCCTCATTAGATAAATCATCTGTACTAATTCTGGAATAAAATCAAATGTGGACTTCCTCAAGTACTTAAGGAGAGGTTTGGGAAACACTGTTTTAGGGATTAGGTGTTATAATCATGTTATACCATCTCAATAAATATAGTAGATTTTGACAGAGGGATCTTACAGAGACTGGAGGTTATATTCTGAAATATTGTGAGACATTACTATTGAACATATACAGATTCCTTTCAGCATATTGTGTGACATGTTGAAGCAATGTTTGCATTTTAACTCTTTCAGGTTGACCATAACAAAATGGGAGGAATATTTTTGTGTCATGACGTTGCCCTGTTGGCGGGAAGTTTATGGCCCCCCTGCCATGAATACCTTTCCCCCTTTTTCTCTCCACTCTACAGAATGGACTCTTGGAAAGCCTTTTTGTTAACATAGAGAGAGTATTTGTAACATCAAAAGCTCGGGGAAAATAACAATCTTTATGTAATCCAACCAGTTGAAAGTGTCCGTTGGTACTTAAAGAATATGATGTCAGATCAGTTGTCGTCTGAGACATTATTACTGATGATAGGACGACATAAACTGTGTCTTGGGAAGTCTACACATTCTAGATATCAGATTCACATGGAATTGTTGTGCAATTTAAATGTTTAAATATGAAACTATTTGTGAAATGATTAAATGTAATTTTAGCTTCTAAATGAGAGAATTGTTTTCATGAGTGAACATTGATCACTCAGTGGCCACGCCCAAGTGAACAGGCATTGGTTGTGAACTATGAAACACACCCTTCTCTCCCCCACTACAAAAGCCCATTGGCGAAAGTCAACCTCTTATGTTCCCGATGACGTGAGGACTGCTGTTCATACGTTTAGAAGGGCTATTATCAACTACAGAACTAAGCCAACCTCAGCGTGAGCTCTGGTTGCGAATGGTTGAACGACATCAACTTAACTAAATTAACATTGTGTTCCCAATGACGTGAGGATTGATGTCTATACGTTTAAAAGGGCGAATTTCAACGTGGAAGTGACGATCGCCACGCTGGAAGAATGAATGTGACTACACCAGCCAAAATATAGCATGAGCTTAAAATATGGTGACTTGGTATGAACTTTGAACTCTTATTCACTAAAGAAGTGATACATCCTAGACGTCGAGTTATCAGCAGCAGCTGTGAATGTGCGTGGCCTGGGAAGGGATGGAGAATCTCTTCGAAACGACAGGGTGCTACATCGTATCCATCGTACCACCAGACAACAGGGTACGGCAACGTGCACGTTCTATCACCAGACGACAGGGCACTAGAACGTATCCGTTCTACCAAGGACAAGGGAGATCTCTGCTGGGCAGCCCAGCCTTCCATCTTTGACCAATCTATCGAAGCGCAGCTCAGAGTAAATATATTTCTTGCATTTTCCTTTTCCGAATGGGCGGATATTTAGAATGCATAAGATTCTGTATTTACGATAGCATAGCTTCAGAAGGTCCGATAGAGACCCAATCCTTTTGTTCCTCAGTCGTCCCGTGCTTTCAATCAAACCCAACCCCCCTT
This sequence comes from Salmo salar, assembly GCF_965601325.2. NCBI lineage: Eukaryota > Metazoa > Chordata > Actinopteri > Salmoniformes > Salmonidae > Salmo > Salmo salar. Next base: position 54,796,630 of record NC_138297.1, read on the forward strand.
CTTTGTGTAACCAGCCGTCATATCGGTTTTGCCCGATATGTTCTTTTATGACATAATTAGTAATCAATGTATGATCCATCCTGTGCATATGTAATTCTGTGTGATAATTTAGGTATTTAGTAAATAAATAATTAAACCACATTTTGTATAGCTGATTCAACTTGTTAGCCAGGGTTCGTGAAGATAACCAAGAATTTTACGAGGTTCCGATGAGACTGAATATGGTGATGATTAATAATTGACTGCTATTGATATAAAAGATTACCAGGTCTTTAAGAGTTTATTCGGAAGACAACAGCTCTATAAACATTCTTCCGTGGTGCCCCGACTTCCTAGTTAATGACATTTACATGTTTAGTTTAATCAGGTAATATTAATAACTGAGAAATTATTTTATAAAATAGCATGTCATATCATTTAATCCATAGTAAAAACACGACATATGTAATCTGGACATACGGTTGTTACCACTTAAGGAATGATTTAACATGAGGGTGGATAAGTTGACATAATAGTCATCGTCACTGATATATTTATCTCAGTGTATTTTAGTTCCATTGGAGGCTACTCAGAGGAGGAAGGGGAGGATCATCCTCCTCAATGAATTTCATAAAAATATAAATAGTTAAACATTTAAAGGTTATCCTTTTTAGATAAAACTATACAAAATCTATGCACATGTCACATATTTTATTTTATAAAAACACATTGTTTTGCAATGAAGGTCTACAGTAGCCTCAACAGCACTCTGTAGGGTAGCACCATGGTGTAGCTGGAGGACAGCAAACTTCCGTCCTCCTCTGGGTACATTGACTTCAGTACAAAACCTAGGAGGCTCATGGTTCTCACCCCCTTCCATAGACTTACACAG